>NC_134084.1:55996234-57246234 GCF_000715075.1 Nicotiana tabacum
GCACTATGACTCGATGGGTATTCCATGTGGATTGATATGTTTAGATCGGGTTACGCTCAACAACGGAGTTATGATTGGATATGATATTTTGTTCTTAATCCTTGTGTATTTTTTCTCCCTTGTGGGATAGATTCCTAGCATAGTGATTTTGTGGTTGTATCTGTTAAGCTTTTTGGATAGTTCTCTTACTTGGTTCTCTTCCATTATTGGATACATCCGAGTTGTTGCTTATTTGGTGCATGGAATGCGTCGTTTATGGTTCTAGGCATCATTTGGGGTGGCATGTCGGTCGACCAATGTGTACTGGGTGAGACGAGGTTATTGGATCTGGAATTAGTGCAATTGAATTTGGATAGGAAATGTTTGGAAGAAAAATATTAGTAGTCAGCTCAGAATTTGACAATGGTTCTTGTCGGGTAAGAGAACTCTATGACTTGTTGATTTGATGGGTGGCTATACGTTTCTACATCTTTCTGTTATCATCAGTAATGTTGAGAAGGTTTGGAACACAGTTTTATTTGATATGAGGTATACTATCGGTACCGGTTTGGTAATGGGCAACTAATGTGGTTGAAAGATATTAGTATGAGTATATGGGTTATGCGGTACATTGTGTAGTTATATCTTGGGAGTATATTTATGGTTTGGTGCAGCTTGTGGAGAATGATAAAGTTTATATACACAAGAACTAGATCTTAGAGGGAGTTCCGGAAGTTGGAATTTGGTTCAAGGGCTTATGGGCCAAGGTTGAAGGAAGAATCTTTAGTCAGTATTGTGTTAATATGCTCATATGGATTGAGGTGGCATGAGATCACTCATAGGTATGTGTATGATGATCTCTTACCGTGATTTGATGACTTTTGAACGACTCTTGGCACATTTAATAACGAACATATGTTTAAGTGGGGGAGAATGTAATGACCTGATTCCGTTTGGTGATTTTCTTTGAGTAGCTTCATATGATGCACCATCACTTTTGTATATGTTTGATTTTGATGTTCAAGAGGTTCCGGATTGATTAGTAGAGTGATTCTCAATTTGGAAGCTTTAAGTTAGAAGAGTTAACCAAGATTTGACTTTTGAATAAACAATCTCGAAATCGAGATTTGAAGGTTTCAATAGGTTTTTATGGTAATTTTAGATTTGGACGTATGTTCGAATTTGGATTTAGATGTTCCTAGAAGGTTTTGGCTCAATTTTGCAGAAGTTGGCAATTTGATGATTTGAGAGTTCATAGGTTTGACCGGGAGTTGACTTCAACATTATCGGAATCCTATTGCAGTTTTGAGACCTTGGATAGGTTTATTTAGTTGATTAAAACTTATGTGCAAGTTGATTGTGATCCCGAATGTCAAAGTGTGATTCAAACACATCTGGCGAAGTTTGAATATTTAAAACTTAAGAGAATGGTTTGATTTTCAATTCATGGTTTTCATGTTATTTGTGATGATTCGAGCCTTTGGATAAGAAAATACACCCAAGACAATCATATCAACCAGTATAAATACATTATTTGAATTGGTCATTGGCTGATATATTAATTAAGTTAAAGATTTGGAGTTTGACCATGGTTAATATCGGGTCAAGACAACCTCTTTTTGGTGTTTTGAGTATGCGATCAGGTTCGTAGCGTAATTTATGATTGAAATACATATAAGGTTTGTATCCAAGAGGTCTCAGATGAGTTTTGGGTGCTAACCCAAAGATTTGCAATTGTTGAATTTTCCGGTGCGTCAAATCCGAAAATATCGGTTATGTCCCTAAGTTCGTCCATAAATTTCTGACTTCCTTTAAAACTTTAAAACATCATATATATATCTCTCATATTAAGGCCAAATTGGGTGATTCAAAAAGGTTGTCTTGGGTGGAATCTCACAAGGATTATTTTGGGCTTGTCAAAGGTGAGTTTCAGAATCATCTAGCATCTAATTTGGGTTGGAACATCTACTACATTTATTTATTTATTTTGAGATTTAATCACTTTTTCTCACAAAGTTTTGGAGCTTGGAAAGAAGCAATTTTGGAGGATATTTTCATCACTACTTTGTGGTTAAGTGATTTCTACTTATTTTTGGTATTATTTCAAGAATCTACATAAATTATTAATTCTCAAGACATGGAATTTGAGGTGAAATTTGGGGTTTTGACGATGCTTTAAGAGAGTATATTTTGGGGGGTTTAAGGGTCAATTATGACTCGGTTTTGGAATCTAATCACATACTTGGACTCGACAAGTTACGGGTCATCGAGATTTGGTATTGGTTTCGAATTTCATGCATGCGAGCCCGAGTTGACTTTTGTTGACTTCTTGGGAATTCTTCAAATATCAAAGCTTTATGGGTTGGGATCGCTTCCTATAGCATTGTTTGTCTTCCTTAGATGATGATTGGTATAGATTTGCATGATTGGAGGGCTAGCGTGAGGTTTTAATGTGATTTGAGATTAAAGGCTAGCCTGGATGAGGTAAGCATCTTGTCTAATCTTGTTGTGGGAGAATAACCCTTAGGATATGACCTTATTTGTCTAATTGGAATGTGTGAAAAGGGACGTATATGTGAGGTGACAAGCGTACATGCGGGTGCTATATATGTTTCATGATCGGAGTAGTCTTCAAGCTATATCATGCCTTGTTTTGGATACTGTACTTCCTGATATCATACTTTATATGTTTGTATGACTACATAAACTTCTCGAATCATACTAGAGATCATGTGTAGGACTTGATTTCCTGTTTGAACATGATACTCATTATTATATGGCATACTCGCCTAATCTGAACTGTAGTTGTACATGTTGCACATGCATACACCTTAGCATGCTATTTTACTAGTCCATGAGTATGTGATTTGATATCTTTGTTTGTATATGCTTTCTATGTGATGCACCAAGTTGACAATCAGTGAGTGTTCCGTGCGGGTTGAGTTATTATAGCATGTGAGTTGTTCATGTGGTTGTTATGATTATGGCACGTGAGTTATCTGTGTGGTGAGTATGATTATGGAACGTGTGTCCGTGCAACGTGTGGATAAAGATCCATCCCCCTAGGGCCGTCCTCTCATATTTCTCTCTTAATGGTGTACACACGGGTTATGAAAAACTTATACGTGAGTCTTTGCGTATCTTCTTTATATGCAAACTCCTTGGATGTATACATGATTTTTAATGCATATCTTCTCTATATGCTAGCTATGGAATGCATATCTTCTCTATATATTGCCTTACTTGATGAAATAATTCACGATACAGATCTTCTCTATATGTTAGTCTGTATAACTTGACTTGTTTATTCATGTTTATCTTCTGTATATGCAATTGTTGATGGTTATTTGATATTCTATACATATCTTCTATATATGCAATTGTTGACAGTTACTTGATATTTATGCATACCTTCTCTATATGCCACATGATTGAAGAATTGATTTACATTACATATCTTCTCTATATATCAACATGAGTAACTTGGCTTTCTTATTTGTGTATATAGTCTCTATATGCAACTTTTGATGAATTAATAATATTAGGCGCATGTTATCACTATATGCTGAGTTGTTAAATAGGTACGAAACCTGTTCATATCTTCTCCATATGCAATTATTGACGAGCTAGTTGATATCAAATGCGTATCTCTTCTATATGTTGAATTGTTAGTTGGTTAAAATGCTTGTGCATATCTTCTCGATGTACATTGGTGGTCTTAACTGTACTTCATGCTTAGATTTCGATAATGTTACTATGTACATGTATATGTTATTGAGTTGTACACGTTAAGTAGAGTGAGTATCTTTGACCTAAACCATCGTTATTACTTCACCAAGGTTAGCCTTGATACTTACTGAGTACATGAGTTAGTTGTACTCATAATACACTTCTGTATCTTGTGTGCAGATCTTGGAGTTGAGCTGCTGTAGATGACTAAGGCTAGCATTGAAGTTGTACCAGTGATCCAGATTCAAGCTACCATTTGTTCATGGTAGTTTAGGACTTATAATTTTGTTTATGTAAACTTCAAATATATGTTGTACTTATTCTTTGTACGTGAGTTATATTCTTAATCTTAGTCGCTCATGAGTTGTACTACCAATCCTTGAGAATTTTTTATGGAATTTAGTTATCTCATTCATTGGTTATTGATGATCTTTCATTTGAGTTGTTCTATTTGTTATTTGGCTTACCAAAAGGATTGAGTTAGGTATCATGACGACTTGGTGGGATTTTCGACCGCGAAGAGAACAAACGCCTCTCCGGAACACATCGTATAAACAAAGATTGCACAATACTACAATAAGAATGTATGAGCGAATATATTTACACCGGGGGATTGGGTCCTCAAGCACGTGTTTCCAGACAATTAGGATTTAGAGTCTAAGAAAATGGACACCAACTGGGACGACCGATACCATATTATAGAGGGGGCATGCAAGCTCCGTAGAAAGAATGACAACGAGACCATGAGAAGCTAGAACATTAAACACCTAAAATTGTATTATTTCTGAGGTAACATTATAAACATATCATCTATTTACTTTCAGCCAAATGCGTAAACATTGCAGGAAATGATTCGCACAGAGCCAACAAATGTTAAAAAATGTAAATTGAGACATAGCTTCTTGATAGTCTAAAATGCACAAATAAGATGCATGACGCCCCAGATACTGGACTTCAACTTTACAATCGCGAAGCACGCACTCAAGAGTTGAGCACACTCAGCCTTGAGCCTGACTATACTCAAAGAAGGGGATTCACATCCCATCAGGCAAAACATTCTATCAAAATGACTTTTTCAAAGCAATTTCAATGAGGTCATACCTCACAAGGTATTTATTGCAAACAATACAAACTCTCTTTTGTATCCTAATGATATCAATTAGAGTTTTCGAAGCTTAGTGCTAAGAAAAGTCGGGAACGCGCGCGCATACATATATACGAGCCCCGTTAGTTCAATTACTACTTTCAAACTTTACATTACTACATGTCATTTCATTATTTGTAGCTCCATAATTATTTACATTACGATTAGCCTAGCGTTTATTACCGGTCGAGCACATGTAGTCGAATATACTAACTCCAAGCTCAAAGAACCAGCAACATTTAAAGCCTTAACTAACTCCGAGCTCAAAGAACCAGCAACATTTAAAGCCTAACCACGACGACTACACTCATAAGGTCCCACTCCTTCAATAGAGTTGAGGTTTCTACACATCTCTTACGCCTGTACGTTATAGACCTTCCAGCGGCAACCTTTCTACAAGTTCGCCCATTCCCCTACAGACCGAACAAAGTCTTATCAAGAAATGTATATTATTACTTAGAGCCATGCTTACATTTCAATTCCATGGACCATACGATACTTTCTAGGAAAAAGTTGGCATAAAATAACTCCAAGTCGAGCCGACTTATTCCCGTGCCCAGCTTCACCCACACAGAAGATGTAAACGCAATATATAACCCGATATATATCCACATAAGTCGGAGGCAAATTGACTTGGTCCGTTGAGTTGAATTGACTGTAGGGGCTGATATAATCTCTCTTGATCTTCGTGGAAATTACCGTAGAAGTAATTAGATGTGTGTCGTATCCCATTAGACTCGATAAAGGGAGTTGGAGTGGATCGTGGCAAGACTGTCTAGGCGGAGGCATGACCCATGTTATGCAGGAACGCAGGGGATGGCCCGTGTGTGTGGTCGCACCCCTCTAGGGCGTATGCCTTGACTCGGTTTGGAGCAAGTTACGCTGTAGGTAGGGCCATAGGCTTGGGTTTGTCGTGGGTCGTATGTGGGAGGCGCTAAATTATTTTTCACTGTATGTCTTGGAACTGTATGTCCGGGCTTTTGACGTATGCAATTTTTGATTACTACATCACTCCACAATTCGATTTCCAAGTATTTCAACAAGATCTAGCCAAGCTTTAACAGGAAGTTGTTAAAACAAATCTCTTAAAATTATTATTGTATAGGTCCAAATTTGGTAACAACGGTAACGGATAAGCAAGATAAAGGACGGGGTCGACCACGATATAACGACCTCACACAGGTCGACGCCAGAAGCGGGCAGCTGAGACAAGACAGTAATGGTAACTTAGTGTTCAGAAATGGACATAATGAATATTCCTTTGGATATTCTCTATGCTGTACCTTTTAGGGATTTTGGAGAATGCCCCTTATATATAGGAAGAGATAAAAACAAAAAAAGGAACTTTCTTTTTCAAAATGAGAACATATTGTAAAAGTTAAAAGAAAAATATACGAAAGAGTTGTCTTACTCATTTATTCAAGCACATGTTGTTCAATCCATAAATCTCAAGATCCTATATACATTTTGACTCTTACTTTTCCACATCGTCATCAGAGAAAGGAAACACTCAATCATACAATCATTGGGTGATAATTACTTTACACCATAACCCTTGTCATTTCTTACATTTATTATACATTTATGATATTACATATTTTGTCAATCATAGCATATTAAGCTCACTATTTAATGTTCCTGAAATCTACTCGTTAAAAAATTTTTTATTTTATTTGGTCTAGAATTTATTTGCTCAAACAATTCAAAGTGACAATTATAAATACTTCCTCCGGTCTAAAATAAGTGATTTTTTGGTTATTTCACACATATTAAGAAATTCACCTTTTAATATTAATTAGCAATGAAATTGACCTTATTAACCTTTACTATCTCTTCATATAAACACTCATAACACATACTCCAACATTAATTACTCCAAGGGCAATGTAAGAAAAAATTAATTAATTCATTATTGAAATCTGAAAAAATCACTTATTTTGGATCACAAAAAAAAACCAAAAAATTACTTATTTTGGACTAGAGAGAACAGTTGCTTGTTTGATTTTTTCTCGTAGAGACTAGAGAAATGTGCTCGTATTGTAAATAGGAGAGGTATTCATGTTTGAATGTGTTCAATAATAACAGAATCAAGCCTGAGATGAATCCAATTGGATCAAAGTAACAGAATCGAGCCTGAGCTAAATCCAAATGGATCAAAGTTAAGCCCGAACTAGTCGGCTCATGTCCAACCCTAGGTCCGGCTTGCCACTTTAGCCTGTCCCGCGACGTGTCGAAGGATCGCTGCAATCCACCTGATTCCTGTCTTTTCACTTGCCTTATCTCACGCTCTCTCACACTCCTCTTCACTTTCCACTTTGTTTCCATGGCCGAGCTACAGCAGCCCGACGCCCCCATCACCGCCGCTGCCATCCCTTCCGCCACCGCTACAACCATCACCTCCAATACAACATCTATAGCTCCACCACCTCCCCCATCCGATAACCCTCCAACCAACAACGTCAATAGCAACAACATAGGCCCCAGTTTGGCCCCGAAACGGCAGCGCCGACCAAGTGTTCGATTAGGCGAGATCGGCAACTCGCCTTCCGACACTCACTTCCGAAGAGGCCCCAAAACCTGGCGTTTCCACAAGGACCCTACCCTCGCTGCTAAAACCTCAAAGACCCGGCCTTTAACTAACCTCGTTAACGGCGGCGCCGGCGGCGATAATTATGACGACAACAACAACATAGTCGAGGACACCAACAATTACAACTTTGATTTGGGAAATCGGAAGTCGAAATCGAGGAAACCCACGAAGAGAGTGAGGACAAATTGGCATTCATCTAAGTTTGATACGCTCAATGGTGGAGGAATTCACGAAGAAGCAAACTTTTTCAGGGAAGACAACAATGATAACGAAGAGTTTCGGGAATTCGAGCCGTCACCGGGCTCGGAAAGCCCAGTAAAAGAGCATAGCCCTGTAAACTCTATGGAACACATGGGCCTTCAGTATTGGGATCGGAGGGGGATTAGGACTAGAGTGTCCGAAAGCAGAGACCATCACGATGACCTCAATAATGAAGGAGTGAATTCAGGGGATAAGAGCAGCATTGGAGTAAGGGAATGGTTGATTGGTTTGGGGCTGGGGAGATACGCACCCGTTTTCGAGATACACGAGGTTGACGATGAGGTATTGCCCATGTTGACTCTGGAGGATCTCAAGGATATGGGGATTAATGCTGTTGGTTCCAGAAGAAAAATGTACAATGCGCTACTGAAGCTGCGGAAAGGCTTTTCATGAGTTGAGTTTACTGTTTAATGATTTTAATGTTTGATTAGGTTTTATTTTTCTGCTTACTTTCCTTTTTGCCCATTAACATGAATAATTAAATATCAAGTGGTGTTAGTTTTGGAGCTAGATTTTTTTTCCTTCTTCTTCTGCCTTTGCTACGTTAGTTATTGTGAAATGTAATTGTTGATATACGAATGAGAATGACATATGAGGAGTACTTTTTATTGATTAAGGAAGTGTAAATTTTTTTTTATATAAATGAACTAGTCAAAATATAAGTTTTAAAGAAGTCAATCAGTGCTTACCTTCAATACACCTGCATTTAATTAAAAGAAATAAAGGAAGTCACCTTTAGGATATGGTGTGTTCTGGAGTATTAATTTGTGTGCCAAATGGTTAGCTATGACCTATGTTGAACGGACTATCCAAAATGCTGTCGCACTCGTGTTGGATCCTCCATAAATGCACCTGACGACATTTTTGGAGAGTCCGAACAACATAGGCTATGACTATATACATTTGAAGCACTTTAGCTGCAAGATCTCCTCTCTAGTCTTCGTTTTTGAGGGTGTTTAGTTCCGCTTCCTTAGTAAGATCCTTTGTAGTCGTTATCAAAAAGAGATCTTCTCTTATATTAGCTTGCATAGAGCTTAAAGAACTTTTCGTAGCAGTTGGAAATTTTAATTACTATGCATACAACAATTGGTGAATCATTTGCCTATAAGAAAGAAAACGTTAAATCATTTGATGAAACAAATATGAATGACTTTCTAGAGAAATGCATGATGTATGAGAGCCTATCTTAGACTTACGCTAAGTCTTTCACCAAAGCATACTTCAGATAGTCCCTGCTTTGTTTGCTTCCAACTGTACTATTAAGGATTTCCTTATAGAAACCTTACATCTTCTTGGGTTGATGATCTTATCGAGAATCGCCTTTGCTGACTTAGCCTTCTTCTTCAAAGGCTGTAATTTGTCTCATCTGTTGGAAAATAGTAAATAACTCATAAACGAAGAAGCTTCCTCATGCTTAATGATGGTTGTTGTGGAATAATTGGTGTACCCATTTTATGGTCATCGTCCCCCTGGTCTCGTTCAGTTAATTGATGGAAAAGCTTAATCTCCTATATTTTGATAAAACTCTCATTCAGCTGGGAAACCACACAGGTAATTAGCTTGGAAAGAGAGAAATCCATTTTGTAGAATATATCTGATAGTTGTGACATACGTATTTGATAACATGCTTCTAAAGTGAGGTACTAACTTAGTGTCTAACTTTCTGAGCTTTGTGACAGATATAGTTGAAGATAATCTTTTAGGCAAGATAACTGCATTTCAATCTTCCCCTCTCCCCTAACTAGCCATGCTTGACTACAATCACCTACATGTGGGTAAAAGAGCTTCTCTCCTGACCTCAACAACAACAAACCCAGTTTGATCCCAACATGTGGGGCCTGGGGAGGGTTAGTCTGTACGCATACCTTACCCCTACCTAATGTAGGTAGAGGCAAATGTACCATTTTTGCTTGCAAGTGGTTGCACCAATCAGTAGCTGCTTTTGCTTTCTAGTGTCGTAACTCTGCTTTTGCATTTGTTTATTTTCAGGCAATCAAAGTGTTATGTTTCCTAGCTTAGATCTTTTTTTTTCCTACTAATTACAATATTTTTGGACATATTGTGATGTATTTTTTTCCTTTGTTTCTTAGAAGGAGGAGGGTTTTTTTTTTTTTTTTTTTTTGGGGGGAGGGGGGGGGATAGTAGATACCCACTTGCTGAAGAGGATAGTAGATACCCACTTGCTGCTATGAATAAGATGTATTCTCATTTCTGGCGATGTCTTTCTTTCTCTGTTTGATATGTAGCTATTATTAGCTTGCCGATCTCATTTTGATCTTAGAGACTGAGAATTGTGTATTCATCATTTGGATGTTAAGTTTCCTCTGTGAATCTTGAGTAACACTAGTTCCACATATAGTTTTAACTGCTTTTACCATTCCTTTAGGCATCTGATAGTCTTTTTTTGATAATTAATAAAGAATTTTATTAATTAAATAAAAAGGACTAAGTTAGTGCCGAATACATAGTTACAAGTTCTGGAAGTTTCCAATTATACCTAACAAGGTATTCACATCCTTTACCCAGACGAGGTGTTCCCTAACAAACATGTGAGCAATTATTGACGAAGTTTGATAACTCTTATTTTGTTCGTGACTGTCGGATTAGCGATGGAGTTGGTGCATGAATTAATGTTCATTTTAGTTAGAGGCTGGTGAAATTTACTAAATAAAATTGAAGTGATAAGCTAAATTACAATGCAAAAGAGTTTCTAAAGGAAGATTTTCTTTTGGGGGGTGGGGGCCAGCATGGGAGCCACAAGGTATCTCATGACAAGGTATAATTCAAACCAAAGAGAGTTTATTTTGCCAGGAAGGTAAAATAATATATATTCTGAAAGTCTTCTCACGGAGCTCAAATAAGGTGTCTTTAGTCCCCTTTAAGCTGGTACCCATATCTAGAATGGTTTATTCTTAAATAGGATTATGCACGAATTTTGTTAATGACAGGTTATTCTGGCCGAGTTAATTTTTTGGGATTAGGCATGATTTACAGTGGAACTAATCTTGTATTGCGATGATGCCCTTGGCTATGATTCTGATGCAACTTTTGTTGTTTGACAAGATGAGACTACGGTTGAGAAGTTGCTTCCTCCTGAACCAAAGAAACACAAGACCATTGAGATTAAATTTGTATGAGATGGAGTGGATAGTCTGTTTCCTGAAATAGGACTCGAAAGTACTCTACTTTGATGACTGATTTATGATAAAATAAAAATAGTTTAGATCCAAAACTAGGAGTACTAATCTTTTACTCTTTCTTCTCTTTCTTGCTATATTTTCATATTTTTGAAGTATTATGAGTGCAACGTGAGAAACGGTATGTTGTTTGTAGTAGGCATTGGTTGTTTCTTATTAATGCAGTGAAATGCTTGTATTAAAAAAAGCAGTTTTATATACGTCTCCCACTTGTTTTATAATAATTTTTGAATTTCTTATAATTTCTATATAATTTACCCTTTCTAAAAATTATTTTTAATTATATTATTTAAAAAATATCAAAAATTAAAGTTCTATGGGGCTTACACTCAGCGCCTCGGGGCTTATGCCCTTGCCCGATGACAGGTAAAACGCCTCAAATTGCACCCATACCTTTTAAAACACTGGTGGCGACAGGTGTTTTGGAGCGGTTAACACAAAAATTGTTTAAGTGCGGGTGACTGTCACCGTGTTTGATCAAAATCTAGTGGCAATATTTTGTTACCCAGAGAATTCTTTAGGAAAATGCAGTTTTTTAAAATCCCACTGAAATGAATAAAGCCAATCAGTGATCATGGAGTATCTGGGGTCGTTTCGCCATGGGAGATAATAGTAAATTGTGACAGGTGGAGTGATTTTTAAGGTGGGGGATGGTGGAGGAAGATATAGAATAATAGAGAAAGAAACAAGAAAAGGGGAAAAAGTGGAAGAAAATCGAGTGGTTAAATCAGCGCACATGTGCATGTATCTCACCACTTAACACAAAATCTTGTTCTCATAAAGAGGGTATTTATTTGACTTTAAAAAAAGTCTAATGTGATAAAAGCGTGCTTACAATGTGTAGGTGTATAGTTGAAATTTCGGAACTAAGTTGAGAACGTTTCTTGTGTACTATACCATTTTTAAATTCATTTAAACAATTGAACTTAAAGCAGTGATGTGAAGTTTCTATGATCGCTCTAGCATGTCAACTATTTAAGATTCTTTTTCCTATACTATTACTTCAAGCAAGTCATGCAAATTAAGTCAAGGGAGGAAGATGTTCTTGCACTAAGCACATATAGTGTGAGACATCTGGGGAATATCTAATTTTCTTTGTTTGTGAAGTGAAGAGTTGCTATTCTTGATAAATCTTTTGTGGAAAGTCTATTGAATCATTACATTGAATTTGTGCTAATCAATGTCATGAAGTGGGTAACTGACGACAAGTCAGCATGTTTTTCCTCGAAGTGATTTTCCATTAATCTCGAATCAAGTTAATTACCCAATTAATGACAAATCAATTTGTGGAAAAACATGTTGACTTGTCGTTAGTCGAATCTTGTTAATTACCCAATTAAGTGACATTCCTCTCCCGGTTAGTATTTAGTGACAAGCATATTGGAACGACAGAAACCAGCGATTCTATGAAGGCAAACCTGACTCTATAAATTAGGAATAAATCAACATGTATATTTTTGCCGATATGTTTGGTGTGAATCAGTTGGAACTACTAATGCAGAGGTCATTTTCCTGTTCGGATATCAATAGTGGCATTTGAAATTTTCTACTGATTTTACTCCAGTGGATATCCCGGGATAGATCATCATGTTAAGTGTTTTTGTACATGTAGTATACATTAGTATTATGAAGGCCAAACATCTGATCAGAACAAGGAGTGCATGGATTAACAAGGTTTTAGTTCTTTTCTATGGGAGTTAATTCCCTTTTATTTGAGAGACTTTCTTTTTGGTGCCACTACATATTCTAATTAACTTCTGTAGTTTCAAATCAGTTATCTTTGGGGTTGGCACCTGCTATCTTAGTGTTAGGTTGGCATGCGCTAATTTATGTAATCAGAAGGAAAAATAGTGCAGCGCAATATATTCCAATTTTATTTTGTTGTGCACCATATACTGTGTCCCCTAACAAGATTTTCAGTGGTTTGGTTATTGCAGGATTATCGTTGTATCTCTGCACCTCTTCTTTTTTGTTGATATGTCAACTGCTGTATGCTAGATTGACTTTGAAGAACTTTTCTCAGTTGACTAACATATGAACGAGATTTTCTTTGGTTTTTTGCTCTCTGGCACATATTGTCTCTTAGTGCTGCCACTGGTATAAAACTTACCCTTTCTTAAATTGACTAACATATGAATGTTGCTCTTCCTCATCTTTAGTTACTCCGTTGAAGGAGAAGAAATGCACAGGATGATATCCTACGTTAGACGTGCTCTTTGCGAGTTTTCACTAACAAGACTCTCATTTTCAATTTCTCTGCTTACCACCGCCTTATGGTGCTCGTGTGGGTTTTCACCAATGAGACTCTCATTTTATTTCTCTCATTTGGTTGTATCAGATCCAAGTAACCATATTCTCCAATTTTGAACATCTTTACCGATTGATCAGAAGGGCTTGAATAGGATTTGGGCAAAAAGAGTTTGAATTTTGAATTAAATTAAAACTTTGGAACCATTCAGGCGGGATCATCGCCGAATCATTATAACATCTGCCCCAGTTTCACTTTTGGGGAAATTTGAATTTTTATTTTGATGTGACTGAACCCCAGAGAGAGGCTGCGTACGTATCCTTTCGGAATCAAGTCGAACGTAGTTCAAGAAACTTTGTTTTTTATCTTTTTTTTACACAACATTTCGGATTCCAAAGAGGGTAATCAAAGAAAGATAACCGGCTTAAAGAGTTTGCAAAGGGTTAATAGTGTTTGGGTAGCGAGAATGAAAGCCTTCGTCATCCTAATCGGAGAATATCAGTACCACAGAAGGTTTAAACGTAATACCTTTTGACCGCGTCTGCATTGACAACTTTTTCAGGGTCATTTCTTTCAATGTCTCCCAAGTACAATGCCCCTTTCGGCAACAATTTCCTTATAATGTACGGACCTTTCCAATTTGGAGTAAATTTTTCGTTTGCTTCCTTATGATGCGGGAGAATACGCCTCAAGACGAATTGCCCCACTTCAAAGTTCTTAGGTCGCGCTTTCTTGTTGTAGGCACGGGCCATTCTTTGTTGATACAACTGCCCGTGGCAAACTGCGGTCATCCGCTTTTCATCAATCATGGTTAACTGTTCTAGAGGGGTCTTGACCCATTCATTGTCCTCAATCTCAGCTTCAACGATGATTCGAAGAGATGGAATTTCAACCTCTGCGAGTATTACGGCTTCGGTGCCATAATCCAAAAGATAGGGTGTTGCCCCAACTCATGTGCGCACAGTGGTGCGATATCCCAACAATGCAAAAGGCAACTTTTCAGGCCATTGTCTAGAACTTTGAATCATTTTCCTGAGGATCTTCTTGATGTTTTTGGTTGCTGCTTCAATGACACCATTAGCTTTGGGCCGATAAGGGGTAGAATTCCGATGTGTGATCTTAAATTGTTCGCATACCTTCCTCATCAAATGACTGTTCAAATTTGCGGCATTGTCCGTAATGTTGGTTTTAGGAATACCAAAACGACAGATAATGTTGGAATGCACGAAGTCCACCACTACTTTCTTGGTGACGACTTTGAGAGTGACTGCTTCAACCCACTTTGTAAAATAGTCAATGGCAACTAAGATGAATCTGTGCCCATTTGAAGCTTTCGGCTCGATTGGCCCAATGACATCCATACCCCAAGCAACGAACGACCATGGTGTTGACATAAGATGCAATTCTAAAGGCGATGCATGAATGAGGTCACCGTGTACCTGATACTGATGACACTTTCGGACAAAGCTGAAGCAATCCTTTTCCATGGTTATCCAGTAATAACCTGCCCGAAGGATTTTCTTTGCAAGGACATATCCATTCATATGAGGTCCACACACTCCTGCGTGCACTTCATTCATAATTCTTCTAGCCTCTTGGCATCCACACATCTTAAAAGGTTCAGATCTGGAGTCCTTTTATACAAGACTTCACAAGAAGAAACCACTGGCGAGCCTTCTAATGGTTCTCTTTCGGTCTCCACAGGCTTGCTCGGGATATTCCTTCGTTTTCAAAAATCTTTTGATATCATGATACCATGACTGAACATCTGGTTCCAACTCAACTGTATTGCAATAACCATGTCTTTCTCGAATTTGGATTTCCAGTGGGTCAATGTGGACATTGTATAGATACGGCAGCATCGAGGCTAAAGTAGCTAGTGCATCGGCTAACTTATTGTGAAACCGAGTAATGTACCTGAACTCGACAGATTTGAACCACTTGCTAATATCTTCCACATGTTGCCTGTATGGAATAAGCTTGATATCCCGAGTTTCCCATTCACCTTGAGCTTGTCGAATAATCAAGTCAGAATCTCCCATGATTAACAATTCTTCCACATTCATGTCAACTGCCATATTCATACCCATAATGCAGGCTTCATACTCAGTAGTGTTGTTTGTACAAGAGAACCGAAGCCGGGCTGTGGCCGGATAGTGCTGACCAGTGGGTGAAATCAAATTGCCCCAATCCCGACACCTTTTGCATTCACAACTCCGTCGAAGAACATTTTCCAATCATTTGTGTCTTCTGGAATTACCTCAACTGAATTTACTTCCTCGTCCGGAAAGTAGGTACTCAAAGGCTGATATTGATCATCAACATTATTCTCAACTAGGTGATCCGCCAAGGCTTGAGCTTTCATCGCCGTGCGGGTGACATAGACTATGTCAAACTCGGTGAGCAGGATTTGCAATTTTGCTAACCTCCCTGTGGGCATCAGTTTTTGGAATATGTACTTCAAAGGATCCAATCTGGTTATGAGATAGGTGGTATAGGCCAACAAGTAATCCCTAAGCTTCTGAGCGACCCAAGTCAAGGCGCAGCAAGTTCTTTCCAACAAAGTGTACTTGGCTTCATAACTAGTGAACTTCTTGCTCAAATAGTATATGGCTTGTTCTTTCTTCCCGGTCACATCATGTTGCCCGAGAATACATCCAAAAGAATTCTCCAACACTGTCAAGTACAAGAACAAAGGCCTTCCAAGCTCGGGTGGGACCAATACTGGAGGATTCGACAGATACTCTTTGATTTTGTCGAAAGCTTCTTGACACTCCTCTGTCCATCTAATCACAACATCTTTCTTCAACAACTTAAATATGGGCTTATATGTGTAAGTCAACTGAGCAATGAATCTGCTGATGTAATTCAACCTTCCCAATAGACTCATAACCTCTTTCTTGGTTCTCGGAGGTGGCAAATCCCGAATAGACTTTATCTTTGTTGGATCTAATTCGATGCCTCTTCGACTGACTATAAACCCCAAAGTTTCCCAGATGGTACTCCAAATGCACATTTAGCTGGATTCAACTTCAAGTCATACTTATGCAGGCGCTTAAAGAGCTTTCTCAAATCTCACACATGGTCATCCTGCGTTCTGGATTTAATTATCATATCATCCACATACACCTCAATTTCCTGGTGCATCATGTCATTAAACATGGCGGTCATAGCTCTCATGTAAGTTGCCCCGACGTTCTTTAAACCGAATGGCATGATCCTATAACACTAAATACCTCAAGGTGTTGTGAAAGCCGTCTTTTCTACGTTTTCTTCATCCATCAGAACCTGATGATATCCAGCATAACAATCCACGAAAGATTGTATCTCATGCTTGGCACAATTGTCAACAAGGATGTGGATGTTTGGCAATGGAAAGTTGTCCTTGGGGCTTGCTTTGTTCAAATCACGATAATCAACACACACTCGGGTTTTCCCATCTTTCTTTGGCACTGGGACCACACTAGCCAACCATGTGGTGTATCGGACCACTCGAATCACACCGACTTTTAACTGTTTGGTGACTTCTTCTTTAATCTTGTCACTGATGTTTGTTTAAACTTTCTCTATTTTTGTTGGACAGGGGGATAACCGGGGTAAGTTGGTAATTTGTGCACCACTAAATCAACACTCAATCTTGGCGTATCATCATAGGACCAGGCAAACACGTCTTTGAATTCGAACAAAAGTTGGATCAATGCTTCCCTAATTCTTTCATCAGCGTGAATGCTTATCATGGTTTCCTGGACCTCTTCCGAACTACCCAAATTAACCGGCTCAGTTTCATTTAAGTTTGGCTTAGGCTTATTCTCAAATTGTTCCAGTTCTCGGTTTATTTCCCTAAAAGCCTCATCTTCATCATATTCTGGTTCTTGATTCATTATTTCACAGTTAGACAGCGTGTTAGGATCTGGGCATGAAGTCCGCAAGTATGTCATGTTATTTAAGTCCGCATTATTAGAACTGAAAAGAGAAAGATAAGAAAAATAGCAAAAACCAGAAAGAATAAAGAGAGAGATTCATAGACGATGAAATATTTATTTCATTTCATTGAATTTGAATATAGAAGGGTTTACATAAGAATTTAAAAGACAATAAACTAAAAACATTTAAGTTACACCCTGAAATAACTCGGAATGCAGAAAAGATGGCAAGAATGAACTACCGGGATTCCTGCCTGACTGGGAACGAAGTAGCCTTCCAATTTTGAAGTTTGGCATCTAGTCCCATATACTGCACCTCAGCAGTGCTTGAGCCTTCACCCGGCTGGACCATGTGAGCATCATATAACATTTGCCTCACTGCCCCACAGATATCCTCAATTTATTCGGTCGTGAAGGCTTCTTCTTCTATGTACCTTGGCTTAACAAACGTTCTGGCGAGATGCGGAACCGACTGAGGCAGAACCCACCCTTCATTCTTATGTTTATTAGCCCATTTTACGTCAGCTTCTGTAGCTCGAAAACCGACACCAAAGAAGTTCTCACTGGCAGTCAAAGTGATAGGCTCCATAATGCCTTGCAAAGATGCCCCGAGCCCTTTCCCAAGTTTGTAGCTATGTTTGATCATTTCACTGGCGACCATGATTGACGCGTTTGACAGGAAGGGTTGAGGAAACGGGGTTCCTTCCTCACACTGGTCCGCGACCACGATCTCAAAAGCTTGGTAGACTATGTGCTTACTACCTTCCCTAGCCTTCAAATACGGTACGAACGGGTCCTTGTAGATTGATTGCTCATCTTCTCCATGGACCACGATTTCCTGGTTTTCATGTTCAAACTTAACCATTTGGTGGAGAGTAGAGGGTAAGGCCCCTGCCACATGGATCCAAGGCCTTCCTAGGAGAAAATTGTAGGAGGTGTCCATGTCCAAAACCTAAAATGTTACTTCAAAATCCATCGGGCCGATGGTTAGGATCAAATCAATCTCCCCTATCGTATCCCTTTTGATGCCGTCAAATGCACGTACGCAAACATTGTTGGGTCTAATCCTTTCAGTCCCAATTTCCATTCTCTGTAGGGTCGAGAGAGGGAAAATGTCAACCCCAGATCCGCCATCCAACATAACTCTTTTCACATAATATACTTCACACTTAATGGTCAAATGAAGAGCTTTGTTATGGACATCCCCTTCTGGAGGCAAGTCATTTCGGCTGAATGAAATCCGGTTGACTTCGAAAAATCGTTCCACCATTCTTTCCAATTGTTCAATCGTGGTCTCGACATGAACATGTGCCTCATTAAGCATCTTTAACAGCACTTTCTGATACTCATTCGAGCTTATCAACAGGGACAAAAGTAAGACCTGAGAGGGGGACTTCCTGAGTTGATCAATCACAGTGTAGTTCAAAGTTTTCATCTTTCGGAAGAATTATTCTACCTCTTCAGCACTAACTAGATTTTTAAGTGGAAAACGCTTTTGTTTGGTCTTATTCAATTCTTCTAAGTTGAGGTACTTCCCAGACGAGTTCGTTTCATTCACCTCTCCCATGATTTTCTTTCCCTTGTACGTCACCATTTCTTTCTTGTAGTTCCAAGGGACGACAGTGGGGTCCTTCATGGGATTCTGTGGTGCGCGACTGATAACCACAGGCTCAGTCAGCCTGGGTGAAATTATCGGCCCCCGCGCCACATAAGTCCCCTTTGGTACTACATCTTTGGTACCTTCAGCGTAACCTTATTTTGCTCAAACCTTTTTGGGGGGACTCAACACGAACTGTTCTTTTCTGTGGGCCCTGGGAACATAAAGAATGGCATCTTTAGGAGGTACTGCCCCGGTGTAGGTTTCCACAACCTTTTCTATGCTTTGAGGAGTGGAATTGTTTTTCTTCTCATCCTTAGCTTGCTTTGTTGCCGCTTTGGGCTTCTTTTCAACATCGGCAATAGCAATGATAGCCTTCAAAGCTGGGTCGAACTCTCTGTCTTCACAAATCATCCCAATAACTGGCCCATTGTTTTGAGTTGGCAATGGGTTATTGGTTACTTGGGGACCTCTTCATCCCTCAACACTACCCGTTTTTTGTTCTATCAGGTTTTCGACCCCTCTTAAGGGTCCACCATTCTTCGGTGTCATGCCCTTCTTCCCCTGAATGATAAGCACATTGGGTATTGGGTTGGTAGGAGGGTGACTCTGTGTTTTGCATGTTTGGAGGTACGGGCTTCAACAAACCCATTTGGATCAACTTTGGGAAGAGGCTGGAATATGATTCACCGATGGGCGTGAAGTTGGTTTTTCTGGGTGGTTCATGGGCACGGGCGTTTTAGCCCCATTTCCTTATTTGATGCTTATTGTATATTTGTTTGTTATTTTGTGACTTGTTGGTATGGTATGTTTGATTTCAGGAAGGTTTGAGAGGGATTTAAGGTACTTAGTCTCATTTTGGACGCTTAAGTTGTAAGAGTTGACCAATATTTGACTTTTGTGTAAACCGCCTCAAATTTGTGATTTAACGGTTTCAATAGGTTTGTATAATGATTTTGGAGTTGGTAATATGTACGGATTCGGATGCAGAGGTTCCTAAGATGTTTTGGGGTTATTTGCCAAAAGTTAGCAATTTTTGAGGTTTGGTAATAACAACAAGGTAAGGAATCCAAACTATAGTAAGAATTTGAAAAGTAAATGCGGAAGCAATAAAAATAAGAAATTGAACGACCAAAACTACAGTGCAGAAAATAAAGGATATGGGAAAATTCAGAGAAAGAATTCCAAGAACTTCCAAGAATGCAAGTTCTATAGCCTTGACAAGATCCAAGTAATAATGTTTTTGATTTATTGAAGAAATCAAACGTCTTTACTTAAAAACTAATCAAAATAATAGATTCAGATCTAGACCGCTTCACGAGTTACTTGAGACAACAAGTAATAACTAGTGTTGGGTCCAAATGCACGCACAAGTATACGTGGTCGACAAGTAATAAAGTGATAAGAAAGTATCGTTCCCACGAGGATTTATGATCAATTATTGTCCAATCAAAGCTATTTATAAACTTAATTCTCAAGTGAGTGTGAATTAGATGATTGTGAGTTTTGTAACTAAATTACTACGAACAAATAAGCAAGCAATAAAATAAGATCGCAAGTAGAGAAAACAAACACTTAGAAAGAATTCAATGAGATAGGGATATTCCAGGTTTATGGGATTAACCTCTCTCCTATTGCATTTTTCGGGTTGATGTAATCACTTGACTTATCTAATTTGTTGATTAATAGGGGTTTATTATGCTCGCAAAGTTCTTTCGATGCTTTGCTCGCCTATTCAAGGCAACCTAAGACTATATATCTATAGAATCAAACTTGACAAGAACACATGTATATTTCTTGCAAAAATAACCAAGGCAACTAGAATATGTCTATCCTAATCGCGAATCTATTCTCCGATGCCCGTATTCAAGATCTTACTCTATTCAATTCTATATGCAATTTATAGTTCTCACTATCGAGTTCAACTATAAATTCGTAGATAATACTCTATTGTTAGCTACGCAATAGAATAATTAAGTGCAAGATTGAATAATCAAATTAATATGATAAAGTCAAGAAAAACAATCAACTATCAATTTACAATAGTCAAGAACGGCCCATAACCCTAGAATAATGAGGTTGTTAGCCACTCGTGTTCATAACAATAATCAAAATATCATTTTTAAACATAAATGCTATGAATACTAGATGAAGGATGGAAGAATCGATGAATTCCATGCTCCCGAGTGTTTCGTACTTGTATTTTCTCTCAAAGTGCCCCCCCTCAAAATAGGTTTAGGTTTGTTTATATACGGGTTGGGGAATCTTAGGATCAAAATATCCAAGTCCCGGGTGAAATAGGACATGTTCCCGTCACCAGCGCCCAGGGTAGCGGGGCATGATTTCTGCACCACAGGTAGCGCCCCACGCTATCCTGGTGCTACATTGTGGCCTTTTTTTCATTTGTCCCATTTTGCTTCAATTCACGCACCTTCATCCCAAATTACCTCCGAATGATTCCTACACATAAAAATACCATGAATTAGCACAAATGATTATATTACACATCCGAAATCTACAAAATATGAGTAAAATACGAGGCAGTATGCATATAAATATACATACTTTAAGCCGAATATCAACACCCCACACTTAGACTCTTGCTCGAAATTTGCATTCTTCCTGTTTTAAACATGCCCAAGTATAAACATTTCAATTCAACAAATTCAAACAACCTAACCATAACCACCGTACCTTAAGAGCCGACTCGTTACCACTAAGCACCCTTAACTCGCGCACTCACCCAACAAGAGAAATTAACAACATTACCAATCCTTCATGAGATCAAGTGCCCTCACCAACAAACAAGAGAGTGAATATAAAAATAGTCCACGCATTCAAATATGACTTTGAACATAAATTAAGGACATCACACAATTGAACGAAATTCACTCACTCTCACAAAGAATTTCATGTGTATCCCGTAGTCGCACCATAAGCTTGATCGTAATGTACATATTTAGTTATCTAAGTTAGCCAAATCTAGGATCAATTAGGACTTTAAGGTTGTAATGTAGGCTAAGATACAGGTAGAATACATTTAGGAATAGTGACTAACCCTTCTAATCACTTTAATCAAGAATCGAGCACGCATTCTTCTCAATGAATTCATTCGCCACAAACCATACACAATATAGCTCTTTCTTCAATTAAGCACTCCTACATCCCTACTAGCACTAATTAGTAAGATTAGGAGGTGTTTTTTTTTTGACTATTAACACTATTTGTCTATTTTTTTTCTTCTTACAATTTTCTTTTCTCTTTTTTGTTTTTCTACACACACTATATATATTAAAGTTCATCGGCTAGTGGTATTTTTCACAACTCTAGTGCAACTTATGGGCCCTTCCATGGTTCCACTCGAAAGATACTTCCCGAATCTCTCACCTTACTTCTTTTAGTGACTAAGGCCTTTGGAGGTAAAGGTTCAACAGTCTCAAGTTACAAACAAAATCGAGATACGGCTTGTAATGTAGGTGTAACGACCCGATCGGTTGTTTTGGGTAAATGCGTCCTGTTACCCCTTTTATTGATTCACACTTGTGTGTTTATGATTTTATGACTTGCAGGGTTGGTTAGTTTTATTCCGGTAAGCGTCGGGTTGATTTGTACCCTTGATTTTTGACATAGAAGTTTAAAATAGAAAATGTTGACGAAACATTGACTTTTTCAAAAGTGGCCCCAAAATTGTATTTTTATGGCTCCGATAGCTTCATATCGTGACTTCGGACTTGAAATATGCCCGTAATTAATTTTGAAAGTCCGTAGGTTGATTTGTATTGATTTGCCAAAATTTGGCAATTAGAGGT
The DNA here is from genome assembly GCF_000715075.1 of Nicotiana tabacum. NCBI lineage: Eukaryota > Viridiplantae > Streptophyta > Magnoliopsida > Solanales > Solanaceae > Nicotiana > Nicotiana tabacum. Next base: position 56,018,712 of record NC_134084.1, read on the forward strand.
TGAAAAGTTTGACCGTAGGTTGACTTTTAGCTATAAAGCTCAGATTTGATTTAGAGACTTGGACTATGTTTTTTATGGTATTTAGAACTTTTCTACAAATTTGGTATCGTTTGGAGTTGATTTTATAAGATTCGGACGTTTAGTTGTAAGTCTAGAAATTCTTGAAAATTTCCTTGAATTTCATGTATTTTAGAGTTCAATTCGTAGTTTTAGATGTTATTTTTGTGCTTTGATCGCACGAGTGAGTTCGTATGATATTTTTAGACTTGTGTGGATGTTTGGTTGGAGCACAGAGGGTTGGGATGAGTTTCGGACATGTTCCGAAATGTTTTGGGTTGAAGTTGGCAAAATCTGGTGTACGGTACTCTGGTGTCGCAATTGCGATCACAAGAGTCGCGATTGCGAAGGTGGCAGTTTTCGCAAATGCGACCTCCCCTTCTCATTTGCAAAGCCAACAGTATTTTAACTAAGTTTGCATTTGCGAAATATTGTTCGCTTTTGCGATGTCCGATTTTTGAACTTATTCTCTCATTTTTGAACCCTAGACTCTGTAGGAGGAGATTTGGAGAGGGTGTTTCACCTACAAATCTTGGGTAAGTGATTCTAATATATTTCTAATCATATTCCATTAACATATCTTAGATTTTAACATCAAAATCATGTGAATCACAGTGAAAATTTGTTTAGTTTTTGAAAAAAATAAGAAATTGAGTTTTGAGAGTCAATTTGGACTCGGATTTTGAAACTACTCACATATATGAACTCGTGGGGTTATGAGTAGACGAAATCTACCATTGGATCCGGGATTTGACTGTGCGGGCCCCGAGTTGACTTTTGTTGACTTTTTGAAAAAAGTGTAAAGATCTTAACTTTATCTATTGCAAATGAATTCCCTAGCATTATTTGATGATATTGAGTCGATTTTCGTTTGATTTGGGCTGTGTGGAGGTGGATTTTAAGGGAAAAGCTATTTTCGAGTGTTGAATTGGCCTAGTTGAGGTAAGTGTCTTGCCTAACTTCGTGTGGGGGAACTACCCCTTAGGATTGGTATTGTTTGATTCAATTGTGCTAAGTGAAATTCGTGTACGTAAGGTGACGAGTGGGTACACGGGTTGTACGTGGTATTTGATTGGTTTAGGCTATTTAGACTATTTCCATGCTCTAATTGAATGTCATATTATGTTCTAATTCTCTTAGTCAATCTATTCGTACTTGTGTTAGTCCATCCTTACATGCCTTAAATGATTTTGTTAATACTTTTTCTACCTCCAAATTGATCATTTGCTATCATGCTTTAGTTGAACTTGTCGCCTCTTTTATTGTTACATGCTATCTCTTCATTATTAATTATCATTATTTGAAGCTGTTGATCGCATTATCTCTTTCCTTATTGATTATCATTTACTTTAAGTAATTGTTCATGTTATCGCTTTCCTTGTTGATTTCTATTATTTGAAGCTCACTGCTAAATGTTATCTCTTTTGTTGTGAGTTAGTTTTATCTAATATCGTGGTTATACATTATTTCTCTCATTGTTGAGTTAATTGGTGTTAAAATTATGAAAGTCGTTAACACGTTGAGGCGAAGTTAGTTATTATCGATACATCTATCTTATTGAGCATTTTACATTCATTATTATTGTTGATAATCTTATATACGCTGTGGTGGAGCTATGGGATATTGTTGTGGAAACATTGGTATTGTTGTTGTTGTTGGAAAGTTGTGATATATGGTCACTTGTGGTGCGAATTGTTATTGTGATATGATATTGACGTGCATGCGGCGATATAAGGCTTGGGGTTAATGTGCATGCGGTGGTATAAGGTGAGTCGTATGTGCTTGTTGCTTCTAGGGGAACTACGTGAAGCCACACGACATCATAAGGTTGGCTAAAGTACATGTATCTAATTGGGAAAAACTGTTTTCAAAACATATTTCAAATGTAAGGCTCACGTGGTGGTATAAGGAAAGATTGTGATTAAAATTGAGAAATGTGAATATGAGGCAGTACCTAGGTTGTGATTCTTGACTATACAAGGCGGTACCTCATTTTTTATTTCATTATAAACAAGGCGGTACCTCGTTGTGATTCTTGCTATTTATTTCATGTTGCAAAGTGTTTTGGTGGGAATATTTCTTGTTGTTTCATTCTTTATTGTTCTAGCAGCTGTTGTTCGTACATGATCATTGTATCCCATTTAGTTGCTTCTTTTATGCTATTTACATTGTTGATTTCTGGTACTAGTTCATGCTATCATCTTGTTTTGTATCAGTTGTTTCTTCACTTTTCATTACATATTTGTATTATATTTTCACATTGTTTATTTATATCCTAGTAGGTGTCTTCACCTGGCCTCATCACTACTGTACTAAGGTTAGGCTCGATACTTACTAGGTACCGTTGTGGTGTACTCATACTACACTTCTGCACATTTTTGTGCAGATCCAGGTACATATGCTCATGTCAGTCATTAGATATTACCTGCTCGACATTCGCATGCCTCGGAGTCACCTTGCCTTATTTTCATTTACTGTTGTGTTTTCTTTCAAATAGTGATGTATTAGATATTTTAGTTTATTCAATAGAGCTTATGACTCCGTTCAACAGTTCTTGGGGATTGTATGGTTAGGATTTTCTTTTCAGAAGTTCTATGAGTCTATTAGACTGGTTTTATGTATTTTGTTAATTACATGTGTCCAATTGTTATCAAATATTAGGCTTACCAAGTCGTAGAGACTAGGATCCATCATGACATCCTACGGAGGGAAATGGGATCGTGATAAGTTGGTATCAAAGCTCTAGATTCATAGGTGTTACGAGTCATAAGCAGGTTTAGTAAGGTCTTGCGGATTGGTACGGAGATGTCTGCACTTATCTTTAAGAGGTTGCGGAACTGTTAAGAAAAGTTCACTTCTTTGATTCCTTGTCGTGCGCATTGGTTGATTTCGAAAACTAAATCTTTGACTTTATATTTATCATAGATGGTGGGACACGCACCGCTAGACCCGACGATCAGACACCCGTACCCCCTGCTAGAGCCACAAGAGTCCGGGGTTGGGGCAGAGGCCGAGGAGGGGCACATGGTGCAGCTAGAGCACCTGCCCGAGCTGCGACAGAGGAGCCACAAGTAGCTCCAGTTGAGTGATAGACACCCGAGGCACCTATTGCCACCCTAGAACTTCAAGAGACCCTCGCACAGTTCCTAAGCATGTTTTGTACCTTAGCTCAAGAGGGGTTGATCTCGCCTGAACCAACCACAACTCAGGCTGGGGTTGTACCTGATTTTCCGGAGACTTCAAGGTGTACATGTTCGGCGTCCGCAAGCCTCAGAGTTACCTTCCTTTAACCTTCTTTTCTGTTAAACTTTTTATCCAGATAGTGATGCATTCGGTAGAGCTTGTCACGACCCAAACCGATGGGTCGTGTGTTACACCCCATGTTTTCGTACGTAAGAGTACGTCGTAAGTCAATTGATGTAAGATCAGAAATGAAATCATTTTTAAAAAGTTTATAAAGTTAGTTAATCATATTAACGTGGAGGTTACATATATTGAAGATTATGAACAACAAGTACAAAGAGGGTTGGAAAGTTTAGAAGCTAAAGGAATTGAAGAAAACAATGTTTCGTCGAAAGTCGACAAGTTAGGAATGTAATAACATGTACTTTTGGGGTGAGACTAAGGTGATTAACATGATAAGGAGGTTATTTTATGAATTAGGTAAGTCGTATGATAGTAGTGTGTTATGTTTTGAAGTCAAGTGAGTTGTGGAACAAAAGTCGATGAAAGTCATCACAAGTTACGTTCATGAGTTTTACTGAAAATTTGGGTCAAATGTAACTACGATTTTCTCCCAATATTCTAATAGTTATAGGGTGTTCCACCCATTAAATTGAATCTCGATGAGTCTAATTTCTAACATATTAAACCATTTGTCAATACGATATCGGAGTAGAGAAATATGGGTATTTTTGCGAGACTGCGCAGGCTGCTAGGTGACAAGTAGGTGTGTCACCCACTTGCTTAAATGAGAGCCCAAAAATGGGCCATTTTGGGTTGTCCAAAGAGGCCTTTTAAAGGCCTATTTTCTTCATATATTAGACTGAAAATAGTTCATATAAACCAGACATAAGCTCGTCAAATATCCTCCCAAATATTTCCTACAAACCCTAATTGATTTTCTCTCCCTTTCAAGTTCTAATTGGAGGTAAAACCCAGAGTTTGAAGAACCAAGATAGGAGCTGAGTTATCCAACAAATAAGGTGAGTTTACTGATTTCTTTCATCCATTTGTTCTACTGTAAATTCATGGTAGGTCGTTCTATACTTGTAAAAACTCACGGGACGGTGATCGGAAGTCATGAGTTCGAGTTATTCACTTGTAGCGGACTGTTTTGTGGATTATTTTGTGTTGCTGTTGGGATACGTGTTTTACTACTTTTTTGTAGAGTTTTGGAGGAGGAAGGGTGTGGAGAAACACCATATAACTATAGGGTGGTGGGCTGATCGTTCGTCGTAACATTTTCGGGTCATTTGACACTACTACGGTGGTCGTTTTTGTATGAAGAAATTGGGGTGTGTTGGGCTATTTTTTGCAGTATTTGATGGTGTATATAAGGCTGGAAAATAATGTATATATGTTGTTATTGTTGTGTTATTGTGTTGTTGGTGTTATCTTGAATTTGGAGGAAGTAAGTATTATAGGGGAGATGCTGCCTGTTTTAATACAAAATAAGTTTGTCATTCGTTGTGCGATAGTTGTACCTTTCGTAACTTAATGATAGTATTATTATCATTGTTGTAGATTAAGGTGCGAAGAGGCGAGTTCAACTAGGTGATTGGAAAGATTGTGATAAGGTATGTTAAGGTTAAACCTTTCTTTCATTTGGCATGATCCAGTAACTATATGTATTTGACAACGAGACATAAAGAGAAGTTCATACTCCCGAATTCATATACACTATCCTAGTCTCATAAGTTACAGTATTCTCCCTTATCGAGACTTCATATTCAGTTTAGTTTTGTCTTATGTCAGCCAAGAGAGCAGAGAGTCTATATATATACAGTATTACAGTATTTTCACAACCATCAAGCTATACTCGGTGGGCAGTCCCCTATTGGGCAGTACTATAATATTTTCACCACCATCGAGCTATAATTAGTGGGCAGGACCCTATTGGGCAACCTCTAATTAGATGGTAAGTTATATACCGAGCCTACTATGGCCGAGCGCCTATGAGCAAGCCATGATGGCCGAGAATCAGAGCCTAGTATGGCCGATCGCCTATGAGCGAGCCTACTACGGCAGAGCAGTGACACATACCGAGCCTTATAGGGTCGGACAACTATTTCACATACTATATGGAGAGGGTTGAGTCAGTATCACCAGGTAAGCATATATTCAGATTATATTGGACTCCCAATTACATTCAGTTATTATATTATCACTTCAGTTTCAGCTTTTAGTTATTTTGTTGCCTTACATACTCGGTACATTATTTCGTACTGATGTCCCTTTTGCTGGGGATGTTGCATTTCATGCCTGCAGGTCGTCATTGATAGTTAGACAGACCCTCCAAGCAAACAAAGTCAAACTTCAGCTTAGTTGGTAAGCTCCAATTCCTCGGAGTTGCCAGGTCTAGACCTTGGAGTCCATTGTATACATACAGGTTTGATGGGTAGGTCGAGGCCCTGTCCCAACCATGGTACAGTTCAGTTATCTCTAGAGGCTTGTAGATAATCCTGTATAGTTTGTATATCAGCAGATGTTTATGGCGGCCTTGTCAGCCTCCACAGTTATATATATATATATATATATATATATATATATATATATATATATATATATATATATGAGCTTTTGGGTATGTTTACCCCACAGATGAGAGAGATGTTATTTTTAAATGATTCAGAATATGGCCTCATCGGCATAAGATGAGGGTTACCCCTCCAAAGTCCACAGTTACAAAGTGGTACGCTCGAGCCGAGTACCACATAGGGTGCCGGCCACGCCTCCCCACGTTTGGGGCATGACAAACTTGGTATTAGAGTAGTTTTATCCTAGGGAGTCTACAAGACGTGTCTAGTAGAGCCTTGTTTATAGATATGTTGTGCACCATATTATATAAACAGGAAGCTACAAGGCATTTAGGAGTCAGTTACCCTTCTTTCAAATCCAAGTCGTGCTATAGGGCTGAGTCATAAGAGTTCGAGCTAGGACCTATGTTTGCTAATGATATAGAGTACTTGCAATTAGATAAATTACATCTACATAGAGGGCTAATACAACAATACGCAATGGTACTAGTAGATAGAAAATTCTCGACAATGTGGCCCAGTTTGAGACCCTATTAGATCTTGCATACCAGATTTGCGAATTTCCCACTTACCTTAAGACGGGAATATCTAAAATACCCCGCGAATAGTAGGCCATGAGAATATCAAAAGGTAAAAGTATAAGTTTCATCAGGTAATATAAGCAAGGTAAAGAAGGGTACGAGTTACCTAGTTAATGAAGATTATCCGAATTTCCATGTCAGGAAGAGAAATAAAAGGATTCTAAGTTACCTTCAACAGAAATAGAGGTATGTAAAATTGGCCAAACCCATCTCAGTTATGACCTATGGGATCTAACTTATATAGTTTAAGAGAAGGATGGGATATAAGGATCTATCTTGGGTTAGAGTAACCCGAAATGATGGCTTGAGCCAGGGGAGCTAAAGGTGAACCAATGTTTTGTTGAAGTTTTCAGGATACAGTGATAGACAGAAGTATTAGCAGAAGAATAAAAAGAGAGTAAATAAAGCATTATGAGTAAGGTATGATAAATAGGTGATAACGGTAAATCAAAATATAGTAGGATGACAGAGTCTATGGTCAAGTGAAAGGAAAGACATGAGATGATAGGTTTGAGACTATAAAAGAATATATTCCATAAAGTCATATCCGTATTTCGAAAATGAGTTCGTGACTCCAACATGATTACTAGAAAGCTAAGTTAGACCCCAAAGTGATAGAAATCAGCATAGGCTAGTAAACAAGATAAATCGAACATGATTTAGGGATCGAAGGATTCGATAATAGTCAGCATCATGAGAATTTTAGAGATCGTGTTCCGGCAAAGATAGAATGGACAATAGGAGAATAACCTTTAAAGGTCATTTAAGAAGACACTTCCTTAAAGAAAGAATTGTGAGTAGAGTTAAGCTTAAGGAACTAAGTGTGCCAATTACACTAAGTGCCACCCTCGCACGTAAGAAATTTAGTTATCCCTGGTAGAGAAGGGATACCGTAAGGCGAGTAAGAGTCAGTGAGGACGTAAAAAGACGCTGAAGATGAAGAGGTAAAATATTTGTAGGTGAATCTTCATAGCATTAAATGTTATTACTCCCCTAAAAGAGGGGGGGGGGGGGTGAAATAGTATTAAGTCGGAGTTACGTGGTTCAGGTAGCTACGGAATAGTAAAGAAGTAATGCGGTAAAAAGGCGAAAGGAGTGAGATTGAATTTATTCAGATCATACATATGTACTATGACTCCAGAACACTATGCAAGCACGATGTCGGGGAGAGGCAGTAAGGGTTCCCGGGCAGGATGTTATTGATAAATAAGTGCGAATGAACATTTGATACATTAGGAGCCAATACAAAAGGTAAGTTAAGACAAAAGACATAACCCAAGAGAGGTTATGCGGAATATAAATATGAGCATGGACTGACAAGTAGTTAGTAGTTGATTCAGAAAGAGCTTGGTTATGGCTAGACAAGAGGTCTCAGATAAATTAGTAGATCATGCAAAATAAACGTAGTGAAACCCAGTATACGAAATTCAGTCTCTCAGATACGACATCATACTCAAGAAATATTCAGATAGGAGTTGGGGTAGTAGAAGGTGTAATATAAGTGTTACAGAAATGAAAGAGAGTGCCACAAGGGAGACAACTGAAATTTCAATTCAGAAGCAACCCTACGAGCACAAGGGCGCGGAGGTAAGTAACTAAGGATAATGATAGGCGAGTAAGAACATCAGAAATTCCATGGGGTATACAATGTAATAAGTTCACTGCTTTGCAAGAATCAGAGGGTCTTCCCTAAGTACTGCAACGATGACTAGCTGAGAAAATAAGGAAGAAGGCTTCAACATAAGCATAGTGACCTAAAAAAGAAATGGTCTTGTAATAACAGTCTCAGTATAATATTGTATGCACTCCATAAGAAAGTGGCACCTATTGTGACTAAGGAACGGGAAGTAAAATCCAAAGTAATATTCGAGATCATATGAGTTGCACAAAATTCCAATATATGTAGGCACTAAGATAAGCCAAGTATTCATGCAACAAGTGGCAGAAGGACCAAGAAAAGTAATTGCTTATTTTTAACGAAAGCTGAGAAGGAATGAAAGGAATTATTCGATCAATGACCCAAATTTAGTTACATTATGAACACACCTAAGATTTCAGAGTGTTATCCATGCAGCATATATGTTGACAATGATACAGCTATAGGAGACTCCAGTATAAGTTAAAAGAAATATTTGAGTTCACGTCACACATAAAAGCTTGATTTGCTAGAAGGTTACATCATGGATGTTTCATAGCGTCCACGAGGGGATAAAGTAATAACTAATACCCTGAGCCGCAGATCGTAAGATAGATTAAGCCTACTCAAAGGCTGAGATAGAAGAGGAAATTAAAGAGTTACTTTAGTTAAGTAAAGCAGGAGTCTGATTATTAGGCCATGATTAGTATATAAATTGGGAATCAGAACATTGCAGAATCACTCTTAATACCAGAGGTACAAGAGAGATAGTACAGTAGCCATATTCTATAACGGCTTTACGATAAATCCAGGTAGAAGTATACCAGCCTCATAAGAAGCCAGTATGGAGCACCCACCAGATTGTGTATGCACCAAAGGTGCAAGTATTACAGTAGAGCTTTAAGTGGTGGATGTGAATTCCACCTATGTGGAAGGGAGGTTATGAAAGAGATAGAATATTTGATGTGAGATTCAAAGGTAAGTAAGGTAAAGGTAATGAAGGTAAGAGATACTCAAGTGCAGAAGCTTGGTAATAGTCCAGACTTAAGATAGAGGCTATAAGCGTCGTGATTCAGTATCCATAAATGATAGTGGTGTCGTTACTAGCATATCTTCCACCCTATAGTTTCCAGGTACTGAAAGGTCTAGTTAAGAGAGTACAAAAGAGCTAAAGATGGTGTGATGTTTCGCCAGAGGCTCCAGAATAACATAAGAAAATGTATGGTGCTAGAAAGTTAAAGGAAGGCTATGAGTACTATAAATAGATATGTGTAGGTCGCAAGCTAAAGTATGGTAGAGCAACAAGGTTTTAGGTGGACAGGAGTAAGGATAAGAAAAGGTGAGTTAGAATGTGACAAGAATAAGTAAGTCCTCAGGATTAAACCCATCAAAACAAGAGAGTTGATGGTTTTTGTAAGTTATAAAAAGCTCAGTATACTTTGAATGAACTCGAAGGAGTTTAAGACTAGGAGAATTTAGAAAAGAGGGATTGCTGCCCTGGTAGGAGAATAAGAGTGTAATTGTGATAAATATTAAGAGGATGACATCTAGGCTTTTGATCGAGTAATTATTCAAAGAGAATGGGTTTCATTAATTGCATGAGATTACAATACCCCCATAAGGTGAATCACATTGGGATGATATGAAATACAATTATTGGAGTATAGTATTGTCCATAAGTGGATCAGGCAAATAACTCCAGATGTACCCCGATGAGACATGAGCCCTAGTGCAATATATTACATAAGAGGTTTCAAGTGATCAGTGGTACGTTATAGATCAACATTAAGGTGAAGCAACAATAGATGGATGAATGTTCCAAAGTGTGAGATGGGATTAGCCTATCATTCTTAAGATGAATAGTAATGAGGAAGCATTAGGGGACTTAAATTTATACATAGAGGATAAGCATCGAGAGAGTAACCTGGAGTTGGGTAGCAAACCTCGGTAATAATAAATCGAAGCAAGTGTTATGGTATAGTATAACCTACCTAGATGTAGTAAATTCATAATGATAGATAACCGAGGATACAAAACGATACATAGCAATAGTCATAAGTTTGACAAGTATCGAGCAAAGAACTTTAGTACATCGATAGATGCCAGAGGGACAACTTGTCATAGTTCTATATATGTTCACAAAGTGAGGCTTAGAGATTGGCTAAAATATGAAGGAAAAAGGAGAGAAGAGTAACATAGGCACATATATAAGGACATAGTCGTATAGGCTGCATGACATAAGGTAGCAATAGTTACGATATTGGAAGAATTCCTACCACAAGTCGTGGTGTTTGAAAGAGGCCTAAAAAGGGGAATATCTTGGTCTTCGGATTTATTCATAGAATAGTTGCCAAGCTGAAAAAGACAGTATTCAAATATTCATAACAGGTATGGGTTATGAGACTGATCAGCGCATCAGTTTACATTCGAGGACGAATGTTCCAAAGGGGGGAATGATGTTACACCTCATATTTATGTACGTAAGAGTACGTCGTAAGTCAATTAATGTAAGCTCAGAAATGAAATCATCTTTGAAAAATTTTTCAAAGTTAGTTAATCATGTTAATGTGAAGGTTACATATATTGAAGATTATGAACAACAAGTACAAAGAGGGTTGGAAGGTTTAGAAGCTAAAGGAATTGAAGAAACAATGTTTCGTCGAAAGTCGACAAGTTGGGAATGTAATAACATGTACTTTTGGGGTAAGACTAGGGTGCTTAACATGACAAGGAGGATATTTTATGAATTAGGTAAGTTGTATGATAGTCGCGTGTTATGTTTTGAAGTCAAGCAAGTTGTGGAACAAAAGTCGATGAAAGTCATCACAAGTTACGTTCATAAGTTTTACTAAATATTTGGGTCAAATGTAACTGCGATTTTCTCCCAATATACTTAGATTTATGGGGTGTTCCACCCATCAAATTGAATATCTATGAGTCTACTTTCTAATTCATTAAACTATTTGTTAATACAACATAGGAGTATAGAGATATGAGCATTTTTGCGAGACTGTGCATGATGCTAGGTGACAAGAAGGTGTGTCACCTACTTGCTTAAATGAGTGCCCAAAAATGGGCCATTTTGGGTCATCCAAAGAGGCATTTTAAAGGACTATTTTATTCATATATTAGACTTAAAATATGTCACATAAACCAGATATAATCTCTGCAAAAATCATCCCAAAAATTTCCTATAAAACCTAATTGATTTGCTCTCTCTTTCAAGTTCTAATTGGAGGTAAAACCTTGAATTTGAAGAACCAAGATAGGAGCTGAGTTTTCCAATAAATAAGGTGAGTTTATTTATTTCTTTCATCCATTTTTCTACTGTAAATTCATGGTAAGTCGTTCTATACTTGTAAAAACTCACTGGATGGTGATCGAAAGCTGTGAGTTCGAGTTATTCACTTGTAGCGGACTGTTTTGTAGACTGTTTTGTGTTGCTGTTGGGCTGCATTTTTTACTACTGTTTTGTGGAGTTTTCGAGTCATTTGACACTACTGCGGTGGCCGTTTTGTGTATGAAGAGATTGGGGTGTGTTGGGCTATTTTGTAGTATTTGATGGTGTATATAAGGCTGGAAAATAATGTATATATGTTGTTATTGTTGTGTTATTGTTTTGTTGGTATTATCTTGAATTTTTAGAAAGTAAGGATTATAGGGGAGATGTTGCCCGTTTTAATACAAAATAAGCTTGTCGTTCGTTGTGCGATAGTTGTACCTTTCGTAACTTAATGATAGTATTATTATCATTGTTGTAGATTAAGGTGCGAAGAGGCGAGTTCAACTAGGTGACTGGAAAGATTGTGATAAGGTATGTTAAGGCTAAACCTTTCTTTCATTTGGCATGATCCAGTAACTACATGTGTTTGACAACAAGACATAAAGAGAAGTTCATACTCCCGAATTTATATACGATATCTTAGTCTCATAAGTTACAGTATTCTCCCTTATCGAAACTTCATATTCAGTTTAGTTTTGTCTTATGTCAGCCAAGAGAGCAGAGAGTCTATATATATATATATATATATTACAGTATTTTTACCACCATCGAGCTATAATCGGTAGACAAGCCCCAATTGGGTAGTACTACAGTATTTTCACCACCATCGAGCTATAATCGGTAGGCAGGCCCCTATTGGGCAACCTATGATCAGATGGTAAGTTATATACTGAGTCTACTATGGCCGAGCGCCTATGAGCGAGCCAGAATGGTCGAGATTCAAAGCCTAGTATGACCGAACGCCTATGAGCGAGCCTACGACGGCAGATCAGTTACACATACCGAGCCTTATAGGGTCGGACAACTATTTTACATACTATATGGAGAGAGTTGAGTCAGTATCAGCAGGTAAGCATATATTCAGATTATATTTGACTCCTAGTTATATTCAGTTTTTATATTATCACTTCAGTTTCAGCTTTCAGTTATTCTGTTGCCTTACATACTAGGTATATTATTTCGTACTGACGTCCCTTTTGCTGGGGACGCTACATTTCATGCCTGCAGGTCCTTATTGACAGTTGGACAGACCCTCCCAGCAAACCAAGTCAAACTTCAACTTAGTTGGTAAGCTCCATTTCCTCGGAGTTGCCAGGTCTAGACCTTGGAGTTCATTATATATATACATGTTTGATGGGTAGGTCGAGGCCCTGTACCGACCATGGTACAATTCAGTTATCTCTAGAGACTTGTAGACAATCTTGTATAGTTTGTATATCAGTAGATGTTCATGGTGGCCTCGTCAGCCTCCACAGTTATATATATATATATATATATATATATATATATATATATATATATATATATATATATATATATATATATATATATATATATATGAGCTTTTGGGTATGTTTACCCCATATATGAGAGAGATGTTATTTTCAGATGATTCAGAATATGGCCTCATCGACCTAAGATGAGGGTTAACCCTCCAAAATCCATAGTTACAGAGTGGTACACTCAGGCCGAGTACGGCACCGGGTGCTGGCCACACCTCCCCAGGTTCGGGACGTGACATCGTGAAGAGTGCCCGAGTTTTATTTGTCGAACACCCCTAAGCATACGTTTAAGATATAAACATGAAATAAGTGTAGGTCATGCATAACATCTGCCCCTAAACTGCTGAATCATGTGAATAACATACGTGAGGAGACATACTCAAAAGACATATATACATATACATGCGGAATACAGTAGTGTGTGTGTGTGTGTGTGTGTGTGTATACGGAATACAATATGGCGAGCCGACAATGACACATACTATCTAACTATATATGACTGTCTACATACCTCTAATAGAGTGTACAACTGTATAAGGATGGGAGAGAGCACCATCATACCTATATATGTATACAAAAGTATTGTACCAAAACCCAATAGCAGCTCCGGATCAAATGGAACACACCAACTCTCGTCGAGTAAAGATCCTAAGAAGGGGGGCTGCCAACCTGTCTACTTGCACCTGCAGGCATAAAACGCAGGCCCCCATGCAATACGGGCGTCAATACAAATAATGTACCGAGTATTTAAGGCATAAAAATTAGTATAGAAAAGACATAAAAGAAACATGGAGTAAAGGAATCAACCTGTAAGTCTGAATAGTTCTGTGAATCATGAAACATTTATAATATTATGCATATGCATATAAATGTCATATCATGCATAAGTATATGCGTAGATAACATCATCAAGTCTCTGAGGGCATCCCATCATATCATCTCAGCCTCTGTGGGTGCAATCACAAATGTATACCAGCTAATTAGGTGGTGGTGCGTATATAACACCATAACCTTTCCCCATACCCCATATACATATACTATACGCATATATAACGACATCTGGTCATGGGTCAATATACATGTATAAATGAATGCAATGCATAATGAAGTAAATCAATAAGATCTCTCGGAATGTCATGAGACCCATGAATAGACGATATGATAGCAGGACATATGGCGAATCTAGAACATAGGCAACCCTAGTACTAATAGAATCATTTGTGAAAGTTGTGTGCTTGCTCGTTTAGTTGTATCATATGGATCATGCCAAATTGAAAGAAGGGATAGTCTTAACATACCTCAAGTTGTCAATGCAGGTCAACAACAAGATTATGACAACTAGAGCGCTAACCCAATAACAAAGAAATACATGTACAACTTAGATGGCGCTAGTATATCATGTATCTCAAACGATAACTCGATTCTAAAATAAAACGAGACCTTTAATACAACAAAAACCCCAAATATACCATAACACGCCCAATCAACAAGTTATCAATTAGCCTGAAACTGCAACGACGAGCGACCAACCTACTACCTACCACATGTGGCATTTCTCCATGCCTTTTTGCCCTTCCAAACTTCATAAATCAGCAGCACAATAGGCCAACACGTGTGGACTAAAAAGCAATCCACTAAAAGTGGAATAAATCGAACTCACAGCTTCTGATCACCGTCCCGTGAGTTCTAACTATTAGGAAACCAAATTATCAACCTTCCTTGATATATAAATACTTAACTACAAAAATTATATGTTTTCTTAACTATGAATGACCTTCCAAAACCCAAACTACAAAGAAAAAGCAAGGCGGTATAATGATACTTACGTCGTAGGGATCGTTCTAATGTTATCGCTTCTCGATTTCGTACCCGGGATTTTAATCTTCTTTGAAACCCTATTAGAGAGCTCAAGGGTAGGTTTTATGGGTGTTATCTGGTCATATTCTATGTAAAAATGAAGAGAGAGACGACTTAAGACCTATATATCAACTTTTGAAAAGTCAAAGAGGTGCTAGCTTGGCACCCTAGCATTGGCCCATCTTCTGATGCTTATATCATTTTATCCGGATGTCGTATGAATGAATGGTTAAGAGCGTTGGTAACTAAATTTCCAAGACCTTCAATTTGGTATAGAATATTTCCCAAAAAGACCCCATAAAGCATACGAAATTTATTGCTCAAAAGGCTTAGTTACGAGGCAAATCCTCAGTCGGTTTCCGCAACTTAAATCCGATTTTTTCCAAACTTTACATTTTCTATCCAAACATCATATATAGTCATATTATGACTTTAAACTCATTTAAATCATGATTAAAACATCTCATATTCATTATACGTTACTTTGGGTCGCACAAGGTGTAACAATCTTCCCCCCTTAGAAATATTCTTCCTCGAATGTTAAACTCCCAAAGACTATAGAAATTTTGGCAGAATCTCCTATGTAACGGTACCACTACCAACCTATCAGACAACAAACCCAACAACCACATAGGGCCACAATCATCAATAACACAATGGCCTCACACGACCAATAACAATAACTAACATAAGAATCAAGTACCATATACGTACCTAAAGGCGGTGATATCTCGGTATGATCCTCCTCCGAAAGCGGAAACAAGTGAGGATACCTAGACTTCATGTCTTCTTCAGCTTCCTAAGTCATCTCCTCCACATCCTTGTTCCACCAAAGTACTTCAACCGAAGATACGTATTTAGTTCTCAATCTTTAAACATGTCTATCTAGTATAGCAATGGGAGCTTCCATATATGATATTTGCTATATGACCTGAACATCGTCAACTGGAATGACTCTAAAAGGATCTGCTATACACTTACGGAGCATAGACACGTGAAAAACTAGATGTATTGACTCCAAGTTGGAAGGCAAGTCTAACTCATATGCTACTTGACCTACTCTGCATATGATCTTATAAGTTCCAGTGCCCCAGTTCTACCTGTCGAACACTCCTAAGCATACGTCTAAGATATAAACATGAAATAAGTGTAGGTCATGCATAACATCTAGCAATAAACTACTGATTCATATGAATAACATACGTGGGAAAACACACACACACACATACACACACACACACACACACACACATATATATATATATATATATATATATATATATATGTATGTATGTATATATATATATATATATGTGTGTGTGTGTATGTGTGTGTGTGTGTGTGTATGAATACGGTAGGGCGAGCCGACAAGGCCACATACTATCTAACTATACATGATTGTCTACAGACCTCTAATAGAGTGTACAACTATATAAAGGATGGGACTGGGCCCCGTCATACCCATATGTATACAAAAGTATTGTACTGAAACCCAATAGCAGCTCCGAATCAAATGGAGAATACTAACTCTCGTTGAGCAAGGATCCTAAGAAGGGGGACCACCAGCCTGTCTACTTGCACCTGCGGGCATGAAATGTAGGCCCTAATGTAAGAGGGGAGTCAATACGGATAATGTACTGAGTACGTAAGGCATAAATATTAGTATAGAAAAGACATGAAAGAAATATGAAGTAAAGGACTGAACATGTAAGTCTGAATAGCTCTGTGAATCATGAAACATTTGTAATGTCATGCTTATGCACATAAATGTCATATCATGCATAGGTATATGCGTACATAACATCATCAAGACTCCGAGGGCATATCATCATATCATCTTAGCCTCTATGGGCGCAATCATAAATGTATACCAGCTGATCGGGTGGTGGTGCGTATATAACGCCAAAACCTTTTCCCATATCCCATATACATATAATATATGCGTGTATAACGCCATCTGGTCATGGGTCAAATATATACATGTATAAATGGATGCAATTCATAATGAAGTAAGTCAATAAGATCTCCCAAAATGTCATAAGACCCATTAATAGATTATATGATAGTAGGACATATGAAGAATCCAGAACATAGGCAACCCTAGTACTAATAGAATCATTTATGAAAGTTGTGTGCTTGCTCGTTTCGTTGTATCATATGGATCATGCCAAATTGAAAGAAAGAATAGCCTAACATACCTCAAGTCATCAATGGAACTCAACAACAAGCTTATGACAACTAGCACGCCAACCCTATAACAACGAAATACATGTACAACTTAGATGTCGCTACTATATCACGTATCTCAAACGATAACATGATTACAAAACAAAACGGGTAGCATTTCCCTCTGCTCCCTCAAGCCTACTATAGGTGAGATACAAAAACAATACAATCAGCAACTCAAACCAACCTAATTACAATTCGGGACCTTCAATACAATAAAAACCCCAATTATACCATAACACAACCAACAAGTTATCAATTAGCCGGAAACTGTAATAACGAGCGACCAGCCTACTACCCTACCACATATGGCATTTCTCCACGCCATTTTATCCTTCCAAACTCCATAAATAAGTAGCACAATGGGCCAAAACGAGTGGACTACAAAACAGTCCACTAAAACTGAAATAAATCGAACTCACGACTTTTGATCACCGTCCCATGAGTTCTAACTATTAAGAAACCAATTTATCAATCTTCCTTGATATTTAAACACTTAAATACAGAAATTAGACATTTCTTAACTATGAAGTACCTTCCAAAACTTAAACTACAAAGAAAAAGATAGGTGGTATAATGATACTTGCGTCATAGGGATCGTTCTAATGTTATCGCTTCTCAATTTCGTACCCGGGATATTAATCTTCTTTAAAATCCTATTAGAGAGCTCAAGGATAGGTTTTATGGGTGTTCTCTGGTCGTGTTCTATTTAAAACTGAAGAGAGAGACGACTTAAGACCTATATATAAACTTTTGAAAAGATAAAGAGGTGCTAGCTTGGCACCCTATCATTTGCCAATCCTTCGACTTTTATATCTTTTTTTCTGGATGTCGTATGAATGAACAGTTAAAAGCGTTGGGAACAACATTCCAAGACCTTCATTTTGGTATATAATATGTCCAAAAAAGACCCCATATAGCACAGGAAAGTTGTTGCTCGAAATGCTCCATTACGAGGCTGTCACGAACCTAAATCCAGACCCGATCGTGTTGGCACCTCTCGTGAAGAAAAGGCCAGCCGACACACTCCCAATTCATTTCAAGTAGTTAAAATAATACAAATTAAGTCTTTAACATAATAATAATTCTAAATTAAGGTGAAATAGTATAATTGCGGAATAGACATAGCCCGACATCGGGGTGTCACCCGTCATGAGCATCTACAAACCAATTTAAAACAGGAAGGGATACATGGTCTATTACAGAACTAAAACAAGAGAAAATAAGATAGAGGGAGAAGCACTGGGCTGCGAACGCCGAGCAGCTACCTAGTGAATCTCCGAATCTGCTGGAAGTTTTCAACCCTCGCAAGCAAGACCTGAAGCACCTGAATCTGCACGCGGGGTGCAGGGAGTAAAGTGAGTACTCCAACTCAGTGAGTAATAATAATAACAGAATATTGATCGATGAGAAATCGCGTAAAGGCACATCAACATGCTATAAAGAAGCAGTATAAAGCCAGTAAAAACAATGAAATAGTGAAAACATATAAAGTCACCTTAGTTCAATTTAAGCTTCTTTAACATACCTTTTTAACAGTTAAGCAGGCAAATGACAGGCAGCTAGAAAAGATAAACACATAAAGAACCGCCCCTCGGGCACAATACCAACAGAATCAGCCCCTCGGATAACACATGGAACAACACCAGTCCCTCGGGCTATATCTCATATCATAATGGATACCCGCGCTCAGTGGGGGTGTGTAGACTCCGGGAGGGGCCCCTTACGGCCCAAGCGCAATATCAAGCCATCTCATGGCATAATCAATAGGCTCTCGGCCTCATATCAAACCACCTCGTGGCGTACAACTCAGGCCCTCGGTCTCATAATCATAAATCAATATATCACTGTTGCGGACCCTCGGCCTTACTCAGTCAGAATCTCATAACCCACTCGGGCAACAGTAAAACATGATGCTCAACCCAAATTATCATTTAAAATATCATTTAATGTATTAAAACAGAGTATACATGGCTGAGTTATGAAAACAGTAGAATATAGCATGACTGAGTATAAGTATAAGGTCAAAACAGTGAGAAAATATCAGTAAAGATCCCCTAAGGGTCCAAATAATTGGCACGAGGCCCAAATATGGCATTCCGCCCAAAACATGATGATAACAAATAGTTTTCAATCAAATACGCGGTAAAATAGTCATTTGGGACGAACTAAGTCACAATCCCCAACGGTACAGGACCTCACACTCGTCATCTAGCGTGTGCGTCACCTCAATATAGCATAACGATGTGTAATCTGGGGTTTCATACCCTCAGGACAACATTTAAAATCATTACTCACCTCAATCCGGTCCAACCTCTAGCCCGCAACGCCTTTGCCCCTCGAATCGGCCTCAACTCGCGTCGAATCTATCCAAAATCATAATCACGACGTCAAAATATGCTAAGGAAACGAAGCCCATGCAAAATAATCAATTTACAACATAAATCCCGAAATTAACCAAAACCCGACCCCCAGGCCCACGTCTCGAAATTCGATAAAATTTACATCGATAGATTCCTTATTTCCCCACGAGTTCATACATATCAAAAGTCCCAAAATCCGACCACAAATGGCCCCTCAAATCCTCAAGTCAAGGTCTCCAATACCAAGCCATAGTTTCCCAATTTTTAACCCTTGATTTCCATAATTACAGCTCTGTTCTGTGAAATAATACCATAGAAATGAGTTTTAGGTTCAACAATCTTAACTCAACGAAGCTCCCTTGAATTCCCTCTTCAAAATCTCCCAAAAAGCTCCAAAACCGACTTAGAAATGATGGAATAACCCAAAAATTTGCAAAGGAAATAATTTATACCTTCTGGCCCAGGCATTCCGCACCTGCAGTCCAGATACCGTTTCTACGGTCCAAGACGCCGCATCTGCGGTCCTCACTTAAGTGGCCAAAATCCGCATCTGCGATGCGTAATCCGCACCTGCGTTATCGCAGGTGTGGTTCCTCAACCGCTTCTGTGGTTCCTGCCTTCCTAGGCTCTTTCCACTTCTGCGACTCCAAACTCGCTTCTGCGAGACCGCACCTGTGGTCCCCTAGTTGCGGGTGTGGTTATGACAGCAATGGCACATCTTCAGCTGCCAAAACCAACTTCCAAACTTTCCGCCAACCATCCGAAATCACCCCAAGGCCCCCGGGACCCCAACCAAAAACACAAACACACCATTTACCACCATCCAAACTTATACCATTCTTCAAAACCCTCAAACAACATCGAATCAGCCAAAAAACCTCTGATTCAAGCCTAAGTTTCCAAAATCTTCCGAATTACGCTTTTGATCAGAAAATATACCAAACCACGTTCGAATAACTTGAAATTTTGCACACACATCCCCAATGACACAACGGAACTATTACAACTCCCAGAATTCCATTTCGACCCCTACATAAAAATCTCACATATCAATCAGAAAACGCCAAAATTTCAATTTCGCCAATTCAAGCCCAAATCTGCTCTGGACCTCCAAAACACGTTCTGATCATGCTCTTAAGTCCCAAATCACCTCCCGAAGCTATCCGAACCATCCGAACTCACATCCGAGCCCTTTAACTTATAAGTTGACATCCGGTTGACTTTTCCAACTTAAGTTTCCTCAAAAGAGACTAAGTATCTCAAACCTTACCAAAACCTTTCCGAACCCGAGCCAACCAACCTAATCACACATAGAACCGATAAACAAAGCAATAAGAAGTAAAAATGGGGGAAATGGAATGGTAACTCATGAGACGACTGACCGGATCATCACATCTTCCCCTCTTAAACAAATGTTCGTCCTCGAACGAGTCAAGAAATATACCTGAAGCCTCAAACAGGTGAGGATATCTACTTCGCATCTCCCGCTCAGTCTCCCAGGTAGCCTCATCCATGGGCTGACCTCTCCACTGCACTTTCACTGAAGCTATATCCTTTGATCTCAACTTTCGAACCTGATGCTCCAAAATAGCTACTAGCTCCACATCATAAGTCAAATCACCATCTAACTGCACCGTGCTGAAATCCAGAATATGAGACGGATCCCCAATATCCTTCTGGAGCATAGAAACATGAAATACTGGATGCACACTCGACAAGCTGGGTGGCAACGCAAGCTCATAAGCCACCTCCCCAATCCTCTAAAGCACCTCAAAAGGCCCAATGAACTGAGGACTCAATTTACCCATCTTCCCAAATCTCAAAACACCCTTCATAGGTGAAACCTTCAACAAAACCTTCTCACGAACCATGTAGGACACATCCCGAACTTTCCTGTCAGCATAACTCTTTTGTCTCGACTGCGCTGTACGGATCCCCTCCTAAATTACCTTCACCTTTTCTAAAGCATCCTGTACAAAGTCTGTCCCCAATAGCCTAGCCTCACCTAGCTCAAACCAACCAACTGGAGATCTACATCGCCTCCCATACAAAGCCTCATATGGAGCCATCTGAATACTTGACTGGTAGCTGTTGTTATAAGCAAACTCTGCAAGCAGTAGAAACTGATCCCATGACCCTTCGAAATCAATGACACAAGCACGCAACATGTCCTCCAATATCTGAATAGTGCGCTCGGACTGCCCGTCCATCAGAGGGTGAAAAGCTGTGCTCAACTCGACCTGAGTACCCAACTCTCGCTGCACAGACCTCCAAAACTGCGAAGTAAACTGACTGCCCCTTTTTGAAATGATGGAAACTGGGACACAATGCAAACGAACAATCTCTCGGATATAGATCACTGCCAACCGCTCTGAAGAATAGGTAGTACACACAGGAATGAAGTGCGCAGACTTGGTCAGCCGATTCACAATCACCCAAATAGCATCGAACCTCTTCAAAGTCCGTGGGAGTCCAACTACAAAATCCATAGTGATCCGCTCCCACTTCCACTCTGGACTAACCATCCGCTGAAGCAAGCCACCCGATCTCTGATGCTCATATTTCACCTACTGACAATTGAGACACCGAGCTACAAATCTCACAATGTCCTTCTTCATTCTCCTCCACCAATAATGTTGCCTCAGATCCTGATACATCTTCGCGGCACCCGGATGAATGGAATACCGTGAGCTGTGGGCCTTCTCTAGAATCATCTCCCGAAGCCCATGTACATTGGGCACACATATCCGGCCCTGCATCCTCAACACCCCATCATCACCAATAGTCACATCTCTGACATCATCATGCTGAACTTTGTCCTTAACAACAAGCAAATGTGTATCATCATACTAGAGCTTTCTGATGTGATCATATAAGGAAAATCGAGAAATCACACAAGGCAATACCCGACTAGGCTCCGAAATATCCAATCTCACAAACCGATTGGCCAAGGCCTGAACATCAACTGCAAGAGGTTGCTCCCCAATTAGAATATATGCCAAACTCCCCATACTTACCGCCTTTCGGCTCAAAGCATCGCCCACCACATTGGCCTTCCCCAGATGGTACAATATAGTGATATCATAATCCTTTAGCAACTCCAACCATCTCCGCTGCCTCAAATTGAGATCCTTCTGCTTGAACAAGTACTGGAGGCTACGATGATCTGTAAACACCTCATAAGACACATCATATAAATAATGCCTCCAAATCTTCAGCGCGTGAACAATGACAGCCAACTCCAAATCATGAATAGGGTAGTTTGTCTCATGGGGCTTCAACTGGTGAGAAGCGTAAGCAATAACTCTACCCTCCTGCATCAACACACGCCCAATACCAACTCTCGAAGAATCACAATATACGGTATATGAACCTGAAGCTGATGGCAAAACTAACACTGGAGCTATGGTCAAGGCTGTCTTAAGCTTCTGAAAGCTCTCCTCACAATCATACGACCATACAAATGAAGCACCCTTCTGAGTCAACTTGGTCAAGGGTGATGCGATAGATGAAAATTCCTGAACAAACCGGGCGAAAATAACCCGCCAAACCAAGAAAGTTGCGAATCTCTGTGGCTGAGGACGGTCTGGGATAACTCTGAACCACCTCTATCTTCTTTGGATCAACCTGAATACCCTCACTGGACACCACGTGCCCCAAGAAAGCCACTGAACTGAGCCAAAACTCACACTTGGAGAACTTTGCATAAAGCTTCTCCTCCCTCAATCTCTGCAACACAACTCTCAAATCTCCGCGTGCTCCTTCTGACTACGCGAATACACCAGAATATCATCAATGAAAACTATGACAAATGAGTCGAGATAAGGTCAGAACACGATGTTCATCAAATGCATGAATGCTGCTGGGGCATTAGTCAACCCAAAAGACATCACCAGGAACTTATAATGACCATATCGGGTCCTGAAAGTTGTTTTAAGAATATTTAAGTCCCTGATCTTCAACTGGTGATAACCTAAACGGAGATCAATATTGGAGAACTCTTGCTCCCTGAAGCTTGTCGAATAAATCATCAATGCGAGGCAAATGATACTTGTTCTTAGTTGTTACTTTATTCAACTGCCTATAATCAATGACGTCCTCATTGTGCCATCCTTATTCTTCACAAATAGAACCGACGCACCCCAAGGCGACACACTGGGCCGAATGAACCCCTTATCAAGGAGTTCCTGAAGCTGCTCCTTTAACTCCTTTAACTCCGCTGGTGCCATACGATACGGCGGAATAAAAATGGGTTGAGTGCCCGGCACCAGGTCAATACCAAAATCAATATCCCTGTCTGGTGGCATGCCCGGCAGGTCTACAGAAAACACATCGGGAAAATCCCTCACAACTAGAACAGAATCAATACTGGAAGTCTCTGTACTGACATCCCTCACAAAGGCTAAATATGAAAGACAACCCTTCCCAACCATACGTTGGGCCTTCAAGAATGAAATTAACCTATTGGGAACAGAATCAGTCAAACCTCCCACTCAATCTATGGCACACCCGGTACAGCCAATGTCACTATCTTAGCATGACAGTCCAGAATAGCACGACACGAAGATAGCCAATCCATGCCCAAAATAACATCGAAGTCTACCATACATAATAGAAACAGATCCACTCGGGTCTCCAGACCCCCAGTAGTCACCACACATGACCGATACAAACGGTTTACAACAACAGTATTACCCACCAGAGTATATACATGAACAGGTGAAACAAGGGACTCACGGGGCATATCCAAATAACGAGCAAAGTATGATGACACATCAGAAAATGTGGAACCGAGATCAAATAATACAGAAGCATCTCTGTGGCAGACTGAGACAATACCTGTAACAACAGCATCAGAAGTAATAACATCGAGTGTAGCTAGAAATGCATAGAAACGGGCATGACCGCTTCCTGATCGACCTCCCCCTATGGGACAGCCCCTAGCTGACTAACCTCCACCCTTAGCTGGGTGGTTGGGTGGTGGTGAAGTAACTAGTGCTGAAGCCGATGGCTGACTCCTCTACTGAGATGAACCCGCAAGACGATGAGGACGCTGCCTCTACATATGACCCATCTCTCCACATTCATAGCAACTCCCAGGTGGTGGAGATGGGGACTGAAGGGAACCCATAGCACCGGAATGACTAGCAGATGCACCTGGCATAGAAGAGCCATGAACTAATAGAGCATGGGATGAACTCTGAGCTGGAAGGGCACTAAATGATGACTAGCCCTGATGAGAACTGTGAGAACCATGACCCGATGATGCCCCACGATAACCTGGGCAAGCTGGCTGAGCATGCCTGAATGGACGACCTCTGTCGTGTTGAAACTGACCTCTCGAAGGAGCACCACCATAACTACCAGATTCTCGAGGCCTCTTGGCCTCCCTCTCATCTCGCTCCTAGCGACAAACTGACTCAATCTCACGAGCTATCTCTACAACCTCCTCAAAAGTAGCACCAGTCACCCTCTCTCTTGTCATGAGAATACAAAGCTGATAAGTAACCATCAACAAACCTCCTAATCCTCTCTCGATCTGTCGGAACCAACCAAATCGCATGACGAGCTAACTCGGAGAACCTCATCTCATACTACGTCACAGTCATCTCTCCCTGACGCAACCACTCAAACTGCCTGTGCAGCTCCTCTCTGCGAGACTGCGGCACATACTTCTCCAAAAAAAGAATGGAGAACTATTGCCAGATAAGGGGTGCTGCACCAACAAGCCTACACCTCTCAAAAGGCTCCCACCAAGTGAAAGCAGCTCCAGAAAACTAAAAAGTAGTGAAAGCGCCCTCGCTGGTCTCCAGAATACCCGTTGTACGCAGCATCCTCTGACACTTATCCAAGAAACCGTGGCCATCCTCGCCCTCTGCACCACTGAAGGTCGGAGGCTGAAATCTACCAAACCTTTCCAACCTATACTGCTCGTCCTCTAGCATGGCAGGAGCTACATAGTCCTGAGCAGCTGCAACCAGCTGGGCTAGATGTGCCCCCGATGTCTGAAGTCCCTGCACTACCTACTTAGGTGTGCGAGCGACGAGAGTCTGAGTGCCTCCCCCGACCTGAGAAGTAGTTGCGACTGTAGTAACTAAGACCGCCTGAGCTAGGCCAGTGCATACTGATAGAATCTGAGCCAAGGCCTTCTGAAGACCCAGAATCACAATGGGCACAGCTGGTGCCTGAGCCGGTGCTGCTGGAGCGTCCACAATTGGGAGCGTCCACAATTGGGACCTGATCTTGAACTGGGGTGGCTGGTGGATCTACAGGTGCTAGCAGCTAGGGCCATACCCCTGCCCCTACCGTGACCACGACTGCGTCCTCAACCTCTAGTGGGCACAGTTGGTGGTACTGGTGGTCGTCCATCCTGACCAGTAGCGCATGTCTCACCATCTGTGAGAAAATAGAATAACAAAAGTTTAGTACTCGGATCAACATATTCGCACGATAAGAATTTCAAGAATATGAAGTTTTTCCTAAAGGTTCTGCAGCCTCTCGAGGATAAATACAGGCGTCTCCGTACCAATCCGCGATACTCTACTAAACCTGCTCATGACTTGTGAGACCTATGTAACCTAGGCTCTGATACCAACTTGTCACGACCCTAAACTTAGACCCGGTCGTGATGGCGCCTCTCGTGAAGACAAGGCCAGCCAACACACTCCCAATTCATTTTAAGCAGTTAAAATAATACAAATTAAGTCTTTAACATAATAATAATTCCAAATTAAGGTGAAATAGTACAATTGTGGAATAGACATAGCCCGACATCGGGGTGTCACCCATCATGAGCATCTACAAACCGATTTAAAACAGGAAGAGTCTACATAGTCTATTACAGAACTAAAACAAGAGAAAATAAGATAGAGGGAGAAGCACTGGGCTGCGAACACCGAGCAGCTACCTAGTGAATCTCCGAATCTGCTGGAAACTCTCAACCCTCGCAAGCAGGACCTAAAGCGCCTGAATCTGCACGCAGGGTGAAGGGAGTAAAGTGAGTACTCTAACTCAGTGAGTAATAATAATAAATGAAGACTGAGCGATAAGAAATCACGTAAAGACACATCAACATGCTATAAAGAAGCAGTATAAAACCAGTAAAAACAATGAAACAGTGAAAACATATAAAGTCACCTTAGTTCAGTTTAAGCTTCCTAAACATACCTTTTTAACAGTTAAGCAGGCAATTGACAGGTAGCTAGAAAAGATAAACACATAAAAAACCGCCCCTCGGGCACAATACCAACAGAATCAGCCCCTCGGGAAACACATGGAACAACACCAACCCCTCGAGCTATATCTCATATCACAATGGGTACCCGCGCTCACTGGGGGTGTGTAGACTCTGGGAGGGGCCCCTTATATCCAAGATCAATATCAAGCCATCTCATGGCATAATCAATAGGCTTTCGTCCTCATATCAAGCCACCTCATGGCATACAACTCAGGCCCTCAGACTCATAATCATAAATCAGTGTATCCTCACAACACAGGCCCTCAGCCTTACTCAGTCAGAATCTCATAAGCCACTCGGCCAACAGTAAAACATGATACTCAGCCCAAATTATCATTTAAAATATTACTTAATGTATTAAAACAGAGTAAACATGGCTGAGTTATGAAAACAGTAGAATATAGCATGACTGAGTATAAGTATAAAGTCAAAATAGTGAGGAAATATCAGTAAAGATCCCCTAATGGTCCAAATAGTTGGCACGAGGCCCATATATGGCATTCCGCCCAAAAAATGATGATAGCAAATAGTTTTCAATCAAATACGTGGTAAAACAATCATTCGAGACGGACTAAGTCACAATCCCCAACGGTGCACGACCTCACGCTCATCATCTAGCATGTGCGTCACCTCAATATAGCACAACAATGTGTAATCCAGGGTTTCATACCCTCAAGACAACATTTAAAATCATTACTCACCTCAATCCGGTCCAAACTCTAGCCCGTGACGCCTTTGCCCCTCGAACCGGCCTCAACTCAAGTCGAATCTATCCAAAATCAGAATCACAATATCAAAATATGCTAAGGGAACGAAGCTCATGCGAAAATAATCAATTTAATACATAAGTCCCGAAATTAACCAAAACCCAACCCCCCACATCTCGGAATTCGATAAAATTTACATTGATAGATTCTTTATCTCCTCACGAGTTCATACATATCAAATGTCCCAAAATCCGACCACAAATGGCCCCTCAAATCCACAAGTCAAGGTCTATAATACCAAGCCCTAGTTTCCCAATTTTTAACCCTTAATTTCCATAATTACAGCTCTAATCCGTGAAATAATACCATAGAAATGAGTTTTAGGTTCAACAATCTTACCTCAACGAATCTCCCTTGAATTCCCTCTTTAAAATCTCCCAAAAATCTCCCAAACCGGCCTAGAAATGGTGGAATAACCCAAAAATTCGCGAAGGAAATAATTTATACCTTCTGGCCTAGGCATTCCGCACCTGCGGTCCAGATACCGCTTCTGCGGTCCAAGACGTCGCATTTGCGGTCCTTACTTAAGTGGCCAAAATCTGTATCTGTGATGCGTAATCCGCACCTGTGCCATTGCAGGTGCGACTCCTCAACCGCTTCTGCGATTCCTGCCTTCCTAGGCTCTTTCCGCTTCTGCGACACTGCACCTGCGGTCCCCTAGCCGCAGGTGCGGTTATGACAGCAATGGCACATCTTCAGCTACCAAAACCAACTTCTAAACTTTTCGCCAACCATCCGAAATTACTCTGAGACCCCAGGGATCCCAACAAAAAGCACAAACACACCATATACCACCATCAAAACTTATACCAATCTTCAAAACACCTCAAACAACATCGAATCCACCAAAAAACCTCGGATTCAAGCCTAAGTTTCCAAAATCTTTCGAATTATGCTTTTGATCAGAAAGTCTAGCAAACCACGTCTGAATGACCTGAAATTTTGCACACATATCCCAAATGACGCAATGAAACTACTGCAACTCCCGGAATTTCATTCTGACCCCTATATCAAAATCTCACCTATCAACCGGAAAATGTCAAAATTCCAATTTCGCTAATTCAAGCCTAAATCTACTCCGGACCTCCAAAACACATTCCGATCACGCTCCTAAGTCCCAAACACCTCCCAAAGCTATTCGAACCATCGAAACTCACATTCGAGTTATTTAACACATAGGTCAATATCCGGTTGACTTTTCCAACTTAAGCTTCCTCAAATGAGACTAAGTGTCTCAAACCTTACCAAAACCTTTCCGAACCGGAGCCAACCAACCCGATCACACATAGAACCGATAAAGAAAGCAATAAGAAGCAGAAATGGGAGAAACGGAGTGGTAACTCATGAGACGACTGGCCGGGTCATCACAGAGGCAAATCCTTAGTCTGTTTTTCCGCAACTTAAATCCGATTTCTCCCAAACATTATATTTTCTATCCAAACATCATATATATAGTCATATTATGACTTTGAACTCATTTAAATCATGATTAACAAGTCTCATATTCATTATATGTCACATTGGGACGCACATGGTGTAACATAGCTTATGACTCAGTTTCATCGTTTTCGGGAAGTGTGTTGTTGAGATTCTATTTCGGAAGGTTATGCGAGTTTATCGGTCTTGCTTTAGTTTTTCTGTTAATTATTTCTGTCAAGTTATTATTAAATATTAAGCTCACCTAGTCTTAGAAACTAGGTGCAATCACGACGTACTGTTAATACTTATATTTATCACTTGAATAGCTTTGTCACGATCATACTGTTAATACTTATAACAACAACAACCTAGTAAAATCCCACAAGTAGGGTCTGGGGAGGATAGTATGTACGCAGACCTTACCCCTACCCCAAAGGCGTAGAGAGGCTATTTTCGAAAAACCCCTAGCTCAAGATAATAAGAAAAACAAAAGGAGAGAATATTAGTTTCACCATAGAGATCATAGGAAAAATAGGAACATAAATTGCAGAAGAAAAATTTAAGGAAGAAATGATGGCTAGTAAATAGATCTTGCACCGAAAAGAGAAAGTATTAAGACATGGCAATGCTCCTAGTTATTTTAGACTAAAACCTCACTGGACTAGGCTCACAAAGGTACAAAGTAATGTGAGACTCAACTACCTCCTAGCCTACAACCGTAATACTCGATTTCCACAACTTCATATCAAGTGTCATGTCCTCGGAAATCTGAAGTTTCGCCATATCCTGCCTGATCCCTTCTCCCCAATACTTCTTAGGCCGCTCTCTAACTCTTTTTGTGCCCTCCACAACCAGCCGCTCACACCTCCTTACTAAAGCATCTAGGCTTCTCCTCATTACATGCCCGAACCATCTGAGCTGCGCTTCCCGCATCTTGTCATCAATGAGAGTCACGTGCACCTTCTCCCGAATATTATCATTTCTGATCTTGTTCATCCTAGTGTGTCCGCATATCTACCTCAACATCCTCATTTCTGCTACTTTCATCTTTTGGATATGTGAGTTCTTAACAGGCCAACACTCAGCCCCATACATCATAGCCGGTCTAACCACCGCTTTATAGAACTTGCCTTTGAGTATTGTCGGCACTCTCTTATCAAACAAAACTCTGGATGCTAACC
The DNA here is from genome assembly GCF_000715075.1 of Nicotiana tabacum. Classification (NCBI taxonomy): domain Eukaryota; kingdom Viridiplantae; phylum Streptophyta; class Magnoliopsida; order Solanales; family Solanaceae; genus Nicotiana; species Nicotiana tabacum. Next base: position 56,048,580 of record NC_134084.1, read on the forward strand.
TCCACTTCATCCATCCTACCCCGATACGGTGTGCGACATCTTCATCGATCTCCCCTCCCCCGTGGATAACCGATCCAAGGTACTTGAAGTTGTCTTTACTTGGGATAACCTGTGATTCAAGCCACACATCCACGCCCACTTCTCCCGAATCAGTGCTGAAAATACACTCCAAGTATTCTGTCTTAGTTTTGCTCATCTTGAAACCTTTAGACTCAAGTGTTTGTCTCCAAACTTCCAGTCTCTCGTTAACACCGGTTATATTTATCATAAATTTTATAGTTATATATTAATTAAAGAAAACAATTTAGCAAGGTAATATTAATTAATTTTAAACTTTTAAATATGATAATTTCCTTCATAGTTCAAGTGAGAGAAAAATCTAATAAATACAGTTTTATTAATTTAAAAGTTCTTACTATTAGGAAAATAAGTAACTGACCCTAATTATTCTTATTGTTTACTTAGGAAAATAAGTAAATGACCCCAGCTGTTCTTCATAATTTGTATTCTTAATTTTCATTTAATATGAAAGTAAGAAATAATTTAAAAATATTATATATATATATATATATATATATATATATATATATATATATATATATATATATATATATATATATGTAACTTTAACTACGATACTATCTTGGTTTAACTTTGTATAATCATTAAGAAATTAAGAATAATACATTATCTGTTTGCATTTAATAAATAAGACATTATGTTACTTAACTTAATCAAAATATAATAGAAAAAATAATTATCTTAAGAAAAACTATTCCTTACCACTGTAAAATATTGTTTACCTTTCTTTTACTTGTCACTAAATAAATTCTTTGAATTGAATTGAATTTTTAATTTATTCTAGTCCATAGATTTTTAATTGATACGACATTTAAGCAGAAGGGTCAAACTTTCTAGTATTTGGTAAGAGGACGTTTAAGTCAAAATCGTGTTTTGATATTTAGCTTAGAATTATTGTTTAAACTTTGGTGTTAGAAGTAATCTATATCTATATTATTATAAAAGCATTAATAAAATGTTGGATTACAAAAATAACCTTTTAATATTAAGTATAGTAACTCACAATAAAAGGACATAATCGAAATTCTAGACATTAACCTTGTAATCCTATTAGTTTTAGGTCATAATACTACACGTTAGGAATCCTACATGATTATCTTTTCTACTCAAATAATACTTTTTTATTATTAATTTTTCGTGTAATATAGAAAATATACCAAATTATTAAATAACAACTAAGAAAACTTTTAAGAATATAAATGTGTGAGAAAAGAAATAAAAAGGTTGGTAAGAGCCAATATCACTAATGATTTTGCAAACATAAAGATCTAAAATTGGAATATCATCGATCAACCGTTTATTTTTTGAAATAAAATTTTTGGTGGATAAAATTATATTCACGGTTAAATATTAAAACATGAGATGAACTAATATTAAGAATCTAAATCAACAAAAAAAAAATTATATTTTATGTTAAAATCAAATAATCAAATCTTTCAATTAATTATTTAGCAAGAGAATCCAATTAAATTATTTTTTAAATCATAATATGAGTAAAATTATTTTTCACATTAAAAAAAAATCTTAGGGTACATAAATTTATTTCAAAAAAAGAGTGGTAGAGATTAAAAAAATAGATCACAAAGTAAAAGAGATTAGTATAATATTAAGAAGGTCATACAAGTATTTGAGAAAGCACAATCAAAGTTAAATCCTGAACAAGAATAAGCTTTCAAGACTATATTATAAAAAATTGACTCTGGTATAGCGGGATTATCCTTTGTAGATGCCTCCATTGGAATCGAAATAATATTTCTATGTCATGCATTACTAGCAAATGTCAGATCAAGAGGGATGATATTGTTAGCAATAAGAACAAGTGGTATACAAACAATGATTTTAGTATGAGGTCGTACAACTCACTTCAGATTTGATATACCTCTTCAAATAACTGAAATAACAATCACAAATATATCAAATCAGAGCAATAGTGCTTGTCACGACCCTAACCCGGACCCGGTCGTGATGGCGCCTCTCGTGAAGACAAGGCCAGCCAACACTTCCCGTTTTCCAATTATTAATAGTTAAGCATTTAAGAGACAGTCTAAACATGATAAAATAAATCTGAAATAACAATGATAACATAAATACGCGGAAGAACACCCATACACAGCCTTAACCAGGATGTCACTAGTCACGAGCATCTAACAACATTGAATACTCAAATGTAACTACAGAGTTTAACACTGAACTAAGGACATAAGGAAAAGAGATAGGGAGGAGCTCCAGGTTGCGAACGCCAACAACTACCTAAAGACACCTCGAGATCCGCCTGAAGCTGGAATGAATCAGCACTCGTGAGCGGGGCCAGCAACGCATGAATCTGCACAAAGGGTGCAGGGAGTAAAGCGAGTACTCCAACTCAGTGAGTAACAAATGTAAATAACCACTGAAAGTAAGAAAACATGTAAGGCACAAGGCATTCTATAATAAAGCAGTAAAATCATTTAAAAGCAATAAACCAGCGAAAGTTAAGTAAAATACTTTTTCAACAAGAAAACAGGTAATTGACGAGCAGTTAAGGTAAAGTAAACAAATAGAAGTTTGCCCCTCGGGCACAATATCAATAAATCCGCCCCTCGGGCAATATCTCAGAACAGTACTAGCCCATCGGGCTCAATCTCACATCACAATGGGTACCTGCGCTCACTAGGGGTGTGCAGACTCTTGGAGGGGCCCCTTACGGCCCAAGCGTAATATCAAGCCACCTCGTGGCATCATCACTAGGCCTTCGGCCTCATATTAATCAAGCCACCTCGTGGCGTACATATCTCAGGCTCTCGGCCTCATAATCAGTATCAAATATTTTCTCACAACATAGGCCCTCGGCGTCACTCAGTCAAAAATCCTCACAAGCCACTCGGGCTATAGTAAAACAATGTTTCTCAGCCCAAACATCATTTAAGTATTAAAACTGAGTAAATATGGCTGAGTACGAAAACAGTGGAAAATAACATGACTGAATTCAAGTATATAGTCAAAATAGTAAGGAAAAACCAGTAAAAATCCTCGAAGGGTTCAAATAGTTGGCACAAGGCCCAAATATGGCATTCAACCCAAATAATGATGATAACAAATAGATTTCAGTCAAATATGTGATAAAATCATCAATCGGGGCGGACCAAGTCACAATCCCCAATAGTGCACGACCCCACGCTCGTCATCAAGCATGTGCTTCACCTCAATATAGCACTATGATATGCAATCTAGGGTTTCAAACCCTCAGAATATCATTTACAATCATTACTTATCTCGAACCGGCTAAATCTCTAGCCCGCGATGCCTTTTCCCCTTGAATTGGCCTCCACACGCGTCGAATCTATCCAAAATCAGAACGAGGGCGTAAAAATATGCTAAGGAAACGAAGCCCACGCAAAAACAATCAAAAAGGGCACAAATCCAGAAATTACCAAAACCCGACCCCCGGGACCATGCCTCGGAATTCAATAATTTTTACATCAATAGGTTCCTTACCTCCCCACGAGTTCATACATATCAAAAGTTCTGAAATCCAACCTCAAATGGTCCTTCAAATCCTCAATTAAAGGCCTAAATTCCCAAGCCCTAGTTTCCCCAATTTTAACATTTGATTTCCATAATTTCTAGCTTTAATACATGAAATAATAGCATAGGAACGAGTTTTAGGTCCAAATTCCTTACCTCAATGAAGTTCTCTTGAAATCCCTCTCTCAAATCGCCCAAAAAGCTCCCAAGCCGAAGTCAAAAATGGTGAAATAACTCAAATTCGCGAAATGAAATAACTTATATGTTCTGCCCAGTTGTTCCGCATCTACGGCATAATAGACGCTTATGCGGTATCGCATATGCGGTTTTTCCTCCGCTTCTGTGAAAATCACTTAATGGGCCAAATCCGCATCTACGGTCAACTCTAGTCGCATGTGTGGTCAAACTACAACATCTGCGGTTCCTGACACTTCCTCATAAATCCACTACTGCGGCTCCACTTTCGCACGTGTGGCACCGCACCTGTGGTCCCCAAACCGCAGGTACGAAAACACCAGAAGTAGTATTTTCAGCAGCTCCAATAACATCCCAACTTCTCCGTTAACCACCCGAAATCACCCCGAGGCCCCCAGGACCTCAACCAAAAGTACAAAAATATCCTAATGTCTTATTCAAACTTGTTCCAATCATCAAAACACCTCAATCAACATCAAATCACCCAAAACACATCAGATTCAAGTCAAACCTTCTAAAATCTTTCAAATTACGCTTTCGATCAAAAACCCAACCAAACCACGTCCGAATGACCTAAAATTTTGCAGACGCATCCCAAATGACACCACGGAACTATTGCAACTCTCAGAATTCCATTCCAACTCCTATATTAAAATCTCGCCTACCAACCGAAAATCGCCAAAATATCAACTTCGCCAATTCAAGCCTAAATCTACTACGGACCTCCAAAATTTATTCCGATTGTGCTCCTAAGACACAAATCACCTCCCGAAGCTAATCGAACCATCAAAACTCACATCCGAGCCCTCTAACATATGAGTCAACATCTAGTTGACTTTTCCAACTTAAACTTCCTTAAAAGAGACTAAGTGTCTCAAACCTTACCAAAATATTCCGGATTCGATCCGACCAACCCGATACCACAAAACACGAATAACAAGGCATAAAGAAGCAGAAATGAGGGAAACAGAGCGATAACTTATGAGACGACTAGCCGGGTCATCACATCCTCTCCAACTTAAACAAATGTTCGTCCGCGAACGAATCAAGAAACATACCTGAAGCCTCAAACAAGTGAGGATATCTGCCCCGCATCTCCCGCTTGGTCTCCCAGGTAGCCTCCTATACGGGCCGATCTCTCTACTGCACTTTCACTGAAGCTATATCCTTTGATCTCAACTTTCGAACCTGACGACCCAAAATAGCTACTGGCTCCACATCATAAGTCAAATCATTACCAAACTAAACCGTGTTGAAATCCAGAACATGAGACGGATCCCCAATATACTTCCGGAGCATAGAAACAAGAAATACCGGTGTGAGCATGTGTTTTTTGCCATACATGAAATACTCCTACAAAATCCAAGGAAATAGATTTTTTTCTTAATTATTTGTCATTTTTTAGGAATTTTTGTAGATTATTATTAATTGATTGCATTTTTCCTGCATGTTTAATTTTTTATTTTAAATCATGAAAATGCCAAAAAGAATATCATGCATTGCATTTAGGATTTATTTTTATATTTTTTAGAATTAATCAGTAATTATTTACTTTATAAAAAATTTGAAAATCACAAAAAATAGCTCATTTTTACATTTTTGGCTTTTAGTTTTAGTTTATTGATTTTTCTCTTTTAATTTAGATTTAAGTGATGTTTACAATTTTTATAATTAGTTAATTAGTTAATTTCACATTTTAGATAATTTAGGATTTTTTTAATTATTAGGTTTTTAATTAAAAAGAGAGAAGAAAAGAAAAGGAAATTTAGAAATAATGGAAGAATTGGAAAAGAATTGAATTGGGCCATCTTTAATTTAATTATCCCCAGCTCAAACATTTCCCTCTCTACAGCCCAAACCGGATCCAAACCCAACCAAATAAACTGACCTGCCTCGTTTCCCTCAGTATATAATCCCTCTTAAACATTTTCCCGAAATTCCCCAAACCCTAGAGAAATCAGAGAAACAGCGCTGGGGACTGTTCATCATCTTCCTCAGCCCTCAACAAGCCATAACTCACCCGAGTTCACTCAAAATGGTCCCCCTCCACGTTATTTGATTCCTAACATTTTTTGTCAGAAGGAATTCGAATATTCTCTGCTAAATCATACAAATTTCTGTACAAAAGGACAATTATTGGATGAATGGGAGTCGTGGATAGATATGAATCAATCCACGCCCTCCATTTGTCCCAAAATTGTTCAAAAACTTGTGCGATTTTCGGATTTTGGGGAGGTTTTTTGTAGATGTTTGAAGACTATATATACGAGGTAAGCTTTCTTTGTAAGGTGAAGAAAAATCGGAGAAAAATCTTCAGAACATAGTCGAGTAAAAATATAGGATTTTTAATTGTCACTTTTCTTCAAGCTATTTTTAGTCTGCTTCTTGTTTTTTCCAGAAAAGATAAAAAAATACAATGGCTTGAGGTCAACATTCATTCGAGTTCATTTCTTTTTTTTTAGAGAAAAAAATCAAAAAAAAATTACTAAAATAAATGTTCTTCTAGCCTTGTTTCTTTCTCTCGATTTCGGGTTCTAAAAAGGAAGTTTGGATTAAATTTCGAGTTAAAGTTTGTGGTTGGGTTCCGAACTTTTGGCATTTTGGGTTTTCTGTCCAATTTTCGGTTCAGATTTAGATTTGTTTGGCTGGTCTGTGGGGCTGCTGTTATTATCGCTGAATCTCTTCTCCCATCTCAAGAGTTTCGTTTGATATATTTTAGTTATTTTTGCTAATAGGTATGTTTCTGAAATTTCAAATTTTGAACTGGTTGTATGCAAAATAATAAATTAGAATTCAATTCTCCTTAATTTTGATTATGGTTGCCATGAGTTCTGCTTGTTTGAAATCGTTGGTTATTTGTTGTGGTTTGGTGCAGTTGGGTTCATGTTCTTAACCTTAATGTTCGGATCTTTGTGTTATGTGTGTATGAATGCTATAATTTGGTTCAGTTGGTATGCTGTAGCTGAGCACCACTTTGTATTTGTGAATGTCAATGTTGAAGTCTACTCATTCATGATTTATTACATGTGTTCTAAAAGCAAAGTTTTTATGTTATTTAATCCTAAGTTTACTGAGATATAACTTGTGTATTTGAGGTGATTGCTTGTCTTCTTATGCCTTGAACAAGAAATTTCAGTCAAGAGCCAACTTTGAGGTTCCTGTTCCGTTCGTAATCTGAGTATTAGTATAGATATTACAGTTGGATTTCTCCTTTGCTAGTTTGACTGTGATGTGTAAGTTGTTTTGAGACTTTAAAATTTGATCCGGAAGAGATATTTCAATTAAAAGGTCTGTTGCATATCTTTTAAAGTAAGCTTTTAGTCTTTTTTAAAAAAATATAATCAATATGATTGTTTCAAAGATTCCTTCATCCATTTTTCTTGATGTTTGCCTTGGTCTTAGATTCTTTCACTTACTCAATAGAAGCATGAAAATCATGAAAGTTGTATGAAGTGATTGTTAACACTGAATTGGGGCATATGGTTTGGTTCAGACCGGCCTAGTTTTTCTCTTCTGTGAAGTCGATTTATGCATATTTGCTTTGCGACACAATCTGCTTTTGTAAGATAAGCAAAAAGCACGAGAGAGTTTTGTATATTGAAGCCATATTGTCGTAATTAGTGGTATATCTTAATTCACTTTAATGACGGTTTAAGTATACTAATTAGTTTAATGGTGCGAATCGACATGTGGGCTGGCCTCTTAGTTCACTTTGCTTTATCTCAAATTATTATTGCTTTTTAAGAATGTTTGCAAAATGTTTAGTTGGTAACTGTGGCGTTCCAAATTTTGTTTCAAAATGTTGTTTATTGATTAGTTTTGTTTAGACTTTAAAGCTAAAGACCAAACGAGCAGCATTAGATTTTTCTCTTTGCTAATAGCTGCAGGCGATTTAATATTCCAACCAACAGTCAACTAATCGTAGTGTGCTTTAAGCGCGCAATTAAAATTATTACAAGTACGGGTACGACTCTCGTGGCGTGGTTGCAATAATTAGTTTTAAATTAGTTTAAAAATAAGAATACCTTTAGTTTGCCTTTTAAAATATATATAAACCTTTTTTTAGAATAACTTGAGTTGTGCCATGCTTTAGATCTATAACACTTGGCCCTCACAAATTTAGATCAAATAAATTGGGGTGTGCCATATACAAATAAAATCTTTTAATTTATGGCCCTCATATAAATACAAAATTAGTTTAGAAATGCTTTGAACCTTTCGTAGTTTGCTTTAGGCGCGTTAATTAAATAATTGTCGTAGTTGCGGGTACAGTTCCTGTGACGTAGTTGTGATGCCTAATTACTAAAATCCGGGGTTACATTTATGTGACCCGGCCATAATTTAATCTTTAAAATTAAACGTGTTGTAGATCGTGGGTACGACTCCCGTGACATGATTCGCAATATGTAACAATAATTGTTAAAAAGCGGCTATAAAGGTTAAAATTGAACCATGGGTTAAAACATGTATTAAAATCAGATAATAGGCTAATTATAATAGTTTAAGTGACCGTGATAGAATCACGGAACCCGGAAATGCCTAACACCTTCTCCCGGGTTAACAAAATTCCTTACTTAGAATTTCTGGTTCGCAGACTTTTAAATAAAGACGAAATTTCCTCGATTTGGGATTTTAAAATAAACCGGTAACTTGGGACACCAAATAAACTATTCCAAGTGGAGACTCTAATTAAATAAAATAATCTCATTTCGAATAATATTACTTTAATTGGAAAAACTCCTATATTACCCTCGGGCGGGTGTAAAAAGGAGGTGTGACAGCTCTGGCGACTCTGCTGGGGATCATAACCCAGAACTTTTGTTCAGGGTTTAAGAATTCGAGCTTAGAATAACTTTTATATTTTGGCTTTATTCATTATCTGATTTTTACATATTTGAGAATAATGTGCTCAATGCCGCTTTTTACCGCTTTGATATTATTTGAATTGTATATAAATTGTTATGAAACCCTTCTCTTCTCATCTTCGGGGATGTGCACGCCGGCGTGACTCCTCTTTCTATTAGTGTCATACCTTGAAATAAGAAATAGGCTCGGACAAGTTACAAAGCCAGATGGCCATTTGTTTCCCGTACGTAGCCCACCAACTCGAGTTGTCCGCTCGGGTACACAAGTCTAGAATAATATACCCAGGTTTTAAACTTAGAATAACTCAGCCTCATGCCGGATCCCTAGTAGGAACGTTTGTTTGCATCATGTGCATTTGACTTTGGGGACTCAATATAGGGGTTGGGTCCGTCTAGGACAGGTGGACACCAGAATCAAAGACCATCCTGATGCATATTTTATGTGCTACTTGTACAGTTATTTGCTTCGGTTTGCATGTTGACCAGTTGCAAGAATAGGAAAGGAATTGGGAAAATAAAATTGAGGTATGAGAGAATTGACTACCCGCCTTTGAAAAAGAAAAAACCTGGTATCCAAAATAAAACTGACCGAACTACGCAAGTTTGATTCTCACCGGATGTGGGATACGTAGGCAACCCCCATCGGGTCCAACTTTATTTTTACAAAAATAACCCAAAAAATTGAAATGTTGTTATTTTGTTTAAATAAAATTAGGTAGTGTTGTTCTTTTATAAATAGCCTAAAATGTCCCCAAAGGACGCCGGAATGCTGTTTTTGCAAGAATAACCACCTACTGCCTTTTTTCAAATTTTTGGCTACCTAGCAAGCACAACCCTAAAATCTTCCCTTTCGAAGTGCTGAAGGGCCGTATTTGCAAAAGTAGCCGCGTTATTTAAATGTTTGCAAAATTGACCTCTTTTGTAAAATTCGCTCTGTTTTAAACCAATCGCCTTAATTTAAATGTGCAGAATGAGCACGAGTCAAAACTTGCCAATGATGGTCATGACCAAGATTCCTTTGGAACTGTATATATGGTGGGAAGATCTGGGTAAATTAGGACAAGATGTGGTCAACCTCTACTTGGGGGGTCTCACTGGGTTATTGAAGATCAGGCCTAGAGGAGACATAATAAAGGCACTGGTTACGTTTTGGGATCTAGCTCACAACGTATTTCATTTCTCGGATTTTGAATTCACACCCACTTTGGAAGAGATAGCTGGGTATATCGGGAGCACTGAAGCCCTGAGACACAAGTATTTGGTCGCTCCAAGAGCTGTCACTCCACACAAGTTTATAGACTTGCTAAAGATAAGCAGGGGAGTCCAATACCCAGATTTGGCAGCTAGTTTTTCCACTCCACAGTTCATATACTAGCGATACGGACACATAGGGGGTTTCAACAATTCAGAAAGCAAAATTTGCAGCAAAGGGAATCAACTAAAATGGGAAGAACACAGGTGCTTCGCTTTCATGGTGGTATTTTTGGGTCTTCTAGTATTTCCCAGGAAAGATGGGAATATTGATGTACAGATAGATGGGGTCGTCAACACTTTGCTTACTCAGTCTAAAAGCACCCTTGCACCCATTATAGTGTCTGAAATCTTCCGAGCTCTCACAGCTTGTAAAGCCGGAGGAGACGTTTTTGAAGGGTGCAACTTGATGCTACAAATGTGGATGATTGAGCATCTATGTCATCGTCCTTAGTACATGAACTATGGGTCAACAGGGAAAAGCTGGATAGGGGAGTTTTATACAAGGGTCGATGGGTTTAACATGCCAGAAGGGGTTGCAGAATGGATATCTTGCCTCCGCTCCATCACTGCGAATCAAATAGAGTGGACATTCGATTGGCTTCTTGTTGATGAAATCATGTACATACCAGCTAACGGTCCTCACTTCCTCCTGATGGGTCTCAAAAGCATCCAGCCTTATGTCTCATGCCGGGTTTTGAGACAGCTAGGGAGATGTCAAATAGTGCCCAAGGATGAAGACCTTAGCCTTCATGTGGTCGAGATCCGTTCTGATGGCTAGTTTCACGAAACAGTAGTTCGCCAGATTGTGAATGACAATATCTGACAGCAAATACTCGAGTGCATGATCTATCCAAAGGTGAAGTCTCGCCCGGTTACCTCGCTTGGTACAAAAGGAAAGTTGAGTTTGGAAGGCCAGCTAAAAGACCCCACCTCCAAGAGTTTGTCGAAGCATCACAAGAACAGTGGGAGTGGTTGACAAAAGAAAATGAATATCGGGCCACCATAAGCAGGTTAGAAGGACAGATCAGAGACCTCAAGTTTGATATTTATGCGCAAACCACTACAGATGAGGGCGAGAAGAAAACATTATCCCAAGAAAATGAAATCCTCCAGGCCTAGATCCAAAGGATGAATATAGTTGTGAAGAATCCGGAAAGAAGCCGAGCAGATAAAAACTCATTAATGGCCTTAGGAATAAAATATGTGAGTACGGGAATGATCTAGAAAAATCCAAAGGCAGTTTGGCAAGAGCTAGAGCACAGTTGGCAAAGAACGCTGAGGGGCGGGCAGAGTTTGTTCGACAACTAAAAAGGAAATACGATGGAGAAGTCACAAATTTGAAGAAAAAGCTAACCACCATCGAGAATGAGATGGCCAAGCAAGCCAAGAGCTTCAAAGCCGAGAGAGAACACTGCTGCGCTTTGATGGCACAACTAGAGGGAGACCTACAGCATTTGCAAGAACAGAATCATACTGCCACTCAGGTCTTGGAGGCTAGATCTCAGTAGATTGGGCGGTTGTTGCAAGTAAAGGGCATTATCAGGGGAAGGGTTAGAAGAATCGCCGACTACATCGTGATGAAATGCAATGAGTGTGAGGACATGCCCAGATCCATGTTCTTCACCTTAGTAATGATCTTTGTCCGCCAAATAATGGACGATCTCTATCGCCTCCAGGATGACATGGCACGTAGGCCCGCAACAAGACCAGTTGGTGTTCCTAGGACAGGATTGAAGGCACTAATGTACTCCTGAATGTGTTTTCTTTTCCGAGTCTATATTTTCATTCCCTAAAGTCTATTTCGAGTCTATTGTAGTTTTCAATTCTCAAGTATGTAGGATCTAGTCTTTGTAATAGAGAAAATTAAAGGTTTTGTTTCAATGAAAATTTGAAAAGAAAAAAAAACCAAAAATGTTTTATTTTGTATTTATTTCTTGAACTACGTGATGACTTGATTCACGCGGCGCCGTGATACGTAGGCAATCCTCATCGGATCCGGTCATAATTTTATAAATAATTCAAATGAAAGAAAAACCAAAAAAAAAGAGAAAGAGAAAGCCAAAACCGAAAAGAAAAGAGAGAAAACAAGGAAAAGAGAATAAGAATAAGAGAGAAAATAAGAGCGCAAAAAGAGTAAGAGAGAAAATTGGGGAGATAAACAAAAGTCGGGATGAAACACGCAACCGTTGCAAAACATATAGAAAACACACTTAACTGTATAGGTGCATCACACCCCCAACGTGCGATTACCTATGTGTTAATTGTCTCACACTAATCGGTTTGTTGTGTTGGCTATCAAATAGGTTCTATATTAAAATGGTTGGTTTTGTGGTAATCTGGCTTCACATTCGTACTTCACAAGGTCAAAAGGAAGTATTGAAATGTCTTCGGAAAGTCATCTGTCGACAGTTCCTATTCCAGAGGATAGCCCGATCTCGGCCATCCCAACTTCAGAATCCGTAGCTGCTGAGGAAAATAGAATTCTGCGTCTCCGCATGATGGAAATGTGGGACACTTAGGCCAACGGTAGGGAACCATCGTGTGCGATACCTGGATTCCCTGAGTTATTTCCCAGGGCAAGTGGGACTTCCAACATCCCCATAAGTTATCCAAATACCCCACTGGGATATCCTACCATCTCAGCCCACTTTGTTGGAACACCTTTCGAGGCTCGCCCCCCAGGTGTTAACTTCAGGTGAAGCCTCAAACATATTCACTGCGCCACCTGTTCAGCTACGACACAACCCACTCTGCCTAGGCATAGCTTTGATCCATCAGCCTTTACCTTTCAAGCACCATCTTTCCCATTGGAACCAACCCAGTTCACTACCAATGCTTACCCTCAACCACCCCGGTACGAGTTTACCGCGGGGCAGGAGAAAACCACAAAAAATCCTGAACAAGAGGAGATTACCAGAAAGATGAAGAGCATGGAGCATAGTCTCAAAAATATACAGGGTCTGAGCGGGCAAAAGAGCGTATCATATGTTGACCTGTGTATGTTACCACACATGCACTTACCCTTGGGTTTCAAAACCCCAAAGTTTGAAAAGTATGAGGGGCATGGGTATCCCATAGCCCACGTCAAGAGGTACTGCAACTAATTGCGAGGAGCAGGTGGAAAAGAGGAGCTTCTCATGGCTTATTTTGGAGAGAGCCTGGTCGGCATTGCTTCTGAATGGTACATGGATCAGGATATATCTCGTTGGCATATCTGGGATGACCTGGTTCGGGACTTTGTCAGGCAGTTTCAGTATAACATTGACATAGCCCTAACAGGAACTCATTGCCAAATCTAAAGAAAAAGTCCTCGGAAATCTTCCGAGAGTATGCCGTCAAATGGCGCGAGCAAGCCGCCAGAGTCAAGCCTCCAATGGATGAAACAGAGATGGTTAGTGTTTTTCTTCAAGCCCAAGAGGCTGATTATTATCAGAACATGATGTTTGCGATAGGGAAACTGTTTGCCGAGGCTATTAAAATTGGTGAAATGATTGAGAATGGTTTAAAAATAGGGCACATCTTGAGTCAGTCTGCTATAAGGGATACCTCCCAAGCAATTCAAGGCGGGTCTGGAGGTGCATAAAACCGAAAGAAGAAGGAAGAAGCGGCAATGGCAACTTCAAGTGTAAGAAAACCCCGTCCGCCCAAACCTTACTTCCCTGCAAGAACCCCACAACATTACTATCCCCATCAGGATGTAGCCTATGATATGGTTCATCAGCTATACGCAGTGATGAATGCCCAGCCCTACGTTAGGACGCAACAACAATTCAACAAAATCGAGCTCCATTTCCCAGAAATCAGACTCCTCACCAAGCTTAGTATAATCCTCAACCTCCAACAGAACAACTTCCCCTACAATGCTCGTGCCTGGGAACCACCCAGGAGGGCAAACTTCACACCCATTGGTGAGTCATATTGGGGCCTATTCCCCAAACTTGTCCAGATGGGTCTGTTGCAGCCCGTACCCCAAACTAGGCAGAACCTAGCGTCGCCCTCCTACAGAATCGGTACTCGGTGTGCTTACCATTCGGGGGCGGAGGGCATGATACAAATGACTGTTGGATTGTGAAAAGGGCTATTGAAAATCTCATAGAACAAAAGCGGATAGTGCTAAAGGACGAAGATGTTCCTAATGTAACCAACAATCCATTACCGGTTCACAACAATGGGCCGGTTATTGGAATGATTTGTGAAGATAAAGAGTTTGACCCAGCTCTAAAAGCCATTATTGCCATAGACGATGTGGAAAAGAAGCCAAAGGCTGCTGTAAAACAAGACAAGGGGGAGAAGAAGAGTAAACCCACCCCTCAAAATACAGAAAAGAAAGTGGAAACCGAAACTGGGGCAGCGCCCTCAAAAGATGTCGTTCTCTATGTTCCCCAGGGCCACAAGAAGGAACAAATGTCATTGAGCCCTCCAAGAAGGTTTGAGCTAAACAAGGGATCTAAAATGTATGTGCCTAAAGGGACCTATGTGGTGCGGGGGCCGGTAATTTCACCAAGGCTGAATGAGCCTGTGGTTATTGGCCGTGCACCACAGAGGCCCATGACAGATCCCACTACCGTCCCATGTAATTACAACAAGGCAGTAGTGACCTATAAAGGAAAAGAGATCTCGGGAGAAGCAAATGAAATTAACCCACCAGAGAAGTACCTCAATTTGGAGGAAGTGAATAATGCCATGAAGAAGCATTTCCCACTCAAGAAGCCAGTTAGTGCTGAAGAAGCAGAAAAGTTCTTTCAAAAAATGAAAATGGCGGACTACGAGATAATTGACCAACTCCAGAAGTCTCCTGCTCAGGTCTCTTTGTTGTCTCTACTAATGAATTCAACTGAACATCAAAAAGTGTGGATCAAAACTCTCAATGAAGCATATGTTCCCATTGAAACCACTGTGGAACAGCTGGAAAGGATGGCGGAAATTTTTTTTGCAGTCAATCAAATTTCTTTCAGCAAGAATGATCTGTCCCAGGAAGGGGCTGCCCATAACAAAGCCCTTCATCTAACAGTTAAATGCGAGGGATATTATGTGAAAAGGTTCATGCTGGATGGTGGTTCCGGAGAAGATATTTGCCCTCTCAACTCTTCAAAGAATGGAGATCGGTACTGAGAGAATCAGGCCCAACAACGTCTGTGTGCATGCCTTTGATGGCATCAAGAGAGATACCATTGGTGAGATTGATTTGATTTTGACTATTAGTCTGGTGGATTTCGAGGTGACCTTTCAGGTCCTGGATATGGATACTTCCTATAATTTTCTCTTGGGAAGACCTTGAATTCACGCAGCAGGGGCTGTACCTTCTACTCTCCACCAAATGGTTAAATTCGAACATGAAGATCAAGAGATTGTAGTTCACGGAGAAGATGAGTAGTCGATTTACCGGGACCCGTCAGTCCCATGCCTTGAAGCTAAGGAAGGAAGTGAACACATAGTCTATCAAGATTTTGAGGTCGTGGTCGCAGACCAATGTCAAGAAGGAAAGCCTTGTCCTCAACCCCTTTTCTCGAATGCGTCAATTATGGTTTCCAAGGAAATGATCAGGCATGGTTACAAACCAGGGAAGGGGCTCGGGACGTCATTGCAAGGAATTACCGAACCTATCACTCTAGCTGCTAGCGAGAAGTTCTTTGGGGTAGGTTTCCAACCCATGCCAGCTGATGAAAAATGGGCAGATAAACGAAAAAATAATGGTTGGGTCTTGCCTCAGCTGATTTCGCAGCTTTATAGAACATTTGTCAGGCCTAAATACAATGAGGAAGAGGAATATATGGCCTTCACGGCCGAGAAAATTGAAGAAATTTGTGGGGCTATGAGGCATATGCTGTATGAAACACGCATGGTCCAACCGGGAGAAGGCTCGTTCACCACTGAGGTGTTGTATATGGGGTCCAATTCCAAATTGAAAAATTGGAAGGCTACTCCTTTCCCAATCAGGCGGGAATCCCGGTAGTCCAGTCCTGCCACCTTTTCTGCATCACGAGTTATCTCGGGGTGTAATTCGGATGTTTTCTTTTTAGGTTCCTATCTTTAATTTCCAATGTAAATCCTGTTATCTTCAAAATTCAAAGAAATAAAATCAATATTTCATCGTTCATCTCTCTTTATTCTTTTTGATTTTTTTTACTTTTTCTTATTTTTTCTTTCAGTTCTAGTGATGCGGCTTTAAATAACATGACATGCTTGCGAACTTCATGCCCAGATCCAAACACGCTATCTAATTGTGAAATAATGAACCAAGAACCAGAATATGATGAAGAAGAGGCTTTTAGGGAAATAAATCGAGAATTGGAACAATTAGAGAATAAACCTAAGCCGAACTTAAATAATACTGAGCCGGTTAATTTGGGTAGTTCTGAAGAAGTCAAAGAAACCAAGATAAGCATTCACATAGATGAAAAAACCTGGGACGCATTGATCCAACTTTTGTTTTAATTCAAAGATGTGTTTGCTTGGTCATATGATGACATGATAGGACTAAGTGTCCATTTGGTGGTTCACAAGTTGCCAACCTACCCCGATTATCCCCCTATCCAGCAAAAGCAAAGAAAGTTCAAAACTGATATCAGTGACAAGATTAAAGAAGAGGTCACAAAATAGTTTAAAGCGGCGGTGATCCGAGTGATTCAATACACCACATGGTTAGCCAATGTAGTTCCAGTACCAAAGAAAGATGGGAAAACTCGAGTGTGTGTGGACTATAGAGATCTAAACAAAGCAAGTCCCAAGGATAATTTTCCTTTGCCAAACATCCACATCCTTATTGATAACTGCGCCAAACATGAGATACAGTCCTTCGTGTATTGTTATGCGGGATATCACCAGGTGTTGATGGATGAAGAGGATGCGGAAAAGACAGCTTTCACCACACCCTAAGGCACCTACTATTACAAAGTCATGCCTTTTGGTATAAATAACGCCGGGGCAACCTATATGAGGGACATGAGTGCCATTTTTCATGACATGATGAACCAAGAAATCGAGGTGTATGTGGACGATGTGATCATCAAATTCAGGACCCAGGACGACCATGTTCGGGACTTGAGAAAATTCTTTGAGTGGCTACGTAAATATGATTTGAAGCTTAACCCAGCCAAATGTGCATTTGGGGTTCCGTCTGGCAAGCTCTTGGGATTCATAGTTAGTCGGAGGGGCATCGAGTTAGACCCAACAAAGATAAAGTCTATCCGAGATTTTCCTCCTCCAAGAACCAAGAAAGATGTTATGAACCTGCTGGGAAGGTTGAACTACACTAGCCGATTCATTGCTCAGTTGACTTCTACATGTGAACCCATTTTCAAGTTGTTAAAGAAAGATGCAACAATTAAATGGACAGACGAGTGCCAAGAAGCCTTTGACAAAATCAAAGAATATCTATCGAACCTACCAGTCCTGGTCCCACCTGAACCTGGGAGGCCTTTGTTTCTGTATTTGACAGTCTTGGAGAATTCTTTTAGATGTGTCCTCGTATAACATGATGTGACCGAGAAAAGAGAGCAGGCGATCTACTATTTGAGCAAGAAGTTTACCAGTTATGAAGCCAAATACACTTTGTTGGAATGAACTTGTTGCGCTCTAACTTGGTTTACCCAGAAGCTGAGGCATTACTTGCTAGCCTACACCATTTACCTCATCACCAGGTTGGATCCTTTAAAGTACATATTCCAGAAGTCGATTCCCACAGGGAGGTTAGCAAAATGGCAGATACTGCTCACTAAATTTGACATAGTCTATGTCACCCGCACGGTAATGAAGGCCCAGGCTCTAGCAGATCACCTAGCTGAAAACCCTGTTGATGATGAATACCAACCTTTGAGCACCTATTTCCCGGATGAAGAGGTAAATTCAATTGAGGTAATATCCGAAGACACCAATACTTGGAAAATGTTCTTCGATGGAGCTGTGAATGCAAAAGGTGTCGGGATTGGGGCAATTTTATCTCACCCACTGGTCAACACTATCCAGCCACATCCCGGCTTCGGTTTTTCTGCACAAACAACACTACCGAGTATGAAGACTACATTATGGGTATGAATAAGGCAATCGACCAAGATGCCAAAGAATTGTTAATCATGGGAGATTCGGATCTGATACGACAAGCTCAGGGAGAATGGGAAACTCGAGATGTCAAGCTCATTCCCTACAGGCAACATGTGGAAGATTTTAGCAGGTTGTTCAAGTCAATAGAGTTCAAGTACATTCCTCATTGTCATAATGAGTTAGCCGATGCGCTCGCTACTTTGTCCTTGATGCTGCCATACCCAGGCAATGCCCACATTGACCCTTTAGAAATCCAAATCCGAGAAAGGCACGACTACTGCAATACGGTTGAGGCAGAACTGAATGTTCAACCATGGTATCATGATATTAAGAGGCTTCTGAAAACTAAAGAATATCCCGATCAAGCCAGTGGAGACCAAAATAGAACTATTAGACAACTTGCAAGCGGTTTCTTCCTGAGCGGCGAGGTCTTGTACAAAAGGACTCCAGATCTCGACTTGTTAAGATGTGTTGACACCGAAGAGGCCGGAAGAATCATGTATGAAGTGACGCAGGAGTGTGTGGACCCCATATGAATGGGTATGTTTTGGCAAAGAAAATCCTTCGAGCAGGTTATTATTGGATGACTATGGAAAAATATTGCTTTAGTTTCATCTGGAAATGTCATCAATGTCAGGTGCACGGTGATTTGATTCATGCACCGCCTACAGAACTGCATCCTATGTCAGCACCTTGGCCGTTTATTTCCTGGGGTATGGACGTCATTGGGCCGATCGAGCCAAAAGCTTCAAATGGACATAGATTCATATTGGTCGCCATCAACTACTTCACGAAGTGGGTTGAAGCAATTACTCTCAAATCTGTCACTAAGAAAGCAGTGGTAGACTTCGTGCACTCCAATATCATCTGCCGTTTTGGTATTCCTGCAACTATTATTACGGATAACGCTGCAAACTTGAATAGTCACTTGATGAGGGAGATATGTGAGCAGTTTAAGATCACGCATCGAAATTCTACTCCTTATCGGCCCAAAGTCAATGGTGTTGTCGAAGCAGCAAACAAGAACATCAAGAAGATTCTGAGAAAAATGATCCAAAGTTCCAGGCAATGCCATGAAAGGTTGTCGTTTGCACTATTGGGATATCGCACTACTGTGTGCACATCACTCGGAGCAACCCCATATCTATTGGTTTACGGCACTGAAGCTGTAATACCCGCCGAAGTTGAAATCCCTTCTCTTCGGATCATTGTTGAAGTTGAAATTAAGGACAGTGAGTGGGTCAAAATCTGTCTAGAACAGTTAACCCTAATTGATGAAAAGCGAATGGCCGCAGTCTGCCACAGGCAGTTGTATCAACAAAGAATGACCCATGCCTACAACAAGAATGTACGGCCTAGAAACTTTGAAGTGGGGCAACTCGTTTTAAGGCGTATTCTCCCCCACCATCAGGAAGCAAAAGGAAAGTTCGCTCCTAATTAGAAGGGACCATACATTATCAGAAAATTGTTTCCAAAAAGGGCATTGTACCTGGGAGACATCGAAGGAAATAACCCTGAAACAGTTGTAAATGCAGATGCAGTCAAAAGGTATTATGTCTAGTCTTACTGCAGCAACAACATTATCCGATTAGGATGACAAACGCCTTCATTCTCGCTACCCCAAACACTCCAATCATTTGCTAACCTTTTGAGTCGGTTACTTTTCTTTCATTACCCTCTTTGGAACTTGAAAACATTTGTAAAAATAAAATCAATCAAAACAAAGAAAAAAAAGGGAAAAAAGAAAAAAAAGGGAAAAAAAGAAAAAATAAAAACAACAAAAACAACAAAACAAAAAGTTTCTTGAACTACGTTC
Source organism: Nicotiana tabacum (assembly GCF_000715075.1). Taxonomy (NCBI): domain Eukaryota; kingdom Viridiplantae; phylum Streptophyta; class Magnoliopsida; order Solanales; family Solanaceae; genus Nicotiana; species Nicotiana tabacum. The sequence goes on from NC_134084.1 coordinate 56,068,335, forward strand.
GACTTGATTTCGAAAAGATATGTAGGCAGCCTCTCTCTAGGGTTCAGTCACACCAAAACAAAAATTTAATTTCCCCCAAAAGTGAAACTGGGGAAGATGTTATAATGGTTCGGCGATGATCCCGCGTGAATGGTTCCAAAGTTGTAATTTGATCCAAATTCTTTTTACCCAAACCTCGTTCAAGTCCTTCCGATCAATCGGTGAAAGGTGTTCAAAATCGGAAAATGCATTTGTTTGGATCTGATGCCATCAAGATGAGAGAAATAAAATGAGAGAGTCTTATTGGTGAAAACCCACGGGCACCATAAGTTGATGGTGAGCAGAGAAATTAAAAATGAGAGAGTCTTGTTAGTGAAAACTCGTAAAGAGCACTATAAGGCGATGGGGAGAAGAGAAATGAGAGAGGTCGATTGGTGAAAAACCGCAAAGGGCGTCGTTGATCGAAAAGAAGAAATCCCTCACCACCATTGGCACCGAAAGAGTCCTAGCAAGGCTTCTCGGTTTTAAAACACGGTTCGCAATGGGTTTATGAGATGTTGCATAGTTGTGCAGATCGGGTATCCGGTCCAAGAAGCATGTCATGTCTATTAAAGTCTGCATGCACTCCAGATAAGTTCTTCTTTCCTCCCGAAAGGGACACTTCTCCTTAAATTCACTTTCTTGTCCTTTGTTTACTTTTCTTTGAATCCCTTTCGGTCTAACTTTGTTCCGAAACTAATACAAAGAAAAGGTGGCAAGATTGGTTTTACAGGGTTCTTCTTAACAAAAGCCAAATCCAAAGAAAGTACCTAGCCTCAGTGGGTCCATCAAGTCGATCCCGACTGGCCGTGATGGCCGATGCTCTGAAGTCAAAATTATTGAAAATAAAAGAAATCCGAAGTCAAATGCCCATAGAGGCAGAATAGGATGAAAGTGTCAAAGCCCCAGATAGGTGAACCGTCATGTGACGTTTTGGAAAGTTGAGTTCCTCTGTTTTAGGAGAGAGATCAATCTTCAGAAAACCCAGCCAGTAGTAGAGGTTCTCACCAAAAGAGTTGGGCCGAGATCAAGTGATCAAAAACAATCAAGGCCATAAAACCAACCACCGTTTCACACTAAAATTTGTTCTTTGTTTGAAAACTTGAAACAGGTGCAATCCAACGCAACCATACAACAAGCAGGTGCAACTAAAAAGAAATGTGCAAGTTCTGGAAACAACTTTGCAGCAACAGTCCATAAAAAGGGAAGTCCCCTCCAAATTTTTCCTGCATTTACTCATTCTTTGAAATAAGTAAAAATAAAGAAAACAAAGCAAGATGAAAAAAAAAAGATAAGAAGAAAATTAAAAAAAAATGGTAGTTTAGGATCCTCAGTCTCAATCTTTTACGCTTTTCCAACATAGGGTCTCCATCCCCTAGTCATTTTTTGCCAACATAGGGTCTCCAATCCCTAGTTGAGATTACTTTTAAACATAGGGTCTCCACTCCCTAGTCGCCTTTGCCAACATAGTATCTCCAATCCCTTGTTGAGATTATTTTTAGACATAGGGTCTCCATCCCCTATTCTCCTTTTGCCAACATAGGGCCTCTAATCCCTAGTTGAGATTATTTTTAGACATAGGGTCTCCACTCTCTGTTGATACCCAATTTTTCCCTATATTTTTTATATGCAAAACACATTTAAAAATAGCATATATAAGTATATCCCAGGGTTACATTATTTTTTCTTAATTTTTCAAAGATTTTCAAATCAATTTACTGCCTTATTTTATCAAGAAAACCCAATAATTATCCCCAAATTATCATTTTGGTGATTTATTTATCGAATTCTCATGTTTATATTAAAACATAGCTAAAACATTTTTCACACATTTTTTTTACAAATTTATTTGTTTTTTTTAAGGATAAAATTGCATAATTGCAATATTAGCCATTTTTATGTTTAAATCCGTATCATGTTTATAAATGGGATTATGTATTTTTAAATTGATAATTATACGTTATAAATCATTTTAGTTCTTTTAATTTATTTTCAGAAATTTGTTTATTATTTTTTTTTATAAATTAAATGAGGAAAAATGGGCTATTTAACTTATAGCCATATTTGGCCTTTTAATTTGGCCTGATTAAACCCAATACCCAACCCAAAATTAAACCAACCCAAGACTAATCCTAAATCTATTCCCAACCCGGACTAAATCCTGGCCGTTGATCATTTTTTATCAACGGTTCAGATCCGCCCTTACCAAATTAAACCAAACGACCCCCCCAAGACCCCTCTCATTCTTCACTCAACAGACTCTCTCTCTATCTCTCTATCTCTGGTTCTCTCTAGAACCTTCCCCCTTCCCCTTATCTCCGATGAGTTCCATCCATCTTTCACGGCCACCTCCTGGCCTGAATCCATGGTGGTTCCACCACCCACCAGACTTCTATGGCCCCTCACGCTTGGTTACTGAAGTTTCATGACTTGACCATGAAGAGCTAGGTCCAGACTCTTGTTGATTCAAGTTTCACGGCCTTGCTCTGGCAAGCCATGTCTGTTTCGAGCCTGGCCTCGACTCCTCCTGCTTAGATCTAAGCCTTTCTCACCGTTTGGATTTCTCTGAAACCCTAGTTTTTGAGGTTTTTCTGATCTCTATAGATCTGTTCCAGATCCATGTTTTCCCTAAGCTTTTAAACGATTTTCTGATATTTCTTTCAAAAGTTATGCTTTCAAAGCCTTTATTTTCCGATCTAGGGTTTTTAGATGTTTCTCAAGTTTTTCTTTTTCTTTTGTGTGCTTCTTCTTCTGTGTTCTTTGTGTTTCTTATACTATGTTTCTTCTACAGCGTTATCGTTAAGTTTCTGCTGCCATATTCTTATCAGTTTCCTCTACTGTGTTTTTAAGTTTCTGCTACTGTGTTCTTAATCAGTTTCGTCTACTATGTTTCTCATTAGCTTCTTCTACTATGTTTCTTTTACTGTGTCTCGCATGTTGTTCTTTTACTATCCTTCTTATGAGTTTCTACTACTGAAAGAGCATGCTAAGGGTTTCAGTTCCTTTCTGAGACCTCTGAACCTGTTTCGATTAGTATCTTTTCCTTGATTGTTTGTCCTCTCACTTTTGCACTCGATTGATGGTAAAAACCCTAGAATTTGGGGGTTCATCTGAGTTTTGAGACCATTGGCTATGTGATTTGCTTGTGCTTCATCTCTGAACTTTCCTGATTTCAAAAACCCTAATCTTTTGGACCTATTTGAGTTCCTGGAGTTGTTTCATCTACTGCTTCATTAAGTTTCAAAATCATTGTTTCAATTTTGTTTCTTCATATGATTCTGACTTTTGCTAAACTCTATAAGACCTTTTACTTGACCCCTTTTCGCATGCATGATACTTGTGTGCTCTTTATATGTGCTGAACTTCCCTCTAAAAGGGCTTTTAATTGATTAATTTTAGACTTCCTTTTGTACAAGTTTGATTGATTTCTTTCCTTGTTTGCTGACTTTTCTATTACTCGACTTAAGTTAAAAAACTTTTCTTGGCTTTTCTGACTTGGTTCATTCATAGACCAGTGATTACAAAATTCTGATCCTTGATTTACTGGCTACTAATTGATTTTTCTTACCTTATTTATGCAACCGTGTATTTCAAAGCTCTGCCCCTAAAATAAACTTCTATGTATTTACCCCTAATTGTCTACTTTGCACAAGATGTTTATTTGATTTCTTTCCTTAAATAGTTTTACCTTTTGAGTACGAATTCCTTAATTAAAGAAAGTCTTGTATTGATTGATTCTTAATTGACATCCAATTCTTTAATTGTTTTCTTACCTTATTTCTGCCTGTTTTTCACACTATAAATACACGACTCTTTCATTAGCACACCTACCACTCATAGTCTTTCTGAACTTACACTTACACGCAATAGTATTCTCTCTTATTGTCTGCATTGTGGCCTGTTTACAAGACCTACTGCTTTCTCTATTTGTTTCTTTGAAGTTGGTATGTCCTGATTTAAGCTTTAGCACCACAAAAAAGTGTTTATTTACTGCTTTCGTATCTATGTCTACTCACTATTTCTGTATAGTTCAACACTTACTTTAGCATGCTGGTTTCTTTCTGCCTGTTCTATTTTGAATCCCAAACCCATGCCCCCTATGTGTTTGAGATATGGTTTAAGGCATGACAATATGCAAATTATTGTCCATGAATTAAATTTGATCCCTTGGGATCCTAGCCTCTAAATAGTGTGTTCTAACAGGCTTATGGGTATGCTGGCATTCTCCATTGCTGGGCATACCCACAGCCTGCCCTTGTATCTTTTAATTTCCCTATTCCCCCTGAACCTCTTATATGTACTTATCTGTAGCTCTTTCCCTCTCCTTTCCCCCTTTTAGAATTCTGTTTCTGCACTTGCACACTCTCTTAGTCTTTATGTTCTGCCCCTCTCTTGTGAGCCTTGCCTTGGGACCCTTTGAGCTCCCTCTGAACTTGGACACTTGAGGGCTGGCCCTTCCATACTGCACTTGTCCTAATCTGATAATACATTTGGGTGTGAACATTGCCTGGAGTCCTTTTTGAGGCTCTAAGGGAACTTTGACACACTCGAATGGGAGAAAGGCTTTGGATCTTGATCTTATGGAGTTGGTTTACCTCATATTTCAGACATGAAGTCTGAATCAGGCTCTCCTTTGGTTGTACTTTTATTTACATTTTTCTGATGTATTTTACTTTATTCTGGGCTGTAATAATTTGTAATAAACTCTTGGGTATGGCTAGTGAAAAGGACGGGTAACTATGTATGCAAAGGGTAGATACCATGCCTATAGGTCATTCTAAATTTTGCAACTCTCATATAGAAATCATGCCTATAAGTCATTCGGAATTCTGCATACGCATATAGAAAATATGCCTATATGTCCTCCTGAATCTTGTATATCCATTTTCATCTAGAAATCATGTTCATAGGTCTTAAAAAATCAACTGCATATAGATATCATGTTCATGTCTTAAAACAAATTTTGCCAGTTAGATACCATGTTTAGAGGTTAAAACCCGTCTTCAGCACCTATATATCATGCCTATAAGGTTTCTGCACTTTTACCATGTCTATAAGGCTTCTGACCAACTACGCGCAGAAAGCATGTCTATAGGAATTATTAATCGAATCTGAATCGCTTTATTCACGTCTAGAGCTAAACCAGTAATAACAAGGATCATCATTTGCAGAACTCATGACCTTCGTAAAAAAACTTGCTTTCTTTAATAATCTGACAACCTTTTTAACTAGTACGTATTCAGTTTATTATTATTTCTTTCTGAATTCAGTAGATACCATGCCTATAGGATCCTTGTCCAACACTTAGGCAAGTCTTAGGGCGAAGTTATAAACTGAATTTGTGCTATTAACTACAACCAGTAGGCAGGCCTGATTCGGGCTTCTTATCTGAATTATGTAATAAATCAGTCTGCCTCAACCTTTAAGTTCCTAATCAAACCATAAACAGTATGTTAAAGTCATGCTAATTATGTGCTTCCTTTGTTCAAGGAGGTATATCTGAGCCTTTTACTTATTATGTGCTTTCCCCTAACTTGCTATACATGTTTTTTTGTATGTCGCCTTAGAATTTTGCCTTTGAAACTACAAATAAGCCTAATATACCTCCCCCTTAGGTTAGTAGTCCTAAATGCTTTAGGGACAGATAGGATTGGGATGGGTAATAGCATGCAATAAGTAAACGAGACCATTCCGCGCTTTAATACCTTAACGGGGTGGGAAAGGGTAGATATGGATATGATGACCACGCGATAACGTCTCGTGTAACCCCTCACTGAGGAGTGATTACCGGATGTTGTGTGGGGTGATCCATATTATTAATAAACCGAGGACCCCCCCCCCCTTTTCCCTTTGTTTCTTTGTTTCTTCTAAAGATTTCAAACTATTTCTTTTAAGAAAATCAGCTTCCTTTTAATTCTTTCCAATTTTGTTTGTAATCATTATGCGAAAATCCCCTCTTATTTGAAGTTTTATTTGCCTACATGTTATTTGCACCTAAATTCACAACAATAGTCTTACCGGGAACCACACTAGTGGATCCTGAAGGGTGCCTAACACCTTCCCCTTGGGATAATTTTAAGCCCTTACCCAATCTCTGGTTACTCAAATCAGACCTTCTTGGTGTCCTAATGCACCTTAATTATTAGGTGGTGACTTTTCTATTCAAACCCAAATTCCCAAAAAGGGAACGAGTTGTCCTCCCAAATGTCATAAACCCGATTTCGCAAGAAAAAGGGGGCGTGACACTCCCTAGTCGCTTTTGCCGACATAGGGTCTCCAATCCCTAGTTGAGATTATTTTTAGACATATGATCTCCATTCCCTAGTCGCCTTTTACCAACATAGGGTCTCCATTCCCTAGTCGCCTTTTACCAATATAGGGTCTCCAATCCCTAGTTGAGATTATTTTTAGATATAGGGTCTTCACTCCCTAGTCATCTTTTGCCAACATAGGGTCTCCAATCCCTAGTTGAGATTATTTTTAGACATTTCTCCACTCCCTAGTCGCCTTTTGCCAACATAGGGTCTCCAATCCCTAGTTGAGATTATTTTAGACATAGGATCTCCATCCCCTAGTCGCCTTTTGCCAACATAGGGTCTCCAATCCCTAGTTGAGATTATTTTTAGACATAGGGTCTCCATTCCCTAGTTGTCTTTTGCCAACATAGGGTCTCCAATCCCTAGTTGAGATTATTTTTAGACATAGGGTCTCCACTCCCTAGTCGCCTTTTGCCGACATAAGGGTCTCAACTCCCTAGTTGAGATTAATTTAGACATAGGGTCTCCACTCTCTAGTTGATTTTTTAGTATGGATATAGGGCTCCACTCCCTAATCTCTTTCTCCTAAAGATACACGTTCCTTATTTTATTGCTTTTAATAGAGAAATAGTTTAGATTTTAGTTACAAATAACTTACAAAATTTTCCTAGTGAAAACTGTGGTAGAAAAATTTCGTTCATTTGTTTGTTTTGGTGTCTGAGTAGGTTTTACCTCGAGGTACAGGGTTCTAGACGACCAAAAGAATGAGTCTCAATCAGAATAAAGAAAAGAAGAAAAGAACAAAAAGAAGTGAACTCAAAGTGCTAAAGCGGAGAGAGATGCGGACTACTCAAAATATGATTGAAGTCACAAGCTTCGCGTGCCTCACCTTGATCCAAAGTTGAAGAATGAACCAGGGGCTACAGCTGATGAGCATCAAGATTCAGATCGGAGTCTGTACCAAGAACCAGCCAAGACTCAAGATCAAGCTTCAGAAGATTTATAGATAGGAATCTTGTAACTCGTAGTTGATAGGCTTAGTTAGTTTAGCTTTTTATTTTCCATTTTTGGTGTAATAAGGAGCTCAGCAAGCAGAAACAACAACAACAACAACAACAGTGAAATCATAGCTTCCTGGTAGTCCCAGCTACCAAAACTTTCAGAACTATACTGACCTGATTCCTTTATAGTAAAGGATATGTAGGCAACCTCTGAAGCAAGGTTCGGTCAGACTCTTTCAAAAATGCTTCTCATGGAGTTTCTAATGGGCAAAAATCCCTCGTAATTGCTCATTTTATCTTTGCCCGAAAACCCTTAGTGTCTCCGAGCAAAGAGGGGCAGCTGTGAGCACGTGATTTTTACCATACATGAAATACTCCTACAAAATCCAAGGAAATAGATTTTTTTTCTTAATTATTTGCTATTTTTTAGGAATTTTGTAGGTTTTTATTAATTGTTTGCATTTTTCCTACATGTTTAATTTTTCATTTTAAATCATGAAAATACCAAAAATAATATCATGCATTGCATTTAGGATTTGTTTTTTACATTTTTTAGAATAAATCAGTAATTATTTGCTTTATAAAAAAATTAAAAATCACAAAAAATAGCTCATTTTTACATTTTTGGCTTTTAATTTTAGTTTATTGATTTTTCTCTTTTAATTTAGATTTAAGTGATGTTTACAATCTTTATAATTAGTTAATTAGTTTACTTTCACATTTTAGATAATTTAGAATTTTTTACTTATTAGGTTTTTAATTAAAACAAGAGAAGAAAAGAAAAGGATATTTAGAAATACTGGAAGAATTGGAAAAGAATTGAATTGGGCCATCTTTAATTTAATTTCCCCCAGCCCAAACATTTCCCTCTCTACAGCCCAAACCGGATCCAAACCCAACCAAATAAACCGACCCACCCCATTTCCCTCAGTATATAATCCCTCTTAAACATTTCCCCCAAATTCCCCAAACCCTAGAGAAATCAGAGAAACGACGCTGGGGGTTGTTCATCGTTTTCCTCAGCCCTCAACTCGCCATAACACAGAGTTCACTCAAAACGGTCCCCCCCCATCCACGTCATTTGATTCCTAACGGTTTTTTTCAGAAGGAATTCGAATATTCTCTCCTAAATTATAGGAATTTCTGTACAAAAGGATAATTGTTGGATGAATGGGAGCCGTGGATAGATGTGAATCAATCCACCCCCCTTTTTGCCCCAAAATTGTTCAAAAACTTGAGGGATTTTCGGATTTTGGGGAGATTTTTTGAAGATTTTTGAAGACTATATATACGAGGTAAGCTTTCTTTGTAAGGTGAAGAAAAATCGGAGAAAAATCTTCAGAACATAGTCGAGTAAAAATTTCTAGGGTTTTTAGTTGTCACTTTTCTTCAAGCTATTTTCAATCTGCTTCTTGTTTTCCCAGAAAAGATTAAAAAAAACAATGACTTGAGGTCAGCATTCATTCGAGTTCATTTCTTTCTCTTTTTTTGAGAAAAAAATCAATTTTTTTTACTGAAATAGATGTTCTTCTAACCTTGTTTTTTTCTCTTGATTTGGGTTCTAAAAAGGAAGTTTGGATTAAATTTCGAGTTAAAGTTTGTGGTTGGGTTCCGAACTTTTGGCATTTTGAGTTTTCTGTCCAATTTTCGGTTGAGATTTGGATTTGTTTGGCTGGTCTGTAGAGCTGCTATTATTATCGCTGAATCTCTTCTCCCATCTCAAGAGCTTCGTTTGATATTTTTCAGTTATTTTTGCTAATAGGTATGTTTCTGAAATTTCAAATTTTGAACTGGTTGTATGCAAAATAATAAATTGGAATTCAGTTCTCCTTAATTTTTATTATGGTTGCCATGAGTTCTGGTTATTTGTTGTGATTTGGTGCAGTTGGATTTATGTTCTTAACCTTAATGTTCGGATCTTTGTGTTGTGTGTGTATGAATGTTATGATTTGGTTTAGTTGATATGTTGTAGCTGAGCACCACTCTGTATTTGTGAATGCCAATGTCAATGTTGAAGTCGACTCATTCATAATTTATTACATGTGTTTGAAAATCAAAGTTTTATGTTATTTAATCCTAAGTTTACTGAGATTTAACTTGTGTATTTGAGGTGACTGCTTGTCTTCTTATGCCTTGAATAAGAAATTTCAGCCAAGAGCCAACTTTGAGGTTCCTGTTCCGTTCGTAATCTGAGTATTAGTATAGATATTACAGTTGGATTTCTTCTTTGCTAGTTTGACCGTGATGTGTAAGTTATTTTGAGACTTTAAAATTTGATCCAGAAGAGATGTTTCAATTAAAAGGTCTGTTGCATATCTTTTAAAATAAGCTTTTAGTATTTCTTTTTTTAAAAAAAGATACAATCAATATGACTGTTTCAAAGATTCCTTCATCCATTTTTCTTGATGTTTGCCTTGGTCTTAACTTATTTCACTTACTCAACAGAAGCAGGAAAGTCATGAAAGTTGTCTTAACTTATGAAGTGCTAGAACCACGGAACCCGGGAATGCCTAACACCTTCTCCCGAGTTAACAGAATTCCTTACTTAGAATTTCTAGTTCGCAGACTTTTAAATAAAGTCAAAATTTCCTCGATTTGGGATTTTAAAATAAACTGGTAACTTCGGACACCAAATAAACTATTCCAAGTGGCGACTCTAATTAAATAAAATAATCTCATTTCGAATAATGTCACTTTAATTGGAAAAACTCCTATATTACCCTCGGGTGGGTGTAAAAAGGAGGTGTGACAACCGGATGCACACTCGATAAGCTAGGTGGCAAAGCAAGCTCATAAGCCACCTCCTCAATCCTCTAAATCACCTCAAAAGGCCCAATGAACCGAGGACTCAATTTACCTTTCTTTCCAAATCTCATAACACCCTTCATGGGCGAAACCTTCAACAGAACCTTTTCACCAACCATGTAGGACACATCTCGAACCTTCCTGTCAGCATAACTCTTTTGCCTCGACTGCACTGTACGAAGCCTCTCCTGAATCACTTTCACCTTCTCCAAAGCATCCTGCACCAAATCTGTCCCCAATATCCTAGCCTCACCGGGCTCGAACCAACCAACTGAAGATCAATACCGCCTCCCATACAAAGCCTCATATAGAGCCATCTGAATACTCGACTGGTAGTTGTTGTTATAAGCAAACTCCATAAGCAGTAGGAACTGATCACATGACCCTCCGAAATCAATAACACAAGTACGCAACATGTCCTCCAATATCTGAATAGTGCGCTCGGACTGCCCGTCCATCTGAGGGTGAAAAGTTGTGCTCAACTCAACCTGAGTATACATCTCTCGCTGCACAGACCTCCAAAACTGCGAAGTAAACTGAGTGCCCCTATCTGAAATAATGGAACCTGGGACACCATGCAAACGAACAATCTCCCAGATATAGATCTCTGCCAACCGCTCTGAAGAATAGGTAGTACACACAGGAATGAAGTGTGCGGATTTGGTCAGCCGATCCACAATCACCCAAATAGCATCGAACTTCCTCAAAGTCCGTGGAAGTCCAACTACAAAGTCCATAGTGATCCTCTCCCACTTCCACTCGAGAATATCCATCTGCTAAAGCAAGCCACCTGGTCTCTGATGCTCATATTTCACATGCTGACAATTGAGACACCGAGCTACAATTCCCACAATGTCTTTCTTCATTCTTCTCCACCAGTAGTGCTGCCTCAAATCATGATACATCTTCGCGGCACCCGGATGAATGGAATACCGCAAGCTATGGGAATCCTCCAGAATCAACTCCCGAAGCCCATCTACATTGGTCACACAAATTCGGCCCTGCATCCTGAACACCCCATCATCTCTAATGGTCACATCTCTAGAATCGTCATACTGAACTCTATCCTTATGGACAAACAAGTGCGGATCATCATACTGGCGCTCTCTGATGCGATCATATAAGGAAGACCGATAAACCACACAAGCTAATACCCGACTAGGCCCCGAAATATCTAGCCTCATGAACCAATTGGCCAAGGCCTGAACAACAACTGCAAGAGGTCTCTCCCCAACTGGAATATATGCCAAACTCCCCATACTCACTGCCTTTCGGCTCAAGGCATCGGCCACCACATTGGCCTTTCCCGGATGGTACAATATAGTGATATCATAATCCTTAAACAACTCCAACCATCTCCGCTGTCTCAAATTAATATCCTTTTGCTTGAACAAATACTGGAGACTATGATGATCAGTGAACACCTCACAAGATACGCCATATAAGTAATGCCTCCAAATCTTCAATGCGTGAACTATGGCAGCCAACTCCAAATCATGAACAAGGTAGTTCTTCTCATGGGACTTCAACTAATGAGAAGCATAAGCAATAACTCTATCCTCCTGCATCAATACACAACCAATCCAACTCTTGAAGCATCACAATACATGGTATATGAACCTGAAGCTGATGGCAATACCAACACTGAAGTTGTGGTCAAAGTTGTCTTGAGGTTCTGAAAGCTCTCCTCACACTCGTCCGACCATACAAATGAAGCACCCTTCTGAGTCAACTTGGTCAAGGGCGATGCGATAAATGAGAATCCCTGAACAAAACGGCGATAATAGCCTGCCAAACCAAGAAAGCTATGAATCTCCGTGGCTGAGGACGGTCTGGGAAAACTCTGAACCGCCTCTATCTTCTTCGTATCAACCTGAATACCCTCGTTGGACACCACGTGCCCCAAGAAATCCACTAAACTGAGCCAAAACTCACACTTGGAGAATTTCGCATAAAGCTTCTCCTCTCTCAATCTCTGCAACACAACTCTCAAATGCTCCGCGTGCTCCTCCTAACTACGTGAATATACCAGAGTGACATCAATGAAGACTATGACAAACGAGTCAAGATAAGGCCGAAACACATTGTTCATCAAATGCATGAACGATGTTGGGGCATTGGTCAGCCCAAAAGACATCATCAAGAACTCATAATGATTATATCGGGTCCTGAAAGCTATCTTAAGAATATCTGAGTCCCTGATATTCAACTGGTGATAACCTGAACAGAGATCAATCTTGGAGAACACTCTCGCTCCTTGAAGCTGGTCGAATAAATCATCAATGCGAGACAAAGGATACTTGTTCTTAATTGTTACCTTGTTCAATTACCTATAATCAATGCACATCCTCATTGTGTCATCCTTCTTCTTCACAAATAGAACTGGTGCACCCCAAGGTGACACACTAGGCCGAATGAACCCTTTATCAAGGAGTTCCTAAAGTTGCTTCTTTAATTACTTCAACTCTGTTGGTTCCACACGATACGGCGAAATAGAAATGGGTTGAGTGCCCGGCACCAGGTCAATACCGAAATCAATATCCCTGTCTGATGGCATGCCCTACAGGTCTATAGGAAACACATCGGAAAAATCCCTCACAACTAGAACAGAATCAATACTGGGAGTCTCAGCTCCGACATCCCTCACAAAAACTAGATACAAAAGACAACCCTTCCCAACCATACGCTGGGATTTCAAGAATGAGATCACTCTACTGGGAATATAATCAGTCACACCTCGCCACTCAATCCATGACATACCCGGTATAGCCAATGTGATTGTCTTAGCATGATAGTCTAGAATAGCAGGACATGGAGATAGCCAATCCATGCCTAAAATGACATCGAAATCCTCCATACACAACACTAAAAGATCCACACGGGTCTCCAGACCCCTAATAGTCACCACACACGATCAATGTACACAGTCTACAACAATGGTATCGCCCACTGGGGTAGATGCATGAATAGGTAAAGCAAGAAACTAATAGGGTGTACCTAAATAACGAGCAAAGTATGATGACACATAAGAAAAGGTGGAACCAGGATCAAATAATACAGAGGTATCTCTGTGGCACACTGAAACAATACCTGTAATAATAGCATCTGAAGCAATAGCATCGGGTATGTTTGGAAGTGCATAGAAACGGGCTTGACTGCCACCTGATCGACCTCCCCCTCTAGGGCGACCCATAGTTGACTGACCTCCACCCCTAGCTGGCTGGGCGGGTGGTGGTGAAGTAACTGGCGCTGAAGCTGATGTCTGACCCCTCTGCTGAGATGAACTCGCAAGACAACAAGGGCACTGCCTCCACATATGACCCATCTCACCACACTCATAACAATTGCCAGGTGCTGGAGAAGGGGACTGAAGGGAACCCCTCGCACCAGAGTGACTAGCAGATGCACTCGGTATAGAAGAGCCCTAAACTGATGGAGCACGGGATGAACTCTGAGCTGGAAGGCACTAAGTGATGACTAGCGCTGATGAGAACTGTGAGAACCATGACTCGATGATGCCCCATGATAACCTAGGCAAGCTGGCTGAGCATGCCTGAATGGATGGCCTCTGCCGTGCTGAAACTGACCCCTCGAAGGAGTACCACTATAACTACCAGATCCTTGAGTCCTCTTAGCCTCCCTCTCCTCTCGCTCCTGGCGATGAATAGACTCAATCTCATGGGCAATATCCATAACCTCCTCGAAATTAGCACCAATCACCCTCTCCTGGTCATGAGAATACGAAGCTGATAAGTGAGGCCATCCACAAACCTCCTAATCCTTTCTCTATCTGTCGGAACCATCCAAATAGCATGATGACCTAACTTGGAGAACCTCATCTCGTACTGTGTCATAGTCATCTCTCTCTGACGTAACCACTCAAACTCTCTACGCACCTCCTCTCTACGGGACTGCGGCATATACTTCTCCAGAAAGAGAATGGAGAACTTCTGACAGGTAAGGGGTGCTGCACCAACAGGCCCACACCTCTCAAAAGCCTCCCACCAAGTAAAGGTAGCTCCCAAAAACTGATAGGTAGTGAAAGCGACCCCGCTGGTCTCCAGAATACCTGCTGTACGAAGCATCCTCTGGCACTTATCTAAGAAACCCTAGGCATCCTCGCCCTTTGCACCACTGAAGGTCAGAGGCTGAAGCCTACCAAACCTCTCCAATCTACGCTGCTCATCCTCCAGCATAGAAGGAACTGCATAGTCCTGAGCAGTTGCAACCAGTTGGGCTAGATGTGCCCCCGGCGTCTGAAGTCCCTGCATGACCGTCTCAAGTGTGCGAGCGGCGGGAGTCTGATTGCCTCCCCCGGCCTGAGAAGTAGCTGCGGCTGTAGTGGCTGAAACCGCCTGAGCTAGGCCGATGCGAATTGATAAGATCTGAGTCAAGGCCTCCTGAAGACCCGGAATCACAATGGGCACAGCTGGTGCCTAAGCTGGTGCTGCAGGAGCATCCATAACTGGGACCTGATCCTGAACTGGGGAAGCTGGTGGATCTGCAGGTGCCGCCCTAGCTTTTCTGCCCCTACCACGACCACGGCCGCTTCCTCGGCCTCTGGTGGCCACAGCCAGTGGTACTGGGGGTTGTCCACCCTAACCAGTAGCGCGTGTCCTCACCATCTGTGAGTAAGTAGAACAAAAGAAGTTTAGTACTCAGGTCAATAAATTCGCACGATAAGAATTTCAAGAATATGAAGCTTTTCCTAAAGGTTCTGCAGCCTCTCAAGGATAAATACAGACGTCTCCGTACTGATCCGCGAGACTCTACTAAACCTGCTCATGACTCATGAGACCTATGTAACCTAGGCTCTGATACTAACTTGTCACAACCCTAACCCGGACCCGATCGTGATGGCGCTTCTCGTGAAGACAAGGGTAGCCGACACTTCTCGTTTTCCAATTATTAACAGTTAAGCATTTAAGAGATGGTCTAAACATGATAAAATAAATTTGAAATAACAATGACAACATAAATTCGCGGAAGAACACCCATACACAGCCCTAACCAGGGTGTCACTAGTCACGAGCATCTAACAACGCTGAATACTCAAATGTAACTACAGAGTTTAACACTGAACTAAGGACATAAGGAAAAGATATAGGGAGGAGCTCCGGGCTGCGAACGCCAACAGCTACCTAAAGACTCCTCGAGATCCGCCTGAAGCTAGAATGAATTAGCACTCATGAGCGGGACCAGCTACGCCTGAATCTACACACAAGGTGCAGGGAGTAAAGTGAGTACTCCAACTCAGTGAGTAACAAATGTAAATAACGACTGAAAGTAAGAAAACATGTAAGGCACAAGTCAATCTATAATGAAGCAGTAAAATCATTTAAAAGCAATAAACCAGTGAAAGTTAAGTAAAATCCTTTTTCAACAAGAAAATAGGTAATTGACGAGCAGTTAAGGTAATGTAAACAAATAGAAGTTCGCCCCGCGGTCACAGTATCAACAAATCCACCCCTCAGGCAACATCTCAAAACCATACTAGCCCTTCAGGCTCAATATCACATCAAAATGGGTACCCACGCTCACTGGGGGTGTGCAGACTCCTAGAGGGGACTCTAACGGCCCAAGCAAAATATCAAGCCACCCGTGGCATCATCACTAGGCCCTCGGCCTCATATCAATCAAGCCACCTCGTGGTGTACATATCTCAGGACCTCGGCCTCATAATCAGTATCAAATGTTTCCTCACAACATAGGCCCTCGGCCTCACTCAGTCAAAAATCCTCACAAGCCACTCGGGCTACAGTAAAACAATGTTTCTCAGCCCAAACATCATTTAAAAATATCATTTAAGTATTAAAACTGAGTAAACATGGCTGAGTACAAAAACAATGGAAAATAACATGACTGAGTTCAAGTATATAGTAAAAATAGTGAGGAAATACCAGTAAAAATCCCTGAAAGGTTCAAATAATTGGCACAAGACCCTAATATGGCATTCAGCCCAAATAATGATGATAACAAATAAATTTCAGTCAAATATGCGGTAAAATCATCAATCAGGACGGACCAAGTCACAATCCCCAATAGTGCTCGACCCCACGCTCGCCATCAAGCGTGTGCCTCACCTCAATATAGCACTACGATGTGCAATTCGGTGTTTCAAACCCTCAGAACATCATTTACAATCATTACTCACCTCGAACCGGCTAAATCTCTAGCTTGCGACGCCTTAGCCCCTCGAATCGGCCTCCACGCGCGTCGAATCTATCCAAAATCAGAACGAGGACATAAAAATATGCTAAAGGAACGAAGCCCACACGAAAATAATCAATAAAGGGCACACATCCCGAAATTACCAAAACCCAACCCCCGTGCCCACACCTTAGAATTTAATAATTTTTACATCAATAGGTTCCCTACCTCCCCACGAGTTCATACATATCAAAAGTTCTTAAATCCAACCTCAAATGGTCTTTCAAATCCTCAATTAAAGGCCTAAATTCTCAAGCCCTAGTTTCCCCAATTTTAACCTTTGATTTCCATAATTTCTAGCTCTAATCCATGAAATAATAGCATAGGAATGAGTTTTAGGTCCAAATTCCTTACCTCAATGAAGTTCTATTGCAATCCCTCTCTCAAATCGCCCAAAAAGCTCCCAAGCCGAAGTCAAAAATGGTGAAATAACTCAAATTCGCAAAATAAAATAACTTATATGTTCTGCCCAGTTGTTCTGCATCTGCAGCACAATAGCCGCTTCTGCGGTACCGCATATGCGGTTTTTCCTCTGCTTCTACGGAAATCACTTAATGGGCCAAATCCGCATCTACGATCAACTCTCCGCACATGCGACTCCGCAGGTACGGTCAAACTACCGCATCTACGATTCCTGACACTTCCTTCCAAATCCGCTTCTGCAGCTCCACTTCCGCACATGAGGCTCTGCACCTGCGGTCCCAAAACCGCAAGTGCGAAAACACTAGAAGCAGCATTTTCAGGAGCTGCAATAACATCTCAATTTCTCCGTTAACCACCCAGAATCACCCCGAGGCCCCCAGGACCTCAACCAAAAGCACAAACATATCCTAATGCCTTATTCAAACTTGTTCCAATTATAAAAACACCTCAAACAACATCAAATCACCCAAAACACATCGGATTCAAGCCAAACCTTCTAAAATCTTCCAAATTACGTTTTCGATCAAAAACCCAACCAAACCACGTCCGAATGACCTGAAATTTTGCACACATATCCCAAATGACACCACGGAACTACTACAACTCTTAGAATTCCATTCCTACCCCTATATCAAAATCTCGCCTACCAACCGAAAATTGTCAAAATATCAACTTCGCCAATTCAAGTCTAAATCTACTACGGACCTCCAAAATTCATTTCGATTGCGCTCCTAAGCCATAAGTCAATATCTGGTTGACTTTTCCAACTTAAACTTCCTTAAAAGAGACTAAGTGTCTCAAACCTTACCAATATCATTCTGGATTCGATCCGACAAACCCAATACCACAAGACACAGATAACAAGGCATAAAGAAGTAGAAATGGGGGAAACGAAGCAATAACTCATGAGACAACTGGTCGGGTCGTCACAGTGCTGAATTTATAAGGAAAAAAAAAGTGATAATATAGGATGAAGGGCTTTTGTCACAACCCATATTTTCCACCCTCGGGAGTCGTGATGGAGCCTACTAGTAAGAGGTAGGCAAGCCGATTATTTCAATTATTTAACCATTTTCCTTTTAAATCCCTTAACAATTGTAAATTAACATTTTATAGGAGCGAAAATTAAATAAGCGGAAGAATGAAATTCAACAATTAAGCCAATACCAATACGAATCTATAACATAAACCACCCAGAACTGGTGTCACAATCTCACGGACTATCTAAGAAAACTACAAATAAAGTCTAATCAAGAAAGTACATGTCTGTCTTTGGAATATAAAAGAACAGAAAAGAAACTAGATAGGGAGTGGACGCCAAGGCCTGCGGACGCTTGCAGGACTACCTCGGGTCTCCTAATGAACTGAAGGCAACAACCTCTCTCTACGGTCCAAATGCTCCAGCACCGGAATCTGCACACAGTGCAGAGTGTAATATCAGCACAACCGACCCCATGTACTGGTAAGTGTCGAGCCTAACCTCGGGGAAGTAGTGACAAGGCTAGGACACGACTACCAAATAAACCTGTGCAGCTAAAGCATATATGGCAAGAAATAATAACGAAAACTAGCAGTTAAAGATGGGAAGGGGAACATGTTGCGGGAGAATATCAAATACCAACAGTAACTTAGGAGAAAAGCATAAAGAATATTTTAAGGTTTGCATTAGTAAGAAAAAGGAAAACAGTAACAAATCACTATCCATTTTTATTATTTATTGTTGCGGCGCGCAACCTAACCCAAATCATATAACATTGTTGCGGTGTGCAACCCGATCCAATCATATATCATTGTTGCGGCGTGCAACCTGATCCAATCATATATCATTGTTGTGGCATGCAACCCGATCCAATCATATATCACTATTGTGGAGTGCAGCCCGGCCCTTCATGTCCTCCCTTATTACTCCATGTTGCGGCGTGCAACCCGATCCCATATAATATTATTGCGACGTGCAACCCGGTCCCAATATACAATTCAACACTAAACACAAATGAATCCCGACAAGGGAACAATAAGGAAATAATAATGTCCCTACAAGGGAGTCAACAATGAGAATAAGCACATCCCGGCAAGGGAACCAACAATAATAATTAAATATGTCCCAGCAAGGGAATCAACTATAACCAAACTTATACCAACATTTAACTTCACGAATGAAACCTCAATTGGAACCAATACTTAACAACAACAAAATACCATGAGAATAATCGTAATTCTTGCCCAATACAGAGAATCAACAACTTAGGCATTTGTAGTATTTATCAAGAATACAACGATTACAATTTAAGACTCACGGGTGTCACACCTCCTTTTTTACCCCGCAAAGGGGTATAGGGAGTTTTTTTCAATTTAAGTGATAATCGAAACAGGATTATTTATTAAATTTAGAGTCGCCACTTGGGATAATTTATGGTGTCCCAAGTCACCGGTTTAAAATCCCGAATCGAGGAAGATGACTCTATTTATGTTCTGCGAACACAGAAATCCGGGTAAGGAATTCTGTTAATTTGGGAGAAGGTGTTAGGCATTCCAGGGTTCCGTGGTTTTAGCACGGTCGCTTTGATCATACTTGGCTTATTAAATTGTCTAATTACTTATTTTAGAACCTATGTGCATTTACCTCTTTTAATTAAGAAATTATCCTAAAATAAGTCACACGTACGTGTACTCATTTCATTTGGCGCGTAAAAATCATGTCACACGTACGTGTCCACAATTAATCACACTTTATTATTATTAAGAAATTTTGGTCAAAGTTGCGCGAACACATACTCCGGGTTTGTATTTAGATAGATTAAGTCGCGCTTAAAGCATTTTCTACAATAATTCATTTTTTAAAAACGTACTCGTGTCACGCGAACGTGTATACAACTAATAACATTTTATTATTATTAAGATTATTTAGCCAAAGTCACGCGAACGTGTACCTTGATTTTGGTCACGTAACTTTTCATGTATCAATCACAAAGGAATGAAACCAAACATATAATCCCAAAGCCCTAAAATATGTTATACAAATTCAAAGCTACAAGCAGAAAGAAATGAAACATATCTATCGAAAACACATGTTTCAAATGCATTTTTTATATTGAATTAGCTAGAGACAGTAGTCAAAAAGCTTTTAACCAAATTTCATGTGCAATTGGATAGCACCAGTCCACCCACGTTCCTGAAGTTCCATTTTTTTTGCTTCAATGTTCAAAATTAACTCGTGAAATAATTTCTTTTATTCTTAGCTTGGTCTTTGCTTAACAATATAAACCACTCAAATTAACCCATATTACAACTAAATATAAGAGATCAACAACTAAACAATAGAAATATTTCCAGTAACTCCACATTAACGAACAAACGATAAACTCCGCATCCAAACCAAATTCATAAGAAAATCATGTTATTTTATTACAATTAGCAAAAGATCGAGTCAGAGAAAGAATGAAACTTTTGCAATAGCTGAAAATTCTTCAAAATTTGTCTAAAAGGGAAGTTGACTAGGGACCTTTATCGACAACGGAGCAGAAACCGCGACTAGCGATGCCGAACGGAACACCTATCGACCTCGAATCGGAAATGGACAGTCAAAATCAACTCCAAAATTCAAATCTCGAACTGTTTTTGTAGTGAGAAGAAATAGAATTTCTTTTGATAATTTTGATACATGAAAATTAAAACCGAAAATCAGAAGAGAAATCCTCTGATCTGTCCAAAACTCCTTTTGTCCGTTTTCACTCTACTTTTCTGATTGTCCCCTCTATTGTATCTACATCTATGGGTGGCCGGTGGTAAAGAGGAAGGTGAAGATAGGGTCTGGTTCGTCGATGGCTTTGGTGGTGAGCCGCTGTTCTAGGTTCGAAATGGAGAGGGTGGGATGGCTAGGTTTTCGGCGAGTCAGAGGCTAGCAGCGGCTGTGTGGGTCTCTCTAGGGTTCAGGCAATGTAAAACCCAAGAAGAAACAATGGCTGAAGGGTCTTGTGTCGTTGTTTGTTCTCTTCGGTCTAAAGAAGAGAAAGATGTTGAGGGTTGGTTTGTATTCTGGCGGAGATGGGGCGGGGCTATAGAGAAGTGGCATTGGTTGCGTTAGGTTGTTGAGTTCTTGGTGGAGATGGGGTCATTTGGTATAAGGTGGGGCGGTGAGAGGTTTTTTTTGCTGGGTGGTGTAGAGACGAAGAAGTTCAGGGGGAGGGGTCGTGTGTTTGGTTGAAGAAGAAGTAGAACGGTGGGGGAGGGGTCTAGGTCTTCTGCAGCTGATCTCCTTAGGTATCTCTAGGGTTTTTCTTTTAATGTGGAGATGAAGGGTCTTTAGGTTAGGGAGAGGTATGGGCTTATGGGTTGGAGAAGAAAGAAATTGGGCTTAGTTAAAGTGTTGGGCCAACTTTTGTCTAAGAATGGCCTTCTCTTGGACCTTCTTTTGATTTTAAAATCAAGACCATGTCCATCTTAAAATTAAATTGGTTTTTTTTTCTAAAGAACAAAATAAAATACAACTATTACTAATTCATGCTAGTTAAGTAAATAATTATAATGCAAAAATACTAAAATTACATATTGAGGTAACAAATAAAACTATTTTTTGGTATTTTTTTTAAAATTTTATGAAAGTTAAATAAGCTGAAAGTAACAAGATAAAATATCAATTACCTAAATAAGAGAAAATATTTTTGTAATTTTCATTTTTTTATGATAAAACAAAGTAAAATGGTCAAAACTAGTTAAAATATCGATATTAGGCCTAAACTAAATATTTACGCTAAAAATGTGTAAAATCTTGGGGAGGGTAAAAAATTACATGTCTACAGCTGCCCATCTTAGACTAGAAATACGAAGTATTTTTCAGACAAAAAATGACTAGAAAGGTTTTTTGACCCGACCCTTATTTAGAGAGACCAAAAACTAAAAGAAAGGAGAATGTGACCGAGCCATGGTATCTGAGCTGCCTACATATACTTGGCTATAAAGGAATCAGACCACGTGTAGTTCAAAAGTAGAAACAGTGATGGAGTATACTGAGGTGGAGAGTCGGTCGAGGTGCCGTTTTGTCGAGGTTCTGGTCCGCGGTCCTGTTATTACATCAAAATCAAAAATGAAAAAGATGAAAAAGACTAACTAAGCCTGTCAACTATGAGTTACAAGATTCCTATCTATAAGTCTTCTGAAGCTTGATCTTGAGTCTTGAATGGTTCTTCATGTAGGCTTTAGATTTGAACCTTGACGCTTGCTAGTTGCAGGTGCTAGTTCACTCTTCTTCGGATTAAGACTGGACATGCAATGCTCGTGATTTCAACCATGTCTTGAGCAGTTTACATCTTTCTCTACTTCTGCATTTTGGATTCACTCCTTTCTTTTTCTTTTTTTTATTGTGGATTGAGACTAACTTCTGTTGATCATCTCGGACTATTGACTCGCATTCTTGCCGCGAGCTTCTGCTACTTCTAACTTGAATTGAATTCTGAAATGACTTCCTTGTTCTCCAGGTGGGCGCCTGATTTCCGAAACTTGAATTGTATTCCCTTGTAGGTGCTTAATTGCCGAAACTTAAACTGTATTTCCTTGTTCTCCAGGTGGGCGCCTGATTGCCAAAACTTGAACTATATTCCCTTGTTCTCCAGGTGGGCGCATTATTGCCAAAACTTAAACTGTATTCCTTTGTTCTCCAGGTGGGCGCCTGATTGCCAAAAACTTGAACTATATTGCCTTGTTCTCTAGGTGGGCGCCTGATTGCCAATAACTTGAACTGTATTCCCTTGTTCTCTATGTGGGTGCCTAATTTCCAAAAACTTGAACTGTATTCCCTTGTTCTCCATGTGGGCGCCTGATTGCCAAAACTTAAACCGTATTCCTTTATTCTCCAGGTGGGCGCCTGATTGCCAAAACTTAAACTGTATTCCCTTGTTCTCCAGGTGGGCAAATGATTGCCAAAACATAAATTGTATTCCCTTGTTCTCCAGGTGGGCGCCTGATTGCCAAAACTTGGACTACATTCCCTTGATTTCAAGGTGAGCCCCTGATTGCCAAAACTTGAATTGTATTCCCTTGTTCTCCAGGTGGGCGCCTGATTGCCGAAACTTGAAATGTATTCCCTTATACTCCAGGTGGGCGCCTGATTGCCGAAACTTGAACAGTACTCCTTTTTTCTCTAGGTGGGCACCTGATTGCCACAACATAAACTGTTTTCCCTTGTTCTCCAGGTGGGCGCCAGATTGAGAAAACTTGAACTGTATTCCCTTGTTCTCCAGTTGGACGCCTGATTGCAAAAACTTAAATTGTATTCCCTTATTCTCCAGGTGGGCGCCTGATTGCCAAAACTTGAATTATATTCCCTTGTTCTCCATGTGGGATCCTGATTGCCAAAACTTGAACTGTATTCCCTTATTCTCCAGGTAGGCGCCTGATTGCCAAAAACTTGAAGTGTATTCCCTTGTTCTCCAGGTGGGCGCCTGATTGCCGAAACTCGAACGGTGTTCCCTTGTTCTCCAGGTGGGCGCCTGACTGCCAAAACTCGAACTGTATTCCCTTGTTCTCTAGGTGGGTTCCCTATTGCCAAAACTTAAACTGTATTCCCTTGTTCTCCAGATGGGCGCCTGATTGCAAAAACTTAAACTGTATTCCCTTGTTCTCTAGGTGGGCGCCTGATTGCCAAAAACTTGAACTGTATTGCCTTGTTCTCCAGGTGGGCGCCTGATTGCCAATAACTTGAACTGTATTCCCTTGTTCTCCAGGTGGGCGCCTGATTTCCAAAAACTTTAACTGTATTCCCTTATTCTCCAGGTGGACGTCTGATTGCCAAAACTTAAACCGTATTCCTTTGTTCTCCAGGTGGGTGCCTAATTGCCAAAACTTAAACCGTATTTCCTTGCTCCAGGTGGGCAAATGATTGCCAAAACATAAATTGTATTCCCTTGTTCTCCAGGTGGGCGCCTGATTGCCAAAACTTGAACTCTATTCCATTGTTTTCCAGGTGGGCCCCTGATTGCCAAAACTTGAACTGTACTCCCTTGTTCTCCAGGTGGGCGCCTGATATCCAAAACTTGAATTGCATTCCCTTGTTCTCCTGGTGGGCGCCTGATTGCCGAAACTTGAACTGTTCTCCCTTTTTCTCCAGGTGGGCGCCTGATTGCCAAAACTTGAACTGTATTCCCTTGTTCTCCAGGTGGGCGCCTTAATGAGAAAACTTGAATTGTATTCCCTTGTTCTCCATGTGGGCGCCTGATTGCCAAAACTTGAACTGTATTCTCTTGTTCTCCAGGTGGGCGCCTGATTGCCAAAACTTGAATTGTATTCCCTTATTCTTCAGGTAGGCGCCTGATTGCCAAAAACTTGAACTATTTTCCCTTGTTCTCCAGGTGGGCGCCTGATTGCCGAAACTCAAACGGTGTTCCCTTGTTCTGCAGGTGGGCGCCTGACTGCCAAAAATCGAACTGTATTCCCTTGTTCTCCAGGTGGGTACCCGATTGACAAAAATTAAACTGTATTCCCTTGTTCTCCAAATGGGCGCCTGATTGCCAAAACTTAAACTGTATTCCCTTGTTCTCCAGGTGGGCGCCTGATTGCCAAAAACTTGAACTGTATTGCCTTGTTCTCCAGGTGGGTGCCTGATTGCTAATAACTCGAACTGTATTCCCTTGTTCTCCAGGTGGGCGCCTGATTTCCAAAAACTTTAACTGTATTCCCTTGTTCTCCAGGTGGGCGCCTGATTGCCAAAACGTAAACCGTATTCCTTTGTTCTCCAGGTGGGCATCTGATTGCCAAAACTTAAACCATATTTCCTTGTTCTCCAGGTGGGCGCCTGATTTCAAAAACTTGAACTGTATTCCCTTGTTCTCCAGGTGGGCGCCTGATTGCCAAAACTTAAACTGTATTCCCTTATTCTCCAAGTGGGCGCCTGATTGCCAAAAACTTGAACTGTATTCCCTTGTTCTCCAGATGGGCGCCTGATTTCAACAAAACAGACAAAACAAAAGAAACTTTTCTGGCCCAGTTTGGTATCTGGGCACATCTGTGAGTGTTAATCAGATCATGTTACCCAAACTTCCAAGCTTTTATTTAGACACAATTTTCGTCCATGTTTCAAACAAAGAAAACTTGTGAGCTATAAATATAGTGGTTGGTTTGTGGCCTTGGCCTTGAGGTCTATTGCTCTTTCACTTGCCATGATAACTTTGATTTCCACTTGGACGACCTTGCTTGTTATTGGTTAACCACTTTCTCTGTCAACCTTATCATAAAAAATACCTTTGATCCATTCAAAACCAACACCCTCTATCTGTTGCATTGTTCATGAATTGACATATACCGAACCTTTGTATTTCACATGAATCCCAAAGCACATTGATTGTTACCAACTCAGTGCGTTTTCTATTCTTTCTTGACTTATGCCACTTTGATGTGCTAGCCAGATTCCGTTTTGGGCAATTGGAAAGCTGGTGGCAAATTTTGAAGTCATTCCTCACTTGTTCTGACCAAACAGGCTCAGGAAGAGGAAGTAAACAAGACAAAGGAACAGAGTAAAGGACAATGGAAAGAGATGATTCCTAACAAGACAACTACAAAGTAGAAACTTATCAGATATGGATACCAACTCTAATGACCATGACATGCACCTTTGGATTAAATGTCCTAATCTGTCAAGCAAGTCTAATGTTCAACTCTCGTTGTACCTCTGAGTCGTGAAACTGGGCTTTCATGCTCCGATTATCCTATCTGATTCACGATCCTTATTCGACTTGTAGTGCCCGAAGGGTTTTCACCATCAAGTCTCTCTCATTTTGTTCTTTCTCTCAACTCACCATCGCCTTATGGTGCTTGTGAAGGTTTTCACCAATAAGACTCTCTCATTTTGTTCTTTTCATCTTATTTCCTCTGATATTGCAGATGACAAGGCATTAACCATGGTAAAAACATCATATACTCTTGGCATGTCTAAACTCGGCACTCTCAAAGATTATCTGGGAGGTCTTTTTTGGACTGTAATGTGGCTTTTGGATAGGGTTAGAAAGAAAGGATATCATAAAAGCTTAAAATAACTAAGACAACGGGGTTAATTTATTTATAACTTTTGGAATCCATTCTAAAAACTTTTTCCCAATTTCTAAAACAATGGAATTTGATTCTCTTTTTTCTGTTTTTCTTTTTGATGGAGTTACTAAGAAAGACCGCCCCACTTTCGACTTCATGGGATTATAAAATATTTTATTTGGTATGACCAAACAATAAGACTGCCTACGTATCTTGTAGTGACAAGAATCAGGTCAAACGTAGTTCACAAGACTACTTTTTGTTATTACTTGCCTTTTTCTCTTTTTTTTCTTTTTTCTTTTTCATTATTCTTTTTTTTTCTTTTTTTCTTTTTTCCTTCTTTTTTCTTTATCTCTATTTTTCTCTTCTTCTTTTTTTGAATTTTCTTTTTGGAATAAACTTTCTAAAATAAACCTATGGAGTCATGAACTCCTTTTTTTTCGTACGACTCTAACTTGATTCCAAAATAGGGAGGTCAAAGAAATCAGTACAGGATCAAAAGGATATCGAATGGTATAAGTGTTTGGGTAGATGAAAGAGGGCCTCTCAATCTCTAAAAATGCCAAGTACAACACATGCAACTTGAGAATGAAAAAGGAAGATCATGCACAACATTTCTTTTGCAGCTTCGGCATTGCTATCACTAATAAGCTTTCCATTTTTTTTTAGTGTCTTGTCAAATACAGAACTCTCGTTGGGTGATTTCTTCTTCACAATGGATACCCTCCGTCTGTTCAAAACAAAATCTCTTGACTTTATCTTGTAAATTGAGGTGCACTTGAACTCAAAACTGCTCGCTTCAAATTGTTTGGGATGCACTCTCCTTTAACGAATCCTTATCATCATATTAACTTCCCAAATTATCTGCCCCAGTTTCACACAATTCGGGCTTCAAATGGTCTCAAAATGTCCTAATCTGTACTTATTTTCCTCAAATATCCCGATCATCTTCAAAATTACTTTATTGCTTCATGACTAAACTAACCTTTAAGACCGGACCTAGAATTATGCGTGCATGTCATATCACTAGAGCCAGCATGAAAAGAACTATAAAAAGAGAAGAGAACTAAACAAAAAATGACTAGAAATAACAAAAAACAGAAAGTTGCACTAGACAGACGGTGACAGGGTTTGAACAACAAAACAAGCAAAATAAACTGGGGTTACAATCCTGAAACAAACCTAGACAACGTTAAACGAGTTACAACGACTAAACGAACTAGGCAAAATAAAAGGATAGAAGGGTTTGAGACACAAGACAATATCCGGATTACAATCCTGAAATAACCCGGACAACAGAAATGACAACAAAATTAACCACCAGAACTCCTCCCCGGCTAACCAAGGAAAGAGCATCTTTCCAAATACCAAGCTCGGCATCTTAGCCACTATTTTCCACGCCAATATTATGGAGACCATTACCAACTTCAATATCATTAACTTCTCCAAGTGGCTCATTGACTCTTTTGACTAACCCGTCGTCATTTCAAACCATCCCACCAATTTGTGTGTTGTCATGTACCTATAGAGGATTATGTATGACACTTGGGGTATTACTGCCTTGGACCACAATTATTCTGTAATGACCCGATCGGTCGTTTTGAGCTCTAGCGTGTTGTTCAGCAGTTTGAGGCCGTGAGCAGCTTCATTTCAGGTATTATGACATGTACGCGTGGTCGGAATCGAATTCTGGGAAATTCGGAGTTGATTTGGAAAGAAATTCTCATTTCGGAGGCTTTAAGTTGAAAGAATTAACTAAGATTGGATTTTTGAGTAAACAAACTCGAAATTGGGATTCGAAGGTTCTAGCAGGTTCGTATGATGATTTTGGACTTAGGCGTATGTCCGGACTGGGTTGTGGAAGACCCGGGAACATTTCGACGCCTATTGTGGAAGTTAGCATTTTTGGAAAAATCTCATAAGTTTGGATTGAAGTTCATTTCATGGTTATCAATGTCCGTTTGAGATTCCGAGTCTAGGAATAGCTCTGTAAGGTGATTCTGGTGTTGGGAGCGTGATCGAAAGTAAATTCGGAGGTCCGTAGGTCATTTTGGAGTTATTTGGCTAAATAGAAATTTGAAGGTTTTTGAGAAGTTTGACCGGAAGTGGACTTTTTGATATCGGGAGCGGAATCCGATTTTGGAAGTTGGAATAGGTCTGTAATGTCAAATGTGACTTGTGCACAAAATTTGAGGTTAATCGGACGTGATTGGATATGTTTTGGCATCGAATGAAAAAGTTTGAAATTCTTAAGTTCACTAAGCTTGGATTGGAGGTCGATTCATGATTTTAGCGTTGTTTGATATGATTTGAGGCCTCGATCAAGTCCGTAATGTGTTTTGGGACTGGTTGGTGTGATTGGACGGGTCCCGAGGGCCTCGGGTAGATTTCGGGTGGTTAACGGATCAAATTGGAACTTGGAGGAAGAGCTGAAGTTGCTGCTATAACCGCACCTATAAGACTTGAGCCGCAGGTGCGGAGCCGCTGAAGCGTCCCTTGTGTCGCAGAAGCGGAAAATGGCTGGGCTTTGCTGGGGTCGCAGGTGCGACGAATCTTCCGCAGAAGCGGACTTGAGCGAGTTGGCTGAGACCGCACCTGCGATAGAAATTTCTGCAGGGGCGGCTGGTGCACCGCAGGTGCAAAAATACTAGAGGCAGTGAGTTTTTTTAAATCGGGGGTTGGGTTCATTTCAACCCCATTTCTTCCATTGGAGCCAATTTTGGATCAACTTTGAGGTGCCATTTTCAACACCAAGCATGAGGTAAGTGGATTCTACTAGTTTTGAGTTAATACTTGGATTATATACGGATTTGAGCATGAAAGTTGGGTTGAAATTGTGGGTTTTTGGTAGGAGACCTAGAAATTTATATTTTGGATTTTTACCACGATTTTGGGCATGGAACTAAGAGAAATCATATATTTGAGTTCGTGAGTTCATGGGTAAACTTTATCTTCGAAATATTTCGGAATTCGGGCACGTGGGCCCGAGGGCAATTTTGTCAACTATTCGATCGGGGTTAGGAATTGTTATAAATTGAATTATAATGATTAATTAAGCACAAATTAATGGGTTTGCATAATTATTGACTAGTTTTGGAGCATGGTGTATCGATTCGTGTCTTCGGAAGAGCGTGGAATGTCAGTTATGGATCTTCGGAGCGAGGTGAGTCTCCTTTCTAACCTTGTAAGAGGGAATTGTCCCCATAGGTGAAGTAATTAGTTATGTGCTTCTATTTGTGGGGTGACGTACGCACGAGATGATGAGAGTCCATGAATAGATACTATTATATATAAGTTCGGGTAGTCTAGGACTCAAAAGCATGTTATACTTGGAATATCTATAATCTTATTGACAGTTGAATTGCTTGAATCCTATCGAATTGGTAAATGAATTTATAAAAGGATTAAACTTCATTTTCTTAAATCGTTAAAAGAGTATTGGCTTTTATTTGGATAAACGTTCCCCGATAAATTCTTAATTGGTTGTTTGAATGTGTGTATCTATGTGTGCCTGCGTCGCATGTATGATTCGCGAGTAGGGTTTTTTTGTTTATTTATGTTGACCACGTCGCATGTATGATTTGCGAGTGGGGTAATAGATGCATCTATGGTTCGGGCGTTCGACCCTCGGCAGTGCTCATTTTACATTTATGTTGGATAGGGCCGTATAACCGCAACATGATATGCGCATGCTTGGATTGCTGCTTGAGATTTATAAATGTTGATAATTGCCCTTCCTGGCCAGTGATAAATTGAAAAAGATAATGCAAAGTAAATCCTTGGAAATCCTTTATTATTTGATAATTTGTTTACATGCTTTCCGGCATGAGTTAAATTTTGCTTTATGAAATCCATGAGTTCCTCACACTTTTACTATATTATCATTGGACCATTAGTAAGTGTCGAAGTCGACCTCTCGTCTCTACTTCTTCAAGATTAGACGGGATACTCATTGGGTACACGTTGTTTTCGTACTCATACTACACTTGCTGTGCATTTTTGTTGCACGGGTTCATATGTGGCTAGTGGCTTAGTGTCATAGCGGCATGGTTGATACGGAGACTTAGGTGAGCTACATTTGTCGAGATGACCCGCTGTCAGCAGAGTCCCTTTCAGAGTATTTTACTGTGTTTTTTTCATTTCTGTCCACTTTGTATTCTGGACAGTTACTTTATTTTATTCTATTCCCTAGTAAATGCTCATGCACTTGTGACACCGGGTTTTGGGATGATAATGGGGTATCTTGTATTAACTTCTTAATATTCATATTTGATTTGAAACGATTATCTTTTACTGGTAAAATTGAAGGAAAATCATAGTTTTCAAAACTATTAAAACGAAAATTTAATTAAGTATTTTGGTTGGCTTGCCTGATAGTGGTGTTCGGCGCCATCACGACCCTTAGTGGAATTTGGGTTGTGACAACATGGTACCAAAGCACTAGGTTCCCTTGCGTCTCACGAGTCATCAGCAAGTCTAGTAGAGTCTCGCGGATCGGTACGAAGACGTCTGTACTTATCTTCGGGAGGCTACAAGGCTGTTAGGAGTACTTCCCTTCTTAATTCCTCATCGTGCGGATTGATTCCTTTGAGGCTTATGCCCCTGTTTCCTTCCTACTCAATCTTATGCGACACGAAGCGCTTGTTATAAATTGAGAAATGAAGAATTTTTATGATACTACAGATGGGTGCGGGATGTTTCTCCCGGTATAGTTGGTTGGGCTATTGTCGTTGCCTTGCGGAAGGATATCTTGTCATTTCAGCTCGGTAGCAGTATTCTTGAGAGCTTTGAGGCTATGCACAGATTGTTATGATGCTCACGATTGGTTATCGCACAGTATTGACTTGATGGTAGGATACTTGCCTATGTGTTAGGGCAGTGAATGATCTGAAAGGAAGTCTACTCAGTGCACGATTCAGACATCTGATATTTCATTTCCGGCGGAGGAAAAGAAACTGGGCTAGGGATGTCCAGATTTAGAGTGATGGAGTAACAAGTCTTGGTGATTTCAAGTGTGATGGGATTTTCATCTGCGACGTGGTGTCACCTTCCGTGATTGAATATGTTAAGTTTGCCGGTGTTATGGTTTTCTTCAATCCGCCTTTGGGGTAGGGTATTGTGGAATAGTATTGGAGAAACGACTGTCGTAGATCGCGGGGTGCGGTGGTTCAGGATTGAATCGGTATTTCTAATGTTGACGGCTCGAGAAAAATGATCTTTGGAAAGGTTTAAAGTTAGTAGCAATTTGTGTGTTCAAGTGCTACGAAGATAGATTTTATTTAAAGCAACAGTTGAGCATCAAAGGATGAGGACGGATATGTGGGGAGTGTCAGGTGGTGGTTAAAATTTCTAGAAGGCCAGGAATAAGAAGCGAAGGTCGAGTAGTTGATTAAAGGGGTGAGTTCCGCCAAAGTGAAAGAGTGGCGGAGTTGCATGTGGGTTTTGTGGTAGGATGACTCTACACCTTAAGGAGAGTTTGGAATGATTTGGGAATTTTACTGATTGGTGATTGGGGTCTACGGATTTAATTTGAAGTATTGTCTATTACGTGGCAGGAGATTTGATATAACAAAAATGATCTGCTCGATATGAAGAGGGATACAACATAACTTTGAATTTGAAGGATGTTGTCGCACATTTAATTGATGTCCACGAGGGGTGAATGGACTTGTGTAGTTAGAGAGTGAGCTCGGACTCAGGATGGGTTATTGATGTCATAGTGATTGTACCCCGTGCAGCATCGTTGGAAGATGTCGGCACATAAATTCCACAGGTGGGTTATCTCCAGTGAGTAGATCGGCGGTCGCATGGTTGGCGAAGCTTCTGCGAAGAATTCCATTGGTTATATAGCAAAGAGATCGGACGTGTAAATGTGGTTAATGATTCAGAGTATAAAAAGGGGTTTACAGAAAGATTCCGAGAATTTTGGCGGTTGATTACGCAAGGTTATTTCAATAGGAGATAAAGAATCCTGGAGAATTCCAGAGTTGTGTAATAGTGGATTCAAGCTAAGTGGGAGAGTCCCACCGCCTATGATTGGGTTGCACGGTTAACTACTTGCGAGGATTCTGGTTATTGGCATATTGGTAAGTTATTTCAGCTTCGGAAAAAGAGCATAAGTGTTAATTTGAGCAAAGGAATTGTTAAAGGCGTGTTATGGTTGGCCTTATTGGCTCATGTTCAGACTTGGGTAAGGATGCATGATTTATGCCTTGTATAGATGCGGGTTTCAAGGGAAGTGATTATGCCGGGTGCTTCGTCGAGAGGGTATTCATATGCTAGAAGATTCATGGAGTTGATTATATTCGGGGCCAAGTCAGAGCGGGTGGCTCTCAATAACGGTCCTAGTGGATTCATAGGGGTAAAGTGTGGTGTCTAATGATTTCGAGCCGATAGGTATGGTTAAGAATTCAAGCTTTGTAGCAGCTTATGAGAAGAGGCCCAGAATGTTCTATGATGTTTGACTTGCAGTGTAGCATTTGGGAGGTATGAAATGGTTCGTGGGATTTGAGACAGCATGGTCTCGTGATTCAAGGTCACTCGGGATGAGTGCGGATGGAGCGTGTTATGTGTCGAATGGAGTTATCTCTAAGGCAATCAAGGATAAATTGGAAGAAGATAGATTGGTTAGCCATAGTTGAATTGGCATATTGGTGGTAGTGATCAGTTCCTTCAGTGTGATCAAGTTGTGCAAGTGATTTGTGACGATACGTGTGAGGCTTGTCGGCGGCCATAATCGATGTTATTCAGAAGTATTCTACTGTTATAGCATGTTATGTGTAGGTGGATCTCGGAAGGGCTATGGTGGCTTAGTCCACTACTTAGAAATTTGCATATTCTACGGTTATGAGAATTCACCTATGTGTTGCTATGGTTCTCCTTAAGTGAGTTAAGTGAAATGTTTTTATATGATGAAGTGTTAATCTATTAGTGGTTCCAGAGTTATGATAAAAATCGTGTTCTATCGTATATTGGCATGTTGGGTGCAGTGAGTGGTATGGAATTTGAAGTGAGGATCAAGGTTGCAGTTCGGTGTTGATAAGGATGTCACGAGCTCGGATGAGCAGGAAAGGAGTTGGGATTTTTAAAGTAAGTTGGCAATGTCTTCAGCGTCACCTGGGATTGGTGTTTTGTGAAAGAGGCTTTTCATCCTGGTTAATGATTCTTGATCGCTCTTCAGCGTTAGTATGGCCAGTGGTTTGGATGCACAGGCCTGTTATCTGTTATGGAATATTGTGGGAGCGTGCCCCACGGGAAGGTTGTATAAGTGTGGCATGTAGTCACTTGATTGATTGAAGAGTTAAACCAAGTATGAAGATTGTAGTGATGCCGTTAAATTGAGAATTGATGCCTAGAGGGCACTCGGTTTAATGGGTTGTGGACTGTTGAGGGTTATTCCTGTTATGATGGTTGTTCTTGTGTTTTATAAGAAAAAGGGGTGATTATGGATCTGTGAAAGGTTATTAGCCTAGTTCAGTGTGATCAGAATCAGCTTGAGGTCTGTGGATGGATTTAGATGTGAATATGGGCTCTATATTAGGCCAGATGTGTTCATTTCAGCAATGCGCTCCTTATGGAAGAGTAGTCGGGGTGTTATTTCGTCGTCAGCTATTTCATCTAATGATATATCGCGCCGTGTGAGTTGTGAGACAGCTTGGTGAATTTCTTATGTGTTAAGGTTCCGCGTAGTGATGATGTTATATGAGCAGGATGGCTCTTGAGATTCAGATTGTATATCGCACCTTAGTTGTGCTTGAGTTTGTAGCTTATAGCACTATATGTCTCCCTAGGGAATGGTATTATGCACCTAACGTGCTTGTGACCGATATTTGGTATTTTTGTTGTAATGAGCAATTTAGCTCGGTGTGTATCACCTTGTGTGAATTTTATATGTGGATTGGGTGGCACGCCGCCATGGGTATGTTGTTTGGATCGGGAGTGTGATGTTGAGTACAGTTTCCCATATTTGTTTTTATGTGTTTTGTTTCCTATTTTTCTGAGGAAAACTCATATTAGTTGTGTGCCCGCGTCGCCATTATAATTCGCGAGCGAGGTGTTTGCTTAATTATGTTGACTACGTCACATGTATGATTCACGAGCAGGGCAATTGGATTTCCTTTTCAAAGTTCGTTTTCCTTTGTATCACGTCTGAATTGGTAGCCTATTGGCACATTGTGGCATCATATGATACTTTTGATTGTGTTCGAGATGGCTTATTACCTGAGCAGTTCGTACTGGATGAGACGAGATCATTGGATTTAGGACCAGTGCAATCTGATTATATGAAGTATATTAAGAAGATAAGACCATTATTTGGTTCAGAATGAGGTGATGGTTCTTGTCAGTAGTATAGACCCAATGATTTATTGATTCAGTAGTTGGTTATGAATTTCTACAATCGTGGCGGTATTGTAAGAGTTAGAGCAAAACCTATGTATGTCATGAGGTGCAATGGGAGCATCAGAGTCATGGAATTTCGACTAAATTGATCAGAGAATGTTATTGTGGTATTGTAAGTAAAGTGGTGCAAGGTGTGAATTCAGCTAAGGTATGCAGTCATGTTTTGGTACTGCGTGTACTTATTGATTCGGTGAGCGTATGTTGGAACAAGCCTGGCAGAGAATTCTGGATGTTGGAATTGGACTCTAAGGCTTATTTGCTTGAATAAAAAGGAATATCTTCAGAATTGATCGGGCTAATGTGCTCAACTGAGTGGTGGTATCCCGGGTAGGTGCACGAGGTGTTAAACAGTGATTTCAGACTACTTCAGTGTAGTTCTCAGCACGTTCGAGGACGAACGTATGTTTAAGTGGGAGAGAACGTAATGACCCGACCGGTCGTTTTGAGCTCTAGCACATCGTTCAGCGGCTTCAGGCCGTGAGCAGCTTCACTTCAGGTATTATGACTGGTACGCGTGGTCGGAATCGAATGTTGGGGAATTAGAAGTAGATTTGGAAAGAGAATTCTCATTTCGGAGGCTTTAAGTTGAAAGAATTAACTAAGATTGGATTTTTGAGTAAACGACCTCGAAATTGGGATTCGAAAGTTCCAGCGAGTTTGTATGATGATTTCGGACTTGGGCGTATGTCCGGACTGGGTTGTGGAAGACCCGGGAACATTTCGGCGCCTATTGTGGAAGTTACCATTTTTGGAAGAGTCCCAAAAGTTTGGATTGAAGTGCATTTCAGGGTTATCAATGTCCGTTTGGTATTACGAGTCTAGGAATAGCTCCGTAAGGTGATTTTGGTGTTGGGAGCGCGATCGTAAGTGAATTCGGAGGTCCGTAGGTCATTATGGAGTCATTTGGCTAAAGATAGAAATTTAAAGGTTTTTGAGAAGCTTGACCGGAAGTGGACTTTTTGATATCGGGGTTGGAATCTAATTTGGGAAGTTGGAGTAGGTCTGTAATGTCAAATGTGATTTGTGCGCAAAATTTGTGGTCAATCGGACAAGATTGGATATGTTTTGGCATCGAATGAAGAAGTTTGAAATTCTTAAGTTCATTAAGCTTGGATTGGAGGTCGATTCATGATTTTCGCGTTGTTTGATATGATTTGAGGCCTCAAGCAAGTCCGTAATGTGTTTTGAGACTGGTTGGTGTGATTGGACGGGGTCCCGGGGGCCTCGAGAGGATTCCGGGTGGTTAACAGATCGAATTGGAACTTGGAGGAAGAGCTGAAGTTGCTGGTTGTTGGTGTAACCGCACCTGCAAGACTTGGGCCGTAAGTGCGGAGCCGCAGAAGCGGCCCTTGTCTCGCAGAAGCGGAAAATGGCTGGGCTTGGCTAGGGTCGCAGGTGCGACGAATCTTCCACAGAAGCGAGACCGCAGAAGCGGCCCTGGCTCCGCAGAAGCAACTTGAGCGAGTTGGCTGGGATCGCACCTCCGATAGAAATTTCCGCAGGTGCGGCTGGTGCACCGCAGGTGCGAAAATGCTGAAGGCAGTAAGTTCTTTTATATCGGGGGTTGGGTTCATTTCAACCCCATTTCTTCCATTGGAGCCGATTTTGGAGCAACGTTGAGGTGCCATTTTCACCACCAAGTATGAGGTAAGTGGATTCTACTAGTTTTGAGTTAATACTTGGATAATATATGGATTTGAGCATGAAAATTTGGTAGAAATTGTTTTGATAGGAGACCTAGAAATTTATATTTTGGATTTTTACCACGATTTTGGGCGTGGAACTAAGAGAAAATCATATATTTGAGTTCGTAAGTTCATGGGTAAACTTTATCTTCGAAAAATTTCGGAATTTGGGCACGTGGGCCCGAGGGCAATTTTGTCAACTTTTCGATCGGGGTTAGGAATTGTTATAAATTGAATTATAATGAGTAATTAAGCATAAATTAATGGGTTTGCACAATTATTGGCTAGTTTTGGAGCATGGTGTATCGATTCGTGTCTTCGGAATAGTGTGGAATGCCGGTTACGGATCTTCGGAACAAGGTGAGTCTCCTTTATAACCTTGTAAGAGGGAATTGTCCCCATAGGTGAAATAATTAGTTATGTGCTTCTATTTGTGGGGGAAACGTACGCACGAGGTGATGAGAGTCCATACGTAGATACTATTATATATAAGTCTGGGTAGTCTAGGACCCAAAAGCATGTTATACTTGGAATATCTGTAATCTTATTGACAGTTGAATTGCTTGAATCCTATCGAATTGGTAAATGAATTTCTAAAAGGATTAAACTTCATTTTCTTAAATCATTAAAAGAGTATTGGCTTTTATTTGGATAAGCGTTCCCCGATAAATTCTTAATTGGTTGTTTGAATGTGTGTATCTATGTGTGCCGGCATCGCATGTATGATTTGCGAGCGGGGTGTTTGTTTATTTTTGTTGACCGCGTCGCATGTATGATTCGCGAGCGGGGTAATATATGCATCTATGGTTCGAGCCGTTCGACCCTCGGTAGTGTACATTTTACATTTATGTTGGATCGGGCCGTACAACCTCGGCATGATATGCGCATGCTTGTATTGCTGCTTGAGATTTATAAATGTTGATAATTGCCCTTCTTGTCCAGTGATAAATTGATAAAGATAATGCAAAGTAAATTCTTCGAAATCCTTTATTATTTGACAATTTGTTTACCTGCTTTCCGACTTTATGAGTTAAATTTTGCTTTATGAAATCCATGAGTTCCTTACACTTTTACTATATTATCATTGGACCATTAGTAAGTGTCGAAGTCGACCTCTCGTCTCTACTTCTTTGAGATTACACGAGATACTCATTGGGTACACGTTGTTTTCGTACTCATACTGCACTTGTTGTGCATTTTTGTTGCACAGGTTCATATGTGGCTAGTGGCTTAGTGGCATAGCGGCATAGTTGATGCGGAGACTTAGGTGAGCTGCATTTATCGAGACGACCCGCAGCCGGCAGAGTCCCCTTCAGAGTATTTTACTATTTTTTTTCATTTATGTCCACTTTGTATCCGGACAGTTACTGTATTTTATTTCATTCCCTAGTAAATGCTCATGCACTTGTGACACCGGGTTCTGGGATGAATATGGGGTATCTTGTATTAACTTCTTAACATTCATATTTGATTTGAAATGATTATCTTTTACTGGTAAAATTGAAGTAAAATCATAGTTTTCAAAACTATTAAAATGAGAAATATTAAGTATTTGGGTTGGCTTGCCTGACAGTGGTGTTCAGCGCCATCACAGCCCTTAATGGAATTTGGGTCGTGACATATTCCTTCTTGAATCATTCTTTCTATTTCTCTTTTCAAAGCACGACAATCTTCAACATTGTACCCTGGGCGTTGGAATGGTATTTACATCTTTTAGCAGGGTCAAAGCTTCTCGCACGTGGGTCTATATAATTTAGAGGATTAGGTGCAATCATGTCGTAATACTTTAATTCTCAAACAAGCTTGCATAAGACTCTCCTATTGGTGTAAAATTATCTTTCAGCCTTTATTCCCTTCTACACCCTTGGATTGAATGTGGGCTATAGGGCACTTGAAAATTTTGTGGAGGCTGGTGGGGATTTGTGGTGCTCGTGCTCGCCTTTTGGAGTGACCTAGTGGTTGGACAGATGGCCAGACACGTTGTTCGGAGGATAATACTAGGGTAGATTATGTGGAGCTCGGGGATATTCATGGGTTCGGTATTGAGGCTGAAAGCGTTTAGCAGGAATGCACACTGGATCCCGTCGTTGGCGGGACTCATCAACATCTTTTCTATCAATCAGAGGACTGACTCGAGCGACTTGTTCGTTCCATCTGAGCCAAAATTTCCTAAAACTTTCCTTGAGTTTCTTTTTCATCTGAGATAGGGAAGAGCGGTCTGGGACAATGTCTATATTGTATTGAAAGTGTCGCACAAAATCTTGAGTCATGTCATCCCATGTATGCCACTTACCGACATTTTGATGAGTATGCCATTCCAAAGTTTCCCCAATTAGGCTCTCACTAAAATACGACAACGGCAACTCATCTTTCCCGCCAACACTTCTCATTTTACTGCAATAACCCCTCAGATGGGCTACTGGATCTCCACGCCCATCATACAAATTAAACTTTGGCATCTTAAACCCTTTCAGCCTTCTGGATATCTCATCTTGCTCCACTGTCTTAGTAGGCTTTGCAGCGTTACCGGGAGGCTCAAAATGAGGACCGTGAGAGTATGGACCCGAGACCTTGAAAATTTATTCTGGAGCATAGTGTTGGGCATCTGGGACTTTGAGCATAGTCTCGTTAGAGGATCGAGGAAAAGTAGCTGGTGGAGGAGCTACAAAATCATGAGTGGCCAAAGGAGCGGGATATGAGGTGGTTTTGGCGAGTGGAGTATGAAAAGGTTGCAGGTAGACGTCAGCAGCAGTAGGAAGCTAGATTTGTGATAGTGGCGGAATGGTGACAAGGCTTTCAGTGTAGTTAGTGGGAACTGATGGTGGAGGATGCCCACTAATCCAGGCTTGGTATATTTCGGTCATCTGTCCTTTCAAACTTAAGACCTCTTCTTTCAACTCAGACTCTGATTCAACAATTCCCTTAGACGGATCAATGACCCTTGTGTCCCACTCTTTGCCAGCCATGACTACCTTGCTTTTTGACCTTGTGTTGTATGGATGAGTTACTTAAGAACCACAAACCAACCACCATCCTGCTCAATGAAGATAACAAGAGGAACAAAATGGGGTCATCCTGTTAGCGTTAGGGCATTTAACATAAGATAATCTCATATTATGTGCAATGCACCTAGTCATAGTTATCGGTTGTAGAATGACTTCGCGGGTCACAAGATCACTTGGCATCATCCCAATTTGTTCATTCCAATCTTCTTTTTACTTTTCTTTTCTGGCACTTCTTGGCTTACTCATTTTATTTCCTCTTTTTCTTCTAATTATCACTCTTTTCTTTCCTCTCATTTCTCACATCCCATAATTTTACCTCTCTTTTTTCTTTTTCCTTTTTTTTAATTTTTTTTGTTTCCTTTTTTTTCTTTTCTTTTAATAAAAAAATTGATTCGATCGAACCCTATGTAGGTTGCCTACGTATCATGACGCCGCATGAATCAGATCTTTGCGTAGTTCGGGAAAATCGAGAATAGACTAAACAAACTAACGATCTTTTTTTTACCTTAATGACTACTCTAACGAGAAAAGGGAAATAAGAGAAGCAAATTTTATTTTTTTAAAATTTTCTAGACATAATGTTCTATGACCTATTCTAAACTCGAGCATGTGTTTTTTCTCTTTTTTCTTTCTTTTTGAAACAGATACTCTATGAGAAATTATTAAGGAAAAACCCCTAGAAGAGAAATATTTTTTGATTCTTTTTTTTAGGAAGGAAATCTAAATAATGAACCAAAGAAAAATATTTTGAATTTTTACTTGATATCCTGAAGAAAGATTTCGAAACAAGAAATGAAAAAGATAAGAAAATATTTTTGGATTTCAATTTTTGATTACCTAAAGGAGAAATTCTAAGGATGAACAAAAGATAAAGTATGTTTTTTTTTCTATGTACAATGTCCTAAAGTTCTAGTGAAAATAAAAGGAATTTATTTTTGTATATATATATATATATATATATATATATATATATATATATATATATATCCAAAAAGAACCTCAAAAGAAAGTTTTTTTTTTATTTTTGGAATTAATATCTTAAGAAAACTTCTAAAGAGGTACTAAAAGAAAAATCTCTTCTTTTTTGAATTTTTAGTCTTAATAACTAAAGGAAATATAAAAATAATTTTTATTTTGAGTTCTAGACATTAATTTCCTAAGGAAAACCACAAAAGATTTTTTTTTGAACTTCCAGAGTTAGTATTCTAAAGAAAATATCTAACAGAAATATAAAACACAAAATCTCTTCTTTTTTTGGATTTTTGATTTATAACACATCTTTTTTTCAAATACAAAATAGGAAATACAATAACAAAAGACTCAACAAACTTAACTAGCCTATGACAGACTTTAATATCACCTAAAAAACTTGGCATTATTGTACAAAACTAGAAGGTAAAAGACGACATAAAAATAAAACAGACTCAAAACATAACATTAAAAAAAATCCTTAAGCAAACTCCTGAATGAGCGATCTTGACTGGATGGTCCTAAGGCGTCTGTCATGCCCAAACTCCGGTAAGTAGATCCACACATGTATGAGAAAATTAAGAAAAAATGAAGTTAAAGACCTAGAACGCTATGTGAGACAATAACCCTTCTTGTTAGACACAGGCAAGACATGATTGTGACTATTTTTCTAAAATTAACCTATGTGGCTAAAAATGCAAGATTTGGCTAAGACCCCGCGAAGACAAGAACCTAAGACTCACTAGGAAGACCGGACTCTATGTGAGTTGCCTACGTATCCCACCCTGAAAGACGAAAATCAAGTATGCGTAGTTCGGGAAGATTGGATACGGGCGAGAATAAAGAAAACAACTAATTTAAAGAAAAATATTTTGTTTTGTCTTTTTTTTCGAAAAATGATGAAACATGTAAACTCTTTTTTGGATTTTTTCTTTTCCCTTTTTTTGATTTTTTTCTCTTTTTATTTTGGAAAATGATGGGAAAGTGTAAAATCTTTTTCTTTTGGATTTTTTATTTTTTTCTTTTTCTTTGAAAAAGAAAAAATGTGAAAGAAAAACATAATTGGGGCCTATTTGCTTTATTTTCACACTTCATCCTCTTTTCTTTCTCATTTACCCTCGACCATCATTAGTCCGCCAAATGACCCTTTGCCCTTGAAGAAATGCAACATGTAGCACATATGATGCATCAGGATGGTCTTTTATTTTTTAATACACTTGTCCTAGATGGACCCAATCCCTGTGTTGAGTCCCCTAAGTTAAATGTACGTGATGCAACAAATATTCCTACTAGGGATCCGGCATAAGCTTATGTTATTCTAAGTTTAAACCTGGGGTTGTGTTCTTGACCTGGCTTACCCGAGCGGACAACTCGAGCCGAAGAGGGGACAACATATGGGGAGCACGAAAGTCTACCCGGCCTTGTTGCTAGCCCAGCCTCGTTCTATTTGGTATAACTTCTAACAGAAAAGTGGGTCATGCGAACGTGTGCACCATTTTTTAGAAGACTCAGGTTGGAGGCGTAAGAAGAAAGTTTAATACAATTCAAATAATATCAAAGCGGTAAATAAACGGTAATTAACACATTAGGTCCACAACATACAGTAATATCAACAATAAATAAAGCCAAGTAAAAATCATATTAACAAGCTCAAATTTCTGAACCCTTAACCAGAAGTTCTGGGTTCTTATCCCCATCAGAGTCGCCAGAGCTGTCACACCTCCTTTTTTTACCCCGCAAAGGGGTATAAGGGATTTTTTTCCAATTTAAGTGACAATCGAAATGAGATTATTTATTAAATTTAGAGTCACCACTTGTGATAATTTATGGTATCCCAAGTCACCGGTTTAAAATCCCGAATCAAAGAAGGTGACTCATATTTATGGTCTGCGAACACAGAAATCCAGGTAAGAAATTCTGTAAACCCGGAAGAAGGTGTTAGGCATTCTCGGATTCCGTAATTTTAGCACGGTCGCTTTGATCATACTTGACTTATTAAATTGTCTAATTACTTATTTTAGAAACTAAGTGCATTTACCTCTTTTAATTAAGAAATTATCCTAAAATAAGTCACGCGTACGTGTACTCATTTCATTTGGCACGTAAAAATCATGTCACGCGTATATATCTACAATTACTCACGCTTTATTATTATTAAGAAATTTTGGTCAAAGTTACGCGAACGCATACTCCGGGTTTGTCTTTAGATAGATTAAGTCACGTTTAAAGCATTTTCTACGAATATTCATTTTTTAAAAACATACTCGTGTCACGTGAACGTGTACACAATTAATAATATTTTATTATTATTAAGATTATTTGGCCAAAGTCACGCAAATGTGTACCTTGATTTTGGTCATATAACTTTTCATGTATCAATCACAAAGGAATGAAACCAAACATATAACCCCAAAGCCCTAAAATATGTTATACAAATTCAAAGCTACAAGCAGAAAGAAATGAACCATATCTATCGAAAACACATGTTTCAAATGCATTGTTTATATTGAATTGGCTAAAGACAGTAGTCAAAAAGCTTTTAATCCAAATTTCATGTGCAATTGTATAGCACCAGTCCACCCACGTTCCTGAAGTTTCATTTTTTTTGCTTCAATGTTCAAAATTAACTCGTTAAACAATTTCTTTTATTCTTAGCCTGGTCTTTGCTTAACAATCTAAACCACTCAAATTAACCCAAATTACAACTAAATACAAGATATCAACAACTAAACAATAAAAAATATTTCCAGTAACTCCACATTAACGAACAAACGATAAATTCTGCATCCAAACCAAATTCATAAGCAAATCATGTTATTTATTACAATAAGCAAAAGATAGTTAGAGAAAGAATGAAACCTTTGCAATCACTGAAAATTCTTCAAAAATTATCTAAATGGGAAGTTGACTAGGGACCTTTATCGACAACGGAGCAGAAACCGCAACTAGAGATGCCGAACAGAACACCTATCGACCTCGAATCGGAAATGGACAGTCAAAATCAACTTCAAAATTCAAATCTCAAACTGTTTTTGTAGTGAGAAGAAACAGAATTTCTTTTGATAATTTTAATACATGAAAATTAAAACAGAAAATCAGAAGAGAAATCCTCTAATCTGTCCAAAACTCCTTTTGTCCATTTTCACTCTGCTTTTCCGATTGTCCCCTCGATTGTATCTGCATCTATAGGTGGCCAGTGCCGAAGAGGAAGGTGAAGATAGGGTCTGGTTCGTTGATGGCTTTGGTGGTGAGCCGCTGTTCTAGGTTCGAAATGGAGAGGGTGGGATGGCTAGGTTTCTGGCGAGTCAGAGCCTAGCAGCGGCTGTGTGGGTCTCTCTAGGGTTCAGGCAATGTAAAACCCAAGAAGAAACAACGGCTGAAGGGTCTTGTGTCGTTGCTTGTTCTCTTCGGTCTGAAGAAGAGAAAGACGTTAAGGTTGGTTTGTGTTATGGCGGAGATGGGCGGGGCTATAGAGAAGTGGCGTTGGTTGCGTTAGGTTGTTGAGTTCTTGGTGGAGATGGGGTCGTTTGGTACAAGGTGGGGCGGCGAGAGGTTTTTTTTGGTGGGTGGTGTAGAGACGAAGAAGTTCAGGGGGAGGGGTCGTGTGTTTGGTTGAATAAGAAGCAGAACGGTGGGGGAGGGGTCTAGCTCTTCTGCGGCTGATCCCCTTAGGTCTCTCTAGGGTTTTTCTTTTAATGTGAAGATGAAGGGTCTTTAGGTTAGGGAGAGGTATGGGCTTATGGGTTGGAGAAGAAAGAAATTGGGCTTGGTTAAATTTTTGGGTCAACTTTTGTCTAAGAATGGCCTTCTCTTGACCTTCTTTTGATTTTAAAATCAAGACCATGTCCATCTTAAAATTAAATGGTTTTTTTTTTCTTTTTTTTCTAAAGAACAAATTAAAATACAACTATTACTAATTCATGCTAGTTAAGTAAATAATTATAATGCAAAAATATTAATTACACATTGAGGTAACAAATAAAACTATTTTTTTAAAAATTTTATGAAAGTTAAATAAGCTGAAAGTAACAAGATAAAATATCAATTACCTAAATAAGAGAAAATATTTTTGTAATTATCATTTTTTTATCATAAAACAAAGTA
This sequence comes from Nicotiana tabacum, assembly GCF_000715075.1. NCBI lineage: Eukaryota > Viridiplantae > Streptophyta > Magnoliopsida > Solanales > Solanaceae > Nicotiana > Nicotiana tabacum. The sequence goes on from NC_134084.1 coordinate 56,112,227, forward strand.
AAATGGTCAAAACTAGTTACAATATCGATATTAGGCCTAAGCTAAATATTTACGCTAAAAATGTGTAAAATCTTGGGGAGGGTCAAAAATTACATGTCTACAACGGGCATGCTTGACACCAACGTATAGATACTCGTCACCATGCCTATATGTCGTACTCAACACTTATCACAGAGCAAATAAGACACAACTCCTAATCCCTCAAGCTAAGGTTAGACCAAACACTTACTTCAATGCCACAAACACAATTCAAGCCTCAACTACCGCTTTACCTCTTGTTTCCACCACCAATTTGCTTGTATCTAGCCACAATTTACTTAACGATATCAATAAATGCTAAATGAATCAATTCTAATGCATGAAAATGGGTTTTCCAATGATTTTCCCAAAAAGTCAAAAATCGACCTCTGGCCCACATGGTCAAAACCCGAGGTTCGAACCAAAACCCGATTATCCATTCACCCACAAACCCAAATATATAATTTATTTTGAAATCGGACATCAAATCGAGGTCCAAATCCCCAAAATTTGAAAATCCTAAGTTCTACCCAAAACACTCAATTTCCCCCATGAAAACCCTTGATTTTGGATTGAAATCATGTGAAAAGATGTTATAGATTAAAGAAAATGAGTTAGAAATGACTTACAATTGATTTGGAGAAGAACTTTTATTTAGAAAATCGCCCAAGAGAGTTTAGGTTTTGAGAAAGTTGTAAAAATGGTTGAAATCCCGTCTGAAATTCATTTAACATGTCTCTGATGTCGCAATTGCGAACCCTTAAGGAACCTGTCATCTTCGCATTTGCGATTAGGAGTTCGCAATTGCGAACCCTGAGGATTTCTGCTCCCTTCGCATTTGCGAAGGGATTGTCGCGTTTGCGACATCTGAGGATTTCTGAGGCATTTACATTTGCGAAAAAATGCTCGCAATTGCGAGCAAGGCTGGCCAGGGCTTACTTCACAATTGCGAAGAGCCTCTTGCAATTCCCAAGCTTACAGACTTCGCATTTGCGAGATCAGAGGCCAGCACCAGACCTGCAACCTGCAACTATTTTTCCTAAGTCTAAATTCACTCTGTGGCCTATCCAAAACTCATCTGAGCCCTCGGGGCTCCAAACCAAACATGCAAGCAAGCCTAAAAACATCATAAAGACTTGCTCGTGCGATCAAATCATCAAAATAATATCAACAACTATGAATTAAACCTCAAATTCATGAAATCACTCAAGAACATCAAAATTACTAGTTTCTCAACTATAAGTCCGATTTATACCAAACCAACTTCGATCTTTACCAAAGTTTACAAATTCATCTTAATTATTATTTTAAACTTGTACCGGTCTCCGAAACCAAGATACGGGCCCGATACATCAAGAAAATGCATCAATTCACTTCTAAAAACCTTTATATTTTCCAGAAAATAATTTTCTTTAAAAATTCATTTCTCGGGCTTGGGACCTCGAAATTCGATTCCGGGCATATGCCCAAGTCCCAAATTTTACTACGGACCCTACGAGACCGTCGGATCACGGGTCCGGGTCCGTTTACAAAGAATGTTGACCCAAGTCAACTTTATTCAATTTTAAAAGCCAATTTCCTTATTTTACTTAGTTTTCACATAAAAGCTTTCCGGAAACGCGCCCAGATTGCGCATGCAAATCGAGGTGAGATAAAAAGAGGTTTTTAAGGCCTTAGAATACAAAATCAACTTGTAAAATAAGTGATGACCTTTTGGGTCATCACAACTTTTGGTTAAGCGTCAAACGATTGAAACAATCACCAGAGCTTTAGAGATATATTGGATATCGATGAACCGTTTGGTGAAAACGTAATAGTTTGGGAGGTGATTTGTCAAGTACGATGAGTAGTTCTAAAATTGACCAAAACAGAAGCTGTAAAAGCTAGCTTGCCAAAATTATACTTGTGACCTCAAATGAAAAATATTCAAATGACAAGAAATATAAAAGTAAGAACAGATCTAACATTCAGTGACTTCTTGCTTCGTGTAGGAAACGAAGAAGAGTATCCAATAAAAGATGATTTGGTTCTTGTAGAACACTTGGTTATCAACTCCAATGATAATAGTAGTGCATTTAATAAGGAAAATATTTTCATCATTAGATTAAAATGCAATTTGTGCAAATTACATGATAAAAATTAAAGAGATATCTTAGCTAGTAGAAATGAATATGTTGTTCGACTAAATAAAAGGTTGATTGCTAAGTTTTATGATAAAAACAGAATATTTTTCAGTTTTGACTCAGTAGAAAATGATACCAACAATAACTATCAAGAAGAATACTTAAATACTTTAATACCAAATGGCCTTCTCCGGTACATAGTTGTTTGTTGTCAAGTTCATTATTTCTTACGTATGTTAGTGTCACCATATATATAATAAACTAAATTAAAATTGATCTTCCATTGCATATAGGTTGATTTTGAAGAAAAATATGTCTGTCATGCCCCCGAAAATGTAGATCCACTGAATAGCTTATATAATTGTATCCATATGGTATATAGAAGTTTCGACAATAACGTCATACATGCAGAACTTATGATACTAGTCAATGTGCTTCTAAGTATGTGTTTATCCTCGAATTCAACTTTCGTCTTCCAAAACTAAAGAATATCCTTTTAAATTTTTGTGAAAATAATTTTCAGTATTTTTATGTTTTGTAGTTATAACAAACAAAGCACAAGGACAAACATCCTAAATATTGAACTATATTTACCACAATATATTTTCTTACATGAATAACTATATATTGCACTTTCAAGAGATATATCAATATAAAGAAGTGTTCAGTAAGATACCATCACATTAAATACCTTTAAACCATAATACATAATTATCTACTTAACATGAGTAAAATTGATGATTTATGTAACTTTTGATGATATCCTTTTATTTTAAATTCACGTATTATGCTAATGTAACAATATTTTTCGGCATTTAGATGATTTTTGTATCATATATAAAATTTCTCTCATTAATTAAATTGTACTGTTCCTTCATAAAAAATAAATATTTAAACCACCATGTGCCATTATTAACGTGCAACGCACATTTATAGATACTAGTAAATTTTAAAAGGAAAGAATGTATATAACTAAAATCTTTCTTAATTTCAAATTTTTAAATAAAGAAGTTTGTATATAGTTCGAATAAGGAAAGATTTAATATATAAACTTTAATTAAATTTGAGTTCTAAATATTAAAGAAATAATTAAATGAGTATTCCTAAATATTAGAAAAATAATTAAATACATATTCCTAAATATTTGTTAAATTATTAAATAAATATTCCTTAATATTACGATAATAATTAAAAGACTATTTTAGTCTAGCATGAACTCTATTTTAAAAGGGTAAAAACGGCGAATGATATTTTGTTAAGGGCCTTCGTGATTTTAATATAGACTAGTATTAGAGTACGCGCGACGCGCGTGAATCCTGTCTTAATGAGTATAAATTTATTTAAAAATAGTATTGAATTATAAAATAAAATTGTAAGTTTCTAAAGATGGTATGAATATTCGTTGTGTATAATTCACTCAATAATTAAAGAAACTACCCTAGAAGTCCTAAATCATCAATAGTTCAACTTAAGATTTGTTCAAAGTTTGTAATTTCATAATATCAGTTTCACGGGAAAGAACCTTGAAAATATAAATAATATTGAAGGATACAACTTATAACATATAAGCAGACAATTAATAATCTACGAACTTTAAATAACATAAAATAAAAGTGTAATAATAAACAAAAAAGGACATTAAAAAAATAAAAGAAAGCAAGCTAGTAAGAAAATCCACAATTGAAAGCTAATTGATAAACCCTCTCATGTTTAGCTAAATATACCATGGATTAAAAATTAAAGAATCTAAAAAATTATCTTGTTATTTTGTGCATTTTATTGATTTCTGCTCGACCTTGCTCATAATTGTAAAAGGCATTTAAAACTTTTGAAAGTTAAAAGTGTAATGTTGAATAAAATTATTGGTACAATATATTTTTAAAAATTAAACTATCTACGTTATTGTTCAGGAACCCATACCTCTTCTTTCTTAAATCTTTTTATTCGGATTATAACCCTATCCTAATAGAATTAATCCCTAAAAAAAGAATTCTTCACAAACAATCCTTGAGGCTTGAGACCTTTTGGTGTAAACGTCCAGAATTTCAATCTATAAAAAAAATAATTGGTGTGACTCTAACTACTTTAGAGTTAGCCAAAATTTTATGGTCAACATTAGAGATTGGAAAGATAGAACTTTTGGTGATATAATGGGTAGAAAAAGGAAAATTCTAGCACAACTTCATGGCATTCAGAATTCCAGGAATTATGCCTATAGTAATTTCCTTCAAACTCTTGAAAATGAATTATAAAGGGACTATAATGATTTGCTTAAGATTGAAGAGGATTATTGAAAAATAAGATCTAGGGTAATGTGGCTCAATGAGGGAGATGCCAACGCAAATTGTTTTTCACATTTCTGCCTCTAATAGAAAAAGGAGAAACAAGATAAAAAATTTTAAAGATGATGCAGGGAATTGGATTAATGACCCCCTCTTAATTATGTCACATGTCCAAAACTACTTTACAAATATTTTCACCACTTCTCACTCCAAAACAAGTTGGATTAGTCCGTTAAAAAATAGCTCAATATATTGCCTTTTAAACCTAAGCTCATTAGACAATCCTTTGCTTGATATTGAAATTAAAGGGCTATGTTTTCCTTTAAACCTTTCAAAGCTCCAGGAACGTACGGACTTCACCCTTTCTTTTTCCAAAAATACTAGTGTAACGACCCGGCCGGTTGTTTCATGAGTTACCGCTCCGTTTCCTTCATTTCTGCTTCTTATTGCCTTGTTCAGCTGTATTATGTGTTATCGAGTTAGTTGGTTCGGGTTCGGAGAGGTTTTGTTTAGGTTTGAGACACTTAGTCTCTTTTGAGTAGGCTTAAGTTGGAAGAAGTCAATCGGATATTGACTTATGTGAAAAGGGCTTGGATGTGAATTCCGATGGTTTGGATAGTTTCGGGAGGTGATTTGGGACTTAGGAGTGTGATCGAAACGTGTTTTGGAGGGCCGTAGTAGATTTAGGCTTGATGTCACGACTCCAGTTCGCCCTCCGTGAACTATCGTGACGGCACCTAGTCTCTATGACTAAGTAAGCCTAACAAATGCGGAAAAAAGAATAATTACGGAAAGAAAATAATTAAAAATCGAGATAACAAAATGAAACAGTGTTTAAGATGCCGCCTGACATATAACAGTAAAATAATCTCAACCTAACACTCCCAAAATCCGGAACCCCATGAATCACAAGCTAAGAGATACATAAAAAGCTCTAACTCCAGGAATGTCTATCAAAAGAAAAAATACAGAAGGTCTAGACTAGTACAGAAAATAGAAAGGAACTCCTCGGTCTGCGGATGCGGCAGATATAGCTCGAAGTCTCTACAAAAGCGCCTCACCTCAAAGATGATAAGACTGAGTGGAAGTACCTGAATCTGTACATGAAAAACATGCGCAGAAAGGGCACGAGTACACTACAGCGGTACTCAGTAAGTGAAGCCTAACCTCACGTAGTGACGAGGAAAGTCAGAGCCCTACTGAGATTAAATGAAATATAAGGTATAACAGTATAGAATGAGACAGTATAATTAAGTGCAACAGTAAGAAATAACGCAGAATAGAAAGAAGAATAGCAACTATAACAGAGACAAAATAATCACGGTGAGGAGTACAGCTCAACACAAAGATAACAACCGGGGATCTCACAGTATCTCGAGGATCTCTTAGTATCGTCAATATGTGTGTCGGGGATCTCTCAGTATCCCAAGGATCTCCTAGTATCCTCAATATATATGTTGGGGATCTTTCGGTATCCCAATGATCCCTTAGTATCCTCAATATGTGCTGGGGATCTCTTAGTATCCTGAACTACAGTCCAAATCAATATATATGTGCAGGGGATCTCTCGGGATATCGTCCCGTAGTCCCAAAGTAAACACGCAGCAACAACACGAACAATACTCAATTAAATTAAATTTCACACCAAGGTAAAACAGGTATTTTCTAACCTAGCATGCTTCACATAGTCCAAAAAGGCAGTTTGAGCAAATAAAACAATTAAATCAATTAGACATGATTCTCTAAGCTAACGGCAGGCTTAAATTGCAAGTAGATTAAACAGGAAGGGAAAATACAATTAAAGTTACTTAATGAAGATAGGATTTTCAACAATTAGCACAAGTACGCACTCGTCACCTCACGTATAAGGCATTTCAATTATCAACAATATCAAATCCTAAGAGGAGTTTCCCCCACACAAGGTTAGGCAAGCAACTTACCTCGAACCGGGTTAAAATTAACCCGAAACCACGTTCTTGCCACGAGTACTCGACTCCAAATGGCCCAAATCTATTCAATTCAATTGCATAATGTAAATATAACTTCAAGTAACTGATTCCACAAATAAATTCTAATCTAATATGCGAAATTAGGTAAAATTACCAAAATGCCCTCTGGGTCCACATCTCGGAATCGGGTAAAATTTACGGATTATAAACCCTCATTTACTCACGATTATAGCCATACCAAAATTATCCAAATCCAATGTAAAATCCCCAATCAAAACCCGAAAATTAGGTCTATAAACTTTTCCAAATTCTCTCCCAATTTCTCACCCCAAATCCGAAATTAGATGAAGAATTCATGTTTAGATTTATGAGTTATAAGCAAAAAGGAGTTAAGAATCATTACCCGCAAACTCCCTCCGAAAATCTCTCCAAAATTCGTCTCCTACCAAGATTCCAATTTAATTTTGTGATATAAACTCAAAACTCTCAATTTTGAAATTTAAGTTCTGCCCAGACGCGTTCTTCTTCGTGATTGCGAGACTACGTCACAAATGCGATGCACAAAATTCCACTGGCCAGCCTTTCTCTTTCGCGAACGCGATGCCCAAGTCGCGAATGCGATGACCATCCTCCCTCCTCCTATGCGAACGCGGGACCATCTTCGTGAACGCGTAGGTATAAGACCCCACAGCCTCGTGAACGGGGGAATACCTTTGCGAACGCGAAACATTAACCTCCACCAGTCCCAACTCCTCTTCACGAACACGAGACCCCACTCGTGAACGCGAAGAAGGAAACCAGCTGCAATTTTTTTCCTCCAATTTTCTAAGTTCCAAAAATGACCCGTTAACCATCCGAAATACACCCGAGGCCCTCGGGACCTCAACCAAACATGCCAACTAATCCTAAAACAGCATTCAAACTTGTTCCAATCTTCGGAACGCTTAAAACAACATCAAAACACCAATTTAACATCGGATTCAAGCCTAAAAACTCCAAAAACTCTCAAATTACGCTTTCGATTAAAAAGTCTATCAAACCTCACCCGAATGACCTGAAATTTTGTGCACACGTCACATTCAACACTACGGAGCTACTCCAACTTCCGGAATTCCATTCCGACCCTTAGATCAAAATCTCACTATCGAACCAGAAACTTCAAAAATTCAACTTTCGGCATTTCAAACCTAGATTAGCTACGGACCTTCAAAACACAATCCGAACATGCCCCTAAGCCCGAAATCACCCAATGGAGCTAACAAAATCGATGGAATTCCATTCCGAGGCCATCTTCATGTTGCTCCAACTACGGTCCAAATTCTAAAGCTTTAGCTCTCATTTAGGGATTAAGTGTCCCAAAATACTCTGAAACTCAAAACCAAACATCCCGGCGAATCAAAATAGAAGAAACAAACACAGGAAAAGCAGTTAATAGGGGACCGGGGCGTAAATTCTTAAAACGACCGGCCGGGTCATTACATCCTCCTACACTTAAACATTCATTCGTCCTCGAACGAGCATAGAGACATAGCTAAAGTAGTGAAAAGATGAGGGCAACGGCTGCGCATATCCTGCCCGGTCTCCCAGGTCGCCTCCTCGACCAGTTGACCTCGCCACTGAACCTTTACTAATGCAATGTTCTTTGACCTCAACTTTCAAACTTGCCTGTCCAATATCGCTACTGGCTCCTCAACATAAGATAGATCCATGTCCAACTGAACTGAACTGAAATCCAACACGTGCGACGGATCACCGTGATACCTCCAAAGCATCGAAAGCTCATAAGCAACCTCCCCAACGCACCGTAATATCTCAAAAGGGCCAATAAACCTTGGACTCAACTTCTCTTTCTTCCCAAATCTCATAACGCCCTTCATAGGCGAAACCCGAAGCAGAACTCGCTCTCCAACCATATAGGAAACATCACGAACCTTCCGGTCCGCGTAACTCTTCTGTTTGGACTAGGCTGTACGGAGTCTATCTTGAATCACCTTAACCTTCTCCAAAGCATCTTGAACCAAGTCTATGCCCAATAATCTAGCCTTACCCGACTCAAACCAACCCACCGGGGATCTACATCGCCTCCTATATAAAGTCTCATACGGTGCCATCTAGATGATGGACTGATAGTTGTTGTTGTAGGCAACTCCGCCAATGTCAAAAACTGATCCCAAGAATCTCCAAACTCAATCACACACGCACGGAGCATATGCTAAAGAATTTGAATAGTGCGCTCGGACTGTCCGTCTGTCTAAGGGTGAAATGTTGTACTCAACTCCACCTGAGTACCCAACTCATACTGTACGACCCTCTAGAACTGTGATGTGAACTGAGTACCTCTATCTAAAATGATGGAAACTGGAATACCATGCAGACGAACAATCTCCCGGATATAAATCTCCGCCAATCGCTCCGAAGAATTGGTAGTACACATAGGAATGAAGTGTGTGGACTTGGTCAGTTGATCCACAATCACCCAAATGGCATCAAACTTACTCAAAGTCTGTGGGAGCCCAACTACAAAGTCCATGGTGATCCGCTCCCACTTCCACTCCAGAATCTCTATTTGCTGAAGCAACCCACCCGGTCTTTGGTGCTCATACTTCACCTGCTGACAATTGAGGCACCGAGCTACAAACCCAACTATATCTTTCTTCATCCGCCTCCACCAATAGTGCTGCCTCAAATCATGGTACATCTTCGCAGGACCCGAATGAATGGAATACCGCGAACTATGGGCCTCCTCTAGGATCAACTCCCGAAGCCCATCAACATGGGGTACACAAATCTGACCCTGCATCCTCAATACCCCATCATCACCAATAGTTACATCTCTGGCATCACCGTGCGGAACCTTATCCTTGAGGACAAGCAAATGAGGGTCATCAAACTGATGCTCCCTGGTACGATCAAATAAGGAAGACCGATAAACCACGCAAGCTAGAACCCGACTGGGCTCTGAAAGATCCAATCTCACAAACTGGCTGGCTAAGGCCTGAACGTCCATCGCCATGGGCCTCTCTACTGCTGGTAAATAAGCCAAACTCCCCAAACTCTCTGCTCGGTGACTCAAAGTATCGGCCACCACATTGGCCTTGCCCGGGTGATATAAAATAGTGATATCATAGTCCTTCAGCAGCTCTAACTACCTCCTCTAGCTCAAATTAAGGTCCTTCTGCTTGAACAAATGTTGCAACTCCGGTGATCAGTATAAATCTCACAAGGCACATCGTACAAATAATGACGCCAGATCTTCAAGGCATAAACAATAGCAGCTAACTCGAGATCATGGACATGATAATTCTTCTCATGTACCTTCAATTGTCTAGATGCGTAGGCAATCACCCTACCATCCTGCATCAAACCGCTCCAAGGTCAATCCTCGAGGCATCACAATAGATAGTAGAAGACCTCAAACCTGTAGGCAATATCAAAACTAGGGTTGTAGTCAAAGCTGTCTTGAGATTCTGAAAGCTCGCCTCACACTCTTCCGTCTACTAGAACGGAGCACCCTTCTAGGTCAGCCTGGTCATAGGGGCTGCAATCGATGAAAACCCCTCAACAAAATGACGCTAGTAACCCGCCAAGACTACAAATCTCTGTAGCTGAGGATGGTCTGGGCCAACTCTGCACTACTTCCACTTTCTTCGGATCCACTTGAATACCCTCATTCGATATCACATGGCCTAAAAATGCCACGGAATCCAACCAAAACTCACATTTCAAGAACTTTGCATATAGCTTCTTTTCCCTCAAAGTCTGAAGCGCAGTCCTCAGGTGCTGCTCATGATCTTCCTGACTCCGGGAATACACCAGAATATCATCAATAAAAACAATGATGAACGAGTCAAGATATGGCCAGAACACACTGTGCATCACATGCATAAAGGTTGTTGGGGCATTGGTCAGCCCAAATGACATAACAAGGAACTCGTAATGACCATACCGAGTCCTGAAAGCAGTCTTCGGGATATCTGGCTCCCGAATCGTCAATTGATGGTAACCTGAGTGCAAGTCAATCTTAGAAAACACTTGTGCACCCTGAAGCTAGTCAAACAGATCATCAATATGAGGCAAAGGATAACGGTTCTTCACTGTAACTTTGTTCAACTGGAGATAATCAATACATATACGCATAGAACCATCTTTTTTATTCGCAAACAAGATAGGAGCACCCCAAGGTGATATACTGAGCCAAATAAAACCCTTATCAAGAAATTCATGTAACTGATCCTTCAACTCAGGAGGGGCCATACAATACGGAGGAATAGAAATGGGCTGAGTGCTCGGCAACATATTAATGCCAAAATCAATATCTCTATCGGGCGGCATGCTCGGAAGATCAGCTAGAAACACATCAGGAAAATCCCGTACTATTGGGACTAAATCAACTGTAAGGGTATCAATATTGACATCTTTCACATAAGCTAGATACATGTCACACCCCTTATCAACCATACGCTGAGCCTTAAGGAAAGAAATAACTCTACTGGAAGTATGATCTAAGGTACCATAGCCAGCATCACAGTTTTGGCGTGACAATCAAGAATAGCATAATGGGGTGACAACCAGTCCATGACCAAGATAACATAAAAATCTACCATGCTGAGTAATAATAAATCGGTTCTGGTCTCAAAACCACTAAGAGCAACCACACACGACCGATAAACGCGGTCCACAACAAGAGAATCTCCCACATGAGTATAAACATAAATAGGGGAACTCAAAGAATCCTGAGATACACTCAAATGCGGAGCAAAATAAGAAGACACATAAGAATAGGTGGAGCCTGGATCGAATAAAACCGATGCATCTCTATGACAAACCAGGACAATAACTGTGAGGACATAATCGGAGGCGATAGTCTTAGTATGAGCAGGAAGGGCATAATATCTGGCATTGCCTCCCCCTCTAGGCCGACCTCCACCTCTAACTGGCTGAGCAGGTGAGGTAGCAACTGGAGTTGTAACCGCAGCCTGAGAACTCTGCGGGCACGCTGTGGCTGAGAAGTCTGTGGAGGTGCACTCCTCCCAAGTCTAGGGCAATCCCTCACCATATGGCGTGTGTCACCACACTCAAAACAAGCCCTGGGAGGACGTAGTTATGACTAGCTCGGGCCAGGTCTGCCAAACTGACCTCTAAAAGCACCCCGCGCAGGAGGCGCACTAGATACTGGCAGTGCATAATAAGGCTTTTGAGGCCTAAGAGGAGCTGGAATACCACTGGCTGCTGGAAGATCTGAATGAATGGGGTGACTTATATAACCCCTACCATGACGAACTACAGCTGGAGCGCAGGCACTAGAATAATGGCCTGACTCTCAAGGCCTCTTGGCCTCCCTCTCCTCTCTATCCCTAGCATGCATACCCTCAATCCTCCTAGCAATGCTCACCATCTGCTGATAAAAAATATCCATCTCCAACTCACGAGCCATGCTAGACCTGATGCTGGGAATGAGCCCCTCAATAAACCGGCAAACCCTCTCGCAAACAGTAGAAACCAAGGCTAGGGCATGTCTAGCCAAGCTAGTGTAACGGATAACATACTCCGAGACAGTCATAGTACCCTGGCGCAAATGCTCAAACTCTGCGCGCCATGCGTCCCTGAGGCTCTGAGGAACATACTCCCTCAGGAACATATCTGAAAACTGAGTCCAAGCCAGGGAAGCAGCCTCATCCGGACTGTCTAACTCATAGGTGCGCCACCACTCATAGGCAGCTCCTTGAAGCTGGAAGGAAGTGAAGGAAACCCCACTAGATCTTGATATACCCATGGTACGGAGAATAGGGTAGCACTCATCTAGAAATCCCAGAGCATCATCTGATGCTAGACCACTGAATATGGGAGGCTTGTACTTCTTGAATCTCTCAAGCCTCAGCTGCTCATCCTTAGAAATTGCTACCCTGTCCTCGGGCTGATCTAGGACTGCAGGTTGTACAGGAATAATATTAACATGCACTCACTGCTCAGGAGTGCGAGCGGCGGGAGTTTGTGCTCCTCCCCCGGCCTGAGATGTAGCTGCAACAAGGGGAAGCAACCTTGCCTGAGCCAGAGTGGTGTACATGCTCATGAACTGCACAAGAGTCTCCTAGAGAGCTGGAGTAGTAGTGGTAGTAGGCGTATCAGGTGCATGGAATGCGTCTGGAACTACTAGTGGCACCTTGCGCGGGTGCTTTGGATGCACCGCGTGCTTGTCCTCGGCCTCTACCCCGGCCCCGACCTCTGACGGCTCTCGCAGGGGGTGCGGGTGCCTGATCATCTCTAGTAGCACGTGTCCTCACCATCAGTGAGAGAATAGAAGATAGAAGTTTAGAATTGTGACATCAAAAATCTCGTACGACAAGGAAATCAAATGAAGTGGAATTTTCCTAATAGTTACATAGCCTCTCATAGATAAGTACAAACGTCTCTGTACCGATCCGCGAGACTCTAATAAACCGGCTTGTGATTCATGACTCCTATGAACTTAGAGCTCTGATACCAACTTATCACGCCCCCAGTTCGCCCTGCGTGAACTATCGTGACGGCACCTAGTCTCTACAACTAGATAAGCCTAACAAATGCGGAAAAAAAATAATTGCATAAAGAAAATAATTAAAAACAGAGATAAAAAAATGAAACAGTGTTTAAGATGCTGCTTGGCATATAACAATACAAGAATCTCAATCTAACACTCCCAAAATCCGGAACCCCATAAATCACAAGCTAAGAGATACATAAAAAGCTCTAACTCCAGGAATGTCTATCAAAAGGAAAAATACTAAAGGCTAGACTAGTACAGAAAATAGAAAGGAACTCCTCGGTTTGCGGATGCGGAAGATATACCTCGAAGTCTCTACAAAAGCGCCTCGCCTCAAGGATGATAAGACTGAGTGGAAGTACCTGGATCTGTACATGAAAAACATGCACAGAAAGGGCATGAGTACACTACATCGGTACTCAGTAAGTGCCAAGCCTAACCTCGGGTAGTGACGAGGAAAGTCAGGGCCCTACTGAGATTAACTAAAATATAAGGTATAATAGTATAGAATGAGACAGTATAATTAAGTGCAACAGAAAGAAATAATGCAGAATAGAAAGAAGAACATCAACTATAATAGAGACAAAATAATCACGGTAAGGAGTACAGCTCAACACAGAGATAACAATCGGGGATCTCACAGTATCCCGAGGATCTCTTAGTATCCTCAATATGTGTGCCGGGGATCTCTTGGTATCCCGCACTATAGTCCAAATCAATATATATGTGCAAGGAATCTCTCGGGATACCGTCCCGTAGTCCCAAAGTAAACACGCAGCAATAACACGAAGAATACTCAATTAAATTAAATTTCACACCAAGGTAAAACAGGTATTTTCTAACCCAGCATGCTTCACATAGTCCAGATAAGGTAGTTTGAGAAAATAAAGCAATTAAATCAATTAGACATGACTCCCTAAGCTAACAGTAGGCTTAAATTGCAAGTAGATTAAACAGGAAGGGAAAATACAATTAAAGTTACTTAATGAAAATAGGATTTTCAATAATTAGCACAAGTACGCACTCATCACCTCATGTATAAGGCGTTTCAATTATCAACAATATCAAATCCTAAGAGGAGTTTCCCCCACACAAGGTTAGGCAAGCAACTTGCCTCGAACCGGCTCAAAATTAACCCGAAACCACGTTCTTGCCACGAGTACTCGACTCCAAATAGCCCAAATCTATTCAATTCAATTGCATAATATAAATATAACTTCAAGTAACTGATTCCACAAATAAATTCTAAGCTAATACGCAAAATAGGTAAAATGACCAAAATACCCTTGGGGCCCACATCTTGGGACCGGGTAAAATTTATAGATTATGAACCCTCATTCACTCACGATTCTAGCCATACTAAAATTATCCAAATCCAATGTCAAATCTCCAATCAAAACTCGAAAATTAGGTCTATGAACTTCCCCAATTTCTCACCCCAAATCCAAAATTAGATGATGAATTCATGTTTAGATTAATGAGTTATAAGAAAAAAGGAGTTAAGAATTATTACCCGCAAACTCCATCCGAAAATCTCTCCAAAATTCATCTCCTACCGAGCTCCCAATTTAATTTTGTGATATGAACTCAAAACCCTCAATTTTGAAATTTAAGTTCTGCCCAGACGCGTTCTTCTTCGCGAGCGCGAGACTACGTCGCGAATACGATGCACAAAGTTCGACTGGCCAGCCTTCCTCTTTCGCGAACACGATGCCCAAGTCGCGACCGCGATGGCCATCCTCCCTTCTCTTACGCGAACGCGGGACCATCTTCGTGAATGCGTAGGTATAAGACCCCACAGCCTCGCGAACGCGGGAATACCTTCACGAATGTGAATCATTAACCTCCACCAATCCCAGCTCCTCTTCGCAAACACGAGACCCCAATCACGAACGCAAAGAAGGAAACAAGAACTGACTGCTGCAATTGTTTTTCTACAATTCTCTAAGTTCCAAATATGACCCGTTGAGCATCCGAAATACACCCGAGGCCCCCGGGACCTCAACCAAACATGCCAACCAATCCTAAAATATCATTCAAACTTGTTCCAATCTTTGGAACGCTCAAAACAACATCAAAACACCGATTTAACTTCGGATTCAAGCCTAAGAACTCCAAAAACTCTCAAATTACGCTTTCGATCAGAAAGTCTATCAAACCTCGCCCGAATGACTTGAAATGTTGCACAAACATCACATTCAACACTACGGAGCTACTCCAACTTCTAGAATTCCATTCCGACCTTTAGATCAAAATCTCACTATCGAACCGGAAACTTCAAAAATTTAACTTTCGGCATTTCAAGTCTAGATTAGCTACGGACCTCCAAAACACAATCCGACTACGCCCCTAAGCCTTAAATCACCCAACGGAGCTAACAAAACCGACGGAATTCCATTTTGAGGCCGTCTTCACACTGCTCCAACTACGGTCCAAATTCTAAAGCTTTAACTCTCATTTAGGAACTAAGTGTCCCAAAACACTCCAAAACTCAAAACTAAACATCCCAGTGAATCAAAATAGCAGAAACAAATACGGGGAAAGTAGTTAATAGAGGATCGGGCGTCAATTCTTAAAACGACCAGCCAAGTCGTTACACTTGAATTGGCGAAATTGGAATTTTGGCGTTTTCCGGTTGGAAGATGAGATTTTGTTATAGGGGTCAGAATGGAAATACTGGAATTGCAGTAGGTCCGTTGTATCATTTGGGATATGTGCACAAAATTTCAGGTCATTCGGACGTTGTTTGATAGACTTTTTGATCAAAAGCGGAATTCGAAAGATTTTTGGAACCTTACGCTTGAATCCGATGTTATTTGGTTGATTCGATATTGTTTGAGGTGTTTTGAAGATTGGTATAAGTTTAGATAGTGGTATATGACTTGTTAAGGCTTTTGGTTGAAGTCCTGGGAGCCTCAGGGTGATTTCGGATGGTTGATGGGAGATTTTGGAGTTGTGTTTAGCAGCTGAAGTTTATTGTTGCTGTCATAATGGCACCTGCAGTTGGGAGGCCGCAGGTGCGATGCCCGCAGAAGCGAAAGGCAAGCCACAGATATGGCCAAGAGAAAGGTCAGTCGAAGCTGCAGAAGTGCACATCTGGGTGCACCTGCGATGGAGCAGGTGCGAGAGAGTGACCGCAGGTGTAGTCCTGAGGATTTTAAGTCATTTTTGCAGGTGCGCACCTGGGACCGCAGGTGCGACCATTTAACCGCAGGTGCAGTTTTGCTGGTCCAAAAAGTATATAAACCCTCTTTCGCAATTTTCAGCCTTTCTTCACCATTTTTAAATCGATTTTGGAGCTTTTGGAGGGATTTTGAAGAGGGAATCCAAGGGAACTTCATTGAGGTAAGATTTTTGAACATAAAACTTGTTCCTATGGTGTTATTTCATTGATTAGGCTTGAAATTTATGGAAATTTGTGGGTAATATTGAAGGAACTAGGGCTTGAGATTGGAGACCTTTGATTAAGGGTTGGAGAGGTCATTTGTTGTCAGATTTTGGCACTTTTGATATGAATGAACTCGTGGGGGAATAAGGATTTCATTAATGTAAATTTTGTCGGATTCCAAGATGTGGGCCCGAGGGTCGGGTTTGGTAAATTTCGGGATTTGTGTTGTAATTTGATTATTTTCGAGTGGGCATTATTCCCTTAGCATGTTTTGATGATTATATACTGATTTTGGTTAGATTTGGAGCATCCAGAGGCCGATTCGAGAGGCAAGGGCATCACAGGCTAGAGTTTGGACCGGATAGAGGTTAGTAATGATTGTAAATGTTGTCTTGAGGGTATGAAACCCCGGATTTCACATTGTTGTGCTACTATGAGGTGATGCACATGCTAGATGATGAGCGTGGGGTCGTGCACCATTGGGGATTGTGACTTAGTCCATCCCATATGATTGTTTAACCGCGTATTTGATTGGAAACTATTTGCCATCGTCATGTTTTGGGTTGAATGCCATATTTGGGCCTCGTGCCAACTATTTTAGACACTTAGGAGAATTTTACTACTATTCTTCACTATTTTCACTTCATATTTGTACTCAATCATGTTGTATTCTACTGTTTTCATAACATAGCCATATTTACTCCATTTTGACATCTTACATGATATTTTGGGCTGAGCATCATATTTTTACTGTGCCCGGGTGGCTTTGAGAGATTTCTGACTGAGTGAGGCCGAGGGCCTGTGTTGTGAGGTTATTATAGGATCGGGCTACGTAGCGTAGCAGTATTGTACGGATTCATGATTATGAGGCAGAGATCCTGAGTTGTTACGCCACAAGGTGGCTTGATATGAGGCCGAGAGCCGGTTTGATTATGCCACGAGATGGCTTGTTATTGTGTTTGGGCTGTAAGGGGGCCTCTTAGAGTTTGTACACCCCCAGTGAGCACGAGTACCCAGTGTGAGACGTGATATAGCCTCAGGGGCTGATGTTGTTCCGTGTTATTTCCCGAGGAGCTGATATGAGTGATTAAGAGATAGCCCAAGGGGCTAATTCTGTTGGTATTTTGCCCGAGGGGCTAATTTTATGTGTCTATCTTCTCTCACTGCTTTTCATTCACTCGTTTAAACTGCTAAAAGATATTTTAAAGAGGTTTTTATTGAACTAAGGTGTTTCTATGAGCTTTTACTGTTTTATTACATTGTTCTGGTTTTATACTACCTATTTGTAGCATTTTGGTGTGTTTTACGTGTTTTTCTTATCGCTCAGCTGCCTTTACTTTTATTACTTACTGAGTTGGTGTACTCACATTACTCCCTGCACCCTCTATACAGATTCGGGAGTCTCGAGCCACACTAGCGAGGGCTGATTTGCTTCCACCGCAGGCCTATTCGGAGTTGACTAGGTAGCTGATTGGCGTTCGCAGCCCAGTGCTTCTCCTTCCTATCTTTACTTTCCTTGTACTAGCTTTTTACTAGACTGTGTAGTCTTTTCATACTCTTAGACTGATGTTTAGATGCTCATGATTGGTGATACCCCGATGTCAGGCTATGTTTGTTTCCATATTTTTCTATTCTAATCTATGTTTTGTGATCTATTAATGACTTAAAATGAATTATTATAAACTGTTTAATTGGTTTAGGGGTTTGTGTTTACTGGGCTTGTTTCATAATAGGCACCATCACGACCGGGTCCGGTTTAGGGTCTTGACAAGTTGGTATCAGAGCCCAGGTTACATAGGTCTCACGAGTCATGAGCAGGTTTGGTAGAGTCTCGTGAATCGGTACAGAGATGTCTGTATTTATCCTCGGGAGGCTGCAGAACCTTTAGGAAAACATCATATTCTTGAAATTCTTGTTGTTCGAATTTGTTGATCCGAGTACTAAACTTCTGTTATTCTATTCTCTCATAGATGGTGAGGACACGTGCTACCAGTCAGGATGGACGATCGCCAGTACCACTAGTTGGGGCCATTAGAGGCCGAAGATGCAATCGAGGTCATGGTAGGGGCAGGGGTATAGCCTACAGATCCACCAGCCGCCCCAGTTTAGGATCAGGTCCTAGTTGTGGACGCTTCAGTAGCACCAGCTCAGGCACCAGCTGTGCCCATTGTGATTCCGGGTCTTCAGGAGGCCTTGGCCCAGATTCTATCAGTATTCACTGGCCTAGCTTAGGCGGTCTTAGTTACTACAGCCACAGCTACTTTTCAAGCGGGGGGAGGCACTTAGACTCCTATCGCTCGCATACTTGAGCAGGTCGTATAGGGACTTCAGACACTGGAGGCACCTCCAGCCCAGCTGGTTGCAGCTATTCAGGACTATATAGCTCCTGATATACCAGAGGACGAGTATGCCAAGGGTTTCTTGGACAAGTATTAGAGGATTCTTTGTACAGTGGGTATTCTGGAGACCAGTGAGGTCACTTTCACTACTTTTCAGTTTTCTGGAGTTGCATTCACTTAGTGGGAGGCTTATGAGAGGTATAGGCATGTTGGTGCAACACCCCTTACCTGGCAACAGTTCTCTGTTCTCTTTTTGGAGAAGTATGTGCCACAGTCTCGCAGATAGGAGCTGCACAGATAGTTCGAGTGGTTGCATTAGGGAGATATAACTGTGACGCAGTATGAGATGAGGTTCTCGGAGTTAGCTCGTCATGCGTTTTGGTTGGTTCCTACGGAGAGAGAGAGAGAGAGGATTAGGAGGTTCGTTGATGGCCTCACATATCAGCTTTGTATTCTCATGAATAGGGAGAGGGTGTTTGGTGCTACTTTTGAGGATGTTGTTGACATTGATCGTGAGATTGAGTCAGTTCGTCACTAGGAGCGAGATGAGAGGGAGGCCAAGAGGCCTTGGGGATCTGGTAGTTATGATGGTGCTCCTTCGAGGGGTTAGTTTTAGCACGTCAGAGGTCATCCATTCAGGCATGCTCAGTCAGCTCGCCCAAGTTATCGTAGGGCAACATTGGGTCATGGTTCTCATAGTTCTCAACAGGGCCAGTCATCACTCAGTTCCCTTCTGGCCTAGAGCTCATCCCGTGCTCCGTCAGTTCAGGGCTCTTTTATGCCAGGTGCATCTGCTAGTCATTTTGGTGTTAGAGGTTCCCTTCAGTCCCCGTCTCTAGCATCGGAGAGTTGCTATGAGTGTGGAGAGTTGGAACATATGTGGAGACAGTGTCCTCGTCGTCTTGGGGTTCATCTCAGCAGAGGAGTCAGCCATCGGCTTCAGCGCCAGTTACTTCACCACCACCCACCCACCCAACTAGGGGTGATGGTCAGTCAACTAGGGGTTGCCCTAGAGGGGGAGGTCGATCAAGTGGCGGTCAAGCCTATTTCTATGCACTCCTAGCTAGACCCGATGCTATTGCCTCAGATGTTGTGATTACAGATATTGTCTTAGTCTGTCGCAGAGATGCCTCTGTGTTATTTGATCATGTTTCCACTTTTTCATATGTGTCATCATATTTTGCTCGTTATTTGGATACGCCCTATGAGTCTCTTATTTCATCTATTCGTGTATCTACTCTGGTGGGCGATACTATTATTGTGGACCGTGTGTACCGGTTGTGTGTGGTGACTATTGGGAGTCTAAAGACCCGAGTGGACCTGTTATTGCTTTGTATAGTGGACTTTTATGTGATATTGGGCATGGATTGGCTATCTCCATGTCGTGCTATTTTGGACTGTCATGCTAAGACAATGACATTGGCTATGCCGGGTGTGCCACGGATTGAGTGGCGAGGTTTGACTGATTTTGTCCCTAGTAGGGTGATTTCGTTCTTGAAGGCCCAGCGTATGGTTGGGAAGGGTTGTATTTCTTACTTAGCCTTTGTGAGGGATGTTGGTGCAGAGACTCCTAGTATTGATTCTATTCCTGTTGTGAAGGATTTTACCGATGTGTTTCCTGCAGACCTGCCAGGCATGTTGATAATAGGTGAATTGGACTATAATTAGGCCCTAAAAAACCACCTTCTTGTATAGTTTTTGTGGTAAAAAGTGATAACAAAATGCTCTGATTAGTGCTTTTCATGCTTTGTAGGCCATATACAATAAAAGAAGTCTATGGAGTACTTTTGCGATCAATTATGGAGAAAAAGAGGCCAATCGTACAATATCCGCTAAGTGCACCACGTGAAGGCAGCAAAAACCAGAACTGGAGATGGACTGTTGCGGTCCCGGCGTAACCACGGTCGGACCGCGACAGAAGGCTGTTGCGAATTCTGAGAGGCTAGTTGGTCGCGGTCCTGGCGTAACCGCGGTAGGACCGCGATAGGAAGCGAAAAATTGAGGGATTAAAGTGCAAAATACGGGAATTTTAGCCCAAAACCCTATATTAAACAATAGAACTCGTCCAATGGAGGCATGTAATGTTTTAGAAAGTACTTTGGCAAGAGAAACAAGTGTGAGAGATCATCCAAAACATCATATTTTCTTCTTCTCTTTATTTTTCTTGCAATTTTGATCAAGAATATTTTCATAATTTATTTACCCATTGTCATGAGTAGCTAAATATTTTGTCTAGGGTTTTGATGGAACCTATTGAAGGATGAACTTCTTGAGTATGTTAATATAGTTTGCCAGTTTAATCTCTATTTGTTTAACTACGTGTTTGTTGTAGTTAATTGACAGGATCCTCAATTAGTTGTGCCAATTTAGTATGCATAACTCGGGAGAGAGTGCATATTTAGGTAATTGTTGAACAATATCACTCCCAAAGTATAAGAGGGATCTATAACTGCGGGTTTAAAGGCGGGATTAGGGATAACGAAGTCTTGGGTGTAATCTAAAGTGAATTGTAATAAACAAAGCCAACTAGCGTATCTCGGGAGAGTGCATCTAGTAAATTATCGTGATTACTCGGGAGAGATTCAGGGTAAAAAGAGTGTTCATGGTTGAAAGAGATGTGTAGGTAAATCTATATGAAACATAAATAGAAGGGATTCCATCAATAGGGAAAATCACTACCTTGGAACCTTCTCATTATTGTTCACAACTTAAGCTTATTTAGTTTACAATTGTTTATTGACTTTCAATCTTAGTTATTAAATATACCATCAACTGTTATTCACAACGTTTGGGGAAGTTGATTCTAAAGAATTTAGTAAGTCCAACGAAAGTAATTGATAGGTTAATTCTCTGTGGATTCGACTCTGGGCATAAATACTCAGGTTATATTTGCAACGTCCGCATTGTCCTTTTATAAGGCATAGTTGGGCGTGATCAAATTTTGGTTCCGTTGCCGGGGAATTTAACGGTGTTATCAATTACAATTGAAAGAAGTACAAAAATTCTTATGTAGCCATTTTTTTTCTATACCCAATTTTTACATTGAAATTTTAACGTTTGTTGACTTGGTTGCACAGGTACATGCCTAGAAATTCATCGAGATCTGGTGAAGTATTTGAAGCATTATCAGATCCCGAGAAAGTTTTCAAAGCCTTGAATCGGGCTAATCGGAAAAATAAACAACAACCAACAACTGCACAATTCGAAGCAGTCATGGGGGATCACGACGAAAACCTAGCGGTACCAATAGTGCTAGAGGCTGCTCTCTATGACTGGGCACAACCCACAATTGAAAATTTGTCCACAACCATTGTAGTTCCGCAGATACAGACTGAATCATTCCAAATTATGAATAACATGTTGTACTTGTTGCAGAACAAGGGACTATTTTCGGGGTCGCAAATTGAAGATCCTCAGCAGCACTTGAAGAACTTCCTCTCTATCTGCAAAATGTAAAGGCAGCCCAACGTAACTCCTGAAGCAATCAAGTTGTTATTGTTTCCATTCTCAGTGACAGGAGCTGGCCAGACTTGTCTAAACTCACTTCCCATAATTTCTATAACAACATGGGATGAGTTAGTCAGGCAATTCCATAACAAGTTCCACCCACCCAATAAAGCTGCTCAACAAATTGATGAAATTTTGAGTTTTAAACAGAGACCAATGGAGACACTGCATGAAACATGGGAGCGCTTTAAAGGGATGCTAGTTATATGCCCGTACCATGGTATTCCAAATCTGATGTTGGGGCAGCGGTTTTACATGGGATTGTCAGATAGCGTGAAGAACATTGTTGATGCTTCAGCTGGTAGAGCATTTTTGAGCAAAACATGGAGAGAAGGCCAGAGTCTGCTTGACAAGATGGCACAAAATTCGGGATGGACAACCAGGAATGCACCTATCACTCCAGTGGTTCACTCAGTGCCCTTAGATCCATCCAACTATATGGCTGAAAATATGGCCATCTTATTGACACAAATGAGTATACTCACCAAAAAGGTGGAAGAGTCAGGGCAGAAGCAGTAGGTACACATCGTAGATACTACCAATGGGGGCTTGTGCACATCTTGCATTAGTCAGCCAATCGGTAACCAATGGAATGCAGAACATGATCATCACCACTACCCTGAAGACATGAATTATGTGTCTAATTATGGAGGCCAGAGACAGGGTGGTCAGAATTGGGGCCAGCAAAATCAGCAATATAAGCCAGTCCATCCACAGTTCAACAATGGAAACATGGGAGGTATGAGACCCCCTAACAATATGGCACCTTACCCAAGGCTGCAGGGATATAATAATTAGAATTAGCAGCAGGGGTATCACCCTCCTCAGCAGCAGCATGGTGAAAGGCATGAAGATGGGTTTGCTAGACTTGAGGTAATGATGCAACAGGTTATTGGGTCTAATGCAAAGATAAATGAGAGAGTGGATGCACATGATGCAACAATCAAGAATATTGAAATGTAGGTGGGCCAAATTTCTATGTCTCTGAACAATCGTCCTCATGCGACACTACCTGCAGACACCTAGATAAATCCAAAAGATCAAGGCCCAAAGCAGTTGATGGCGGTAAGTCTATGTAATGGCAGAGATCTGGATGTAGAGTAAGAGAGGGCTCGAGAAACTAGACAAGCTGAGACACTTATACCAGTGCCCATTGAGCTGGATGAGTCAACGAAACTGATGGAGGTGCCAGTCCAGCCTACCCAGGAAGAAAATAGCATCTAGAATGCGACCGAGAAAGAAGCTGAGACAGTCCAAGAACCAGTAGTTGATGTAGCAGCTGATAAGGATCAATCCCAGTTGATTGGGAAGAAGAGACCTGCACCTTTCCCTCAGAGGTTGGCTAAGTATCAAAAGGAGGAACAATACAAGAAGTTCTTCGAAATGCTGAAACAAATCCAGGTAAACATACCATTGATTAAAGCTTTGAAGGAGATGCCTGGGTATGCAAAAATGATGAAGGACTTGATGTCCCGAAAGTTTGATTTCCAAGACTTGGCCACAGTTACTCTTACTCAGACATGTAGTGCAGTGGTGACTAGACCAATTGCAGAAAAGCTGTCCGACCCAGGGAGCTTTACAATTCCATGCACTATTAGTAATTTTGCTTTTGCTAAAGCACTGTGTGATCTAGGGGCTAGCATCAATCTTATGTGAAGAAGGAAGTAATAAAGTGGTTAGACGCGGGAATTATCTTCCCAATCTCTGACAACAGTTGGGTTAGCCCAGTTCAATGTGTACTTAAAAAGGGTGGCATGACGGTAGTTAAGAATGATAACAATGAATTGATCTCTACAAGAACAGTCACGGGCTGGAGAATTTGCATGGATTATAGAAAGCTAAATCTAGCCACCCGGAAAGACCACTTCCCACTTCCCTTCATTGATCAGATGTTAGACAGACTGGCAGGGAGGTCACACTTCTGTTTTCTGGATGGGTACTCAGGATACAACCAGATTTCCATTGCACAGGAGGACAGAGAGAAGACCTCTTTCACTTGTCCTTATGGCATTTATGCCTTTCGGAGGATGCCCTTTGGCCTATGCAACGCACCCGCCACATTCCAACGGGTGCATGATGGCCATATTCACTGACATGGTAGAGGACATAATGGAGGTGTTCATGGATGACTTCTCAGTGGTGGGAAATTTATTTGATGAGTGCCTGATAAATCTGACGCGTGTGCTGAAACGGTGTATCGAGACTAACCTGGTTCTGAACTGGGAGAAGTGCCACTTCATGGTACAAGAAGGCATAGTCTTGGGGCACCGGGTGTCAAGCAAAGGAATTGAGGTGGATCATGCTAAAGTAGATGTAATAGCAAAGCTACCTCCTCCAACTTCAGTCAAAACAATCAGAAGTTTCCCTGGGCATGCCAGTTTCTACCAGAGATTCATAAAAGACTTCTAAAAAATTGCCAACCCTCTCTGTAAGTTGTTAGAAAAAAATCACCCTTTCTTGTTTTCTGATGATTGCAGGGTAGCATTTGAGGAGCTGAAAAAGAGACTGGTCACAGCACCTATCATTGTTTCCCCCAACTGGGAGCAGCCATTTGAACTCATGTGTGATGCCAGTGACTACGCAGTGGGGGCTGGGACAGCGGAAGGACAAGCTGATGCATCCAATCTACTATGCTAGTAGAACGCTGAGTGGAGCCCAGCTGAACTATACTGTGATTGAGAAGGAGATGTTGGCTGTGGTGTTTGCTTTCGACAAGTTCAGATCATATCTGATTGGTTCTAAGGTAATTATATACACTGATCATGCAGCTCTCAGGTACTTGATTGAGAAGAAGAAGTCTAAGCCGCGCCTGATTCATTGGGTGTTGTTGCTACAAGAATTCGACCTTGAAATTCGTGACCGTAAGGGTACAGAGAACCAAGTCGCTGATCATCTATCACGACTTGAGGGAGCTGAAAATGCAGTTGAGGTTGAAGATATTCTGGAAACCTTTCCAGACGAGCAGCTACTCGCTACTAATCTTGAGAAAGTGCCATGGTATGCAGATTTTGCAAATTACTTGTCCAGCGGTATAGTTCCCTATGACCTTTCATCTATACAAAAGAAAAAGTTTTATCGTGACTGTCGCATGTATTATTGGGATGATCCTTACCTATTTAGAATTTGTGTTGACAATATGATCCGGAGGTGTGTCCCCGAGATAGAACAATCTTCTGTTTTGTAGGCTTGTCATGCATCGGCTTATAGAGGACATTTTGGAGGGGTCAGGATAGCTGCGAAAGTGCTTGAGGCCGGATTCTTTTGGCCAACAGTGTTTAAAGATGCACACTAATGGGTGAAGGGCTACAATGAATGTCAGTGGGCCGGGAACATTTTCCGTCGCCATGAGATGCCCATGAACCCAATTCAAGAGGTGAAAGTGTTTGATGTCTGAGGGATTGACTTCATGGGTCCCTTCGTCAGCTCCTATGGCAATAAGTACATACTTGTTACTGTGGATTACGTATCCAAATGGGTAGAAGCTGCAGCGTTGCCCACTAATGATGCAAGAGTGGTGGTTGGTTTTTTGAAGAAGAACATATTCACCAGATTTGGGACACCAAGAGCGATTATCAGTGACGGAGGCACTCACTTATGTAATAGAGCTTTCGAGAAATTGCTTGCAAAGTATGATGTACGCCACAAGGTGGCTACCCCTCATCACCCGCAAACTAGTGGGCAGGTTGAAATGTCCAACAGAGAGATAAAGAGTGTGCTAACCAAGACTGTGAACGCCACAAGAACTGATTGGGCGAAAAAGTTAGATGATGCACTCTGGGCCTATAGAACTGCTTTTAAAACACCGATTGGTATGTCACCATATAAGTTGGTGTTCGGGAAGGCCTGCCATTTACTAGTGGAACTTGAACATAGAGCGTGGTGGGCATTGAAACAGCTGAATCTAGACATCGAGGTTGCGGGCACAACAAGGATCACAGAATTGCATGAGCTCGACGAGTTTAGACATCTTGCTTTTGAGAGCACAAGGTTTTACAAGGAAAGAATGAAGAGGTTGTATGACAATAACATTGTGGAGCGAAATTTCAATCCTGGAGATATGGTGTTGCTTTATAACTCACGATTAAGGCTATTTCCGGGTAAACTCAAGTCACGATGGTCTGGACCATTTAGAGTGGTCGAAGTTTTCCCTTCAGGTGCTGTCAAGATTGCCACAGAGAAAGACTCTTGTACATTTAGAGTCAATGGGCAGAGATTGAAAGTATATGTGGGCATGAGCGAACCAAAGGAAGTGTCTGAGCTACACCTGACTGAACCACAGAGGTCGAGCGAGCCTTAAATGCGCTCAACTGCGTTATGTCGTGACGTTAAATCAGGCGCTGCATGGGAGGCAACCCATAAATGTGTTGTAAGTGTAATGCATAACTTCAAAAAAAACTAATTCGGAATGAGTTACATGCCAAGTGTGTGTGAGATAATACTTGTATTCTGTGCTTGCATGCGATACTTAGAACTTGCCCTGTGTGTTTGCAAAGCGAAATAGAAGTTGTTTGGTCTTAGAGATGATTGAGGCATTTCCTTGTGTATCCTGTATAATTGTGAATCCACCTGTACATATAGCCATAGTTAACCCCTTCGAGCCTAAATCCTGTTCTTTGATAACCTTACAATAACCTACATTCCTGTGTTTGAATAGTTGACTGTTTGAACCTGTACCTTCTAGAAGCACTTGAATCGTTAAAGAGCATATAAAAGTCAAAGTGTGGGGTAGTAATGGAGTGGGAAAAGGAAAATCAGGAAAATACTTGAATGGTGCAATGGCTATGAAAAAAGAGAGGCCAGTTGCACCTAAAGAAAAGTGGGGGTAGCCTATGAAACAAGTGTGGAAGAATGATTGGGTTGAACAGGGAAATTGGAATAAAGGGAACGATTGTATTAAAAGTGCTTAGGGGGTTAGTCACTATATCCAAATATATCCTACCCGTCCCTTAGCCTACATTATAACCAAATAAAGACCTCTTGATCTTGGACTGAACAACTCGATTAGTAGAGTATTACACTAAGGGCAAGCTTATGGTTTATCTGTGTGGCATGTGAATGTTCTTTGCTAAGAGTGAGTGGATTCGTTCTATCTATAGTTCCTTGTTGCTTGATTTTATGTGTGTGGAACTTCTCTCAGAAATGTTATGTGAGGGCATGTGACTCAGGAAGAAAAAGCAAGTTTTCACCTCTGTTTAGAGTAACTAGAGTAAGCACGAGTGTGGCCTGGCATTAGAGTCTTCATCTGAGGTGTGGTTGTTGCACTGCTTAGGTTGTTCTTTCATAATGGTGGGTGTGACATAAACTGGGTAATGCATCGAACGATTAGGCCCAGAAGTGTGGTTCAACTTGCTCGAGGACGAGCAAAGATTTAAGTGTGGGGTGTTGATAATAGGTGAATTGGACTATAATTAGGCCCTAAAGAACCACCTTCTTGTATAGTTTTGTGGTAAAAAGTGATAACAAAATGCTCTGATTAGTGCTTTTCATGCTTTGCAGG
Organism: Nicotiana tabacum; assembly: GCF_000715075.1. Lineage (NCBI taxonomy): Eukaryota > Viridiplantae > Streptophyta > Magnoliopsida > Solanales > Solanaceae > Nicotiana > Nicotiana tabacum. Next base: position 56,139,850 of record NC_134084.1, read on the forward strand.
CTATATACAATAAAAGAAGTCTATGGAGTACTTTTGGGATCAATTATGGAGAAAAAGAGGCCAATCGTACAATATCCGCTAAGTGCACCACGCGAAGGCAGCAAAAACCAGAACTGGAGATAGACTGCCGCGGTCCCGGCGTAACCGTGGTCGGACCGTGGTAGAAGTCTGTTGCGGATTCTGAGAGGCTAGTTGGCCGCGGTCCTGGAGTAACCGCGGTAAGACCGCGATAGGAAGCGAAAAATTGAGGGACTGAAGTGCAAAACACGGGATTTTTAGCCCAAAACCCTATATTAAACAATAGAACTCGTCCAATGGAGGCATGTAATGTTTTAGAAAGCACTTTGGCAAGAGAAACAAGTGTGAGAGATCACCCAAAACATCATATTTTCTTCTTCTCTTTATTTTTCTTGCAATTTTGATCAAGAATATTTTCATAGTTTATTTACCCATTGTCATGAGTAGCTAAATCTTTTGTCTAGGGTTTTGATGGAACCTATTGAAGGATGAACTTCTTGAGTATGTTAATATAGTTTGCCAGTTTAATCTCTATTTGTTCAACTACGTGTTTGTTGTAGTTAATTGATAGGATCCTCAATTAGCTGTGCCTATTTAGTATGCATAACTCGGGAGAGAGCGCATATTTAGGTAATTGTTGAACAACATCACTCCCAAAGTATAAGAGGGATCTATAACTGTGGGTTTAAAGGCGGGATTAGGGATAACAAAGTCTTGGGTGCAATCTAAAGTGAACTGTAATAAACAAAGCCAGCTAGCGTATCTCGGGAGAGTGCGTCTAGTAAATTATCGTGATTACTCGGGAGAGATTCACGGTAAAAAGGGTGTTCATGGTTGAAAGAGATGTGTTGGTAAATCTATATGAAATATAAACAGAAGGGATTCCATCAATAGGGGAAATCACTACCTTAGAACCTTCTCATTATTGTTCACAACTTAAGCTTATTTAGTTTACAACTGTTTATTGACTTTCAATCTTAGTTATTAAATATACCATCAACTGTTATTCACAACGTTTGAGGAAGTTGATTCTAAAGAATTTAGTAAGTCCAACGAAAGTAATTGATAGGTTAATTCTCTATGGATTCGACTCTGGCATAAATACTCAGGTTATATTTGCAATGTCCGCATTGTCCTTTTATAAGGCATAGTTGGGCGTGATCACATGCCGCCGGAAAAGGATATTGATTTTGGTATTGATCTAGTGTTGGTTACTCAACCCATTTCTATTCCACCCTATCGTATGGCACCAGCGGAGTTGAAGGAATTAAAGGAGCAGCTTTATGAACTCCTTGATAAGGGGTTTATTCGGCCTAGTGTGTCATCGTGGGGTGCGCTTGTTCTATTTGTGAAGAAGAAGGATGGCACGATGAGGATGTGCATTTATTATAAGCAGTTGAACAAAGTTACAATCAAGAACAAGTATCCTTTGCCTCGTATCGATGATTTGTTTGACCAGCTTCAAGGAGCGAGAGTGTTCTCCAAGATTGATCTCCATTCAGGTTATCACTAGTTAAAGTTCAGGGACTCGGATATTCTTAAGATAGCTTTCAGGACTTGATATGATCATTATGAGGTCCTGGTGATGTCTTTTGGGCTGACCAATGCCCCAACAACGTTCATGCATTTGATGAATAACGTGTTTCGGCCTTATCTTGATTCGTTTGTCATAGTTTTCATTGATGATATTCTGGTGTACTCGCATAGTCAAGAGGAGAACGCGGAGCATTTGAGAGTTCTATTGCAGAGATTGAGGGAGGAGAAGCTTTATGCAAAGTTCTCCAAGTGTGAGTTTTGGCTCAGTTCAGTGGCTTTCCTGGGGCACGTGGTGTCCAGTGAGGGTATTCAGGTTGATCCGAAGAAGATAGAGGCGGTTCAAAGTTAGCCCAGATCGTCCTCAGCCACAGAGATTCACAACTTTCTTGGTTTTGCGGGTTATTACCATCGGTCTGTTCAGGACTTGGCAATCAGTTCATGAGGTTAGATATTTTGGAGCCCAGTCGGGTATTGGCTTGTGTGATTTCTCGGTCTTTCTTATTTGATCACATCAAAGAGTGCCAGTATGATGATCCTCATTTGCTTATACTCAAGGATAGAGTTCAACACGATGATGCTAGATGTGTGACTATTGGTGATGATGGGGTGTTGAGGATGCAAGGTCGGATATGTGTGCCCAATGTAGATGGGCTTCGGGAGTTGATTCTTGAGGAGGCAGGCCCATAGCTCACGGTATTCCATTCATCCGGGTGCTGCGAAGATGTATCAGGATCTGAGATAGCATTATTGGTGGAGAAGAATGAAGAAGAACATTGTGGGATTTGTAGCTCGGTGTCTCAATTGTCAGCAGGTGAAATATGAGCATCAGATACCGGGTGGCTTGCTTCAGTAGATGGATATTCCAGAGTGGAAGTAGGAGCGAATCACCATGGACTTTATAGTTGGGCTCCCACGGACTTTGAAGAAGTTCGATGCTATTTAGGTGATCGTGGATCGGCTGACCAAGTCCACGTACTTCATTCATGTGTGTACTACCTATTCTTTAGAGCGATTGGCAGAGATCTATATCTGGGAGATTGTTCGTTTGCATGGTGTCCCAGTTTCCATCATTTCAGATAGGGGCACTTAGTTTACTTCACAGTTTTGGAGGTCTGTGCAGCGAGAGTTGGGTACTCAGGTTGAGTTGAGCACAGTTTTTCACCCTCAGACAGACGAGTAGTCCGAGCGCACTATTCAGATATTGGAGGACATGTTGCGCGCTTGTGTCATTGATTTTGTAAGGTCATGGGATCTGTTTCTACCACTTGCAGAGTTTGCTTATAATAATAGTTACCAGTCGAGTATTCAGATGGCTCCATATGAAGCTTTGTATGGGAGACAGTATAGATCTCTGGTTGGTTGGTTTGAACCGGGTGAGGCTAGGATATTGGGAACAGACTTGGTGCAGGATGCTTTAGACAAGGTGAAGGTGATTTAGGAGAGGCTTCGTACAGCGAGACAAAAGAGTTATGCTAACAGGAAGGTTCGGGATTTTTCCTACATGGTTGGTGAGAAGGTTCTGTTGAAAGTTTCACCCATGAAGGGTGTTATGAGATTTGGGTATAAGGGTAAATTAAGTCTTCGGTTCATTGAGCCTTTTGAGGTGCTTCAAAGGATTGGGGAGGTGACTTATGAGCTTGCTTTGCCACCCAGCTTATCGAGTGTGCATCCGGTATTTCATGTTTCTATGCTCTGAAAGTATATTGGCGATCCGTCTCATGTTTTGGATTTCAGCACGGTTCAGTTAAATGATGATTTGACTTATGATATGGAGCCAGTAGCTATTTTGGAGCGTTAGGTTCGAAAGTTGAGGTCAAAGGATATAGCTTCAATGAAAGTGCAGTGGAGAGGTCGGCCTGTAGAGGAGGCTACCTAGAAAATCGAGTGGGAGATGCGGAGCAGATATCCTCATCTATTTGAGGCTTCACGTATGTTTCTTGACCCGTTCGAGGACAAAAGTTTATTTAAGAGGGGGAGGATGTAACGACCTGGCCGATCGTTTCATGAGTTACTGTTCTGTTTCCCCCATTTATGCTTCTTATTGCCTTGTTCAACTATATTATGTGTTATCGGGTTGGTTGGCTTGGGTTCGGAGAGGTTTTGGTAAGGTTTGAGATACTTAGTCTCTTTTGAGTAAGCTTAAGTTGGAAGAAGTCAACCGGATATTGACTTATGTGAAAAAGGGCTCGGATGTGAATTTCGATGGTTCGGATAGTTTCGGGAGGTGATTTGGGACTTAGGAGTGTGATCAGAATGTATTTTGGAGGGCCGTAGTAGATTTAGGCTTGAATTTGCGAAATTGGAATTTTGGCGTTTTTTAGTTGGTAAGTGAGATTTTGATACATGAGTCGGAATGGAATTCCGGGAATTGTAGTAGGTCTGTTGTGTCATTTGGGATATGTATGCAAAATTTCAGGTCATTCGGACGTGGTTTGATAGACTTTTTTTATTAAAAGCGGAATTCGGAAGATTTTTGGAACCTTAGGCTTGAATCCGATGTTATTTAGTTGATTCGATATTGTTTGAGGTGTTTTGAAGATTGGTATAAGTTTTGATAGTGATATATGACTTGTTCGTGCTTTTGGTTGAGGCCCCGGAGGCCTCAAGGTGATTTCAGATGGTTGACGGGAGATTTTGGAGTTGAGTTTGGCAGCTGAAGTTTATTGCTGCTGTCATAACCGCACCTGTGGTTGGAAAGCCGCAGGTGCGATGCCAGCGGAAGCGGAAGGCAAGCCGCAGATGCGGCCAAGAGGAAGGTCAGGCGGAGCCGCAGAAGTGCACATCTGGGCGCACCTGCGAGAGAGTGACCGCAGGTGCGGTCGTAAGGATTTTAAGTCATTTTCGTAGGTGCGGGTCCACAGGTATGACCATTTAACCGTAGGTGCGGTTTTGCTGGGCCAGAAAGTATATAAACCCTCATTCGCGAGTTTCAGCCTTTCTTCACCATTTTTAAATCGATTTTGGAGCTTTTGGGGGGAATTTGAAGAGGGAATCCAAGGGAACTTCATTGAGGTAAGATTTTTGAACATAAAACTCGTCCTATGGTATTATTTCATTGATTAGGCTTGAAATTTCTGGAAATTTGTGCGTAAATATTAAAGGAACTGGGGCTTGAGATTGGAGACCTTTGATTAGGGGTTGGAGGGGTCATTTGTTGTCAGATTTTGGTACTTTTGATATGAATGAACTCGTGGGGGAATAAGGATTTCATTGATGTAAACTTTGTCGGATTTTGAGACGTGGGCCCGGGGGTCGAGTTTGGTAAATTTCGAGATTTGTATTGTAATTTGAGTATTTTTGAGTGGGCGTTGTTCCCTTAGCATGTTTTGATGATTATATACTGATTTTGGTTAGATTTGGAGCATCCGGAGGCCGATTCGAGAGACAAGGGCATCGTGGGCTAAAGTTTGGACCGGATAGAGGTAAGTAATGATTGTAAATGTTGTCCTGAGGGCATGAAACCCTAGATTTCACATTGTTGTGCTACTATGAGGTGACGCACACGCTAGGTGACAAGCGTGGGGTCGTGCACCGTTGGGGATTGTGACTTAGTCCATCCCATATGATTGTTTAACCGTATATTTGATTGGAAACTATTAGTCGTCGTCATGTTTTGGGCCGAATGCCATATTTGGGCCTCGTGCTAACTGTTTTGGACCCTTAGGGGATTTTTACTACATTTCTCACTGTTTTGACTTCATATTTGTACTCAGTCATGTTGTATTCTACTGTTTTCATAACCCAGCTATATTTACTCTATTTTGACATCTTAAATGATATTTTGGGCTGATCATCATATTTTTACTGTGCCTGAGTGGCTTTGAGAGATTTCTGACTGAGTGAGGCCGAGAGCCTATGTTGTGAGGTTATTATGGGATCGGGTTGCGCGCCGCTGCGGTATTGTACTAATTCATGATTATGAGGCCGAGGGCCTGAGTTGTTACGCCACGGGGTGGCTTGATATGAGGCCGAGAGCCTGTTTGATTATGCCACAAGATAGCTTGTTATTGCGCTTGGGCCGTAAGGGGCCCTTCCCGAAGTCTGTACACCCCTAGAGAGCGCGGGTACCCAGTGTGAGATGTGATATAGCCCAAGGGGCTGATGTTGTTCCATGTTATTGTCCGAGGTGATACGAGTGATTGAGAGAAAGCCCGAGGGGCTGATTCTGTTGGTATTTTGCCCGAGGGGCTGATTTTATAAATCTATCTTCTCTCACTGCTTTTCATTCACTCGTTTAAATTGCTAAAAGATGTTTTAAAGAGGTTTTTACTAAACTAAGGTGTTTCTATGAGCTTTTACTGTTTTATTACATTGTTATGGTTTTATATTGCCTCTTTGTAGCATTTTGGTGTGTTTTACGTGTTTTTATTATCACTCAGATGCCTTTACTTTTATTACTTACTGAGTTGGCGTACTCACATTACTCCTTGTACCCTGTATGCAGAATTGGGAGTCTCGGGCCACGCTAGCTAGTACTGATTTGCTTCCACCGCAGGCCTATTCGGAGTTGACTAGGTAGCTGCTCGGCGTTCGCAGCCCAGTGCTTCTCCTTCCTATCTTTACATTCCTTGTACTAGCTTTGTACTAGACTGTGTAGTCTTTGCATACTCTTAGACGGATATTTAGATGCTCATGACTGGTAACACCCCGATGTCGGGCTGTGTTTGTTTTCGCATTTTTCTATTCTACTCTTTGTTTTGGGATTTATGGCTTATTAATAGCTTAAAATGAATTATTATAACTGTTTAATTGGTTTGGGGGTTTGTGTCGGCTGGCCTTGTTTCACGATAGGCGCCATCACGATCGGGTCCAGTTTAGGGTCGTGTCAAGTTGGTATCAGAGCCCTTTAGTAGTGAAACTATGTCATGACATTTTTAACACTCAAGAAATTCCCAAAAAAATCAACAAAACCTATCTTTGTCTAATCCCAAAAATTCCTAACGCAAATAACATTAGGAATTTCAGACCAATTGGCCTTTGCAACATCATTTACAAAATAATTCTAAAAATACTTGCAAATCGCCTTAAGCCTTTCCTTGAACAAATTATAAGCCCCTTTAAAGCAAGCTTCATGAAAAATAGAAGAGCTTCTGACAATGCTGTTATCATTCAAGAACTAGTTTCCAACTTAAAAAAAATTAAAAGGAAAATAAAGTCACATGGTTCTTAAAATTGATCTGGAAAAAGTGTTTGATCGACTAGAGTGGTCTTTTGTCCATCAAACTCTTAAATATTTCAACTTCCCTCCAAAATTCTCAAAACTGCTATTAAATTGTATATCAACAAGTTCTATAGCAGTTTTAGTTAATGTTTCCATCATAAAATTCTTTGAACCAAGCAGGGGAATCAGGCAAGGTGATTCCATATCACCTTATACCTTCATCCTTTGTTTAGAAATGCTATTAAGATATATAAGTCATCAAGTTGATATTAAGAATTGGGACCCAATAACCACAGGAAGAAGAAGTCCAAATTTTTCCCACTTATTCTTTGTAGATGATCTTACCCTAATGGCAAAGGTCAATAAGAAATCATGCCATACCATTAAGAGTGGATTAGATTATTTTTGTAACTTGTCAGGACAATATATTAACACTACTAAATCAAAAATTCTCTTTTTAAAAAATTGTCCTCAAACTCTTATTAAAGATGTTACCAATACATTAGATATTAAAAGAAGTGATTTCTTTGGTACCTACATAGGTTTCCCTATTTTAAACACATACCGTAGGCCAAGGGACTACCAATTCATAATTGATAAAATGCGTACTAAACTAGCGGCTTGGAAAATGAAGTTCATCAATATAGCAGGTAGAACAACCCTACCCCAATCGTGCCTAAACTCAATACCAAAACATTATATGCAATACATATTACTTCCAAGAAAGATCATTAACCAAATTGATAAAGTTCAAAGACATTTTATATGGGGTACAACCACTGAAAGGAAAAAAAATCATCTTATCAAATGGTCTACTATTTGCCAACCAAAGCTAATGGAAGTCTTGGACTCCATAATACAAATTCTAAAAATTTATGCACTCTAGCTAGCCTAGTATGGAGAATGCTTACTAATGGTACTACATCCTGGGCTAGACTAATGATCTCCTCCTATGCATCTAGCAATGCTAAAAACAAAAATTCTTTCATCTGAAAAAGCATTCAAAAAGGATGGGATTTATGTTCCAAGGGTATTATTTGGTCACCCCATCGTCATTTCAACATAAACATATGGGAAACCAATTGGATTCCAAAGTTAGAAAATCTTAGGAAAACAATAGAAGACCCTTTCTTAAATACGGATTGTTCCATAAAATTAAAAGACATCTTTGATGGGAAAAACTGGTTCTTTAATAAAATCTCCTTCAATATTCCTAATGACGCTAAAGAAAACATCACCAAGGTAAGAATTCGTCTAAAGGGACCAACGAGTGACATTTTAATATGGTCACCAACTACAAAAGGTTTTTTTACGACCAAAACTTGCTATAACCTAATGGAGCCTCCAACAAATACCCAAATAGATTTCAAATGGATTTGGAAATTAGCCTGCCCAGATAAAATCAAATTCTTCCTATGGCAATGTCTCCATAATAAAATACCTTGTAGAAAATACCTAGCAAAGATTGGCTTAAACATTGATCCAAATTGCCCTATATGCAAATGTAAAGAAGGGGAATCTATAATTCACATCTCTTTAACTGCAAAGCCTCTAAATTTTTTTGGGACAGTCTTGGGTGGCAACATTACTATAAAACTCAAGATGAACACTGGCTTATTCAGCTAAAAGCTTTTGATTACCCAATAAAAAATAATTTTATAAATTGAGATTCTTTCTTTCCTTTTGCTATATGGTATATTTGGTAAAATAGGAATAGTAACAATCAAAACAACACTGAAACTCCTATTAATGGTGATTATATTATTGAAAAGGCTACTGAATTCAAACACCTCACTGAAAAAAGTATATACACTCCTCAAAAAATTCCCATCAAAATTGGATGGCACAAACCACCAAAAGGATGGTTTAAACTAAATATTGATGCTAGTTTTAACAGTTATACACAAAAATATGGCCTGGGAGGTGTATTCAGGAATGCCAATGGATATTGGGTAGTGGGCTCTGGAAAATCATCCCATGCTAGCGGATCATTAGAAGCAGAAATCAAGGCTCTACTAGAGGGACTCAAAACAACATAAGAATGAGGAATGTTCCATTTTGAGATAGAGACAGATTCCATGGAGGTAATTCAATCAATCCAACAAGGCAATAGATTATATGATGACATTGTTAATGAATGCAGGTTGTTAATGTACCGACAGAAGGACATAACCCTCCAGCACGCATTCAGGTAAGGGAATAGTATAGCTCATCAAATGGCTAAGAAGGCTGCTGTTCAAACGAAGGGAATTTTTTTTTTGTTGAACCTCCATCTTATGTAAAATGTATTGTGGAAAGGGAACTAGTAGAACACTATGTTTTGTGAAATTTCTATCTTATAAAGCTTGCAATACTCTAGCAAGCGTAGGAAATCAAAGTGTCCTTAATGACACCAAATATGCAAGTCATGTACTAAATGCTACTTAGTTATTAATATATATATATATATTTCCTGTTTGCTAAAAAAATAATCTTTTTATTCTTCTTTTATCTATTTTTTTTAAATTATTTTTTATATATAACTTACGTGTAAGGCTTATACGAAGTGAGATTTTAATAAATCTCTAAATATTATAATTTTCTACATGGTTCGAATAAGAAAACAAATTAATAAGTAAAATTTTAATTAATTTTAAGCTCTTAAATATTTAAAAAGTAATTAAATAACTTTTAAATGAAGTGTTTTTTTAATAACATTTAACATAAAATTTGAGGGACTTCACAATATTTTTTTGTGTGACAAAGATTAAGTTTGAAATGAAAAAGAAAAGCATTAGCATAAATTTTAGTGTGATAAAGATTAAGTTTGAATTAAAAAGAAAAAGCATTAGTTTAAATTTAGTATTTATTCTCGTAAATATTATTTTATTAATAGTACTATGTTGGATGGTAATACTCACGTTTTCTTATTTAATTAACATGTTATGGTGAAGGCTAGGAATTAGAACGTCTTAATTAGCTCAACAATTAAATATTTAATAACCAAAATTTTAGGTAATTTAAATCCTAAATATTAGAAAAGTAACTTAAATTACAATTATGTCCAATGTAAAATTTATTTTTAGTTGAATTTTACTAGGTTGTTGTTGTTGTGAAATTTATTTTTAGAGTGTAAAAAAGGAGAACAATATTTCGCTAAAGGCCTTCATGCTTTTAATATAGTATAAATATAGATATAGATAGACAAATAATAAATAATAAATATAAATATAGATTTGTAAAAGATATAATCAAAGAAAATCTTATTTGACTCCTCAAATAACAATATGTTTATATTTTTTAAACAAAGGGAGAAATAGATTTAAAAAAAAAAGAAAGAAAAGTTATATTAAATATAATTATTATCAATTCTCACCTATTAATGAGTATAAGTATATTTTTTAATTATACTTATATCATATTAACCAAGTAATTATTTGGCTAGACAAAAATATTAGTATATAATTACGCCCAATTATGCGGCTTTCCAAACAAGCTTTAAAGATAAGAATTTTGGGTAGGATTGTGAGACGGTGTGATAGAGCCGCCTACGACCACATCAAGGAGGAAAAAGAAAAAAGAAAAAAGAAAAAAGACGCCTTTTTTCCAATGATTTTCATGTAAAAAGTCTTCTCTTCTTCTCTCCTCTTTCTCTTCGTTTCCCCCATTCTTCTCTTATGGCTTCAAAATAGCTCTAAAATTCCTCTAACCCTACTATTCTGAACCCCTTCTAAACGTGGATTACATATATATACATATAAGGCTGACACTTCGAAAAATTTGGATGAATCGAGGCGATTCTAAGTGGGATTTTGCTAGATCTGTTTTTTGTTTTAGGTAAGTTCTTGGCTATATGGGTAGATTTTGTTTGGAATTTGCACGTGCCAATTTTGGAATATTTGATCTGTTTCTTCATATTCTTGTCTTATTAAGGTTTTTCTTGTATTCGGGTGTGTGTGAAATTTTTTGGTTCGTTATTGTTTTTCTCTTGTGAATCCTTTGTCTTTAAGTCTAATTTTTTCTGTCCTTGATAAGAATCTTGGGAAAATCAGGTTTGCTTATTTATTTATTTAATTATGGGAACAATGATCGCGTGTTTCGAAAATAATGATGATAGTTTTGTTTTTTCGTCGTGGATTAGAGTTTCTGCTAGTATAATTGAAATTGGTTTGTCTCCAAAAGCTGGTCTCAGCTTATATAATGTAAATTGACAGTTTCGAAGTGAGTATGAAAAACCGGGGCTTATATGATGGTTGTTACAGCTTAAGCCTTTTGCCTTTTTTAACCAAAAAATTAAAAAAGAGAGAGAAACTTGTTGGGCATAAATGTGATTTTTATAGCTTAAATTGGACCCCTTTTTTCGTACTCAAGACTGAATGTGATATTGCAGCTATTTATCAACTTAAAAAATGGTAATATTGTGGTTTCTGTATGCTCGTGTTGCAGTGTTATTTTATTTGAAGAACGCATTTGCCATATTGGAGTAAGGGTGTGAATATGATAGATGCTTCACAATTTCACTCTTAGGATGCTGATTGATGGGTGTAAGGTTGCATCTCCTTTTTCTGTTTTAATAATTACCTATTGATATCTTATTGAGATGTTATCCTGCAGATTAAATGTTTTGGTGTTGCTTTTGGAATCATTGGGGATGTTTTGTCTAATTGATGGATGATGACCATTCAATGGATAGTGCTGTCGATCAATTGTCTCGCGAGCAAGTTCAGCGCCTCTACAACAAGGTTGCCTTATCCTCTGATTGCTTTTCCATTTGAATTGAGTGTTTATATATGTAAAACAATCATGCATTCATTTGTGTTGCTTTACTTGTAAAGCTGCAAGTTGGACATCCTTGCATAAAGACGTATTTGTTGACTGTAAGGCTGCTAGCTATATCTGTCTAGTTTATCTTCTTGCATAAAAAGAGCAACTGCATATTTGCTTGTTTGGAGCTTGTAATTGACATTTTTTACTTAACATAATTTTCCCCCCCAAAAGAATGTTGAGTTGGAGAATAAACGTAGAAAGGCAGCACAAGCTAGAGTTCCTTCTGACCCAAGTGCATGGCAACAAATGCGAGAAAACTACGAAGCTATCATCCTTGAGGATAATGCCTTCTCAGAACAACATGAAATAGAGTATGCCTTGTGGCAGTTGCATTACAGGAGAATTGAGGAATTGCGCGCACACTTCAATGCTGCTGTAAATTCTAATGTGTCAACCAATTCTCTGAATGGGAAAGTTCCCCATCATAGTGGACCTGATCGCGTCACAAAGATCAGAACACAGTTTAAAACTTTTCTTTCAGAAGCAACAGGATTTTATCATGATTTGATGCTAAAAATTAGGGCTAAGTATGGCCTGCCGCTGGGATATTTCTCTGATGATCAAGAAAATCAGATTCCTTCCTCTAAAGATGGTAACAAATCTGTGGAGGTGAAGAAAGGATTGATATCCTGCCATCGTTGTTTGATTTATCTTGGCGATCTTGCTCGGTACAAAGGCTTATATGGTGTGGGTGATTCCAAAGCTTGTGATTTTGCGGCTGCTTCGAGTTATTACCTGCAAGCTTCTTCACTTTGGCCTTCTAGTGGCAATCCTCATCACCAGGTATTTTCTGTGAGCAAATGGGGAATATGGTTATTGAGTAACCTTCATATGAAACATTTTGTTTTTCTGTCTGTTCTTATTGTGATGGCTGACTGTGTTTCCTCAGCTTGCAATACTGGCTTCCTATTCCAATGATGAGCTTGTGGCTATTTATCGCTATTTTCGCAGTCTTGCAATAGAAAGCCCTTTTGCCACGGCAAGGGATAACTTGATCATTGCATTTGAGAAGGTAAACTGCCTATTGAGAAGATATTTCAAGATTTTGCTGGTAGTTTGGTTAAGATCCTAGACAGCTCTTTCTTTTTTTCTCCTGTATTTATGACGCCTCCCCCCCTCCCCCCCCCCCCAAAAAAAGCCTCCCAGACACACACACTCACTCTTGTGTAATGTGATCATTAGATAATTGATTTAGGTGCCCCTCCGGTTCAAATTATATGACACATTTCCTTATTAGTCCGTTCCAAAATAATGACATATTTCTACATTTGAAAATAATTTATCTTTAAACTTTCCCTTTTATCCATTTTACCCTTAGTGAGAAGCTTTTATAACCACACAAATTGAAAGCCCCACAAAAGTATTTATCCTTAAGCTTTTAAAATCACAAGTTTCGAAAGTCTTTCTTTTTTGTTTAAACTCCGTGCCGAGTCAAACTACGTCACATAAATTGAAATGGAGGTAGTAGACTAATTTTTTTTTAATGTTGGAAAAATTGCATCCTTATGTTGGTGGTGAGAATGTTTATGATTGACCAACTGGAGTTTGTTATGTAGGATCATGACTACTAGGTATTATTTAGTCTGGATTGAGATCTTTACTTTAGTTGTTGGCTTGGTACGTTCTTTTTTTTGGGTATAACCATGGTGTTTGGACGAGTTTGTATGCACTTCGACTAATTTCACGGGATACTTGATTCCTCCTACTAGAACAAATGAGAAGAAAACACCTAGTGTTTCTGCTGTATTTGAATATGAGACCTCATGGTTCTCATCCTTGGTGCCTTCTTGAGAAAATAGATGTTCGATGTTACCCATATGCGGATGCAGGAAAAGATTTAGTAGTGAGAGTTATTTAGAATGGCTTGAATTATGTCATATATCTCCTGCTTGTCTGTGTTAGAACTGCCGCAAATATCTTGTAGCAGCGTGGTATTTCTCGTGGTACGTAACCATAAATGATTTTGGTAAAAGCTAAGAATGTTGTACCGTAACCTGCTCTAATAGCGGACAATATTGATGATTTATGTAATAGCTAACCATAGACAGGTAATGAAGTTGGTTTGTGGCTTAGAGAATGTTTAATTGTATGCTATATATGTGTAGTTGTACTATACCCGTTTCTTTTGGCCTAGTAGACAGGGGAGTACCACATGTTAGGTAGGGGGTTCAATTCTTCATCCCAACTTTTGATTCCACTTCAAATAAAAAAGCTTATAGTGTAGTGGCAAAAGTGGCTAAAAATAGAAGATGGGGCATTTTTTCGTTATTTTCTTGAATGCCGTTAGTATTCCTGGCTCTACCACTGTTAGTAGAGATAGGAATGTGTTAAAATTTTGACATACATGCGTATCATTTTTGTAATTCCGAAAGAGATTGGGGAGGAATTTCAATTATTTTTAGTTTAGCGTGGTTTGGACATAGACGGTTTCCAGAATATTTGCTATTTCGAGTGACCTTTACTGGAAGACTCAGTGATGTTACTCTTGTGTCGATGGCCTTTAGTTTTATCTTTTGAATGGTAAGATTAACTCTATTACTTTGAACGCATGTTAACTCTCAATGTGAATCACCAAGAACTTATGGACTCAGTGATGTTACTCTTGTGTCGATGGCCTTTAGTTTTATCTTTTGAATGGTAAGGTTAACTCTATTACTTTGAACGCATGTTAACTCTCAATGTGAATCACCAAGAACTTATGGAACCCAAATAAATTGTGGATTTCTGTTGTTCCTCATGTAAATTTTATTTGTTTAACTAGATGTTATTGGTCCTTTGTAAAATTTGTGAACAGTAGCATCTGTTAACATCTTTTGGCAGAACCGTCAGTGTTACTCTCAACTTGTGGGGGATACTAAAGCTTCCTCCACCAAGGCCGTACGTCCTCGTACAACTGGCAAAGGAAGAAGCAAAGGAGAAACGAGGCATCCACTGAAAGATGGTAGGGTTGAAGCAAGTTCAGCCCAGGAAAAAGGTTCTAGTATGTCTGACATCTTCAAAACCTTCAGCACAAGATTTGTTCGATTGAATGGTATTCTTTTCACTCGCACTAGGTATTTTCCTGTCCATGCTGTAATACAAATCTCTGGTGTTTTGACTACAATATATCATTAAGATATTATTGCTTTGTTTTCCATCTTTAACCAGTTTGGAGACTTTTGGAGAAGTGCAATCGGTGGTTAAAAAGGATCTGCTTGAGCTTCTCTCCTCTGGGACTGATGAGAAGTATAATTTTGGTTCTGACACTGCCGACTGTAAACTGGCTTTTGTGAGGCTCGTGGCCATCCTAATATTCACTGTTCATAACGTGAATAAGGAAAGCGAAAACCAGTCATATGCTGAGATTTTACAAAGATCGGTTCTCCTACAGAATGCATTTGCTGCTGTGTTTGAGTTCATGGGTCATGTAGTTGAAAGATGTGTCCAATTAAATGATCCCACAACAAGTTTCCTTTTGCCAGGGGTTTTGGTGTTTGTAGAATGGTTAGCGAGCCGTCAAGATGTTGCACTTGGCAACGAACCAGAAGAGAAGCAAACCAGGGCTAGATCATTTTTCTGGAAGAACTGCATTGCTTTCTTTAATAAGCTTTTGTCTAGTGGGTTTAAGTTTGTTGATGATGACAAGGATGATACATGCTTCTTCAATATGAGCAGGTATGATGAAGGAGAGAGCGATAATCGTCTTGCATTACCCGAGGATTTTGAGCTGAGAGGATTTATACCTTTTCTTCCGGCACAACTTATCCTTGATTTTTCAAGGAAACATTCTTTTGGTGGTGATGGTGGCATCAAAGAGAAGAAATCACGTCTCCAGAGGATAATAGCAGCAGGAAAGGCTCTTGCTAATGTGGTCCGTGTTGGAGAAGAGGGAATATATTTTGACGGTAGAGCAAAGAAATTCATCATTGGCATTGAGCCTCAAGTATCTGATGATTATGCGCTTAATTGCTCCATGGAAGTTCCCAAATTGAGTGGTATTGAGTTGGAGAATTCAGCTGCAGGGCAGTTAACTGTAGGACCTCTGCAGCCAAAGCAGCAATTGTATGTGGAAGGTGAGGAAGAAGATGAGGTAATTGTTTTTAAGCCATCGGTGGTAGAAAAGCATGTGAATGGAAGTGCTTCAAACATGATGACCTCAGAAGGTCATGATTCTGGTGTTAGTGCTGCCAGTGTTCCTCCTGGGGTTAGCGTGGCCTCTGTTGGTCTAGGAAATGAAATGGGTCCATTTTCAGCTGCACTTGATGGATTGATCATGCAGAGTGCATTACATGCTAGTGCAAGGCCACCCTCAAGTATTGCCAATAACAGTGGCCAATATATGCAGCCTATTCAACCAAGTACTTCATTGTGGTCCGTTGAACGAGCTGCTGTTATGAATGGACTTGCCAGCTTGAACATGATAGGAAATGGTCCAACTGTAATATCTGAGTTGCAAGATCAAGTATTTCCACCTGAGCCATATTCTGTCCCTTTTCCCCAGTCTGTCAATTTTGGCATGACAAATAATATTCGTGTGCATATCCCAGATGCTGCCATACCATCTAACTTCAGTTCACTTTCATCCTCAGTAGTTGGTATTGATAGCATGTCAATTAAGTCCCCATCAGTCATGTCAACAGGCATAAGGAAAAATCCAGTTAGCAGACCTATTAGGCATCTGGGTCCGCCTCCAGGCTTTGGTTCTGTTCCTTCGAAAGTCCTGGAGGAGTCTTCTTCAGCAATGACCATAAAGAATGAACATACTACTCTTCCTCCTATGGATGACTATAGCTGGCTGGATGGATATCAGTTGCCTTCATCACATCAGAGCATTGGTTTCAATAACTCCATTAATCATTCAACACAAAACTACCACTCAATGAGCAAGAGTAGTAGCTCCGTTGGGATGGTGAGCTTTCCTTTCCCTGGGAAACAGGTAAACTCTCTGCATGTGCAATCAGGGAACCAGAGAGGTTGGGAGGACTACCAGATATCTGAACAATTAAAACTGTACCAGGGGCAACCTCAGCAACTCCAGAGTGGAAACCAACAATCTGTTGAACTGCCTCAGCGGCATGAAGGACAGTCTCTGTGGGAAGGCCATTTTTTTGTGTGATATGGATACAGGAGATTAGATGGTAAAATGACATTTTTCTGTACCTTTACAGAGAATTACTTGAACACATTCTCCATGACTGCTTTTATCTTTCCGAGCCCTGCATTTTATCTTTCTTACAGTTGGCTGCTCAAGCTTTTCCAGGTTGTTAACAGTTACAGTGGCGATGTCCAGCGGCCTGTTGCTATGACGTTCAACCATCATATTTGCAGTGTCGCCAAGGTTAATTAAGTTTTCTCGCAGCATGGATGGTCTTGGAGTGTTGCGGGCACTTGCTGTTGAGCAGGTATTCGTGCTCTCTCTTCCTCCCTTCCTCTCCCCTCCCTTCCTCCCTCCCATTCTCTTGGATCTCTACTGTTGCATTTGAGTCCACACGATTAGTTAATATGTTGGACATACTTTTAACATTTTTTGATAATTCATTAATGAGGGGATGGCTTTTATTTTCTCGGTAGTCCGCTGAGAAAGTTCCCCTCATTTTTATTTTTCTTCCTAGCATGGGAGGAAAACCCCGAAGAATTTACATAGATTCCAATGTAAGAACAAATTCAAGCTCTTGATGGCTCTTTCATTACCCTGATATTTTCTCTGAGCGAGCTTAATAACTATTATGTGCTTTTGCTGGTTGGTCTGGAAAGTATTTGGGGGCACTGGTGTTTTTCTTTTTCTTTTTTTACCTTTGGTGGGGCTGGGGTTAACTTAGGGCTGGAATCTGAGTACTATTATGCTTTTCTTATTTGAAGGAAAATGAGTGCCTAAATAACTATGATATTTTCATTCTTCAGTTATTGAATTCCAATTTAAAACTTCCCACACTTTGGTTGTGTTTGGTACGAAGAAAATATTTTTCAATTTTCACATGTTTGGTTGGCTTAAATGTTTTGGCAAACATTTTCCTCATGGACTTAACAACATTTTCCTCGTGAACTCATTTTACGTGAATTGGAGGAAAATGACTTCCCTACCAAGAAGAGTAAAATAGTTTTCAAATCTCTTTTTTAACCTTCCCCATCCTATTTCTCACCACCCCCACCCCTGCCACCCACCCCCTTGACCCTCACCAGCACCCACCCTCACCATCCCACTCCTACCCCCAACCCCTACCCTGCCACCCTTTCACCCCACCAACACCCACACTGCATTTCCATCACCCACCCCCACCCACCCAACTCACCCACGCACCCCCTCCACCCCACCCTAGCCCCTAGACCCCGACCTTCCACCCTTTCCCGCTTTTGCACATTTCTTCTCCTATACTGTTTTCCTAAATAATATATTTTTTAAAAAATATTTTCTGCTACCTAACCAAACACCAGATAGTAAGTAAGAAAATGTTTTCCTTCGTACCAAACACACCCTTTCTTTCCTGTTTTCAGCTTGAGGTTATTAAGGTTAATTCCCTGGTTATGCATCGACACAGTTTACCCTTTCTTAAAAATTCTCACTTAGGAGGGCAAGGTGAGAGGACCCACTTTCCACCGAGCTTCGAAGACAAAAATAATGGATTTCTCAGATATCCAAGAAATATATTTATAGAAAATAACTCACTTTTTTTGGTGTATGCCAGCTTGTGCCTAGCTCTTCAGACTGGACAAGTCAGACTCAGGTCAGTAGGTGCAGGGGTTGGGAGCTTTGGAAGTAAGAACCTTGCCTGTTTGGATGGTGCACGGTTGGTATGTCAGATTTTGGTGGATTGCTGGTTGGTGTCAATGAGTGAGAAGCTAGTCTACCTATCTTATAGGAGATCTCTCTTACCAAGTTCTGCTACATGCGATGGTGAGCAGTTTCCAAATATTAAATGTGTAAGTGGATGTCTTGGCAGCAGTTAACATGTCTGCCTGAAAATTCTTCAATGGGATTTTGCATGAGATCGCGGAGGAGTAGTTATCAGGGGCTAACTATGGATGTTTTATGGAAATAAGTTTGTGATTATGTATGCATATGGTTATCTCAACTTTTGATTTGTTTCAATGTCAACTAGTGGCAATATCCTGTCATGTATGTTATTTAAATTTGTTGTGCTTGTGATCCAGTAACAGATTGTTGTTGGATAATTGGTGTTTGGTCATCTGTATCTTGGTATGGCATTTTCCCAAGCTGAGAATGCCCAAACCTTTTGTTTCGCTAGGCACCCTGCTGTATTTGTTTCCACTATGTGCATCATGCCTTTTCGTTCTTCAATGTTGTGTGTCGTATTTGGCCTGGATTTTGCCAGTCGCAAGCATTGGCTCTCTGTTATGATGCTGTAAATATCTCCAGTGCTATCCAAGTTGGGGGCCAACAGTTAGCAAGATTAACTAGTAATCTTATATGGTCAAAAGGAAAATCCTTTTCGTTTGAATTCTCTTTGTATTATATATTTGCAGTTTTACTAAAATTGATTAGAGAAAAGGAAAATGAACAAATAATTTTGTGCCCAAAAGTTATGCTTTTTAGTGTTGAAAGACGGTAACATTGTTTCTTTCCCTACGTCATGATGTGAACGCTATTCTGAAACTATTAACTTGTCAACAATTGCAAAAAATAAATCTTCGGAGTCGTCATTTCTTGCTTATTCGCCATAAAAATTCCATAACTCAGCCATATAATAGCTAGCACATTTTCATGGCTTTAGCTTCTGGTTGGCTCTGGAAATACATAAAGCCAAAACAGGGATTACTACTGATTCCAAACACAACACAAGAAGCACAAGTTGCTTAGATGGAACTATTCTGGCAACTACACTGTCACTTGAATCCTGCAAAGCCTAAAGTGAAAATAATAAAGTAACTTATAAAAGGAGATAGGATGTAAGTTCTCCGATTCAATTTTCCTAGTTGAGTGGTGTTTGCGCCATCTAGTTATGTGGCCGCATCTTTGAGTGGAGATTGCGCCATCTAGTTGTGTGGCTGCATCTTTGCTTTTTTTCTTCCAACGAACTCTAAACTTGGGTGACACATCTAATATTAGTGATATACCAGCTCAAGATTTACATCAAAATCTATGTATAAACAAGGGAACATGGATGTATATTACATATTCCAAGAAAATAGAACTTATCTTAATAAATTAAAGATATATTTTTTTTCTTTAAAAGAAACTTACATTAAGCTAAAAACCAATATCACAGGAAGGAGAGTGCCCGTGGCACATTACAAAAAGAGAGTTCATCGCCAACGTAAAGTTGTGGCAAGTAGAACTAATACATCCACTCATAGTAGTACAAAAAGGGATATCTCCATAGTAACACTTTCCAGCTGTATCTGCGTCAACTAGTTTCAAAAATGAAGACTGAGGGAACAGCAAAAAGTTGAGTGGTGATTGCGCCATCTACTCTGCAACCATGCTTGGCCAAAAGATCAGCTACCATATTCTGCTCCCTAACTATGTAAATAGGTGGATTACTAGCTGGCGAATCACGAACCTGGAATTATGTGTAATGTCAGAATACCATAAATTTGCAATTTGTAACCATAGCAAAATCAGCAATTACCTATGTTGCATCAGCAGTTATTTTGAATTGGTGACGGTGGAAGCGTTGAGCAATTTGAGGCCCTTAAAACAAGGTTTGACATTCTGCATTTAGGATTTAATTCTGGTAAATCCTAATCCACTTACCCAAAGAATCTCGTATCAACTCACCAATACCACCCTTACCAGGGTTACCAAGGGCAGCCCCATCGGTGCTGAGTTCATAAAAGTTGGGTTTTAAAGGGATCTATCTAGTGGTGGGAAACGGGCGGATCGAAACAGATATGAGCAGGTAAAAACGGGTAATACAAAAAAACGGACAAATTATCCTATCCGACCCATATTTAATACATATAGAAAATGAATTAACCAACATATTATACATGACTTCATGAGTATGATCACTTTTGGGAGAATTTCTAGCCTCCCAACTTAAAGAACCTCCAATTTGAGTCTCTGCAAATATAAAATTTAAACTCATTGGTTATCCATTTTTTTAATGGATAATATGATTCTTATTTATAGTTGACCCATTTTTAATAAGTTCATCGTATTAATCAAAATCTGACCGCTGCCATCAAGCCGACCAACGTCCCGTCCAAGCGGCAAGGCGGTGAAAGACGACATGGCCTATTCCACATCAAGCATTCTCGATACCCGTCAAGCCAGAAGAAACGATGTTTAGAGGACCAAGACGGACATAATGTAAGAGCGTCGGACCAAGTAGATAGCAAAGGTCCCATGACTATATATAGTAAGGAAAAACCTTCGGTTAAAGGGAATCAGGATGGCTTCTCCTTCTCTCCTTACTTCCCTCTTCTACAATCTTCCTAAAAACAAAAGGAACAATTTAGCAATCTCCAAAGAAGGATATTGAAAACAACCTCCCCAATTGATTAAAGGGAGACACAACGAAAGTTCCAATAAGATTGGTCACCTCGGTTTCATCTTATGTATTATTTATTCAGTTAGCTCATTGATCTGGAATTTATTATGTCTAACTAAGATTTACGCCTTCATTTTTCTTTAATTGATTTGTTCGAAGAGATCCCAATATCTTTTTAGTCAAATAATTTGGCGCCGTCTGTGGGGATTTCTTAGTGAAATTTCCTAGTCTCTTCCAGATCAAAGACAAGAAACACGATTACCCACTGAAAAGAGCGCTAAGGCAAAACCCAACCCACGCGGGACAAAGGCGCAACACAAAAGGGGAAGGAGAGCCGAGTAGAGTCACCGAATTTAGAAATCCTCGTCCCATCAACCATCGAAATGCCAAACAAAACGAGCAACGTTACAAACATGCTCTCATTCACCGGTCCATCGGATGGGGGTAAGGAAAGTATCATTTTAACTTACCTTCTGCTCTTTGCTCAAGCAGGAACGCAAATGCCGTGCGGGCGAGCAAGCAAAGAAACGTCTCAATTAAAGAATGAGAAACTACTACAAGACAACTGAAATACCACTCGCTAGTGACACCTCCAAGCCGGAAGGCAGGAATCAGACAAGGAAACTACAATGTGTGCGGAGAACGAACCTAAGCGAAACAGCAACGGCTTCGTACTCTCCAACATTGAACTCTCTTATGCAAACAATGTCAAACGAACTGGGACTCCCCCAAAGGATGTCTGATTCTCCAAAAACTAGGACTGACGACGGGTTACTATTTCGATAAGTTCGAAATAACACCCTTTAAGGCCAAGGGCCTTCGCCAAAAAGAAGAGTTCGACCTCGATCGAACGACGACGGGTTACTATTTCGATAAGTTTGAAATAACACCCTTTAAGGCTAAGGGCCTTCGCCAAAAATTAGAGTTCGACCTCGATTGAACAACAATGGGTTACCATTTTGATAAATTCAAAATAACACCCTTTAAGGCCAAGGGCCTTCGCCAAAAAGAAGAGTTCGACCTCGATCGAACGACGATGGGTTACTATTTCAATAAGTTCGAAAGAATACCCTTTAAGGCCAAGGGTCTTCGCCAAAAAGAAGAGTTCGACCTTGATCGAACGACGACGGGTTACTATTTCGATAAGTTCGAAATAACACCCTATAAGGCCAAGGGCCTTCGCCAAAAAGAAGAGTTCGACCTCGATCGAACGAAGACGAATTACTATTTCGATAAGTTCGAAATAACACCATTTAAGGACAAGGGCCTTCGCCAAAAAGAAGAGTTCGACCTTGATCAAACAACGATGGATTACTATTTCGATAAGTTAGAAATAACACCCTTTAAGGCCAAGGACCTTCGCCAAAAAGAAGAGTTTGACCTCGATCGAACGACAACGGTTACCATTTCGATAAGTTCAAAATAACACCCCTTAAGTCCAAGGGCCTTTGCCAAAAAGAAGAGTTCGACCTCGATCGAATGATGATGGGTTACTATTTCGATAAGTTCGAAATAACAACCTTTAAGGCCTAGGGCCTTCACCAAAAAGAAGGGTTCGACATCGATCGAACGACGACGGGTTACCATTTTGATAAGTTTGAAATAACACCCTTTAAGGCCAAGGTCCTTCGCCAAAAAGAAGAGTTCGACCTCGATCGAACGACGATGGGTTACTATTTCGATAAGTTCGAAATAACACCCTTTAAGGCCAAGGGCCTTCGCCAAAAAAAAGAATTCGACCTCGATCGAACGACGACAGGTTACTATTTCGATAAGATCGAAATAACACCCTTTAAGGCCAAGGGCCTTCGCCAAAAAGAAGAGTTCGACCTCGATCGAACGACGACGGATTACTATTTCGATAAGTTTGAAATAGCACCCTTTAAGGCCAAGGGCCTTCGCTAGAAAGAAGAGTTCGACCTCGATCGAACGACGACAGGTTACTATTTTTATAAGTTCGAAATAACACCCTTTAAGTCCAAGAGCCTTCTCCAAAAAGAAAAGTTCGACCTTAATCAAACAATGATGGGTCGATATTTCGACACAAGTTCGAAATCACACCCTCAAGGCCACGAGCCATCGCCAAAGGGAAAAATTCAGAATATATTTTAAGGCCAAGGGCCGTCAGCAAACAAAAAGGGAAGAAAATACCGGGACTCACCATGCGGGAATCCATCCCGCACCAAAGTCAAAAAAAGCAAAAACAAAGATAAAGTACGGGGTGGATAACAACGAAAAATTTCTTCTTCATACAAGGTCACCATGCTAACGGTCGCAGATTATATACTGCCCAAGACAACAATAAAAAAAGAGAAAGGAACAATGACAATCGACGATGAATATAAATAAACAGAAAACAGACTAAGACAACGTTCTTTCACTCGGCGTCACCACCGCCACCATAATCTCCAGGAAGCTCTCCCTCATCATCCGCGCCCTCTTTGGCCTCCGGAGTTGCAGAGTCATAACCACAGTTGACACGGGCCTCTCGCGCCTTTGCTCGTGCTCCTCGTATGCGGCCTCAGTAATATAACCCGCCTCTCACAGGCTCTTGTATATATCCCCCTAAGCTTCAGCATGAACCTAAAGCTCGTGTAGGCGGCGGGGAACAACGGCGGAGGAAGACTCAATTTGAGCAAACAGTCGCTTATTTTCATTCTCAAGAGCGGCGACCCGATCTCCTAAGGTCGAAGCTTCCCGATCGATCTCACCATTACGCTCATCAAGCCTTGCCTCCATTAGCGTTGCCGTCTCTCTCTCCGACTCCTGCTCAGACTGGAGGACGCGGATAGTGTTCTCTAGGGCTACCGCCATTGCTGATGCCGCAGACCAGGTACTCTCGATACTCTCCAGCCCAGCGACCTTTCTCTCCAACTCGGCCATCTTTCCCATCCACTCTGCACTCATCGCCTCGACCTTGATAAGGTTCTGGTCCATTTCGGCCTACATTGACCTCAGCCTCCCCTGCAGATAATCACACTCTATAGCCACCCCCTTTCCCACCTCGAGCTCTTCATCCTTTACGCGAAGCTGCTCTTCGAGCACACTGTTCTTGCAAATGGCCTCCATCTACTGCTGATCTCTCTACTCTAATCCAGCGAGCACCAGGATTCTCCCTCAGTCGCTCGTGCATCTCACGACACTTGTTGCAATAGTGTCGATACTTTTCCAACATCTTCAAGAAAAGCTTGGCCCAAATGTCGGCCCTGTGCATACTCTCCACTTCCTCCATGTACGTCTGGAAAACGAGAAGATGGGTTAAAGCCATATCAACAAGAAAAATAGGAGAAGTATAAAAGAAAAGTGCAACGTACCCTCAAACTAATAACGGCCACCGCATTCATCAAATCGACATCAGGAATATTCCATAGAGCCTCGTTCTCGGCAGCAGAACACAAAATGTTGAACTGTGGCACCAGATTCTCCATGTCCCCCAGGAGATTAACATCCGAAGAAATATCAAAAATACGGTCCGGCCCTCCCGCACGAACTGCCGAGTGGGTAATACCCTCTTTAAATATCCTAACATCATCAGGATTGAGGTCTGACTCGGATTCATAATCGTCGACCATAATGCCTTTTCCTTTTTCAGCAGTTTAGGACGAAACACGACCAAGTACGGAGGACGAGGGTACGTCCAAAACTACAACGGTAGCCTCGGAAATCTGGCCCCCATTACAACAGGTTGCTGATCAACAATAGCAGCAGGAACCTCCATCAACGGGGCAGATACGGCGACTGTCTCCATCTCTACAGGCGAAGCGGTATCAACCCCTGCCCCAGATTCTATCAAGGGAGAGTCGTCTAGGTAAATTACAGTCAGAGGGGCTTCCTCGAATTCCACTGTCCGCCTCTTAGATGACTCTTCTTCTTCCTCAGCATAAGGAGATTCACCTGTCTAACGAGCAGCACGAGTCAGGACCTCAGTCTGAGAAGTGACCTCCACAGGAATAACCATAGCCGCTAACTCTACCGAAGCATCCCTCGATGAAGGCCGAGCGGTAGGTGCTGCAACGGGGCGAGCAGACAAGGTCGGCTGATGAAAAGCCAATGGAGGAGCCCTCGCTCTCCGCACTCTCCCTGACATCGACAAACAACACATGAGAAACTAAGTAAAAAGAGAGGAAAATAGCAAACAGAAATGACATCTCACCTGTAAGGGGTCTGCGTCCAAATTTTCATAAAAAGGCCGACCATGTGCGAACCCCCGCCGTATGGGGAAGGATGGTGCTCACCCACTCACGGATACCTTCGACAGATGGAGGAGGCAATTTCTCGACTGCGGAGACATAACAGGGTTTAGTACTTTAATAGAAAGTGGTCGAATATATCTCTGACTAAAAACATAAGAAACTTACGTGCAAAGTTCCACTTCTCAGGGAACCCCGTTGGATCCGCCATAATGTGTTCGGTACGCACATAGAAATAATTCTCCTAAAAACGACGGTTAACCCTGTCATCCATTTTCACCACTAGATTCTTCGACCCCCGAGGATGCATGTGAAGCATTGTGCCACGGATAAGCTGAGGGGCGAAGATATTGAGCATGTGATCCAAAGTGATCACATGGCCGGCAGTTCTGCAAACTTGAGCAACATAAGGAACAACTTGTACAGGTACGAAGAAAGTTGGGCGGGGCATACCTCATAAAAATGGTAGAAATCTACCACCAAGAGAGGGAGAGGAAGTGTGTATCCAATAAGAAAGGGGTAGGCGTAAAACACGCAATACCTAGGACGGTCAAAATAAACTATGTCGTTCCCTATCGCCGGTCACATGTCAATGTAACCGGGGATCCCCCACCTAGCTTTCAACTCTGCAATGTCTTCTTCTATCATAACTGAAGGGACAGGTTCTGGCTCTACCCCGGCGCAACTTCTGAAGTCGGTCAATTCTCTCCCAGGATGAAACAAAATCTCAATTACCGACGGGACCTCCTCGTCTTCCACCACTTCTGCCCCTCCGGTGGTTTGAGCAACATTTTTTGGTGCCGGAATTGTGACAGGGAGATCGGTGCGAGAGGAATCACCAGCTATTTTGTCAAGATGATGTGGCAAAAAGACAACGGAAAGAAAGGATGAAAATTTTCAGTTAATTGAGGGCAAACGAAAACTCGGAGTATCAGGAAGAAAGTATATCTGCAGAATTCTTTCAAGCAAAAGGCAAAGAAGTGTGTCAATCGAATGATGAGTTCCTCCTATTTATAAGAGACATAAATCCCCCAAGCATGAAACCCAAGAGTCGCCAATTGAATCTGATAGGGCACGAAACGTTTTGGTTCCTCAGGAACGTGTGTCATAATGGTGACAGCCACGAAATAATGCTTCAATTCCAAACAACGTTTCGGTTCCGAAACAGCCACAACGGTCCAAGGATATCGAAAGAACGTTGTCATCCCATTTGAAACCTAAAAATCATAACCAAAGGAACAAGCAGTCAGAATTCTCTAGAATTTGTAGCAATCATGATCCATCTGCCTAGCCCGACAGGGGGAGACCCCGACAGATGGAAGGACTAACTGTATTGGTCAAAATCAGACCGATGCCGTCAAGCTGACCAACGTCCCGTCCAGGCGGCAAGGCGGTGAAAGACGACATGGCCTATTCCACATCAAGCATTCTCGATACCCGTCGAGCCAGAAGAAACGATGTTTAGAGGACGACCAAGACGGACATAATGTAAGAGCGTCGGACCAAGTAGATAGCAAAGGTCTCATGACTATATATAGTAAGGGAAGACCTTTGGTTAAAGGGGATCGGGGGGCTTCTCCTTCTCTTCTTACTTATCTCTTCTACAATCTTCCTAAAAACAAAAGGAACAATTTAGCAATCTCCAAAGAAGGATATGTAAAACAACCTCCCCCATTGATTAATGGGAGATACAACGAAAGTTCCAATAAGATTGGTCACCTCTGTTTCATCTTATGTATTATTTATTCAGTTAGCTCATTGATCTAGAATTTATTATGTCTAACTAAGATTTACCCCTTCACTTTCTTTGATTGATTTGTTCGAAAAGATCCCAATATCTTTTTAGTCAAACATTCATTATCCTATTTATTTTCTGTGGATAATATGGATGTATAACTATTATTTATTTATTATTTATTTTTCTACCACTAAGTCATCTATGTCAATGCAGTCTTGACTTTAGTGCACTGTTAACTGTGAAGGTCCGTAAGGTTGAAAAACTTAGTGGCACGATAATACATCCTATGGTGATACAAGAAGTGTCTTACCACTAAAAAAGATTTTGGTTGCGTGTTAACCATAGCGTCTAGAGACAAAAAAGGATTAATCTTGGCCCAGGGGTGTTGTTACGACCATCAGTGGGCATGTTGTGGATGATCAGGTTTAGCCAGTGACTTGGATCAGTACAAGAGAAAGGTACAATTGAATTTGTAACGAGATTTATAGA
Source organism: Nicotiana tabacum (assembly GCF_000715075.1). Taxonomy (NCBI): domain Eukaryota; kingdom Viridiplantae; phylum Streptophyta; class Magnoliopsida; order Solanales; family Solanaceae; genus Nicotiana; species Nicotiana tabacum. Next base: position 56,167,219 of record NC_134084.1, read on the forward strand.
CACGTCAATTAATTTGACCCAGAAATATGAAATAAATAGGAACATAAATAAGATTATAAAATGAACTTAAAGGAAATATAAGTCTATCTACGAATTTAGCTCTCTGGTAGCAAAAGTGAGAACAATATTAAGAACAAGATAAAAGAGTAATGTTGTAGAATGAGAGCTGATTCAAGCTTTTGTGTACAGTATGTTTCGTGTCCTATAATGGACACTAGTTCTCCTATTTATAGCTCTATTTAGGGAGACAAAATTCCCAAATCAAGCTCATCTTGAATTAGAATAAAACCGTCATTGATAGTTGCATAACGATTGACTATAAATGCAGATATTCTCTGTAACATTTGTTCATCGAATGTTATCCAATATCAATTCTTCAAATCTTTGTTATCGGTTACCATGTCTTCGGAATTCACCTAGCACTAGTCACACGCTTGCAACCAGTGTCGCGCCCCTTTTTCTCGCGAAATCAGGTTTTGACACGTGACAACTCTTTTAAAGGAGGTATTAAAAGAGGAGAGTCGCCACCTAACGATTTTTAAATTGCATTAGGGCACCTATTTACAAATAACTCTATTTGACTAGTCAACACCACCAAAGATTAGGTAAGGGCTCAAATTACCTTGAAGAGAAGGTGTTAGGCATTCTTCGAGGTCCACAAATGTGGGTCCCGACCGAACTTAAATTATATGGATTAGTCTATGTAATCAATAAAAAAAGGGAGAGCACAAAATTTGAGAATTTATTATAAAAAGATTTTGAACAAAAGGGGTACAACTATTTTTTATTATAGTAGGAAAAGAAAGAAAATGGGGGGAGGGGGGTCCTAAGTTTTTTAGCCTAAAGGATCACCCAATGCAACATAAATAATATTTTGTAGCTCCCTCGAGATAGGGTGTTACTCATATTATTCAGCGGGCACAGACTATCATCTCCTGCTACCCGATTACTATATTAAAGTTGTTTACCTAAGGGCACTCTAATTCAATTCTAAGTCGTGTCCTACGCGTGCACTACCCGTCCCATACCTATGGCCTAGGAGGTTTTGGACCTCTATTTGGATGGTTCTAGACTTTATCTAGGCTGCTCAAAAATGCAAAAACTAGGCGACAAGCAAAACATGTAGGACTTCACATAAAGACAGCTAAAGGCCCAAGTTATTCTCCACACATAAAAAAACAAATGCACGCGGGAAATTTAAGCAGTACATAGTTTCAGAATTGAGACTTAGAGTCCTATATGCATGGATTCTAGGTGATTCTAAATTTCAACATCGTATATGCGGTGCTGTTGTTCTAAATTAACTGATTATAGATTATAGGTATTATAAAACCTATAGACATGATTTCTAAGTTGTTTGCACAACAGGCAGTGAAAGTTATTAAAAACATGGAATTATCAGTGTTTGATTCTATAGGCATGCTTTCTAGGCGAATAACAGTATCCTATAGGCAAGATTTCTAATGGTTGGTACTCGAATTCGCTTTTATCATACTTATTCTTGTAGACGTGCTATCTAGGTGGCAGTATGACAAAACAACAGAAGCAGCCAATTAATTAATTAATTAAGACCCTATAGTCATGGTATCTAGAGGAGTATTGACAAACGTATGTATTATTACAACCCTATAGGCATGCTATCTACTAATCAGACAGAGTGATTTCCTGTAGACATGGTTTTTAGGTTGACAAAGCATACATTATACATCCTATTGGCATAATTTCTAGTGAATAACTGAGGTGACTTGAAAGAAGGCATTGAAAGTAGTCATGCAGAGTGCTCATTTCCTATAGACATGCTGTCTATAAACACGCAACAGTAGACATAGCATCTGAATTCGTGATTAATAGTAAACAAGTAGTGTGTATGTGCTTCTCCTAATATCATGATTTCTACAGTGCTCATGTAATCGAACAACACATATAGCAAACAAATTGTCAAGTCCTATAGGCATGTCATCTATCCGCTATGCATGTAAATATCATATTCTACCCATTCCCTTTTTGCTAACACCCTAATTGTTCATACAAAGGTTATTACAAGCCCAATAATGAGTAAAAACGCAAATTTACATAATAGTGACAATAAGCCTACAGCAGGCCTAAATAAAAATACCCAGCATTGTCTGGGACTTCGATAACTTTTACATAGTATACCCAGACCTTCAGCAATGAGCCATTTTCAATACACAACTCAGGGATTCATAGATGAGTCCAAAACCAAATTATCCAAACAAAGCACCAATTGTTGCACCATTTAAATCAGCCAATTCAGGTACACAACACATAACAGGGGAAGGTAGAGTGAATAGGAACAATTAAGATTGAGGGAGTGACTAAGGACCGAGCCCTAGTGTGTCAGAGTTCACAAGGGTCTCAATTGGACCCCGAGAAGTGCTCACACTAGGGAGGCCAAAAATAGAACCTAGGTAGCCTTGGCTTTTAGCCAGCTAAGAATGAGGAGTTCAGAATAGCATAATTTGCAAGTAAGGAGAGTTGACAGAAGTTAGGGGATACATTTATATCCTAAAGTAGACATAGCCAAACTGAGCATACAGAGTAACCAATCAAATAGGCCAATAGGTTCAGCAGGAAGCAAAGTAACACATAGATAGCCTCACATTGAAAGAAATTGGGGAAGAAACATGCTTGCAGGATATACATATATTATCATTCATGACACTAAACCAATTGAGTCCTAAGAGGTTCAGATTAAGATAAGCATGCATCCTAGGGTCATGCTAATCAATATTTAGACATGATGGGGACACACATTGTAATAAACACTGGGAGAAACAGGGTATCAACTGAACAAAATCCAGACTGGAAAAATAGTAGCATAGAAGCAAGATCATAGTTGATAGAAAATGGTTTTAACACAACTTACAACATATTGTACATGCAAGACATTGCATATATTCAGGACAATGTGAGATAGCAAACACATGTAGATATTCTGGGGTTGATATAATAGTTTAATCAACTAGAGAAGACCTAAGTTATGTCATAAATAAAATGGTTCAAACAGGGTAGAGAGATCAAATTGAGATAACTGGCAGGTCTCAGTCAATCACTAATGGGGTAGGGGTTCACACTGAGTGACAAAATAGCAGGTGAATATGTCACAATTAACACAGAAGTTCTATCATTTACTATAGAGATTAAAGACAAAGCAAATAAGCATATATTAGGGAAATATCTAGACGCCCATACGCTTAAGAGGATCAAATTATCCAAGTTAGGCTTAAGCAAACTCAGAACTAGTAGCATTAGGGGGAAATTAGATGCTAACAGACTTCAAACAAGGTAAAATTAACAAGACTGTGCACAAAAAGTAATCCAGAAAACATATTAATCCAGAAATTTTAGATGTGAGAATACGTGCAAATCAAAGACGCATAGGAATGGAACTGCAAGAGTCAAGTAACTTACTAGTTAATCGGACAACAATAAAGAACAAAAGATCCACAAGAACCCAGAAAACTTGATGCGTCAAAGTTCCCAAGAGCTTCAAAAGAACCCCCGGCAAAGCTCACACCAAGAACGAGTTAAGTAACAAAATGCTAATGGTTTTGGCTTTCAGCCGGCCAGTACAGAATACAAAGCAAGAAAGTAGGAAAAATCCCAAGTTTTAGTAAAAATCGATTTCAAAGTCTGGCCCAAAAGGGGAAAAGGAGGGGGTTTATATAATAGTCAAAAATCGAGCAAACATATAAGGAAATAGAATAATTTAAACAACAAACAAGGAAAAGAAACAAGAAAATCGATTTGAAATCAATTTAAAGAAAATTCTTGTCACGCCCCGAGCCTGGGGGGAGACCGGCACCCAGCGCCGCACCTATCCTTGCATACCACTTGCGACTAAGAGACTCTGAACATGTAATGCCATACTTTGGCCATGGGCCACATTGCAAGATAATGTACGATGCAAAAACTAAAACTGAATAGAGACTAACGCTGACTAAACGTCAACATAAAGCTGGGCCAACAAGGCCGTCATAATTACTACAATTAACAAGCCAACAAAATATACGTGCAAGGCCTACAAGCCCAACATACTGCACTAACTGACAGGATATATCTACAAGCCTCTACGGATAGATGCACTGTGATTGGAACAGGGCCCCGACCTACCCTTAACCTATCAACATATATGCACAAGATGTACACCAAACTGCTAAACCCGACAACTCTGAAAGATGGGGAGCTTACCAATAAGGCTGAACTCGGGCATACACCTACTGAGGAGGTCTACCCGTCTGTATGTCTGAACCTGCATGCATGAAATACAGCGCCCCCATAAAGGGACGTCAGTACGAAATAATGTACCGGGTATGTAAGGCAATATATTGAAAGTTGAAACTTAATTGATAACTTAAACATATGCTTAACTGATGATACTAACTCAATTCTCTCAATATAATAAGTAAAATAGATGTTCGGCCCTATAAGGCTCGGTCTCGGTATATATATATAATTGCTCTGCCGTAGTAGGCTCGCTCATAGGCGCTCGGCCATACTAGGCTCTGTATCTCGGCCAACTGGGCTCGCTCATAGGCGCTCGGCCACAGTAGGCTCGGTATATAACTTACCATCTGATCAGAGGTTGCCCAATAGGGGCATGCCCATCGATTATAGCTCGATGGTAATGAAAATACTGTAATACTGTATATATAGGCTCTCTGCTCTCTTGACTGGAAGGAGACAATACTCAATTAAATTTGAAGTCCCGATAAGGAGAATATCGTAACTTACAAAACTAGGAAAATATATGTAACTTGCGAGACTAGGAAAATATATGTAAATTTCGGGATATGAATTTTTCTTTATGATATCAAACTTTTATAATTATGAGATCATGCAAAATGAAGGAAGAGATTAGCCTTAACATACCTAGAGTGGAAAAAAATACGTATGATATCTTTGGAAAAAGAATACACTGTACTCCTTTAGAACCGCAAAATTTTACATTGCTAAATCTTGTTGGAACCATTGAAACTTGTAGGATCTGATTCAATGTTCTTTGAGAATGAAATTGAAAGAACTTTTATGAATTATTAACAATGTCCTCCTCTGTTAATGCCTTGCTAAAAGTCTTTGCAAGAATTGTAAAATGATTTGGTTTTAAAAATCTTAAGGTATTAGGTGTCTTGCAATTGAATTGTCAAGATGCCACCTATTCTAAAGTGATCATGAGTCACATAATTTGCTGGTGGCTTGCTTCCTCATGGGGTGGGTTGGGGTGTTTTTAATTTTTATCACTTATTAGGTAATTAGATAATGTCCCGTTACCCGGTAATTAATCAATTACCCACATAATTAAAAATTATCTCAAATTACTTAAAATTCTACTTATTTTTAATATACGTTATACATTATACTACCGTGGTCATATAGTACCTTGTATGGTACTAGTCCATAAATATCGGGTATTATCACTTGATCCGTATTTTATCCCAAATTGGCCATTTTCAACAAAACTCGTTTTTTCTAGTTCGTGCATCCTTTATCCTTCATGACACTTATTTATCACTTGTTATAAATAGCGTAAATACATTAACGTCAAGATGATATCACCCCCGAGTCTACGTCAATTAACTGAAGACGAAATTTTATCGTACGAAAAATGCGAGATGTAACATCCTTCCCCCCTTAGGAACATTCATCCTCGAATGTCTATTCTAATACTTTTGGGAAATTTTTGCCGGAGCCTCTTTCGTACTTTAGACTAAAACGAACCTGTACGCAGTCAGAAAACTTACTATACATGCCACACATGGCCACTGTCTATAAATAGCAACACTTAGCTCCACATAACTATCCATTATAAATTCTGAGAGTTAAAAATGAGAGTTTACCTGATGACCTACTGGTCTGAGAGTTTATACCCTCGAGTCATATCTTCAGTTTAAAATAGGTGGGGGTATTTAGACTTCATTTCTTCCTCTACTTCCCACGTCATCTATTCCACCTTCTTACTTCTCCATAAAACCTTCACAAATACTATCTCCTTATTTCGTAGCTTGCAGATTTGTCAGTCTAGGATGGCAACCGGAATTTCCTCGTATGACAAGTCCTCTGCAACATCATCTATGGGCACCACTTGGGTAGGATCGCCAATGCATTTTCATAACATAGATACATGAAAAAACCAGATGAACAGACTCCAATTTCAAGGGCAATTCTAACTCATAAGCTACTTGGCCCACTCTTCGAATGATCTTATAAGGCCCAATATACCATGGGCTAAACTTGCCTTTCTTGCCAAACCTCATCACACCTTTCATATGTGACACCTTTAAGAATACCCAGTCATTAATCCTGAATTCTAAATCTCGTCGCCGCATGTTAGAATATGACTTCTGACGACTCTGAGTTGTCAAAAGTTGCTCCTAGATAAGCTTTACTTTTTTTATGGCCTGCTGAACTAGGTCTGGCCCATGTAACCCAGATTCTTCAACATTAAACCACCATATGGGAGATCTACACCTGCGCCTATACAAAGCCTCGTACAGAGCCATCTGGATACTGGAGTGGTAACTGTTGTTATATGCAAACTCGATAAGAGGTAGATGTTCATCCCAACTTCTTTTAAAATCCAGCACACATGCTCATAACATATCCTCGAGCGTCTGAATCGTGCGCTCGGCTTGTCCATCCATTTGTGGATGAAAAGTTGTGCTGAGATGCACCTGAGTTCCTAGACCTTTCTGAAATGACCTCCAAAAATGTGCTGTAAACTGGGCCCCACGGTCAAATATAATATATATTGGTACTCCGTGTAGTTGCACTATCTCTTTAATATATAATTTTGCATAATCTTCTGCTGTATATATAGATCTAACCGAAAGAAAATAAGCTGATTTAATGAGCCTGTCTACTATCACCCATATGGAATCAAACTTACGATGGGAACAAGGTAAACTTGCGATAAAGTCCATGTTTATCACCTCGCATTTCCATAACGGGATCTCTATAGTCTGCATTAGCCCTCTGGGCTTCTGGTGCTTTATCTTCACCTGCTGGCAACTAGGGCATTGAGCGACATACTCAGCAATGTTCTTCTTCATATCGTTCCACCAATACACATCCTTAATGTCATGATACATCTTCGTCGACCCAGGGTAAATGGAGTACCACAAATAATCTACCTCTGACATAATCCTGCCTCGTAGCCCTACTATATCTAGAACACATAAACGACCCCTGTATCTGAGAACCCCATCTCCTTTGAGTTCTAACAATGGCTTCTTCTGTTGTGGAACCCGCTCTCTCAACTTGACTAACTCTAGATCCTCGTACTGCCTCTCCTTTACTTTAGCTATGAGAGATGATTTTGTAGCATTTTGGAGTACAACTCCTCCATTGCCAGAGTCTACTAACTGAACCCCCAAACAAGCCAATTGATGAATCTCTCTTGTTAATTGTCTTTTCTCGGCCTCTACATGTGCTAAGCTACCCATAGATCAACGACTTAAGGCATCTGCTACAACATTATCTTTCCCTGGATGGTAGAGAATGCTAACATCATAATCTTGCAATAACTCAAGCCATCGCCTCTGTCATAAATTCAACTCTTTTTGCTTGAAGACATATTGCAGGCTTTTATGATCTGTGAACACATCAACATGAACACCATATAAATAATGCTGCCATATCTTAAGTGCATGGACAACCGCAACTAATTCGAGGTCGTGGGTCGGATAATTCCGCTCATGCTTCTTTAACTGCCGTGAAGCATACACAATTACTTTCCCATGTTGCATCAGGACACATCTTAACACGACACCTGAGGCATAACAATACATGGCATAACCATCTGGACCTTCTGGAAGTGCTAGAACTGGCGCTAAGGTCAACCTGTTCTTAATCTCTTGAAAACTCTGCTCACATGCCTCTGTCCACTAAAACTTAGTCGCTTTCTACGTCAGCTTTGTTAATAGTGCTGAAAGAGAAGAAAAACCTTCTATGAACCTCCAGTAATATCCTACTAAGCCTAGAAAGCTACGAATCTCTGTCGAAATGGTAGGTCTAGGCCAGGATTTCACAACCTCAATCTTCTGAGTGTCTACCTTTATACCTCCGTTGGATACAGTATGCCCTAAGAATGAACTTTAACCAGAACTCACACTTAGAAAACTTAGCATACAATTTATTATCGCGGAGGGTTTAGAGTACTGCTCGCATGATCCACATGCTCATCCTCTGAAAGTGAATAAACCAGCATATCATCGATAAAGACTATCACGAACCGATCCAAATATGGCCAGAATAGGCTATTCATCAAGTCCATAAATATGGCAGGTGTATTCGTCAACCCGAAGGATATAACAAGGAACTCAAATTGGCCATATCGGGTCCTAAAGGCTGTCTTGGGAAAATCTTTCTCCTGAACTCTGACTTGGTGGTACCCCAACCTCAAATCTATCTTTAAAAAGCATCTAGCTCCATGCAACTGATCAAACAAGTCGTCTATACTTGGAAGGGGATACTTATTCTTAATATTTACCTTGTTCAGCTGCTTATAATTAGTACACATCCTTAGCAAGCCGTCTTTCTTCCGTAAAAACAATACCGGTGCACCCCAAGGTGAGGTACTGGGTATGATGAAACCTTTCTCCAGTAAATCGTTTAACTGCTCCATCAACTCCTTTAATTCGGCAGGTGCCATTATATATGGAGGGATGGATATTGGTTGCGTTCCTGGAAGCAAATCGATGCCAAAATCAATTTCTCGCACTGGAAGAATACCTGGAAGTTCATCTGGAAATACATCCGCATAATCTTTGACTACTGGAATAGACTGAAGTATAGGTATCTCAGCACTCGCATCTTTAACTCGCACAATATGATAAATGCACCGTTTTGCGATCATTTTCCTCACCTTCAGATAGGAAATAAACCTACCTCTGGGTGTTGCTGTATTACCTATCTATTCAAGGACTAGCTCACTCAAAAAATGAAATCTGGCTGTCTTTGCTCGACAATCAACTGTGGCATAACAAGCTGCCAACCAGTCCATGCCCATGATAGCACCAAAATACAACATTTCTAGCTCAACTAGGTCGACTAAGGTCCGACGACCACAAACTGATATCATACAACCTCGATAAACGCATCTAGCAAAAATCGATTCTCCGACCGATGTAGATACCGCAAAAGGATCACTTAGTATTTAAGGTATTATACCAAATTTCCGCACGACAAATGGGTTAATACATGATAAAGTAGATCCTGGGTCTATCAAGGCATAAACATCGTGAGAACAAATGGTCAACATACCTATCACCACGTCTGGTGAGGACTCTTGGTCCTATCGACCTGCTAGCGCATAGATACGATTTTGGTTACCACCTGAACTGGACCCTCTTCCTCTGCCTCGACCTCTACCAGCCAAAGACTGAGACTCGCGCCCTGAAAGATGCACAGACATAGCTGATCCTATTGTTGAATTCGCTGGTTGCGCCATACCCCTAGAATCTCTATTTGGGCAATCTCGCGTCATATGCCCTGGACATCCACATGTATAACAAGCATCGGAACCGGCTCGGAATTGGCCAAAGTGTCCTCTACCGCATATGGCACACCACGGCAGGATTGACCATGTTTGCCCTAAACCTTGCTGTCGCTGTAAACCGGATGCCTGGGAGCTTTCACCTGGTCCTGACTGAGTATGGCGGTCATACTTGTAACCCTATAGCTTAAGTGGCGGAGGTATAGGTGTCCGTTCGAAATACTGGGGCCTGTAACTACCCTGAGACTGATCCTGAGACCTCTCATCCTCTTATACTGCCCTGACTCAGTCCTCTCCGCACCCTGCTACCAATGCCTACCCATTTTTATATTCTGGGAAAATGCCTGAATCTGGGAGATATCCATACTATCCTGCAATGCAGCGGTGGCACACGCCTCGGTCAACTCTAGGGCCAACCCTGCTATAGACCTATGGATTTTATCCCACATAGTAGCAACTAGGGATGGTGCATATCTGTCCAATGAGTCAAAACAGAGACTATATTCTCGAACATTCATATTGTCCTACTTGAGGGCTAGAAACTGATCGAGTCGGGCCTGTCAGATCTCTTATGGTAAGTACTGGTCAAGGAAGGCATCTGAAAAATTCTCCCAAATAGCAGGAGGTGCATCACGTCCCCTGGACCTTTCCCATCCCTCATACCAAAGGATGGCTATATCTTGGAGTCAAAAAGCTACTAACCCAACCCCTCTTTCTCCGTGGCATGCATAATCCGAAAGATCCTATGAAGCTGATTTATGAAATCCTGCGGGTCCTCCCTCTGATCTGGCCTCGTGAACTCTGGGGGATTCAAAGCAATAAACTCTTGGACCCTTGAACTTCCAGACCCCTCAGAAGGTCCTGCACTAGCGGATGCCCTGGCCTGTTGCTGGGTAGCTACCAACTGTGCCAATAAATGCACCGCACTCCTCAAGTCCGGATCTGATGGAAGCGGAGGGGGAACTGGATGTGCGGTCTCCCTAGGAATCTCCTCATGTGGCGGAGGAGCCGGTAATTGTTGTGTAGGGGTCTCTCCTTGCGACTCAGATTGGGCCCCATCTGCTGGGGGGTACCCTACTAGTCCCCTCACCTACTATTGTTTCTCTCCTCTGGCTAGCCGTAGTCTTCCTAGTTACCATCATCTGTGCATGCAAACGTCAACACGTAAGTTTAACTCAGTGCTACTACGCAATTCTACAACACGATTTAGATTTGAAAGAAGGGTAACCAACTCCTAAATGCCATGTAGTCCCCTGCTTATATAATGTGGTGCACCACACATCTATAAACAAGACCCTACTAGACATGTCTTGTGGACTCCCTAGAACAGAACTGCTCTGATACCACTTTTGTCATGCCCTGAGCCTGGGGGCGAAACCGGCATCTAGTGCCTCACCTATCCTTGCATACCACATGCGACTAAGAGACTCTAAACATGTAATGTCATACTTTGGCCATGAGCCACATTGAAAGATAATGTGCAATGCAAAATATAAAACTGAATAGAGACTAACGCTGACTAAACGTCAACATAAAGCTGGGCCGCAAGGCCATCATAATTACTACAACTGACAAGCCAACAAAATATACGTACAAGGCCTACAAGCCCAACATACTGCACTAACTGACAAGATATACCTACAAGCCTCTACTGATAGATGTACTATGATCAGAATAGGGCCCCGACCTACCCTTAACCTATCTACATATATGCTCAAGATGTACGCCAAACTGCTAGACCCGGCAGCTCCGAAAGATGGGGAGCTTACCGATAAGGCTGAACTTGGGCATACATCTACTAAGGAGGTCTACCCTTCTGTATGTCCGAACCTGCACGCATGAAATGCCGCGCCCCCAGAAAGGGACGTCAGCACGAAATAATGTACCGAGTATGTAAGGCAATATATTGAAAGCTAAAACTGAACTGATAATAAAATATGCTTACCTGCTGATATTGACTCAATTCTCTCAATATAATAAGTAAAATAGCTATCCGGCCCTATAAGACTTAGTATATATATATAACTACTCTGCCGTAGTAGGCTCGCTCATAGGTGCTCGGCCATACTAGGCTTTGTATCTTGGCCAACTGGGCTTGCTCATAGGCTCTCAGCCACAGTAAGCTCGGTGTATAACTTATCATCTGATCAGAGGTTGCCCAATAGGGCATGCCCATTGATTATAGCTCGATGGTAATGAAAATACTTTAATACTATATATATAAATTCTTTGCTCTCTTGACTGGAAGAAGGAGATACTCAATTGAATATGCAGTCTCGATAAGGAGAATAGCATAAATTACAAAACTAGGAAAATATACGTAACTTGCAAGACTAGCAAAATATACGTAAATTCCGGGATATGAATTTTTCTTTATGACTCATTATTAAACTTTTGTAATTACGAGATCATGCAAAATGAAGGAAGATCTTAGCCTTAATATACCTGGAGTAGGAAAAAATATGTATGATATCCTTGGAAAAAGAATACACTGTACTCTCTTAGAACCGCAAAATTTTACATTGCTAAATCTTGTTGGAACCGTTGAAACTTGTAGGATCTGATTTCAATGTTCTTTGAGAATGAAATTGAAAGAAATTTTATGAATTATTAACGATGTCCTCCTCTGTTAATGCCTTGCTAAAAGTCTTTGCAAGAATTGTAAAATGATTTGGTTTTAGAAGTCTTAAGGTATTAGGTGTCTTGCAATTGAATTGTCAAGATGCCACATATTCTAAAGTGATCATGAGTCACATAATTTGCTAGTGGCTTGCTGCCACATGAGGTGGGTTGGGGTGTTTTTAATCTTTATCACTTATTAGGTAATTAGATAATGTTCCATTACCCGGTAATTAATCAATTACCCACATAATTAAAAATTATCTCAAATTACTTAAAATTCTACTTATTTTTAATATACTTTATACATTATACTACCGTGGTCATATAGTACCTTATATGGTACTAGTCCATAAATATCGAGTATTATCACTTGATCCGTATTTTATCCCAAATTGACCATTTTCAACAAAACTGGTTTTCTCTAATTCATGCATCCTTTATCCTTCATGACACTTATTTATCGCTTGTTATAAATAGCGTAAATACATTAACGTCAAGATGATCTCACCCTGAGTCTACGTCAATTAACTGAAGAAGAAATTTTATCGTACGAAAAATGCGAGATGTAACAAATCTGTAAGCCCTAGTTTTTTAGGAAAAGTGTGAATCAGCAGAATCCAAACAAAATCGGACTCACACAATGTAGTATTGAACGTATATAGATGAAATAGTGATCAAAATCAAAGATTCAAACTACTTTGGTTCTATTTCAGAAGATATTGCTTGCCATGTTTAGGCAAGCACCTAAGTTTCACCACAAACGGACAACCAACAGTAAAAGGAGATCAATAAGATTCATTGATTGATTCAATCTTAGGGCCGGATTCAGCGAGATTGAGATCCATCGGCTAGGGTTCGTAGGAGAAGAGATTGGAGAGTGTTTGAAGGCGGCTGTCGAAAATAATGATAGAGTTAGGGGTGGGTTAGGTTAATTAAAACGAGAGCATGAACAAGGGTCGTTGATCTTGAGAAATCAACGGCCAGGATTTAAAAAATGAGTGGGGTGAGTCAAATATATCGAGTACCGATGGGGTTTGGGTTAAGGGGTTGTTTGGTCTGGATTGGGGCTATTAGGCTAAGGTATTGGGCTGATTTTGGTCCGAATATTAGTTAAAAATTGGGATGTTGTTTAAATACCCAAAATTTATCAAAATATTTTATAAAAAATGCTTAATAAATAAATAAATATTATTTATACACTGGGATGCTTGAAATAATAACTTTGTATTGTAAAAAATATAAAAATGATATTTTGACACAAATAGCATAAATAGAGAGCCTTTGTATATGAATACAAGCTATTATTGCAAAATTAGATAAATAGCTTAAAAATGCTAATGTAATTGCATGAAAATGAAATAAAAATATTTGAGACATATATTATAGGTGCAAAATAATAATTTAGGTAACTATGTCTTCACAAAATAATTTAAAGGGATAATTAATAAATATTTATATAATTTAAATGCAAGAAAATTAATTTAAGAGCTCTAAGAAATATGAAAAATTATAGGGAATACTTGTATAGATTTGTAAACTATATTATGATGCATAAAATTCCATTTTGAAGGTATGTATATATTTTGAAAAATATGAGGACAAAATTAGGTATCAACAGCTACCCCTCTTTCCCCGGGAATAATGAAAGAGTTGTCGGGTAAAGAAAATGATGACCAATTTTGGCCGAATTGAGTGAGGGAAGATGTAATTTTGAAAAAATGAGGGTCAAACCCTGATTCTTGAGTTGCCTACATATCCCTGGTGTTACGGGAATCAGCCCGTGTGTAGTTTTGGATCCAACGGTGAACGAAACCGATGGAGTTGTTATATGAATGGTTGTATGTTTTGGAAAAGTTTCTTTTGGGTAGGATAGTATCAGATGAATTTATGCAAAGTCACGAATGTGAATTTGAGACGTAATGGATGTATCACAGGGCCGATATTCGAACGGTTATCGAGTAAAAGTGGGTAACTGATGGTGGTTGGTTACGTTTGAAATAATTGTAGGATGTGAACGTTAAACGGAAACCAGAGCGAAGATTGCTCCCGTTATGAGAATGGTTACTTCCTGGATCACATGCAAAATTTAGAACATGATGCATGCAGATATATTTGGATTATTGCGAGAATTTAAACATGATGCAAATTTCCTTCGGACGATGAAAATTGTCTTTGGACGGTGAGGATAATGTCCTTAGATCATGACGTCATGGGCCATGAATCATGTGATAAGGGATTCGCAAGCCATGAAATGATGTCCTCGGGCTATGCGAATGGTGCCTCTGAACCATAACGCCTTTGAATAATGATGTTCAGTTTTGAGAGATCCTCGAGCCATGGAATGGTGTCTTCCGGCTATGAGAATGATGCCTTCAAACTATGATGCTTTTGGAAAAAATGGCAATGTTTCAGTCCACAAAATGCAAAGGCATGATGTTTGGTCATATGTGAAGATATGACAAGACAAAGCTTAGTCTTAGGTAAGATGAGGGGAATGCTTAGCCCTAGGTGAGTAGAGGATATTTCTAGGTCTTAGATGGCGTAATGAAGATAGCCTTTGGTTTTGAGGAAAGGACAGTGCTTAGCCTTATGCAAGAAGGGGAGGCAGGGCTTAGCCTCATGCAAATAGTATACAATGCTTAGTCTCATGTAAAAAAAGGCAGTGCTTAGCCTTACACAGTTAAGGAGGATGGGCTTAGCCTCATGCAAATATGAGACAATGCTTAGTCTCATGCAAAGAAAGGCAGTGCTTAACCTTATGTAGTTGAGGAGACAGGGATTGGCCTCATGCAAATAGGAGACAATGCTTAGTCTCATGCACAGAAAGGCAATGCTTAGCCTTATGCAGTTAAAGAGGCAGGGTTTAGCCTAATGAAAATAGGAGACAATGCTTAGTCTCATGCAAGGAAATGCAGTGTTTAGCCTTATGCAGTTAGGGAGGCAGGACTTAGCCTCATGCAAGAATAGGAAACAAATGGAAAAGTGGAGTGTTTCTTAGTTGAAGATGTTCGTGCTAGATAATTTGTTGTCTTGAAGGCAGTGTCTTGATGTATCTGTGAGTATCGTTGTCTTATTGTACCTGTATTCAAAGAAAATTTGTGAGTTCTGTAGGGGAAGATTGGTTCGCGCTTTTGTCTTCTGCCTTGCTTGTGCTCCTACTTTAAGATCTTGTTTGAGTTACCCTAGGTAACATCTAGCTGCTATAGAAATAAAGTTTTCAAAAAATATGTATGCATTTGATAAATATAGTTGTTTAAAATATAGTAGTATGTGATATCAAGTAAGTTAGATGAACCAATGATTATGACATATTTTAGAGACATTGCGACCTCCTTGCTTTAGAATTTTGAGGATTCTCCTCAAAATTCTGCTCCAATTTGAAAGCAATTCCTTGATTGTTTTGCGTATGAAGAAATTGGCTAGACTTGCTTCAGAATTTTGAGGTCCACAAAATTCTGGCCCGGTTTCTGACCATGGCAAAATGAAGATTTTATTAAGATGTGATTGAACCCACATGGCTACCTACGTATCCCCTCTTAAACGGGAAGCAGGTCACGCGTAATTCAGTTACATTAAGTGAAGAAATGTAAACAATCCTAAACATAGTATCTTTTGACTGCGTCTGAATTGATAGGTTTTGGCCAAATCTCTTCGTCCATTTCTGCAAGTATAAGTGCTCCTTCTGTTAGTACTTGGTGAACCATGTATGGACCTTGCCAGTTAGATGAAAACTTCCCTTTGGATTCATCCTGATGTGGGAAGATTCACTTTAGCACTAACTGCCCCAGTGTGAATTGTCTAGGCCTGACCCTTTTGTTGAAAACTCTGGACATTCTGTTCTAGTAAAGTTGACTGTGACATACCGCATACATTTTTTTTTCCGTCAATGAGAGCTAGTTGTTCATAATGACTTTGCATCTATTCTGCATCGCTGATTTCAACCTTTTGTATGATTCTCAAGGAAGGAATTTCTACTTCGGTGGTAATGACGGCTTCAGTACCATAGACCAGCAAATAAGTAGTTGCCCCGGTTGATGTCGAACCATGGTACGATATCCAAGTAGGGCAAATTGTAACTTCTAGTGCCATTGTTTGTGATTATCTACCATCTTCCTTAATATCTTCTTGATGTTCTTGTTGGCGGCTTCCACAACTCCATTCATTTGCGGCTTGTATGTTGTGGAATTCTTATGCTTGATCTTGAAAGTTTCACACATGGCCTTCATCAGATCACTGTTGAGATTGGCGACATTGTCGATGATGATTGACTCTGTCACCCCGAACCGACAAACAATGCGATCCCGAACAAAATCTGCAACAACCTTCTTAGTTACAACCTTGTAGGATGCGGCTTCAACCTATTTTGTGAAATAGTCTATCGCCACTAGAATGAGCCTGTGCCCATTTGAAGTGGTGGGTTCGACTGGACTGATGACATCCATCCCCCAAGAAGAGAAAGGCCACGGTGCACTTGTTACATTGAGTTCATTGGGCGGCACTCGTGTCATATAAGCATGTACTTGGCATTGGTGGCACTTTTGGACATGACTGATGCAGTCTGTTTCCATAGTCATCCAAAAATACCCTACTCTTAATATCTTCTTAGCTAAGACTAATACATTCATGTGTGGTCCACAGGTTCTGGCATGTACCTCATTGAGTAATTTGGATGCTTCCTTGGCTTCGACATATCGTAATAACCCCAGATCCGGAGTCTTTCTGTACAGAATTCCTCCGCTTTGGAAGAAATGGTTGGATAACCTTCATAGTGTGCGTTTCTGAATATGATTTGCGTGCTCCGGGTATTCTCCTTTTGCCAGATATTCTTTGATGTCGTGAAACCATGGATTTCCATCCATTTCTTCTTCAATATGAGCACAATAAACTGGCTGATTTTGAATCCCTACTGGGATAGGGTCGATGAAATTCTTGTCTGGGTGTTGTAACATGGAAGATAGAGTGGCCAATGCATCTGCGAACTCGTTCTGGATTCTCGGAACGTGTTTGAACTCTATTTTTGTAAATCTCTTCATCAATTCTTGTACATAATACAAATATGGCAACATCTTGGTATTCTTTGTAGCCCATTCTCCTAGAACCTGATGTACCAAAAGGTTTGAATCTCCAATTACCAGCAATTCCTAAACGTTCATATCGATGGATAACCTGAGTCATAAGATGCATGCCTCGTATTCTACCATATTGTTGGTAGACGGGAACCTGAGCTTTGCAGATACTGGATAGTGTTGACCTGTTTTTGACACTAAAAGTGCTCCAATACCCACTTCTTTGAAGTTTGTAGCTCCATCGAAGAACATTCTCCATCCATCATATGTTTCGGTGTTATCTTCTCCTACGAATGATACCTCTTCATCGGGAAAATATGTTTTTAGTGGTTTGTATTCTTCACCTACAGGATTTTGTGCAAGATGATCCACTAATGCTTGCCCTTTGACCGCCTTATGAGTTACGTATATGATGTCGAACTCACTCAGTAGTATCTGCCATCCTTGATATGAGATATGTGGTGTAAGCATAGAAGTAATGCCTCAACTTTTGAGCTATCCATGTTAAAGCACAGCAAGTGCGTTTCAGCAAAGAATACCATACTTCGTAGGGCGTGAACTTCTTACTCAGATAGTATATGGACTGCTCATTTCTTCCTGTTTCGTCGTGTTGTCCCAAGACACAACCGAAATCCCCATCTAGTACAGATAAGTAGAGTAACAGAGGTCTTCCACGTTCCGGTTGGACCAAGACCGGTGTCTTGGACAAATATTCCTTGATTCTATCAAAGGCTTTCTGACATTCTTCAGTCCAGCTTGTTGCAACATATTTCTTTAGCATTTTGAAGATCGGCTCACAGATCATGGTTGGTTGTACTATGAAACAAACTATGTGGATCTAAATTATACCTATGTGGAAGGGAGGTCATAAAAGAGATAGAAGATGTGATGCGTGATTTTAAGGCAAAGGTAAACAACATATGAGAAACTCAAATACAGAAGGTTGTGAACAATTCATACTTCGGATAGAAGGCTAGAAGCGCGGGGATTCAGTATCCAGGAATGATAGCAGCGTTGTTAATGTCATATCTTCCAGCTTATGGTTTCTAGGTATCGAGAGGTCTAGTTAACAGAGTAAAGAAGAGTTTGAGACAATGTGATGTCTCGATTGATGTTCTAGAAAAGCATAAAGAAATAAGTCACAAGCTAAAGTATGGTATAGCGACAAGGTTTTAGGAAGACATGAGTAAGGATAAGAAATGGTATGTCACGACCCGAATCAGAGGGCCGTGACGGGCACCCGGTGCTTTACTCAACCGAGTACCAACGTAACATATCTTTCTTATCGTACTATCATGAGTAAATGAGCTAGAAAATCGGTCATGAGATAACAAGAATAAAACATAAGGGAATACTCAACATATGAAGACCCAAAATGATATACAAACTTATATATGTGACATACGGGCCTACAAGGCCGACATGACCATTTGTAAACTCAAAACATAGGCCGACAAGGCCATACAAGTGTCCCTACACCTGACATCTGTCTACAAGCCTCTAAGAGTACATAAAATCATAAAGATCGGGACAGGGCCCCGCCATACCAATCAATACATATCCAAAGCATACTGACCAGCTAGGCAACTCCGGAGCAAGTGGAGTGCACCAACACCTTCGCTGAGCTGATAGCCTACTAGGAGGACTGTCAACCTATCAATCGGGACCTGCGGGCATGACACGCAGCATCCCCAAGTAAAAGGGATGTCAGTACGAATAAAGTACCGAGTATGTAAGGCAGGAAAGCATAAACAAGAACATTAATGTAAAGAGAGATAGAAGAGATACAACCTGTAACATCTGAGTGCCTCTAGGGGCTACTGACATGAAATGCATAATACATATATATACATGAACTTTTTAAAAACATTCGCCTCTGTGGGCATCATCATCATCATATCGTACCTGGCCTCAAAGAGGACTCGGTAAAAACGTACCCGGCCATCATAAGGCTCGGTAGAATCGTACCCGACCATGTGAAGCTTGGTAAACCCAACTGATCAGTGGTTGCACAATAGGTGCCATACCCGGCCGACTATAGCGCGGCTCAGTAGAGTAAAATAGATACATATATATAATGCATGCTCGACTAATGGAATCACGTTGTAACCCTTTCAGAGTGATGTAAGGTTATTACACCTTCGATTAACATTATGGACATCCCTACCATCAATATGAACCTTAGTGGGATTTAAGGATCATACACACTTGTTTAGAATAACTTTATAAGGAAAGAACAACATGGACAACCTTAGTTTCTAGGAGTAGATCTGTTATGAATTAGCATACCGTTTATGTTTATGTCACTTTAGATCATGCCAAAAGAAAGAAGTAAGTGTCTTAACATACCTTGTATATTCTTCCCAACCTCAAGCTATGCAATTTCACGGCTCCTTAGTCTACAATAAGAGAAATGACACTCTCGTTATCGTTTAAGCGTCGTAACTATTATGTATCGACCACAACCTATTTTACAATGAAACGGATAAAACCTCCCCTATATATATATATGACTTCACACTAGTTAAAACAATCACAAACAGCCCAACATACCCCTATCACTTCATACACAACACGATAACCATAATAGTGTCAACCAACCCGAAAATGTTACGACGAACGACCAACAAACAACCTTGCCATTATGTGGTGTTTCTCCACAACCTTCCTCCTCTCAACTCCATAAAAATAGTAGTAAAATAGACCACCCAATACCAACACGAGACAGCCCAAAAATATTCCCACAAGTTCATCAACTCAAAAATAATTTTTCAGTTTACTTAAACACGTTTCGACTTGTCTTTTCTTTCAAATTGGGAAATACAACCAAAAGTACATCATTATACCTCTTATCCAATAAACCAGCCATGAATTCAACTTAAAAGTAAGTTTACAACCAGCCAACCATTACACAAGAACAAACAACATACCATTCTTTCGAAACTAGCTAGGTCTATTCTTTACGATCGAGTTACAACTCGCAAACGCATAGATAATGGAAGGAGAAGCATAAACTTACCTTGTAATGAGTATAATCCACGAAACCTGGTCCTTTTTCATCAAAAATAAGTTCCTCAACACGGCTACAAGAAGGAGAAAGAGAAACTAGCAAGTTGTCCGGACTTTTCAGCACTAGAATAGCGTCGTAACACCCGGAATACCCTAGGGTTTGTGTGGGATTTTTGGGGAGGAGTTGCAGGGGTTCTGTCACACCTCCTTTTTCACCTACACCCCGGAAAAAGGTATATGTAAAGGGAGTTTTTCTAATTAAAGGACAATCGAAACGGGATTTATTTTAAGAAATTCAGAGTCGCCACTTGGGAGATTTATGGTGTCCCAAGTCACCGATTGAATCCCGAATCGAGGAAAATATGACTCTATTTAACAGTCCACGAACCAGAAATCCGAGTAAGGAATTCTGTTAACCCGGGAGAAGGTGTTAGGCATTCCCGAATTTCGTGGTTCTAGCACGGTCGCTCAACTGTCATATTCAGCTTATTTATCTGATTTTAATACATGTTGAACCTATGTGCGAATTTTAGCTTTCAACCGCTTTTATTCAATTATTTTTAGAGAAAATTGAACGTCATTTAAAACGTGTCTTTGGATTGCGTAACATGAAATGCACCCGCAATCCTGAACACATTTTATTCAACGTTTTTGGGATTTGATTTGGGTCACAAGAAATGCACACCCGAGTTTAATAAGGTAAATTATTAAAAGCGCACCTAGAGTGACTAATGCGTTATTATCTTTGGGGAGGGTTGTGAAATTCGCTAAACGGCCCATCTCGAATTCTAAGTATTTTATTATAGACATTTAAGAGGACCCCGCAATTTATGCATTTTTGTTTAGCAGGGCTCGCCTCATTTATTATTTAAAGGCCAACCTAAAGCAAACTACAATTTTCTACTTAGTTTGTCTCTAATAATAAAAGAAAAAGTCCTAATTAATTAGTATTGTTCAAGAACTAAACATGTCCACAATCACGATAATGTTTTAAACGGCCCTAAAGGTTTCTCTAGGAATATTTATTATTTTACCTCTGCATTATGAAATTAACACAAGAGCCATTTGTTACTAAGTGTCTAACTATGGCTTGCCTCAAATTTCCATTTTTTAAGACCCTAATTATTTAACACTAAAGTACTTGAGAAGTCCCTTCCAAACAACAAGGCTTTATTAAACCATTTTATTAGCGGAAGGGCCTGAATATTTTGGCAACGCCGGCTGCAAGCAAGGACTTCAGGATCGAATCCCTGAAGCCATACCTACTAGTGATCTCTCATAATCTTTTTAAGCGTTGAGGAGGGGAGAAAAACGAGTCGGGGCATGAATAAAAACTTTATATATATATCAATCAACAATAATACCCTTTTAAACTAAGGCATAAACTATATGGAAACATCAATTGGTTACAGTTAAGACCAGACAATCTATACATACATAGCCAAAATTTCAGCATGAGCTATTGTTGTATACAATCTATACCTTGAGCACAGTTGGACAACTTAACACATGAATCATAACAAGAAAACAAAAGTATAAACAGTAGAAGCTAATAGAATTTAACATTCAAACAAGACTCTTATTCAAATTCCAATTCGAACATCCAAATCTGTATACAAATTCAATCTGGTTCCAACTTGTGGCACTTCATTTGTTAGCAAAGGGTATGAAGGAATACCTGGAAATGAAAGTCAAAAGGGGGTGAGATCAGAAGTAAAAACAACAGCAATTACCAGCAGCAACAAAACAGTCCTAGTTTTAATCCAGCTATTAACCCCCGATAGTTCAATGAAACAGTATATGGAAGATGGTTTCAGCCAATTCGAAATTGAAAACCAGAAAATAGAAATCAATGAAACAGTAAATTCCAGTTTTTTTCCAGTATTTTCAGAATGTTTTCTTGTCTCCCTCTCTCAGAATCTCTTCCAAGTTTTCTTAGCTCTCTGCCCCTGGATATCCAGTGTATCCAGAGTGTATATCGATTGTATACCGCTCTCTCCGCCTCCTCTTTTTTTTTCCTCTCCGAATTTCCTAGCCTTCTACCCTCTTTGAATGTTCTCCCTCTCTCAGAATCTCTTCCAAGTTTCTTAGCTCTCTGCCCCTGTATATCCAATGTATATCGAGTGTATACCGCTCTCTCCGCACCCCTCTTTTTTTTCCTCTCTAATCTGATTTTCAGCTCCCTTAAATGAGCATTCAATTAGTGCATTTTACACTACCAATTTCATTTCTTTAATCATCCACTTAATTGTCCACTCAATTAGTGCTTTTAATTAATTTTATAATGCAAATACTACCCTACCACTATTAGAAGCTTCTCAATTAGTAAATTGGCCCAACCAGATTTTCCTCTTCTTATTCTCAATGGGTTTGGCTGAGTTTTGATTTTAGACCTGGCTAAATTGGCCCAACCAGATTTTCCTCTTCTTATTCTCTTTTCCTTTTCAATTTTCTTTTCCTTTTTATTTTCAACAATTAAAACTAAAATCCTAATTAATTATAAAACACCAAATTAACTTAAAAATACTAATTAATTCTAACTAATAATTATCACAAATAATTAAATGCCAAATTAAAAAAAATCACACAATTTGACTAAAATTACAAAAATATGTTATATTTTTTTGAATTTTCATTTTTGTAAAACATCTAATTATTAATTAATTCCAAAAATGTAAAAATCAAATCTCAAATGAAAATGCTATATTTTTGTATTTTTAATGCATTAACAAAATTAAACATGCACACAAATATATGCGAACAATCAGGAAAATCACACAATAATTCCAAAAAATAACACATAATTAAAGAAAAGACCTAATTTTAGGAATTCTTTTGGAGTAATTCATATGAGGCAAAAAATCGCGTGCTCACAGGTTCAATTAGGTTTTCTTGGTCTGAAAGATAGGTGAAATAACTGAGTTTATAATCGCTTAAAAGTCCCCTCTTGACCGACTTAGTTGAGGCCTCTCTTTTTGGCAAGTAGGTGATGCACCTACTAGCTGCGCGATCTCGCGAAAATGCAAATATCTCTATACTCCGAGATCGTATTGATAAACGGTTTAATGAGTTGAAAACTAGACTCATATATCTTAAATTTCATATGTAGATCATCCCTCGATTCAAAGTATATTGGGAGAAAAGCTCAGCTACATTTAACCTAAGTTTCAACTCATTTTTAAATGTAACTTGTGATGACCTTTTCCAACTTTTGTTCCACAACTTGCTTGACTTAAAAACATAACACACGACTATCATACGACTAAACTAACTCATAAAACATAACCTCATCATCATGTTAATAACCCTTGTCTCACCCCAAAAGTATAGGTTATAACATTCCAAACTTGTCGACATTCGACGAAACTTATTTTCTTTAATTCATTTAGCGCCTAAGCTTTCCAACCCTTTTGGTACTCGTTATTCATGATCATAAAGATTTGTAACCTCCATTATAAAAAGATTAACTTACTTTACGTACTTTCAAAGTTGATCTCA
The DNA here is from genome assembly GCF_000715075.1 of Nicotiana tabacum. Classification (NCBI taxonomy): domain Eukaryota; kingdom Viridiplantae; phylum Streptophyta; class Magnoliopsida; order Solanales; family Solanaceae; genus Nicotiana; species Nicotiana tabacum. The sequence goes on from NC_134084.1 coordinate 56,190,928, forward strand.
TTTTTGAGCTTACATCAATTGACTTACGGATACTCTAACATACGAAAACATAGGGTGTAACATCATTCCCCCCTTTGGAACATTCGTCCTCGAATGTTGACTGATCCACTTATCATTTTCATAATCCATAGCTCTTGTGAACACTTTAATACTCTTCTAGCCATGTAGGCAACTATTCTTTGAATAAATCCAAAGTCTAGGGTATTCCCCCTTTAGTCCTCCTTCTGATACCACGACTTGTGGTCGGACCCCTTCCAATCTTGTAATTGTTGCTCCTTTTTGTCATGCAACCTGTACGACTTTTTCCTTGTATGTGCGCCTATGCGACTCTTTTTTTTTCTCCAGCTTTTATCCAATCTCTAGGTAGCACGAATTAAACATATACAAAGCTTGATATGTTGTCCGTCTGGGCATCTATGGGTATACTGAAGTTCTTCACTCGGTACTTTGTTAAACTTACGACTTTTGCTATATCTTGTTTAATAGCCTCAGTTATCTATGCTTATGGCTTTAATACAAATAGGTAGGCCATATTATACAATAACTCTTACTTCGGTTTACTATTACCGAGGTCTGCCACCCAACTCCAGGTTACTCTTTCACCGCTTATCCTATATGTATAATCCTTATTACTGTTCATCTAAAGAATGACATCATAATCTCCTCTCATACTTTGGAATCTTTATCCATATATTATTGATTTACCTCAATGTTAATTTATAATCTACCACTGATAACTTGAAACCTCTTACGTAATACATTGCCACATGTCTCACGTCTCATCGGGGAACATTTGAAGTGGTTTTCCTAATCCACCTAGGGACAATACTATACTTCAATAACCGTATTTCATAGCATCCTAATGTGATTCGTCTTATGGGGGTATCCTAGTCCCGTGCCATCCATGAAATCTCTTCTCTTTGAATCATTACTCAAATAAGGCCTATATATCATCCTTTTATAATTTACCACTATTACATCCTTACATTACGACCAGAGGAGCATTCCATCTCTTCTAAATGCTCCTAGTCTTAGACTCCTCCGTGTTAATTCAAGCTATACTGAGCCTTTTATAACATATATAAACCATCAGCTCTCTTGTTTGATGGGCTTAATACCGAGGTCTTACCTATTCTTATCAGCTTCTAACTCACCTTTTCTCACCCTTACTCACATCTACCCAAAATCTTTTCACTCTACTATACTTTCGCTTGCGACCTACACATATTTATTTATTCTACTCAGAACCTTCCTTTAACTTGCTAGCACCTTAGATTCCCTTTTGCGCATTCTCAGCTGTCTTTAAATGTAAATAATTACTTTTTCTAGTCGTTCTTGCCACTTGCTACATGGATACTTGGCTTATCATAGTGCCCACGAACACTAGAATTCCCTGTAACTCGTATGCTCTCAAGTATCACCTTTGATGTTTTTTTTCCTTTTTTTTCTGTTCATTAGCCATGATAGGTGCCACTTTCTTATGGAGTGCATGCAATATTATAGTGAGACTGTTGTTACAAGATCAAAGATCATTTCCTTTTTAGGTCACTATGCTTAGGTGGAAACCTTCTTCCTTATTTCCTCAGCTAGTCTTTCGTGGTAGTACTTAGGAGACCTTTTGGATCTTGTAAAGTTGTGATCTTGTTATACTGTATACTCGAAGGAATTTTTGATATTCTTACTCGCCTACAAACATCCTTACTTACATACCTCCATGCCGTTGTGCTCGTAGGATTACTTGTAAAATCAGATTTTGATTATCTCCTTAGTGGCACCCTCCATTATTCCCGTAATACTTATACAATACCTTTGAATACCCCAACTCTTATTTGAGCATTTCTCAAGGTTTATAACGTCATATTTGCGAGACTGAATTCACTATATTAGGATTCACTATGTTTATCTTGCATGATCTGTTGACTCGTCTATAACCTCCTGTTTAGCCATAACTGGGCTCTTCCTTAATCAAATCCCAAATACTCGTTGGCCTATCCTCACATCAATTTTCCGCGTAATCTTTCTTGGGTTATTTCCTTTGTTTTAACTTACCTCATGCACTGGCCTCTGATCTATCAATGACATTTAGGGCAGGAACCCTTACTTCCTTTCCTTGACGTCGTGTTTGTATAATGCACTGATATCGTGGCATATTTGTAGGCTTTGAATAAGTACAATCTCATCCCTTTTTCACATTACCGCATTATTCTTCTACCACTCCATGATTAGTAGAACCACTAAATTCTGACTTCATGCCACATCACTCCATATTCCCCCCATTAGAGGAGTACTAAGAACTGGAGCTACGACGATCTACCTATAGATATTTTACCTCAATATATTTGATGTCTTTCACATCATCGATTACCCTTACTCGCCTTGTGGTAATGCTTTTTGTACCAAGGATAATAAAATTCCTTGCTCGCAAGGATGACACTTAGTGTAACTGGCGCACATAGTCCCTTAAGCTTAACTTTGCTCATATTACTTGCTTTAGGAAAGCGACTTCCTGAATGACCATTAAATGGCATTCTTTTGTCATCCATTCTATTATCGTCGGAACGCAACCTCTGAAATTCTCATGATACCGACTATTATCATATCATTTAGTCCCTAGTTCACGTTTAGTTTATCTTGTTTACCAGCCCATACTGATTTCTACTACTCTGGGGGTATATCTTTTCCGGCTGGTAATCGCATTAGAGTTACGAACTTATTTCTCGAAAAGAAGATATGACTTTGTGGCCTATACTCCTTTGTTGTTTCAAGGCCTGTCACCTCTCATTTTTTTCCTTCACTTAACTATAGACTCTATAATTGTGTCATTTTCATCATCATTTTTTTTCCACCGTTGTCATCCGTGTGGACATCTTACTCATAATTCTTCATTAACTCTATTCTTATTTTCCTACTAACATTTATGTCTATCACTTTATTCTGAAAAAATCAACAAGACATTCATTTGCTTTTAGCTCCCCTTGCTTCATCTCACTGGCTCTTCGGGATGCCTAAAATTCTCTCTCCTAGGAACACGAGCCATGCTAAGGTAATATTTATCCCTTCAAGGCTTCTAGTGGCTATCTTTATAGTACTCATATCTAGCTGTACTATTTTAGAGTGCGCCATATGGGTATCTCACAAAGAGATTTATTAGCACATTTGAATTATGCTTCAGAAATTGTCAACTAACACAAACAATCAATTCACCATTATGGGTTATCCTAACCCCAACCGGATCCTGATATCTCGTCCTTTTCTTAATCTACACATGTTAGCCCCCAATAGGGTATAACTGAGATGGGTATGGTCAATTATACATACCTCTGTTACTGTTGAGGGTAACTTACAATGCTTATATTTTTCTGTCGGAGATGAAAATACCGATAATCTTTATTAACTAGGTGCCTTGTACCCTTCCCATCTTGCTCCTTTTACTTGTTGAAGCTTGTATCTATCTTTTGAATCTTTCATTGCCTTTAGGGGTGGATAGATATTCTTTGCCTTAAGGCTCCTTATAGAGAAGCTTACACTTCTTAGTACACACATGATCTACTAAAGACCTTATATTTACCCATCATATGCATCATGCAAAATCGAGCTCCTCTAACTCAACTCTTTCACAACCACATACAATCTTTTACCAACCATCTTTTTAAATGTAGGTATCGTTGTATTACGACTAAAGTCGAATTTAGGAGTTTGAATTCTTACAACAGAGCTCTACCACACGATCTAGAATAAGAAGAAAGAGTGACAGTCCTAAATGCCCTGTAGCCTCCTGCTTATAAGTGTGGTGCACTACACACCCATAAACAAGACTCTACTAGACACGGCTTGTAGAATCCCTAGGACAGAACTGCTCTGATACCACTTTTGTCACGACCCGAATCAGAGGGCCACGATGGGCACCCGATGCTTTACTCAACCGAGTACCAATGTAACATATCTTTCTTATCATACTATCATGAGTAAATGAGCCAGAAAACTGGTCATGAGATAACAAGAATAAAACATAAGGGAATACTCAACATATGAAGACCCAAAATGATATACAAACTTATATATGTGACATACGGGCCTACAAGGCCGACATGACCATTTGTAAACTCAAAACATAGGCCGACAAGGCCATACAAGTGTCCCTACACCTGACATCTGTCTACAAGCCTCTAAGAGTACATAAAATCATAAAGATCGGGACAGGGCCCCGCCATACCAATCAATACATATCCAAAGCATACTGACCAACTAGGCAACTCCGGAGCAAGTGGAGTGCACCAACACCTTCGCTGAGCTGATAGCCTACTAGGAGGACTGTCAACCTATCAATCGGGACCTGCGGGCATGACACGCAGCATCCCCAAGTAAAAGGGATGTCAGTACGAATAAAGTACCGAGTATGTAAGGCAGGAAAGCATAAACAAGAACATTAATGTAAAGAGAGATAGAAGAGATACAACCTGTAACATCTGAGTGCCTCTAGGGGCTACTGACATGAAATGCATAATACATATATATACATGAACTTTTTAAAAACATTTGCCTCTGTGGGCATCATCATCATCATATCGTACCCGGCCTCAAAGAGGACTCGGTAAAAACGTACCCGACCATCATAAGGCTCGGTAGAATCGTACCCGGCCATGTGAAGCTCGGTAAACCCAACTGATCAGTGGTTGCACAATAAGTGCCATACCCGGCCGACTATAGCGCGGCTCGGTAGAGTAAAATAGATACATATATATAATGCATGCTCGACTCATGGAATCATGTTCTAACCCTTTCGGAGTGATGTAAGGTCATTACACCTTCGATTAACATTATGGACATCCCTACCATCAATATGAACCTTAGTGGGATTTAAGGATCATACACACTTGTTTAGAATAACTTTATAAGGAAAGAACAACATGGACAACCTTAGTTTCTAGGAGTAGATCTGTTATGAATTAGCATACCATTTATGTTCATGTCACTTTAGATCATGCCAAAAGAAAGAAGTAAGTGCCTTAACATACCTTGTATATTCTTCCCAACCTCAAGCTATGCAATTTCACGGCTCCTTAGTCTACAATAAGAGAAATGACACTCTCGTTATCGTTTAAGCGTCGTAACTATTATGTATCGACCACAACCTATTTTACAATGAAACGGATAAAACCTCCCCTATATATATATATATATGACTTCACACTAGTTAAAACAATCACAAACAGCCCAACATACCCCTATCACTTCATACACAACACGACAACCATAATAGTGTCAACCAACCCGAAAATGTTACGACGAACGACCAACAAACAACCTTGCCATTATGTGGTGTTTCTCCACAACCTTCCTCCTCTCAACTCCATAAAAATAGTAGTAAAATAGACAACCCAATACCAACACGAGACAGCCCAAAAATATTCCCACAAGTTCATCAACTCAAAAATAATTTTTCAGTTTACTTAAACACGTTTCGACTTGTCTTTTCTTTCAAATTGGGAAATACAACCAAAAGTACATCATTATACCTCTTATCCAATAAACCAGCCATGAATTCAACTTAAAAATAAGTTTACAACCAGCCAACCATTACACAAGAACAAACAACATACCATTCTTTCGAAACTAGCTAGGTCTATTCTTTACGATCGAGTTACAACTCGCAAACGCATAGATAATGGAAGGAGAAGCATAAACTTACCTTGTACTGAGTATAACCCACGAAACCTGGTCCTTTTTCATCAAAAATAAGTTCCTAAACACGGCTACAAGAAGGAGAAAGAGAAACTAGCAAGCTGTCCGGACTTTTCAGCACTAGAATCGCGTCGTAACACCCGGAATACCCTAGGATTTGTGTGGGATTTTTGGGGAGGAGTTGCAGGGGTTCAATTAGGTTTTCTTGGTCTGAAAGATAGGTGAAATAAATGAGTTTATAATCCCTTAAAAGTCCCCTCTTGACCGACTTAGTTGAGGCCTCTCTTTTTGGCAAGTAGGTGATGCACCTACTTGTCACCTACTAGCTGCGCGTTCTCGCAAAAATGCAAATATCTCTATACTCCGAGATCGTATTGATAAACGGTTTAATGAGTTGAAAACTAAACTCATATATCTTAAATTTCATATGTATATCATCCCTTGATTCAAAGTATGTTGGGAGAAAAGCTCAGCTATATTTAACCTAAGTTTCAACTCATTTTTGAATGTAACTTGTGATGACCTTTTCCAACTTTTGTTCCACAACTTGCTTGACTTAAAAACATAACACAAGACTATAATACGACTAAACTAACTCATAACATAACTTCATCATCATGTTAATAACCCTTGTCTCACCCCAAAAGTATAGGTTATAACATTCCAAACTTGTCGACATTCGACGAAACTTATTTTCTTTAATTCATTTAGCGCCTAAGCTTTCCAACCCTTTTAGTACTCGTTATTCATGATCATAAAGATTTGTAACCTCAATTATAAAAGGATTAACTTACTTTACGTACTTTCAAAGTTGATCTCATTTATGAGCTTACATCAGTTGACTTACGGATACTCTAACATACGAAAACATAGGGTGTAACATGGTAAGTGAGAAGGTGACAAAAATGGATAAGTCCTCGGGATTACGTCCACCAAAACAAGAGAGCTGGTGGTTTCTCTAAGTTATACAAAGCTCAGTATAGCTTGAATGAACCCAAAGGAGTCTAAGACTAGTAGCATTTAGAAGAAATGGAATGCTGCCCTTGTAGTAGAATAAGGGTGTAATTGTGACAGATAAAGGATGACGTTTAGGCTTTCGATTGAGTAATGATTTAAAGAGGATTTCATGAATTGTACGGGATTAAAATACCCCATAAGGTAAATCACATTGGGATACTATGAAATACGGTTATGGAAGTATGGTATCGCCCCTAGGTGGATCAGTCTAATCACTTCAGATATTCCCCAATGAGACATAAGCCCTAGTGGCAAGGTATTATGTAAGAAGTTTCAGTTATCAGTGGTAGATTGTAGATCGATATTGAGGTGAATCAGCAATGGATGGATAAAAGTTACAAAGTATGAAATGAGATTAGGCCGTCATTCTTAAGATAAACAGTAATGAGGAAGTATTAAAGGACTTAGATTTATACATATGGGATAAGCAATGAAAGTAACATGGAGTTTGCTAGCAGACCTCAGTAACGATAAATCAAAGTAATAATTATGGTATAGTATGACCTACATAAATGTAGTAAAGTCATACGAATGGATAACCAGATCTATGAAATAAGATATGGCCATATTCGCAAGTTCTACAAACTACCGAGTAAAGAACTTTAGTACACCTATAAATACCCAGAGAGGCATCCTATTAAGCCATGTATATGTTTATACAGTAAGGCCTAGAGATTGGCTAAAAGCTGGAGAAAAAGGAGAGAAGAGTCGCATAGGCACACTTACAAGGTCAGTATCGTAGAGGCTGCATGATAGAAGGTAGCAACAGTTACGAGATTGCACGGAATTCGATCACAAGTCATAGCGTGGGAAAAAGGCCTAAAGGGAGGAATGCCCTGGCCTTTGGATTTATTCACAAAACAATTGCCTAAATGGCAAGGGGAGTATTAAGGTATTCACAAGAGCTATAGGTTATGAAAATGATAAGAGCATCAGTCAACATTCGAGGACGAATGTTCCAAAGGGGGGAATGATGTTACACCCTACAATATTACGTCGATATTATGTCCCGCAGTATTATATTATGATGATGTTACGCCTTATAGTATTACATTACGATGATGTTACACTTTGCAGTATTAAATTACGATGATGTTGCACCCTATAGTATTGACGTTGAATTTGTCGTAAGGTAATTGATATCAATCTAAGGAAAAGATTATTTGGAGATTATAAGGATTATGCTATTTCAAACAAGTGATGAGTAAATTCATGAAAGTGAGAGGGGAAGCAAGTCAAAAAAATAAATTTCCGTCCAAGTTTGGCATGTTGGGATAAAATACGGCCCGAGCTAAAATACTCACTATTTATGGGCTAGTGCCATACAAGGTACCACATGACCATGATAGTAAGATGTATAAGGTATGTGAAAAGTGAGTAGTATTTTAAGTAATTTGAGATAACTCTTCATTATGTGGAGAACCGGGTAATTATTGATTTTAGTGGGTAATTGATTAATTATTAGGTAATGAGATATTACCTAGTTAATTAATAATTGGTGGTGGATGAAATAAAGCCTTTGGATAAAGACTAAATCAAAAAATGTGGCAGCCCTTTGTAATGCATTAAGTGACTCATGACTTGGAAGGAAATGTGTCCACTTAAGTGTCATATACATGAAACTTCTGTAGGCTACTTAGAGTTTGCCTTGGAATGTCAAGTTAATCTCAAATCCAAACAATTCCAATAAAGATTGGAATTCCATAAGCATACACATGATCCCTTTGATTGTTTCAAGTTAATCTAAAATCCAACAGAAGACGTGAGAATTCCTACAGGTTTCAATAATTCCAACAAAAATTATTTACACATTAGCAACATAAGATTTTGCGGTTATAAGGGAATACAGTGCAATCTTTCTTAAGAATATCATATGGATTTTTCCCTACTCCGATTTTGCCGTCACGTGTTTGTCGAAATTAACGTATGTTAGAGGAATTGTCAAGAGAATTGACTCAGTTATGTTAAAGTTATATCTTCTTCTTTCTTGGCATGATCCATATGATACAAATAAAATGAGCAAGCATGCCTCTATTCATAAAAATACTAGGGGTTATCCTGATTACCCATGTGAATTATTATTATATCTTCTGTTCATGGATCTCAGAAAAATACGTAATTGATAAAGTTTATCCGAAAGGCATATTATTTTTATGACATTCCAAGAAAATATTATTAACGTATTTCTTATGCATTTCATGCATTTATACATATACATTGACCCATGACCAGATGATATTATATACGCGTATATATGTATATTATATGTATATGGGATATGGGAAAAGGTTATGGCGTTATATACGCACCACCACCTGATCAGCTGGTATACGTTGATGATTTGCCCACAGTGGCTGAAATGATATGATGGGATGCCCTCAGAAGCTTGATGATGTTATGAACACATATACCTGTGATGACCCGAAAGGTCATCACTTGTTTTAGAAAATAATTTAGTGTTCTGAGGCCTTAAAACCTCCTTTTTACCTCACCTCGATTTGTGTGCGTGGTCCAGACATATATCCGGAAAGCTTTTATGTGAAAATATGAGAAATAAAAATTTCTAGAGTTAAAATTTGATTATGGTTGACTTTGGTCAACATTGTGAGCAAACAGACCCGGATCTATGTTCCGATGATCCCGGGATTCGCAGTAAAATATGAGACTTGGGCATATGCCCGAAAATGAATTCCAAGGTCTCAAGCCTTAGAAATCAATTTTTGAAAGAAATTATTTTGCTGAATTATTTATGAAATAAAGAAAAGAATTAATGTTTGAAACCATTGGTATCGGGCCCGTATTTTGGTTACGGATCCCGGTACAAACTTGTTAAAGTATTTAAATGATAATTGTAAAATTTGGTGAAAAAATAGAGTTTATTTGACGTGATTTGGACCTCCGGTTGAAGAGTTATGAACTTTAAGTGTTCTTGATGAAAATGATGAGTTTTGAGGTTTAATTCATAGTTTTACATGTTATTTTCATGATTTGATTGCACGAGCAAGTTCTTATGATGTTTTTGGACTTGCGTGCATGTTTGTTTGGAGCCCCGAGGGCTCGGGTGAGTTTTGGATAGGCCACAGAGTGTTTTGAACTTAGGAAGTTTCAGATTTTCAACTGTTGTGTGTTGCAGGTCTGTAGGCTTCGCAATTGCGAAGCCTGGCTCGCAATTGCGAGATCACATTTGTGAGAGACCCATCGCAACTGCGATGATGGGCTGGGGCAGGAACTCTTGCATTTGTGAGGCTTATGTCGCAAATGCGACTTCAATAGGGACGCAAATGCGAACAATTGTTCGCAATTTGCGAGTTCGCATTTGCGAACCTGACTTCGCAAATGCGATATCTGCACCTGTGCAAATTATAACTTAGCCAAAAATCTCTCATTTTTCAAACCCTTTCAAAACCAAAACTCTCTTGGGCGATTTTTCAAAGACAAGTACTCTTCCAAATCGATTGTAAGTCATTCTAACTTATTTTTATTAATCTTTAACATCTTTTTTCATGATTGCAACTCAAAATCAAAGGTTTTCAAGGGGGAAATTGGGTGATTTGGGTAGAACCTAGGTTTTTCAAATTTTTGGGATTTGGACCTCGATTTGAGGTCCGATTTCAAAATAAATTGTATATTTGGGTTCGTGAGGGAATGTATAATCGGGTTTTGGTTTGAACCTCGGGTTTTGACCATGTGGGGCCGAGGAGATTTTTGACTTTTTCGAAAAAAACTTTAGAAAACCTATTTTCATGCATTGGAATTGATTCATTTAGCATTTATTGATATAGTTAAGTAACTTGTAGCTAGATACGAGCGAATTGATGCTGGAATCAAGAGGTAAAGCGATAGCTTGAATTGTGTTCGTGGCATCGAGGTAAGTATTTGGTCTAACGTTAGCTTGAGGGATTAGGAGTTGCGTCTTATTTGCTATGTGTTAACTGTGGAGTATGACGTATAGGCATGGTGACAAGTATCTATACGTCGGTGTCAAGCATGCCCGTGAGTCTTGTATTGCAATTTTTATGACTCCGTTGTGGTTTATTCGTGCTTCATATGAGAATTATATTATTGTTCCCTTGCCGGAATGTTGTTGTGATATTATTGTTCCCTTTCCGGGATGTTGTTGCAATATTATTGTTCCCTTGCCGGGATGTTATTATTATATTATTGTTCCCTTGCCGGGATGTTGTTGTTACATTATTGTTCCCTTGCTGGGATGTTAATGTTATACTATTGTTCCCTTGCCGGGATTCTTTTATGATTGGTAGTGATAAATGAAATGGGAGCGGGTTGCACGCCTGCAATAGTAATATATGAAATGGGAGCAGGTTGCACGCCTACAACGGTAATAGATGAAATGGGAGCGGGTTGCATGACTGCAACGGTAATACATGAAATGGGAGCGGGTTGCACGCCTGCAATGGTAATATATGAAATGGGAGCGAGTTGCACGCCTGCAACGGTACTATATGAAATGGGAGCGGGTTGCACGCATGCAACGATATTATATGAAATGGGATCGGGTTGCACGCCTGCAACGGTATTACATGTGTACCTGTTTTTCTTATTTCCTTATCTTTTACTGGTAATTGATTATGGCGTTCCTTACATTTCTCTACTGTTATTCTATTGTTATTTGTTACTCCCCGCAACATGTTTCCCATGAACAACTTTAGCTGTAATTATCTGCTTTTATTTCTGTTGTATATGATTTAACTGCACATGTTTATTTGGTAGTCTAGTCCTAGCCTCGTCACTACTTCACCGAGGTTAGGCTAGGCACTTACCAGAACATGGGGTCGGTTGTACTGATACTACACTCTGCACTATGTGCAAATACTGATACCAGAGCGTTTGGACCTCAGTGAGGGTGTTGTCTTTAATCCACTGACCCGAGGTAGTCCTGCAGACGTCCGCGGGCCTTGGAATCTCCTCCTATCACTTCTCTTTCTGTTTTTACTTATTCAGAGACAGATTCGTGTAATTTTATTCAGACCTTATTTGTAGTATTCTTAGATAGTCCGTGACTTGTGACACCAACTTCTGGGTAGTATTGTACTTCAAATTATTTATCAATGTTTGGTTAAATTATTAAGTTTTCGTCTTCCGTATTTCCGTTTATTTAACTTATTCCGCATGTTAATCACTTATTATTCTAAATTGTTGAACATGTTTAATAAAAAAGGGTAATGATTTTATAATGTTTGGCTTGCCTAGCTTCCACGAGTAGGCGCCATCACGACTCCCAAGGGTGGGAAATCCGGATCGTGACAATACCCATGCATGGTATGATATTTATACACATATGTATGACATTATATAAATGAAATGATTGACAGAGCTATGCAAAAGTACATGTCGAGTCTTTTACTCCATGTTTCTCTCATGTCTATTATTTACTGATTTTTATTCCTTACATACTCGGTAAATTATTTGTATTAACGTCCATTTTGCTTGGGGACGCTGCGTTTCATGCCCGCAAGTCCCGATAGATAGGTCGAGAGCCTTCCAAGTAGGCTATCAGCTCAGCGGAAGATGTTGGTGCGCTCCATTCTCTTCAGAGTTGCTTGTTTGGTTAGTATGATTTAGATGTGTATTGTTTGGTGTGGCGGGGACTCTGTCTCGACCTTTATGAAAATTATATATTCTTAGAGGCTTGTAGACAGATGTCATATACGTAAAGGATTGTATGGGCGGCCTATGTTCAGTGTAGGAGTGGTTATTTTAGCCTTATATGCCCGTATGTCTTATATATAAGTTGGTATCACATGTTGTATTCTACTTATCTCATAGCAGCCTTTCGGCTCAGCTATCTATGATAGTATGACATGAAAAGATACGTTATGTTGGTACTCGGTTGAGTAAGATACCGGGTGTTCGTCGCAGCCCATCGATTTGGGTCGTGACAATGCCCCTTTTCAGCTTCTGCCCCAACCCAGGCCTCTCGCGATTCTAGTAGGGGGCACGGGTATCTGATCGTCGGATCTAGCAGTGCGTGTCCTCACCATTTGTGAAACAAAAGAAAGAAAGTCAAAGATTCAGATTTCGAAGTCAACCAATTCGCACGATAAGGAAACAAAGAAGTGAAATTTTTCTAATAGTTTCATAGCCTCTCGAAGATTAAGTATCGATGTATCCGTACCAATTCACAAAACTCTATTAAATCTGCTTATGACTGGTAACACCTATGAACCTAGAGCTCTGATGCCAACTTGTCACGACCCTAATTTTTCACCTTAGGATGTCATGATAGCACTTAGTCTCTACGACTAGGTGAGCCTAACATGCATAGAGAAATAGCTGAAATAATACTAAAATCTCAAATTAAACAATTACACTATTATAATAAAACTCAACAGTACAATAGTCAACATTTTCCAAAAACTTGGTGGAACAGAGTCCTAAGCTCTACAAGAAGGTACTAATAGTCTCTTAATACAATATTGTTTTGAAACAAGAAATAAACAATAGAATATCTAAAAATAGAAGGTGACTCCCAGGCCTACAGAATCGAGTAGTTATACATTGAAGTCTCCAAAAGTGGCTAGTCAATAAATCTCTAGCATCCAACATGGGCAGACGTACCTGGATCTACACAAAAATATGCAGAAGCGTAGTATGAGTATACCACAACGATACCCAATAAGTATCAAGTCTAACCTTGGTAAAGTAGTAACACAACCAGGTCAAGACACCTACTAGGACAAGATAAACAGGACAAAAATATAATAACAAGAAGTAATGGAAAGTGGAGAAATGTATGATAACGAAACAGTTTAATAACGTAAACTAATGACAAAATTGTAAGCATAAAGATAACGGAAGGAAACAAATAACGAGAACCACAAATAATCAAATAAGGACAAAACAAATAAGATAAGGAATAATAAAAGCAACAAGAACTGGTCGACCAATAACTCTTTTCAATATGAAATGCACATCAAGAATCACAACCCAGGTACCACCTCGTATTCACATTTCTCAATTTCAATTACAATCTTTCCTTATACTCACCGCAGGAGCCTTGTATTTAGTTTTGAAAATTATTTTTCCCGAAATAGTTGCCCCCGTTTTAGCCCACCTTATCACACCGTGTGGATTCAAGTAGTTCCCCTACTAGCAACACGCGTATCAAATCCACCGTATCTCACCGCATGTGTATCCACCCCTAGCCGTATACCGCCACATACTTATCAATATCATAATATAATCACAACTCGCACCACAAGTCCCCATATATCACAACTTGCCAAAAAAATCAATAATACCAATATTTCCACAACAAATAGCCCATGACTCAATCACAATGTGTACAACAATTTCAACAATAACAAATGAATGTAAATTTCTCAAAAAAATGTTATCTCAACAATTAACAACTTCACTTCAATATGATAACGACTTTTGCAACTTCAACACAAATAACTCAACAAGAAGATATTTCACGAAATAACAATTTCAAGTAAAGGTAATTCAACAATTAAAGAGGTAACAAGACAATAAGGAAGACAATAACCTCAACTAATGCATGTAAGAATAGTAACAAGTAAGAGGTAGAACAAGTGTTAACAATGTCAAATAAAACATATAAGGGTAGATTAAAGCATATAAGAGTGGATTAACAATGAGAAATATAACATGTTATGACAATTTAATTAAAGGAACGAAAAGAGTCTAAATAGCCTAAACCGGTCAAATACCACATATAGTCCGTGTATCCACTCGTTACCTTGCGTACACAGATTTCACGTAACACAAATAGCACAATCAATTCCAAATCCTAAGGGGTAGTTCCCCCACACAAAGTTAGGCAAGATACTAACCTCAACTAAGATAACTCAACCCTCGAAAATAACTTTTCCCCTAAAATTTGACTTTACATGGCTTAAATCTAACCAAAAGTGACTTAATATTATCAACCAATGCAAGGAAAAATAATTATAATAGATAAAGCTTTGACCTTTACAAAATTTTCAAAAAGTCAACAAAGGTTAACCCCGGGTTTGCCCGGTCAAAACCCAAGTCCAAGGATAGATTCCGATTACACATAATCCTACGAGTCCATATATGTGATTAGTTTTCAAATCCGAGTCCGAATCGACTCTCAAAACTCAATTCTTCATTTTTCAAAAAAACTTGACAAAATTTCCTAATTTTTCCTCTTTGAATCACATAAATTTGATGTTAAATCTAAGATATATTCATGAAATACAACAACAACATACCCAGTATTATCCCACACCGTGGGTTCTAGGGAGAGTACTGTGTACGCAAACCTTACCCCTACCTTGTGAGGATAGAGAGGCTGTTTCCAATAGACCCTCGGCTCAGGAAAGGATAAGCACCACATAAATGAAAATATAAACAAGAAGGGACAATACCAAAAAATATATAAAAGCAGAATAAAAATAACAAGATAGTAAGGTGATCAACAATGAAAGAAAACAACGGTTACGAACCTTGTTCCCTTCGCAAATGCAACAGTTTCATTGCAAATATGACAATTTCATCACAAATGTGAAATTTCCTAGCCAGACCCATACTTTGCAATTGCGAACCAAGAATCATAATTGCGACACCCGAGACCCCCCTGCTATGTTCGCAATTGCGACATCTGAGCACCAACACACTAACAAGTTCAGTTTTTAGTCCAAACCCAACACGTCTGAAACTCATTCGAGCCCTCGGGGCTCCAAACCAAACATCCACACAAGTCTAAAAACTTCATACGAACTCGCTCGTGTGATCAAACCACAAAACTAATATCTAAAACTATGAATCAGACACCAAATTGCATGAATTTCAAAGTAAAGTTCAAGAACCTCTAGAATTGCACAAGCATCCGAATACTATCAAATCAACTCCAAATGATATAAAATTTGTAGGCAAGTTCTAAATATCATAACATGCCTATTTCAAGTCCCAAAACCAAATTTCGAACCCGGTAGCCAAAAGTCAACCTACGGACAAACTTCTAAACCTCAAATTGCCAATTTTCGGTAAAATAACAAAAATCAACCTACAGACTTCCGAATTCGATTCCGGGCATATGCCCAAGTCCGAAATCACGATATAAAGTTATCGAAGCCATCAAAATACCGTTCCGGGGTCGTTTTCACAAAAGTCATATATTGGTCAACACCTCTAACTTAAGCTTCTAAGCCAAGAACCAAATGGTCTAAATCAACTTGAAATCTTTACGGAACGAAACCAATCAAACTCGCAAGTTATAAAACCTAAATTACACATTTGTGAAATATCAAAAGGAAAAACGGGGCGCAAACACATAAAATGATTGGTCAGGTTGTTGCATGAGTTCATTGAGAACTCAAGCTTAAATTCAAGGAACTAGGCCGCTTCCTTGTCACCTGTTGAAGTACACTGTTGATTTGAGTCCAACTGGGCCTAGCTACTTGCCGACCCAATATCGAGAGTCCAGTAAGGGTGTTAATCGGGCCGGGCTGACCCGTTTTCAGCCCGCTTCAACCCGGGTCAACCCGCTACTGTTCATATTAGGACGGGTTGGGACGGGTTGTTAAGGGGGGTGGGTTGTGTACATTCACGTTTAGATTAACGGTGCCCTGACCCCGTTGAACCCGAAATCGCTTAACGGGTTGAACACGGGCTGCAGCCCGGTTACCGTTTGAATTTTTTTAAAATTAAATTGGATCGTTCCCAACGGTCAAATTCAGAAATGACCATTGGGGAATGGCCCGAAATTGCAGAAATGGCCAATTTCGGCCCCCCATTAATAATATAGCCCTCCCACCCCAAAATCTATAAATAGCCCCCCTTCTTCTTCATTTTTTCTCACAAATTCACTCTCTTACTACTCTAATTCTCTCTCAAGTATCAAACTCTCAATTCTCTCTTGATATTATAGTTCTTAAATTCTCAAATCTCAAATTCTCAATTATTTATTATTTCAAGTTTCATCAATTATTTAGTTTAGCCATTACAAAATTACTATTATCAATATCAATTATTCAAGTGTATCAATTATCAAGTATTCAAGTATTATCAACTATCAAGTTTTGGTCTATCAATTGAAGTTTGAATTTTGATATCAAAAATTCAAAATTAGTGCGGCATAAGGAATCTCGGTACACTCGTTCCATCTCTTTCTCTTATTTGGTGTACACTTATTTTATTAATTAGTTTCTTAATTTAATTTCTTACTTGAATTTCCTAATTTAATTTCTTACTTTAATTTATATAATGGATTTACTTAGAGCGGCCAAAAAAGCGTGCACTAGTAGAGGTGGTAGTAAGAAAACTTCAAAAAGGATAAGAGATGGTGTTGGTTCTTCTAGTAGCTTTACACATATTTCTGAAAGTTCACCTGAGAATTTAAATGTAGATTATGATCGAATGCAGGAAAATTTTGGTATAGATGATGATTTAGATGCTTTGTTAGATGATATTCAATCACCCGATAATCTTGAAACACTACCACCTACACCTGGTAATGCTAGTCAAACTCAAAATGTTAGGGGTGAAACAAGTAGGCCTCCTCTCCCTATTAAGAAGAATCGAAGATTAAAAAGTAAGTGTTGGATATTTTTTGAAAGACTAGAAGATCAAAAAAATTATGTAAAATATAAAATTTGTAGTGAACATTATAAACATGAGCCCGGTAAAGGAGAGGGAACGGGTCAACTTCGTAGGTATATGGAAGAGAAACACCCTCTTGATTGGGGAGTAGATGAGGAATCTGGGCAACAAAAATTTAACCCGAGTACTGGGGGGTTATTGGGGAAATATAATATTAAGAAAGATCGGGAAGAATTAGCTAAAATGATTGTTTTAGGTTGTTTACCTTTTAGTTTTGCTTCTTCAATGTATCTTGTTACTTATATTAAAAGAATTTATAACCCTATGTTTAAAGGTATTCTTAGAAGTACTTGTAGAGCTGATATCTTTAGGCTTTTTGGACAATATCAGACATATATACGTTACTTGTTCGCAAGTCTTCCCTGTAAAGTTTCTCTTACTTCTGATATTGGTCGTGTTGTGAATGGAAATGATTATTTGACTGTTACATGCCATTGGATAGATGATAATTTTTGTATGCAAAAACGTATTATTGCTTTTAAATATGATGAAGATCAAAGTCATACTGGTGCATTTATAAGTAATACTATACATGAAGTTGCTATATTTTATAATCTTGCAGAAAAAGTTTTGTGTATGTCATTTGATAATGCTTCTAACAACACTGCTGCTATTACAATATTAAAATTGCATCTACACCCACCAATTCCTGAAATATTTCATGTTAGATGTGCATGTCATATTTATAACTTGATTGTGAAGAGTGGCCTTGAATTATTTAAAAATGAAATTATTTTAGTTAGGAGAGTTGTTGGTGTAATTCAAGGAAATAATAGAGGTGCTAGATTAAATGCATTTAAGGAAAAATGTGTATACTATGGACTAAAACCAAGACTCATGCCTAAAGAAATAGTTACTAGGTGGAATTATACTTATTTGTTCTTAAGATGTTGTTATAAATATAGAATGCCTATAACTGAAGTTGCTAATTCTCATTGTACCGATCCTAACCGTTTGTTAACATCTAGAACTTGGGAAGTCATTCATGATGTTATACAATTTTTACAAAAAAAAAAATTGTGGCTACACTTGAGTTTTCTGGAGCTTATTATCCTACCATTTCAAATGGTTTAGTTCATATTGCTGAAATTTCTCTTTTACTACATAATTTGAAGCAGAAAGAAGGATATGCTACTGTTGTTGAATCTATGCTAGATAAATTTAAAAAGTATTTCTACCCAATTCCCTATATTTACCTAATTGGTGCTATTTTAAACCCTACTGTCAAAATGATAAAGTGTCGCCAATTAATTAGAGCTTTATATACTTATATGGATATTGGCCCAACTGAAACTCCTGATATTGACACTTGTATTTCTGAGCTACACACACATTTACAAACTTTATATAATTATTATGCTAGCATTGTTGATGCTTCTTCGGTTGTAGATGCAAATATTCCTTCAACTAATCCTTCAACATCTGGAACAACTATGGATGATGATGATTGTGTTCAAGATTATCAGATTTGGTCTACACTAGGAGAGCATCAACAAACCAGTAGCAGGAATATTGATGAACTACAATTCTACTTGCAAAAGTCACCAGAGCCCCTCACAAAGGATTTTCTACCACTGAGTTGGTGGAGGAGCAACTCAAATCAATTTCCTGTTCTTTTGGTCATGGCTCGAGACGTGCTGAATGTGCCGATTTCAACAATCGCATCAGAGAGCGCATTTAGCCAAGCAAGGCAGCAGCTAGGAGATACCCGTCATTCATTGAGCAGCAACGCTTTGGAAATTCTAGTGTGCTTAAGAGATTGGATAAGATCAGAATGGCAAAATCAAGGGCGTGACGAGGTAGACGAAGAGGAGGACCAAGAAACTGGAGATATAATGGTTTATGGTTCCGATTCAGCCAATCCCGGAAACCAAGAACCTCATGTTGACATGGAAGAACTTACAAAAATGATGCAAAGCATGTGATGTACTATTTCTTATTTTTTATAATTATTGTAAACTTTAAGTTTTAATTTGCAAGTTCAAAAATAAAAAAATAAAAAAAGAACTTGCAAATTAATTTGAAGTATTAAAAATATAAATGAAAGCCCTCAGAGTTTGTTCCTTACATTTGCCTATTGGTCTTATACTCTTATTAAATAATATTTTGTAGCCACTTACTTTCTAATTTCAATTTTATAATTTTAAAATACAAATTTCAAATTTAAAACTTTAAACTTCAAAGTTTAATTCTAACCTTTAAAAGTTTGCAAATACTTAACTATCAATGACATTGAATAAGAAAAATAAAATTTAAATTAAAAAAAAAAGAAAAAAATTGGAGCCCGGCCCGCCCGAGCCCATGTGAGACCTAACTCGTACGGGTTCACAAAACCCGAAAAATCACATCCCTATAACAGTCTGTTATCCCCAGCCCGCTAACAGTCCGCCCGCTAACTGAACGGGTTGGGGGTTTTCCCGTTCAGCCCGTCGCAGCCCGCCCGATAAACACCTCTAGAGTCCAGCGTTCCTTCCCTTTATTTTAAAATAATTGCTGTTATTATTTACTGTTCCTATGTATATGTCTTTGAAGAATTAACCTTATTAATTGGATATCCTTTGTCATCTAATCATCTTGATTGTTTTTGGAAAACCAGGCAAACAAAGACTTATAGGTAAAAGGTAAATTTGATCATAAGGTTTACCTGCTTCAACTATTTCAATGTTTTGAATCTTAATATTTTGAGACTAATTATTTAATAAGCAAACAACTTTCCTACTTACGTTTTTCGCTAATGAGTTTTCGTTGATTTTGAACTTTGGCAGATTTGAAAATTAAAAATAAAAATAAATTCTCTTCGGAAAATCTTCAAACGGATCACGTAGAATACATGAACTGTTTCAAAACAAAAGGGCAATTATATACAACCGGGTTCGAAAGGAATTGTTAGATAGTTATGTGTAAATAGTCCTAGTCTCGTATATAGTAAAAGTAAAATATGTCCTAGTCCCATATATAATAGGGGTAGAATACGTATCATATACAGGGTTCATCGTATCATTGTTAATAAATAAAAAAATTTCCCATGTATTCTCAGATGGTATGAAAGCTTTAGTGAGAAAATTATCGTTATGCGTCATTCCAGCGACATCCGGGAAGAAAGATCTCATCGCCGTGTAATTTTTCGGCAGCTTCGTCTTGTTCCCAGGATCATTGCTACAATGGTACTGTGCATATACCTCTACTACCATCATATTTGAACCCCTTGTGCGACCAAACCCTAGAAATTCTAGTCCCATCTGAATAAAAAAGTCAGTCATCGTGCGTCTTTCCAGTTGATGACTCAAGACTGATTTGCGTTATCTCCTCATCGGCAAGTGTTGTGCGAAAACTATCACTACCATCTTGTTCGGAAAAGTCAAGCGACAAAACCCCAATCAATCGCTTTGGCAGAAAGTCACGCGTCTCTATGCACCGCTAGAACTAGGGTTTTGCCAAGCTATAGTAAGTTTTCCCGTGCATTTGAGCCATTCCGGCCACTTTTTGAGAAAACTTCTTTAGGAAAACTTACTCGTCCAGTGATTCCGAGCCTACCCATATAAATAACATCAAATTCTGATAACTTTTATTTTTTTTCGGCGTGAAAAATGATTTTCCGGCCTTGTATGTCGAATGAACAGCTTGCAGATATTTTCACCAAGTCTCTCACTGGTCCTCGTATTAGTTACATATATAATAAGTTCAGTACATATGATTTGTATGCACCGGCTTGAGGGGGAGTGTTAGATAGTTATGCGTAAATAGTCCTAGTCCCGTATGTAGTAAGAGTAGAATATGTCCTAGTCCCGTATGTAATAGAAGTAGAATATCTATTATATATAGAGCTCATCGTATCATTGTTAATAAATCGATTTTTCTCTAGTGCATTCTCACAAGAATAATACCAATAATTTTGAAAACACGAGGGCTTTTACTAGAACAGGTTTTCAATAAACAAACAAGGAAAAAAATTAAAAAAAATTTAGTTGAGGTGTTAAGTGTTCGATATGAACAACCCTTAATTTAAGTGTGTAAATGAAAAAATGGACAAGTTTAAGTGGACACATATGTATTTAGCCTTTTAATTTTTTTTTATAACTCAATTACATAATTTAACAATATTATTTAATATTGTATATTCGATGTAAATATTTTTGAAGAAAAATAATGGGTTATACTAAATTAAACTTAGAGGTCGTTTGGTAGAGTGCATTGCAGAAAATAATGCATGCATTAGCTTTGTGTATTAGTAATATCTTGTTTGATATACTTTTTCAACCTATGTATAACTAATACAAGCATTAGTTATATACTCTGTTTGGTATTATCCTATGTTTAACTAATGCATACCAAACCATAGTATTAGCAATACCAAGACTATTAATGCCATTAGCGTAGTTAAAGATAAAATCAACTTTAAAGTCCTTTAAAGTTAAAGAATATAGAAGACATTTTTGTAAATAACTAATTTTCTTAAAAATTATGTAATATATTTTAATTTTTAATATACCAAACGACCCCTTAAAAGTATGGCTACATATGTGCAATCTTGTATGTGCAATGTAGTATGTTGGGCTATATTTTCTTTTTTCTTTTATTTAGTCTTTAGATTCCTCACTACACTAGTACTAGTATACAATGCTAACCAGGGTAAGTTAACTTGCCTTCTGCCGTATCCTCTGAGTACCCTTGAGAAGTCAGAGATCGATCTTATTCGCTGCCGGGAGATCTGATTACTTCACTTGTTTTGTTCTTTTAGGTACTCATTTTTTTTCGATATTTGCTTTTAATCCATCAATTTGGATTTCCCTTTCTTGATGTCTTTTCCAGATAAAGAAATTGCTTATACCGTACGACTTATCTTTGTGATGCGGAATACGATTGACTAACTACGAATTATTTTTGTGCCAAGTCGTTAAAATGTTGCTAGGAATAATGTTATACTATAGAGGTTATGGCTGAGGCAGTGATTCTTCTTGAATATGTGGAGATCTCTTTACAGATTTTCAATCTACACTTAACCACATGACTACATCTAAATTCAGTTGCTCTTCACTCTTTGAATTGTACTAGTTCTGTGATATGCATTGGAGATTCAAATGAGATCCTTATCTGCCTGGAGAGGTTCTTTCAATTGTGGTGTTAATACATTAGAAGCTCTTCACAATATTTTGCCACATATTTAGTCTCTTTCAAGATAATTATGAAATTTAGGGCATTATTCTATTTCTTGTTTCTGTTATCTCCAATTATTTCCAGTTCACACTTCCCTGAATTACTCTAGGAATTTGAGCTTTTGTTAATACCTTTAGCATATAATTGGGGGTCTGCAGTGAGATATTTTAATTGTGAAATGCCTTTATGCATGTTGATACCATGATTGACATGTCCTTTTCAATTGGGTGCTACGTATCGTAAATGCAAAAGGAGTCTGATGTTATTGTGCAATTCAACTATGTCGTCGGTGTCCTTGAGCAGGAAAGATATCGGATCTGACCGTCAAACAAAGTAAAAGATGCAGGATCAGGAAGGGCATGTGGCTGATGCAGGAAAAGAAACATTGACATCTGTTCAAACATCTGAAATTGAAGATTGGACAAAATACAAGGATGATGATATTATGCAACAGCAATCTTCCATCCAGGCTGAACAAGCTGTAAAAACTCAATTTGTTGGCGATAAGGCAAGTGCTATCCTGTTTTCGAAGCATTAACTTATTTCTTTCTTATTATTTACATTGTTTATAGTCAAGGTACTAATTGGATTCGAAACCATCTAGCTCTCGGCATCTCAGTTCCCCGGCTCAACATATTAGTGTTCTATAATCAAGTTTGCTTGATTCCTGCAGTTTTTATGTGTTGTATATTGATAGAACTTTCATGCATAGGACAGTAGGAACGAGTTAGTATTTTTTTGACTGGATGCTAGGTATTCTGTTAACAAGCTTTAAGGAATTTCTTCTTCTTCTGAAGGTGAGTTAATTATGTGTCTGAGGAAAATTCTTTATCAATGAAAATATGTTTTTGACATAATATTGAGCTGATTCTGCTCTACTTGTTTCTTTCAAGTGGAATATTGTTTTTCTTGATTCTTTCTGGAAACAAAATAAGTCATGGCTTATCAAGATGGGTACGACATATTCCTGAACGGATACATTCTGCTTGATTTTCTGAAAATTCACCTCGGTATTGCAAATGAGCAACTTATGGATAGTTTGAACAATAATACAATGTTCTCACTAGAATTGAACTGAATACCAGATAAAATAGTCGGGAGCATAGTGCTGCCAGCAAATGTCTTCATGCAATGTAAACTCTTTAAGCTAATTTCAGGAAATTTTTCATCTTTACATCTTGCTGATGTATCATTCTGCAATTTCTCCTTCCTTTGTTTATCATTTCTTCTGTTTTAAAAGAAGTAACTTGCGTGTATATCTTTTAAAACTTGTTGTGCTTTCTAGAACGCTTGGGATTGTTTAAGATCCTTAAAGAAAATGTTCTAAAGAATTAAAAATGCACAAATTGTTGATATGTGTCTCTAATTACTTGAATACATTGATTAACTTGAGTATTTTGTGGGGGTGATAACTGCAGGAACCTTTGTCTTCATTAGAAGCTGAATACCATCTGGGAAATTCAATTTTGCTGGAGAAAATAAAGGTTTGAACATTATATCTTTGTCTTTGGGGTGATTGTACTGTGTTGCTCAGTAGTTGATGTCACTTCTGCAGGTGCTGAGTGAACAATATGCTGCCCTTAGAAGAACACGTGGAGATGGAAATTGCTTTTTCCGCAGTTTCATGTTTGGTTACCTTGTATGCTTAAATTCTTATACTGCATTTTATTTTGTAGAACATATGTGGTCTTCTGCGTGGACTTTGAGTTTTGGCATCTTTAGTTACTAAATGATCATGTATTTCAACTAAAGGAGCACATTCTGGAATCACAAGATCAAAGCGAAGTTCATCGCATTAAAGCTAGTATTGAGGAATGCAAAAAGACACTTCAAAGTTTGGGCTACGCAGAATTCACATTTGAAGACTTTTTTGCGGTATTCTTGTCTTTCTACCTTGATATGTTTAAGTATTTCTTTTCGCATGTTAGGTGCATTTTGCGTGAAACTATCATGTCTTGATGCTTTAAATATTAGATTTTTTCAATCTACTTTTGTAGTGTATCCGGATATATTTAATCTGTCTAGTTTTTAAATGATGTACGATCAATTGAACATGAAATGGAAACTTGTTGGTCCAAAGAATAGTTCACAGTTCCAAACTTGACATATAGTGTAATAGAAAAGCTGCTCTCTATTCTCTAATCAATGAATTTTCAAGAGAAACTATTAAAGTTCTATAATAATAATAATAATAATAATAATAATAATAATAATAATAATAATAATAATAATAATTAAATTGGATCCTTTCTTGTTTACATTCTGGAGGTTGTTCGAATAACCATATGATCTTATCATCGTGAATTACCAGAAAATGTTACAAAAGCACAAGCTCCTCCTGATTGTGTTTTTGCTCCCAACTGCATTTTCAACAGTGTGCTAAACTTTTTTTTGACAAGTGTGAGATTTGTTGGCATTAACCGATATTAGTTCGCATTTGGGTAGATTAGGTTGAACTCCCAGTTTCACTCCATTTCATGAAGAACGAAATTTGATTCTCTTGGATTCGTGAATTTGAACACCGTTTCTCTTTCTTTTGGTTCATATCATGTTATTACAGTGCCAATATCTCCTCCTCCTTAGTTTTCCTAGCTTCATCTTTCTTGAAATGTGTTCCTACATCTTTTTATTTTAAGACCCTGAACCTTGATCAGTCCATCCCGCAGATACATATGCCAGGAAACCCTTGCTTGTTGCAGTTCTTCGCGTCATAATTTGGGCAAGGGCTTTTAGTTGATCTTCAAACACATTCCTATCCTGACCTTTCACGCCTTTAATTTATCTTTTCACATGTCTAAATCTTTTTGCTTCAAAATTTGTGGCAGTGCCAGTGATTTGACCAACAATCACTAGTGACTAGCCTGTATTTTCCATAAAGATATATACAATACAGTAAGGGCTCTTGGTTATTATGATCACTGTTGTCAGAGGCGCGCTTAAGCGAGGTGCAATAAATGTTGAGTACTTCGCCTTGTCATCAAGGCTCTAAGGCATACCTTTTCTTGCCAATGAGCATAATCTTGAAGAGGCGACACTAAACAATTGATATTTCAATTTATCATAATTTTTTTCAATTTCTTTTTTCATATATTTGTTATTCATGCTTATAATTATTAGTCTTGGATTACACATACATACTTTTTCTTCATCTGCGCCTTTCTTCATTGAAGCCGACGCTTTATTTGCGCTTTGCGCTTAAAGCCCCAATTGACCTTAGATCTTTTTGCGCTTTTCGCCTTTGATAATACTGATTATGATAATAGAAGGGACGATTGTATTCCTAGCCCGTGGTCAATATCTAATCTTAAAACGAAAACCAGGGAAACTGCATGTCCAGGAGTTGCATGCTCTCTTGACTAGATTACGTGTTTGTTTGCATAAAGGCATTTGCGGGTAAGTGAATTGAGAGGGGAAGATCTGATATTGATGGTATGTCGGAAAAATGTTTTCAGTGTTGTTAGAGCTTATATTGTGGCACACTTTTGCCAACTATTAACCTTATCATTACTCATATATGTTGTATTCCATATAGATTGAGTAGTCACCTTCATTCATGCATCACCTACCACATTGGGATCTTGCATTTGTTCATTTTCTTTCGTTTGATTATGAAATTCGTCGCCCTGAGGCTCTGTCGTCTTTTTGGACTATCATAGTTATTCCTCGAGCAACTCGATAATGTTCTTCAAGGTAGCAAAGATTCCATAAGGTTTGAGTTCTAAAATTCTCTCGACTTAGAATTTCCATTTAGCTGTGCACTATCTTAATGCTTCCACTGGTCAACTGGAATCGATACTAAAGGAGCAAAATTGGTTATTCATTGCAGTCATGAAGAACTCCTACGCAGAAGTCGTGATCCGTCCATTTCTGACTATGGTGAGGGCCATTGGCAACCTTTTGTGAATGTGAGATAACAAGTGTTGTATTCTTCTCTGTGACCTGACGATATGTGCTGTTTAGTTGTGATGTTCTTCAGATTTGTAACATCTGGTGAAATAAGGAAGCGCTCGGAGTTTTTCGAACCATTTATACTAGGACTAACAAATGCCTCAGTGGAGCAGGTTCGTTCTTAAGACATGATATTTTCAAACTTATTCTTGTACCAATGAACGTATGCTTATAAGAATTCGTCCACTAAATACACTGACTTTTACGAGCACCGCTGCTTTTAGAATCCAAGTAAGTGTTAACTCGCTTTCTTTTTATTTGAAAATTAAAACACAGTTTTGCAAGTCATCAGTGGAACCCATGGGCGAAGAGAGTGATCATGTGCAGATTATAGCCCTATCAGATGCGTTGGGTGTACCAATCCGTGTCGTATATCTTGATAGAAGCTCATGTGAGAACAACAGCATCAATGTAAATCACCACGACTTTGTTCCTACAAGCGATGGCATGGGGAATAGTGGTGTTTCCAAGACCACAAATCCATCTATTACCTTGCTGTATCGCCCAGGACATTACGACATTCTCTACCCCAAGTGATGTTCTTCATTTAGGGGTCGTTTGGTTTGAATACAGTTTATGTCGGGATAAGTTATACTGGTATAAGTTATGCTGGGATTAGTTATGCTAGGATTGTTTTTTATCCATTGTTTGGTATGTTGTATTAAATATGACAATTGCATAATCTGTAAGAAGATTGTATACCGGTGCTAATTACCCCACCCTCGATAAGGTATAAGTTATCCCGGTGTTAATTTTAATCCTGGGATAACTTATACGTGGTTTGCTAACCAAACGAAGTATTAAGGTGGTATTAAATTTTTATATCAGCACTATACCTTCTTATACTTCGTACCAAACGATCCCTTAGTTTGTGAAAACAATCTCACAATGAAAACTTGGCTCATACACTTTGGCATGTATGATCGATCAGAATAGAAACTTGTGTGTTCGTTGACCGGTGCAGAATTGTAGATAACCGGAGCTTTCTTTATCCATAAATTTGTCTGCAAATTTCTTTACATTTATGAAATAATCTTTCTCTAGTATCTTGATTATTACAGACAACCAAAAGATAATGTATACTATTAGTGTATTCAAATATTTTTCAAAACATCTGGTTGACGCCCTTAGTTTTCAATTTACTATTGACATTTTTTTGAAAACAAAAAATTGCAATAGTATTTTTATCTTTAATTTCTATAGTTTTACATAATGTTTGGAGTAAGTTTTTATCTTTTATTAATATTTGAATACATTTTAATCTCTCAAACAATTAATTTTTTTTTGTTTTTTCATCCTTGTATAAGTTTAATTGTTTATATATTGAAATACATAATATTACTATTAGGACCGTAAAAATCAGGTGTCATACGGAAGTTAGCAAAACAAACCTTGAGCGACGATAAATCATACAACAAAGGAGAAATATACCAAAAGAGACACAAACATTTAACGTGGTTCGGTCAATTGGCTTACGTCCACCGCGGAGATGAGCAATCCACTATATAAAAAGAGAGTACAAAATATCGAGAGAACAACCTCACAAAGAGGCAAACACAAGTGACACACTAATACTTGTCTCGTAAAGTTCTCCCCCTAAACACTACTCTCAAGCCCCTATGGCTACATTGTGGATGCTACTGAATGAGAAGGACGAATCTTCAATTTATAGAACTCCAAACCTTTTTCCTACACGAAAAATGACTAGCCAAATATAGGAGAATTATAATTTCCTTCTACAAAAAGGAAAACTCAATTAAGGTAATTATATTTTCCTTTCCTTCAACAAATAGGAAAATCAAATATGGTAAGAAAATTATGGCAAACACCTAACAATTACTTGATATAAGTATGTTTATTTTTATTTGATTTCTTAAAAAGTGATGTTTTCGTACTAGAACTTTCTCCTGTGTCGCACCCTGCAAAATATTGTTTTTTGGCTTTCAAATAAATATATAGGGGAGTTTTAACGCCACATATTGACAATTCAAAAGTGTTATACATAATTCAAAACTTATTAGAGCTTTTATAGTTCAACTATTTTCATTTACTTCATATAATACTTGATTTTAACGTGCCTTTCTTATATAGTGGTACTAAAATTAGTTCAGTCTCTTTATTTTATATTTACAAGTCAAGATCTATTAAATGAACCAAATTGGCTGTTGACTGCTTGAGTTGGGAATAGAAAAGAATAAAGAGATTGATTTGAAGTCACTACCTAATTATGATTTGGAGTCATCATCTAGCAACAAAAAGAATTAGTTTGAGTAGGTGTGTTGGTATAAGGCCAAATGGTGAAAAATCTATACGAACAATATAAATGGTAAAAATTGCACGGGACGTCCTATTTGGTCACCCCCATTTAATATATACCCATTTTTTTTAAAATTTTTTTAACTTGTACCCATTTTTTAAACAACTTCAGTCTCCTTTCTCCTCTTCCTTCTCCCATTGATCTCCATATCTCTCCGGAACTTAACATTAATGTAACAATGAAACGTCTGTGTTTTCTTCTTATTCTTTCTTTTTTCCCCCTCATAGCTAGGACACTAGTGTTGTAGGAAACAAAGAATGATAAAAGCACAAACATCTGAATAAATATACTACTTTAATTTGATTACGTTGATCTATCAAAAGGATCTAGCAGCTGAAAGAAGACAAAATATTTTCATTGTTTGTCTCTCCAAATCCCTGAACACTGAACATGAGCATTTCTGTTCTCAATTGATGATAACCTTTGTTCCATCATTTTAATTAGGTCAACAGACAATTGAGGCTGCTGCAACTCTTCTGTAGAATATAAACGAACAAGATTGAAAACAGTAGGGATTCTTCTTCTACACGTCGTCGTCACTGTAGATGTAGAGAGTGTAGTAGTACATACTCAAGGGTTTTAAAAACTTTGGCAGTTAGAAACAAAAACTTCAGCTCTAGAGCTGAAGTTCGCTAGTTACAAAACAAAAACTTCAGCTCTAGAGCTGGCCAGTTACAAAAACAAAAATTTCAGCTCTAGAGCTAAAGTTCGTGAGTTACAAAATAAAAACTTCAACTCTAGAGCTGAAGTTCGCCAGTTACAAAACAAAAACTTCAGCTCTAGAGCTGGCCAGTTACAAAAACAAAAACTTCAGCTCTAGAGCTGAAGTTCACCAGTTACAAAACAAAAACTTCAGCTCTAGAGTTGAACTTCAGGCCCGGCTACTAGAATGCTGACGTTTTGCGTGATTGCCTTTGCTACTTCAGCCCTGTATGTTGAAGTTATGCAAAAAAGCGGGTACGCTTGCAATTTTGTTTGCAAAGCGGACACAAGTTAAAACGTAACACAAAAAGTGGGTATAGATGCAAATGCTAAAAGTATTAAAGTCTACTAGTCTTAGGATACGCGCTTTGCGAGTGTATCCTATTTAATGAGTAAAAATCTACTTAAATATTATGTTTAAATTATAAAATAAAAGTATAAATTCCTAATGGTATTGAATATTGATCGTGCATAACTAACTCTATAAAGAAATATAGAATTAAAATTGATTTTGAAGCGATATTGTTTAAATGAGATCAGTATTTAAATAGTTTTAGGATTTCAGGTCCAACCCTTAATCTTAAGACTACAATATATAGTATTTAACTGTCCTTAATTTTGAAAGCTAAAAATATAATATAGAATACCATTATTTGTGTTAAATTATTTTAATATAACAAAAGTTTCATATAAAATGTAATGTAAAAGAGCTCTTGATAAAAAGAAAAAAAAAAGTAACCCTGTACTTCCTCCTCCTTTTCAAGCTAGCAAAAAGATGTGGACCATTTCCGTTATTATCGAAGAACCCTGGACTTCCTCCTCTTACTTTTTTTTTTTTTTAATTTCTCCTTTGTTTATTTAGTTTGTCATGATAATATATAAGGTAAAATGAAATCTACTTTTAAGGAAAAAAAGTTTTGATTTAAGTATATATTCCGTCGAATTTTATAATAGAACAAACAACTTGCATTTACCTATTAAGTATATATTCCGTCGAATTTTATAATAGAACAAACAACTTGCATTTACCTATTAAGTATATATTCCGTCGAATTCTAATATCTTCCATGCTAATCCAATCCTATTGAAATTCTAATTTTTTTAAAGTCTAAATCGCATTGACATGGATATAACTAATATCTTTCATGCTAATTCCATTATAAAGGTGTTGCATATTTCTTATTACAAACAAAGTTAATATGCACCATCACTTAATTGGAAAGATATAACGTAGCGAACAAACATAAATTCTCTAAATTTTGAAAAGGAAAACAGCAAGAAGTCAAACCCTGGCAATTATAAATTTACCTTTTAAGTATATATTCAGTTAAATTCTAATATCTTCCATGCTAATCCCATTGAATTCTAATTCTTTTTAAGTCTAAATCGCATTGACATGGATATAACTAATATCTTCCATGCTAATTCCATTGTAAAAGAAAAATATAGAACACTGGACAAACATATATTTCTCTAAATTTCGAAATGGGAAGAAGTAAGAAGTCAAATCTTGATACTCACAAACAATTAACTACTTTTTCTTCTCTTTTTTTCCCCATAAGGTGTAAGATTATATCTGTTGCTTTATATAAAAATTATGTTGCATAAATCCAATTATAAGTTAGGGGATTTTAAGACTTTACAATAGACTACACACAATTTAAAACCTGAACATGGAAATCATTGTCCAATGCTGGTCATAAAATAACACGTTTATGCTAATGCTGCCAAAGAATCAAACAAGAATAAAAGTAAATGAAAACCAAACACACAAACCTACAGAAGAACATCAAGCTGAAAACCAATCCCATAAATGAAAAGAAAAAAGAGAAAGAAAAGATTTAGCCATAAAAAAATACATGAATGATATCTTAATGAAGACAGTTGACAAAGGTAAACTTATGGCAATGAAATTCTTTATATAGTCGTGCTTTTGTGATTCAAGTGTAATTCTTATTTGTTTCTGCATATTTATATTAGGAATAGGAGACTGAAATTTAAATGCATAGGACGGCATGTAAATTTCATATATTTATTATTTATAGTTGTATTATATCTTTTAACTAATAAAATCATTCCTAATCTAATTTAGTATAAAATACTTAAATTAACTAACAAAATAAAAACATAGGAAGAAGCAATAATTCTCACTACTGTTCGGTAAAATCTCCAGCAAGATATACAAATATGCTATAGTACGAACATTAAATATGGAAGAACTTAATACGCCAAAGTTAGGTGATTTCAAAATCCTAAGTAGTAGGAAAATATTTAAATGGCTATTCCTATATATTAAATAAATAATGTAATTACACTTTTATCTATTGTGAACTCTATTTTCAAAGGATAAAAAAGGCGAACAACATTTCGCTAAGGGTCTTCGTGCTTTTAATATAAGACATTTGCATCTATACCCGCTTTTTGTGTCACTTTTTAACTTGTGCCTGCTTTGCAAAAATAATTGCAAGCGTACCCGCTTTTTCGCATAACTTCAGCATACGGGGTTGAAGTAGCAAAGGCAATCACGCAAAACTTCAGCATTCTAGTAGCCGAGCCTGAAGTTTAGCTCTAGAGTTGAAGTTTTTGTTTTTTAACTGGCGAACTTCAGCTCTAGAACTGAAGTTTTTGTTTTTGTAACTGGCAAACTTCAGCTCTAGAGCTGAAGTTTTTGTTTTTGCAACTGACGAACTTCAGCTCTAGAGTTGAAGTTTTTGTTTGTAACTGGCGAACTTCAGCTCTAGAGCTGAAGTTTTTGTTTTGTAACTGAACTTCAACTCTAGAGCTGAAGTTTTTGTTTTGTAACTGGCAAACTTCAGCTCTAGAGCTGAAGCACCACAATTAGCAGTGGTTTTTTAAGAAAAATAATGTACATCTTTTCAGCTCAAACACGAATAAACATACAAAAACTCTAAAATTTTACAGCTCATCCTACTGGTAATTTAAACTTTTTCCTAAGACTAATTTGCTGTGAATTTGGAGCAGAAGTACAACTGTCGAACTGTTCAATTAAAAAAATTGACCTTATAACTAAAGCAGCGTTGCTTCTGGAGATAAATACCAGTTTGTTCTGTAACTTGAAGAAGAAAACGAAGGAGGAGAAAGAGGGCTGAAGTTATTTAAAAAGTGGGTACAAGTTAAAAGTTTTAAAAAAATGGGTATAGGTTAAATGTGGGCGACCAAATAGGGCGCCCCGTGCAATTTTTACTTTAATATAGTATAGATATAGATTTACATTTACCAAATTTACAACTGACCCCATTTGTAACGACCCGACCAGTCGTTTTGAGAATTAATGCCCCGATCTCCTATCAACTATTTTTTCCGTGATTGTTGTTGCTATTGTGAGTTGCCAGGAAGATTCGTTTTGAGTTTCAGGGTGTTTTGGGACACTTAGTCCCTCAATGAGAGCTTAAGCTTTAGAATTTGGACCGTAGTCGGAGCAGTATGAATACGGCCTCGGAATGGAATTTCGTCAATTTCGTTAGCTCCATTGGGTGATTTCGGGATTAGGGGCATGTGCAGTGTTTTGGAGGTCCGTAGCTTATTTAGACTTGAAATGCTGAAAGTTGAATTTTTGAAGTTTCCGGATTGATAGTGAAATTTTGACATCGGGATCGGAATCCGATTCTGAAAGTTGGAATAGCTCCGTTAGTGTTGAATATGACTTGTGTGCAAAATTTAGGGTCAATCGTACTTGGTTTGTTTCGGAATCGGTTGTAGGATTCTTGAAATTTCAAGTTCTTTAGGCTTGGATTGGAGGATGATTCACGGTTTTAACGTTGTTTGATGTGATTTGAGGGTTGGACTAAGTTCGTATGATGTTTTAGGATTGGTTGACATGTTTGGTTGAGGTTCCGGGGGCCTCGGGTGAGTTTCAGATGCTTAACGGAAGTTGAATTGGACTTAGGCTATTTTCTGAAGTTGCTGCTTCTGGTATTTTCCTACCTGCAGTGAGGAGCCCGCAGGTGCGGCTCACAGAAGCGATGAAGAAGGTCACAGGTGCGGTTTGGGCACTACTAGCCAGTGACCGCAGATGCTGCTAAAGGACCGCAGAAGCGGACGGCCTCTGCGGTGAAGGGAGCGCAGGTGCGGTTCTTGGAGAGTTAATGAGATTCCGCAGGTGCGGTCCCATGATCGCAGAAGCGGAAATCGCTGGGCAGAAATATGAAATTTCGAGGGTTTGAAGCTCATATCACCAAATTTGTTTTTTAGCTCGGGAGAAGGCGATTTTTGAAAGATTTTGAAGAGGAAATCAGTAGGTAACGATTCCTTATCCCTTTCTAGTTGTATTCTATCAATCTAATCTTAGTTTTGTCATTTAATTTCGGATTTGGGGTGAAAAAATGGGAGAATTGAAGAAAAGTTCTCCAACCAAGTTTTTGGGTTTTGATTGGGTTTTAATTATCGGAATTGAGTGATTTTTGGACGAGTGTTCTCGTGAGTGAATGAGTGTTCTAAATTGGTACTTTTAACCGATTCCGAGACATGGGCCCGAAGAGGATTTTTGGGCGTTTTTCTATTTTCTTACCTTAGCCTCGATTTCTTTAGCTAAATTAGTTTTTTGTAGTTGTATTTACGTTATGAAATTGATTTGAATAGATTTGGGCCACTCGGAGTTGGATACTTGTGGCAAGAGCGTGGTTTCAGATTGATTTTGAGCTGGTTCGAGGTAAGTGGCTTGTCTAATCTTTTGTGGGGGAACTTCCCTTAGGATTTTGGTACCGTTGTTATATGAGTGCCGTGTACGTGAGGTGACGAGTGCGTACACATGTTAATTATTGAAAAACCCCATTTTCATTAAGTAAATATCTATATTTTCTTGTAATTGAGCAATACTTGTACTTGAAGCCTCTTGTTTAGTTTAGGAAAAGTATGCTTATATGATCTAATTGTCTTACCTGCTTTGACTGCTTACTTGTATTCTGTGCAGCATGTTTAAAGTAGAATTCTTGTTTATTCTTGAATAGAACTGTAGATTCTTTCTTGATACTGTTGTGTGTTTACTTTGGGACTATGGGACGATATCCCGGGAAATCCTCCTATATATTTACTTTGAGACTACGGATCGGTATTTCGAGAAATCCCCCTGCACATTTACATTTGGGACTATGGGACGGCACCCAGGAGATTCCCCTGTATTGGATATTTACTTTGGGACTATAGATTGGTATTCTGGGAGATTCTCCTGCATATTTATGATTCGGACTACGAGACGATATACCAGGAGAACCTTTGTACATTTACGTTTGGGACTACGGGACGATATCCTGGGAGATCTCATGTTGCTATCTCTGTGTATTGAGTATATTCTGTCTGTGATTTACTCTTTATCGACTGTTAGTGTTTTTAATTATACTATCGCATTTCATACTATTTTACCTTTATATATATATATATAAAACTAGTAGGGCCCTGACCTTCCTCGTCATTACTTGACCGAGGTTAGGCTTGGCAATTACTGGGTACTGCTGTGGTGTACTCATGCCCTTTCCTGCACATATTTTTCGTGTGCAGATCCAGGTTCTTCGGCTCAGCCATACTATCAGTAAGGCGAGGCGATTTTCAGAGATTTCGAGGTATATCTGCCACGTCCACAAACCGAAGAGTCCCTCTCTATTCTCTCTTTTAGCTATAGACCTTCTGTAATTACTTTGTTTAGACTTCTGGAGCTAGAACATTATGTATTTCCTCTAGTTTGTGATTCATGAGATTCCGGGTTTTGGGAGTGTTAATATTGGTCGAGAGTTCTATTATTGTATATGCCGAGCGTCATTTTAAACTTTTCTATTATATTACCCGTAAATTACTAGTTTCATATCTTTATTTCCTTTTTCCGCAAATAGTTTAGCTTACCTAGTCGTAGAGACTAGGTGCCGTCACGACAGTTCACAGAGGGAGAACTTGGGTCGTGACAAGTTGGTATCAGAGCTCTAGGTTCATAGGAGTCATGAATCACAAGCCGGTTTATTAGAGTCTCGGGATCGTTACGGAGACATCTGTACTTATCTACGAGAGGCTATGTAATTGTTAGGAAAATTCCACTTTATTTGATTTCCTTGTCTTGTGAGATTTTTGATATCGAAACTCTAAACTTCTGTCTTCTATTCTCTTACAGATGGTGAGGACACATGCTACCGGAGATGACTAGGCACCCGCGCCCTCTGCTAGAGCCATCAAAGGTCGGGGCCGGGGTAGAGGATAAGAACACGCACGTGGTGCAGCTAGAGCACCCGCGCGAGCTGCCACAGATGGGCCACCAGCAGCTCCAGCCGGAGCCCAGGCACCTGATACGCATATTGCTATTACTACTCCAGCACTCCAGGAGACCCTTGCACAATTCATTATTCTGGTGCCTGTGCCCCCGCTGCAGTTCGTCATGGTAGGGGTTATATGAGTCGCCCCGTTCATTCAGCTCTTCTAGCAGCTAGTGGTGTTCCAGCTCTTTCTAGACCTCAGAAGCCGTATTATGCACTTCCAGTATCTAGTGCGCCTCCTGCACGAGGTGCTTTCAGTGGTCAGTCCAGCAGACCTGGCCCGATCCAGTCACAACCGCCACGTCCTCCCAGAGCTTGTTTTGAGTGTGGCGACACACGCCCATATGGTGAGGGATTTCCCCAGACTTAGGAGGGGTGCACCTCAACAGACTTCTCAGCCGCAGCGTGCTCCGCAGAGTTCCCAGGCTATGATTACAGCACTATTTGCTGCCCCACCTGCCCAGCCAGCCAAGGGTGGAGGTCAGGGAGATAGAGGTCACCCTAGAGGGGGAGGTCGGGCCAAATATTATGCCCTTCCTACCCATACTGAGGCTGTCACCTCCGATTCTGTCATTACAGGTATTGTCCTGGTTTGTCATAGAGATGTATCAGTTTTATTCGATCTAGGCTCCACTTATTCTTATGTGTCCTCTTAATTTGCCCCTCATTTGGGCGTATCTCGGGATTCTTTGAGTTCCTCTGTTTATGTTTCTACTCCTATGGTAGATTCTCTTATTGTGGACCGCATTTATCGGTCGTTCTTGATTGCACTTAGTGGTTTTGAAACCAGAGCCGATTTCTTATTGCTCAGCATGGTAGATTTTGATGTTATCTTGGGCATGGACTGGTTGTTGCCCCATTTTGCTATTCTTGATTGTCATGCCAAAACTGTGACGCTGGCTATGCCAGGTGTACCATGAGTAGAGTGGAGTGGTACCTTAGATCACACTCCCAAAACATTTTATTTTGTGTCTCATACAACTTACACTAATTGTATGAGGCATCTTTTTTGTCTCACGGTTTTATGGACCCAGATTTTTGTGGACCAAAAAGTGTAAGATTGGGATCCATAAATTTGTGAGATAAAAAGGAGCCTCACACAACTAATGTCAGTTGTGTGAGACACACAATAAAACTTCTCCACACTCCTAGTAGAGTTATTTCATTTCTTAAAGCTCAACGAATGGTTGAGAAGGGGTATGACGCGTATCTAGCTTATGTGAGAGATGTCAGTATTGATTCCCATACACTATGATTCACTCCCAGTAGTATATGATTTCCTTGATGTGTTTCCAGCTGATCTTCCGGGTATTCCACCCGATAGAGATATTGATTTCGGCTTTGATTTATATCCGGGCACTCAGCCAATTTCCATTCCTCCTTATCGTATGGCCCTTCCTGAGCTGAAGGAATTGAAGGATCAGTTATGGGAATTGCTTGATAAGGGTTTTATTCGGCCTATTGTATCACCTTGGGGTGCTCCTGTCTTGTTTGAGAAGAAAAAGGACAGTTCTATGCGTATGTGCATTGATTATCGCCATTTGAACAAAGTTACAGTGAAGAACATGTATCCTTTGTCTCGTATTGATGATTTGTTTGACTAGTTACAGGGTGCACGAGTGTTTTCTAAGATTGACTTACGTTCAAGCTAGCATCAGTTGAAGATTCGGGAGCCAGATATCTCGAAGATTGCTTTTAGGACTCGATATGGTCATTATGAGTTCCTTGTTATGTCATTTGGGCTGACCAATGCCCCAGCAGCCTTCATGCATTTGATGCACAGTGTGTTTCAGCCATATCTTGACTTGTTCTTAATTGTCTTTATTGATGATATTCTGGTATACTTCCGGAGTCGGGAAGAGCATGAGCAGTACCTGAGGATAATGCTTCAGACTTTCATAGAAAAGAAATTATATGCAAAATTCTCGAAATGTGAGTTTTGGTTAGATTCCGTGGCATTCTTGGGTCACGTGGTATCGAGTGAATGGATAAAGGTGGATCTGAAGAAAGTGGAAGCAGTGGGGAGTTGGCCCAAACCATCCTCAACTACAGAGATTCGTAGTTTTTTTGGCTTAGCGGGTTATTGTTATGCCTTACAATATTACGTCTCGTAGTATTATATTACGATGATGTTACATCTTGCAGTATTATATTACGATGATGTTACGCCTTGCAGTATTATATTACGATGATGTTATGCCTTGCAGTATTATATTAAAATGATGTTACGCCTTGCAGTATTACATTACGATGCTGTTACGCTTCACAGTATTAAATTACGACGATGTTTCACCCTATAGTATTTTACGTTGAATTTGTCGTGAGGTAATTGACATCAGTCCAAGGATAAGATTATTTGGAGATTATAAGGATTATGTTATTTCAAACAAGCGATGAGTAAATTTGTGAAGGTGAAAGGGTAAACAAATTGAAGGAAATGAATTCCGTTGAAATTTGGCATTTTGGGATAAAATATGGCCCGAGCTAAAATACCTGATATTTATGGACTAATACCATACAAGATACCACATGACCATGATAAAGTGTATAATGTATGTAAAAAGTGAGTAATATTTTAAGTAAGTGGAGATAATTCTTAATTATGTGGACAATTGGTTAATTATTGGATTAGTGGGGGATTAATGAGTTGATTAAGGAATTAAGTAGATGAATTTTGGATAAGCCTTATAATCATTTATGTGGCAGCCATAAAGGTCTTGAATAATGACTCATAAGTCACATTTCAAGGGGGCACAAATTGATGAATCTAGTGGCTTAGTCATCTTGAAAAGTGGGGCCCACCTAATAATTAAGAATAACTTTCCAAATACAACATTTTCTTCACATCTCTTAAGAAAAGAATATAGTAACGTTCTTTCTAAGAGAGTTCAACCAAGCTTTCCATTTTCATGTAACATTATTCCTAAACTCTTAAGAAGAGTTTCAACAAGCTTTCCATTATATAACATTAATTCTAAATTATTGAGAAAGAGTTTCGACAAAGATGATTTTGCAGTAGCAACCTTATTGCTTTGAGCATTTCATACGGATTGTTCCCTATTTCGATCTCGACATTACGTGTTTCGTCACAATTAAAGTGTGTTAGAGGGATTGTCAAGAAAATCGGCTCAGGTATGTTAAGGCTATCCTTTCTTTCTTTTGGCATGATCTATACGACACAAACGAAACGTGCAAATGCACAATTTTCATAAATGACTCTATTCATAGAAATATTAGAGATGCTTATGTTCTTAATTCCCCATATATCATATTATTCTATCATCTGTTCATGGGTCTCATAAAATACGTAAGTTTATAAGTTTACTTTATGGTATTACTCAAAGGAAAAATGGTCTTATGACACTCTGAAAGATTTTATTGACGTACTTCTCATGTATATATATATATATATATATATATATATATATATATATATATATATATATATATATATGTGTGTGTGTGTGTGTGTGTGTGTGTGTGTATGTATGTATATGAGATATGGGAAAAGGTTATGGTGTTATATACGCACCACCACCTGATCAACTGGTATACGTTGATGATTTTGCCCACAGTGGCCGAAATGATATGATGGGATGCCCTTAGAGGCCTGATGATATTATGAAACATGTACCTATGCACGACATGACATTTATATGCATATGCATGACACTATAATTATTTCATGAATTACATAATTATCCAAACTTATAGGCTGAGTCATTTACTCCTTATTTCTTTCATGTCTGTTATGTACTTATTTATGTGCCTTACATACTCGGTACATTATTCGTATTGACGTCCCTTTTGCCTGGGGACGCTGCATTTCATGCCCACAGGTCCCGATAGACATGTCGAGAGCCCTTCAAGTTGGCTATCAGCTCAGCGGAAGGTGTTGGTGCACTCCATTTACTTCGGAGTTGTTTGTTTGGTTTGTATGATTTAGACGTGTATTGTTCTTAATGAAAATTATATATTCTTAGAGGCTTGTAGACAGGTGTTATGTACGTAAGAGATTGTATGGCCTTGTCGGCCTATGTTCAGTATAAGAGTGGTTATTTTGATCTTATAGGCCGTATATCTTATGCATAAGTTAGTATCACATGTTGTATTCTACTTATCTCATGGCCGCCTTCCGGCTCAGTTATCTATGATAGTATGACATGAAAAGATACGTTATGTTGGTGCTTGGTTGAGTAAGGTACCGGGTGCCCTTCTCGGCCCATCGGTTTGGGTCGTGACAAAAGTGGTATTAGAGCAGTTATGTCCTAGGGAATCTACAAGCCGTGTCTAGTAGAGTCTTGTTTATGGGTGTGTCGTGCACCACACTTATAAGTAGGAGGCTATGGGGAATTTAGGAGTGTCACTCTTTCTTCTTACTCTAGATCATGTCATAGAGCTCAATTGTAACAACTCAATTTCGTAACTCTATCTTATTAGTAATATGACGATGCCTACATCCAGAAAGACGGTTAGTAAGAGATATAGCTGTGGAAGAGTTGTGTCAGAGGAACCCGATTTTTGCATCATGCTTATGATGGATAAATTTGAGGTATACAACAGATCATGTGTGTACTAAGACGTGTAAGTTTCTTGATAAAGATCCCTAAGGCAAGATTGTCTATCTACTCTTAAGGTAAAAAGGAATAAGAGAATCGGAAGGTAGAGACAAGTTTCAGCAAGTAAAAGAAGCAAGGTAAAGAAGGGTACGTGGTACCCAGTTAATGAAGATTAACAGTATTTACAATGCAAGTAGAGAAATATAAGCATTTCGAGATACCTTCAATTGTAACAGAGGTATGTGAAATTAGTCACACCCATCTCAATTATGCTCCATGGGAGCTAGCAGAAATAGTTAAGAGAATGATGAATATCAGGAACCGGCTGGGGTTAGAGTAACCCAAAATGATAGTTGGATTGCTTGCGTTAGTTTACATTTTTGAAGGATATTGTAAATATGCTAACAAAATCTCCTTGTGAGATACCCAGATGCTACACTCTGAAATAATACAACTAGATATAAGTCCTATAAAGATAGGCACTAGGAGCCTTGAAAGGATAAATGCTACCTTAGTATGACTCCTGTCCCTAGTAGAGAAAGAATGTTAGGCAACTCGAAGAGCCAATAGATAGAGCAAGGGGAGTTAAAAGCAAAAGAATGTCTTGTTCGAGTTTTCAAAATAAAGTGATATGCGTGAATGTTAACGGAAATAAGAAGAGAGTTAATGAAGCATTATGAGTAAGATGTGATGCATTGACGACAATGGTAGATAAAATAATGGCAGTATTACATAATCAATAGTCAAGTGAAGGAAAAGATGAGAGGTGACAAGCCTTGAGACAACAAAAGAATATAGGCCATAAAGTCATATCCTCATTTCAAGAAATAAGTTTGTGACTCTAACCTGATTACCATAAGGAAAAGTTAGACCCTAGAATAATAGAAATCAATATGGGCTGGTGAACAAGATAGACTAAAAATGAATTAGGGACTGAGTGAATTGATAATGGTTGAAATCATGAGAATTTCAGATTGCGTTCCGATAATAATAGAATGGCCAACAAAAGCATATTCATGAGGAACTCAGAGAAAGGTCATTCAGGAAAACGCTTCCCTAAAGCAAGCAATGTGAGCAAAGTTAAGCTTAAGGGGCTATATGTTCCAGTTATACTAAGTTTCACCCCACGAGTAAGGAAAGTTGTTATCCTTGGTATAGAAGGATTACCGCAAGCGAGTAAGGGTCATCGATGATGTGAGAAGACGCCAAGGCTAAAGAGGTAAAACATCTACAGGTAGATCGTCGTGGTGCTAAATCTTAGTACTCCCCTAAAAGTGGGGAATATGGAGTGATGTGGCATTAAGTCAGAATTAAGTGGTTCTAGTAATTATGAAATGGTAAAGGAAGAATGCGATAATATGAAAAAAGGATGAGATTGCACTTATTCAAAGCCTATAGATATGCTACAATACCAGTGCATTATGCAAATACGACGTCAAGGAGAGGAAGTAAGGGTTCCTATCCGAGATGTTATTGATTAATAAGGAGCCAGTGCGAGAGGTAAGTGAAACAAAGGAAATAACCCAAGAAAGATTATGCGGAATGATACAAGAATGGGTCAACAAGTAGTTATTAGTTGATTCAGGAAGTGCCTCGTTATGGCTAGACCAGAGGATACAAACAAATCAACAGATTATGCAAGATAAACATAGTGAACCCCAACATGGGGAATTCAGTCTCGCAGATATGACATTGTAATCCTTGAAAAATATTCAGATAGGAGTCGGGGTAGTTAAAGGTACTATATGAGTATTACAGAAATAAAAGAGAATGCCACTGGGAAAAACTATCAAATATCAAGTTCAGAAACAACCCTACAAGCATAAGGGCGTGGAGGTAAGTAACTATGGATAATTATAGGCGAGAAAGGACATCAAAAATTTTGTTGAGTATACAATGTAATAAGCTCGCAGCTTTACAAGAGTCAGAGGGTCCTCCCTAAATACTACAATGAAAGACTAGCTGAGAAAATAAGGAAGAAAGCTTCAAGCTAAGCTCAATGACCTAAGGAGGAAATGGTCTTATAACAATAATCTCACAACAACATTGTATGTACTCCAAAAGAAGATGGCACCTACCATGGCGGGGAGTAAAAACCAAAAATAATATTCGAGACCATATGAGTTGCACAAAAACTTTGACATGTGCGAGGACTCAGATAAGCTAAGTATGCACACAAAAAGGGGCAGACAGATCAGGAAAAGTAAATGCTTACATTTAAAAAAAAAGCTGAAATGGAATGAAGGGAATTATTCGATTAATGATCAGCCTTAGAAGACTCCGGTATAAGTTAAAAGAAGGAATTGGCTCTAGGTCATAGACAAAGGATTGAATCATTAGAAGATTATATCATGGTTCTCCATAGCGTCTATAAAAGGCTAAAGTAATAACTAAATGCCATGAGCCACATATCAGAAGATAGCTTAAGCCTACATAAAGGCTCATCAGAAGAAGGATAAAACTAAAGAGTTACTACCAAATTAAATATCCATGAGTCTAGTTTCCAATGCATTAAACTGTTCGTGATACGATGTCGGCGTAGAGAGGTATTAGTATTTTCGCCAGATTACGCAGGCAACCCCTTTGGGACCCACTTGAGGCGGTGGAAACCTTTTGGTCGTATAAAGGGCGATTCCACTTTGTTTTAACTTATATTTCTTGCCCAAATCAAACTCAAAACACTCCTAAACAATCTCTAAAGGTTCCCCTACCACCCCAACTAAGATCAACGAGTTTATGATATAATTTCACAGCCGGAAAGTTATTCGTAGATTGTGTTACTCTTTTCCTCCTCCTTGCTTGTAATTTGGAGGATTCTTTTAAGGTGGAGTAAGCTTGGATTCGGGTTGTCCTTTCTCTTTTGAGGTAAGAATCTCCCTTTTCATCTTGTGTTGAGTGTATTTATCTCTTGGCTATGCTATTTAAAGCTAGAACATGTGAATCGACGACCGGGAATAGTATACTGAGTTGTTATGTGATGTTGGAGTATTTTAAGGAGTTCTTGAGATGTTAATATTTTTGGCGTTATGAGAATATATTATATATGATATGTTGATTCTGCTGATATGAAGTTTGAAGGAAGGAAGAGTGTAGGGAAGAGTTGTGTTATTTGCTATAAGCCGATCTTGCCGCTCGACAAGTTATGTACGAGTTTTTGTTAAGGTGTTGTTATATTGTATTAATGGACTATTATGGGGTGTTTTTAAGGTTGTGTTATGGCTGAAAATCAATATAAATAAATGAATACATTATGGTTGATATTGTTAACAAATTTCAGAAGGAAAAGGGATTTAAAGCTATAGTTTGTTTAATCGTAAACCGTGCTTGCCTCTCATTGTACTATTGCTTGAGTTGCTGGTTTTTGATGGTATAGAGTGTTGTTGTTGTTGTTCTGGTTGTTATAGATAACATTTTGAATTGGGAGGAATTGAAATTTATAGGGGAGGTGCTCCCCAATTTTCTAAAAATGAGCTACTAGATAGAAATACGTTTTATGTTGTTCATAACTTAACCATAGTTTTAATGTCTTAATGTAGGTTGAAGTATGTCATGCAGTATATACATATATATTGTTCCGTTGACTAAGCGACAAATGTATGTAATGGCTATCCCTTTTCTTTCATTGGCATGAATCCGTAGTAAGCAAGTAAGAGTTGAATGAATCTTGTACAAGGAACGCATACTATAGAGCTCGCATCTCATAGGTGTTTCATCTTTTTGTATATTTCCATTGTTTCTTATTGAGATAGATTCTTATCTGCTTTGTGTAATTTTATG
Source organism: Nicotiana tabacum (assembly GCF_000715075.1). Taxonomy (NCBI): domain Eukaryota; kingdom Viridiplantae; phylum Streptophyta; class Magnoliopsida; order Solanales; family Solanaceae; genus Nicotiana; species Nicotiana tabacum. Next base: position 56,234,946 of record NC_134084.1, read on the forward strand.
ATATTGATAGAAATAGAGAAGTTACATACGCACCCTCATACATTCTACTATATATGTGATGTACGACATCAAATACATATATTTTATGTTACCTGAACACTTGGTCAGTGAGAGATACTATTGCCTGACCTTATGGTCAGTGAGAATATTTGCTTGGCCACTTGGTCAGTGAGCGTTTAATTGCATGGCCATTTGGTTAGTGAGAGTTTATATTTGTGTGACCACTTGGTCAGTGAGTGTTTGTATTTGTTTGGCCACTTGGTCAGTAAAAGTTTATACTTTCCTGGCCTAATGGTCAGTAAGAGTTTTACTGTTGCCTAGCCGTTTGGTCAGTGAGAAATACATCGAGCCCTATATGTGGCCTGCTAGTTATAATATCACTATATTACATTGTATTGATTCGGAACAGGTGAGTATGTCTCAAAGCATTCCCTGGCTCTTACTATGTACTTTAGTTCAGTTTCAGCTTTTTGTTATTCTATTGCCTTACATACTCGGTATATTATTCCGTATTGATATCTCTTTTGTTGAGGGCACTGCATTTCATGCCTGCAGGTCTTGATAGACAACCGGATAGACCTTCCAGGTAGATAGAGCCACACATCAGTTTGATCGGTAAGCTCCACTCCCCTGGAGTTACCAGGTCTATACTTTGGAGTCTATTTTGTATATACAAATTTGATGGGTAGGCCAGGGCCCTGTTTCAACCATGATATAGTTCTGCTATCTCAAGAGGCTTATAGATGAGTTCTGTATGTTTTGTATGTCTTTATTATGTCCTTTCCGACCATGTGTACATGTTCAGTTTGGTATTTTTGGTTGTAGACATTCATGGAGGCCTCGTCGGCTTGCGTAGTTATTTATATATGTTTTGGTTTGTTTATACTTTAGGAGAATTAGATATTATTTTCAGAAGATTTCAATGTACGACCTTGTAAGCCTTGGTTGGTATTGGCTACTTGTAGGTAGGCCTCATCGGCCTAAGTTGAGGGTTATCCCTCCAAGGTTCACAGTTACATAATGGTACGTTTGGGCCGAGTATGGCATTGGGTGCCGGCCACGCCTCCCCAGCTTTGGGGCGTGACAAACACTGGGATGTATGTGCTGTAAATTGAATTCATATTGCTTGAGGAATTTCGGACGACTATCACGAGGATGAATATGCATTTGGTAGATGATTTGAGGTGTATTATGACTAGTACTACATGAGCTTATGAATAATTCAGCTGTGTAATAGTGCGAGACCATGATAGCTATGAAGAAAGTGTATTATGGGTTATCAGATGTTATGTTTTATGGATTCGAGCCAAGTGGAGGAGTATACCATCGACAATAAAATTGCATAGTCATGTATTATATTAGTTTTGGACCGAGGCATGCATCTGGATCAGTTATGAATTGAAGGGGCTGATTTCGAGGATGATGCGGGGAAGGAAATTACTGGATGCATGATTTACTATACTTTATGGGCATATGGAAATCTTGGAATGATTCAGGTTTGATATTCATTGAGGTCATGGGTGCAAGGAAAAGGAATCACTGGGGTGCTTCTTTTAGAGTATTCAGGTTCTAATGAGGCACAAGTCGTTCTTCGTGTATTGGTCGTGCATCAAGGATTAGAGTATATAAGTGACTCTCGGGAAGATTCTAATGAGTTCAAGATTCATATATGATATTTGAGGGTTTTCCCGATTAGTATAAGTCTAAAATTTGAAATTTGCATTGGATGGTGCCAAGATTTGCGGTGTTTCTATATCATTATTGATTCTACATTTCAGTATCAGAGAGGTTAAAGAAACAACTTCAAATTCATAGAAGGTCTCTTTAGAGTGGGCATTTAGGTTGCGGTACTATTGGGTACTTAAGAGGGAATACAATGGCTTATGGGCCTTGTGATGACGTGGTTTCATGCTAGGATCTCTAGCGATGTGCTTTTATTAAGAACCATAGTGTACTGGCAAGGAGAAGTGTTAACTTGAAGGAAAGTCAAGAGGAACTCGAAGAAATGGGTTAGCTTGGTAGTGGCTTGGATCAACATAGTAATAAAAGTGATCGATTCCTTGGTGTGAAACTTTACAGGTGCTTGTGGAAATACTCTTGTGTTTGGCGACCTGTGTGACTTGGTTGAGTTAGAGGGATTCAGTTCTGATGGCTTAGATTTGTGCAAATGGGTTTCGAAGAATTATCGATGGTTTTGACCACGACTTGAGACAAATTTCTTCTACAGGCATAGAGAGTATGTTGCATGTTGTGATTTCTCTCCTGGATGGGGTCAAATGGAAGGGTTCTAGCTGATAGAGTGTGTATCCTACTTGTGATTCAGAGTTGATAATAAGATTCTCGTATTTTTTATATGATGGAACGATAGATTTGGTGCATGGTGTACGATTGAGATTGCATGTACAAGGTTACTATTTAGTTTCGAAGGGGAGGTCATGATTCCTAGACATCATGAACAATTTTAGATGTTTAGAAGAATGTTGATACTATTTGGTAGCACATGAGAAGGTGTGCATTTAAGAAGACACATTGTATTTTGACTAACAGATGTTTGACTGGTATTGCGGTAATTACCTAGTTATTGCCTGCCGATGTTCAGATTTTGCTACGTGGCACAGAAGATTCATGGGAGTATTTCTCATGAGATGATTGTGTATGAGGGACGTGTCAGTAATTTAAGTGGTAGAGTTGGGATCGAATATGGAGATTCCTGCATTCTAAGGGTTTAGAGACAGGACATTCTCAAAGGCAGATTGTTCCTTGGTTGTGGATGGTGAACGTATATTAAGAGTTTTACGACTGATTGTATGTGTTATGGTTAGGTTACTGTGAATTTTTTGGAAGGTTATTTACCTAATTTGTGGATGATTGGAGTTGATTTGGGAGTCCATTGGTAGGCCTAATGAGAATATGTGTTCTACATCAGGTCAGGTTTGTTTACCCCACATAGCTAGTTGAGGGGTGTGCCATGAACTAGAGTTGATCTTATTCATGTCCTGATATGTTCCATGTGCTACTCTCTTATGCTATGATGGGTTGCGAGACTGTTGACTAGTTACACACATGATGTGGTTCTATTTGGGCCTTGTAGAAAAGATTGAGCGAGATGGCTCTTGGGATGTCAAGTTGCTTATTGCACTTGGTTGTGTTTTTCCTATTTGTGGTATATGGTTCTATCCTTGTCTCCAAAGTTATGGTCATGTTCTTGGCATGCTTGTTGTTGGTACGCATGTGTTTGTTGATTGTGAGAATTATGGTTCGCCGAGGTATTCCATGTCAGCCGGTGTGTTTGGATCGGGTTACGCGCTGCAATGATGTTGTGTTAAGATATGATCCTTTGTGACTATTCCATGTGTTTTTATTCCCCCTTGTGGGATGAGTTCATAGCAGTGTTCTTTGTGGTTTTATTTGTTGAACTTGTGGGGATAGTTCTCTCATTTGGTTCTCTTTCCATCATTGGTTATTGAGTTATTGCTTAAGGGTGCATAGATTGCACCGTATGTAGCCCTAAGTTTCATTGGTATGGCCTATCAGTCGAGATATTTCACTAGGTGAAATAAGGGTTTTGGACTTGGAATTTGTGCCATTGGATTTGGTTAGGGTATGTTTGGAAGATAGTGTCATTAATCAGCTCAGATTATGGCTATCATTCTTGTCGGGCGAGAGAACTCCATGAATTATTGATTTGATGGGTGGTTATGAGTTTCCATATGTTTCCTTCATTTTAGAAGTATACAAAGGTTTGGAACAAAGTTTTATTTGATATCAAGTTTATTAGCGGCACCGGGTTTAGTAATGAGCAGCTATTGTGGTAGAAAGATATCACTATGAGTGCATCAGATGTGGAATATCGTGTGATTATATATTTGAATGTGATTATGGCTTTATGCATCTTGTTTATACGGTGTATAGATACGAGAATCAGATCTTATAGTAAATTCCGGATGTTGGAGATTGGGTTCTAAGGTTTATGGACTAAGGTTGAAGAAAGAATCTTTGATTATGTTGGTGTTGACAGACTTATATGGGCTGAGGTGACATGGGATCACCCATGGGTATGTGTATGATGCGTTTATACAGTGATTTGATAGCTTTGGAATGACTCTTGGCATGTTTGAGGATGAGTATATATTTAAGTGAGAGAGAATGTAACGACCTGACCTGTCATTTTGAGAATTAGCAACCCGCTCAGTAGTTTGAGGTCTTGAGTAGCTTCGTATGATGTATTAAATCTTGCATGAATGGTTGGTTTCGATGTTTGAGAGGTTCAGGATTGATTTGGAAGAGAAAATTTTATTTTTGGAGTCTTAAAGTTAAAGAGTTGACCAATGTTTGATTTTTGTGTAAACAGTCTCCGATTCATATTTTGGATGGTTCCAATAGGTTCGTATGGTTATTTTTGAATTAGACGTATGTCTGGATTCATATTTAGATATTTCAAGAAGGTTTTGGCTCTATTTGGAAAAAGTTGGAAATTTGAAGGTTTGGAAAGTTCATAGGTTTGACCGGGAATTGACTTCGATATTATTGTATCTAGATTGTGATTCCAAGAGTTGGAACATGTTTGTTATGATATTTGGAACTTGTGTACAAAATTTGGGACCATTCCGAGTTGTTTAGACGTGTTCGGTGTAAGTTTGGAATTTGAAATTTTGAAATAGTTCATTAAGCTTGAGTTGAAGTGCGATTCGTGATTTTGATGTTATTTGGTATGATTTGAGGCCTCGTTTGTATTATTTTTTGGGACTTATTGGTATGTTCGGACGGGGTCCCGAGGACTTCAAGTAAGTTTCAGGGTGATTTTGGACTATTTTTCCCTTATTGTTGATAGCTGGTTTCTCTGATTTCTAGTGTTGGTCTGATGAGCATCGCGATTGTGTAGGAGCTTCGCGATCGTGGAGTGTGTTTTAGGTCCCTGGTAGTTTATGGATCGACATTGTGGAGCTTGGGGGCCAGTTGGCCATCACGTTCGCGTGCGTTAGGTCGCGTTTCCGTAGTGGTTTATGAGGCAGTGTACTTTGTGCATCATGATCGCGATGGTACAACCGCGATCTCGTAGGGTTCTGTTGGGCAGTGCATATAAGTTGTTATTTTCGGACTTGGAACTCATTTTATCATATTTTAAGATTGGAAGCTCGAATTGAGGCAAATATTTAGGTGATTTTCATCCAATTGGATTGAATAAGTATTCTTCATTTGGATTTGATTATTATTCATGATTCATTTTTGATTTTAGCATTTGATTGGTGGAACTAAAAGAGAAATTTAGGGTTTTTGGCAAAACTTTTCTAAAGTAAATAATTAGATTTTGAGCATCGATTCAGAGTCGAATTTAGATGAAACTTGTATGGTTGGACTCGTATTTGAATAGGTTATTGGAATTCCGAGACTGTTTAGTTAACTTTTTTATTTTTGATAAAGGTCAGAGCTTTATTAATTGGAACTGATTTCTATAGTCGTGTTTGATATTATTGAGTTATTTTTGGCTATGTTTGTCCGTTCACAGGCCGATTTGAGAGGCAAGGGCTTTTTAGAGTATCGATTTGGCTTATTTGTGGTAGGTATCTTGCCTAACTTTGTGTGATGGAATACACCTTAGGATTTAACCTTAATTTCTTATTTGTGTTATGTGAAAAGTGACGTGCACACGAGATGATGAGTGTGTACATAGGTGTATTTGTAGATTATGACCGGATTAGACCTCAGGCTATTATTATTCCTTAATTTGGGTATGCATTGTATTTAAAATATGCTCCATCACTTTATGCCTATACATGATCACAACACTTGTTTTAGCCATGGTAATATTTTATTTGTTAAATACCTATCCACATTTTACCATTTTATGTCCTTGTCTACCTTGTTGATAAATTATAAACTCATATCCGTGATGAAACTTTGGCATTATTGCTTTGTGATTTTTTGTCGCACATGTGGGCAAGTTGGGCGAAGAAATTTGGGTGACTATTGTGATATTGTTAGGGCGGAGCTATAAGGGTGGTTATTGTGATACGGTCAGGACGGAGCGATACGGGTGGTTATTGTAATATTTTTAGGTAAGAGAGATACATGTGGTTATTGTTATATTGTCATAGCGGAGCGATACGAGTGGATATTATGATATTGTTAGGGTGGATCGATATGGGTGGCTATTGTAATATTGTCAGGGCGGAGTGATACGAGCATTGTAATTTTGTCAGGACAAGTGATACGGGTGGCTATTGTTCTTGTGATAAAATTGTGGGTACAATGTGTTATTTGTTTGTGTTTCTTTGTGATGACTTGTTATCAAAACTGAGCCTTTACTTGCATTAAATTGTTATCACTTATTCTAAGAAGGTTATTGCTATTGTTTTCTGCTATACTTTTGTTTTCAGTCTTTGATTTATTGCACATGTTATTTTGACTAGTGAGTATCACATAACTTGAACCTCGTCACTTTACTGAGGTTAGTCTTGATACTTACTGAGTACCAGCCTTTGTGTACTCATACTATACTTCTGCATATTTTTGTGCAGATCCAGGTGTTGGAGGCAGTAACCTTAGGCAGTGAGAGCTCACTTGACTACGAGGATTCAGGGTAGAGGTGCATTGGCCATCGTAGTCCCTTGGAGTCCTATCCTTATATTGATACTATCATTTTATTATCCGAACATTATTGTACTTGGATATATTCTTATGTATTCCGTTAGAGCTCGTGACTCTATATTATCTAGTTCTAGAAGATGATTTGATTATAGCCATTATGACTTGTATTACCTCTATTTTCGCATTTATGTTAAACTCTGCTTTATTATATCATGATTTGTTAATTAAATATTGATAAGCGATCGAGGTAACTAGTTTTAGAGTCTAGGTTCCATCACGACCCCTGAGATGGTATTTGGACAGTGTCACTTATGACATGATATTTGTTAGCACTTGAACTTCTATGTTGAGAGTGAATGACTTTGTTGATATGTCGTTGTTGTTGTTGTTGCTACTGTTGCTGCTGCTATTGTTCTTCTTCTTCTTCTTCTTCTTCTTCTTGTCCTTGTGGTTGTTGTTATTGTTGTTTCTATTGTTGTTCTTGTTGTTTCTATTGTTGTTCTTGTTGTTGATGTCATTTTGAATTGGGAGGAAGTGAAATTTATAGGGGAGGTGCTCCCCAATTTTCTAGAAATGAGCTACTAGATAGAAATACGTTTAAGTTGTTCGTAGCTTAACCATAGTTTTAATGTTTTAATGTAGGTTGAAGTATGTCATGCAGTATATCCATACACATTGAACCGTTGACTAAGCGACAAATGTATGTAATGGCTATCCCTTTTCTTTCATTGGCATTAATCCGTAGTAAGTAAGTAAAAGTTGATTGAATCTTGTACAAGGAATGCATACTATAGAGCTCACATCTCATAGGTGTTACATCTTTCCATATATTTCCATCGTTTCTTATTGAGATAGGTTCTTATCTGCTTTGTGTAATTTTATGATATTGGATAGAAATAGAGAAGTAACATACACACCCTCATACATTCTACTATATACGTGATGTACGACATCAAATACATATATTTTAATCTTGGATAAGACAAAATCGTGGTTGGAAAAGATTAATTAAGAAGAACTTGAGGCATTAACCGTCATTTTATATATTCTACCTAGGGATAGGATTGAACTACTTGTAGCCACATTCGGGAGTACTTAATTCTCTTAATTCTATTACAGAAAATTCAATTAGAAAGTCTTATTAGTCTTTGGAAGAAGATAATATAGAATTACTATCTGAGGATAATTAACATAAACTCACTCGTATTTGTAAAATTATAATATACATAAATTGTTACTTGAGTGTAATTTCCCTTGTATCCACGCTTGTAGCCGTTGATAATTTTACTTGCATTTCTGCATTAGTTATAATATTTTCAGTAAAACCCCTATTGGTATTTGACTTAGCATATAAAGCGATAATTCTCTTACTTGCCTAATCGTCTACATAATTGTTCCGTGTAGGATTCATCCCTGACTCATAGTTTTATAAATTATATTGCATGTGACTGTATACACATACTCTTTGAGGGGTGAATTTGGACGTCATCAATGTATGAGCCTCGTGAGAAAGCAAACCACCCAAATCACTGCGAACACGAGCCCCGTGTCGCGAACGCCATAGCCAATGAGCCCCCTGCCTGATCCGACTATATGCGAGCACGACCACATATCGTAAATATGGAGGTCTTCCTTCCAACAGCTCGCGAACGCGAGACAAACCATGTGAACATGGAGAATAAGGCTCCAGCTCCAAAAACACACATCGGAAACACACCACTAGGACCGCGAACACGAAAAACAAATGCTCAGCTAGCTAAACTCCTTCTCCATATCACGAGACTAGCTATACGATCACAAAGCTCTGCAAAACACCAATGACACATCAACTCCAACTCAACCAAAATGGTCTGAAACTATCCCGAATCATACCTGAGCCCTTTGGGCCCCCATCCAATCATACTAACAAGTCAATAAAATATCCAAACTTACCCAAAGACCCAAAACACCGCAAATAATATCAAAATGAGTCGAATGTCAAAATCATTCTCTTAACTTCAAGATGTTCTAACTTCGCCGAACTCATCCGAATCATACATAGACATTCTGGATCACAACTGAACTTTGCACACAAGTTATAATCAACAAAATGAACCTATAAAAGGTCTCAAAACCACAATCTGAGACCGATAACACAAAAATCAACCTCTGATCAAACTTATGAACTTTACAATTTTTAAATTGCCAACTTTCGACATATAAAGCCAAAGAAGGAAAATTCAAATTCAAATCCGAACATATGCCCAAGTCTAAAATTACCATGTAAACCTATTGAAACCATCAAATCTCGATTTTGAGGTCGTTTACTTTAAGGCCAAAACCTTGGTTGATTCCTCCAACTTAAAGCTTCCAAACTAAGGATCATTCTATTAAATCTATTCCAAACATAGCGAACATCAAAATCAACCATATACGCAAGTCATAATATGTCACATGAGCTACTCAAGGTCTCAAACTGCCAAATGAATTACCAAAGCTCAAAACGACCGGTCGGATCATTACATGTTCTCCGGACATGACTTTTTACTCCCATAAAGCAGGACATCTTGCCCACAAACTTCAATCAACCTTAGGAATTCCTCGATATTTTGCATCTTCAAATCTCAAGGATTTTTCTTATACTGTGCATTTACTCTTTGTAGTTAGACTTTATTCTCTAATAGACATTATTTTTCATAACCTTTCTTTCACTCATACATCTAGTTTACTTAATCCGAGATTTCTTCCAAAATCTGATGTCACATGAATCGACCATGCATCCATTTAAATGCACGTTTGTCTCGATTCTCAGGAACACAATGAAGCTTTATATACAACAAACCAGTTCTTTCATGTCTCCCACTACGAGTATCATATAGGTTTCTAAAAATACAAAAATATTGGCTCGTTATTTAGCACTTGATCTACACCTAAGAATTGTGGTAACCCTTGAAATCTACTCTAGCAAATGTGCAAGCCATGACATTTTCACTTCTTTCTAATGTTTTTCCTTCGTGCCAATTGTTGCACTCTAAATTGGTAGATGTCCAAATTTATTTGCAGAATCTACCAAAATAATGAACATTGATATTGGGCTGATTTTCCACTGATAAGTCATTCTAAAATGACTATTTGAGAAAATATCTCTCTCGAGCCTTCATCTATCCGAGTCGCCAAAATTTATCTTTGTGCACCCGATTAGACACAAAGGCATTTATGAAAAATTAAATTAATATTTTTGCACATCTTTAATACTCTAAATATGCAATGAAGTCTCCAATTTGAGTATCCAAAATTGTCAATACCAAGTCATCCACTCTTGACATCTTCACAAAGTCAAGACTGACAGGATCAAACTTTTCTAATTATAGGCTTAAGTTGCATCTCCTAAGATATCTTCCCTCAATTTTATTTTAGGTTTGCAATTGCATACCTAATTGACCTAAAAATATCTACGCGAGTTGTTACTCGTTCTACATACATGTCTCTAAGTATTCTTTCTTCATAACAAGTGATTAAAATCTCTAACCTTGATGACAACCTAGTTTATGCATTTCGGTTATCGATTTATCGTTCACTCATTCCTTTACAATCAAGGTTGGGTCATTCTTTCACCTAATCTTTCAAATATCAATGTCAACTTAGCTTGTCCATCAAGTTGTCAGAATTAACTTTCGCTTGCCCAAAAAACTAAAAAAATTCTATAAATTATCTAGATTGGGCCGATTAGTTTTCCACATGCCAAAGAATAATTAATGTTTTGACTACTATATAGATATATTGACTACTTCTAAAAGTTCTCAAGAAAGTCTACATAGCATCTAATGTAATGACACGACTAGTTGTTTTGAATGTTAACTTTCAGTTTGGTGGTTTTGTAATGACCTGATCAGTTATTTTATGTAATTGTGCCCGTTATCCCTTTTGATGCTTCACACATGTGTGTTTATAGTTTTATGACTTGCGGAGTTGGTTAGTTTCATTCCGGGAAGCTTTCGGGTTGATTCATACCCTTTGATTCTTAACTTAGAAGTTTAAATTAGGAATGTTGACCAAACTTTGAATTTTGTGAAATAATCCCAGAACGGTATTTTGATGACTCTGATAGTTTCGTATAGTGATTTCGGACTTGGGAGCATAACCGAAATTAATTTTGGAAGTACGTAGGTTGATTTGTGTTGTTTTGCCGAAATTTGGCAATTTGAAGTTGAAAAGTTTGACCATAGGTTGACTTTTAGCTATCGAGCTCGAAATTTGATTTTGGGACTTGGAATAGGCTCGTTATGCTATTTAGAACTTGTCCACAAAATTTTGTATCATTTGAAATTGATTTGATAGGGTTCAAACACTTAGTTGTACTTATAGAGATTCTTGAAATTTACTTTGAAATCCATGCATTTTAGATGTTATTTTTGTATTTTGATCATGCGAGCGAGTTCGTATGATGTTTTTAGACTTGCGTGGATGTTTGGTTTGGAGCCCCGAGGGCTCGGATGAGTTTCGGACATGTTTCTAGAAGTTTTGAATTGAAATTGAACTATTGATGTTGCTGGTGCCCAATTATCGCAAATTCAAGCACCAGCCTCGCAATTGTGAAGGTGGTAGTGGGGGCTCTAATGTCGCAATTGCAGCTACCCTTTCACATTTGCGAAGTCAACAGGAGTCTAGCTAGGTTTGCATTTGCGAACAATGGTTTGCTTTTGCGATGATGTCCAGTTCGCAATTGTGAAGCCTCCTCTTGCAATTGCAATGATTCATGAGGCTGTCAGGGTTCACAAATGCGAGATCTGGTCCAAAATTGCGAGGGTTTGCAAATGCGAACCCTATGTCGCAAATGCGATAACTGCAGCTGGGACAAAAGGCTGGGAGATGGGATTTTCAACACATTCTCTCACATTTAGAACCCTAGACTCGGTAAAAGGCGATTTGGAGAGGGATTTTCATACAAACTTTGGGTAAGTGATTATAATCTAGTTCTAATCATATTCAATCAATATTTCTTAGATTTTAATACCAAAATCATGTGAATTAAAGTGAAACTTTGTCAAGTTTTTTAAAAAATAAGAATTTGAGTTTTGAGAGTCGATTTGGACTTGGATTTGAAACTAATGTTTATGAACTCGTGGGGCCATGAGTAGTCGAAATCTACCATTGGACTCGAGTTTTGACTGGGCGGGCCTCAGGTTGACTTTTGTTGACTTTTTAAGAAAAGTGTAAAGATTATAGCCTTTTCTATTGTAATTGACTTCCCTTGCATTGTTTGATAATAATAAGTCAATTTTAGTTAGATTTGGGTCGTGCGGAGGTGAATTTTAGGGGAAAAGCTATTTTCAAGAGTTGAATTGGCCTAGTTGAGGTTAGTATCTTGCCTAACTTTGTGTGGGGAAAACTACCCTTTAGGATTGGTATTGATTGATTCATTTGTGCTATGTGAAAACCGTGTACACAAGGTGATGAGTGATTGAGTACTTTGAGAGTGTGAGTATGCGAGGCTTCTATTATAGTGCATCACATACAACATCCACAGTGGCATGTAGATATAGAAATGTCATATCCTTCATATCATTCAGAGTTGATTCATTTTACTGGTATTGAGTTTTTATCTGATGAACTTGCAAACATGCCTACATTTTGTACTGTCATTTCTATAATGAACTGTACCTGCTGAGTTTGTCATTACTTTCATTCCAATGGTTAGATTTGTTACTTATTGAGTTAGTTGTACTCACGCTATACCCTGCACCTCGTGTGCAGATCTAGGTGCTTCCGGTCACGGCGGTTGCTGAGTTGCGAAGTCTGGACCTTCGGAGATCATCAAGGTAGCTGCTTAACATTCGCAGACCTTGACTCTTCTCCCGTATCTATCATTTTATCTTTCAGTTTTATATTGTAGACGGTGTATCAGACTATAACCTTATGTAGATGCTCATGTACCTGGTGACACCTCGGTTTTGAGAGAGATTATGTATTGAGTTATGACTTCCTGTCCTGTTTTTAAAAGATTTTTCCTTTAGTTAACTGTTTCCATATCTTTCAAACATTTAAAGTATTAGAAATGTCTAAGTAGTCGACTTGCCTAGTTCTATGGTAGGAGGCATCACGACGGGTTGGTTTTGGGTCCTGACAAGTTGGTATCAGAGCCTAGGTTACATAGGTCTCACGAGTCATGAGCAGGTTTAGTAGAGTCTTGCGAATCGGTACGGAGACGTCTGTAATTATCATCGAGAGGCTGTTGAACCCGTAGGAAACTTCACATTCTTGTATTTTTGTCGTGCAAATATGTTGATTCTGGTAACTAAACTTCTATTATTCTATTTTCTCATAGATGGTGAAGCCACGTGCTACCGGACAGGACAGACAACTACTAGTACCACCGACTAGGGCCACGAGAGGTCGAGGTCGTAGTAGGGGCCGCGATAGGGGCAGGGGTGCATCTCGTACAGCACCTAGAGAAGCACCTGCAGATCTACCAGTTTCTTCAGCTCAGGAGTAGGTTCCATATGTGGTTGAGCCAGTGGGTCCGACTCAGGCACCAGATATTGCCATTGTGATTTCAGGCCTTCAGGAGGCTTTGGCCCAGATTTTGACTGTGCACACCAGCCTTACTCAGGCGGTTTCTGTTCCAGCCGCAGCAGCCATTTCTCAGGCCAGGGGAGGTAATCAAACTCCCACTGCCCGTACTTTAGAGTAGGTGATGCAAGGACTTTAGATACTGGGGGTACTACCAGCCCAGCCGGTTGTAGTTGCTCAGGCCTAGGTGGGTCCTGTTACTGATGATGAGCAGAGGAGACTAGAGAAGTTTGGGAGGCTCTAGCCCCCAACTTTCAGTGGGGCAGAGGCAAAGGATGCCCAAGATTTCTTGGATAGGTGCCAATGGCTTCTTCGCATGACGGGTATTCTGGAAACCAGTAGGGTCTCATTCACTAATTTTCAATTTACTAGTGCTGCCTTTACATGGTGGAAGGCTTATGAGAGGTGCAGACCAGTCGGTGCAGCACCACTTACATGGCGTGAGTTCTCCATTATCTTTTTAGAGAAGTTCATTTCACAGTCTCGCAGGGAGGAGCTGTGCAGGTAGTTTGAGCAACTACGATAAGATGGCATGCTATGACCCAATACGAGATGAGGTTTTTCGAGTTGTCTCATCATGCAGTTTGGTTGGTTCCCACGGATAGGGAGAGGATTAGGAGGTTCATTGATGGCCTCACATATCAGTTGCGGTTGCTTATGACTCGGGAGAGGGTATTTGGTTCTACTTTTGATGAGGTGATCGATATTGCTCAGCAGATAGAGATGGTGCGAAATCAAGAGCATGGGGGGGGGGAGAGGCGAATAGACATCATAGTTCAGGTGGTTACGGTGGTGTTCCCTCTCGAAGAGAGTCTTACCACAGCAGGGGTCGTTCTTATAGGACCGCTCAGATGGCTCATCCAATTCACCATGGTGTATCATCTAGCCATGGTTCAAAAAGTGCTCGCCCGGGTCAGTCATCTCTCACTGCCTTTCTACCTTAGAGTTTATCTCGTACACCATCAGTTCAGGGTTCATATGTACCAGGTTCTTTGTCATGCCCCGACCTCGGAGAGCACGACCGATGCTCAACCGAGATGACCCGACCGAGCAAGCTTGTACAATACCTCCTACCCAAACTCCCCCATGATTAAAGAGAATATCTCTTTCATTAGTTAGACAATAAAGATGATCACGTGAACAACATCAATTCACTAACATTAGTCACATCATTTTAAGTCCCAAAATACATACACTTTCATAGTTTGAAGTGGTACAAATACCACATTACTAGTTTGACCTTCCCAATGCCAACATACTACCCATACTATGTCGACGGAGCATGTAATACATACAAAGGAGTACAATGATAGTGTCAGCAACCTCCGACTATACCTCAAAATTGAATGTACAAAGAGCAAAAGATATATGACCCCGAAATAAGGTGGGGCTTGCCAAGTCAGTTGGGAGGAGGGCACACTGCTATCACTGATCAAAGACGCCTGGAGAGGAACCACCTGCATCCATTAAAGACGCAGCGCCCCCGACAAAAGGGGCGTTAGTACATGTTGAATAGTACTAGTATGAAAACCAAACAACCTATTCAAGGATTTGAAGTGAAACATACATGTGACAAATAAAGAAAACAAAATAAAGAGCTTAATAGCCGTTAAAACCATGGCAAAATAATTTAAAGCTTTCAAAAACATTTATTAATTTCAAGTTGGGAATTCTCTATATGACCTCTGTAACAATGCCTCAATCTCTACACAAAGCGGCCCCGCCGCCTCACTCGAATGTGTGCGGGTGGAGATGTATTCACAATACCACAATCTCAACACAAAGCGGCCCTACTGCCTCACCCCAATGTGTGGGGGTGGAGGTGCATTCACAATCACATTCTCTACACAAACCGCCTCTCCCCCCCCCCCCCCCCCGCCTCACCCTAATGTGTGTGGGTGGAGGTGAATTCACAATCATATTCTCTAACAAAAGTGGCCCCTCCGCCTCACCCCAATGTGTACGGGTAAAGGTAAATTCACAATCACATTCTCTACACAAAGAGGCCCCGCCGCCTCAACCCAATGTGTGCGGGTGGTGGAAGTGTATTCACAATCATATTCTCTACATAAAGTGGCCCCGCTACCTCACCCCAATGTGTGCGGGTGGAGGGGTATTCACAATGCCATACTTTGGATTCCTAAAACGGTAATAGTTGTACAACAGATTTCTTTTCAAATCAACCATTCGGCACCTTTGGACTTAACAAGTATAAGTTTATAAGATTTCATCATATGAGAAATATGGATTTGATCACATTGATTTCGTACAAAGTTTTCTTCCCAAAAAGGGTATAACATAACTAAGTCGAAATAGAAAATTATTAACACATGAGGGTTCAGATACGTTATGCAATTTGAGAATTAATTTGCTTGCTTGAATATCCCACTTCAATAGTATCTCAAGTTCGGACTGCATATGACGGCGTTTTGTAAGAATTCGGGAATTCCGATACTAGAAGAAGAGTTTAGCCTTCATACATGAAATTCACACCTTAATAATACTATGATGGTCACAATTTCAATCTACAACAGTGCAAGAAATTAGCGCCAATACTAGTAAGATTTCTATACTTTAAGTCAATTAGACTTTTTATCAAACATCTAATGTGCATATGCCCAACTTCCATTAGCACATGCATCCCCAACACTTCACTCCCAACCCATAAATAATATCAATTAATTCATTTAACAATCTCTACAATACCAACATAACCTAAGTTAGGAACTTATGGCTTCCAATCACCATCCCATAAGTCATAACACATATTTCATACATAATTAATCATTATTGATTAGTTAGAGATGGTAGACATACTGTCACTACCCGAATTTCCCACCCTCGGGAGTCGTGATGGCGCCTACTAGTGAAAGCTATGCAAGCCAACCAACTGAACTATCTACCTTATTTCCATTTTTTAATCTGATAACGGTTAAGAGCCAACAATTAGATAACAACAAAATTGAATAAGCGGAAGACTGCATTGTAGAGATTTAATAATACTGCTAATACCAAACCATAACAAATCTACCCAAGACTGGTGTCACAACTTCACAGACTGTCTAGGAGTACTACAAATAAAGGTTTGAAAGAAATAAATATAATACTATCTCTGGAAATACATGAAAGAAACAAGAATAGTAGATAGAAGGAGACGCGCCAAGGCCTGCGGACTACCTGCAAGACTACCTCGGATCGCCTGATGAACAAGAAAACAACAATCTCACTGCGGTCCGAAGTCTACAACACTGGGATCTGCACAATAGAGTGCAGAGTGTAGTATCAGCACAACCGACCCCATGTGCTGGTAAGTGCCTAGCCTAACCTCGACGAAGTAGTGACGAGGCTAGGACCAGACTACCAAATAAACCTGTGCAATATAGCGTACAAAAACAATAGGAAGCAGATAACAATGATGGCAACAATGACCAACCAGTGATGTAAATAGCAGGCCCAAGAACACCATAAATGTTTCTCAACAAATAATAGATACAAGTGCAATCAATTCATCAAGTCCTTCAAATATAAATCTTTCGCCTATAAATCCTTCAAGTAATAATCTCCAAGATAATATGCTTTTCAATGAATATATATCGAATATATTTCCTTTAAATAAAATATCTTTCAAATAAGCATTTTTCGAATATAATTCTTTCGAGTAAATGTCACCTTGTGACGCCTCATTCACTTAACATAAAGTAGAGTACAACTTCCAACCCAATTAGGAAATCAACAAGAAAATATGAAGTTATTTTTAGAAATCATTTGATAAAGAAGATACCCTTTTCAATTAAAGTACAATATCGAATGAATCCTTCACCTTTAATACGAGAAATCAATAAATCAAAACATAGTAGAAATTCCTTTTTTTTGTAAAGTACAACCTCAAACGGTTTAAGGAAAATTTAGTTGAGAAATCAATTGAGTTAAAAAAAATGTAACAATTGTTGAAATTTGGAGTATTGAACATATATAAAAAAAAGTAAAAATAGAATATCAAGAGAATTATAAAGGAATCAAAATCCAATCACTAACAAGAATAAGGGAAACAAAAATATATTTCACTTTCTTTTCACATCTTGTTGCAGGCGTGCAACCCGATCCCATTTCATGTATCTCGTGGTAGGCGTGCCACCCGCTCCCATTTCATGTATCTCGTGGTAGGCGTACCACCCGCTCCCATTTCATTATGTCTTGTGGTAGGCGTACCACCCGCTCCCATTTCATTATATCTTGTGGTAGGCGTACCACCCGCTCCCATTTCATTATATCTTGTGGTAGGCGTACCACCCGCTCCCATTTCATTATATCTTGTGGTAGGCGTACCACCCGCTCCCATTTCATTATATATCTTGTGGTAGGCGTACCACCCGCTCCCATTTCATTATATATCTTGTGGTAGGCGTACCACCCACTCCCATTTCATTATATATCTTGTGGTAGACATACCACCCGCTCCCAGTTACAAGCCAACAATAATCACAAGGAATCCCGACAAGGGAACAAGAGCAATATAACAACTTTCCGGCAAGGGAACAATAGTATTTCAACAACATCCCGACAAGGGAACAATACTATCAAAACAAACATCCTGGCAAGGCAGGCAAGGCAACAATAATATCAAACAAACATCCTGGCAAGGGAACAATGGTGATAATAACATATGAAGCGCAATAAACCACAACGGAGTCATAAAAATTATAGTACAAGACTCACGGACATGCTTGACACCAACGTATAGATACTCGTCACCATGCCTATACGTCGTACTCTACAACTAACATGTAGCAATTAAGACACAACTCCTAATCCCTCAAGCTAAGGTTAAACCAAACACTTACCTCGCTTTGCAACCAATTCAAAATTCCAACAAGCCTTTGCCTCGCGAATTCGTTTGAAGCTTCAAATCTGGTCATAATAATTCAATATACTCAATATAAATCGTACGAATTAATTCCATATGAAAATACTAACTTTCCAACAAAATTCGAAATTTAACTCAATATCGCTCGTGGGGCCCACATCTCGAATTCCGACGAAACTTACAAAATCCGATAACTCATTCAACCACGAGTTCACCCATATAAATTTTATCAAATTCCGATAATAACTCGACCTCCAAATCTAAAATTTTCATTTTTGGAAGATTTTGCAAAAATCTTGATTTCTTCCATTTAAATCTGAATTAAACGATGAAAATAACCATGGAATTATGTAATATAAACACTTTCGAGTATATGACACTTACTTGAGTTGAAATCGTGAAGAACACCTCAAAATCGCCCAAAATCCGAGTTTTAAACTCAAAAAAATGAAAATAAAAACGTGTTGTTCGTCCTGTAACTGACCAGAATTTTCAGGGGCACTATTCATGCGCTTTTACTGTTCACGGGGTATTGTTCACGGGATATTGTTCCCAGGGTACTGTACACTGGGTACTGTTCATTGGTACTGTTCATGGGGTACTATTTCTGCAAATTTTCTGCTATTTTCCCAAGTCCGAAATCACTCTGAGACACCTCCGAAACACTCACGAGCCCTCGGGGCTCCTAACCAAACACATGCACTAACTCAACAATATCCTACAAACTTAACCGTGCGATCAAATTGCCAAACTAACATCATATACCACGAATTAAGCTTTAAAATCCAAGAATTCTTTCAAATTTCATAAAACATCAAATTTTCCATTTTGAGTCCGAAACACGTCAAACGACGTCCGTTGTCAACCAAACTTTACAGAAAGTGCTCAAACCATATATAAGACCTGTACCGGACACCGGAACCAAAATACGGGCCCGATACCATCACTTTCTAATCAAATTTCATTTTCATTTTCCTTAAATATTTTCAGAAAATAATTTTACTCAAAAATTCATTTCTCGGAATTAAGACCTCGGAATTCGATTACGGGCATACGCGCAAGTCCCATATTTTCCTATGGACCTCCTGGGACCGTCAAATCTTGGATCCGGGTTCGTTTGCTCAAAATATTGACCGAAGTCAACTCAGTTGAGTTTTAAAGCTCTAATTCATAATTTAATCCATTTTTCATACAAAAACCTTCCAGAAAATTATACGGACTGCGCACGCAAATTGAGAAATTATTGATAGCTCTTTTCAAGTTCTTAAAACACCGATATAATTATTTAATTTAAAGATGACATTTTGGGTCATCGCACATACCTCTTATAGTGAAACTCTTGAGAATCCCAACTTGTAGTGTTCTTGACCAATTTGGGGATTTGAATGGAAATTTATGGATCTTCAAAATTCATCCTTGTTAATATAAGTGTTTAGGAGTAGTAATCTGTTACATCTCACGTTTTCGTATGCTAAAAGTTTCGTCTTCAGTTAATTGACACAGACTCGGGGGTGAGATTATCTTGAGGTTAATGTATTTACGCTATTTATAACAAGCGAGAAGTAAGTGTCATGAAGGATAAAAGGTACATGAATTAAAAAAATGAGTTTCGTTGAAAGTGTCCAATTTGGGATAAAATACGGGTCGAGCGATAATACCCGATAATTAGGACCTAGTACCATGCAAGGTACCACATGATCATGGTA
Source organism: Nicotiana tabacum (assembly GCF_000715075.1). Taxonomy (NCBI): domain Eukaryota; kingdom Viridiplantae; phylum Streptophyta; class Magnoliopsida; order Solanales; family Solanaceae; genus Nicotiana; species Nicotiana tabacum. The sequence continues at coordinate 56,254,653 of NC_134084.1, forward strand.
GTACAACATATAAAAAATATTAAAAAATGAGTAGTATTTTTAGGTAATTTAAGATAATTTTAAATTATACAGGTAATTGGTTAATTATCGGGTAACGGAACATTACCTAATTAACTAATAAGTGGATAGAAATTAATGAATTACATGTGGCAAGAAGCCACAAAATTAAAAATGACTAAGTAATCATTTATGCCTAGGTGGCTACCTAAGCATTAAATGAAAATTAATGAGTAATAAAACAAGACTTCTAACAAAGTCTTGTTACATTGGCATATTAGACAAAAGAGAACAAAAAAAAACGTTATCAATTAAAAAGGCAAACCTATATTCTTGGTTGATGTCCAGAAAGCTTCAAAGAAGTGAACAAAAGCATCTTGGTTTGATGTCCAGAAAGATTCAAATAGGCAAATTTCGTTCAAGTAATTTCAAAGAAGCAGAAGCAGATTTCGTTCAAAGAATTGAAAAAGCAGAAGCATAATCTGATTTTTTTAGTTCTAAGTTCAATCAACGAAGGTTTTCCAACAGAATATTATACGGAGTTTTTCCTACTCCAGGTATATTTAGGCCATCTCTTCTTTCTTTTGGCATGATCCAAATTATTCAAAAAAAACGAGCAAACGCACAGTTTCCATAAATTATTCTATTCATAAAAATAGTAGGGGTGTCTATATCCTTGATTCCCTATGAGAATTATTATTATCTTCTGTTCATGGGTCTCAAAATAATACGTAGTTGAAAAAGTTTATCCAAAAGGAATATTGAGATTATTACGTATTTTTCATGCATTTCACTCATTTATACATGTGCATTGACCCATGACTAGATGGCATTATATACGCGTATATACGTAAATATATATATGGGATATGGGAAAAGGTTACGGCGTTATATACGCATCACCACCTGATCAACTGGTATATGTTGATGATGTTACCTACAGTGGCCGAGACGATATGATGGGATGCCCTCAGTGGCTTGATGATATTATGTACACTCATACCTATGCATGACACGACATTTATACGCACGTGCATGACATTATAAACATTTCAAAATTTACAAAGTTATTCAGATTTAAAGATGTGTTTCTTTATTTCATGTTTTGTCTATGTCTTTTATGTACTAATTTTCATGCCTTACATACTCAGTACATTTTTCGTACTGACGCCCTATTTTACGGGGCCTGTGTTTCATGCCTACAGGTGCAGGCAGACAAGCTGACGGTCACTCTTCCTAGGATCCCTGATCAGCGAGAGTTAGCGTGCTCCACTTGATCGGGAGCTGCTTTTGATTTTGGTACGATGCGTCTATATATATATATGGGTATGACGTGGCTCAGTCCTATCTTTGTACAGTTATGTTCATATTAGAGGTCTGTAGACAGTATGTCTAGTTGGGTTGTATGTGGCCTTGTCGGCTTTCAGTTTTGAATGTATATTTATTTATAGCAGCATTGCCGGCTCGCTCACTGTATTCTACATGTATATACATATGCCTTGTTGGCAGGTTTCCTACATGTATGTTATTTTCGTAATTCAGCAGATGTTATTCAGGTTCATATCTTAGATGCATGCTTAGGGGTGTTTGACAGGTAGGACTCAGGCACCCGTCGCGGCCCATCGGTTTGAGTCTTGACAAAAGTGGTATCAGAGTAGTTCTGTCCTAGGGTTGTCTACAAACCGTGGCTAGTAGAGTCTTATTTATTGGTATGTTGTGCACTATACTTATAAACATGAGGCTACAGGACATATAGGATGTTATCCTCTCTTTTTATCTTAGATCGTGCGATACAAGAATTTATGTTCCTAACAATATGTTATATTTTCAGCGATGCCTCCAAAGAGTAAGGCTGCCTAGGAAGGAAAGTCCATGGCTAGTAAGACTACTAGTCGAGCGCCACGAGTTACCAGGGCTCGAGGAGAATCTCATGGTGACGTTCCATCTCAGACTTCACATACCCTGCCCTTTCCAGAGGAGCTCTGAGGGGCACCAACTCCAGTGCCCGCCCCTATACATTTAGCACCTCAGCTAGATACACCAGGTCAGGAAATGAGAGATGTTATTCAGTTATTGACCCAATTAGTAGCCATACAAGCTTAGCGTCAGGAAGTAGGTATTGGTCATGCAGATAGGTCCGTGAGTGCGAGGGTTCGTGACTTTAATAATTTAGACCCTTAGGTATTCATTGGATCAGATCCAAACGAGTACCCTCAGGTATTTATTGATAGAATGCAGAGGACGTTAAGGGTAATGTAGGCCACTACGACTGAGTTAGTTGAGCTAGCTTTCTATAGACTCCGAGATATTGCAGTTAATTGGTACGAGTCTTGGGAATTGTCCAGAGGTGAGGATGCCTCTACAGCAGTATGGCAGGAGTTTATAGAAGCTTTTCTTCATCATTATCTGCCACTAGAGTTTAGACGAGCCAGAGTTGATAGGTTCTTGACCCTTCGGTAGGATAACATGAGTGTTCGGGAGTTGAGTACAAGATTTTACCCTCAGACAGAGACAATCCGAGGGCACTATTCATATATTGTAGGACATGCACACACTTGTGTTATTGATTTTAGGGGCTTTTGGGATCAGTTCTTGCTGCTCGTGGAGTTTGCCTACAACAACATCTACCAATCAAGCGTTCAAATGGCTATATATGAGGCTTTGTACGGGAGATGATGTTGATCTCCGATGGATTGGTTTGAGTTAGGTGAGTCTAGGCTATTGGGTATTGACTTGGCTCGAGATGCTTTAAACAAGGTTAAATTGATTCAGGATCGGCTTCGCACGGCGCAGTCCAGACATAAGAGTTAAGCTAATCGGAAGGTTCGTGATGTTGCTTACATGATTGGGGAGAAAGTTCTGCTAAAGATTTTACCCATGAAGGGTGTTATGATGTTCGGGATGAAGGGCAAGTTGAGCTCTTGGTATATTGGGCCGTTTAAGGTGCTTTAGAGGATTGGAGAGGTGGCTTACAACCTTGTCATGCCACTTAGTTTGTCGAGTATGCATCTAGTATTTCATGTTTCTATTCTCCAAAAGTATGTTGGAGATCTATCTCATATTTTGGATTTTAGCATAGTTCAGTTTGATGGTGATTTAACTTATGATGTGGAGACGGTGGCCATTTTGGGTCGGCAGGTTCTAAAGTTGAGGTCAAAGGATATAGCTTCAGTGAAGGTGCAGTGGAGAGGTTAGCCAGTTGAGAAGACCACTTGGGAGACCGAACAGGAGATGCAAAGCAGATATCCATGCCTATTTGAGACTCCAAGTATGTTTCTAGACCCGTTCGAGGACAAACATTTGTTTAAGAGGAGGAAGATGTAATGACTCGACCGGTCATTTTGAGAGTTGCAACCCTGTTCCCCCGTTTATTTCTCATTTTATGCTTTACATTTGTTATGTGACTTGACGGGGTAGTTGGTTCGGGTTCGCAGAGGTTTCGAAATGAGTTGAGACACTTACTCTCAAAGTTTAAAGCTTAAGTTGAAATGGTTGACCAGATATTGACTAATGTGTAAATGACTCTGCAATGGAGTTTTGATGGTTCCGTTAGCTCCGTCAGGTGATTTTGGGCTTAGGAGTGTGTTCGGATTGTGATTTGGAGGTCCTTAGTTTAATTAGGCTTGAAATGGAAAAAAGTTAGAAATTTGGAAGTTTGACCGACAGTGAACTTGGTAGTTACCAGGCGAATTGGGGTTCTGGGAGTTGGGGTAGGTCCGTGGTGTCATTTCTGACTTGTGTACAAAATTTAATGTCAATCGGACATGATTTGATAGGTTTCGGCATCGGATGTAGAAGATAGAAGTTTAAAAGGTTCATTAGGCTTGAATCGACGCGCGATTTGTGGTTTTACCGTTATTTAAGATGATGTGAAGGCACAACTAAGTTTGTATTATGTTTTACGACTTTTTTCTATATTTGTTTGAGGTCCTGGGGGTTTTGGGTTGATGTTTTATATGTCAATACCATACAAGAGGAGGGGTGATTTGTGTGGTACCTAATTTTTGCTTAACTAGACTATAGAAGGACCTGGTTCTTCTATGTGTTCCAACTACTACTGTTTGCGGAATAATAAGTAAAGAAAATAAAGAACAGAGAGATTTTTATGTGGAAAACACCTGGCTCAAAAGGTGAAAAAACCACGACCTACTACTCAGTAGGATTTTCCCAAACCTTCACTAAAATCACTGAGCCAAAAACTGCATTTACAAAAACTCTTTTGTAAACCTAGGATTAACTCTAATCCCATTGTGGAACACAGCCTCAACTGTTGCAACAACTTCAAGTTAACTCTAACTTGAACACTCTACGTACCTAATACAATTGCTTCTATAAAAGCTGAAAGGTACAATGTAAAATCACCTACTATAATTGAACTAGAATAAAAGATAGACACTTGGAACTGGTTCCTCTATCTTGTTCAAGTAGCTTCAGGATTGCACGCTTGAATCACACATAAATTGCTTGCAAAATCACCTTGCTCTTTTGCTCTCAATTTAAGTTTAACTTCTGCTTATGTGCATTACCTGTAAAAGAGATTAACACTTATATTTAATGGGTTAGTAATTAGAGATTGACTGGGATTCAGATGCTACTCTTCTATCGTAGAAGAGTTCTAGTTGATCTCATACTCTAACACTATATTCTTCCTAAACTATATTCTCTTCGTGTAAGGAGTCTTTCTCTCCTTGTCCAATATGCAACATTTTCGATCAGATCAGGAGATATGACTTCCGATAAGTTAGATTTATCTCCTTCACGTGCATCTCACATGTTTAGGTTGATCATGACTGTGCTTCACAAGATGGACCTGGTCTATGTCTGAGTTCTCTTGTCAATCTTCAAAAATTCACCTGTACTTGGGCCAACAAATTCCCCCTCTTTGATGATGACAAACTCTGTGCTTTTTACTTACTTGGATCCTGTAAGAACTTAGCTTAACCATCAATACAAAGTTTAGAAAATTCACTTATCATCAAGGACCAGGTTAATTAGGTTATAAATATCACTTATTCAGAATATGTAAAGCACAATATCTCTTCCCTCTTTTGGCATCATCGAAAAGTTACATACAAAGTGTGAGTCCCAGATTTTAATAAGTACTCATGGCCACTGGGCAACTGCAAGTGCAATCATGGATTAATCATCAGTAATCGAGCAAACATATTTAAACTATCAAGGAAATATTAACATTTAACAAGAGAAAAAACAGTAGATATCATTGATAGAAGATATGTTGCTACCACAGTCCACAACCAGAAAGCAAAAATATTCAAAACATGAGCAAAAAGATAGAAAAATCCCTAATCCGGGTCACTGAAGGTACTAGACAGGTTCAGGAGATAACGGCTAGAATTCCTAAAGCTTGGGAGAGCTAGAGGGTTGGTTTTGGGCTTGGAGAAGATTCACATATTCTGAAGAATTCCATCATTCTTATCCTTTTCCTTGGTAAGCTCAGTTCTGAGAGCACCCCTCTCAGATTCCACCTCTACCACACGAGCCTTTAGCCTAGTTATCTCAACATTCTTGGCTTCACTTTCCTAAATAAGAGCCCTGACTTTACTGTTGATAGGAGTCTTCTTGGATGAACCAATTTGGGATGGCATCGACTAAGTAGTCACAAGCAATCAGAGTATTAATACCAAAGTAGTCCTTGCTTGTAGCCATTTCCCATTTCTTCAGAGGCACATTGCACATATCCAGAACTGTAGTCAGAATAAAGCCATAGGGGGTAGCTTGAGCCTTGGAGCCATTGATAACCCTGTCCAGTAGCTTGATGATGAATGCAGGCCAATTGATTTGCCTTCCACTTTCAAGGCACTCCATAAGAACTAAGTCCATATAATTTGCAATATGCCTTCTCTCCTGCCTGGGCAATAGGCACCTGTTGACAAACTCAAAAATGACTTTGTGCTATGGCTTTATTTCATTCTTGTGCACAAACTTGGCCTCATTCACGTCTTCATCACAAAATCTCCTAGTGATTGTAAGGGCAGATGGAAGGGAATCCATACTTGGCCATCTATGTCTAGTGTAATCATCATATCCCTCAGCAGGGATGTCTAGAATCTCTCCCAGTTTCTCTGCATCAAATGTCACTTGAACTCCTTTGACTTTGCTTGTAACTCTGCCATCTTTGACTTCAGCATTTGCCATGAATTCAATGATTTCATTTCTGGCCAATCTCCCATCCATCTGAAGGACCATGTCCTTCCATCCCTGAACAGCCAGTGTGTTAACCAAACGAACCATCCCAGGTTCCACCAAATCTTTCAGCAATCTTCCCTTCAAAAATATTCTTTGGCCAAACATGGCAAGCTTGTCTTGTTCACCATCAGTCTCATTTTCTTCTTCACCACTCCATTCCTCATCTTCAGAAACTCTAACTAGTTTACTTTTCACTGCAGACCTTGTCCTATTGGCCAATGAAGGTTCAGCAGCCTCAGACATAGAGGAAGACTTCTTGGAAGAAGTCTTGGGCTTTTTGGGCTTGGGGGTCTGAACCTCCACTGTTGTAACTTTCTCCTGATGGACCTGTTCCATCTCCTCAATATCAACAACTTCTGAGGACTCTGCAACCTTACCCTTTCCTTTAGCAATCCTTTTCTTCTTACTTTCAGCCAGAGCCTTTTGTAGATCACTCTCACTCTATTTCACCCTGCTTCTTGTGGCTCTTCCCTTGGGCAAGGAAGTTTCAGTAGTTGTTGGGGAAGAAGCCTGTCTTTTCTTGGAGGGTTTAGGGGCACTGGGGGATTTTGGTGTGGGAGTTCTCCTTTTCTTTGGATCGTAACTTGCCCCTACCTTTTTCAAAAGGTCTGCTAAGGTCTCTTCAGTTGATGAACCAGGTTCATCTCCTTGTGCACTTAAATGAACTAACCCTTTAGCAGCTTCACCAAAACTACTTCCCCCTGACTTCTTGCCACTTTATTCAATATTTTCTTGTACAATCCCACAAATAGCAGGTACATACAAATTAGCAGTGGGTGAATGATCAACCACTCCTTTCCCTTTTCCCCTCTCGTCACCACATTCACCCACTCTCTCTTTTTCTTTTTCAGATTTCTTTTTACCTCCACTCCTTCTTAACTCAGGTAATTCCACATCCCCGATAGGCCCAACCAAAACAAACCTATTTTCTAAATTCTCAGTCAAAAAAGAACTTACCTTAGAAGGAGATTTTTTAGCCTTCTCAGAGTCAGAAGACCCAGGTCCTTCCTCCTCACTAGCAGATTTGTACGACTCAGAATCAGAGTTAGAATCAGAGTCTTGAGCCTGACTTGCCTTCAATTACTCATTCAATTTCTTTGAGAAAGCACCAGATGCCACCGTTTTGCGAGCAAGCATTTTTACTCTTCTTAGCCTGGGTTTGGGAGTTGTGCTAGGTGGAGGAGAGGTAGATGAATCAGAGGGAGTAGGCTATGGAGGAGTTCCAGGATTGTCTTGTGGGTTTGTCATTATAGCTGATTTCTTGAGAGAATTGGTGAGTTAGAACCTTGGAGAAGAAAACAATTGAGAGTGAAGAAGGGTTTTTGACGGTTTAGAATTATGAAGATGGTAGGAGGTAATAATGCGTATTTAAAAAGAAATACTCATTTAATGGATAACGACAACTTTTAGCAGTAGTCAATTAGAGGTCTAATCAACCTGAAATTTTAGGTTTGAATGAACGGTTAAGCTTCCCTAGATTTTAGGCAATTTTTGTGGTTTAGAGTTCTAATGCGGACGGAACTAGTACAAAAACAAACGGATAGAATTTTCTAAGGAGTTGAACAATTGTAGGACTTCTGCTCATGATTTAAATATTTATATTTCTAATTGTGCAGAGTATAGAAAACATACCTTAGCATTCAGATGAACCAATACTGATGAACCAGGTTCTTTATATAGAATTCTCTTGACCATGCCTCAATTTACCACAATAGAGAAAATTTTGTAAGAGATCAGTGAGTCATATTAAAACATGTCATAGGAGTATACTATTTACAGTATGAAGCTGAGTAAAAATTAATCTAGATATTTACACAAGTTCAGATTTCCTAGACAAAAAATTCTTATTTATTTATTTTTCCAATGTTTTTTTCATTTTTTTCATTGTGCATTGTGAGCTGGTCCTATTAGGTGATCTTAATCATCCCTAATTCCAACCGGTTCCTTTCAAAGTTTTCTCTACTCAATGCTTTAGTAAAGATGTCGGTAATTTGTTTATCAGTAGCACAGAATTCTATGGTGATCAATCCTTTCTCATAATTATCTCTTAAGAAGTGATGTCTAACATCTATGTGCTTAGTCCTCTTATGATGAACAGGGTTCTTTGTCATACTTATAGCACTAGTGTTATCACAGAAGATAGGAATGCAACCAACTTCAATGCCAAAATCTATCAGTTGATGTTTGATCCACAACAATTGAGCACAACAAGAGGCAGCAACAATATATTCAGCCTTAGCAGTGGATAAGGCCACTGAATTCTGCTTTTTAGTGGCCCATGACACAAGACATGAACCAAGAAAATGAGCCATACCTGAGGTGTTCTTCATATCCACAAGGAAACCTGCATAGTCAGCATCAGCATACCCTATTAGATTGAAATTACTACCTTTAGGGTACCAAAGACACAGATCAGTAGTGCCTTTCAAATATCTCAGTATCCTCTTAACAGCAGTCAAGTGAGATTTCTTTGGATTTGCCTGAAAACGAGCACAAAGCCCTACACTGAAAACTATGTTAGGTCTGCTGGTAGTAAGATACAAAAGTGAACCAATCATCCCCTATACAACTTCTAATCAACAGATGAACCAGGTTCATCTATGTCTAATTTAGTAGTTATTGCAATGGGAGTTTTTATTTCCTTTGATTCATCTATTTTAAACTTTTTAATCAACTCTTTCGCCTATTTCTGCTGATGGATATTGGTTCTATTTGGGTTTTGTTTGATCTGTAAACCTGAGAAAAAGTTAATCTCACCCATCATACTTATTTCAAACTCACTCCCCATTAATTTGGCAAAATCCTTACTTAGTTTGTCAGTGGTTGCCCCAAAAATTATGTCATCAACATATATTTGTACCACAAGAAGATCCTTACCTTTTTCCCTCAGAAATAGAGTACTATCAATTTTACCTCTTTTGTAGCCATGTTCAAGCAGGAATTTGGACAATCATTCGTACCATGCTCTAGGAGCCTGCTTGAGTCTATAAAGAGCCTTGTCTAATTTGTACACATGTTCTGGACACTCCTTGCTCTCAAACCCCGGAGGTTGTTTAACAAACACTTCTTCTTTTAGGTAGCCATTTAGAAAGGTACTTTTGACATCCATCTGATGAAGAGTGAATTCCATGTGTGTTGCAAAGGCTATGAGGAGTCTTATTGCCTCCAGTCTTGCAACTGGAGCAAAGGTCTCATCATAATCTATGCCCTCCTCTTGACTATAACCTTGGACCACCAGTCTTGCCTTGTTTCTTGTAACTGTTCCATCTTCATCAAGCTTGTTTCTGAAGACCCATTTAGTGCCAATTACTGATCTGTCCTTGGGTCTTGGAACTAGATGCCAAACTTGACTTCTCTCAAACTGATTGAGTTCATATTGCATTGCATTTACCCAATCTACATCCTTCAAAGCCTCAAAAACATTTTAGGTTCAATAAGAGATAGGAAAGCATCAAAAGCGCACAGATTCTTTAATTGTGATCTAGTTTTAACTCCAGAGGTTGGATCAGTGATTATGTTCTCAATGGGATGAGAACTTTGATACTTGTGAGGTTTCACAACCAACTGATTTCTGCTTGATGTTTCTCCTATGTTCTATTGTTGAGGAACAGGGTTATGAACAAGTTCCTTTAAGGGATTGGTTTCAGTTCCTCTTGGTTTAGTTCCCTCTGTCAGGTTGCCCTGGATAGAAGAACCTAGTCTATCACATGTTCCTTCTTTTGGTGCAACTTTAGCTTGAGCTGAGACTTCACTCAAATCTTTTACCAGCCCAATAGCTTCATCCTCATGTTCCTGTATCTCAGAAAGAATGTTAGTTTCATCAAAAACTACATGTACACTTTATTCTACACACAAAGTTCTTTTATTGAACACTTTATAAGCTTTGCTATGTGAAGAATATCCCAATAATACTCCCTCATCACTTATGGGATCAAACTTACCTAGGGAGTCCTTTCCATTATTGTGCATAAAGCACTTGCATCCAAATGCCCTAAGATGGGATATATTTGGTTTTCTCCCTTTAAGTAACTCATAAGAAGTCTTCTCTACAAGAGGTCTAGTCATGCATCTATTAATGATGTAACATGCAGTATTTACAGCCTCTGCCTAGAAGCTATGGGGCAATTTACTAAAAAGAATCATAGACCTAGCCATATCTTCAAGAGTCCTATTCTTTCTTTCAACTACTCCATTTTGTTGAGGAGTCCTACGGGCAGAAAAATTATGATCTATACCATGCTCATCACAAAATTCAGCAAACTTAGCATTTTCAAATTCTGTTCCATGATCAGACCTGATTGATGCAAGTTGATTACCTAGTTATTTCTGAGTTTTTCTAACAAAGGCAGTAACACATGTCAAATGCTTCATCCTTAGATGTGAAGAATAGTACCCAGGTAAACCTAGAGTAATCATCAACAAGTACCATCACAAATTTCTTACCACCTCTGCTCAATGTTCTCATTGGACCATAGAGATCCATATGCATTAGTTCTATCGTCCCGGTTGTGCTTACCATTTTCTTTTTTTTAAAGGATGATCTTACCTGTTTCCCCCTTGCACAGGCCTCACAAACTTTGTCTTCCTTGAACTTGATGTTAAGTAACCCTATCACCAAGACCTTGGAGACTAATTTGTTGAGTTGATTAGACTTGCATGACCAAGTCTTTTGTGCCACAGGAGGGGATCATTGTCCAACACACTCAAGCAAGTGAGTTCATTTTCTGAAAGAGTGGACAAATCTATAATATAAATATTGTTAACTCTGTTTCCCTGCAAAACAATCTTGTCAGTGGTAAGATTAATCACAAAGCATTGATTAATAATCTCTGTCACACAGTTGTGATACATTGATTAGGCTATATTTCAAGTCATCTATCAAGTAGACATTCTCAATGGAATGTGAGTCTGTCTTACCTACCTTTCCAACCCTAATAATCTCACCTTTCTTCCCATTTCCAAAGGAGACATTACCTCCTTTTAATTCCTCAAGTAAAAGGAACTGGTTCTTGCTTCCAGTCATATGTTTTGAGCATCCATGTACCATATTTGGCTACTTCCTTTCACTTGGACCTGTAAAAAGAAATCAGGGGTTAGTCTTAGGAATCTAAACTAGTTTGGGTCCCTTTCTATAGGCAAAGGGGTAAATTAAATTCCTTTTGGCCCACCCAGGCAATTGTATTTTTCTCTTGAACAAAGGTTTTGTTCTTTTGACTGGCCTTTTTTTTTGCATTACATTCATTTTTGACTGGCCTTTTCTCTTGAACCCAGGCAACCTCAAAATTTTTACTATCACTCTCATTAGCCCTAGATTCTATATTTTTGCACTTGGCTTTTAAGATCACACACTCCCTAGACAGTTGTTCCTTCTCATTTTTAATTACCTCAGACTCATCTATGAAGTCTAGCAAAATTTCAGATAACCTTTCTTTAGACAGAAATTTAATCTTGTCTTTGAGATGAATCACACTTACCTCTTGTTCATCATCTGATTCTCCGATGGCCATAAGTTCTTGTTCATATCCAGCTTCATCTTTTGAATCCTTATCTGATGTTTCTCCCCAAGCAGCAACCGTAGCCTTTGTTGATCCTTTGTTGCTTTTGGGTTGAACCTGTTCCTTCTTCTTGTTCCTTCGTTCAGCCCTTTCCTTCTTCCATTCAATTTCCCACTAAGGACAGTTCTTGATCATGTGATCAGTCTTGCCACATTTGTAGCAACCCTCGTTGGTCTATTTCTCATGAGCCCTTGGTTTTTTAAAGGTTATACCTCTTGAATAACCCTTTCCTCTCATTAGGTACTTTTTGAAATCACTTGTGATCATGGCCATTTCATCATCCTCTAGATCTGCACCTTTAACTATTCAAAGAGCTAGACTCTTTTCCTTCTTGGGTGAATCTATTTTCATAGTTTGCCTTCTTAGTTCATAGGCAGTGAGATTTCCAATCAGTTCATCCAACTTGAGAGTAACAATGTTCTTTGATTCCTGAATAGCTGTGATTTTGCTTTCCCAAGTTACTGGTAAGACCTTTGTCAAGATTTTCTCAATCTTGTCTTCCTCAAGGATAATTCTCCCAAGAGATTTAAGTTCATTTGTTAGTGTTGTGAACCTTCTGTACATCTCCTAGATAGTTTCTCCTTCCTTCATAGTGAAATTCTCATAATGAGAATATAGCAGTGTTCCTCTTGATCTCTTTACTTGATGAGTTCCTTCATGAGCCACTTGTAAAGTGTCCCATATCTCTTTAGCAGTGGTACAACTTTGAATCCTGTTGTACTCGTCTAGACCCAGTCCACACACAAGCCATTTCTTGGCCTTAGCATTCTTCTCCCATTTCTTCAAGTCTTCAGCAGTGCAATCAGCTCTTGTCTTTGGCACGTCCACTCCTTCAACATTCTTCTTTGTAGTAGCCAGGGACCATCAATGACTACGTCCCAAAGTTCATAGTATTCTCTTATGATGTGATCTCTCATCCTATTTTTCCACCAAGAATAGTACTGACCATTAAAGAGTGGGGGCCTAGCAGTGGATTGCCCTTCCTAGTTTCTAAGTGGTGCACTCATCTTGATCTTTTCCTAAGGTGTTAACCTCTTCAAGGATAATCGGCTCTGATACCAATTGATGTTTTATACGTCAATACCATACAAGAGGGGAGGTGATTTGTGTGGTACCCTATTTTCGCTTAACTAGACTATAGAAGTACCTGATTCTTCTATGTGTTCCAACTACTACTGTTTGCGGAATAATAAGTAAAGAAAATAAAGAATACAGATATTTTTACGTGGAAAACACCTGGCTCAAAAGCTGAAAAAACCACGACTTACTACTTAGTAGGATTTTCCCAAACTTCCATTAAAATCATTGAGCCAAAAGCTGCATTTACAAAAACTCTTTTATAAACCTAGGATTAACTCTAATCCCGTTGTGGCACACAGCCTCAACTGTTGTGACAACTTAAAGTTAACTCTAACTTGAATACTCTAGGTACCTAATACAATTGCTTCTATAAAAGCTGAAAGGTACAATGTAAAATCACCTACTATAATTGAACTAGAATAAAAGATAGTCACTTGGAACTGGTTCTTCTATCTTGTTCAAGTAGCTTCAGGATTGCACGCTTGAATCACACATAAATTGCTTGAAAAATCGCCTTGCTCTTTTGCTCTCAATTTAAGTTTAACTTTTGCTTATGTGCATTATCTGTAAAAGATAACAACATTGATATTTAATGGGTTAGTAATTAGAGATTGACTGGAATTCAAATGCTACTCTTCTATCTTAGAAGAGTTCTAGTTGATCTCATACTCTAACACTATCTTCTTCATAAACTGTGTTCTCTTCGTGAAATGAGTCTTTCTCTCCTTGTCCAATATGCAACCTTTTCGATCAGAACAGGAGATATGACTTCTGATAAGTTAGATTTATCTCCTTCACGTGCATCTCACATGTTTGGGTTGATCATGACTGTGCTTCACAAGATGGACCTGGTCCATGTCTGAGTTCTTTTGTCAGTCTTCAAAACATCACTTGTACTTGGGCCAACATGGGTTGATTCCAAATTGTTTACGGTTCGAAAATGAGACGTAGAGCACTGCTGAATCTAGGAGTCTTATGGTGTGATCGCACCTGCAAGGGTTTGGCCACAAGTGCGATATCGTAGGTGCGGTTGGAGTGGCGCAAAAGTGAGGTTGGCTTGAACTAGGGAATTCCGCAGGTGCGAAGGATTTCCTGCACCTATGAGGTTGCGAATGCGGAGCAGCGTTGCAGTTGTGCGTATGGGAGAGGAAGCCTAGAGGCGCAGGTGCAGAAGTAAATCCGCAGGTGCAGATGCGCATCTGCGTATGAGTGATCACAAAAACGGAGGTGGGTTGGGGTCCTGGTTCACCTAAGCGAAGGAAAATCCACAGAAGTGGGACCGCAGATGCGGTCAAGTAGAGCGCAGGTGCGAATCCCTGCATAAAACATTAAATTCGAGCGTTTCATGATTTCTCTCATTTTGGACTTTGCAAACTCAGTCTAAGGCGATTTTTGAGTAGGATTTTGAGGGGTTTCTTGAGGTAAGTCACTTGTGGTGAAATTTATTCATTAATTATGTTTCCCCATCGAATTTCCCACCTAGATTGTGTGGTTTTAAGGTGTAATTTTAGGGTTTTGAGGCTAGAGATTTGGAGAGTTTAACTTTGGAATTTGAGTGATGATTTGGTATCGGATTTTGGTAAAATTTGGTATGGTTGGACTCATGGTTGAGTGTGCTTTAGGATTTTATGACTTTTATTAGATTTTGAGACATGGGCCCGGGGACCAATTTTTGAGTTGATTTTTTGACTTTTGATTAAGAGCTTAGTATTTTCTCATGGAATTGATTCCTTTAGCTCGTATTGATTGTATCGAACTGTTTGTGGCAATAGTTTAGGCATTTAGAGGATGTTTCGCAAGGCAAGGGCTTGTCGGAGTAGGGATTTGCATAACTTGAGGTAAGTAATACTTCTAAACTTGGATCTGAGAGTATGAAACCCCGAATTTCATGTTATGTGATATATGTTGAGGTGACGCGCATGCTAAATGACAGACATGTGGGCGTGAACCGTAGAAATTTTGATTTAGCCATTTTATTTGAACATTCTTGTTGTACTCTATGTGTTAGAGCACTTGAGTTGTGATTCATGCTAGGAATCATGTTTAGGCTATATGCTGGTACTATTGGGACCCATACTGGTCGTTCTTTGTTGTTGACTTATTTGTTAAAATCTAGTTATGTACTCAGTCTTATTTATCATTTCATATCACATCTTAGTCTATGTTATTCTGTATTGGCATATCACGTATCATTGATTAGGGCTGCTTAGTATGAATATTGTGAGCTCGGGGGACTGGAGAGATCGATGACTAAGTGAGCCGGGGGCCTAATTATGAGTGATATTTATGGGATCGGGTTGCACGCCGCAGCATATTTTTATTTATTTATGCATGGATCTGGCTTGTTATAGCGCTTGGGCTGAAGGAGCCCCTCCGGAGTCTGCACACCCACAGTGAGCGTAGTTGATTTATATTTGGGGATGGATTTTCCCTGGGCTAGATTGGCCTTATACAGTACTGATTGACTGACCGTTAGTTAATGTATCTATATATTTGGGATAGATCTTCCCTGGGCTGGATTGTCCATATATAGTACTAAGTGATTGAGTACTCTGAGAGTATGAGTACGCGAGGCTTCTATTGTAGTGCATCACATACAACATGCATAGTTGCATGTAGATATAGAAATCTCATATCCCTCATATCATTCAGAGTTGACTCATTTTAGTGGTATTGAGTTTTTATCCGATGAACTTGCAAACATGCCTACATTTCTATACTGTCATTTCTATAATGAACCGTACCTGCTAAGTTCGTCACTACTTTCAGTCTAAAGGTTAGATTTGTTACTTATTAAGTTAGTTATACTCATGATACACCTTGCACCTCGTGTGTAGATTCAGGTGCTTCCGGTCACGGCGATTGCTGAGTTGCGGAGTCCGGACCTTCGGAGATCATCGAGGTATCTGCTTTACATTTACAGACCTTGACTCTCCTCCCGTATCTTTCATTTTATCTTTCAGTTTTATTTTTTAGACATTGTATCAGACTATAACCTTATGTAGATGCTCATGTACTTGGTGACATCCCGATTTTGGGAGAGATTATGTATTGAGTTATGACTTCCTATCCTGTTTTTAAAAGATTTTTTCCTTTAGTTAACTATTTCCACATATTTTAAAGATTTAAAATGTTGGAAATGTCTGAGTAGTTGGCTTGCTTAGTTATATGATATACGCTATCACGACGGGTTGGTTTTGGATTGTGACACAGACCAAGGCAAATTTGAAGATGAATTTCACATATATTCTGAGGGTAAGTGGATTTTTACTTGAATTTGATCATATACCATGAATTTCTATATCTAAAATCATGGAATTTTGAGATGAAATTTGGGATTTTTTCTTACACTTTAAGAGAGTATATTTTTAGGATTTGAGTATCTATTTGCACTCAGTTATGGAATCAAATAACATATTTGGACTCGGGTAGTTATGCTGTCATTGAGATTTAGTATTGATTTTGGATTTCGAGCACGCGGTCATGGCTTAACTTTTATTGACTTTTTGGAAATTCTTTAAAAATTAAATCCTTATGGATTGGGATCGTTTCTATGGCATTGTTTGACTTTCATGGTTGATAATTGGCTTGGATTTGTATGATTGGAGGGCTAGAGCGAGGTTTTTATGCTATTTGAGGTTGAAGTCTATCTCGGATGAGGTAACTATCTCTCCTAATCTTGTTGTGAGGGAATAACCCTTGGGATATGACCATATTTGTCCAATTGGAATGTGTGAGAAGCGATGTATATACGAGGTGACAGGCGTATATTCAGGGTACTATGTAGGATTTATAACCATGTGATTTTGACTGAATTAGACTTTAGGCTTCTAGTATGCCTTGTTTGGACTGTGTGTTTTATATGATTCATGTTTAATTATATGTATGACTACGTGAACTTCTTGAATCATGCTAGAGACCATGTGTA
Source organism: Nicotiana tabacum (assembly GCF_000715075.1). Lineage (NCBI taxonomy): Eukaryota > Viridiplantae > Streptophyta > Magnoliopsida > Solanales > Solanaceae > Nicotiana > Nicotiana tabacum. The sequence continues at coordinate 56,271,420 of NC_134084.1, forward strand.
GGCTTTGATTTCCTGTTTGAGCATTATACTCGTTATTGTATGGTATACCCGCACTACAGTTGTACACTTTGCACATGCATACACTTTGAAATGCTATTTTCCTTAATCCATGAATATGTGAGTTGAAATTCCTTTGATTACATACATGTATTCTTGTATATGCTTTGTGTGTGATGGAATGGATTGACAACACATGAGTTATTCATGCGGTGTTATAATTATGGCACATGAATTGTCCTTATGGTGCATTGATTATGACATATGAGTTGTCCGTGTAGCATATGAATTGTCCATACAACACATGAGTTGTCCATGGAATTGTTATTATTGGCACGTGAGTTATCCTGCAACATGCGATAAGGATCTATCCCTCTAGGGTCTCCCTCTCATGGTTCTCTTGATGGCGTACACATAGGTCATGAGAAATTGATGAGTTTCTGATTGACGTGGTATAAGGTAACTGATCAGTGCTTGAGCTGTGTGTGTGTGTGTGTGTGTGTGTGTGTGTGTATATATATATATATATATATATATATATATATATATATATATATATATATATATATATATATATATGATCTTTACCATATATCTTCTTTATATGCTAGGATTGGAATATATACATATCATTTATGCACATCTTCTCTATACGCTATTTTACTTGACGAAGTGACTCATGGTGCATATCTTTTATATTTGTTCGTCCACGTAACTTGACTTGTTTATTCATGCATATCTCCTCTATATGCAATTACTAACAGTTACTTGATATCAAATGCGTATCTTCTATATATATTAAAATGTGTGTGGGTTACAATGCTTGTGCATATCTTCTCTATCTGCACAGATGGCCTTATATAGACTTCAGGCTTAGATTTTGGTATCGTTGATGTGTGATATATATATATATATATATATATATATATATATATATATATATATATATATATATGTTATGAGTAGGTACAAGTTATGTAAAGTGAGTATACTTGACGTGAAACCTCGTCACTACTTCACCGAGGTTAGTCAGCATAATTACTGAGTACATGGAGTCGGCTATTTATACTATACTTTTGCACCTTGCATACAGATCTTGGAGCTGAGTCGTTGTGGATGACGAAGGTTGGCATTGAAGTTGTAGTTTTGATCCAGATTCAAGTTACCACTTGTTCATGGTAGTTTAAGACTTATAATTTTGTTTATGTAAACTTTAACCAGATATTGTATTATTTCTTTGTACAAGAGTTGTATTCTTAATATTAGTAGCTCATGATTTGTACTAGCAGTCCTTGGGATATAGTATGGAGTTCAACCATTTTATTTATTTATTGTTGATAATCTTATATTCAAGTTGTGTTATTTGTTGTTTGGCTTGCCTAGTGGATTGGGTTTGGTGCAATCACGACTTGGAGGGATTTTGGTTCATGAAATATTCATGTTTGGGCTTCAAATTTCACTTGTTTGGTCCATCTCTAAACTAGAGTTGGATCATACTTAAGTACACAGTAATATATTTGTACATAGACAACCACTATTTGTGGCAGCTAATACGACCATGTAATCCTTGATCAACAAGGAAATAAGGGGATCCCTCTACAAACAATTTTGAGGAACAAAAATGTTAGCTCTCTTTGTAAACCATGAACGAACGAAATTAATCAGGAGACATATGCCTGAAATCAACCCTTTTTGAAAAGAAAAAATCATGCACCCCGGGATGCTTTCATCTATCATCCTTAAAATTCTTCTTCTAGGTCATTAGGTGTACTTGAATCAACAAAAAATTACATGCATGCAGATCAAGAAGAATGAAACAAAATATATCCTCATCGTTTTATCGAACTCACACTCTGATAGTAAAGCTCAAATTAAAACCATATTCATAGCCGAATCAAAATCAAAATAAAAGAACAATTAAAGATCTGAATATAAAGAAAAAGAAAAAGAAAATCAAGGCTAACGAGCATCGAAGAAGCATAGTGAACGGGTTATTTTTATCAGTAGTCCCATAAATTTAAATAATTGATAAGATATTGTACCTACCGATAATTATATCAAGATCTGATCTCATTCAGTAAGAACTTTTGTATTAAGTCACAATATTCATGTATAGGCTTCAAACTTTCAGTCATTTTGTCCATCTACGATATTAGAGTTCAATTACACTCTTTCAAAACATCCATTAAACTCCCAAAAGAATACTTACATAAAGCACTCAAAGATGCAAAGATGATAAACAGTCCAACAATAAGCAATGAAGTAGAAAATCAAAGAAGATATAGAGGGTAAAAAGTCAGAGAACAATAAGCAACAAATAAGAAAAGAAAGAAAAGAAAGAAGTAAGAAATCTAGCAATAAAGTTACTATTCTACCCTTGGTCGACCTCCACTCTCTCTTCTATATAGAAATAAATAAATATAAATATATATGCATGTCATGAATTAAATACTTATCCTAACTTTTATCGGGCTTCTCATTGATACTTATTGAGTGTGATTGTACTCATGCCTTGACCACGTGTGCTCTTTCCACTTTTGCAACAGATACCTCACACGGAGGAGAGTCCAACTAGATTTCATGAATTCCTTAGCTACAGTGGTGAGCCCCACTAGTACTTTGGTAGTGGCCAGTTGTTATTTCTTAATTTTTATAGGAATATTTCCTAATGAGATTTAGGTATTCATGTGTATCGAGTGGCTGATGACTAGACTAGTGGGTTATTCTTTTGGATACTTATATGTATATTGATGTCTTCGAGATTTGGGGTTTACATATCATGTTGATATCATGGCTCATGTGCAACTATGTGTTACAACGTTTGAATAATTATTGTATTATGGTAAGAATTGCCCTAGAGTGAATGTTGGTTTTCTCTAGGGATTTGGATAGTCGAGTGACATTCATATAATTTCTGAATTTTTGCACAAACCAATTGCTACCTGAGCCGAGAGATGCTGAGATGAAGATTGGAACAAAGCCGGAACCAAAGCAGAGAGATAAATAGAGATATGAATCGAAGACGAATGAAAAACTCACTAAGTTTGGTATAAGAAATGAGACAAAAGAGAGAATGAAGGAGAAATTTGCTTGAAACCACTATCGACACTATTAATCGATTAACCTTTTTCGAATTGAATTTTTGTTTATACTTGATTTTTGTACATCCCTAAAAACATTCCATGTTTTGCACCGTATTCCATATCCTCTTCTTTCAGTCCTTTCTCTTCTTCTCCCTTCTTACAAATAAAGATAGGATAATGTGAACATAGATTGATTTTTTGAGTCCCTCTTTTTCTTTTACTTCTTGTGCTTTCTCTTTTTTGTGAAAGAAATAGGTGTTTGGACAATTAATTGAAGCTATAGTTGAAAGGAGGAAGTATTTGAAAGTTGAAATTGTATTTCGACTGATATGAAAAACTTGTGAGTAAGAATTATTTAATCGTAAAATGGTACAGTTGAATTTATACGTGGTTTCTAGACAAGTGAATTAATTTGATCCTGAAATAATAAAAGAATTGAAGAAATACGCAAAAGTTAGCCTTGAGATAAAGATGAAATAATAGAAACAGTAGTTTTGGGATCAAGGCTTCCGGGCACAACAGTAATAAAAATAGAAAGTAAAAAGGTAAATTTGTATAAAGCTTTGAGTAGATTATAGAATAAGTTTGCTAGAAAAGTCGTCTCCTTTACAATGATAACAAAGCTCATTATTTATAGATGTACCCTTTTTTAATGTCAATTATGAGGGTCATTAAAGAATGTGTAACGGTGATCATGAATGAGAAATTCCTTATAACGGGTAGTGTATTAAATATTGTAGAATATTCTCCATTAAATGCCACAAGGTGGCAGACATTTATTGTATCTTTATAAGCATCTTTCTCTCCGGTAGCAAACGAAACAATTATCTTTAGTCTTAGCTATCCTCTACCCCCGGTACCACGTGTCATCCTCTTATGCAATTACTTAACATAGTATATTTACCCTATATAGATAGTTTCTCTACTTTCCGGTGACATAACTTTGTATCACCGGGAAGTTGGTAGAAATATTCTTTTTGGCGAAAATTTCTCTAACCTCTTCTAAAACCTTCTAAAGGTTGATTAGACGCACGTCTCTCTGCATTTAATGCCCCGAACACCCGTCATCCCACAATTCAGCATAATTTTTGTCGTTTATCGAGGTAATTATGGCCACGAATTTAGCCGCCTAAACCATTAATTATACGCATGTACTTCCTTAATTTTACATTTCATGACACTTTGAATTTTCTAAGACTTTCTTTACTCAACTCACCTTCCGACTTCAACCCTTCCTCAACTTTATTCTTTGAGAGAAAAAACACTTTCGCTAAAAAGAAATGGTCTCCTCTTCAAGAAAACCTAGTTTTTTAAAGAACAAAAGAAAAACTGACAATGCTGCTCCCCTTACAGTGAGTACCATCGTCCCAAAGAACATGATTACCACCAAAGACTTTGAAGAGAAGTTTCCTTCTGCTAACCCTCGTACATGGACCATTGGCAGATACACTTCTTCCATTCGTGCTTCCAGTATTATTGCTGTGAAGGAATATTGTCATTGCCAGGATTTAGACATTATCGCTCCCCATCTGGCGGAGCGGGTAACCTTACTCAAGAAGGGTTTCATGCATTTTTATATGTATCCTTCTACTTTGGGTCCATTCTCTTTGAGCGGGGAGATCTATTTCGTTATTATGGAATTTTTTGTCTACTACTAAGCGAGCCTGGAACAGGTAAGTCCTTATGTATGGAAGACAATCGCTTCTCGTTGGCGTTTTGTGCCAGGAAACGGGAGAGAAACTAACCCTAGCTCGGTTAATGAATCTCTATTCCCCCAAGATCTTCCGTTGGGAAATGGTAAATTTTAGAAAACATGGCCACCATGCTCTACTATCTAGCATGGATGATGACAATGACCGTGGGTGGATGAATTGGTTCATTGTAGTTTCCACAAATGATATCATTCTGGCAACGGATTCATCCTTTCCGGCGTCAAGAAACCGTACTCGTAAGTTCCTTGTTTAATCTTTTTTTATTAGAGATCATTTTATATCATTATTGCCCCTCTTTCTTTTTCCTATTTCAGCAACTCGATGGATATCAACTAGGGTTGAAGGCTTGGACCAGTGGGTCCAGAAAATCTTGGACATCACTAAGCCCGAAACCCGTACGCGGAATAAACTGGCCTTTAAATACGGGTGGAAGGCCAAAAATCATGGTAACTAAGACTTGTCTCGTCTTTGCTTTTTATGTGAGGAAATTGATTAATCATTTCTGTCTTTGCTGAATTTAGGTCTACCCTGGGGCTCAGTTGTCGTTTCTGAGGAGGACATTTTGGCTGATCCTGCTGACGCGGCGAGGCTGCTGCAAAAGGCTTTTACACAGACAGGCATCTCCAGGCCTACTTCTGGTGCGAGTGCTTCTTCTCGAAGTCCCCATCCAGATAACAAGCAACCAAAATTAAGGCACTCCTCCACGATCGGGGGAAAGAATAAGAGGGTGAAGAACGCTGCCCCCGAGTCATCTCTAGAAGTTGTGGTGAAAAGCATCGTGCCCGAGCCGATTCCAGAAACCATGATGATCGATGTTGATGGATAGGCCAATGGTGATAGGGCTTCTCTACATAGAGGACGACGATCTTTATCAACTCAACATAATGCCCAATCTATTAAGTTAGTTGCCCCAACCGAGGATGATGTCTCGGTACTGTAGGGGAGTTTGATATGGTATAAAATACCAACTCACACTTCCGAGTCCCAGCTGCCATGCCCGATACTATAGGGCTAAGTATGGGGCCTATTTTGTCTTCGGTTAACGAGCAATCACCAACTATTACTGCACCTTCCACAGCCATTTCTCACTCTACGATACCATCTCATTCTTCACCAACTCTTCCACCAATAACTGCTACATCATCTCCACCGGCCGCATCTATTCGAGAAGAGGATTTTTCTCTCCCCCATTCCCTAGTTCATGGGAATTTGGGGCAATATTATACCGCCCTCTCAGAAGATCCGCAGAGGAGGAGGAGCATTACTCTCTTGGTCTCTACCAGGTGCAATCTGCTATCTCAGTCGGTGGAACTTGCTAACTATCTGAAGCCTTTGGCTTCAGAAAAAGATTGGGAAAAGATATAGGCTTTCTTGGGAGAGTTCTTGTCGAACAATTCTATGCATAACGCCGCAACAGTATACTCTTCATTTCCTCTGTCATTTATTTTGTCCTTAATTTAGTAGTATTTTGAGTTTGCCTTTCTTGTTTTGCAGGCCAATTTCCTTACCTCCGAGGGCCTTCAAAGGTTGATTTGTGATAAAGAGGAACTTACCACCGAGTGGGATCAACTTTCGGCCGAGAAGTTCCAAATTTATGCTCGCCTCTCAGAACTGGAAACTCGAGCTGCCGAGGTTGCTGAATTGCAGGTTCGGTTGCAGCAAAGTGAACAGTAAGCAATGACTCTTAGCCAAGAAGTTGTTTCATTAAGGGCACAATATGAAGAAACTAAGGCCAAATGGGTTGAATCTCATAATCTTGTCCTTACTACATCTAATTGTGAGGTTGCTTCTGCTGAAAGATTGCATAATTTAGAGGTAGCCTTAAACCCTAAGGCTAAAGAACTTGCTGATGCCGAGGAAAAACATGACCGGTTGGAGGAGAAATATAGGAAATCCTTAGAGTGTAATAAGATTTATGGCTCCAGTGTCCGTGATTTTGAAGCCAGCCTCCAATCCATGAGATTCGCGCTAGATAACCTCTTTGATGAGGTCGGCTAGCTTAAAAGAGATCTTTAGTGCCGAGCGGCTTCCCTCATTGTTGGAAAAACACATGCTATGTACAACATAAGGAGAAAAATCTTGGATGGAAAGCGAGTGTCCTTGACTTTGATGCCAAAATCGCTAAAGCTCGTGAGCTAGAGTCAACTGCTAAAAGGGGGCTCCCGGTCGGGCCTGCTACCAATTCTTCTAGTTTCGGTTTTGAATTCTCGGTAACTGAAGAGAACCGAAAGGTGATGATGCTGAGGGCTATAATGATGAAGCCCAGGATATCGAACTGGCAGTGGATTTATCCACTTCCCTCGGGGGCGCAGATGTTTCTCTTCCTCCGTGTTCCGGAGATGCCGTTTTAGCATATTTATTGTAAATAAAAACGTCTTTTGCTCAAGTATTGCATGAGTCTTTCTGCGTTCCTATGCTTGAATGTTTACGCAAGTTTAATCTTTGTGTTCTTTTTTGCCAAGTGTTTTGCGCAAGTTTTACTGTTTGCCTAATTATGTAAGGCCTTGGGTGTATTTTCCCCCAAAGGCAAATTTCGGGCACAAGTTCTTCCGAAATCAATCCTTTATCATGAGGATTTTTATAAGAGAGTGCCCTCTTATGTTTACGACGCTTTTGAAGAGGACGTCTCTTGTTCATACGGTACTAGCATTTGAAGTACTTGTTTAACTTTCAAATTATAAAATCAATTCATCGTTCAAACAGAAACAAGATAGAAATAAAAGGACTTTACTTTATTTCTCCCACTTTAAAATAATGGAGGTTGGCTCTTCGATTATAATATATTTCCATTCTCTGCTTTTGGGCTATCATTCTTATATGCGTCAAATCCATGCGCTCATCAAGTAGCTCCAAGTTGATTAACATTGCTTCATTGTTTGTCTCTTCATTGCTTGGAAATGTCTCAAGGTAGGCTCTCTTACTTCCACCGGATTAAGGCTTTTGTTCCATACACAAGGGGGAATCATATTATTCTTTTGATTTTCAAGTCTTCAAGGAACTTCATGATCTTTGCGCTTATAAACTGTGGACCATTATCGCAGGCTATCTCTTTTGGTATTCCAAATCTGCAAATTATGTTCTCCCACAAGAAATCTACCACTTCACATTCCTCGATCTTCTGATAAGGACCTGCTTCAACCTACTTAGAAAAATAGTTAGTTAAAATTAAAAAAAATCTTACCTTACCAGGGGAGGCGGCAGTGATCCGACGATATCCATCCTCCACTTCATGAATGACCATGGAGATAGAACTGAATGTAATGGTTCTTATGGTTGATGTACTAGTGGTGCATAGCATTGGCACTTATCACATTTTTGCATGAAAGCTTTAGTGTCTTGTTCCATTCGGAGCCAATAGTATCCTACCCTTATCAGTTTTAGTACTAAGGAGTCTACACCCAAATGATTCCCACATATCCCTTCGTGGACTTCTCGCATAACATAATTGGCTTCAGAGGTTCCCAAGCATCGGGCCAGTGTGCCTTGGAAAGATTTCCTATACAGTTGACCTCATTTAAAGCTATATCGTGTTGCTTTGGCGCGCAGAGCCCGGTATGCCTTGGAGTCTTCGGGCAACTTCCCGTGTTCGAGATAATCAATGATTTCATTCCTCCAGTTCCAGACCAAATTAGTTTTATTTACCTTATAGTAACTATCTACGTCCAGAATCGAGTGCATAAGTTGTACTACTGTCACGTCCCAAACTACCCTCTAGACGTGATTGGCACCCAACTAACACCACTTGTCGGGCGAACCTTACTTTCTTATCTTAGCCATTAATTTGCAGTATTTAATTAATTAAATGAGTATCCAAATAATCTGATAACTATTACGAACAATTAATATCTCAAAATTTTTAGATTAAAATTCTATACCAAATCCCACATTAGACCATAGAGCATCTAAGAGAATTACAAAAGACCTCATATGAATAAATGATAAAGACTCTTTGGGCAGCCTCCACAAAATAATGCGGCGACTCACCTCAACAACTGAATCAACTCTAGTGAACTTGTCGGCTACTAGCTCTGTCTTCACCAATAGTATCTGCATACACATGCAGGTAAAGAGTGAGTTATACATAAATATAACCTAGTAAGATCCTCGATCCGCCACTCTAAATACCTCTGGAACAAGTGTTAGAAAATATAAATACACAACGAGCACACAAATAATATGCACAAAATTCCTTTTATCATATAATTACTCTATAAGGTCCAAATAGTTAATAACAATACTATATATATTTCAACACAATCTACACTAAGGACTTGTCATTAATGGTAGTGTAGGAAATTAACCAAATACCCGAACGAGTCCACGGCAGCATACACAATGCCCCAAATCTATCACGGAGGAATACACAATGACCCAAATATATAGCGACGGCATACACAATGCACCAAATATATAGCGGCGGCATACACAATGTCCCAAATGTATTACGGCAGCGAAGAAATAATTTCTGAGGCTCCAACGTCATAGCACAAGGCTACGCCACATCACACTACACCACAAATCACTAATTAAATTATTTTAGCTTTTTACAAAATAATATATATTTGCGGCTGGTCAAGGACCACCGATTCTACCAAGCGCACGCTCGTCCCAACACATGGACCATGCAGAAAAAAATACTTTCAAAACGGGTTTTGAAAAAGCAAGCATCAAAGCTTAAAGTCTCACTTACCTCGCTAAAGGAGAGTTCTCCAACCTTGCAACTCCTAAAACACCAACCAAACGGCTCCCAATGGCCTCAATCTATCCAAATATTGAATGACATGTCCTAATTAGTCTAGGTAATTAATTTTCATAATCTCGGAACAAATCAAAATCAAAGTCAAAGCCTCAGCTAATTAAGAAAAATTTGTACACAAATAAATGCAATGCGAGGCACTATATAGTGAACTAAAATGTCGAAATAGAGGTGGTTCCTGAAGCCATCACGTTGGCTTTTTCTCAGAAGTTCAAAAACACATAGTAATCATGGCATGATACTTTTATCTCCAAATTAAAGAACTGGAACAGTATATTGACGGAAAAATTTCTAATTCTTGAATCCCATCATTATATAATTATTATTCTAATTGGGTAAAAACTTTCTGCAAATTTATACTCCCTCCGTTTCAATTTATGGGAACTTATTTGACTGGGCACGGAATTTAAGAAAAGAGAGAAGACTTTTGAACTTGTGGTGTAAAATGAAGCACATATATTTTTTGTGGTTATAAATCACTACATAAAGGTAAATTATTTCCAAATAAAAAAAGAGGTCATTCTTTTTTGCACGAACTAAAAAGGAAATAGGTTCACGTAAATCGAAAAGGAAGGAGTAACTATTTCCTTCCAATAGATTCCCTTTTCTTTTTTTTGCTATCCACTCATTAGCTAATATTGAGTCTCCAAATTTTGAAGCCGAAAAGTACAATTAATATAATTTCCATAGCAAGGTTTTAATTGTAGACTCTTTATTATATGCAATCATGACATCATGATTAATTTTCTATTTCATTCTTAAGCACATCTCTGTTATAATGATTGTCCCAACCATCGTCGTCAAGATTATCTAATTCCATGAATACTACTATATGTAAATATTAAAAATAGACATACCTTACAATTGGTCTTTTCCCTACAATGGTCCTCACGCCTTATAATTTGAAGAATGACCCCGTAGTGACGGCTTCTAATGTACTCACGCAGACACAGTGTTTTTGTCTTCTAATCTTCTTTCCTCAGAGAACCAAGTATATACCTAAACTTATAGCAGTATAAGGTTTGGGCCTAAATTATTTTTTTTCAAGCCCTTTTATTATCTAGGATTATTATACTACTCCTGGTATATGCCTAATTATAAATTAGGTCCACTAATTGTTATATGGTATACTACCTTATATATTATAATAATTTTCTACACTAGCTTAGTATTTGACCCAATAACTATCAATAAAATTACTTCTTCAACCTCACAATTAATTAGTATATAAGTATATTTCAGGTTATTACAACTACCGTCTTGGAATTTGATCCCTTCATTTTTGTTGATGAACCGAGGTTAGCTAATGAATCTGCTTCTGCATTTTCTTCTCTCGGGATATGAGTAATCAACCACTCCTGCAATCGAGCAAGCAGAGCCTGGACATTCACTACGTATTTTTGCATGCGCCCCTCTTTGGTTTTGAAGATCCCATAGACCTGATTTACCACCAGCTGGGAGTCGCATTTAATTTCTATGACCTTGAAATCTAGTCCTCGGGCCAGCTCGAGTCCTGCAATCAAAGCTTTATACTCTACTTCATTATGCGTTAAAGGGACCGTTCTTATGGCCTGCCTTAGGATTTCTCTCGAAAGCATGGTTAATACTATGCTAAGCCCAGACCTTTTATGTTGGAAGCTCAATCTATAAATAAGGTCCAAACTCTCGATATCAATTCTAACACAATCACTGCTTCCTTGGTTACCAGAGGCAGCAAACCCGGACTGAAGTCGGCCATAAAGTTGGCCAAAACTTATGACTTAATCGCAGTCCTAGGCTTACACTCTATGTCGAATTCACTCATTTTGCCGGCCTATTTGGCCAATCTACTCGAGAGTTTGGGTTTGTGAAGGATATTCTACCTGGGAAAGGTGGTCACCATAGCTATCGGGTGACATTGGAAGTAAGACATTTGCTTTCGATTAGCGACGATGAGAGCTAAGGCCAGCTTCTCCAAATGCGGGTAGTGAGTATCTGCTTCTGTTAAAATTCTACTAATGTAATAAATGGGAGATTGCATTCCTTCATCTTCACGGACTAAAACAGCGCTTACCGCTACCTCCGAGACTGCTAGGTAGATTAACAGTGTTACACGTTCCTTTGCTTTTGATAGTAACAGAGGGCTTGACAAGCACCTTTTCAAATCCCTCAAAGCTTGCTGGCACTCTTGAGTCCATTCGAAGTTGTTTTTCTTTTTGAGCATCGCAAAGAAATGATGGCACTTCGCTGATGACCGGGAAATAAACCTACTCAAAGTGGCCAATCTCCCTATGAGCCTTTAAACTTCTTTCACTCTTGACAGCCGGTCCAAGATGTCTTCGATGGCTTTGATCTTATCGGGTTTATCTTAATACCCCTTTGTGATACCAGAAATCCTAGGAACTTGCCGGAGCTGACCCCGAAAGCGCATTTCTCAAGGTTAATCTTCATGTTATGCTTTCTCGGGATGTCAATAGTTTCTTGAAAATGCTTAAGATGATCACATGCATTCAAAGACTTAACAAGCATATCGTCTATAAAAACTTTCATGGTTTTCCCTATCTATTTTTCGAACATCTTGTTTACGAGCCATTGATAAGTGGCTCCAGCATTCTTTAGCCCGAAGGGCATCACATTATAGCAATATGTGCCGAAATTCATTATGAACGAAGTATTTTCTTGATCCTCCGGATTCATCTTAATTTGGTTTTACCCGGAATAAGCATCGAGGAAACTCATTAACTTGTGTTCGGTTGTTGCATCAATCAATTGATTGATGTTTGGCAGTGGGAACGAGCCTTTTGGGCACGTCTTATTCAAGTTTTTATAATCTACACAAGTGAGAAATTTATTGCTCTTCTTAGGAACTACTACTACATTAGCTAGCCAGTCTGTATATTTTACCTCTCGGATCGATCCAATATCAAGTAGATGAGTTACCTCTTCTTTGACGATTTTTTTCCTGGCCTCTGCAATAGGACATTTTTTTTTGTCTTACCGGAGGGATGTTGGGTTCCAAGCTTAGCTTGTGTATGGCCACTTTTGTTGGGATACCTGTCATATCCGCATGCGACCACCTAAAACAATTGGCATTACACTTAAGAAATTCAATAAAGCCAGACCTGAGCTCGGGGTGCAATCCTGTCCCCAAGTGAAATTTCCTCTCCAAGAACTTTTCAAGAAATGCAACTTGATCGAGCTCTTCCACTGTGGACTTTGTTGCATCCGTCTCTTCTGGTGCCTGGAAGTATCTTGGCACCTAATAGGATTCCAACGCTTCTTCCCTCTAGTTAGCTTCCTTTGATTTGGGAACAGACACCAGTTCTTGTAATTGCTATGCCGCATGCTCCTTCCCTTTACTACTAGATACCGAAACGGCAATCATCCCCTTTGCCGCCGGTTGGTCGCCTTTTATCTGTTTGATCCCTTTGGGAGTTGGGAATTTCAGCAACTGATGATATGTTGATGGTACAGGTCTCATCTCGTGTAACCACGGTCTCCCCAGAATAATGTTATAACCCATATAACCCTCCACAACCTCAAAAAGGTTGTCTTTATAATCCTCTCAGCATTTGTGGGCAGTAGGATCTCTCCTCAGGTTGTAACGCTTGCAAGGTTGAACCCAACGAAGAGTTTTATGGCCAGAATGATGCTTACAGTAAGTTTGTCTTGCTCCACTACCCATTGTATGATACTAGCCGAACTTCCTGGATCCACTGGAACACATTAAGTTTTGAACTCTAGTATATTTAATGAAATTAGCAGTGCGTCGTTGTGCGATAGCAACAATCCATCTGCAGCCTCCTCCGTAATTGTGATCCCTCTAGCTAGATCGGACCTCATCGTCTTTGGGAACCGTGCTTCTCTAATGTTCCTCATAGCCAATACCAACCCTACTACACTGACGTTAAAGTTGTACTCTAATAGCCTAGGATAGGAAGGATCCCATGTACCTGATATTTCTTTGTCCTGCAATGATCTGTTGTTCCGACCGCGATCAGTTCTTCTATCAGTAACGAACCCGTTTGCCTACCGGAAACCTCTGCTGCATCCTTCAGACCGTTCTTAGGGCAATAATTGTCCCCTCGAAGACTGTCTATCTGTATCAAAATTGTCTATTATTTTTTCTTTATTCTTCTCTTGACCTTTTGCCGATGCTGGAAGCCAATTTGATCATCTTTAATCCTTATCTTGGACTCGTACCGGTTATGAACATCTGCCCAAGTCGTCGCTTGGAACTCAAGCAAGCATTCCTTCAATTTCTGGGAAGCATCAGAAATTTTCGGGTTCAGACCTTTGGTGAATGCTTCAGCTGCCCATTCGTTCGGAATAGCCGGGGCAACGTTCCTTCCTTTTGGAATCGAGTTTTGAATTCACATAGCAACTCGGACTCTCCTTGTGCAATTTAACTATGTCGGCCTTTCGGGCCTGCACCTTTCTGACCCCGGTATGGGCCTTATAAAAGAATCCGCAAGCATCTCAAAGGAATCTATAGAATGCTCGGGCAATAGTGAGTACCATGTCAAGGCTCCCATTGTGAGAGTCTCTCCAAATATCCTCAGCAAAACAAGTTCGATCTCGTGGGGCACTAAATTGTTCCCCTTCACCGCCGTTGTATAGGTGGTAATATGCTCCTGAGGGTCCGAATTCCCATCATATTTCGGCACGTCATGCATTTTAAACTGCTTCGAGATCAATTCTGGTGCCGCATTTGGTTTATACGGCAACTGGGTATACTTCTTTGAGTCCAGCCCTTTTAGCATCGGTGGTGCACCCAGGATTTGGTCCATGCGGGCATTTACTTTCCTCATAAACCGTAAGAGTTCACTTTTAAAGGGATCGTTCTCGTTGTTGTGACCGGACCTGCTCCCCCCGACTCCGTCGAAGCCGACATCGCCCCTCGGGGTGTTGTTGTTGACCCTCATGCGTTGCTTGATTTGCGAGTGCACAGGGAGGAATTGGACCTCGTCCATTTGCGTTATGGAAGCACCCGACGGTGCCTACTTTAGTTCTATCATAACCTTGTCCTACCGTGTGAGATGGCTTAGAATGGACTCATGTTGCTCCTCAAGGACCCTTACTTCTTCAACAATATGCTCCTTTTCAGCATCATCAGGGGCTGCCTCCCGAATATGACGCGGGTACCGTCTGTCGTGTATCGGCGTGGCATCACTCCTCTCATTGCGGGTATCACTAATTGAAGCCCCACGCTGAGGCTGGTCTTCTTGGGCCTCAAGATTCTGTGTGTCGTTAACACCATTATATGTCATTTCCTATGATTTTTGCTAAGAACAAATGATCAAAACAAGTTAGTAAAAGAGGCAAGGACACACTTAATTAGATGACTGTCTAGGCCCCACGGTGGGCAACAAATTGTTTATCCGTAAAATGGTACGGTTGAATTTTTATGTGGTTTCTAGACAAGTGAATTAATTCGATCCTGAAATAATAAAAGAATTGAAGAAATATACAATACTTAGCTTTGAGATAAAGATGAATAGCAGAAATAGTAGTTCTGGGAGCAAGACTTCCGGACACAACAATAATGAAATCAGAAAGTAAAAAGGTAAATTTGTATAAAGCTCTGAGTAGATTATAGCATAAGTATGCCAGAAAAGTCGTCTCCTTTACAATGGTAATATAGCGCACTATTTATAGTTGTACATAGGAAACAAGGTCCTAGGATCATGCCCTTCTTTAATGTCAATTATGAGGATCATTGAAGAATGTGTAACGGTGAGCATGAATGAGAAATTCCATGTAACAGGCAGCGTATTAAATATTATAGAATATTTTTCATTAAATGCTACTGGGTGGCAGACATTTATTGTATCTTTATGAGCATCATTCTCTCCGGTAGCAAACGGAACAGTTGTCTTCGGTCTTAGCTATCCTCTGTCATCCTCTTATACAATTACTTAATATAGCATATTTTATCCTTTACAAGAATATTCATTTCCTTAAAGTACTTCCCAATCCAGTATATGCAAATATTGATGCTCAATATTTACAAATACTGATGATAAAATTACTATTAGTATTTATTGAAGTTTAGTATTAAAAATAAGGAAATTGTATTTGATGCCCAAATGGACTTATTCGTATTGTCGTACACGTTTTGGGCACTAAAATATACTTACTTAACAATAATATACCAGGAAAATTTTCATGAATATGTGATGAATCTCAAAGCAGCTGCCTCCCACACTCTACCAAAACCATCCTTTATAAGAACAATGTGACATTCCTTCTTTGGTAATTCTTTAAGATATTTCTCACTCAGCCCCATCCACAAAATAATTTTCTTATTTTAAAAACGAAAGAATGTCCCAAGGTTTATTTGAAAAGAATCTATCTCTAAATACGGGAAATTAGATTACCCTAAATACGCTTATCCTTCCTAGTATAACGAAGCCTTAAATTTAATAGCCGTTCTAGCTGTAATAAAACATGAACAAGTCCACTTTGAAAAAAAAAATGCATCTACCACTTAGTTGGCTCCTTTTAGTTACTTAATATTTTCTAATCTCTTCCGCATTATGTTGGTAATTCATTTATTCATTAGACTTGCAAGGTCCCAATTTGGACCAACTCACATTAATTGCGTCCTTGTACTCGTTACTTTAGTAGAGTACCACTTAAAATATTTTAAACTATAAAAATTTAAATTAAAAAAATGTAATACAATATATATATATATATATATATATATATATATAAAGAGTAAAAAAAATGGACAAAGAAAGTGATTGTTCTTGGTTTGTGTTGGTTTTCTTCGTCATTCCATCACACGTTAGGAGAGGAGAGAGAGAGAGAGAAAGCGAGCAAGCCGGAGCTGATAGAGGAGAGGGAGAGAGAGAGAGAGAATGAAAGAGGAGAGTGATTCTCTATCTCATCATCTGCATGTCTTTGCATGGCTGATCAACAATAGCTGGTTTGATGCATTTCCTCATCCAGGACGAGTATTATGAAAATCTATCAACCTATTTTAGCTATTATCTGATTAAAACCATAAATACATTTCGAGATAAAGAAAAAGTTATTAGAAGAAAGGATTTAATCTTATCATGAAGGCTTGGGAGGCAACCGTTAAGAAAACACAGGCAGTAGCGAGGAAACGAGCCAACACAATATTTGGTACCTATGGACCATCTCAGGCTGAGGAAGAGATTATTGATCAACTAGATCCAGAAAATGACAACGAGGGGCACGCTAGTGGAGAAATTTACCATTCGGAGAGGTTCCTTCCTAATGGAGATTACTATAGTGGCTATTGGGTCGATAATTTCCCCCATGGACACGGCAAATATTGGTGGACTGATGGGTGCATGTATTTAGGTGATTGGTTTCGAGGCAAAAAGATGGGAAAAGGTACATTTAGTTGGCCCTCTGGAGCTATGTATGAGGGGAATTTCAAGAGTGGATATATGGATGGCGAAGGAACGTATATGGCGCCTAATGGGGACTCATTTAGAGGTTCTTGGGTGATGAATTTGAAACATGGACATGGTGTTAAGGAATACGCGAATGGAGATTGTTATGATGGGGAATGGAGTCGCGGATTACAAGAAGGACATGGTAAGTATACATGGAAGAATGGGAATTGCTATGTTGGTGAATGGAAGAATGGTGTTATATGTGGGAAAGGTAAGATGTGTTGGACAAATGAGAATGTATATGAAGGGAATTGGGAAGATGGAGTGCCTAAGGGAAATGGGACATTTAGATGGGCTGATGGGAGCTTGTATATTGGGAATTGGAGTAAAGAACCAAATGAACATAATGGGACATTTTATCCATCTGGATCATTGTTACAAGGAGGAAACCTTGATTGGGATCCTCAGCAGGTTTATTATACTGATTTGATGGAATGTACCATTTGTCCAAATGAGAAGGTTTCAATATTGCCTTCTCAGAAAAAGCTGGCAGTTTGGAGGTCTGCTAAGGCGGCAGAAAACAACGTTCGGCCAAGGAGGATGTCCGTAGATGGTCGAATAGATGCAGCGCCTGTAGATAGGGAATTTGGGCGAACGCGCTTATCAGATTGTGCAGGAACACCTCCAAATATTTCTTATTTAGATGATGCCATAGCTGGTTCACAGGAACATGATGGGTATATTAGAGGGAGCCCCATTAGACTTCCTAAGTCAGCAAAAAGGCAAGGAGAGACTATTTCCAAAGGGCATAAAAATTATGAGCTTATGCTCAATTTGCAGTTGGGAATCAGGTAGTACTTACTTTTAATTTGTGAATTTGTGCTAATTTCTCGTACATCGTCAATTCTTGTATCTCTTTTACAGGGAAAGCCCATAATAACTAAAAGAAAGCAATATTCATTTTCACGGCATTAGCTGCAACATGTTGCTGCCATGTGACCAGGAAATCACGGGTTCAAGCTGTGTAAACAGCCTCTGACAGAAATGCAGGGTAAGGCGGTGTACAATAGACCCTTGTGGTCCGGCCCTTCCCCGGACCTCGCGCATAGCGGGAGCTTAGTGCACCGGGCTGCCCTTGCCTTGCCTTATCTGCAACATGAGAAAATTATCTTTAATTTTTTGTTCTATACAAAAAAAATCTAGATGTTTCCTTGTGCATGTTCTCATCAATTTTGAAAGCTCGATATAGTACTTATGTTATTGTCTTATCTTTGGTTCTGATGTGAAATTATATGATAGGCATTCAGTAGGAAGGCCAGGACCTGCTCCATCACTTGATCTCAAGTCTTCAGCATTTGATCCCAAAGAGAAGTACTGGACAAGATTCCCACCTGAAGGATCCAAAAGCACACCTCCTCATCCATCTTGTGAATTCAGATGGAAAGACTATTGCCCAAAAGTTTTTAGGTAAGTTCGTGGTTCATGACATTCTTTGGTTTACAACATTGGATACCTCTATAGTCTTCATGGATGACTACATTTACTAGGGCTTTAAGGATGTTATTCAAAGTGGATGCAGCTGATTATATGCTGTCTATTTGTGGCAATGACGCCCTTCGGGAGCTATGCTCCCCAGGAAAAAGCGGAAGCTTCTTCTACTTGACAAATGATGATAGATACATGATTAAGACAATGAAGAAGGCAGAAGTGAAAGTGAGATTTCTGAATCCTGCTGCTATATATGTATATGGTTAGCATGGATTTTCTCTCCCAAAAAGTAATCCCTTTTCACTTTTCTTATCAATGGATTGTTCTTAGGTGCTTCTAAGGATGCTGCATGCCTATTTCAATCATGTTCGTGCTTTTGAGAACACCCTTATGACTAAGTATTTCGGCCTGCATTGTGTTAAGCTAAACGGACCAGCACAGAAGAAGGTAGTGGACATGAGGAAACACAAAAAATAAGTTAGTCATAAAATATATCAATACGCGAACTTCTTATATGTTTGATTTATTTAGGTACGATTTGTTATAATGGGGAATCTCTTCCGCACTGATTATACAATTCATAGACGATTCGACTTGAAAGGATCAACGTTTGGCCGGATGACAGATAAGCCAGAATCAGAGATCGATGCAACCACAACTCTGAAAGACCTTGACCTCAACTTTATATTCATGTTACCAAAGACATGGTTTCAAGAATTCCGCAGGTTGGATCCTAGTTCATTCTTTAACATTAATATCATTCTTTTTGCATTGCAAGAAACAACACTAAGATTTTTTCAACTTTCAGGCAAGTTGATAGGGACTGTGAACTACTGGAACAAGAGAGAGTGATGGACTACAGCCTTTTAGTTGGTCTTCATTTTAGGGAAGCAAGTATCACTGGAGACCAAACTCCTTCTGGTTGTAGAACACCTACTGGTTGGTGCTAATTTTATGATACCTGCATTTTTGTATTTCCACTTATTTCAATCTTATTGAACATTAGTTTAAGCTTTTCATCATGAAACATTAGTCATTTGGAAAATTTCAGGCTTTTAATCCTTTAACTGTCATGTTTCCTCCAACTTTGTAATGGATCATTTATAGAACAATCAATGACATTTCCCCTTGCTTGCAGATAATGAAGGATTGGAAGATGGATCAGTTCCTCGTCTTTCTCGATCAGATAGGGATCAATTGCATCTTGATCCAGCAGGGTACAGTTTCTATCTTCCATTTGGCCAACTACAATTGATGCCAGTTTCTTCTCCTTTTTTGATTTTATGAGTGAATGTTGCAGGTGGGCTAGCATAAGTTTGGGTATAAACATGCCCGCACGAGTTGAAAGGACAGAGAGGAAAAATGACTTAGACTTTCAGTTAGTAGGAGAACCAACAGGGGAGTTTTATGATGTGATATTATTTTTTGGAATCATAGACATACTTCAGGACTATGACATTACCAAAAAGCTTGAGCATGCATACAAATCTATCCAATGTGACCCCAACTCTATCTCAGCTGTCGATCCAAAGGCGTACTCAAGGCGTTTTCGTGATTACATATTCAAAGTTTTTACAGAGGACACTTAGGAAGAAATACCTTCAGTTTTCAGTCCCTTTGTTCTGAATCTAGCGGAGAAGCTTCAAGCTGCAACATGGAAAAGGACATAAGCTTGGCAAGAACTGTATACCATTTTGGTAATCGTCTTTGAAAGTTTACTATGGTTGCATCCAAGAACTACTACACCTCCATTTCATTTTTCTTATGATTTTTAAGTCTTAGTCTCATAGATACAGTCACTAATTTGAGATGACAATTGTATAGAAAGAGTTGTAAGAGTAATAGCACCAATGTAACTAATTTACTTGTGAAAAAAAGTTGGTTCAGAGTTATTTGCACAGCAGAATTGTTACGACCAAACTCCCACCGGGGCATCACCATACCTAACACCACTTGATAGGCAAGCCAACAATTAAACAATAGCAATAATCACAATAATGGAACTAAAGAAATCTGAACATTGGGATAATCATAAAACATATGAAATAACAACAATAATGTTGCTACAACCCCATGATTTGGTATCTAACGAATACATAAGCACTATAGAATCTCAAAATACAGAGTCAATCCTCAATACAAAAATGTCTGAATGGTGGATTAGTGATAATGAAAATAAACAAAAGAGAACTTAAAAGGTCCACGAACGATATAGCAGCTACCTTGTAGTCTCCACAAGTTGAAACGGGTGCGAACTCTAGCAATCATCGTGCCTCGAAGTACCTGGATCTGCACATAAAGTACAGAGTATAGTATGAGTACAACCAACAACATGTACTCAATAAGTAACAAACCTTACCTCGGGCTGAAAGGAATGACGAGCTCGGGAGAAAGTCAGCGTTCAACACCAATAATCAATAACAACACATGATAAAATGATGATAGTAAAAGTAAATAACTCAAAAGATATCATGTTTAGCTCGTTCACAAATACGGAAAATTAGACATGCTTTCCAAGTATAACAATCAAAGCCCAATCTTCCACTGAAATCACTAAAACAAGAGTTTATCAAGGAAATAATGATTTTTCCAAACTTTTAACAACAGATAAGATATTTCATTCACCATCTAGCACGAGAAAAATATATCTTTATGCTATATGTCAAATATACATGTCAAGTCAATACATCATAGTGAAGCCATCAAGTATACACACACTCAGCACAATCACGGTGCATGTCACAAGTGCCTCTCACCATAACACATACAACCATACTCAACAGTATACGGGTGCCTGCCATAAATTCCCCTCAGCAAAGCACATATAAGATCATGTGCCTATGCTCACTATGAATACCATACTCTAAGGGGCAGATTCTTGCCCAAGCGCTAATCGAATATAAAGTCAACAATCAACAAGTAGTCCCATCATGTCTCAACTAATCACATTTCATAGTACTCAGTCCAGTAGTCTTACACATATGAGACATTAACAATATGTTAGAAATCATAGTAAGAATGCACGGAGAAAGAGATATCATACACAGATATAGCATCTTGGCTGAGAATACATCTACATTTAAGGCAAATAGCTCAAAAACAGCAATAATAGCCCCATCATGTCTCAAACAAATAAGCGCATAGCCTGAATATGATTTCTAGCATGAATCATAGTTCAAATAATTATACAAGTAGAGAAAATACGGATATAACGAGGTATGATTAAAAAACAAGTCTTATAGCAGTCTAAAGTTTACCCGCACTATGAATATCTTGGTGTACACATACATGCCTATCACCTAGCACGTGTGTCACCCTAACACATATCAAGTATCGTAGTTCACACGGATAATTACCCTCGAGCCAAGTTTAGATATGTAACTAAACTCAAAGCACGTGAATCAATACTCCAAAAATCCATTCTAGTGCGAATCGACCTCTGAAAGGCTCGAATATATTCAAACAATTTAATAATATCAAATAATGCCATAGGAAACAACCCCAAACAATAAAGTTTTGATCTTTATCAAAATCAAAAAGTCAACCCGGGCCCACCTCTCAAAATCTAGCAAACGTCATAAATTTTGAACACTCATTCAAATACGAGTCCAACCGTACAAGTTTCATCCAATTCTGATTCTAAATCGGGGTTCAAATCTTCAAGTTTTATTTAGAAAAGTTCTTACTAAAATACTTAATTTCTTCACTTAGATTAGTTATTAGATTGCTAAAATAAAGATTGGAATCATGAATAATCATAAAATTCAAGTCAAAAATCGAAACAGCTTTTTTGCAGTCGGTCAGCTTTTCATACCAACAAGACAACACACAAAATGTAGTATTTAACCGCGCTATACATATTGACTTTTTATGAAACAAAATAGCTTTTTCGCAGTCGGTCAGCTTTTCAGACCAACAAGACAACACACAAAACGTAGTATTTAACCGCGCTATACATACTGACTTTTTCTGAAACGAAATAGCTTTTTCGTAGTCGGTCAGCTTTTTAGACCAACAAGACAACACACAAAACGTAGTATTTAACCGCGCTATACATATTGATTTTTCTAAAACGAAACAGCTTTTTTGCAGTCGGTCAGCTTTTCAGATCGACAAAACAACAAACAAAATGTAGTATTTAACCGCGTTATACATATTGATTTTTCTGAAACGAAACAGCTTTGTCTTGATTTATCCTTTTATTATCTTTTATTTTCATACATGTTGTTTTAGTTATGGTTGTTATGTTTTTTTCTCTTCAAGTATTATGTTATGAAATTTCAATCTTCATATTGGTCTTCTTTACTAACACCAATAAGTTGAATGTTGGAACTATCATATCATCATCCCAATTTAAAAGGTCATGTTAGATAATAAGATGTAATAAGACTGTGGAACATAATTTTATTTGATAGATATTGCAACATAAACAAGTACAGATACTTATTATAAAAAATATTACGAAAATAAAACACTAGGTGTATCCTTGATAGTTGGGTACATTAGACGAACTTGCACCGGGAGCTGGATTACCACCGCCACTCAGACCAGCTGAAGGACATTTACAATGGTTGTGTCCTATTTGTGAGCGTATGCACATTTACACGCATAAACGGTATCACCAACATCCATTTGTTTCCGTATACGTGTTCTTTTTTGCACTTGCAGCTTGCGCAAATAGTCCTTGTGACACAACATTTTAAATGGTTCCGACAGCCAATAATGCTCAGCACCTAATAGCTGCAACTGCCCACTGTATGTGTTTACGTATGCAGCAACACTGTATTGCCTATCAATATAGTTGGTTGCCCCTAAACTAACTTGTTGAAAGCACGTCATGGCATGTGCGCACAGCATGTGGTAGATGGTCCATTTCCCACATGAACACAACCTGCTGGATTCATTCACGGTTTGTAGATTATTCCCCCTGTGTCCGTGGATAACAGCGCGAACTTCAAAAACACCCCGGGCATGATCATACTGTAAAAATGAATGCCAATGTGCTCGCTTCCTGTATTTCTCAAATCTTCTCATCGGTATTGGCATAAATTGAAGACCATTGTCCATTAATTTCGATGCAGCTCTATGCCTTTCAACAAACCTCTCCGCAATCTGTTTGAATATCATCCGGACCATGGCAGTGACAGGCAATCCACGTGCAGACTTCAACAAGCCGTTGAATGACTCTGACACATTTGTAGTCAGAGCTTCCCATCATCTGTCACCATCAGCATGCAATGTCCACTTGTAAAGCTCATGTCCCATCAGCCAATTATAGGCTCTTTCGTCAAACTACCGGATCGCTTCCATGCGCCTCGTGAATTTGCACTGCCGGTGCTCAGTTGCAACCATCCACATTAAATCATGCAAGACCTTGTCGGGATATTTCTTCTAAAAATTGGCCTTCAGGTGCCTCACACAGTAACGGTGGTATGCATAGGGTTCCTTCCATTCAAGAAAATGTCGTAAAGAATTTAAAATACCACCATGCCGATCAGATATTAGACAAATACCTGAACGTTGTTTGACAACGTGCTGCTTCAAGTGGTTCAAAAAAAAGCGTCTGCATCTCTTCGCTTTCATTGGCACAAATGGCAAAAGCTAGTGGAAATATTTGGTCGTTGGCATCTACTGCAACTACGATCAAAAGCTTAATATCATACTTTCCATATACATGAGTACCGTCTATGGAAATTACCGGACGGCAATGCACAAAACCATCAATTGTTGGTTTAAATGACCAGAATACATAGTTGAAAATATATTCCGGTATTCCCGAACTCCGCCCATGCCTCCATTCAACAACAGTCCCGGGGTTAAAGTGTTTCAGTGCGGCCATGTACCTGGGTAGAGATGAAAATGACTTATCCCAGTCACCATAAATAATTTCAAATGCACGTTTACGCCTGAGATATGCCTTTCTTTTGGTTATAGTACACCCATATTCCTGGTGGACGGATGTAATACACTCTTTAATCTTGTACCTAATGGACACTTACAAGTGTGGAATCAAGACAAGAGAAATCAAGTCTACATCCAAGTTGAAGTGATTCTGATTGAATGTGTCCATTTCACATCTGTGGGTGCTAATATATTTACCCACTTTCCATAACCCTGTTTCCTTCTTGATCGCACGCAATATCCAGTTACAACCCATAAAGTATCTACGACATATGACCTTGTATACCTCCGGAGTTGACTCCCTTACTGTCATCTTACGGCACTCTCTTACGCTGTACATTTTACAAGCCCTGGATAGGCGAGCTTTATCGGAAAAATACATGTCATTTGTCAGCACCGTTGGTCTAGACTCATCCCACATTGCTGACCGAAATTCGTCAGCATCCCTTGTGAGGGCATCCACATCCAGCATACTTGGAAAATTATCAAGGTAGGGAATATTCCGCTTATGAAACGGCACGTGGGACTCGTACACTCTTGGTCTAACGGGAGGTGGAGGAGCATGCTCTCTCGTCAGCTCAGGTTCGACATTCACTTCCTCCTCATCATCACCCTCGTTAGGGAAGAGCGTGTCATCTCCAGACTCATCGGCATTGTTGTCATAATCACTATTATCCTCCTGACTTTGTGCATCTGCCAAATCACGAGTAAATATGTCGTCTACGGGCAATTGAGGTAGGTCATGACCATCAAGTTGCTCGTTTTCACTGCATAAAAAGAACAAAATGATAAGCTACTCAAATTGATAAATATTTTACATATAGCTATATCACTTCACTTACAAGTCGTGCTGCGTTGACATTCCATGATGGACATTTTTCTGTTGGTGATGACTCCCGGATAGACCATTGTGATCCAATACGCCAAAACTACGCATATTCCAACTGGACGTGGGGTCATAACTTGTCAAATTCATATTCGGATGGTACCCCCTGTGGAAAATATGAGTGTTAATACAAATTCAATTCAACAAAAAATAAATATCGTAACAGAAAGGAAAATTAAAGTTTACTAGTCATCTTGTGGATTATGTAAAGTAGGAGAGAAATTATTTCCTCGCTCTTCGTTCGCCCGCGGAGATAAGTTAAGATCCGGCCAAACTCTTTCAGCCGGAACCTGTTAGGCTAAAATTGCTCCAGAATAACCAATCGATGACTAGGGGTTATCCCTACTTTGCGCAATCTCATTATTGCGAACGTCTTCAGCCTTAACGTACATTTCCAACAATTTTATCACAATAAATTACCTGTATTCATCCGGAATCCGCAAAAAATCTTTAAGAGTTTCATCATATTCAACATTAAACTCAGAATAACAAGCAAACCCCTGTGGAGTCACAGAATACGGAAATCTACTGGTTACTTTAAGGTTCACCGAACGTTTCCTCACACTCATTTTTTTACGTAACAACGATATCAATTTATCGTACTCCATTGTAAGCGGCAATTTAACATGACACTGTGGAAATGAACTATACCTCACAGAGTTATTCTCCATTACAACCTCACCCCCCAATATAATGAAACCCTTATTTTTGGCTCTTCAGACATTATAAAAAATGCTTGATAACAAGAAGAAAAGTTTGAACGGAAGTTAGAATATTTTTTGAATGGATTTTCATAAAATCCTAACGCCTTTAAATAAGGCAATGCCTAGCTCGAGGGGCTGAATTTTTTGATGTATAGCACGGTATTACACTGCGCTATACCTATTTGAATTATTGTTATGTCAGTTAACCGAAGGAGACTTATTGATGGGCCCACAAATAGGTATATCGCGGTGTAATACCATGCTATATATATTTGAATTACAGTTATATCAGTTAAATGCATGAGACTAATTGGTGGGCCCACAAACAGCTGCTATACCTTAACGGCAGAAACACCGTTTAAGTATAGCGCGGTATAATACCGTGTTAGATATAGAAAAGTATCTTTTTTTAGGCAGTAGAAACGTATTTTGAGTCCAAAAAGTTGGCATTTAGGTTTCGGACTATATAACTTTGCATCTGTACGAAAGGTTATTTGATTTATCCAGAGTAGATCCTTTTTTATTTATAGCCATGGTGTCCGGGCCAACTTGCATGCACCTTAACTAATTTCACGGGATACCTGCTACCTCCCACCAGCAACAGGTACTAGGTAACTCTGTCCACCAAAGCTTTGACACATGGGAAGAAATTGCCTAGTGTTTTTGTCATTTCAACCTAAAATCTCATAGTTCTTAACCCACTGCTGACCATTAGACTATACCCCAAAAAGAAATCACCCAGAGCAGGTCCTTTTAAAGCTGATGATTTAAAGAGCTCAAACCAGGACAAAGATTGTCATCTAAAAGTAACTTCATTCGAAATGCTGCTGACTTGATCTGTGTTGATAGACAATAAATATGTCAAATTCCAACACATGCACTTCTCATAGTTGTTCAAAATGGCCTTTAAAGAATAACCAACAGACCGACAATTTATTTTTATTTTTTTGTACAAGAGAAGATTTACGTGCCATTTACATTGAAATAAGCTCTTAGTTCGTTATATTTACAAATACAAAGAACAAATTAAAAAATAAAATTTGTAGCAACGTCTCCAGGAGCCATCAGTCTCAATATCTTGTCATCCTTGGAAATCACTGTATCCTCCTGGCTGATATGCCATTAGTAATCTTGTCATTTTTGTTCTTGTCTTACCGCAATAGCTTTTGCCTCTCTATCCTCGCAAGGTAGGGGTAAGGTCTGTGTACACACTACCCTCCCCAGACCCCACGGTGTGAGATAATACTGGGTATGTTGTTGTTGTTCTTACCGCAATCCATAGACTTCTGCCAATTCGCAACAATGTCTCTAAGAGCGTCAGATAGGCAATTTCAAGAGTAATTTATCAGAATTTTGAGTATGAAGCCTCGTCTGATAGTGTAAATTATATTTAGATTCCATGATGTAGTGTAGAAGTAGCAGAAAAGGTTTGCATAATTAATATTTATGTCAGCGGAAGCTACTGCCAAGGAACATCTCCATTATAAAGGATTGGACTACTTTCATGTTACCTGTACAGATTTCACGTCCAGTGCAAGGAAATGGGAAGCTCCAGAGGGCCAATGATGGAGCAAATTCCATATTACTCACCGAGAGGGCAAAACAGACAAATTCTATTTAGATGGATACATAGACAGCCTAGGAGCAGGGGCATATCACCAGTAATCACCACATGAACAAGCTCCATTTTGGAAGTGGTGAAACCTATTTATATCTCTTACAACAATTTCTCGCTGCACTATTGTTGATATAAACTTGATTGCTGCATGACAGTCCAAACATATTCGTAGATTTTTTATAATCCGGATTGGGCTTCCAGGTAGCGTTCTAAGTAAAGCAAAGGCTAAAGCTAATCTCTCACTATGTAACCACAGGAGGCGTGTCTTTTCATCATCGTCTACGTCAAGTAGAACAACATCACAATTAGGAACATAACCTCCCCTCTTACTTTTCAAGTTAAACAATTCCAACATTCCATGTATAAGTTTGATATCAGGATGTGAAGCATCACCAACAGAGAAATAATGAACACTGCCCTGGTGTTCAACCCAACTAAGTCCTGGTTCCTTCTTTAGTCGTTTCTTCTTCATGCTTCTCCGAACAAAAGCTACATTATTCCACCTTTTTGAAGTGGCATACATATTTGATAACAACACATAAGTCGCTTCATCTTGTGGTTCCAATTCAAGCACATGCTGAGCAGCTGTTTTCCCAAGCTCAACTTCATTATGAAGAACACAGGCACCAAGCAAAGCACGCCATACCATGACACTTGGCTCAAATGGGATGTCTTCAATCAACTTAACAGCCTTATCAAGGTGACCTAAGCGCCCCAAAAGTGATACCATGCATGTGTAATGCTCAACGCACGGTTCAATACCATAATCATCTAGCATTAAAAAGAGATAGGCATATCCTTGATTCAAAGATCCTGAATTGCTACAAGCTGAAAGAACACCAAGAAATGTTAATTGATTAGGCTTGACTTCCGTTTTGCGCATTCTCTCAAAGATATTGAGAGCCTCATTCCCAAGACCATGCATGGAATATGCTGAAACCATAGCATTCCATGAAACAACATCTCGCTCATTCATTGTTTCAAATGCTAAACGAGCATATTTAATACTCCCACATTTTGCGTACATATCCACTAAAGCATTTCCAACAGCAAGATCTTGATTGTAAGTGGTTTTTATAGTCAAAGAATGAATTTGAAGACCTGGCTCCAATGCAGCTAGGGTTGCACAAGCACGCAGCAGAGAAGAATATGTCACCGATGAAGCCCGTACTTGAGCTTCAAGCATATCCGTGAATAGATTTAGCGCCTTCTCTCCATCTCCACATTGTACATGGCCAACAATAATAGTGTTCCATGATACCTCATTTCTGTTTTCGGTCTCCAAAAACATGCTTACTGCATTTTCCACCTTTCCGCACTTAGCATACACATCCATGAGGGCATTTGTAACAAACACATCAGAATTAAGACCAGACTTTGTCACGTAGGAATGGATTTGCCTACCAAGGTTTAAAGCCTCCACTGATGCACATGCATGCAGCACACTAGCAAAAGTAAACTGGTTTGGAGCAACTAATGCTCTCCTCATTTGGGAGAAAAATTCCAGTGCCTCGTCACAGCGGTCACTTTGTGAATACCGAGCTATAATAAAACTCCAATGAACTACATCACGTTCAGGAATCTCTTGAAAGACACGTGCAGCATCATTCAGATCTCCAGATTTACAGTATAGGTCGAGCAACGAAATACCAACTGAAGGATCCATCTCATACCTAGTTTTCAATACGCATCCATGAAAACTCTTGCCCACATTTATAGCCTCTAGACCAAGGCAAGCCTTCATGACACTCGCAAATGTATAGTTGTTTGGAATCCAACCTGCCATCCTCATTTGAGAGAAGCATCCCAGTGTTTCTTCAAACTTATCATTTTCTGCATAGCAAGTAATCATCCCTGTCCAAGAAACCATGTCCTTATCAATAATGCCATCAAAAACGTCCCTTGCAAAATCAACAAGTCCAGAAACAGAGTAAGAATCGATGAGGGCAGTGCTGACAAAAGGATTAGAGTCATGTCCAAGCTTATAAATACACGCATGAATGCTCGAACCCATCTCTGCCTCATCCATACTCACAAGCACTTTCAAGATTGTTGTGAATACAAATGGGTTCAGCTCATGACCTTCTCTATGCAATCTAACAAACAATTCAACAGCTGCAATGTATTGCTCTGCCCGCAAAAAACACTGAAGTAAAGTAACAAATGAAACCACGTTTCTCATAGGCATTTCGTCGAACAGCCGAACTGCATCATGTAATAACTCAGACTTGACGTACAAGTTGAGCAAAATATTCTGCCCAAATAGGTCTAAACATTCACCTCTTTTCAAAATGTCGCAATGGAGTGCCTTTGCGGCTCTGAAATCCCTGTTCATTATGCAATTCTGAAGCACATTGGCGTATGCAGATGAATCGAATGAAGGAATTTCCAAATTCTTGTTTTGTTGTTTGGTCAAATGGAGGACTTGGGATGAGATATGGCAGTGCCGAAACAGAACCCAAACGTGGGATGTTGCAAAATCGGTCCATGACTGCCTTCTGCCCAGTGCGTATCTCAGCATGCGTGTTTCGGCAAGACAACGCTGGTTTCCCTTAATGAGCAGCCAACGTAAGCCTAGATTAACGGGCTTCGCTTAGACATTTTCTCATATGTCCTGTGAAATTAAGAGGGAAGTGCACACTTAGTCAATAATAACACTTGTATTTATTTTTAAGCAACTGTTTAAAATGTCTATAGTCTTTAGCCACTACTTTAATAAACTTTTATCTGCCCGGACGAAAATACACTTCTGCTCATAAAGTTCAGGACCTAGTGTCCTTAACTTATGGGTTTGTTACTGTAAGTTCAGGACTAGTTGTCCTTAATTTATGAGCTTGTAAGTCTAAGTTTAGTATTACATATCCTTAACTTTTGAACTTGAACTTTAAGTTCAGGGCTACATGTCCTTAACTTTTGAACATGGAACTTGAAGTCAAGACTACCGGTCCTTAATTTCTGTGCTTGTAACTCTAAGTTAAGGACTACATGTCCTTAATTTTTGAACTTCCAACTCTAAGTTCAGGACCAAGTGTCATTAACTTATGAGCTTGTTACTGTAAGTTCAGGACTAGCTGTCCTTAATTTATGAGCTTGTAAGTCTAAGTTAAAGACTATATGTCCTTAGTTTTTGAGCTTGTAACTCTAAGTTTAAGACTACATGTCCTTAACTTTTGAACTTGTAACTTTAAGTTGAGGACTACATGTCCTTATTTTTTGAACTTGAAACTCTAAATTCAGGATTACTTGTCTTTAATTTCTGTACTTGTAACTCTAAGTTAAGGATTACCTATCGTATGCTAGGCATTGAAATATTTTGTACTAAATCACTTTCCCATATCCTCATGCTCTGCAAAGATAGAGAAGGATGTAAATGAAATTGATGAGTGAAAGAATGTTGGTTACTGTGACATGTTCAAATGTGATACACAGATTGCCCTGAACATTGTGAACATGTTAATGAAAATGTCATGATGTTGCAGTAGACAGTGTACTAACATATGTAGCGGAGTTTGTACGAACATGCTAGCAAACTCTTTTTTTTTAAATAAGGAGCATTCCTGCAGAACGGGAGAAAGGGTTTTGAAATATAGAGGGTTTGGGAAGGAAAAGAGATAGAAGAAAGGGTAACGCCGTCTTTTCATATTAATTTTAATAGATTAGTGACTACTTTTGCTCAGCATTAAAAATACTGGATAAAAAGTAAATACCACTTTAAAAAGTGACTACCCCACACAATTTTTACAAATTAAGAAGGGTAAGAAAGGTAGAACACTTTGGTGCCACTATTGATTTTTTAACCATGCTTGTCGTATGGACAAACTTTTAAGTTTAACAAATATTGTCTCTCACTTGTTCCATTGGGTGTAATTTTATGGGTAAGAAATTGAAAGAAATTCTATTTTTTCATACGAAAATAAAATTTGGATAAAAATATCCTTAGTTAAAATTCGAAAAGATTCCAGCATAATATCCTGAAATTCGAGTTTCTAACCTATGAAATCCTAGCATAATATGTTGCAATTCATAATGTGTTGAAATTCCAAAATAATATGTTGGAGATTTACATACATGAGTTCCATAATCTAGCATATTTTACTTAATTTTTTTAGTGTTTTAGCTAAGAATATTTTTGTCCAAATTTTATCTATGTGTTTATAAGTATTACAAATATTGGATATTTTTCAATTACAATTTCAAAATTTGGTCAGCCATGCTATTTTGGTTAAGAAATACTCCTAATAGGCTGGACTTCTTAAATAAAAATTGGACAGAAAGACCCGACAGGTCGTTTTCAGTTCTAGCTTCTCATTTCGTGATTTAAGACCTTATATAGCTTTATTTGGTGATTTATGACTTGCTATGACGATTCAATAGGTCGTTTTAAGTAATAGCCTTTATTTACGTATTTTGAGACCTCTTATAGCTTCCTTTGATGTTTATTAATTTGCGTGCGTGGTCTATGCTATTTTTTGAAAAGCTTTTACACAAAATTTAGAAGAAAATGTGATTTTTGGCCGAAAATATGACTTGAGTTGACCGCAGTCAATATTCTTGATAAACGACCTCAGATCGATATTTTAACGATTTCTGGTATGTTCGTATGATGTTTTTGGACTTGTACGCATGTTTGGTTGGCGTCCGGGGTGGCCTGAGCGCATATTGGCGTGTTATGTGAAAAATTATGAAAATGAATTTTAAAGTTAAAATTCTTGAGTTTTGATGACTGATACATGTTATTTGATGTTATTTTGATGGTTTGAGATAGAGAGAAAGTTTGTATGATGTTATTACACTTGAGTACATATTCGGTTTGGAGCCCGAGGGGCTTGGGTGAGTTTCGGATTGGTTTCGGACCATTTTGGGACTTGTTGAACTGCTGGTTTCTCTTCTGGTGCTCAGTGCTTCACGATCGCGAAGGGGGTTTATGGCTGGGGCGGGTGGTTTTACGCGAACGTAGGCTCGCGAACGTGAGGTGTCACACCTCCTTTTTGCGCGCCCCCACCCCAAGGGGTAAGATGCGCGGGTGGAGTTTTTCCAATTTAAGTGACAATATTCGAAATGGGATTATTTATTTAATTCAGAGTCGCCACTTGGGAAAGGTTTGGTTTTTGGTGTCCCAAGTCACCGGTTTATCTTGAATCCCAAATCGAGGAAATTTTCGACTTTTCCAAGTGAAGTCTGCGAACCAGAAATTCTAAGTAAGGAATTCTGTTGACCCGAGGGAAGGTGTTAGGCACCCTCGAATCCCGTGGTTCTAGCACGGTCGCTTAAATTATTATAATGGCTAAATATCTGATTTAAATACAGGTTGTGACTTATGTGCTTTTATTAAGTTTAAACCGCTTTTATTATTATCATTTGTTTTATAGAATTGCAACGTCGTGAAAATGCACCTCAAACCACGTCACAGTCAATGCGCCCGTAGTTGTTAACACATTTCGACTCCGTCGAGATTTGGATTCGGGTCACATCAATGTGCACCCAAGTTTAACAGTGTAATTTATTAAGGGCGCCTAAGGGGGTCTAGTGCGTTATTATTTGTGGAAGGCCATGAAATTTATTAAATGGCCTATCCTGAATTCTAGATAATTATCAAGGTTATTTATTGAGGACCCCGCGATTTTCATCTCATTTGGCGAGGCTCGTCTCATTTTTTTTAGAAGGAACATCCTAAAGCGATTACATTTCTAATGTGTTTATCTCAAAAAAAAATAGAAGAAAAGATGCGTGCTATTTTTACTATGTGTTTGGCCCAAATCCAGATTTTTAGCTAATCATCCAATTAATTATTTACGGGATGAAGAAACATTGTACCTCATGTAAACATGCTTTGAACTTGATAAAAGAAACGTATATGGGATTGATGAAATGCTATGACTATTACAAGAGCTCCTTAACTTTAACTTATTCAAACAAGATTAATTAAGATTGCTTGTTAAGAAATGCGACTAATGGTATTTTACTCATCCTATAAACTGCTTCACGCAAACTGAAACTCAAGAGTTTGAAACTGTATTGTCTTTAGCTAAATCTTAAACAATCATTTGCCCCTACATATTCAAAACATGCTGAAATGGCGATTTTGAGTTAGCAATTGTATTAAAATGGCTGCACATTTCATGGATTGTATTTACATCTTATGTACTACCAAACGAATAAAATGTCACAGCTCCAGATGGGCATAAACTTTAATTAAGTACAACCTTACTAATGTGTCTCTATTAGGCTAACAGACCAAGAAACTGCGTATCTTAACAACATTAAAAAAGGCAATTCGTAAGCAATACAACAGGTGATTATAACTCCTTCAAATCTTTTGATTCATGCTTTCATTGTTACATCAAATGCGAGTCTTAGTATGTACCTGGATATTGGATACAACAGGAGAAGCAAGGGGTCAGTAGGGCAATAGAAGCGATACCAAACAACAGCAGTAACAGCAGGTGCCAAATAGAACAGAAATCCCAGTGCAAGAGGCCAATAAAGCCAATGGAGGAGAGGCAGAATGAGACAAATTCCCAGTAGTAATGGAGTCAGAGAATCAAGCAATCCAATTCCAGGGGAAGCCAACAAACAAATCCAAACAATAGACTTAACTGACACTTGAAGGAAAACAGGACTAACTTGGACAGTTTGAACAAAATGAGAATCGACAAACAGTAGGGAGAAGACAATTCCTGATTTTTGTGATATCTCTTTCCCTATCTCCTTTCTTTTCAAGTTCTAATATCAGTCCTCAATTTGAAATCTATTTGGTTTATCGAAGAGAAAACTTTTCCAGTTTCTGTTTTCAGAATTTGAAACTTTCAGATGTTCCCTCTCATTGCCTCTCTCTATCTCTGTATGCTTTTTCTGTGTATCTCTATCAACTCTCTCTTTCAAAACTCCTCACAGTGTGTGTGTGTTTCTTCTCTAATCCCCCTGTCCTAATCTCAGATCCTCCCCTTTTATAAGCCTCCACATCAAAACTTTTACAGCCTGTTAGATTAATCAGATACCCCTCCCATGTGCCCATTACTTTTCAGTTTCCACTCAACTATTTAAGTATTAATCCCATGACATTCCCTTAGCAGGCTTTAACTTTTTTACTTTATTATCTAAAAGCAAGTATGGGCAGTAAAATATATCTGACAGCATATACTGTCAGATTGTTTAAAACTTAAAAGCTTCTTAATGCAGAAAAACAGGCTGTGCACAAGGCACATGAGGTGCACCAATGCACATGCTGTGCACGAGTGCACATGCCTTCCAATTCAGGATTTAAACATAAACAATCCCTTTTTACATTGACTGGTCCAAATCAACAGCTATAGGTAAACGAAACTGATTCTGAATTGATTTCAACAAATGTTCAACAGAAGCAAATCGATTTACTATGCTCAGACAGTTGAAATTAATTGACGACACATGTCGACTCGACTATATTAGCATTATCGTACACAATCGTAGCCGAAAATCAAACATTCAGAAGTATAGGATACATGACTCGACTTATACTGATTAAAATAGAATGGTGCATCCGAGGAATCAGTTAGTTAGTACAAATTGGAATACAACCAATACGCATGCCGTATCAGAATAGGAGGAGAAGGATTCAGACAAACACAGATGTTCAAACAGAGTGGACGAACAAAAGTTGATAAAAATTCAAAACACAAATTGACACAAAACACGAACAGACATCTAATCCCTCACATGGACCAAACAAATAAGGGAAGAAGGCAGACTCACCTCAAATCTTGAAAAATCGGAAACCTTGAACCGGACTTGGACAGACTTTCTTAAGGCTGAACGGACTTTAATCGAAGTGTTTCTCAGATGAGAAACACTTCGATTAAGGTCCCTTGGACCTTAATTTCTTTGGCTCGAACGGGTATGAACTAGTGACGAGGAACTACAAAGTTCCAAAACTCAGATCCGGGATTCATGTTTCCCTGGTTAGATTCGGACCAAACCAAGTATGGTTCGGTCACGAGGGGGGTCTGGGGAGTATCTGGTACAAAACTGGGGTTGGTTGGGTCAGATCGAGTTTTGACTCGAATCTTCGAATGAAGATTCGAGGACCTGGGGGTGATTCGAAACATGGGGTTGGTAGATTTGGGTTCAGGATGGCCTGGGGGTCCTATGGTGTTCAAGGGAAGGTCACCGGCATCCATGCCGCCGGCTTTCATGGCGGAAGTATGCAGAGGCGGCTAGGGTTTTAGGTGTTGTGGTGAAGACGACGAAGGCTGGGGTTTGGATAGGGGGGGCAGGGTAGTGTTATGCGCTTATATAGTTAGTGGGCAAGTGGATCCTGGCCGTTGGATGAGACGAGATGAAGGGCCAGGATCCTTCGGCTAACAGGGAACGACGTCGTTTCAAGGGTAAGGGGTTGGGGTCGGTCCGGGTGTAAATGGGTCGGGTTTGTTGATGGGTTATGGGGATTGATCTTGGCCGTTGATCACTCTGAGATCAACGGCCCAGATCAGGCACGACTCAAACGACGTCGTTTGGACGTCCTGGGCATCAGGTGACCTGGGCTGGGCAGGCCTGGGTCTTGGGCTGTTTGTTTGGGCCAATTTTGTTAAAATTGGCCCAAGTCCGGAAGGGGTTTTTTTTTTTTTTTTTTTCTTCTTATTTATTTTAAAACAAAGCTAAGCCAAAAAAAATCAAATTAAAATTAAATACACACTCAAATACAATTATTTGCACACATACTAAAATATTTCAAAACCGGTAAAGTCAAACCAAATAAAATCACGGACGAAAATGCCTATTCACGATTTTCTATTTAACGACCGAATTACGGTTTGAATTACGCAGGACACATATATATTTTTTGAATTTTATTTTAATAAAGTAAATAAATAAGAATGGGCCAAAATCACAAATAAATCCACAAGGTGCCGTACAGAAATCCGAAATTGTACAGCGGGGCCAATTATATATTTTTTTATTTCTTTTTGGAGCGATTGTCGTGTGAAGCAAAAATCACGTGCTCACAGCTGCCCCTCTTTGTTCGGAAACACGAAGGGTTTTCGTGCAAAGATCAAGTGAGCGTGTATGAGCGATTTTTGCCTATAGACCACTCCGTATGAAGCATTTTTTGAAAGATCTGACCGAATCTTGCTTCAAAGATTTCCTACATATCCTGGGCTAAACAGGAATCAGGTCGATGTAGTTCGAGAAGTTTTGGTAGCTGGGGCTACCATGGGACTGCAATGCTTGCCGCTACTGCTGCTGCTGTTGCCACTGCTACGTCACTGACCGCCTTATTACAACCAAGCGAAAATTGGAAACTGAACTAACTACTTTTATGCATGTCAACTGCTAGTTACAAGATTCCTATCTATGATTCTTTTACGACTTGATCTTGGGTCTTAGCTGATTCTGCTTGTAGACTCTGATCTGAAACTTGATGCTTGCGAGTTGCGGCGACTTGTTTTTTAATCTCCGGGATACCGAATAAAATGTGACCGGCAGAGGTCAGGACCTTAGTCAAATGTTGGAGTTGATTTGCTTTCCCTTTACTCTGATATCTCGGGATATCTCTTTTTTGTCTTTTTCTTCTTTGATTCCGAACTGGGATTTATCTCTGGGTCATTTCGATCCATGTGGCTCGAGGTCAGACCTGCGGGAGAAAAGAAACAAACAAACGAAATTTTCTGCCCCAGTTTCACTAGGAAAATTTCGTTACTTATTCACCAGGAAGTTCATAAATTTGATGAAAGAGGATATGCGTGCTCAGTTCAGGGTTGGAGCCCTAATATCGACTAGCTGGGGAAAGGTTCAGTGTAGGGTTTAAAACCCTTACGCCAAACAAAGGAAGAATTCAGTTTAGGGTTTAAAACCCTAATGCTGCCTAAAAGGAAAAAAGTTCAGTTTAGGGTTTAAAACCCTAATGCTGACTAAAAAGGAAAATTCAGTTTAGGGTTTAAAACCCTAATGCTGATTGGCTGGAAAAGCTCAGTTTAGAGTTTAGAACTCTAATGCTGGCTAAAGGAAAATTCAGTTTAGGGTTTAAAACCCTAATGCTGATTGCATGGAAAAGCTCAGTTTAGAGTTTAAAACTCTAATGCTGGCTAAAAGGAAAAGTTCAGTTTAGGGTTTAAAACCCTAATGCTGACTAAAGGAAAATTCAGTTTAGGGTTTAAAACCCTAATGCTGATTGCATGGAAAAGCTCAGTTTAGAGTTTAAAACTCTAATGCTGGCTAAAAGGAAAAAGTTCAGTTTAGGGTTTAAAACCCTAATGCTGACTAAAGGAAAATTCAGTTTAGGGTTTAAAACCCTAATGCTGATTGCATGGAAAAGCTCAGTTTAGAGTTTAAAACTCTAATGCTGGCTAAAAGGAAAAAGTTCAGTTTAGGGTTTAAAACCCTAATGCTGACTAAAGGAAAATTCAGTTTAGGGTTTAAAACCCTAATGCTGATTGCATGGAAAAGCTCAGTTTAGAGTTTAAAACTCTAATGCTGGCTAAAAGGAAAAGTTCAGTTTAGGGTTTAAAACCCTAATGCTGACTAAAGGAAAATTCAGTTTAGGGTTTAAAACCCTAATGCTGATTGCATGGAAAAGCTCAGTTTAGAGTTTAAAACTCTAATGCTGGCTAAAAGGAAAAGTTCAGTTTAGGGTTTAAAACCCTAATGCTGACTAAAGGAAAATTCAGTTTAGGGTTTAAAACCCTAATGCTGATTGCATGGAAAAGCTCAGTTTAGAGTTTAAAACTCTAATGCTGGCTAAAAGGAAAAGTTCAGTTTAGGGTTTAAAACCCTAATGCTGACTAAAGGAAAACTCAGTTTAGGGTTTAAAACCCTAATGCTGATTGCATGGAAAAGCTCAGTTTAGAGTTTAAAACTCTAATGCTGGCTAAAAGGAAAAGTTCAGTTTAGGGTTTAAAACCCTAATGCTGACTAAAGGAAAATTCAGTTTAGGGTTTAAAACCCTAATGCTGATTGCATGGAAAAGCTCAGTTTAGAGTTTAAAACTCTAATGCTGGCTAAAAGGAAAAGTTCAGTTTAGGGTTTAAAACCCTAATGCTGACTAAAGGAAAACTCAGTTTAGGGTTTAAAACCCTAATGCTGATTGCATGGAAAAGCTCAGTTTAGAGTTTAAAACTCTAATGCTGGCTAAAAGGAAAAAGTTCAGTTTAGGGTTTAAAACCCTAATGCTGACTAAAGGAAAATTCAGTTTAGGGTTTAAAACCCTAATGCTGATTGCATGGAAAAGCTCAGTTTAGAGTTTAAAACTCTAATGCTGGCTAAAAGGAAAAAGTTCAGTTTAGGGTTTAAAACCCTAATGCTGACTAAAAGGAAAATTCAGTTTAGGGTTTAAAACCCTAATGCTGATTGCATGGAAAATTCAGTTTAGAGTTTAAAACTCTAATGCTGGCTAAAAGGAAAAGTTCAGTTTAGGGTTTAAAACCCTAATGCTGACTAAAGGAAAATTCAGTTTAGGGTTTAAAACCCTAATGCTGATTGCATGGAAAAGCTCAGTTTAGAGTTTAAAACTCTAATGCTGGCTAAAAGGAAAAGTTCAGTTTAGGGTTTAAAACCCTAATGCTGACTAAAGGAAAATTCAGTTTAGGGTTTAAAACCCTAATGCTGATTGCATGGAAAAGCTCAGTTTAGAGTTTAAAACTCTAATGCTGGCTAAAAGGAAAAGTTCAGTTTAGGGTTTAAAACCCTAATGCTGACTAAAGGAAAATTCAGTTTAGGGTTTAAAACCCTAATGCTGATTGTATGGAAAAGCTCAGTTTAGAGTTTAAGACTCTAATGCTGGCTAAAAGGAAAAGTTCAGTTTAGGGTTTAAAACCCTAATGCTGACTAAAGGAAAATTCAGTTTAGGGTTTAAAACCCTAATGCTGATTGCATGGAAAAGCTCAGTTTAGAGTTTAAAACTCTAATGCTGGCTAAAAGGAAAAGTTCAGTTTAGGGTTTAAAACCCTAATGCTGACTAAAGGAAAATTCAGTTTAGGGTTTAAAACCCTAATGCTGATTGCATGGAAAAGCTCAGTTTAGAGTTTAAAACTCTAATGCTGGCTAAAAGGAAAAGTTCAGTTTAGGGTTTAAAACCCTAATGCTGACTAAAGGAAAATTCAGTTTAGGGTTTAAAACCCTAATGCTGATTGTATGGAAAAGCTCAGTTTAGAGTTTAAGACTCTAATGCTGGCTAAAAGGAAAAGTTCAGTTTAGGGTTTAAAACCCTAATGCTGACTAAAGGAAAATTCAGTTTAGGGTTTAAAACCCTAATGCTGATTGCATGGAAAAGCTCAGTTTAGAGTTTAAAACTCTAATGCTGGCTAAAAGGAAAAGTTCAGTTTAGGGTTTAAAACCCTAATGCTGACTAAAGGAAAATTCAGTTTAGGGTTTAAAACCCTAATGCTGATTGCATGGAAAAGCTCAGTTTAGAGTTTAAAACTCTAATGCTGGCTGAAAGGGAAAAGTTCAGTTTAGGGTTTAAAACCCTAATGCTGACTGGCTGGGGATAAAGCTCGAGAATACTACACGATCTATTTTTGAGTTTTCTTGTTTTAGATAAAAGGGAGTTTCGTGGAAGCTTACCTTTCGAGTGAATTCCTTATTGTCAAAATGTTTCTTGTACCTTCCTCTTTGGGCGACACCTGCTTCTTGCACGGTTGTCTTGGATTATACCTGTTTCAACTTTTCAGATAAAGAACAATTGTTAGTTCGGAAATGACGGTCGGTTCGGTGACCTCGATCGTTCCCAGTTGCTTTGTTGCGTCTTCATTTCTGTTGTGAAGTCCCGCCATTGATTTGATTCATATGCCGAAACCCTTTGGACCGCTCAGGCTTGTATTTCCAGATTCTGTGATGATTTGCCTCGTAAGGCTCTCTTTTTTTTGTGTCCCGTTTTGCTTGGAGGTTCTCAACGGGGGTTTTATTGGAGGTATTTTGTGGGGATTTGTACAAAAGGGAAGCTTTGTGGGGAATATTTACAAAGTGGATTCTTTGTGTGGATTTTGTACAATGGGCATGCTGGGGGATTTATTTCAAAGTGGGATTTCTAGAATTTGTTGGGGTAAGCTTGTTGGGGATGTCTACCAAAGGACCCGCTGGGATGTGCTGGGGAGATTCCATTTTTTTCTTTCTTTTTTTCTTATAATTTTATAATTTGGGGAGATTCTGTGGGAGATTGTACAAGACTCTGTTGGGATTTGTACAGGGGGAGACTCTGTGGGGATTTGTCCGAAGGTGGACTTGCTGGGGAAGATTTCAAGATTTCTCTCTTTTCCTTTTCTCCGGAACACCATCAAACGTCATGATTCATCATGCTTGGGTAATCATATCAACGAGATGAGGTGCTTTCCTTCATGAGACGGGATTCCGTGTAAACAAACCATGCCACCTACCCTTTCCGGTGTGTCCTGAACTCGGGGTTAAAATGCGAAAGGGATTCGAAAAGAAACAAAAGGGGAAAACAAATCAGAAAAGAAATACCCTTTTCGGGGAGAGAAAGACTTATCTGAGGAAGATAATGCTGGCTTTAAATGACATGACATGCCTTTTGGACTGGACGTCTGACCTTCCATGAACTTGCGTTTTCCTAGACCAGAACAGATCTGTGGTTCCAAAACTGGTGGAACTTTGCCGCGACCTTCTTGGGGTGGCGTCATTCCTTTTCGGCCAACAGCGCCCTTTGCGGGTTTTCACTGGCTGACCTCTCTCATTTCTCTTCCTGTCGTCGCTTGATAGCACTCTTTGCGAGTTTCTACTAAACAAACTCTCTCATTTTGGTTTCTCTTCTCCCGTCGCCTCGTGGTGCCCGAAGGTTTTCACCGCCGAGACTCTCTCATTTTATTTCTCTCAACTCAGGGTGTGCTGGTTTCCTTTTGTGATGCTTATTGGTTTCCCACCATCTTTGGTAATTGATTTGAAGGCTTGTACCTGGTGAAGAGAGGTAGCTGATACTAAACTTCTCAAGTGTCTGACATGCCCCGGTTTTCCATTTCAGGGTGAATGGGATTTTGTTGTTGGTGTGACTGAACCTCAGGGAGAGGCTGCCTACGTATCCTTTCGGAATCAAGTCAAACGTAGTTCAGGCCTCAATCAATGTTTTTTTTTTTTTTTTTTTTTTTTTTTTATATATAACGGCTCAAAAGGTAGTAGCGAGAATTGGGTAGTGTTTGGGGAGTAGTGGGGAATAAACACCTTCGCCCTTTTCAACGTGTCAGGACCACTTGGAGTATGATCTAGACGTAGTACCTCTTGACTGCATCTGCATTCACCGCTGTGTCAGGGTCATTTCCTTCGATATCACCTAAATACAATGCTCCTCTTGGCAATATTTTCCTTACGATGTATGGGCCTTTCCAATTTGGGGCAAACTTTCCTTTTGCTTCTTCATGATGCGGCAGAATACGCCTCAGTACCAATTGTCCCACTTCGAAATTCCGAGGTCGGACTTTCTTGTTGTAAGCACGGGCCATCCTTCGTTGGTATAACTGTCCGTGACAAACTGCAGCCATCCGCTTTTCGTCAATCAACGTCAATTGCTCCAGTCGAGTCTTAACCCACTCGCTGTCCTCGATTTCTGCTTCGACAATGATTCGAAGTGAAGGAATCTCTACCTCTGCCGGTATTACGGCCTCGGTTCCATAAACCAAAAGATAAGGAGTCGCTCCCACCGATGTGCGCACCGTAGTGCGATACCCCAATAACGCAAAAGGTAACTGCTCATGCCACTGTCGGGAACTTTGTATTGTTTTCCTCAAAATCTTCTTGATGTTTTTATTCGCAGCTTCTACAGCACCATTGGCTTTCGGCCGATAAGGAGTGGAATTCCTGTGTGTTATCTTGAATTGCTCGCACACATCTCCCATCAAGTGACTATTCAAGTTTGCTGCATTATCTGTAATGATAGTCGCAGGAATACCGAAGCGACAGATAAGATTTGAGTGTACAAAATCCACTACAGCTTTCTTGGTGACCGACTTGAGAGTGACAGCCTCTACCCACTTTGTGAAGTAATCGATGGCAACCAGTATAAACCTGTGTCCATTCGAAGCCTTTGGTTCAATTGGTCCAATAACGTCCATGCCCCAAGCGACAAATGGCCAAGGTGCGGACATGGGATGCAGTTCTGTGGGAGGTGCATGAATCAAATTACCGTGCACCTGACACTGATGACACTTCCGGACAAAGCTAAAGCAATCCTTTTCCATGGTCATCCAGTAATAACCTGCTCTAAGGATCTTCTTCGCTAAGACATACCCGTTCATGTGAGGTCCACACACACCTGCGTGTACTTCGTGCATGATTTTTCTCGCTTCCTCGATATCGACACATCTTAAGAGATTGAGGTCCGGAGTCCTCTTATATAACAATTCACTGCTCAAAAAGAAACCACTTGCATGTCGCCTAATGGTCCTCTTTTGATCTCCAGTTGCATGCTCGGGGTATTCTTGTGTCTTCAAGAATTTCTTGATGTCATGGTACCAAGGCTGCGTATTTGATCCCGCCTCGATTACACTGCAGTAACCGTGTCTTTCCTTGATTTGGATTTCCAAAGGATCGACGTGGGCGTTGCCCGGGTAGGGTAGCATAGAAGCCAAAGTAGCAAGTGCATCTGCCAGTTCATTGTGAAACCTCGGAATATACCTGAATTCTATTGAGTTAAAGCGCTTGCTGAGGTCCTCCACATGTTGTCGGTATGGGATAAGTTTGACATCCCGAGTTTCCCATTCGCCTTGAACTTGCCGGATGATCAGGTCAGAGTCTCCCATAATCAGTAAGTCTTTGACATCCTGATCGATTGCCATATGTATGCCCATAATGCAGGCTTCATATTCAGCTGTATTATTTGTGCAGAAGAAACGAAGTCTAGCCGTGGCGGGATAATGCTGACCGGCAGGTGAGATCAAAATTGCCCCGATCCCTATACCCTTGGTATTCACGGCTCCGTCAAAGAACATCTTCCAAACATGAGCTTCCTCCGAGATCGCTTCTACGGTGTTTACCTCTTCATCTGGAAAATAGGTATCCAATGGCTGGTATTCCTCATCGACCGGGTTTTCGGCCAAATGATCTGCTAACGCCTGGGCTTTCATTGCCGTGCGAGTGATATAAACTATGTCGAACTCCGTAAGCAAGATTTGCCATTTAGCCAGTCTCCCAGTAGGCATTGGTTTCTGAAATATATATTTCAAGGGATCCAACCTGCTTATGAGGAATGTAGTGTGTGCTTGGAGATAATGCCTCAGCTTTTGAGCAACCCATGTGAGAGCGCAGCATGTCTTCTCCAACAGAGTGTATTTGGCCTCGTAGCTGGTGAATTTCTTGCTCAGGTAGTAGATCGCCTGTTCCCTTTTCCCGGTCACGTCGTGTTGCCCCAGGACGCAGCCGAAGGAGTTCTCCAAGACTGTCAGATACAAGAAAAGTGGCCTTCCTGGTTCGGGAGGGACCAAGACTGGGGGATTCGAAAGGTACTCTTTGACTTTATCAAAGGCTTCTTGACACTCCGTTGTCCACTTAATCGCCGCATCCTTTCTTAACAACTTGAATATGGGCTCACACGTGCTTGTCAGCTGGGCAATAAACCGACTGATGTAGTTCAGCCTGCCCAAAAGACTCATCACGTCTTTCTTCGTTCTTGGGGGAGGTAGATCTTTGATAGATTTTATCTTAGTCGGATCTAGCTCGATACCTCTCCTGCTTACGATGAAACCCAAAAGTTTACCTGACGGAACTCCGAAAGCGCATTTGGCTGGATTTAGCTTCAAGTCATACTTCCTTAGCCTCTCGAAGAATTTCCTCAAGTCTTGGATGTGGTTATCCTGCGTCCTGGACTTGACTATAACATCGTCCACGTACACCTCTATTTCCTGATGCATCATGTCATGGAAAATGGCGGTCA
The DNA here is from genome assembly GCF_000715075.1 of Nicotiana tabacum. Taxonomy (NCBI): domain Eukaryota; kingdom Viridiplantae; phylum Streptophyta; class Magnoliopsida; order Solanales; family Solanaceae; genus Nicotiana; species Nicotiana tabacum. Next base: position 56,315,769 of record NC_134084.1, read on the forward strand.
TGGCCCTCATGTAAGTAGCCCCAGCATTCTTTAAACCAAATGGCATGACCCGATAACAGTAGGTGCCCCAAGGCGTGGTGAAGGCAGTTTTCTCGGCATCCTCTTCATCCATCAATACCTGATGATACCCAGCGTAACAATCTACGAAAGACTGTATCTCGTGCTTGGCGCAATTATCAACGAGGATGTGGATGTTGGGCAGCGGGAAATTATCTTTAGGACTTGCTCTGTTCAGATCTCGGTAATCTACACATACTCGAGTTTTCCCGTCCTTTTTCGGTACTGGAACCACATTCGCCAACCATGTTGTATATTGGACTACCCGGATCACTCCTGTTTTCAGTTGCTTGGTGATCTCCTCTTTAATTTTGTCACTGACCTCGGTTTTGAACTTTCGTTGCTTTTGTTGAACCGGAGGACAATCAGGATGAATCGGCAATTTGTGAACCACTAGATCGACACCTAGTCCCGGCATGTCATCATATGACCAAGCAAACACGTCTTTAAATTCAAGAAGAAGTTGAACTATCGCCTCTCGCGTTTTCTTGTCCGTGTGAATGCTTATCTTGGTCTCCCGGATTTCTTCCGGGGTTCCTAAATTTACCGGTTCAGTGTCATTCAGATTTGGCTTAGGTTTATTCTCGAAATATTCCAACTCTCGGTTTATCTCCCTAAAAGCCTCTTCCGCATCATATTCTGGTTCTGGATTCATTAATTCGCAGTTAAATAGCTCATTGTGATCCGGGCGTGAAGTCCGCAAGCATGTCATATTTAAAGCCGCATTATTAGGACTGAAAAGGAAGATAAGAGGAAAAGTAATAAAATCAGAACGAAAGAAAGAAAGGAAAGCAATGAAGATTTTTTTTTCATTTTCTTTGGAAAATTGGAAGACAACAACGTTTACAACTAGGAATTCGGAATAACAAATGAAAAGAAGAAAACGTTCAAGTTATGTCCCGGGGATAACTTGTGATACAGGAAAGGTGGCAGGACAAATCTACCCGGACTTCCGTCTAGTTGGGAATGGCGTGATCTCCCAGTTTTGGAGCTTGGCGTTTGGCCCCATGTATATCATCTCAGCAGTGCTCGTGCCTTCGCCTGGTTGAACCATGTGGACCTCGTAGAGCATTTCCCTCATTGCCCCACATATTCCCTCGATTTCCTCAACTGTGAAGACCTCATCTTCTTCTTCTTCAGTGTACCCTGGCCTGACAAAAGTCGCATGTAAATCCGGCAGTGGTTGAGGCAACTTCCAGCCCTCATTTCTCCTTTTCTTTGCCCATTTTTCGTGTGCTGGAGTAGGTTTGAAACCTAGTCCAAAAGGTTTCTTGATGACTGGTAAAGTAATGGGTTCCGTCATTCCCTGAAGGGTTCGTCCAAGCCCCTTCCCTGGCCTAAATCCGTGTCGGATCATCTCTTTGGCCACCATAACCGAAGCGTTAGACAAGAAAGGCTGGGGGCAAGGTACTCCTTCTTCGTGCTGCTCTGCCAATACCACCTCGAAAGCTTGATAGACCGTATGCTCACTCCCTTCTCTTGGTTCAAGATACGGGATAGATGGGTCCCGATAAATGGCATGTTCATCTTCTCCATGGACCACGATCTCTTGGTCTTCATACTCGAACTTCACCATCTGGTGAAGAGTAGAAGGCACGGCCCCTGCCGCATGGATCCAAGGCCTGCCAAGGAGGAAATTGTATGATGTGTCCATGTCTATCACTTGGAAAGTGACTCGAGATTCGACTGGTCCTATGACCAGCAACAGGTCTATTTCTCCCATGGTGTCTCTCTTGATACCATCGAAAGCTCTCACGCAGACGTTGTTGGGTCGGATTCTTCCGGTCTCAATTTCCATTCTTTGCAGCGTGGAGAGCGGGCAGATGTCAACACCTGATCCCCCATCCAGCATCACCCGCTTGACATAGTAGTCCTCACATTTGACTGTTAAATGCAATGCCTTGTTGTGTGCGGCTCCTTCCGGGGGTAGATCGTTCTTGCTGAAGGAGATTTGGTTGATGGCGAAGAATCTTTCTGTCATCCGCTCTAGTTGCTCCACCGAGGTTTCGACCGGTACGTATGCTTCATTCAGGGTTTTCAGCAGGATCTTTTGATGCTCGGTTGACCTCATTAATAGTGACAGCATGGACACCTGCTCAGGGTGCTTGCGCAGCTGGTCTATCACTTCATAATCTGGCATCTTCATCTGCTTGAAGAACACTTCCGCTTCTTCAACACTCACAGGCTCCTTTGGAGGGAAGCGCCTTTGTGTGGCGTTGTTCAGTTCTTGGGTATTTGAGTACCCTCCAACGAAAGTATTTTCTGGAAGTTCTTCCATGACCTCCTTACCTTTGTATGTTACCAAAGTCTTTTGATAATTCCACGGTACTGTGGACGGGTTGGTCATTGGCTTTTGTGGCACGCGTCCGATAACCACTGGCTCATTCAGCCGAGGTGGTTGAATCGTCCCCCGGACCACATAGGCCCCTTTTGGCACATACATAGGTTTTGTCTTTTTGATCCCGAAGTTCTGCGTCTTCTTGGCTTGACCTCGCGGTATGTAAAGAACTCCACCCTTTGCCGGTACCACTTTCTTCTCCACCTTCTTTTCAGGCTTGCTTTCTGCAGCCTTGGCCTCCTCCCCCTTTTCTGATTTCTGGTCTATTTCAGGCCTCCTCGCTGTGTCGACAATGGCAATTATGGCTTTCAAGGCAGGGTCGAACTCTTTGTCTTCACAAATCATGCCGATCAGCGGCCCATTATTATGAGCGGGCAATGGATTGTTAGTTACATTTGGGATCTCTTCGTCCCTTAGCACTATCTTCCCCTGCTCTATCAAATTTTCGACCACTCTTTTCAATGACCAGCAGTCGTTTGTATCATGACCCTCGGCCCCTGAATGATAGGCGCATCTGACTCCGGCTTTGTAAGAAGGAGATGTCGGGTTTTGCCTTGTTTGAGGGATGGGTTGTAGGAAACCCAACTGAACCAACTTTGGGAACAAAGTCGAGTATGGCTCACCGATGGGCGTGAAAGTCCGCCGTCGAGGTGGCTCTTGGGAGCGGTAGTTATTTTGAGGGGGTTGTGGGTTATAGTGGTTGCGGTAAGGAGGCTGATTTCTGGGAGGTGGAGCTGGGCCTCGGCTGGCTTGTTGTGGTGAATGGTTATAAGGTTGGGCATTCATGACCATATAAGGTTGATGAGCATATGCCGCATTTGAGTGGGGGTAGTAGTGTTGTGAGGCCCTTTCCGGAAAATGGGGCCTGTGATGACGATACTCCCTTGCTTCAGAGGCTGCCATAGCCGTTTCTTCCTTCTTCTTCCCCCTTGTCGTTCCTCCAGACCCACTTTGGATGGCCTGAGAGGTTGCCCTTAGGGCTGCTTGACTCAGAATCCGACCCGTTTTCAGCCCATTCTCTACCATTTCTCCTATCTTGATTGCTTCCGCGAATGGCTTACCCATGGCCGACATCATGTTTTGGAAATAGTCAGACTCTTGAGCCTGGAGAAAGGTAGTGACCATTTCCACTTCATCCATGGGAGGCTTCACTCTCGACGCCTGTTCACGCCACTTAATAGCATACTCTCTAAAACTTTCCGACGGCTTCTTCTTCAAATTCGACAGAGAGTTTCGGTCTGGCGCAATGTCGATGTTATACTGGAATTGCTTTACAAAATCTCTGGCGAGATCATCCCATATATGCCATCGGGACATTTCCTGATCCATATACCATTCCGAAGCTATCCCTACTAAGCTTTCCCCAAAATATGCCATGAGCAGTTCTTCTTTTCCGCCGGCTCCCCGCAATTGGTTGCAGTATTTCTTAAGATGTGCAATGGGGTCACCGTGCCCATCATATTTCTCGAACTTGGGGGTCTTGAAACCCGTCGGCAGGTGCACGTGAGGGAACATGCACAGGTCGGTGTAAGAGACGCTCTTTTGCCCGCTCAAACCTTGCATATTCTTCAAACTTTGTTCAAGGCTTCTCATTCTCTTAGCAATCTCATTTTGTTCTGCAATCCTGGGGTTCTGTTCCTGTCCCGGTGCGAGTTCGCACTGAGGCGGTAGAGGATTATTGTTGGTAGCGAACCTGGTTGGTTCCATTGAGAACGATGGTGCTTGGAATGTAAAAGAGGATGAGTCAAAGCTTGGCTTGTATGTGGCAGGCTGTGCCGTAGCTGGGCAAGGCGATGCAGTAAAGATATTCATGCTTGCATCGGTGGCCGACATTCGGGGATGAGGCTCAGAAGGTGATCCGGCGGAGAAAACGGAGTTGGCTGGATACCCGAATGGGGTAGCAGGGTAATTTATGGGGACATTAGAAGTCCCACCTGACCTGGAGAATAATTCAGGGAATCCGGGGACGACACTTGGCGGCTCTTTCCCGTTGTTCCAATCATCCAGCATTTCCAACATGCGGAGCCGTAGGATTCTATTTTCTTCTGCAGTTGCGGATTCAGGCGTGAGGACGGCTGAGATTGAGCTCTCCTCAGAGACGGGGACTGTTTGCAATGGAATTTCCGAAGACATTTCCACACTTCCTTTTGACCTGGTGAAGTAGGTGTGAGTACTGTTTCTGGTCCTAACAATAGGTAGTTGAACACCTCTCTTTGACCTCGTGAAGTATGAATGCGAGGCCAGACTTTCACCAAACCAACCGTCTTTTCAAAAACCCTGGAAATGTGCTCAGTGACAAGCGCACGGTTAATTTGTAGCAAATAACAGATAGTTAATCTCACGTTGGGCATGATGCACCTATACAGTTAAGTGGATTACTATATGTCTGCTACGAGAGCATGCGTCATTCCGGTATTTTCCTCTTATTCCCCCCTTTTTCTTTTTTTTTTTTTTTTTTTTTCATTTATTTTTATATTTTTTTTTTTTTTTTATTTATTTTCATTTATTTTTCTTTTATATATTTTTTGTAGCAAAATAAAATGCGATCGGATCCGATGAGGATTGCCTACGTATCACGATACTCACGTGAATCAGATCATTACGTAGTTCGAAAACACAAATGAGCATGAAAGAAGCAAATTCTTTATTATTGAAGCAGTCTATTACAAACTACATTTTGCAAAAGAAAAAGCAAACTTTGAAAATAAACCTAGACTCAAAAAAAATAGACTAAAAATCACCCTGATAATAAAAAAAAAAACAGGCAGAAGATGCTAAGATACAGATTTGACCTATGAATGCATTATGGTTTTAAAAATTGGTTTCCGCGGGGCGTCGTTCGGCCTCGCCGCGGTCCTAGGCGTGAGATCCCTCTCAAGTTGCTCTAGCTCGTGCATAGTCTGCTTGACATAAACCATTACTGCCGAGAGGAAGGTAACACTAGACATGTTCTCACATCGTAGACATCGTCTGGTGATGGCGTGGGCAACGGCTTTGATCCTATCTCTGGTTTGCTTCTTCTCTACAAGCAGGTGCTTTATCTGATCGCTGCATATCTTGAAGACTTGAACATCTTGCACGTGTTGATGCTTCAATCGCCGTACTTCCAATTTCATATGGGCTATTGTGTCATACCAGTATCTGCTTTCCATTTGGAAATCCTTGGCCTGACTAGCTGCTTTGATTTCAAGTGCTGCCATCTCTCTCTTTATTTTAGCAATAGTCTTCTCGTGGTCGCCTTCCAATTGATTCAGGTGTCTGCGATGTTTATCTGCTCTTGTATCCCACTGTGCCTTGAGCTCTGCTATGATGTTTTCAGATTTTTCCAAACCATCTCGCCATTCCCTGATTTCACCTTTTAGCCCTTTTATCAGCTGCTCGTCCGATCGACGCCTTGGTTGTCTATCTGCATCCAACCTTATCTGTTTGATCTGGGCTCTGAGCATTTCATTTTCTTGAATCAACCTGTTCCGTTCTCCCAGATCGGTAGCAACCTGCACGTTGTGTTCATATTTCAATTTTTCCACTTGTTGCTTTAACCCGCTGATTTCGGTGCAATAGCCTCTTTCTTTTGCTAACCAATCCCACTGCTTTTGTGATGATTCGGTAAAATTCCGGATGTGGGGTCTCTTAGCGGGCCTTTCGTGCTCGAGTTCCCTTCTGTACCATGCAAGGTAACCTGGCGCCGTTTCTCCTTTGGCTTGATCCCGCACGCAAGTATCTGATTTCAAATATTGACCCTCATTCCAGATTTGGCGAATCTTTGCTTCTGGGAACTGTCCGTTAGGACTTATCTCGATTGCTTGAGTGCTTAGATCTTCCTCACGAGGTACTGTCTGGCATTTTCCGAACTGTCTTAAAACTCGGCCGGGTGCGTAAGGTTGAATGCTCTTAAGCCCCATTAGCAAGAAATGAGTTTTAGTTGCTGACATATATAAGACCTCATCAACGGGCAACCATCCCAACTTCCATTGTATTTGGCTGGCAGTAAGAGCTTGAAAGAACGAGGTCCAAGCCAGGACTCCTTCGGGCAAACTGATCTCTTTGGCTCTTGCGTAAGATTCTTCTATGCGGGTCTTATCCGGGGAGCCACGACTCAAAATCTCGGAATGATGGCAAAGGTGCTCGGTCATCCATATCTGCAGGAGCAAGTTACAACCTTCGAAGAAATTTCCCCCAGCTTTACAAGCTGTGAGAGCTCGAAAGATGTCGGATACCACCATAGGCGCGAGAGTACTGTCACTTTGCGTGAGTAAAGTGCTGACGACCCCCGATATCTTCAAATCAATGTTTCCATCTTTCCTGGGAAATACCAGAAGTCCCAGAAACGTTATCATGAACGCCACCCGTCTGTGCTCGTCCCACTTCTGACGAACTCCTTTGCTGCACAGTTTGTTGATTGGATTATTGAATCCCCCCTCGTGACCGTATCTATCATATATGAAGCATGGAGTACAGAATCCGGCTGCTAGATCCGGGTTGTGGACTGTTCTAGGTATTTTCAATGAATCCAGGAACCGATGTACTGTGACGACTCTTGGGGCGACCAAGTATTTTTCCCTCAACGGAAGTTCAGTATTCCCGATGTATCCGGCCATTTCTTCCAAAGTTGGGGTGAGCTCAAAATCAGGGAAATGGAAAACATTGTGCGCCGGGTCCCAATAGGTAACCAAAGCTCTTATGATATCTCCCCGAGGCTGGATTTCCAACAGACCCACAAGACCTTTCAGATTTTTCTTAACCTCATTTTGCCCTTCAACACCTAGATCATTCCACCATAGCCGTAACTTGATAGGGATTTTGGTCATTATTGAAAAATGTTCATTTTGCATCGTGCTCATCCTGCACATTTATTAAGGTGATTTTAACAAAAATGACTGACTCAAAATATTTTACAGAGGGGACCAAGCTTTGAACACGACCTTTAAGCACTTCGGGGACGAAGATTTTAAGGCTGTGTGGGTCTAAAAATGCTAAGCAAAACCCAAAAGTGGCTATTTATGCAAAGTCAGCCTTCCGGCGTCCCCTTTCGGGAACATTCGGCTATTCATGTCAAAACAGCATCACCTGACTTATTTATGACTCTTTAAAAATTTGAAACATATATTTTTTTTGATTTTGGCTATTTTAGCAAAATGGGGGTTGAACCCGACGAGGGTTGCCTACGTATCTCACATCCGGTGAGAATCAAACCGGCGTAGTTCGGGGATATCGTAAAATAGGGAAAAAATCGAATAAACCTAGAAATCAAGAATGCGTATTTTTTACATTTTTGAAAAGAGATAAAGATTATATTGTATTTCTTTTTAGGAAAAATTTGGACTTTTAGTCTGAATTCATAAAAGGGGCACTACGAAAGAAACAACACATTTTTTGAATTATGAATTTGATTTTTTTTTTTTTTTTTTTTACTTTTTTTTTTTTACTTTAAAAATAAATACCCCTTTTTTTTGATTTTGAAAGTGATAAAAGAAGATTTTTATAAATTTTTTTTTAATAATTCAAACTAAGAAGACAAATTTTGTTTTTATTCTTTCTTTTTCTTTTTTTTTAGAACAATTCCGGTGAGGTTTTGACAATACTTGAACATTGGTTTTATTTTTCCAAAATAAGTAATTATCCTTCCACGTTGCTATTTTCCTCTTTTTTTTAGAAACCGGTCAGCATGCGGAACCGAAGCAAATAAATGCACAAAACAAATAGGATGCAGCAGGGTGGTCTTTTCAATTCAGGTTGCCTGTCCTAGACGGACCCAACCCCTGTGTTGAGCCCCCTAAGTCAAATGCAACATAATGCAAATAAACGTTCCTACTAGGGATCCGGCATGAAGTTTCGTTATACTAGGTTTAAACCTTGGTATTTGTTCTAGACTGTGTACCCGAGCGGACCAACTCGAGTCGAGGAGGGGCTACGTACCGGGGACCCGCGAGATCGTCCGGCTTTGTAACTTGTCCGTCCTCTTTCTTATTTTAGGTATTGACATTAACAGAATAGGGAGTCTCGACCAGCGAGCTTCTCCCCGGAGGTAAGAAGAGAAGGGTTTCGGCACAGTTTATATACAGTTCAGATAATATCAAAGCGGTAAAAGACAGCATTTAGCACATTATGCAAAAACATGTAATAAAGATCAGATAATAAAGCCAAATATAACAATTATTCTAAGCTCGAATTCTTGAACCCTGAACCAGTGGTTCTGGGTCCACTATCCCCAGCAGAGTCGCCAGAGCTGTCACACCTCCTTTTTGCGCGCCCCCACCCCAAGGGGTAAGATGCGCGGGTGGAGTTTTTCCAATTTAAGTGACAATATTCGAAATGGGATTATTTATTTAATTCAGAGTCGCCACTTGGGAAAGGTTTGGTTTTTGGTGTCCCAAGTCACCGGTTTATCTTGAATCCCAAATCGAGGAAATTTTCGACTTTTCCAAGTGAAGTCTGCGAACCAGAAATTCTAAGTAAGGAATTCTGTTGACCCGAGGGAAGGTGTTAGGCACCCTCGAATCCCGTGGTTCTAGCACGGTCGCTTAAATTATTATAATGGCTAAATATCTGATTTAAATACAGGTTGTGACTTATGTGCTTTTATTAAGTTTAAACCGCTTTTATTATTATCATTTGTTTTATAGAATTGCAACGTCGTGAAAATGCACCTCAAACCACGTCACAGTCAATGCGCCCGTAGTTGTTAACACATTTCGACTCCGTCGAGATTTGGATTCGGGTCACATCAATGTGCACCCAAGTTTAACAGTGTAATTTATTAAGGGCGCCTAAGGGGGTCTAGTGCGTTATTATTTGTGGAAGGCCATGAAATTTATTAAATGGCCTATCCTGAATTCTAGATAATTATCAAGGTTATTTATTGAGGACCCCGCGATTTTCATCTCATTTGGCGAGGCTCGTCTCATTTTTTTTAGAAGGAACATCCTAAAGCGATTACATTTCTAATGTGTTTATCTCAAAAAAAAATAGAAGAAAAGATGCGTGCTATTTTTACTATGTGTTTGGCCCAAATCCAGATTTTTAGCTAATCATCCAATTAATTATTTACGGGATGAAGAAACATTGTACCTCATGTAAACATGCTTTGAACTTGATAAAAGAAACGTATATGGGATTGATGAAATGCTATGACTATTACAAGAGCTCCTTAACTTTAACTTATTCAAACAAGATTAATTAAGATTGCTTGTTAAGAAATGCGACTAATGGTATTTTACTCATCCTATAAACTGCTTCACGCAAACTGAAACTCAAGAGTTTGAAACTGTATTGTCTTTAGCTAAATCTTAAACAATCATTTGCCCCTACATATTCAAAACATGCTGAAATGGCGATTTTGAGTTAGCAATTGTATTAAAATGGCTGCACATTTCATGGATTGTATTTACATCTTATGTACTACCAAACGAATAAAATGTCACAGCTCCAGATGGGCATAAACTTTAATTAAGTACAACCTTACTAATGTGTCTCTATTAGGCTAACAGACCAAGAAACTGCGTATCTTAACAACATTAAAAAAGGCAATTCGTAAGCAATACAACAGGTGATTATAACTCCTTCAAATCTTTTGATTCATGCTTTCATTGTTACATCAAATGCGAGTCTTAGTATGTACCTGGATATTGGATACAACAGGAGAAGCAAGGGGTCAGTAGGGCAATAGAAGCGATACCAAACAACAGCAGTAACAGCAGGTGCCAAATAGAACAGAAATCCCAGTGCAAGAGGCCAATAAAGCCAATGGAGGAGAGGCAGAATGAGACAAATTCCCAGTAGTAATGGAGTCAGAGAATCAAGCAATCCAATTCCAGGGGAAGCCAACAAACAAATCCAAACAATAGACTTAACTGACACTTGAAGGAAAACAGGACTAACTTGGACAGTTTGAACAAAATGAGAATCGACAAACAGTAGGGAGAAGACAATTCCTGATTTTTGTGATATCTCTTTCCCTATCTCCTTTCTTTTCAAGTTCTAATATCAGTCCTCAATTTGAAATCTATTTGGTTTATCGAAGAGAAAACTTTTCCAGTTTCTGTTTTCAGAATTTGAAACTTTCAGATGTTCCCTCTCATTGCCTCTCTCTATCTCTGTATGCTTTTTCTGTGTATCTCTATCAACTCTCTCTTTCAAAACTCCTCACAGTGTGTGTGTGTTTCTTCTCTAATCCCCCTGTCCTAATCTCAGATCCTCCCCTTTTATAAGCCTCCACATCAAAACTTTTACAGCCTGTTAGATTAATCAGATACCCCTCCCATGTGCCCATTACTTTTCAGTTTCCACTCAACTATTTAAGTATTAATCCCATGACATTCCCTTAGCAGGCTTTAACTTTTTTACTTTATTATCTAAAAGCAAGTATGGGCAGTAAAATATATCTGACAGCATATACTGTCAGATTGTTTAAAACTTAAAAGCTTCTTAATGCAGAAAAACAGGCTGTGCACAAGGCACATGAGGTGCACCAATGCACATGCTGTGCACGAGTGCACATGCCTTCCAATTCAGGATTTAAACATAAACAATCCCTTTTTACATTGACTGGTCCAAATCAACAGCTATAGGTAAACGAAACTGATTCTGAATTGATTTCAACAAATGTTCAACAGAAGCAAATCGATTTACTATGCTCAGACAGTTGAAATTAATTGACGACACATGTCGACTCGACTATATTAGCATTATCGTACACAATCGTAGCCGAAAATCAAACATTCAGAAGTATAGGATACATGACTCGACTTATACTGATTAAAATAGAATGGTGCATCCGAGGAATCAGTTAGTTAGTACAAATTGGAATACAACCAATACGCATGCCGTATCAGAATAGGAGGAGAAGGATTCAGACAAACACAGATGTTCAAACAGAGTGGACGAACAAAAGTTGATAAAAATTCAAAACACAAATTGACACAAAACATGAACAGACATCTAATCCCTCACATGGACCAAACAAATAAGGGAAGAAGGCAGACTCACCTCAAATCTTGAAAAATCGGAAACCTTGAACCGGACTTGGACAGACTTTCTTAAGGCTGAACGGACTTTAATCGAAGTGTTTCTCAGATGAGAAACACTTCGATTAAGGTCCCTTGGACCTTAATTTCTTTGGCTCGAACGGGTATGAACTAGTGACGAGGAACTACAAAGTTCCAAAACTCAGATCCGGGATTCATGTTTCCCTGGTTAGATTCGGACCAAACCAAGTATGGTTCGGTCACGAGGGGGGTCTGGGGAGTATCTGGTACAAAACTGGGGTTGGTTGGGTCAGATCGAGTTTTGACTCGAATCTTCGAATGAAGATTCGAGGACCTGGGGGTGATTCGAAACATGGGGTTGGTAGATTTGGGTTCAGGATGGCCTGGGGGTCCTATGGTGTTCAAGGGAAGGTCACCGGCATCCATGCCGCCGGCTTTCATGGCGGAAGTATGCAGAGGCGGCTAGGGTTTTAGGTGTTGTGGTGAAGACGACGAAGGCTGGGGTTTGGATAGGGGGGGGCAGGGTAGTGTTATGCGCTTATATAGTTAGTGGGCAAGTGGATCCTGGCCGTTGGATGAGACGAGATGAAGGGCCAGGATCCTTCGGCTAACAGGGAACGACGTCGTTTCAAGGGTAAGGGGTTGGGGTCGGTCCGGGTGTAAATGGGTCGGGTTTGTTGATGGGTTATGGGGATTGATCTTGGCCGTTGATCACTCTGAGATCAACGGCCCAGATCAGGCACGACTCAAACGACGTCGTTTGGACGTCCTGGGCATCAGGTGACCTGGGCTGGGCAGGCCTGGGTCTTGGGCTGTTTGTTTGGGCCAATTTTGTTAAAATTGGCCCAAGTCCGGAAGGGGTCTTTTTTTTTTTTTTTTTTTTTCTTCTTATTTATTTTAAAACAAAGCTAAGCCAAAAAAAATCAAATTAAAATTAAATACACACTCAAATACAATTATTTGCACACATACTAAAATATTTCAAAACCGGTAAAGTCAAACCAAATAAAATCACGGACGAAAATGCCTATTCACGATTTTCTATTTAACGACCGAATTACGGTTTGAATTACGCAGGACACATATATATTTTTTGAATTTTATTTTAATAAAGTAAATAAATAAGAATGGGCCAAAATCACAAATAAATCCACAAGGTGCCGTACAGAAATCCGAAATTGTACAGCGGGGCCAATTATATATTTTTTTTATTTCTTTTTGGAGCGATTGTCGTGTGAAGCAAAAATCACGTGCTCACATGAGGGACTGACATCCGCGAACGCGGCTAGTCACTCGCGAAAGCATAATGTTGGGGATAGTCCGGGAGGGTTGATGGCTCTTCATCGCAAACGCGATCCATGGCTCGCGAACGCATAGGCTTGGCTGGGAAATACCTCCGCGAATAGGGTAGGTGCTTCGCGAATGCGAAGATCATCTGACGCCCAGTTAAATGAAAGCTGAAAGTCAGGAATTGGTCATTCTTCACTATTTTTGAAACCTAAAGCTTGGAGTAGAGAGGATTTTGAAGAGATTTTCATCCCTACTTCATTGGTTAATACTTTTTAACTAGTTTTGATGTATTATCATAATCACCCATTGATTTTAACCTTAAATATATGGATTTCATGGTAGAAATTAGGGGTTTTAGGTAGAATTTAGGGATTTTATAAAATTAAAATTTATACCTCAAATTGAGGTCAGATTTCGAAATAAATTACATAACCGAGCTCGAGATGAGTGGGTAATCGAGTTTTGGTCCGAATCGCGAATTTTGACCAAGTACGCCCGGGGTTGACTTTTTTCAATTTCATTAAATATTGAATATTTTTCATTCGTGGGTAGTTTCTAAATCTTATTTTGAATTGTTTGAATGATATTTGGCTATATTTGGTTGGTTTGGAGGCCTGTCTGAAAGGAAAAATCGTGTTTGATTGTTGGTTTGGTTGCGGAAGAGGTAAATGTATGGTCTAAATTTGATTTGAGAAAATTAAGACTTGTTGGTCTATTTGTTACATAAATTATTTGTGGAAACGACGTATATGCGAGGTGACAAGTGTAAATGCGATGTCATGGGTTGAAGCATGCGGGTTGGGCTATTTACCTTCACGTCGTTATTTATTCCATGTTATATTTCGTTACATGATTTAGTTGCTACATGTCCTTACTGATTATCCATGCCTTATTTGTTATCTGTTATTTAATTATTACTCGTTTCTATTTATTCATTCCTCGCTTAATACTAGCTTACCTTCTGTATGTTCCTACCTGTATTAATTGTATATCTTCATTGCCTCATGTTTTTACACATTTTTATTGTCTTCACATTACTTGTTGTACTTCATTATGTTATTCCGATATCATACTATACTTCTGCACATCTTGTGCAGATCCCAGTGTTGGTCCCAGCAGTATGTAGAGGAGTTCGCTCGGATCCGACTTGCCCAGGAGACTTGAGGTAGAGCTGCTTGGCGTCCGCAGTCCCTGAAGTCCCCTTATATCATGTTTTTATTGTTCATCTAGTTTCAGACAATTTTATTTTATATTAGACCGTATTTGTAGTATTTAGTCGTTCATGTACTTGTGATTCCGGATTTCTAGGATATATTTAGATTGCGTTACTTTTGTATTAATCACATGTATTTCAAATTATTTCAGTTTTGAATTATTAATGATCTGGATTTAAATTATTAAAACTTGTTAATGCTTTAGCTAACGTTGGCTTGCCTACAAGTGGATGTTAGGCGCCATCATAACCCGGTTGTTGGGATTTCAGGTCGTGACAAGTTGGTATCAGGGCACTAGGTTGCCTAGGTCTCACAAGTCATAAGCAAGCTTAGTAGAGTCTGGAGGATAGGTATGGAGATGTCTATACTTATCTTCTAGAGGTTATAGGACCTTAGGAAATGTCACTTCTTTCTTTCTCTATCGTTCCACTTTATTATATCACTAAAGTTTGAATCATTATATTCTTGTTCTCTCACAGATGGTGAGGACACGTCAACATCCACAGTCGAGCAAGAGTCGGAGACTTAGGTTGCAGCCACTACCAAGGGTTAGGGCCGTGGCCGAGGTTGAGCCAGAGGCAGAGACAAAGATCACCCTAAAGCCCGTATAACATCACATATGCGAAGTCTCAAATCGAGCAGGAGGAGGAGATACCAGCTCCAACTGAGCCAGTTGGACCAACTCAGGTTCTAGAGGGGTTCATTGCCACCCACGTACTTCAGGATGCACTAGTCAGCTTAGTGGGCCTAATGGAGAGTGTGGCACAGGCTAGTGCATTTCTAATAGCACTAGCTCTCTCAAGATAGGGGAGGAGCCTATACTCCCGCCACCCACACTTCATAGCAGGTGACTCATGGATGTCAGACTCTGGCATATCCGATAGTTGGAGCAGTTCAGTATGTCATTGCTACACAGCCCATAGAGGGACCCGCTATGTCGTTCGAGGGGCTGAAGAGGTTGGATAAGTTCACCAAGCTCATTCCTATTCATTTTGGTGGTACACCTTCTGAGGACCCACAAGATTTCTTAGACCGTTGCCATGAGGTGTTGCACAACAAGGGTATTGTGGAGTCCAATGGAGTCAACTTTGCAGTGTTTCAAATGCACGGTCCCACCAAGAGGTGGTGGCAGGACTATGTTAAAGACCAGCAGGTTCACCTCTACTCACTTGGGATCAGTTGTCACAGCTATTCTTGGAGAAGTTCATCCATTTTACTCTGAGAGAGGATTACGGCATCTAGTTTGAGCGTCTACAGCAGGGTAGCATAATTGTTACCTAGTACGAGACCTGAATTGTGGACCTATCTCGCTATGTTGTTGTCTTGATCCCTATTGAAAGGGAGAGGGAGAGGGTGAGGTGATTTATAGATGGCCTTACTTATGGTATCAGGTTGTAGATGTCTAGAGAGACTGAGGATGATATTTCTTTCACTCGGGTTGTAGAGATTACTAGACAGATCGAGAGGATTTGTGGTCAGGGCAGAAAGGCAAAATCTGAGAATATGCCTCATTATTTTGGCGGTTTCAGCGGTGCCTCGTTTGGAGGCAAGGGTTCATTTGTTATAGGCCATCCTCCCAGGATGATTTAGTCAGTGCTTCAGGTAGCACACAGTGCTTCGAGCAGTCATGGTTCTTATGGGTCTCATCTTGAGAAACTATTATTCAGCACACCTTCAACTCATATTAGTGCACCACCGTTGCAGAGTTACTACGGTGGTCATTAGGGATCATCTCAGACTCAGCAATTATGCCAGCCACTGGGTTATTTTGAGTGCGACGATGATGGTCATATCAGGAGTTACTATCCTAGATTAAGGAGCAGTAGACCACAACAGGGTACTCGTGCCATGATTTCGGTACCGATTATGCCACCACCCGTTCAACCAGATAGAGGCGGGGTTCAGGATGCCAGAGGCGGTAGTCAGGCCATTAGAGGTGGCAGCCAGCCAGTTAGAGGTCGTCTGAGAGGCGAAGGTTAGATTTGTGGGGCTCAGAATTGTTGTTATGCTTTCCCAGCTAGACCCAAGGTAGAGCCGTTTGATGCGGTTATCACAAGTATTGTTCTAGTTTGGCATAAAGTGCATCAATTTTATTTGATCTAGGTTCCACTTATTATATATGTCATCCTATTTTGCTTCATGTCTGGATATGTCTCATGATTCTTTGAGTGCTCCTATCTATGTATCTACGTCTGTTAGGGATTTTATTGTGGTAGATCATGTTTATTGCTCATGTTTGGTCTCTATCAAGGGTTATAAGACTAGGGCAGACCTTCTATTACTCAGTATGATGGACTTTGACGTGATATTGGACATGGATTGGTTGTTGCCATATCATGCTATCTTAGATTGTCACGCCAAGATTGTGACATTAGCCATGCCGGGGTTGCCTCAATTGGAGTGGATAGGGGCTCCTGGTCATTCCACTAGTAAGGTTATTTCATATGTGAAGGCTCGGCGTACGGTAGAGAAGGGGTGTCTGGTGCATTTGGCCTATATGTGTGATTCTAGTGCGGATGTTCCTTCCATGGATTTGATTCCGATTATGCGTGAATTCCTAAAGGTGTTTCTTACAGACTTGCCAGGCATGCCACCCGGCAAAGATATCGACTTTTGCATAGACTTGATTCCGGGAACTCAGCCCATTTCGATTTAACAATACCTTATGGCCCCAGTTGAGTTAAAAGAATTGAAGAATCAATTGTAGGATTTTCTTGACAAGGAATTCATTATACCTAGTGTCTCGCCTTAGGGTGCACCCATGTTGTTTGTGAAGAAGAAAGACGGCTCTATAAAGATGTGTATCGACTACAGTAAGCGGAACAAAGTCATTGTCAAGAACAAGTATTTGTTGCCGAGGATTGATGACTTATTTAACCAACTTCAGGGTGCTAAGATATTTTCGAAGTTGTATTTGAGGTTTGACTACCATCAGTTGAAGATTAGGGCATCAGATATCCCAAAGATAGCTTTTCAGACTCTATATAGCCACTGCAAATTCTTAGTGATGTCATTTGGCTTGGCTAATGCCCCAGCAACCTTTATGGATTTGATGAACCGAGTGTTCAAGCCCTATCTGGATTCCTTTGTGATTGTCTTCATTGACGACATCTTTGTTTACTTTCATAGTCAAGAGGAGCATAAGCAACATCTGCGAATCGTACTTCAGACTCTAAGGGATCGTCAGTTATATGCCAAGTTTTTAAAGTGTGAATTTTGGTTTGGACTCGATTGCCTTTTCAGGGCCATGTTGTATATTTCGAGGGCATTAAGGTGGATCCTAAGAAGATTAAGGCAGTTCAGATTTGGCCTAAACCTACTTCAGCTACAAAGATGAATAGCTTCTTGGATTTGGAGGGTTATTATCACTGGTTCGTGGAGGGTTTTCATATATCTCAGCCCCATTAACTAAGTTAGGGGGCTCTTTTTAGATGGTTCAACGAGTGTGAGTTGAGCTTTCAGAAGTTCAAGACTGCATTGACTACAACCCTAGTGTTGGTGTTACCTATAGGTTGGGGATCATACACCATGTATTGTGATGTATTATGTATTGGGATTGGCGATGTGTTGTTATACGATAGTAGGGTGATTGCCTGCATGTATCGATAGTTGAAGGTTCATGAGAATAATTTCCTTGTGCGCGACTTAGAGTTGGCAACCATTGTTCACGCGATGAATATTTGGAGGCACTATCTATATAATGTTCTGTATGAGGTCTATACCGACTATCGGAGTCTCTAGCACATGTTCAAGCTAAAGGACCTTAATTTGCGATAGCGAAGATGGTTGGAGTTATTGAAAGACTATGATATCACAATACTATATCATACAGGGAAGTCCAATGTAGTGGCCGATGCGTTGAATAGAAAGGCAGACAGCATGGCACATTTATCGGCAGTTGAGAGGGCATTAGCCATGGATGTTAAGGCTTTGGCTAATCAATTTGTGAGATTGGATATTTAGATCCTAGCCGAATTCTTGCTTGTGTTGTGGCACAGTCATCGTTGTTGGAATGTACCAAGGCTCGCAAGTTGGATGATTCTCAATTGTTGGTGTTAAAGGACACAATGCAGTGGGGTGGTGCTAAGAAGGTTGTGATTGTTTTTTGATGGTGTTATGTGGCCTCAGGGCCGGATTTGTATTCCAAATGTTGATGGGTTGAGAGAGTTAATTCTTAAGGAGGGACACAGTTTGCGATATTCCATTCACCCGGGTGTCACGAAGATGTACTATGACTTGTAACAACACTATTGGTGGCGGAGAATGAAGAAAGATATTAATGGTTATGGCTCTCGGTGTTTGAATTGTCAATAGGTGAAGTACGAGCATAAAAAATTGGGTGGATTAACTCAGAGATGGGCGATACAGAAGTGGAAGTGGGAGTGCATCACTGTGGATTTTGTAGTATGCTTACCATGGACCTTGAGGAAACTCATTAGCACTTGTTCTACATCCTATTTGATAAATTACTCTCATGCTTCAGTTGACCTTGTTTTCTCTTTTATTGTTACATGTTATTTCTTTCTTTGTTGATTATTATTTATTTGAAGTTATCATTCATGTTATCTCTTTCATTTTTTATTTCCATTATTTGAAGTTATTGCTACACCTTATCTCTTCCATTAAGAGTTATTCTTATTTAATATTGTTGTTATACATTATCTATCTCTCATTATTGAGTTATTAGTGTTGAAGTTGTGAAAGTCGTTATCACGTTGAGGCAGAATTGTTTATTATTGAGGCATCTTTCTTGTTGAGAATTCTTACATTCATTGTTATTGTTGATATTCTTGTACCCATTGTGGTGGAGCCATAGGCTATTATTGTGAAAACATTGACATTGTTGATTATTGGCAAGTTGTAACATATAAGCACTTGTGGTGCGGGTTGCTATTGTGATGTGATATTGACACGCATAAGGCGGTATAAGGCTAGGTTTTAATGTTCATGCAGCGGTATAAGGTGGTCCTTATGTGCTTGTTGCTTGTAAGGGAATTACGTGAAGTCACGCGGCGTCATAACGCAGGCTAAAGTGCGTGTAGCTATTTTGGGAAAACTATTTTAAAGATAATATAAATGTAAGGTTCACACAATGCTATAAGAAAAGATTGTGATTGAGATTGTGAATTGTAAATACAAGGCGATACCACGGTTTTGATTCTTGATATATACGAGGCGGTACCTCGGTTGTGATTCTTTTGTACATAAGGCGCTACCTCATTGTGATTCTTGTTGTTTATCTCGTGTTGTAAAGAGTTATTTGGTGGGAACACTTCTTCTTGTTTTGTTCTTCATTGTTTTATCAGTTATTGTCCGCATATGAACATTTTGGTTCTTTTCAATTGCTTTCCTTATGTTATCGCTATGCTTACACTCCTTTCGTTAGTCTTGGTTATTAACTTGCTTCATATTACTCATTGCTCAATTTTCCATTACTTCTTGATATTATGTTTTCATTATGTTTACTATATCCTAGTAGGTGTCTTAACCTGGCCTCGTCACTACTCTATAGAGGTTAGGCTTGATACTTATTGGGTACCATTGTAGTATACTCATACTACGCTTCTGCACATCTATTGTTCAGATCTAGGTACGTCTGTACGTGGCAGACGCTAGAGTTGATTTGAGTTGCTATTTTTGGAGACTTCAATGTATACCTGCTCCACATCTGCAGGACTTGGAGTCACCTTCCTTTATCTTTACTTCCTATTATATTTTCATCTAGACAGTGATTTAGTAGATATTTTAGTTACTCTGTAGAACTTATGACTCAGCTCCACCGGTTTTGGGAAGTGTGTTGTTGATATTCAATTTCAGAAGATTATTTCAGTTTATCTGACTCGCTTTAGTATTTTGTTAATTATTTATGCTAGGTTATTATTAAATGTTAGGCTTACCTAGTCGTAGAGACTAGGTGCCATCACGACATCCTACGGAGGAAAATTGGGGTTGTGACACTAGTCCAAGACTAGGTAAGCCTATCACGCGACAACATCAAATAATATATCACAACAACATTAAATAAGCTGAGAAAATGGTCCGAAGCATAGCCAATATGGTAATACAACAATCATAAATCCTAAAACCCGGTAATACGGAATCATAAGCTCTACAAGAAGTACATAATAAGTCTCAAAGTGTACATCAATGTTTGGAATACATAAACAATAATAAAGAACAATAGAAGGTGACTCCGAGGCCTGCGAGCAGAACAACAAGTATACCTTGAAGTCTCAACATCAAGTCAGAATCGGCTGACTAACGACCAACACGCTCAGAGATACATGGATCTGCACAAAAATGTGCAGAAGTGTAGTATGAATATACCACAATCGGTACCCCGTAAGTATTAAGACTAACCTCGGTGGAGTAGTGACGAAGTTCAAGCCGAAACACCCACCAGAAAAATAACATGTGCATGATATCAATATAAAACTAACAACGGAAAGCATGACCAAATAAATAGCAATAAAGGATAGGCATGTGATAAAACGACAAATTAACCAAAATACGTAAAACACAAAGTGAAATCATTTAGGAAAATAAAGACATGTTCAAATCATCAACCCTCCAACACAAGAATAACATCAAGTATCATGCTAAAATACCGCTGTAACATAATCATAAATCACCATTATGACGTCGCGTGAGATTCACAATGAAATCTTTCCCTTTACATAGCTACACGCACATAAGTCCCCTTATCTCGCTGCGTGTGGATCACAATAAAGTATTTTCCCGTACTTGCAATACATGCATAAGACCCTTTATCTCGCTACATGCGCATCAGTACACACCACAATTATGTCGCTGTATTCACATCTCATTCACAACACAACAATCTACCCGCACCATGCGTGCGCATATGCCACAACATCGCCCAAACAAAATTACCAAAGCCACAACAGTACATAATCCACGGCTCAACAACAAAGTGTACAAGAATCACAATAATAGCACAAGAGTGCGGGGAGTGAATCAGCAATGAACCATAATTCATATAACAAACAACTCCAAATCAAGGTATATTAATAGCCTACGGTCTAATCTGGTCAATTAACACACATACGCTCATGTACACATTTGTCGCCTTATGTACATGCCAGTTCTCCATATTACAAATAATGTAATTAGATCAAATTCTAAGGGGTAATTTTCTCACAGAAAGTTAGGCAAGATACGTACCTCAATTAGACCAATTTAATACTCTAGAAATGTTTTTCTCTTAAAATTCGCCTCAACTCGGCTTAAATCTAACCAAAAATGACTTAATAGTATCAAACAATGCAGGAGAAACCAATTTCGATTAATAAATTTGAGATCTTTACACAATTTTCTAAAAGTCAACAAAAGTCAATTCCAGGCTTGCCGGGTCAAAGTCCGAGTCGAAGGGTAGATCTCGACCACCCACAATCCCAAGAGTCCATATATGTGTTTGGTATTCAAATTCGAGTTTATTTCAACTCTCAAATCTCAAATATTTATTTTTCAAAATATAGTAAAAAATTCCCAAAATTTCTCTTCAAATCCCATAATTTAGATGTTAAAATTTATAAATAATAATGTTTCAAATTGAGTCAAAATCGCTTACCAAATAGCTTTGTATGAAAATCTTCTACTAAAATCGCTTCCCACTGAGTCTAGGGCTCCAAAATGTGATAAAATGAGACTAACTCCCGAAATTCCACTATTTTGATCAGCTGAGGATGTCACAAATGCGCATGGAATTCGCAAATGTGAACCCTTGCAAATACGAAAACGGCCTTCACAAATGCGAAGACAGACCCTCCGCAAAAGCGACGCCTGAGTTGCCTTCACAAATGCGAAGACAGACTCTCTGCAAAAGCGACATCCTGATTGCAATTGCGGTCACCCCTTGACCATATGTCGATCGCAAATGCAATCCTAAAGTTTGCAAAAGCGAACATTCCAGCCCTTAGACCACCTTGCAAATGCAAATAAGATCTCGTATTTGCGAGACCTGCAACATCAACCCAGCACCAACAATCTGAAACTCACTCAAAACACTTTGAAGCGCATCCAAAACTCAGCCGAGCCTCCGGGGCTCCACACCAAATATCCATACAGGTCTAAAAATATCATACAAACTCGCTCGCGAGCTCAAAATACCAAGATAACGTCTGGAACTACGAATCGAACACCAAAATGCATGAAATCTACAATGAAAATTAAGAATCACTAAAATCATAACCAAGCGTCCGGTTCTTACCAAACCAACTCAGAATGACACCAAACTTTGCGTAGAAGTTCCAAATGAGAAAACAGACCTAATTCAAGTCCTGAAACCAAAATCCGAAGCCGAACCCGATAGCCATGAAGTCAAACCATGGTCAAACTTAGGAAATTTTAAATCTTCAAATTGCCAACTTTAGGCAAAATAGAGCCAATTCAATCTAGGAACCTCCAAATCCAATTTCGAGTATACGCATAAGTGCAAAATTACCTTACAAACCTACTAAAACCATCAAAATATTATTCTGGGATCATTTTTACAAAAGTCAATCATTGGTCAATATTTCCAACCTAAGCTTCCAAGTTGAGAACGAATTATTCCAAATCAACCATAAACCTCCCCAAAACAAAACCAACCATCTCCGCAAGTCATGAATTCATAAATGCACCCGTGGGAAGCTTCAAAAGGGAAAATGGGGCACAAATACACAAAACAATCGATCGAATCGTTACAAATAGAGGCTCGCTTCTGGTGTCTTATATGATTAGAATGTGCCACCATGACTTAAAAAAGAATTCTATAGAGCGGTGGTCAAACCGACTATGTTGTATGGGGCTGAGTGTTTGCTAGTCATGAACTAGAAGATGAAGGTGACTGAGATAAGGATGTTAAGATGAATGTGCGGGCATACCAGATTAGACAGAATTAGAAATGAAGTTATCCGGGACAAGATGGGTGTTGCTTCTATGGAAGACAAGATACGGGAGGCAAGACTAAGATCGTTCGGGCATGTGAAGACATAGATGTACCAGTGAGGAGGTGTGAGAGGCTAGCCTTGGAAGGCCAACAGAGAGGTAGAGGAAGCCGAATAAGTATTGGGGAGAGGTGATTAGGTAAGATATAGTGTTGCTCCTGCTTATTGAGAACATAACCATGCATAGGAAGGTGTGTAGGCTGAGAATTAGGGTACAAGGTTAGGTAGTAGAGCTTTGTCTTTGTTTGTTACAATAGCTTTAGTACACCACTTAGTCTCTTTCGTGTATTTTCGTCTTTCTAGACGTCATTATTACTTATTATTGCTTTTGCCTCGATTTTTAATTGCACTACCTAGTGTTAGTTTTGTATGTTCGCTTGATTTTCTGATTGGTTTGCTGGTCATTGGTCCTTCCCTTATCTTTCTTGAGTCAAGGGTCTACAGGAAACAATCTCTCTACCTTTTCAAAGGTAGAGGTAAGTTATGCGTACACATTACCTCCCATACCCCACACGTGGGCATACACTGGGTTTTCTGCTGATACTAGTTTTAGTGTACGTGCGTTGCACGTGTATATCGCGTCAATTAGTATAAAATGTGTAAAAAAATTTATTGAAAAATAACAATTGATGATAAACCAAATGCGATATTTGTCAAATGATCAAAATAAATATTATTACATTAATACAATAGTTGAATACAATATCTTCAAAATATATAAAGATGATGAATTTAGTTGAATTAGTTATATAGTATTTGGAGTTTTGAGATTTTATTATCATTATTATATAAGTATATGGTAAGTTGTTATAATCTCACGCAACATCTCTTTTATTAATGTTATAATCATAATATCATAATACAAGGAAATAATAAATTAGTTACTACTTAATTAGTTGTTACTTTTGGACAAACAAGTTTTTTCAACGCAACTAAGCACACAGTCTTTCAGTTGGTACAAATGAAGCATAAAAACTTTATGTTAATCATCTTGTAAGGAATAAATTAGTTTTCTATTTTATTGGGCGATACAAAAATAAAATCTAATTTTAATTTATCAAGATTCTAAAATATATATTTTATGCAGAAAAATGAGGTTAAGCTACTTTATAACAAAAGATATTAAAAGTTTAAAAACGTGTTATACTCTTTTCTTTTTTTCTTTTTGTCTTTTTTGGGTTTAGTCTAACATTAATTTTTCTTTATTTAAATATTTATATGTCTGTTTTTAGCATGTGAAATTTATTCTTTGTAACTTAAGTACGTAGAATTCTTATTTGTTCTGGTGGCACTCATAACACCACTTCAGCCTCTTCATGTTTCCCTAATAATTCTGACTCTTTAAAATTAAAAGAAAAAAAATTAACATGCATTGGTCATGTATTTTAGGTAATCAATTATTGAAAGTATTTGTAAAAATAATACTAACAATTATATACATCAGAGGCTAAGAATACACATTAAACTCCAAAAGCATATTTAAAGTCTACAAGGATATAATGTTGGTATAAGGAAAGAATTGAAGTTAAGTAAATTTAATTGAATTTGAAATCCTAAATATTAGGATATTCTATGTAGTTTAAATAAGACAAAAAAAGTTTTAAAAAAATATTTAGTTGATTTTGAACTCCTAAATATTAGAAAAATAATTAACTAACTGTTTTATCTAGTATGAAATCTATTTTTAAAAGGTAAAAAAAGAACGAACAACATTTCGCTAAGGACCTTCGTGCTTTAATATAGTATAGATAGATAGATTACGCGCATTACGCATGTTTCTCTCTGATTGAATATTTAAAATTTTAACATTAATATTATTTAAAATATGTTTGAATTGTAAAATAATTTTTTAAAATTATAAGTTTCTAAAATAATGAATGCTTGATAAAGAAACCTTATATAACAATTTTCTTTCCTTTCCTACAATCAAATAGTAGAATACAAGTCCATTTAGGCTTCAAAAATTAGAAGTGTAGAAGGGCTTATATTCTACAATCAAACGGTAGAATACAAGTCCATTTAGGCTCCTAAAATTAGAAGCCTAGAAGGACTTATATTCTACCGTTTGATTGTGGGAAAGAAGAGGAAAATGTTCAAAGTTTCCTTTCTTTTTTTTTTCTTCCTTTTTCTGTTTAATAAGCAACAAAGTTTTTGAAATATTCTTACATAAAATAGACAGTTTCCTTCATACGCAGTTTTGAAAGAATTGTAGTTAAAAAATTATAACTCTAAAATATTAGTTTAGTCCTAAATATTAGAGTGTGGTTTTTTTATTTAGGTGCAAAGATCTAGAAAAGTCAAAGTAGTGTATTTATAATAAACACCTAAATTTGCGTCACATAATAAAGTTAAAAAACAAATAAAAGAGAATAATAAATTTTTTAAATATTAATTGTTATTAAGAATCCAACATAAGTGCGGTTACGAAAGGTTAAAAGTTGATTAGCTATGTTAATTTGAATACCTTCGGCTTCCAGTATTGAATATGAAATTCACGCGTCACCGAGTTTGAAAACTTACAA
This sequence comes from Nicotiana tabacum, assembly GCF_000715075.1. Classification (NCBI taxonomy): domain Eukaryota; kingdom Viridiplantae; phylum Streptophyta; class Magnoliopsida; order Solanales; family Solanaceae; genus Nicotiana; species Nicotiana tabacum. Next base: position 56,341,122 of record NC_134084.1, read on the forward strand.
GTAGTTGTAGCTAATGTTTATCTTTCTTTCTAATATTTAGTATAACTACTTTTAGTTATGTAAAATAAGAGATAAAGAAAAAATCGGACTCCTAAACCTAAAAGAAAGGGAAAGTGCTCGATCAATAAGAATTGTTTATGAAAAATATGTGATTTTCGTGTACTATTAATATTGGAGTATATTTTTTTTATTATATTACATAGTTCTAAAAAAGAGAAAAATTTAATACAAGATTCAGTTGATTTCGAAATCCTAAATATTAGGAAAATAAAATGACTATTTTGTCTGATGTGAGGTTAATACTTACAGGGTAAAAAAAGACGAACAACATCTCGCTAATGACCTTCGTGCTTTTAAAAAAATAATAAGTTCCTAAAATGATGATTGTTTTTCTTATTTATCTAAGCCAAGGAAGAAACTCGGTTCGCAGAAATTTTCAATCATTTCAATCAATATGTTCGACTTAAATTTTATAATCTGATTACTTCAAGTTTACAAATTACCATACTTCTTTTTTAGTTTCAACTAGAATGCTCCTTTTGATTTTTTCCGGTAATTTAATGTTTTAAGTTTAATTGCAAAAAATACAAACAAGATGTACTAACTGACACACGATGTCTATTTTTTGCTGTCAAGCAAAATACAAATTACTCTATTTATTGATCAATGACAAATATTATGGGAATTGTTTTATTGCAAAAGTAGAAATGGCTAAATTTTGATTAATTTAAGTTTTTATTTTTTATTTTTTATTTTTGAGAGGCTTTCATGCTCTATACAAGGACATAATTATGCATTCACAAGTTTTCTTTTTTATAGAAGAGTTCATGCATGTTAAAAACAGATTTAGAATTCAATCCTAGAATATGAGTGAAAATATGGGTTCATGCATGTGAATATCAGATTTAGAATTTAATTTTTATCAATTATCACAAATGTAGTGTTTTAATTTTTGTGTGTCTATAGTCAGTTCACATTTAATTTTGAATTGAAACTTTTTAAAAGCAACTTCGATTTAATTCCAAAAAATATTAAATTGTCTAACGTTAAGGTGTATACAAATTAAAAGGAAAGGTATATATTATAGCTAATTTTACATATTATCCTAAATATTAGGAGTTTGTACATAATTCAAATTTGAAAAATATTTAATAACCTAACTTTTAGTTGATTTCAAATTAGTCCTAACTATTAGTAGTAAATTAATTAAATTGCATGCTTACAACTTTGTCCAATCTAACAGCTATTTTTGAAGGGCAAAAAGATGAGCTAAAGTATAGATATAGATTACGCGCGTTGCGCATATACCCTATGTCGATGAGTAATAAGTTCTTAAAAATCATAAAGATTATTAAAAATTATCTATTGAGTTATACAATAAAAGTTTAAAAAGTAGTTTAAGTTTCTTGAAATGATGAATGTTGGTTATATTTAGCAAACTCATAACCAATATTTTTGTTTTGTTCCACAAAAGTCATCATAGCCCCAACTCAAATTATTTACTCATTTATTATATGGTGGAATAATTTATTTATTCAAGAGAACGACTTGAAATCAGAATTAGAAATATATATCAATGATTCAGCTCTGCATTGTCTTTGTTTAAGTGGGATTTATATTTAAAAAATTCTATTAGTATTAGTTAACTTCAAACCCTAAATATTTTTTCCTACAAATTTTGGATTTTGAATTTGTAACTATGTCTAATATTAGTAGATTCTATCGTTCAATATGCTTGAAAACCGTGGTAGATATTTATGAAAAACTAAATCAAAACGTACAGTAGCTAATTTTGCAAAGAAATCTCTATTTGTTTTCTTATAAATATGGTTTTGGCAAAGAAATATTAACTTGAACATATGATATGTACAAACATGTAATTAAAATCTTAACAACATAAATAGAAACAATATAAATTAAAAACAAACTTCGGAAAAAACTTGCCTTTAAAATCTCATCCTATCGGCACTAAGTCTCAATCACAGGCTCCACGTGAGTCTTCCTTCAACTGCCAAAGAATATTGAATAATCGACCAATAATTACTCATATAAATTTGTTAAATACATATTGTTATAAAAAGCTGAGAAATCTAATAACTTGAAAAAAACAAAACAGATACCGATAAGAAAAAAGGTAGAAAACGAACATCAATATCTATAGAACATTAGATATCTCGAAGAGTTAGCTTGTTTTACATCTTAAACTCATGTTGATAGAGAACTAAAAATGGGATGAAATATTCCAAAGCAGTCAAACCTAAAAGAAAGCCACACACGTTGGTAAAGAATTCTAATCCTAAACAAAAAATGCCTAAAGAATCCTAAACGTAAAATAAAGCAAAGTCGTAGCCAATAGAAACTGTAATACACGATAGTTTTGGTGTTATACCAAAATAAGAAGAAAAAAAATAGTACTGAACAATTACAATTATATCCAACGTAAAATACACTTATGAAGGATAAAAAAGACGAACGACATTTCGATAGGGGTTTCATGCTTTTAATATAGTATAGATTATCTAAAAAAAAATAGTGGTGATTGCCCTATGTTCTCTAGCAATAGTATTAATTTTTTTCCAAAAATGAAGAAAAAACAGAGGCCTAAGCATCGAATCGAAGTGAGCCACGTTTGATCTTATACTACAGTTGAAGACATTACCCCTGTATAACAAATTTAGGGATCCATTTAGCAATAAACCAAACTCCTTGGTTATTATCCGCTAACGAGTACTACGAGACGTACCGTCTAATCCAAAGCGGTGCTCCACAAATATCATCATCATCTTCTTATAAAAGTATAACCTAAAGTAAAAGCAAGACCACAACAGTTAAAAGACAACACATTTTCAGCACGACGTACAACTCAAAAGCCATGGACGATGACAGCTTCAGAGCCCGTGTACACAAAGTTTTCGGCGCTCTCTCTTCATCAGCACCGTCGTCGGCGTGGTCTCTCACCGACGATGAAGTGGAGAAGAAAGAGTGGAACCGAAGCGCACTGAAGCAAGGGAAAGAGGATGATGACCAAACCCTTTGTTCTTCGTCATATGATGGATTATTCAAACAAAATGGCAGGAGGAACTTGACCACTCAAGGGCTCCAAAATGATCCAAATGATGAGGAAAGTCGTTTTGAGGACCCTAATGATGTTTGGGAAATCAGATCCTCCATTGGCTTGGATCCCACGCTTGATAATGAGGTACTTTATATGGATTTTAATTTTTTATATATTGACATCGAAGGTACTTCTACACAAATTACTAATCTTTGTCCTAGTAGTAGTAGTGTAAGAAGTTAATTCATTTTATATTGCACTCCCATTACCATCAAAATTTGAAATGCACTCCCTTTTTTTGTGATACATTGAACTTTGTATTCCTTAATTTTGATTTGAACTAAACTATGGGCGTTTTGTATGGAGGAGAAGAATAATTTCTTCATTAAAATCTGGTGTTTGTTTCGTTAGGTATAATTTAGGTAAGATGACACCTTCAAATAAATTACACAAGTTATTTTCTCCCTTTTGGTATTGATTTTCTAGCTTCAAGAGCGCAGACATATTACCTCAATAGGGGCTAATTCAGGCATGGACGGGCCTCTATCCTATAGCTATTTGATATGCTGTAACAAAATACATTATTGCAAGTGGATCAGAGACGTCATTGTTTTATTAAACTTTTCTTGTAAAGCTACTGCTTGATACTGAAATTCTAAACAAGGATTAATTTACTGTGTCTTTTATTGGAGAAAGGTTATGTACTTGTTATTCTATGATTTTTTAATTGCAATGTTTGGCTATACTGCTATTATGTTTGTATGGTCTGTGCACTTGTGTTTGACAGTGAATATGCTTTGAGAAGTATCACTTTGGTGCATATATATTCTGTTCTACTTAATTCAATGTCCCGGAACTTCAAAGAGAACTAGACACAATCTGTATATTTTGGTGTTCGAAGACCATCCATTCTTTCCTTACTATTTAGTATGGAAGGGGGGGATTGCCATAGGAAGCTACCATTACTTCTTTAATTTCAGTTATTCATGTGCTCTAAGCTTATCTCGTTTCACTTAGCAAAAATGGTAACCATTTTTTATTTTCTTTTTCTTGAAATTTAGAACTTAGTATAAGGAAATTTCTCATAATCGATTCCTCATTATTTTGGGCAATTTTACATATCATACTTGTTCCCATTCAATAGCTAATAATACTTCCTTTCTCCTCCTCCTTATTCTTGGGAGCACAACTTGGTTCCTTGTTTCACCGATTGGATAGCTGGTATTGTTTGACCTATGTACCCACTTTCTTGGTCTGTGCGATACGAGGGAGAAATTTTATTTTGGGTGTGAGAACTTTTACTAGTTGTGTGAGGGGTATATTTAATTGAGTAAAATGTGTGACCATAACGTCCATATCATCCCATCTCCTCCTCCTCAATTCTTGCTCGCTGTTCTTCTTCTTTTCCTTTTTATTCCTCTTCTCCGACGCCATGCTCGTTACTTTTTTTTTTCCTTCTGTTTTTCATCAACTCTTAAACCATGTATTGGTGGGTGAATGGGTGGAAAATCTATGTCTGCTAATATTTGGCTACTAGAGTACTAGAGTTTACTTGTCTCTCCTGAATTTCACATCAAAATCCAACTACATCAAATAAATGAAAGAAAAGACAGTCTAGTTCCATCCAATTTAGACCAAATTTTTTCAAGATTACTTCAGTTTCACTACCTACTTCTCAACTTCTCCAAAACAATTCAAATTTCCACAATAACCACCTCAAAATTTCCTTCAAATAATTGGAATGGAGAAAGAATAAATATGCTAGGCATTGCCGGAGTCCCATTTCTGATTTCAAATTGCATACTGGTGTTGAGTTTGAATTTGGCTAGGGATTATACGGGTTAGAAAATACTTTAACCTAATTTGTCTTTGTCATCTGATATTTGAGGAATGCTCTCAGAGGAGATGGTCCGCATTGCTGCTTCGGCATCAGTTTTCTGGCACCTACTTTAAACCCTAAAATAAGCATACTACATGCAAAACAAAAAGTTCTGCAAAAAATAGTGGAATAAGCATTTGAAAATTGTTTGCTATAAAAAAGCTGAAGGAGAAGATGGGAATTTTTAAAAAAAGAGTTGTGGAGTGTGAACTAGTCAGAAAGGAAGATGCGCAGATAAAGAAGGGGCGAGTAATGAGAAAATGGGACCCATAAATTCCAAATGTTAAGCATTGAATACCCTCACACTTGAGAAGTACTAAGGGGTCATTTGGTTTAAAGATAGGTTATGCTAAGATTAGTTATGCTGGGATTCACTCTTCTGGTATTATTTCTTGTTGACCGGTTGATATGTTGTATTAATCATGGCATTGTCAATTTTACTGCTTTATTGGAATTATTATTCCATCCTCTGGCAGGTATAAGTTATCTCGGTACTATTTTTAATCCCGAGATAAATTAGTAACCAAACAAGGGATAAGGTGGTATTTAATTTTTATCTCAGGATTAGTTTTGCTTATCCATCACACTAAACGACCCCTAAGTGTCTTTGCCCCTAAAAGAGACTGTTCTTTTTTTTTTTTTTGGTTTTGTTTGAGACTTATGATCCTTCTTGATTGCTTCTCCAGGACGAGGAAGATGAATATGATAGAGTGGCGGAAGGCAGAGTGGGTGCTGCTGATCGCTTGTACATGAACGCTATTGATCAGGAAACATCTTATGATCCTTCAGGACGTAACATCTGTAGAGACGCACGTGCAAATCATATGGCTGCACAAGTTAGGCTGAAGGAAGATGCTGATGCAGCTGTGAAATGTGAAACTCATTTTGATGGTATCACTCTATGTGGTGAGCAGCAGTCTACTGAACCACTTCAGGTTCATAGTAAGGTGAAGCCAATTTTGAAAAGAACAAGGAAATCTGAGAATGGTGTGCTCAAGTCCATGAAACGAGTCAGGTTTAATCCTAGTTGTAAAGATAAATGTGAAGGGGCTTCAGAGCTAGAAGTTTCTTGGGCAGCTCCTGCAGCAGCAAATTCTAGTTCTCAAAAAAATGAATCTATTCTTGACAACAGTAGGCCGAATGTTCCTGATCATATTCTCAACCCTTCAAAGTATACTCACTATAGTTTGGATTCTCCTAGCAAGCTTGATGATGAATCAAATATTCAAGCTTGCGTATACCTTCTCGAGGAGGTTAAGAAGTTGAAGCATGATCAATTGGCACGAGAAATTAGGGACGTGTCAGCTACTAATACTAAATCAGTAGCCTTTGTGCCTAGGCAGAAGAACTCATATGCTATAGCAGCAAAGGATGCAACTCCGTCAAAGGAAATGATTAAAGAAGCTTGTAATGTATCCTTGCACCCAAAAGGCTTTCCTGTTGCCATTGCCGCTGTAGAGGCTCAAGAAAGTGGAGATCCAATGGAAGAAGATATGGAAGCACATGTAGGTGACAATAACATCGTCTCCCATAAACCAGTTCGCCATTATCGAAGCAAGGCAGAGATGAACGACTCTGTTACTTGATCTTATGTTGTTACTTGAGGCTAGTATGTATGTATGTATGTTATATAATTCCATTAGCAGAAATGCTTGATAACTGCATCTGTTTGCAAGTTCTTGTCTTAGCTGGATCTCCACCCCTAACCCCTCCAGAAAAAAAAGGAACAGAAAAGGAAGAAACGTACAATATATAACTATAGGGGGAGTCCCCTTGCACGACATAAGCATGGAGTGTTCTGACTTTTTGCATGAACTATCTGTTTTTAAGGGCGTTGAGTGATTCTTGATGGATTATTCTTATTATGTTTTGCGTCCTTAAATTAGGTAGTTTTGCGTCCTTAAATAAGTTTCTCCTATTCAAAAGAATAAATAAATGTTTGGCAAGTGCATTATAGGTCACATGTTCTTGGGTATTGAAATTACATTCAAATTTACTAACACTTCTATTGCAAATTATGCGACCATATGCAAGATTGTTCATGTATGTGAAAGTTGAAAAATATATGTGGATGCTTCTCATGTGGGAAGACTCAACCAAGCCATTGGGATGGCTTGCTCTTGCAACACCTTTATTCAGCTTACAATTGTTTGAGTTATCACTATGTCGAGGGCTATATATGGAGTGGAAAGAACAACTACACTAAGGTATAGAGGTTCAAGGCCGAGACAAAAGAGATATACGAGCCGGAGGGTTCAGGCAGTGAATCGGGCTCTGACGAAGACTAGGCGGAAATGCTTTAGTTTATTTTTTATTTTCTTTTGTACATTTTTTTTAATTTTGGGGCCGAATTACAGTGCCTCTGTAAATATTTTTGATATATATAAAAAAATTTCCTTCGGCTATACTGTGTCCTTTACTTTTCAGCATCCGCTTACAACTCTTTGTTTGAAATATGTCATTAATGCCTTAGCATAGAGATTGACATAATTTAGAGTGTTTGTTCCCCCCAGAATGAGGCCTGGTTTAAGTAACAACTCCGAGTTGCTTTGGCTTCGGATTATCTGATAAAAAATGAAGTCTTTAAAATACTTGAATGTTTCAACCAGACACAATGATATTTTGCCGAAGGTGGCCTTTTTTATAGCCAGGTAGCATTCTTTCATAGGTTTTAACCATGTGTAGGGATCTTACTTTCTACGTACAGACTCGGGCGTCTCCAAGCCACTTTAAGTTGGCTGTAGCCTTTCATGTTTGGGCCCTGCCTAGTAGAATCGGTACCCCCAAGCTTCGATAGCTAGAGTTGTCCGATCTTATTATCGGATAGCAGTCCCCGACTCTGGGAGGCCCGTGGGCTCTAGGTTTTGAACCCATTATTTATTCTAAGTAACTTAACGATAATACCGCTGGGACAAATGTGAACTGATGAAATATAGAAGGCAAATTTCTTTTATTACTTTGAATATAGAGTACAGGATCGAAGGCACAAAAGATTTCTGCCATGGCAAGAATAAGCTACACGGGCACGGTTCGTTTGACCGTTTGACTCTTACAATTAATTCTAATATTCAAGCCCTGCTTTTAATATCAAATCTGACTTATGGCGTAATGGCTCCCCGAGTATTTGAGACTGAGCTCGTGAGGGCTCGAATACTGTCGATCAAATACGAGTGATCAACAATCCCAGCCTCAGTCCCAAACTAGGGTATCACGTTTACTGGTGCCTCGTTAAAAACCTTGCCGTAAAAGCCACTTCGGGAAAGATCGGTTCAAGGAAAAAAGAGTGCAACACATGCTTTCAGACCTATTCGTCAGATTTAACCTCTACCGAATACCTGCATGGTTTAGTTCAAAGCATAACAAACTTCAAAGGAAATTGTTTGTACCTTAGAAATAGTACCGCTTTAAGTGTGCCACATTCCAGTTGTTCGGTAGCTGTACATTGTTGTTCCCTGACTCGAGCTTATATGACCCTTCCTAATTATACCGGTAACTATGTACGCACCTTCCCAGTTCGGGCCTAGTTTCCCATCGTTTGGGTTCTTGGTATACAACATAACTTTCCTTAATACCAAATCCCCAGCTTGGAAGTGTCAAACGTTAGCCCTTCAGTTGTAGTCTCTCCCCGTTCACTACTTTTGGGCCGCTAACCGGACCAGGGCGGCTTCTCGCCTTTTGTCCGATATGTCTAAGCTTGTGGCCATGGCCTCGTCATTTGACATCTCGGTAGCGTATTGGAACCTTAGGATCGGTTCTCCTACTTCGACCGAGATTAGAGCTTCTGCATCGTAGACTACAGAAAACAGGGTCGCACTGGTGCTTGACTTCGAAGTCGTTCGGTATGCCCGCAAGACCTCGGGCAAAATTTCGTTCCACTTTCCCTTTGAATCGGTCAATCTCTTTTTCAAGTTTTGGAGTATAGTTTTGTTTTTTGACTCCGCTTGATCGTTCCCACTAGGGTGATAAGATGTTGACAAGATCTTTTTAATTTTGTGGTCTTCAAGAAACTTTCTTTTTAATTTTGTGGTTGTACCCGGAATAGGTATTGAGAAAACTCAGTATCTTGTGTCTGGTCGTCGCATCGATCATTCGATCGATGTTAATCAAAGGGAATCAATGAGTTTTTTCTTGAGCTCGGGAGTCAACCCCGTGCCAGGTATATCTTTTTATCCGGTAGGTGCTCGATCAACATAACCTGCTCTAATTCCTCGATTGTTGATTAGTGGCATTGGTATCATCGGATGCTATAAAGGACCTTGGGACACCGTAATCATCCCCTTCGTTTGTTGTATGCTCCTCTTGTCTTTTTGGCTCGTTCGAGGTCGGGATCGTTGATTGCTATTTGGTTTCCTTTTCTTCACCCAGTTCCCTATTTTTTTATGCCGGGATTGCAGGCACCGGGATCACTTCATCGATAGCAAACATCTCCTTTGCGGTCGGCTTTTCCCCGCAAACCATTTTGATTCCCCTCGAAGTGGGAAATTTCAATGGCTGATGTACCGCCCTCATGTTTTGAACCCATGGCCTTCCAAACAAGGTGTTGTACGTCATATCCCCCTCGATCACGTAGAATTTCATTTCTTAGGTCTCGACAGTGTTTACTGGTTGGATTATTTCTCCCTTCATCGTCTCACACGCCATGTTGAACCCGTTCAACACTCGGATTGCCGGTACGATTTGGTCAAATAATCCCAACTATTCTACCACCCTCCATCAGATGATGTTGGCCGAGCTACCTCGATTAATTAACACACATTTAACTCGAGATTTATTGATAAGTACGGATATTACCAGCGCATTATTGTGAGGCTAGATAATGTCCTCGGCATCCTCATCACTGAACGAGATGGCCCCCTTCGGGACGTAATCCCAGGTGTGTTTTCCCCTTGTGATAGAAACTTTGGTGCATTTTATCATTGTCCCTTGGGGGATATCCACTCCCCCAATGATCATGTTGATCACGTGTTGGGGCTCTTTGTTCAATTTGTTTGTTGGCATCCTTGTTCTTGAAATAATTTTTGGCCCGTTCACGTAGGAATTCCCGAAGATGTCCATTATTGAATAGTCGAGCCACCTCTTCCCTCAGGTGTCGACAATCTTCAATCCTGTGACTATGAGTACCATGGTACTTACATACCAAGTTGTGATCCCTCTGTGCGGGATCGGACTGAAGTGGCCGAGGCCACTTGGTCTCTTTGATGCGACCAATAGCTAACACTATACTCGTAGCATCCACATTAAAGTTGTACTTTGATAATCTCGGTGCTTCTCTGCCTCCCGAGCGATCTGTCAAAACCGCTCTTACTCATCAAAACCCAGTTGCTTGGTCCTTGATCACTTCTCCTATTGTTCCTGGTTGGGTGGCGACCGAATCCGTTTCCCCTTCTATTCGAGCTGTACGGCTGATACCGATCTCGGACCAGCCTTGGCTCTTAGTCCATAATCCTTTTAGATCTGTCATTCGCTCTGTTTGGGTAAATAGACCCCAAGGGAACCATCAGCTGGTCATCCTCTACTCTGATCTTTGACTGATACCTATTATGGATGTAGGTCCAAGTAACTGTTGGGTACTCCACCAAGTTTTGCTTTAATTGCCGAGAAGCAATGAAACTTTGGGGGTTGATCCCTTGAGTGAACGCCCGAGCGTCCCAATCATTCGCGACCGGGGGAAAGTTGATCGAGGCCAACCATGCAATACTATTGAGTAGTGAGAGAGGGTCGAAGCAGCTTTTACCCGATTAAGGTCGGGATCGATTTCCACAGGGAGTTAAAAGTTGGAGTTGGGTGTCTATCTAATCGAGAGTTGCGTATGTGTTCCAAATTGCACTTCTAAACATTTTTGGATTTTGATTTACTTCTAATTATATAAACTACAATGCGCAATTAAACTAGAATAAGCTAAGAGTAAACTATTGCGAGTTGTTCAAATAGTTAAAAGGCACTAGGGTAGTGATTTTCGCCTAGGTGGTCAATTGACGGGTACTTGAGTCTAAGGCATGATTGACATATTTGGGGAGTATGATATAATCGTTGCACGATTTTACCCACTCTACACCTCTCGGCGGTTTGAGCGATTTTCCCTGAATTGACTTTCTCAAGACCAATTGGGTATGCAAATTTGCACAAGCAATCAAGGTTCAAGTCGGGTATTACTATCTCTAGGTTTAACCCTTTAATTGGGGTTATCAATCTCTTGAGTATGCCCCAATTCCTTGTTGGACTAATTTCATGGACTTAGGCTCTCTTTCTCAAGAAGAGCCAAAATCTACTAGGAATAAAATAGTGTTTGCAACCACTAATTCACAGTTAAAACCCTAAATTAGCCCAAATATCAAACACCCATAGACAATCGAGCATCAAAATACAAGACTCATCAATTACCCACACTAGGGTTGAGCCACAACTCTAGCTTATAGGTCTAGGTACTCATAATTAGAGAAGAAAACAAAGAAATAGATGAAGAAAAACTCATATTAATTAATTGCTAAGATAAACTAAAAGATTCAATGTAGAAATGAAGCTAAAATTGCTCAAAAAGCTAAAACTATTGAAGTCACGAGCGCAACTCAGTACAAAATATATCTGATGACCTAAAAAATGGGAAAAGAAGCTATTTATACTAAGCTAAAAAATTTGGACAAAAATACCCCTGCAGGGCTAGTGCAGACCGCACAAAATCGCGTGTGGCCGCACTAGAGCTCTGAACTTGAAAATCCAACTCTCTGAACTCGGGCAATGCGGACCGCACAGAATTGAGTGCGGCCGCGGTGACTTCTAGTGCGGTCTGTATGAAATGGAGTGCGGACCGCATTGGCTTCAATCTCCAAACTGGCACTTCTCTGATCCTTGGTTCTGCGGACCGCACTAAATCGAGTGCGGCCGCAGTGACTCCAATGCAAACCGCATTAAATCTCATGCGGCCGCATTGCCTGTTGGCCTGGAAATCCACCTCTTTGAACCTCACTTGTGTGGACTGCACAGAATGGTGTGCGGACCACACAGAATAGTGTGCGGCCGCATTGGTCTTGCTTTGCTTGAGCTTGTCTTATCTTGGTACTTGTGCAAGTTTCACTCCTTTTTTGAGCTGATCTTTGACATCTTGTCACTTTGTTGATCAAACCTGCAATCAAGCATAACTTGTGAGCCTTTTGGGACTATTTTGTACAAATTTCTAATCAAAACATAAGCAAGAAGGAGTATAAAATGTATCAAAATCCCTAGTTATCAACTCTCCCAAATTTAAGCTTTTGCTTGTCCTCAAGCAAACAAAATAAGACCCACCCTTTAAGGAAAATTCCAAGAAAATTCAGCTGTCCTAAATTGCCCTCATCTAGCATCAATTGGGACTAACAATTGCTCTCAATACAAATGAATCATTAACAACATTTACTCTTTGAAACACCATGGATTAAGTGCGACGCACGAGTATCAAGAGTCGACTCAACACATCAAAGAACTCTTTCTATTACTTTGGTCATTGTGGAACCCAAACTCATACATCCTCAACTCTCCCTAAGCAAACCTCACCTTTAGAATAGCGGCACTCAGAACGAGGTTAATGGAAAATCACTCATCTCTCTCAAGAAAAAGTCACAAGTCCGGCTCTAAGTACCATATGCTTGTCCCTTATGTGAGTCACCACTAATGTAAGTTTCATTCAACTCAAGATCATATAGGGATTTTGTGGAGACATAGTGAAGGCTTTTGGTTTAGGGTAGGTAATGTTTGGTCTAAGTAGGTTCCATCTTCCCTTAATCACTTCTTTTGTTACATTTTGGCTCAAATTCATTTGACTTTTTGAGTCTTTTCACTTCTTTCTAAGGGGTTAGAGAGACATACTGTCACTCTTTCTTATACATTTCAAATCTTTTCTCCTTTCTCAACTGTCCACACCTTTTATTCTTTCCTTTTCTTGAATCCCTTTTTATTCAATTCTACTTTGAGCATTCTTTTTGTCTTTGTGCTTTTCTTTCTTTTTCATTGCCTTTCCTTTTCTCTCTCCCCAAACTTACACTTTTGCCATGTGCTAAATGAAAGATCGGGTGCCAAGAGAGGGTAACCTTTAGAACAGGTAAAGGCTTGTATCATGGTTCTTTGAAGGAAAAAGGTTTAAGGCTCAAAAGAGTTGACTAGGGATCTTATCATTGGTAGGTTATGGAAGTGTTCAACCTATAATCATGTCTCAAGCCAAATTTCACTTAGGATTTTGCCTCAACAAACATTCAGGGCAAGTTCTATACCAATGGCTCGGGACTTGGACTTGCAATGCAATTTCTCACCACACAAGCTATGAGATTGATAAAGACACAGAGTCGGGGCCCACAATGACCTTAGATAAGATTTGAGCGCACAATGGTCCCAAAAAACCACTTGATGATTATCGGTCAACACAAGAGTCTCAAGGTCATACCTTTTACCATCCTAAACTCAACAATTTGTTTTTGACCATGAGATCAAAGGAAAATGTGCTAGGCCCAAGTAAAGCTTTGCTTGAGGCACCCTTAATCACTAACTACTAACAACGAAAAGAGAGACAGACTCAAAGGCTTTTGGAAAGAACCGTCCATCATTGGGAAAGCCACCTGGTTCACACAAACTCCACTTTTGGAAAGAGCCGTGGCATTAAAAAAACCAAAGGCTTATTGCAAACATTCAAAACAAGAAGCTATGAACATAAATAAAGAGCTACGGAAAGGAAAAATGCAGAAAGTAAAATGAATATTTACAATAGGGGATTTAATCGAATATACAATAGATGGGATGAAAATGTACAATGTAACATAACTTTATATACAGACCCAAAGTAAAATAAAAGTACGAGAAATGTAACGAAATGTTAAAATTATATACAAACCAAAGATGAAAAATAAAGAAAGCATATAAACTGTCAAATATATATAATAATCCAAATCCATAAAAGTAGGGCCTACCCTCTTAAATGAAAGCTGGCATTGTCCCCAATGCCAACTAAACCAAATAAGCACCAAAAAGAAAAGGGGAAAAGGATATAGAGACTCCCTATGGCTCGTCTGTCTGCATGGGCTCTTGAGTGGTCCATCGGTCCTCAATATGCTTGGGAACCTCAGACTAGTTCCTTATGGCCTGCTGATCTACTGCTGGGACCTGGGCCTGGACCTGGGCAAGCTCTTGAGGTGCATCCTGTGGCTGACTGGAGAAGGTCTCCGGTGGGTCTGCCAACTGGATGACTGCATTGTCTGCTCGGGGAATCATCCTCTTCCTCGCCTATGGGACTGCTCTGGCTGGGAATGAGCTACTAGCACCGGGTGCTATAGCAATAAGTCCAAAGGCAGATGATCTACCTTCATCCTGTCAACCTCAACTCTCAGCTCCTTTACGGACTCCTTAGAAGCCCACGTCTTTCTCATTTTCTTGGCCTCCTTCGCAAGCTCCTTGAGAGCTCTCCCATGAGACTCCACAACGTCCGCAAGAACCTTTTGTGTGTCAAGGATTTTCTTCTGGTTGTCCAGAATATCCTTGAGGGCGTCCTCAATAGACTGTAGGACCTGCGGAGGCGGAGGTGCCAACTGAGCTTCCACTGTAGTAGTGAGGATAGACAACTTGGATGAAGCTGTCTGCATCTAGTTGTTGATGCTAAGAAGAGCTTGGCTCAGTCAGTGTGCAGTCACTGGGTAGGCTCGGGAAGAGGGTCTCTCGGGATTTGCTGAAGTGGATGGACCAAGAGGAATGTTTGCGGAGGTGGACGCAGGCTGAGTAGGAGCCACTATCACAATTGGCTCTTCAGACTGGCCAGTTGGAGCAGTAGCTGTTCCTTTGAAGTTCTTGCTCTTTGGGTTGTCATCACCTTGCATACTGTACCATGATAACGGGACCTTCGCTTTTACCTTTATATCAAATATCCTCTTTTCAACTTTGAGGTCCCTGAAGTACATGGTCAAGAAGCTGGGGAAGGGGTAGTTTCTGTCACCCTCACTGACTACCTGCGTAATTACCCGAGATATTACCTTTCCGAGATTAATCGGGTACCCCGCCATGATCGATGCCACCAAAACTCTCCGATGAAGAGGGAGGGAGTTGTCATGAGTAGTGGGGTCCAATCTACTGCACACAAATGTTTCCCACCCCTTGGCTTCGAAACTCAGACTTCTTCTCAAAATTTTCACTCTCGCATTTAGCCAATCGGTAGTGGTACCTGGGATTTCCAGATACTGTGCCAACCAGGGACAGACCTCCTCGCCCAATTCCATATTTGCCATATACAGTTCCTCATCCTCCTCATCAAAGCTGAGGTAATCATTTATTATTTTTCCGTCAAAAAACACCTTCAGATTTTGTACCTTGGTCACTTTTGTGCCCTTTTTATGTGGGCAACATTGGTATAGAATTCCTTGACCAGGTGCTCGTTTGCATCCTCACAGTTGTTTAAGAAATACTCCCAGTCCACTCTCTCTCTAAACTGCCTTCTCACATTGGGGTTGTGAGGTAATAAGTCTCTATCAACAAAGCTCCTCTCCGGGGTCAACTTCCTCACTGGCCACCATTCCCTAAATTTGTGATAAGCTACTTCGCTCACAAACCGGTCTTGCCACACCTCCGGGTTTCTAGTTCATTCTACCCCACCAACCTGGGGCTTACCCTTTCTCCTACTACCTCTTCTTCTCCTACTGCACCCTCTCCGGATAATGAAGCTGTGGGAAAGATGGAGTATTCATCCCCACTACCTTCAGCTGAGCCCTCAGACGACCCAGAAGATACATTTACTGACGCTTGGGCAGCAGGGGAAGGTGGAGGAGTGTCTCTTAGCCTGTTCCTCTCCGGCCAATCAGGGATGTATTCTGGCACAGAGTCTGAAGATATCTCCCGGGAGGGCTCGTACTCACTCCCAGACATGTCAATAGCCATATCAGCAGCTTTAATCATCTTCCTTATGTTTTTAATGTTTTGTCGGGCTTGAGGAGTCAGTCTTATCATTTTCTGTTTCCCTCCCCCGGGAGGATTCACCTCGACCAGCTTGGTTAGAACCCTTACCTCTTGTTTCACCATTGCTGCAAACAACATCCATTAGGCTTGTTAGTATCAGTAAAAACAATTAAGATCAGAGTTGTAGAAAAGAAAAAGTTGCAGGCAGTTGTAGAGGTGACACAGTGGAACCGTACAAAATGGAGTGAGGCCGCACAGAGGTTAATGCGAACCGCACAAAATGGAAATGCAGTCCGTATAGAGGTGGGGTTCAGACTACCCACTCTCTGTATCTAGGCAATACGGACCACACAAAATGTAGTGCGGCCTCACAGGGACCAATGCGGATCGCACAAAATGTAGTGCGGCCGCAATCCCCAAAGATCAAATTACAGACACTCATCAATGCGGTCCACACAAAATGCCATTGCGGACTGCACTAAGGCACCAGGGACCGCACAAAATCGACCGCAGTCCCCACTGAGTGCCAAAAGCAACACTAACTTAGGGTTCAATGTATTTTGATTTTAAGTCCAATTTTACACCTAAGAAAGGTTCCTATGTGTTTGCCCAGTGTTAATAACTATCAAATTCTACTTTAATCAAGAAATTAACTAACCTAATTTTACCAACTCAAAAGAAGTACGGGAAGAACAGAAGGGAAGCAAGAATTAAGAGAAATTTACAAAATAAAACAATTAAAAAGAAGTTAACGATACCAGATGTGAGATGAACTGAAGGTAAACGAGTCCAAGCAGTTAATTACAAGAAAAAGGAAAAATGAACAATGCTTTTATGAGTTCTAAGAGTAAAGGGTCGAAAAGTGTGAAAGGAGGAGCTCAGGTCCTATTTATAGAAAAAAGACCTGGGGCCCAGCTTACCAACCCAATGCGGACCGCACAAAATGGACTGCGGTCCGCAACACACAACATTTTTTTAAGTTTGAGAAGGCAACCCACTGCAGTTCGCACAAAATGCCGTGCGGACGCAGTGGTCCACCGCGGATTGCACAAAATGTAGTGGGGCCGCGGTGGTAAACTTCAGAGAGCTGGACTTTTCATCCTTCATCAGTGCGGTCCGCACTAAATGTAGTGCGTCCACAGTGGAAATTTTAGAGACCTGGACACTTTTTCCACTATGTCCTGCATTGCATCAACACAATCCTGTAGCATCTCACAACCAGTTAGTCCAAAAATAAATCCTATACTACAATGAAAATCAAATAAAAACAAGAAGTAAAACACATGGGTTGCCTCCCAAGAAGCGCCTGATTTAACGTCGCGGCATGATGCAGGTTACCATCAAATCATTTGAGATAAAGAAGTGCCACCACGTGGCTGTCATCAATTTTCCCAAGTAGTGCTTGACCCTATGCCCATTCACTCTGAAAACTTTCCCATTTTTGTTCTTTAAATCAAGTGCACCGAACGGGGTCACACACACCACTTCAAAAGGTCCACTCCATTTTGACTTAAGCTTTCTCGGAAACAAACGTAACTGAGAGTTGAACAAGAGAACCAAATCACCTACTTTGAACTCCTTGCTATGAGCATATTTATCATGAAAGTACTTCATCTTGTCCTTGTATAAGAACGAACTGGAGTAGGCATAGAATCAGGAATTCATCAAGTTCATTGAGCTACTCCACACGAAGATTGGCTGCACCATCCCATTCAAGATTTAACTTTCTCAAAGCCCACATGGCCTTGTGCTCTAACTCGACCGGTAGATGGCAAGCTTTCCCAAACACCAATCGATACGGAGACATACTAATCGAAGTCTTGTAAGCAGTCCTATAAGCCCATAGAGCGTCATCCAACTTCTTTGACCAGTCGGTCCTATTTGTATTGACCGTCTTTGACAATATGCTTTTGATTTCCCTGTTAGAAACTTTAACTTGACCACTTGCTTGAGGATGATAGGGAGTAGAAACTTTGTGATTGACACCATACTTTGCAAGCAAAGTGTCAAAAGCTCTATTGCAAAAATGAGACTCCCCCATCACTTATGATTGCATGAGGAGTACCAAACCTTGTAAAAATGCTCTTCTTGAGAAATGCAACAACACTCCGAGCCTCATTATCGGGCAAAGCCACGACTTCAACCCACTTTGAAACATAGTCCACCTCCACAAGAATGTATGTGTACCCACATGAGCTAACAAACGGGCCCATAAAATCAATGCCCCACACATCAAAAATATCAACCTCAAGAATGGTATTGAGAGGCATCTCATCTTTCTTCGAAATTCCACCCGCTCTTTGACATTCATCACACCTCTTCACAAGTTCACTTGCATCTTTGTACAAAGTTGGCCAATAAAACCCACAACTAAGAACTTTGGAAGCCGTCCTCGCCCCGCCATGATGGCCACCATAGGGAGAGGAATGACAAACCTCCAAGATACTCAATTGCTCTTCCTTTGGGACACACCTTCGGATCACACCATCCGTGAAAATCTTGAACAAGTACGGCTCATCCCAATAGAAATCCAAACTATCCCGCTTGAGCTTCTTACTTTGGTTAGAAGAGAGCTCACATGAGATTATACCAGTCACAAGGAGATTAGCAACATCGGCAAACCATGGCATATCATTCATCAACACCCAAATGAGTTATTCGTCGGGAAATGAATCATTGATCTCTAGGCCGTCACGAGGCCTCCCTTCCTCCTCCAAGTGGGACAAGTGGTATGCCCTTGGTTCTCACTACCCTTCCGGTCCACAATCTCCAAATCAAACTCTTGAAGTAACAAGACCCATCACATCAGTCTAGCTTTGGAATCCTTCTTCGTCATCAAGTACCGGAGTGCGGCATGGTCGGTATGAATAATAACCTTAGCACCCATAAGATACGACCAGAATTTTTCCATTGCGAACACAATAACTAAAAGTTCTTTCTCGGTCACCGTGTAGTTCACTTGAGCATCATTCATTGTCTTGCTCGCATAGGACACCAGATGAAACATTTTGTTCACTCTTTGACCCAAAACCGCCCCAACTGCAACATTGTTCGCATCACACATGAGCTCAAAGGGTAAGCTCCAATTAGGTGCGGTAATGATAGGAGTAGTGGTCAACTTATACTTGAGAAGTTCAAAGGCTTGCATACATTTTTCATCAAACACAAACTTAGCATCTTTTTCCAACAACTTGTACAAGGGATTCACTACCTTCGAAAAGTCTTTGATAAACTTTTGTAGAATCCAGCATGCCCAAGAAAACTTCGAACTCCCTTGACAAATGTAGGGGGAGGTAGCCTTGAAATCACATCAATTTTTGCTTTGTCTACCTCAATACCATGCTTTGAAATTTTATGCCCAAGAATTATCCCCTCTTCCACCATAAAGTGGCATTTCTCCCAATAGAGAACAAGATTGGTTTCTTCACAACGGGCTAAGACCCTATCAAGATTTTTCAAGCACTCATCAAATGAATCCCCCACAATACTAAAGTCGTCCATGAACACCTCCAAAATGTCTTCCACCATATCAGTGAAAATGGCCATCATACACCGCTGAAATGTAGCCAGTGCATTACACAATCCAAAAGGTATCCTAGAGAAAGCAAAGGTGCCATATGGACAAGTCAATGTGGTCTACTCCTGATCTTCCAGAGCAATCAAGATTTGGTTGTACCCAGAATACCCATCCAAGAAACAGTAGAAGGCATGCCCAGTAAGTTGATCTAACATCTAATCAAGAAAAGGCAAAGGAAAGTGATCCTTGCGGGTCACTTTATTCAACTTGTGGTAGTCCATGCATACCCTCCAACTAATGACAGTTCTTGTAGGAATCAACTCATTTTGTGAATTTGTAACCATGGTCATGCTACCCTTCTTCGGTACACATTGCACCGGTGAAGTCCAAGAGCTATCAGAGATGGGGTACACAACCCCGGAATCCAACCACTTGATCACCTCCCTTTTCACCACTTCTTGCATTACCTCGTTCAACCTCCGTTAATGCTCCAAGGAAGGCTTTGCATCATCTTCCAGAATAATCTTGTGCATACAGAATGCAGGGCTTATCCTTTGAATATCAGCTAAAGTCCATCCAATTACCTTTTTCCGCTTTTGAAGCACCGCCGATGTGGCATCAACCTGCATGTTAGTAAGGCAAGAAGAAAGAATAACTGGCAAAGTAGAATTTGAGCCTAAGAACTCATACTTGAGGTGTGGAGGCAGTAGTTTCAACTCCAACACCGGAGGCTCCTCAATTGAAGGTTTTGTTGGTGGAGTCTTCCTATTTTCAAGGTCCAAAGATAATTTCCTAGGCTCATACGAGTAAGAGCCCATTCCATGTAAAGTGTTCACGCATTCTACTCGGCCCTCATCATCATTGACATCAAGATTCAGCAATATGGCCTTCAATAGATCCTCCACATTGTTCATTGCACTGGTGTCATCAACTATCACTGCTGTGACGAGGTCCACAAAAGAGCACACCTCAGTACTGTTGGGCTGCTTCATTGATTTGCAAACATGAAATACCACTTTTTCATCACCCACCCGGAAGGTGAGTTCCCCTACTTCCACATCAACTAAGGCCTTCCCCGTAGCAAGGAAAGGTCTCCCAAAATGATAGGAACTTCATAATCCACCTCACAATCCAAGATCACAAAGTCAACTAGCAAGATAAATTTGTCTATCCGGACAAGTACATCATCAATAATACCTAATGGTCTCTTCATCGTTCTATCTACCATTTGTAATCTCATGGAAGTCGGCCTCGGCTGCCCAATACCCAAAGTCTTGAAAATGGAATAGGGCATCAAATTGATACTAGCCCCCAAATCACATAGAGCTTTAGTAAAATCCGCACTCCCAATGGTGCAAGGAATGGTGAAAGCACCAGGATCTTCAAGCTTCGGGGCCATTGAATGCACTATTGTACTAACTTGGTGAGTCATATTTATAGTTTCATAATCCATAGACCGCTTCTTTGTTACCAAGTCCTTCATGAATTTAGCATAGCCCGACATTTGTTCAAGAGCCTCCACCAAAGGCACATTGACGGATAAGCTCTTCATCATGTCAATGAACTATTTAAATTGATTTTCATTTTTCTACTTCGCGAGCCTTTGAGAATAAGGCAGAGGTGGCCTTGGCAAAGGAGCCTTGGCTTTAGGCACAACCGACTCCGACATGTCTATTATGTGTTTCCTAGACGGGTTCACATCATTTTGAGTTTCCACCTCGACATCTTTAATATCAATCCTCACTTCTTCATTCACATTTTCATTAATCACATTTTCGACTACCAAAGGAACTTCATCTTCTTGCATCTCAACATCATCATCCACAATTTGCTTTTGTTTGGAGGCATGCACATCAACGCCTCTCCCACTTCTTATTGTTACCACCATAACATGATTGTTCCTACCCTCCGGGTTCACTACCGTATCACTTGGTAGAGCACCCTTAGGGCGTGCATTCAAGGATTGAGAGATTTGGCCTAACTGAACCTCCAGATTTCTGATTGAGGTATTGTGGGAATCCAACTGTGCATCAGAATCCGCATTCTTCTTCATCATCTGTTCAAACATCATTTCAATTATACCCATATCATTTCTAGAAGAACTAGGACCTTGAGATAGAAATGGGGGTGGATTGTTCGATTGTTGGTACATTAGGGGCATTTGAAAGCCTTGCTCCCGGTTTCCTTGGTTTCCATTGTTCCATCCACCTTAATTGTTATTACCACCCCAATTATTGTTATTACCATTCCAATTTCCTTGGTTGTTTTGATTGTTGTTCTGATTGCCCCAGTTGTTGTTTTGGTTGTTGTTCCCCCAATTATCATTTCCTTGTTGTTGATTACCCCAATTGCCTTGGGGTCGCCATTGTTGTTGATTAGAAGAGTTGCCCCTTTGGCCTTGATAATTATTAATATATTGTACCTCTTCGTTTTGTTCATCATAACCATCACTTTGAAATCCACCACAATCATTATCAAATTGCTCAAAATTCCTTTGGTTTTGTTGCCCTCTTTGTCTTGTTTTGTTGACAATCATGTTAACACCCTCCATGGCATTCACTTGGCGAGGATTTTGAACTTGTTGCAATTGTTCCTTCGCTAGTTGGTTCATCGTGGTTGTCAACTCAGCTATAGCCTGCCCATGATCATGTAATTCATTGTGCAAATGAATAACCGTGGGGTCACCCTGGGGCATATTGGCTCTACTTTGCCAAGCGGAAGAAGTGTCAGCCATCTCGTCAAGAATGTCACAAGCCTCATCATAAGACAGCTTCATGAAGTTGCCCCCAACAAGTTGGTTCACTATGCATTGGTTTGTGGTGTTAATACCCCGGTAGAAAGTCTGTTGGATCATCGCCTCGGTCATATCATTGTTGGGGAATTCCTTCACCATTGTTCTATAACGCTCCCAAATCTCATGCAAAGGTTCCGTGGGCTCTTGCTTGAACGCCAAGATCTCATCTCTCAATGTAGCCATATGCCCCGGTGAGAAAATTTTTGCAATGAACTTATCCGCCAACTCATCCCAAGTAGTGGTGGAATGGTTGGGAAGTCGCTCAAGCCAATCAAGTGCTTTCCCTCTAAGTGAAAATGGGAAGAGTCTCAACCGGAGAGCATCCTCGGACATGTTAGTTTGCTTACTCCCCCAACATGTATCCACGAACCCCTTGAGATGTTTGTAAGCATTTTGATTTGCAGCGCCCGTGAAATACCCACGTCGCTCTAGTAAGGTCAACATCACATTGGTTATTTGAAAATTTCCCGCCCAGATTCGGGGTGGGACAATAGCACTTGCATAGCCTTGGTACGGAAGCACTCTAGGAGCCACTCTTGGAGGTGGCGGAAGAGGGTCTAGAATATTGTCATCTGCATTAGCATTGGCCTGGCGGCCTCTGTGTTGTCCTTGAGGTACAAGAGGCACCTCATCATCTCCGACGTCGTCTATCTCCTATCCCGCAATCACATTTCCAAGAGGGTCATTGGCGTTGTTTGCTGCTATGTGGTACCTGAAGTTGTGACACACACAAATTAGTAACAAAGAAGGAAAGAAGAACAATACACAAAACTAGTTAGATAGATAGCCAAAACCTTTAGCTCCCCGCAGCGGCGCCAAAAAGTTTATCGAGGCCAACCCTACACTACTATTGAGTAGTGAGAGAGGGTCGAAGCAGCTTTTACCCGATTAAGGTCGGGATCGATTTCCATAGGGAGCTAGTAGTTGGAGTCGGGTGTCTATCTTATCGAGAGTTGTGTATGTGTTCCAAATTTCACTTCTAACATTTTTGGGTTTTGATTTACTTCTAATTATATAAACTACAATGCGCAATTAAACTAGAATAAGCTAAGAGTAAACTATTGCGAGTTGTTCAAATGATTAAAAGGCACTAGGGCAGTGACTTTCGCCTAGGTGGTCAATTGACAGGTACTTGAGTCTAAGGCATGATTGACATATTTGTGGAGTATGATATAACCATTGTACGATTTTACCCACTCTACACCTCTCGGTGGTTCGAGTGATTTTGCCCGAATTGACTTTCCCAAGACCAGTTGGGTATGCAAATTTGCACAAGCAATCAAGGTTCAAGTCAGGTATTACTATCTCTAGGTTTAACCCTTTAATTGGGGCTATCAATCTCTTGAGTACGCCTCAATTCCTTGTTGGACTAATTTCAGAGACTTAGGCTCTCTTTCTCAAAAAGAGCCAAAGTCAACTAAACACAAACTAGTGTTTGCAACCACTAATTCAGCAATTAAACATGAAATTAGTCCAAATATCAAACACCCATAGATCAAGCATCAAAACACAAGACCCATCAATTACCCACACTAGGGTTGAGCCATAACCCTAGTTTATGGGTCTAGCTACTCATAATTAGAGAAGAAAACAAAGAAATAGATGAAGAAAAACTCATATTAATTAACTACTAAGATAAACTATAAGATTCAATGTAGAAATGAAGCTAAAATTGCTCAAAATAGCTAAAACTATCGAAGTCACGAGCGCAGCTCAGTACAAAATCTATCTGATGACCTAAAAAATGGGAAAAGAAGCAATTTATACTAAGCTGAAAAATCTGGACAAAAATACCCCTGCGGGACTAGTGCGGATCGCACAAAATCACGTGCGGCCGCACTAGGGCTCTGAACTTGAAAATCCAACTCTCTGGACTAGGGCAATGCGGACCGCACAGAATCGAGTGCGGCCGCGGTGGCTTCTAGTGCGGTCCGCATTAAATGGAGCGCGGACCGCATTGGCTTCAATTTCCAAATTGGCACTTCTCTGATCCTTGGTTCTGCGGACCGCACTAAATCAAGTGCGGCCGCAGTGACTCTGATGCGAACCGCATTAAATCTCATGCGTCCGCATTGCCTGTTGGCCTGGAAATCCACCTCTTTGAACCTCACTTGTGCGGACCGCACAGAATGGTGTGCGGTCGCAATGGGCCTGCTTTTGCCTGAGCTTGTCTTGTCTTGGTACTTGTGCAAGTTTCACTCCTTTTTTGAGCTGATCTTTGACATCTTGTCACTTTGTTGATCAAACCTGCAATCAAGCACAACTTGTGAGCCTTTTGGGACTATTTTGTACAAATTTCTAATCAAAACATAAGCAAGAAGAAGTATAAAATGTATCAAAATCCCTAGTTATCACAAGTCCATTTGCTCCATTTGGAACCTTGACATGAACTCCCTAAGCATCTCGTTATCGCTTTGCTTGACTTTAAAAAGGTCCGATTTCCTCGTCTCAACCTTGATGGATCCCGCATGGCCTTTTATGAAAGCATCTGCAAGCATAGCAAATGAACCAATAGAACTCGGAGGTAAGTTATGGTACCATATTATCGCTCCTTTGGACAATGTTTCCCCAAATTTCTTCAGTAACACTGATTCAATCTTGTCATCTTCTAGGTCATTGCCTTTGATTGCAAGCGTATAGGAGGTTACATGCTCGCTTAGATCTGTGGTCCCATTATATTTGGAAATGTCGGGCATTTAAAATCTCTTCGGGATTGGCTTCAATGTTGTACTCGGGGGGAAGCTCCTGATTTTTTTTGGAATCCAGCCTTTTCAACATTGGAGGAGCTCTCGGGATCTGATCGACCCTTGAATTATAAGTTTCCACCTCTTTGTAGTTTGCCTCTATCTTTTTCTCACCAGAATCAACCCGATTTGTTAGTGCTTCGAGCATTTTCATCACCTCAAAAGTTTCTTCGGGCCCAAATTCATCTGTTTCCACGGTAATTTGTTCATCCATTCGATCGTTTTCTCTGACCCGCTTGGGCTCGATCCTATTAGGGGCATGACTTTGGCATTGCAACTACGCTATTTCTGCTTGTTGAACTTGTTATATTTCGAAGATCAACCAAGAGCTAACTCCATCACCTTCCCCTTCGGGTTCTTCTCGAGTCGATGGTCGGGGTGCCCTGCGAATGCTATTTTCGAGGTCAGTTGGCAAGTTGATGTTGATGGCAACCGTGAGTTAGCGTCGACCCGGTCAGCGATTGGGACACCATTGGGATCAATAGGGGTTACGTCATTGTTGGGTACCACATTTTTATACTCATCATGGTGGCTTGACTCGGTGTCAACGTTCAAGTAAGAGGACTGAGACTTTGACATTCTTAGATTAACCTGAAATCAAACTTCGAAGAGCAAGTTTAAAATAGGGTGTGTTATGGAGATTCGTATTAAATCACCATTATTATCCTTAGCCAATGTTGGGCACCAAAATGTTTACCATTAAAATGAGTAATATTTAAATTTGTACGGGTTAAAGGATACAAGATTTAATTTAACATGAATGATCTATGAACAGAAATTAAATAAAGTAAAGGGAAGCAAAATAATTAAAATAAACGTGATAAACAATCAAGACTAGTCTTTTAGAAGAACACTAAAAATTGACCTCGGTTTCTCGAGACTGGCTCGGTTGTAACCGAATAATTAAGTAGCTGAAGAATACAATGAACAATATCGAGAGAATGATACCGATTCACTTCGCATAGAATTCCGCCAGGACCCACTGCTTCTTCGATCTACATTGTAAGGCTGATACCGATCCCTGTTTGACCTCGGTTCACGGTTAATATCTCTCTTGCCTCCATCGATGGTTCTGACAGGATAAACGAACCCCGAAGGGGCCCTAAGTTGATCATCTTCGACTCTAATTTTTTATTGATACTGGTTATGCACGTTGGCCCAAGTAACAGCCGGATATTCTATCAAATTTTGTTTTAACTACTGTGAAGATACCGAGCTTCGAACATTAAGTCCCCGGGTGAAAGCTTGAACGGCCCAATCTTCAACGACCGGTGGCATGTCTATCCGTTCCATTTGAAACCAGGACACAAACTCTCTGAGCATCTCATTATCCTTCTATCTTACTTTGAAAAGGTCTAACTTCCTGGTTTCGACCTTGATAGCCCCGGTGTGTGCTTTCACGAAAGAGTCTGTAAGCATAACAAATGAGTCAATAGAATTAGAAGGTAAGTTGTGATACCATATCATAGCTCCCTTTTACAAGGTCTTTCCGAATTTCTTCAACAAGGCAGACTTGATCTCATCATCCTCCACGTCGTTCCCTTTGATGGCGCACGTGTAGGAGGTAACATGCTCGTTTGGATTGGTCGTTCCGTTGTACTTCAGAATCTCGAGCATGCAGAATTTTTTAGAGATCGGCTTTGGAACCGCACTCGGAGGGAAAGGTTTTTGCACGAACTTCTTGGAATCCAGGCCTTTCAGTATCAACAGCGCTCCTGGGATTTGGTCGACCCTGGAATTGTAGGTTTCTACCTTTTTGTCATTTGCTTCGATTTTCTTCTCCCCTGATTCTATCCGTTTTGTCAGCTCCTAGAGCATTTTTATGATCTCGGGGTTAGTCCCCGACTCGTTTCCATTCAATCTCTCTGTGAATGGTTCGTTCCTGCGGATGACTTCCCGGGACAGATCGGGTTCAATTTCGCTCGGTGCACGACTTTGGTTCTGTAACTTAGCTATCGCCGAATGTTGGAGCCTGTAACATTTTGAAGATCATCCGTAAATTGATCCCGTCTTCTCTATTATTTTATGTATTTTGCGTTGCTGATCAGGCTCCACCACGGATGCTATTCTCGGGATCGGTAGGCAGATCGGTGTCGATAGCCACATGCGAGTTAGCGTCCAACGGGTCAGCGGGTGGAATCCCAATGGGATCAACGGGCGATACCTCGTTACCAGGCATTATGTTGTTATTTTCACCGTGATGACCGGACTCATTGTCAACATGTAGGGGTGTTCATTGAAAGTTTGACATTTTTTAGTTTTAACCTAAAATTAGAGACACTTCAAAGAACAAGTATAAAGTAGTGTGTGTGATGGAGATATGTATCAAATAACCACTATTATCCTAAGCCCCATGGTGGGCGCCAAACTCTTTACCCTCAAAATCGGATAACAATTGAATTTGTTAGTGGTTTTAAGGATATGTGGATTAACTTGACACAAAGCGATAAATTAAGTTGCAATTGAAATAAAAAATGATAAAGTAAATTCAAACCACACATCTTGAACAGTTACAGTCTTGGAAAGTCAGTCACACTTGAACTGGATGCAATTCGATCGATATCAAGATACAAAAGAACAAGAGCTTAAAGAAAGAAAATAAAAATATACTACTTTAGAATGCGTGTTTTCCTAAATGAATTATCAGACCCCCCTTATATAGTAGATAAGTCCTACTTTCGGTACAATTCTATAAAAGGTAAAAATCTCTTGATTTATTAATTGCTGGTCCTTCATTGATACGTGTCGAGATTCTCGCCGTAATATCCGACCAGTCACGGATATTTCAGTCTTCTGTTGGTTACACTAACAATGTTTCTTCGAGCTCATTTGGGGTCAGGGTCGATTCCGGGAACGCGGACTCAATGTTCTTGAAGACAGACATTCTGACTTCGGGCTCTTGTATGGTGGGATTTGGGGTTAATCTTCAATCTCTCATGTTCCGAGCCCGATCTAACATGTCATAGACAAGACCGGTTTCGACCGTATACAATAATATTAGAGAGTTTGAGAACTAATAGCCTATCCATGAGCTTCTATTATAGCAGCAGGCGGCTTTGGGATATCTCAAGTAAAACTCAGACTCTGACCATTAGCAGATTGTTAAACTTTTGTTTTCCTTTTTTTTTTTTCTTAAAAAAAAACAGAGCTATTCAAACTTCTAAGATCATTAATTCTGAAAGTTCATCAATAGCAATATTGTTAAACTTAGATAGACTGATCAGTCATAACTTCAGATCATTAGTATACAGTTACGCGGCTGATGTTCAGATCAAACATTGCCAGTGGAAACAAATTGACACAGATAAAGTGTGCAACAATCTCCAAGTTACGCTTTGGAAAATTCCGAGGCGTACTACAAATGGGAAAGGATAACAATCGCACAAAATTTTATGAAATATGCTTGGCGAAATGTCCCAAAAAAGACTGGAATCCTAACTTGTATGATGTTGTCTTGGGTTTTTGGATTCCCAAGAATTTATCACCACCAGGGACTGATCTGCAATCCACGAAGCAGTTCATCAAGTCTTCTTACACTACTGTTCAAAGATCTAAATGCCACCCATCCTTGCATGTACAGAAAATTTTATTGCTATTTAATGTATCTGCATTCAAAGACTCCATTAGATTTGACAAAAATTGATCTCTACACAAAGTAATGCACCACAACCACAATTATCTCACTAAAAGTAAAACCTCAAATAAAGAACTAATTATGAAGTTGATAAGTTTATTTACACTGATGACATCTCAGCGGAAGGAGTAAATAAACAAAAAATAACGCAACTAAAAAGCTTGACAAGTCAGCTCAGGAGTGAAGCAATTGAGACTCCAAAACTCAACAAAATCAACTCTACTAATTTTACAAGAATAATTTCAAAATGAACATAATTTACAGGCTGTTTTGGTTGTCTTTACATATTGGATAACCATGTCCCGCTGCTTCTAATTTGGCTTCTTCGGCAAAGACAACAAAATAAGAGCAAGCTAAAGGGTGGGGAGAAACTGTACACAAGATGCAGAACAAATGGGGGTATCGCATCGCATGATGAAACTCGTTTTTTCTTATATTTAATTCTTCCACTTATTGGAGGACCGTGCATGCCTTTCATGTGATGCTAGACCATGCATGCCTTTCAAGTGCCAACAAGAGAAGAGCAGCGTATTTTATTGCCAAAACATTTCATAAGACGTTTGTATAGTCATGGCTAACTTTTCATTTTATGGACCTTGATCCTGCTTGCCATTTGAATCAGATGTGGTCGAGACTGGAGGTTTTGCTTGACCAGTTTGCATGGGAGGAGCTGTCAGAACATAAGTCAGCCTGGAGGAGGAATTCTCAATTAATCCAGCAACTCCAGCAGCTGCAGATTGGGCGTTTGAAGGGAGGAACAGATCATGTCTCTGATCCTTATAAGCACTCCAAACCTGCAAGTTAAGGATTGTTCGCAAACATGATCAACATATCTTGGTTTCATTAGAAGGTCCAACTTAGAACAAAGTTAACACTTTTTTGAGGTAAGAGTTGGTCCAGACTACAACTCAGTCCCACGGCCCAACAAGGAGAGGGATGATATCTAAGCAATTCTAGACCTGCATTTATTATTTTCATTTAGCATTATTGTCATCTAGAATACGGCAAGAATAAAAGAACAAACAACTAGATGGTCACAAACTAGGTTTTATAGAAAACAACAAAAAAAGAGCATGTGTCTTTGATTGTTTCAAGATCTTAACAACTCAAACTGTAAACTCTTCTTCTTTAGAAAATCCAATTCTAGAAACTGAATTCTCAAGAACAGTTCCCATGATGAAGCAGAAAGTATTCAAATTCTGCCACAACTATTTTGTCAGTTGATTTGAATCTGTAAAACTGTAAACTTATTATTTTGATAAAGAAAAAAACTGTAAACTTATTATGTTCTAACAGACAAGCAAATTCAGTTGGATGTCTAGATGACTTCAGAATTAGTCAGTCCCTGAATAGATTTTCATCAAAGATATAGCAATATTCCAATGTCTCTTATGCCTCCCATTCCCACCCTAGGAACTTTTTCTGATTTAGCATATTATTGTGAAGGCAACCACGGGGGAATCTGCCCCACTCCATACTGGACACGCTGAAATACTTAAAGATTGCAATTGTGATTCAAAGTTTTATTAGGTTTGCCAAGCATGTTATAAACGTTTCTAAATTCATCTTATTCCAACAAGTTAATTTCTGTTCCCTTCCTCGTATTCTAGATAAAGATCTTTCTCAACAAGTCCATAGGAACATCTTAACATCCAGAATTGAAGAATTGATTTCGTACATGGGTGGTTGAAAGCCTCAGAATTTGAAAAAGTTTTGAAACAGTCACAAACTGGACAACACAAGTATACCATTGTTTACGGGTTTGGACTTACATCGGAAGCATTTAGTATCTCACGAACTTTAGTACAATGGGCCCCTTCTGCCGCAAAAGCATGCAAAACCTGGATAAATATGTAACACTAATTAGTAATGGATATCCAGAAATATATAACTGGTGAAAGCATGCAAAGAGTGGGAGAGGGGTTAAACATGTCTCTACTGAGTAACTTAAATTCAATCTCATACATTTTCCTTCGATTCTTTCTTTAGCCATTCCTTTTTCTGAGTTCTATCTTTTTCTATCACTTATTTGTTTCTTCCCCGGTTCATTGCTTCTTGTTAACAGAATACTTTTCACTGAGTAACTTAAGCCTACTCTACAGCGACGAGAAAAGTGAAGGTGGAAGTTAACAAGTTAGAATGGGAAGAGTGTTTTTTCACTTCAGGGACCAAATCTTTTGATGTTTCGGAACTCAGTGACTACTGGTATGAAATCTTGGGAAGGAGGAAAAATCAAATGAACAGAGTTACTTTTGATAGACACAACATCTGGGGTTATGCAAATGTATGGAATCAGCAACAGAAGGACAATGTAACATTTGCAGAAGCTGGAATTATCAACGTCAATCGTATTCATATCGGATATTCCAGAACTTTAAAGGGATGAGAAGATTTGTCTGAGTTGTGGCAATTATAAATCCATGATCATAATCCCTGAGATTAGTGTGAATAATCCACGATCAGGATGGTGCGATTTTGCAGTTTAAGTTAAAAATTATGTTTTGGAGAAGGAGGAGCCGAGGTATGAGCCAAGAAAGCCCAACAGCGAATGGAATTATGCCCAGATAGCACAGGTAGAAGAGTGGCCAAAGGAGGAGAATAAAGTTGTGAAGGATGATTCTTTAGGTCCGAATCAGCTTCGAATCGAAACAACTTCTTTAAGGAGTATGGTGGAACTTCATCGCAGATGTTTGTTGGGTTCTTTTAGATATTATACTCATAAGCCTCCAAGTTACACGGAAATTCAAGAATGGGTCAATAAAAATGGAGGATCCCGGCAGGGGTAAGAGTTAAAGTGGTGAATGATGAATATTTTCTGTTGGAATTTCCTTTGAGATTGGAATCAGAGAGATTCAAAATGGAAAAATGGAAGTTCAACAATATGGAATTCTTCCTGGAATGGTGGTCCCCTGTTTCGATTTGCAGTGGTAAAAATTCCAAGTCTGAGAAAGTGTGTCTCAAATTAATGGGTCTTCTATCTCATTTATGGTCAGAAAACATTTTTAAACTGGTTGGTGATCGTCTTGGAGGGTATAGTTGAAGAGACAAGAGATAGGTGTCATTTGAGATGGGCAAGAATCTGTGTGAGAAACTCCAACGTATCTTTTCCGGAAACTGTGGAGCTAATAGTGGATGATTTGATTTTTAAAGTGCCTCTATGGGTTGAATCGGCCAGTGTTGTCAAAGCGCGCTTAAGCCCTGAAGCGAGGCTCAAAACATGTTGAGCGCTTTGCCTCGCTTTGTGGGCGCTTTAGTATCGCATCAAGGCTCTAAGGCATGCTATTCCTTGCCAATGAGTGTAATCATGAAAAGGCGATATTAAGGGTGTGTTTGGTACGATGGAAAATATGAAAAATGAGTGGTTTTATCACTTATTTTCCCTTGTTTGGTTGGTGAGTGGAAAACTTTTTCCAGAAAATATTTTCTAGTGTTTGGTTAGAGAGTAGAAACTATTTTTTTATGTTACTCTCCTCACCCCCTTTCCCCAAGTCCCGATGTTTCCTTGCTCCCCCCCCCTACCCAACGTTTTCAGGACTATTTTCTTCAACAATTTAATTATTCTTCTAAAAATTCACACAAACCCAAAAGAACTAATGTGATACTTTACTTTTTTACGCAAAACGACATTGAAATTTATGCTCCATAACTATAAAGAAAATACACTTTTTTAGTTGAAAAAGTACTCTTTATAATATGAAAATAAAGTAATTATTTATTGAAATAAAAGAAAATACTTTTTCTACATCATGAAAAGAAAATACTCATTTTGTTGAAATGAAAATAAAAAACTTTTTCTACATTATGACAACAAAATATTGATTTTGTTGAAATGAAAACATGAAAAGAAAGTATTTGTTTGTTGCAATGAAAGAAAATACTTTTTCTACATCACGAAAAGAAAATACTCATTTTGTTGAAATGAAAGAAAATATTTTTTCTATATCATGAAAAGAAAGTATTTTTCTGTTAAATTGAAAAAAATACTTTTTTATATCATGAAAAGAAAATACTCATTTGTTGAAAAAAATCTATCTATAATATGAAAAGAAAGTACTATAAATAATATTTTTATTTAGGTGGGGTAGGGGGCGAGGGTGGGGATGGGGGCGGTTGGGGGGTGGGGTGGGGTGGGGGTGGGTATGGGGAATAGGGTGGAGAAGATTTGAAAAAGAGTTTTGAAAATCCAATTGGAGGAAAATGAGTTCATGAGAAAAATATTTTCCACAACATTTAAGCCAACGAAACATGGGAAAATGGAAAATATTTTCCGGAAAATGTTTTCCTTCGTACCAAACACACCCTAAGCAATTGGATATTTCACTTTATCGTAACTCTTTTCCAATTCTTTTGTCCATATATTTGTTATTCATGCTTATAATTATTAGTCTTGGACTACATATGCATATTTTTACTTTTTCTTCAATTGCGTCTTTTTTCATTAAAGCCCACGCTTTATTTGCGCTTAAAGCCCCAATGGACCTTAGACCTTTTTTGCGTTTTTCGCCCTGACTGCCCAACCTGAGAGCGGACAGCTAATGCGTTCCACTTATTGAACAGGGTTCTATGGTCGGTCCATGACCCCTGGATGCCGAAGGCGTCCTTGGGGTGATCTCGTAGTTCCTACGCCTGGAATCAGCAACATGGGGGGAGCAAAGTGACCGGAAAAATAACTGTGATGATGATCGAAGAAAAAGAAACGGCACACTGTGAACTGCCACAAAATTCGAAGCGATGCATTAATGTGAAAGACTCGGCGCCTTCGAGTTCCGAGAAGAATGAGAAGCAGGGTTTGGATGCATGTGGTACGCGCAATAACCTATAATCTAATTTTGGGGATAAGCACATGTCAATTAAAGAGAAGGGTAAAATGCCTCTTAACATACTAATCTTAATATTTCAGGGAATGACATTGGGCCTATGGTTTTCAAGAACCCAATTCGAAAGGCAGGACCAAAAGGTGATTTTAAAGGAAAGGGCAACACATCAAAGAAGGGACAAAATTTTATTTATAGACCAAGAATGGCTGACCCATGTATTAGCCCAGCAGTCTCATTCCAGCAGAGATCTCAGGGACAATTTTATTTATGGACCAAGAATGGCTGACCCATGTATTAGCCCAGCAGTCTCATTCCAGCAGAGATCTAGAGATCTCTAATTTCTTCGATACACTGAGTCTTGAGATAGAGGCGAAATCACCGCAAGCAAAATCCATGGGGAAAGAGAGACGGAAGAGGACCAACTACAAGATGAAACATGCTACATAGATTGAAGAAGAGAGAGGTCTGGAGAATCTTCAGAATGATGAAGATATTCTTAGTGCAAAGGGGGATGATATGGAGCATCTGCCAAGCAATAATTCTCATAATGAAAGAGCGGAAAACCATTCTATGATGAATTTTGAAGAGCAATTTGATGTTGCCATACCACTTTTAATGCTCCCTTGGTATGAAGGATAGGTGCTGCATATGCAACAAAGATTGAACCAATTGGAAGCTTCGACATAGGTGAAAAGAAATGGCAAAAATTAGCAAACAACTGGGAATAAAATCGGATGAAATTGGGGACAGGCTATTGGAGCTACTGCGGCGTATTGAAAGTTCAAGACCCAAGAAACCTTCTACATCTTCTTCAGTGAGCTCCACCTCACCAAGTGAGAAATGTGAGAGGGAACCGAAGCTACTTGAGTTTGGGATGGGATTCCAAAGAGGTGCACATAATGGGGGCAGAGACAAGGGTAGGAGGGCTTTGATAACTGAACAATGATGAAAATCATATGCCGGGATATGAGGGAAATCAACAAGGCAGATAAAAGAGAAGGTAAAATTGCTTCTACAAAAATAGAATGCATATATTGTGTGTTTAACAGAAACAACAATAAAGGGGATGGATCCAGCTTGCATAAAACAAATTGGAGGGTCTAGGTGGACTGACTGGGTTGAGGTGGAGGCAAAAGGAAATAGTGGGGGAATTATCATTTTTTGGGATAAGAGGAGGTGGAAGTGCTTGGAAAAATTTATGGGGATGCATCATATACTGTTTTATTGGAAGAAGAAAATCTGTGCTGGTCTGAGAGTCACCGCCCTCTCTCACAACCAGTTTCTATTTGAGTTTCCTTCAAGACAAGAAGCGGCGAGAACTCATGCTGGTGAATGGTTTTGGAACGGTCGTCGCCTGTCTCTTGAGTGGTGGTCACCGGTGGCAGGAACTGATTTGGGCTGCCAGAGATCAGAATACAAATGGGTCAAGGCTTTTGGTATTCCCATCCACGCGTGGTCACTTGAAACCTTTAAGACTATTGGTGATCTTTGTGGTGGTTTCGTCGGAATTGATGAAGACACAAAGCATCGCAGTCACTATTCCTGGGCGAGAATTTGTGTTAATACTAGCAGGAACAAATGCCCAGACAAAATTGAGCTTGATATGGAGGATTGGAGGTTTGAGATCTCGATCCTAAAGGAGGTTGCTGCTACCCCTAAGCCAATTCCAATTCGAGCCCAGATACAGGGGAGAAGTGCCGGAGTTGCAAGGGAGAAGAAACAGGGGAAAATCTCGGGGATTGTAGCAGAAGAGAAAGTACCATCGTACCACGTGGGGAGTCTAGGTGGCAGAGGAGAACTTTAATTCAAATTTATCTGGCCGCACTCCAAGTTATTTGGACAATAGGGCAGGAAAAAAATATCTCCTGACCCGGCCCAGTCAAGCAAGCTGCTCAAGAGTTAAAAGTCCATCATTTTTGGGCCCTATAGAAACTCAGTCCTATTATTTTAGAGCCCCAAGTCTGAAGGCCCAAATAAAGGGCAAATCAAAGAAGGCCCATTCTGTATGGAGAGTAAAAGACCCTTGCCCCCAAATTCATATCAACAACTCTCCAAATACCACCGAAGCTCTGCCACCAGAAAACTCACAGAAGACTCACATCCATGGAGCTAGGGCAGAGTCTTCTTCGCATGCAACCATCAACGAAACTGAAGCTGACAACGAAGCTGATGATGAAGCAGAAACTTGGGTAAACAATCTCATGAGTCTTTCAAATCGTCTAAATTGGTCAGATGCTGCCTCTACAGCTCTTGTTTGCTCAGACACTGATTCATGCAGTGAGCCACTCTTCCTACCTTGGCATGACGAAAATCTCATGCAATCACAAGTAATTCATCATCCCAACACAATAGATACTTCTAGATGGGCAAAATTGGTTATGGGTAAAGCATGCAAAGCGGGATCAATACAGTCGGGTTCGAACATGAACTCCTGGATTTAATCTTGAGGATGGATCAGAATCGACAAACTCTAATTCAGAAGAGAGGGTCACCTTCCACAGCAAATAAAAAGGGGAAGAAGAAAGGGGAAATAGAGGTACAAATGTTAATTAGTGGGATTAAATATGATGGGTGCAGTAGTAAAAGGGGCCGGCATTGCAAGATTGTATCAAGATGAAAGTTAAAATCCTAAGTTGGAACATACAGGGTCTCAATAAAAGGAAAAAGAGAAGCACTTTAGCATCACTAGTTCGAAAATGGAGGGCATATTTACTGTATCTACAGGAAACCAAAATGGAAAACATTCCAACTAGTCTCATTCATCATATTTGGGGGAACAGGTGGGCTGAATGGGTAGAGTTAAAAGCTTGTGGTACCAGAGGTGGCATTATCATCCTATGGGATAAACGTTTGTGGAAATGCATCGACTCTCATCAAGGCATCTACACGATCACTTGTATGTTTGAAAGCCTGCAGGAAGATTTTAGGTTGTCTTTCACCGGAGTATATGGCCCACATACCAACCCTAAGAGAGAAGATTTATGGCAGGAATTGGGTGCAATAAGGGGTATCTGGGAGGACAAATGGGTGATTGGAGGGGACTTTAATGTATGTAGATATGAGATTGAAAGACTCAATTGTTCCAGAAGATCCACAGCTATGAGGAACTTCACAGAAACTATTTTGGACCTCCAATTAATTGATCTACCTCTTCATGGGGCACAATACACCTGGTCAAGGGGAGAAGACATTCTACAGGATTTCTTGTTTCTGCAGAGTGGGAAGAGAGCTTCAAAGCAATCAAGCAACTGGCTCTCCCAAGACCAATTTCAGACCATAGACCATTGTTGTTGGAGTGTGGAGAATGGGATTCTACACATTCCTATTTCAAGTTTGAAAACATGTGGTTACAACAAGAAGGGTTCATAGATATGTTGAAAGGTTGGTGGCAGAGTTACATGATAGGGCGTAGTCCGGATTTCATTCTCTCTCAGAAAATGAGGAATCTGAAAAAGGACATCTCCAATTGGAACAAGGAAACCTTTGGCAAGCTGGAAGTCAGGAGAAACAGAGCATTGGAAGAACTAGCTGCATTAGAACACATCACAGAAAATAGAATCACAATACAATCTGAAAAGCAGAAGATCTGGAGTTTAAAAGTGGGAGCTGGAGGAACTAGCCAAAGCTGAAGAAACATCTTGGAGACAAAAATCAAGGTGTCAATGGTTAAAAGAGGGTGACAGGAACACAAAGTACTTCCAATCAATTGCCAACTCTCACAGAAGATTCAACAATATCGACAAGCTCCAGGAGGATGAGGAATTAATAGAAGACAAGGCAAAAATCAAAGAAGAGATTCTGAGCTTCTATCAGAACCTGTACACAGAGAATGAGGGATGGAGACCTACAGCTAATTTTGAAGAAGTTGCTACACTTTCAGGGGAAGACAGGGAGATGCTAGAGAAAGCCTTTGACGAAGAAGAAGTGCATGTTATTCTTTCATGTGCCCCAGATAAAGCTCCAGGTCCAGATGGCTTCACATTGGCTTTTTTCCAAAAATCCTGGGAGTTTATCAAACCAGAGGTCATGGGGGCTCTCAACAATTTCCATCAGCAATGTTACATGGTGAGATCATGCAATGCTTCTTTCATTGCCTTGATCCCTAAAAAGAAAGGGGCAATTGAGCTCAATGACTACAGACCAATAAGCTTTATTGGAAGTGTTTATAAGATTGTGGCCAAGTTGCTAGCAGAAAGGCTGAAGAAGGTTATTGGTAAACTTGTGTCCAGTCACCAGAATGC
Source organism: Nicotiana tabacum (assembly GCF_000715075.1). Classification (NCBI taxonomy): domain Eukaryota; kingdom Viridiplantae; phylum Streptophyta; class Magnoliopsida; order Solanales; family Solanaceae; genus Nicotiana; species Nicotiana tabacum. The sequence goes on from NC_134084.1 coordinate 56,378,702, forward strand.
CTTCATCAAACATAGACAGATCACAGATGCAGCACTTATAGCTAATGAAATTTTAGATTGGAGGATTAAAACTGGGGATCCTGGTATTATGTGCAAGCTGGACCAGTGTGGTAAATAGCGCTCGCCTCAGCGCTAATAGCGTGAGGCGATGCGATGCGAGCCTCCAGCGCTATTTGCCTCTGTTGCATGGCGATTTCAAAAAGGCGAGCGCCTCTGCCTGTGTAGCGAGAGGCGCCTATAGCGTCGCTTTTTGAAAAAAGAAAAGAAAAGAAAAAGGCAGCAGACCGGCGATTAAAAGAAAAAATTCAGGGCTTAGCGATTTCTTCTTCTTTCTCCTTCAAGTCAACCAGTCACATCAGCGATTCTTCTTTCTTCTTCAAGCTTCTTCATCAGGTATGCTTCTCTTTCTTCTCCTTTCTTCTTCTTCGAGTTTCTGCCATTTTTTTTCTTTCTTCTTCTTTCTTCTTTCTTTTTTCTCCTCTCCTTCTTTCTTCCTTTTTCTTCTTCTTCTCTTCTTTTTTGCTTTGTTGTTTTTGATCGAGCAGCAGCAGAGAGTTTTTTCTTTCTTTCTTTCTTTCTTCTTTTCTTTTTCTTCTTCTCTTTTTTTTTGGCTCTGTTTTTCAATTCCTTCACGGGCAGAGGTAGAGAGCTTCTTCAAACCTGAGTTTTTAATTGATATATTTTTGAATTGACATATATATATATATATAATTTAATATTTTTATAATTTAATATTTTATTTTTTTATATAAATTGTCGCTTCACATCAAAAAGGCGAGCGCTTCGCTTCTCGCGTCAACGAAGCAGGCCCTCATTGCTATTTGTCGCCTCACGCTATTCAAAACACTGAGCTCGACATAGAGAAGGCTTTTGACAAACTGAACTGGTCCTATCTAATCTCTATACTAAGGAAGATGGGATTTGGAGACAAATGGATAAGGTGGATCAGATTCAGCATCTCAACAGTGAAGTACTCAGTTTTAGTCAATAGGGAACAAGTGGGCTTCTTCTCCCCTCAAAGAGGGATCAGGCAGGGAGACCCACTCTCTTCTTTCCTGTTCATTCTAGCCATGGAGAGACTAAGCAAGATGCTAGAAAAAGTCAGAGAAATGCAGTGGATTCAGGTATTCAAAGTAGGCTCCAATATTGGGAACTCAGTCACTGTTTCTCACCTGTTATATGCTGATGATACTTTGATCTTCTGTGAGGCAGATAAGTCGCAAGTTATGTACCTGAACCTCACTCTTCTCCTCTTTGAAGCTCTGTCAGGGTTACATGTAAATGTGCTGAAAAGCAAAATTTACCCTATCAATCAGGTGCCTAATGTAGAGGAGCTGGCAGGCATTATGGGTTGCAGCATTGGGACTCTACCTACAACATACCTGGGCCTACCATTGGGTGCTAAGTTCAAAAACTGTGAGGTATGGAATGGGATCATTCAAAAATTTGAGAAGAGACTAACCTCCTGGCAGATTCAATATATATCCATTGGTGGCATATTAACTCTCATCAACAGTGTGCTTGACAGCATACCAACATACTTCATGTCATTGTTTCCCATTCCAAAGAAAGTTCTAAAGCAATTGGATAGAATCAGGAGAAACTTCCTATGGGAGGGAAATAGCAACACCCACAAATTTCATCTGATAAAGTGGGACAAAGTCACTCAGCCGAAATGCAATGGAGGATTGGGAGTTAGAGATCTAGCAGCCCACAATAAATGCCTACTAATGAAGTGGCTTTGGAGATTTGGCACAGGAGAATCAAGCCTATGGAAGGAAGTGATCACTGCCAAGCATGGGAAAAGAGATAACTGGAGCACTAAAAGTTCTAATGCACCTTATGGTGTGGGTCCTTGAAAGTACATCAGTAAATTGGGGAGTGAGTGAATTTTTCCAGTGCATCCACTTCAAACCAGGCAATGGGGCTCACATAATATTCTGGAAAGATAAATGGCTAAACAGCTCTTCACTCATGGATGAGTTTCCTAGCCTATATCAGATTGCTCTACACCAGAATTCCTCTATAGCTCAAAACAGAAATGGTAGCAACTGGGATGTTCACTTTAGAAGAGCAATTGATAGCCTATATGATTTGCTAGCAAAAGTGGAGGGGTACAATATTGATGTGAGCCAACCAGATACCATATGCTGGGGAAGCAAGGGCACCTTCACAATAAAAGAATGCTACAGGCAGACTGATTCCAGAACCAGGTGTTAGATGCATGGCCCTGGAAGTTAATATGGAAGACCAAACTGCCTATCAAAGTCATTTGCCACAACTGGATTGCCCTCAATGAGGCCTGCTTAACTCAAAACAACCTCAACAGAAGAGGTTTCCAGTTGGTCAACAGGTGTTATCTATGTCTGAGAGATGCAGAAACTGTCAACCACCTGTTTTTGCATTGCCCTGTGGCTTTTGACCTTTGTAATATGTTCCTTTGCATTTTTGGCTTGATTTGGGTCATGCCACAGAATATGAAAGAGGCACACTTGAGCTGGAGTTTATGGAGAGTTGACAAGACCATCAAAAAAATCTGGTTGATGATCCCTGGTGCTATTTTTTGGTGTTTATGGAATGAAGGGAATAGAAGTTGTTTTGATGGAATCTCAACTCCAATTCAAACTCTCAAAGCTAATTGCCTACTCAATCTTTTTTGTTGGACTAAATTAGCTTCTGTAATTAGCACTGACCAATTTTTGGACTTTGTTAGCTCCCTGGTCTTAGATTAACACTGTAAAGTGAGCTATATTTCTTATATTTTTCTTTTTTCTGCATTTCATTACTTTTGTAACTTGCATCTCCTTGATGCCTTTTGCTAATGAAACACCTTATTTCATCAAAAAAAAGAAAACTCAGAAATTCAATATGCATTAACTGGGGTATATGGCCCTTGTGATAGGAAAGCTAGGAGAGGCTTGTGGAAACAACTTGCAGCAATCAGTGGTCTGTTTCAACAATGGACAGTGGGAGGAGACTTCAATATAATCAGGCTTGAAGAGGAGAAGAGAGGAAGAGCTAGAAACACAAGGGCAATGAGAGAGTTCTATAAGTTAATAAATGAACTCTCTTTAATTGACCTGCCACTTCATGGAGTTCTTTTACATGGTTCAGAGGCAAAAACAGTCAGAGTGCATCCAGGATAGACAAATTTTTAATATGAAGGTAGGGATGAACATTTAAAAAATATGAAGCAGGGAGTCCTTCCACGAACTACTTCATATCACTGTTCAATTCTCTTAGAATGTGGAGATTGGAGAAAAGGAAAAGACTACTTCAAGTTTGAAAATATATGAAGGCTTTACAGATCTTGTTGATAAATGGTGGAAATCTTATGACATACAGGGTGAACCAGATATTATTCTTGCAAAGAAGACTATGTTTTTGAACAGTGACCTAGAAAAATGGAACAGGGAGGTGTTTGGGCAGTTGGAGGTGTTAGATAGTTATGTGTAAATAGTCATAATCCCATATGTAGTAGGAGTAGAATACGTCCTAGTCCCATATGTAGCAGGAGTAAAATATGTACATAGGGCTCAGTATATCATTGTTAATAATTAGATTTTTCTCCCGTGCATTCTCACATGGTATCAGAGTTTCAGTGAGAAAGTTATCATTGTGCGTCACTCCAGCGACATCCGGGAAGAAAAATCTCATCGTCGTGCAATTTTCCGGCAACTTCGTCTTGTTCCCGGGGTTCATCACTCCTACAGTGGTACTGTGCATATATCAGTACCACCATCGGATCCGAAACCCTTGTGCGACCAAACCCCAGAAACTCCAATCCCATCGGAACAGAAAAATCAGTCAACGTCTTTCCGGTTGACGACTCAAGATTGATTTGCTTTATCTCCTCATCGGTAAGTGTTGTGTGAAAACCAACTCTACCATATTGTTCGGAAACAGTCAAATTGCTCCGGCAGAAAGTCCCTCACGCGCCTCCACGCGCCGTCAGAACTAGGGTTACGACGAGCTACAATAACTTTTTCGGCGCGTGTGAGCTATTCCAGCCACTTTTTGACAAAACTTGTTCGGGATAACTTACTCGTCCAGTGATTCCGAGCCTACTCGTATAAATTAAATCAAATTCTGACAACTTTTTTTCCCGGCGTGAACAGTGGCCTTTTTCCGGCATGAACGATGATTTCCGGCATGAATAGTAATTTCCAGAAAGTTTCCGTGTTTCCAGTGGTGTTTTAGAACTTATTTTATAGTATGAAATTCGGCTTAATCTCACTATTTTCAAATTTTTCCAGCGACCTTTCAACCAACTTTATTTATCAGCAACCACCTGGTTTTGTTGCTCGGGAAGTTTATGTTCTTCTATGTCGAATGATCAGCTTGCAGATATTTTTACCAAACCCCTCACTGGTCCTCGTATTAGTTACATATATAACAAGCTCGGTACATATGATTTGTATGCACCGATTTGAGGAGGAGTGTTAGATAGTTATGTGTAGAATATGTCCTAGTCCCATATGTAATAGGAGTAGAATATGTCCTAGTTCCCGTGCATTCTTACATGAGGATAATAAAAACAAGACTTTGGCTAGATTGGAAGAATTAGACCATCGAATGGTGGTGGCTTAGGAAGAACAGAGAGAAGCAGAAAGAAATTTAATTCAAAGGGAGTTAGAGGAAGTGTTAAAAGCTGAGGAGACTTCGTGGAGGTAAAAGTACGGATGCTTATGGTTAGAGCAAGGAAATAGAAATACTAAGTTTTTCAATAAGAGATTTAATTGTATTACCAAATTAGAAATGGATGGAGAACTGGTAGAAGATGAGAAATTGATAAAGGAACACATACAAGTGTATTATGAAAAAAAATTCAGAGAGACCGGAGAATGGAGACCAAGATGGGAGGAGGAGAATCTCAGAAAGCTCTCTCATGATGATAAAGAATGCCTGCAGAGATCATTTTCTTTGGAAGAAGTGGAAGCTGTGATTAAATCATTTAGAGGTGATAAAGCTCCAGGCTCTGATGGTTCCAACCTTCACTTTTTCCCGAAATGTTGGAGTACAGTTAAGGATGGCATGTGGAAAACAGTTGAAATTTTTCATCAAAAAGGAATCTTTGTCAATAGTTTAAATTCTAATTTTATAGCATTGATACCTAAGAAAGGGAGCAGTGGAGGTGAAAGATTTTAGGCCCATCAGTTTGTTGGGGTGTGTCTACAAGATTATTGCAAAATTACTGGCTGAAAGACTTAAATAGGTTATTGACAAATTAGTTTCATAGAGCTAGAATACGTTCATTAAAGGCAGACAAATAATAGATGATATGGTGGCTAATGAAAGTGCTGAGTATCTGATGAAGATGAAGAAAAGGGGTATTGCTTGTAAACTGGATCTTGAAAAGGCATATGACCATGTTAGTTGGCCTTGTCTGCTAAACATTTTTATAAAGATGAATTTTGGAGACAAATGGATTGAATGGATCAACTTTTGTATCTCCACTGTCAGGTTTTCTATATTAATAAATGGAAGCCCCCAAGGTTATTTTAGATCTCAAAGGGGATTGAGGCAAGGGGATCCATTATCCCCCTATTTGTTTACTCTGGTAATGGAAGTTCTTAGTAATGAAGGCGGAAAATTTGGGGTGGATTAAAGGCATGAGCTTTGGAAGAACTGTTGAAAATAAGGTTACAATTTTTCACCTTTTATATGCTGATGACACTCTACTTTTTTGTGAGGCAGAGAAAGAACATATGTTGTAGCTCAAAGGTGTTCTTTTGATCTTTGAAGCAGTTACAAGATTAAGAATAATTTGGCTAAAAGCAGTTTCAGCATAAATGCTGATGATAATATTGATGAGATGGCTGAAATTCTGGGTTGTAGGGTGGAAAAGTTTCCAACAGTTTACTTAGGGCTCCCTTTGCGGGCAAAGAAAATGATAAAAACATTTGGCAGGGGGTCCTGGATAGGTGTGCTAGTAAGCTAATCCCTTGGAAGAAATAGTACCTTTCTTTAGGGGGTAGGCTCAAACTAATTAATAGTATGTTAGATGGTATGCCAACATATTTGATGTCTCTATTTTCAGTGCCTGCAGCAGTAGGAAAAAAGCTGAATTCCATGAGGAGTCAGTTCTTTTGGGATGGAAATGCTCCAAAAAGGAAAATGCATTTGGTCAAATGGCAGGTGGTGCTGAATGATAAAAAAAGGAGGTTTCAGTATAAGGAATTTGAAAATGCATAATAAAAGCCTACTCTTCAAGTGGCTATGGAGATACATGCTGGAAGATAATGAAGTTTGGAAGAGCTTGATCCATGTTATATATGGTAAAAAGGAAGGGTAGAGACCTCCCTCTTTACACTAAAATGTAAGAGGGGGTATTTGGAAATACATAAGTAGACTATGGGGAGAGTTTTTAGAATATACAAAGTTGGAAGTTGGGAATGGTCAGAAAATTAAATTCTGGACAGATCTATGGACAGGGCATGAAAGCCTGAAATGAAGTCCCTAATTTGTTCAACTATTCTGTCAATAAGGCTGGATCCATTGCTGATTTCTACTCAGATACAGGTTGGCAAATAGTTTTTAGAAGAAATTTGGATGACTGGGAAGTTGAGGGTTTCTGTCACCTGCTCCAACAAATTGAATCTATTTCAATTGATCAGAGCAAGGTGGATACACTATCGTGGATTGTCAGCAAGGATAAAAAAATTCAGCGAAAAGTTGTTACAGCATGAGGTAGAGAAGACAAATCACAGAGATGCTAATTGGCCTTGGAAGATGATTTGGAAAACCAAAGCTCCAGTTAAGGTAGCATGCTTTGGATGGATACCTATTTGGGAGGCCTGTTTGACTCAAGATAACTTGCAGAAAAGAGGTTTCAGGTTGTGCAATAGATGTTACTTCTGTAAAGAAGAATAGGAATCAGTAAATACCTTCTCCTCCATTGCAGAGTATCTAGGCAATGCTGGGATCTATTTTTCAGCATTTGTGGCATTTCTCGGGTGATGCCTCAAACAGTAAGGGGTCTTATAGAAGCTTGGCAATCTCAAAGAGTATCTAGAAGGCTGAAACAGATATGGAGAACCATTCCATTGTGCATTATGTGGACCTTATGGTTGGAAAGGAACAAGGCTTGCTTTGAAGGGAACAGGAATCGCATTATTAGAATTAAGAAAACATGTCTTCATGATCTGTAACTTTGGTGTAATTGTAGTAGTTTAGTAAATCAGAATCAGTGTATTGACTTTCTGAAGATGTTATCTGGGCTGTCTGTTGTACTATTTTGTACCATCTTGGTACTTATTACTTTTAACCAAAAAAAAAAATGTCTCTACAGCAATAAGATTCTTCAGAGAATCAACATTAAAATTGCTTGTACACAATCCACACAGAATAAAGCTCTCCATCAAGCAGTCAACAAGTCAGCGAAAGATCAAAATCCTAAGGCAGGCTTTCAGAAAGGGCATATTTTTTCGATTAAAAATTTAATTGTGTACAAAACTGCTCTAACTGGGCTCTGACGGTTCAAGCTTGGCTCAAGACTCGTTTAATGAACAAGCTCGGGTTGAAGCTCCACCCAATTATGTTTCTATGAGGTCAAGCTTGAGCTCATTGTGAATTTAACTTATACGAGCTAGGCTTGATTTGGCTCGTATCTAGATGAGTCAATATTTTCTTAATTTTTATGAATACAAACAACACTCACATTACAAGCCAAATATCGAAAATGCATACCAAGTAAAAGTGATGCATAAAAACTAAATCAAAAAACTTCTTTCTCAAGTAATTAGCCAAATTTTGACGTACTATAAACGAGTTATGCCAAGTTTTCTGCAGCTAAGCTCGTTATGGATAATCGATCTTGAAAGTTGGATCGAGCGCAGTGCTCATTAAACAAATAAGCCGCACATGAGCTTTAAACAAACAGAGTAATTAAAAGCGAAAAGAACTGCTGAAGTCTATTGGAGCTTTAAGTGCAAAGCGAATTCAAATGGGGACTTTACCGAAGAAAAGTGCCAATGAAGAAAATAGAAAATAGAAAAATACAATGTAACAAAATGCTATCATAAACACAAACAATAACTCACGTGGGGTCTTTACTGAAGAAAAGCACCAATGAAGAGAATATACGAAACAGAAATGCAATGTAAGAAAATGTTATTATAAACACAAACAATAATTATTTGGATAAAAGAATGGAATTAAGTTCAGAGTTCATCTTAAATATTTTATTTAGTTGAAAAAATGTAGTTTTAGGTTTTTAGTGATTAGTTTCTCATACTAAATTTCTAATTTCTTAGTCTTAATCACTAAAAGTAGCCAGGTGTTGTCTTAAAAACTAATACATCACTTTGTCAAATATATTCATTGGACAGTGGTGTGCTCTTAAAGACAGAGCCCACTGACGAAGATATGCACGCCTTAGCACCTTGACGCCTGCACTAAAGCGTCAAATAAGCGAGGCGAAGCACACAACCTAGGCTTCTGAGCTTCAGGGCTTAAAAGCACTTTAAATAAGCCTTTAACACTGCACACAAATCAAATCACACTTTATTTGTGAACAGTCAGTTCATTTAGAGCTCCAAATCCATATAAAGTCAGTTCATTTAGAGCTCCAAATCCATAAAAATTTGCCAACATTTGCACATCATTCTCATAAGAACAAACCAAATGAGGTTGTATTGGATTCCACAATGATCATATCTCCAATTAAGTTTTACAGGTTTACAAATCCTAACCGGAAGGGTAACAATGTTCAAAAATTGGGAATTGTCTGTTATAATGAGATGACTCAGGAAGTATTTCCAAATACTTAAAAACGAAAAAGTAGACTACAAAATCATGCAAATACAGTAAGAATATCAAGACATACTGACCTCAACTGCAAGCACCCTGCCAATGGATGCTTCAGACTCATTCCACTTCATCTGAGAGCGAAGTCCATTTCTTCCTCCAGCTCTCCAATCAAGAAGGCCTAGGAGTACTTCAACAAGACCAACCCTATATTATAGAAAGCTCTTCGAGTGTAAGTAAAGAGAAGGGGGGGGGGGGGGGGACTAAGAATATCCTTCTCAGACTCAATAAAATCGTTAATTTTGTTGGACATCACAAACAAAAGACAAAACATAAAACCCAAAAATTTGTCGCAGAAAACTGAATACTTTCTAAGTGCCAAGCAAACCATGAAAGTACCGAGGGCAGTTCACATTCATCATAGTATTAATGACCCATATTGAAGAGGTCAACGTTCAAGCAGTCTTAAGCAAAATCAGTAATCTAGATTCCTTGGGAGTATCTTTATCCCATTCTCATGTCCAATTTTACCTCAATCTATAGAAGGTGGGAAAAGAATTCTGATTTCCAATAATCATGTTTTAGGACAAGGTAAAATCACTTGAAGCGTTATGTTATGATTTGCACCATATTCCCTTTAAGCGGCTGGCTTTGATGGGTACGAGGAGAGGTAAAAGGCGGCCTAAGAAGTATTGGGGAGAGGTAATCAGGCAGGACATGACGTGGCTTCAGATTACCGAGGACATGGCCCTAGATAGGAAGTTGTGGAGGTCGAGAATTAAGGTTATAAGTTAGGAGGTAGTTATGCTTTTTTCTACGGCGCACGAGAGTGAGAGTGAGGCTAGTCTGTTAGGATTTTGTCTTAGACTGCTAGTGGTTAATGTTGAGTTCACACTACTATTTCGTTCCTCTTAGTGTCGGGCTTTATCTAGTGGTTATTGTTTTGCTTTTCATCTATTTTCTGGTTCTTGTGATGCTGTTATTTTTTTCTATGATTTTTATTGATGGTACTGATATATTGTCTCTTTTCGTCTTCTTGAGCCGAGGGTCTATCAGAAATAGTCTCTCTACCCTTTCAGGATAGAGGTAAGGTCTGCGTACACATTACCCTCCCCAAACCCCACTAGTAGAATTTCACAAGGTCGTTGTTGTTGTTGTTGTTCCTTTAAGCAAATCAGGTTCCGTCGTTGGTTTAGCTCCCATTTTTTTTTGGCAAACAAGTAGTAAACCACATAATACAAACCGTGATCACTCTAGATTAGAATGATTGATCCATGATTAAGGAATCAGATTAAGGGCTTTAGAACTAGATCCTACTACTATTTTATAATGATGGTGTTCAGGGCAGCTTGTGCACACTTCGCCTATTCCGCCTGGCGCCTGCTACCCTCCACCAATGCAGGTAACACCGTATAGGATAACTCTGCATTGGCTTAGGGAGAAGCGAAGAAATCACCGAATGTAATTGGTCTGTGCGGGAATAGCCACCTGGTACATCCAAATATCTCTAAATTACAAAAGATGGTCCCAAGTCTCTCGAGTTTGACTTCAAGTTAATACTACCTTAGGAAACACACTTCTACCTCTTTCCCTAAATGAGTCCACCACAGAATCACATCTATGTTTGAAATAGTCCAATCAGATATAAGGGGTCCAATATTTAAGGCTTTCACAATTTAGTTAACTTTGTTGATGACTATTCTTGCTATATTTGGCTTCTTCTTATGGAAAATAGAACCGACTAATTTCCTACCTTTAAAGCCTTTTATGTTAAAAGATGTAAATAGTTCAGTATTTCTATTAAAAAATCAATCAGTAATAGTGCACAAGAATATTTCTCTATACTCATCTCTTCCTTTATGTCTTCCAAAGGCACTTTGCATGTGCATATACTCCTCTAAAAATAGAGTTCCTCTAGGCAAAACTAGATATTTAACTGAAGCTACCCGTACATTACTGAGTCTTGCTCATGGTTTTATTCACCTTTAGGGAGATGATATTTTGACTGCCTGTTACTTGATCAATCACAAGCCTTCTTTTGTTTTGTAGCAGAAGAGTCCTTATTTCATTCTTTATCCCAGTGAACCTTCATTTCTACTCTCGCCACGGGTGTTTGGCCCAACTAGATTACTCTCGGGCATGACAAACTTCAACCAAGATCCTTAAAATACATTTATAGAGTATTCCCATCTCCAGAAATGTTACTAATGATAAGATCATACAATATAAGTAATTTGTCTACGCAAGATGTAATCTACTTGGAGACATCCCCGAACTTCTCACCAAATTCACTAAATTACAGCCATATCCACCATTCTTCTCATGATAAAAGTCCCACAAACTACGCCTAATGACTCATTGCCTATCATGTAAGGCAATATTACTACTGCTCTTCGAAAAGTTACTTGGGCCACTTGCAGTGTATGTCATTTGTAATTTCTTAAGTTATCAGCGTTTGTCACCTACATCTCATACCTTTATTACTATCTTTCCCTGTCCAAATACTGAAGATTGTGAAAGACGCGGGCTCATCCAGGTTAAGCTATGCTTAAGGAAATAATTGTGTTTTATGATAGGGGTACTTGGGAAATAGTACTTTTACCATAAGAAAAAACAAAATTGGTGTTTACTCTCTATGCAACAGCTGACAGATAGGTTGGTTGTCTGAACGCTAGATTAGTGCCCAAGGAATATCCTCAAAAAAAGGTCTTGATTATGGTAGCTTTTGGCTGATAGACATGATCTTATATGTCTATCTCCTCCTTTCTATGGCAACCACGTTTTATTGGACTTTCAACCAGTTGGCTATCAAAAATGTTATCTTTCATAGTGATCTTGCTTAAGAGGTCAAAATGGAGTAACCACTATGATTTGTTGCTCTGGGGAGTCTGGGTTATATATATATATTGCATCGGTCTCTTATGGTCTCAAGTAAAAACCAAGAGCATGGTTTGTGCATTGTAGCATTGTAGTCCAACAGTTTTGCAGCTCTGAAGCACAGCTAGTTGTTCTAAGTATATCAAAGGTTCACCAAGACAAGGTCTATCGTATAAGGGAACATGCAAGTATCATGGGATATTCTAAGCAAGTATTATGGAATATTCTTATGCAGGCTGGGTTACATCTCTTTTAGACAGATAGTCCACTTCAAGGCACTATGCTCTAATCAGAGGGAATTATATCTTGCAGAAGCAAAAAGCAATATGTAATAGCTAACTCAAGCACAAAAGCAGAACACCCAGCAATGGCTTTTGCAGTTTGCTACATATGAGCTTATCTGTAATGAAACTTCTTTGAAAATTGAGTTGTGGAGGGGTAAACCAGTGAAATTGCATCGTGACAATCATGTTGCAAGACTCATTGTCTCAAATCTGGCATTTCACGAAAGAATGAAGCATAGAGAAGTACACAAATTGATTTGGGGTGCAGTGGTGACACGTTTTGTCAGCTCGAATAATCAGCTAGTAGATGTTCTTGTAGAATCACCTGCCGGATCACTTCGTGGCTCCAGAATTCAGTATGCTCGCAAAAATTAGGAGCATACAACTGTAGAGCTCCAACTTGAGGGGAAATGTTAAAATGTTAGGAATTTGCATATATGGCAAGAATTCATGCCTTGTTATGAATAGACATATTTTCCTTTTTAAATTACCTGTAAATATTATATATATATCCCTACATGTTTGAGAGAATAATCAAGAAATTCTATTCCCAAAACTTCTCTTTTCTTCTTTCTTCACAGTTAAAAGATACATATGAACACTTTAATCCAGCTTATCCTCTTTCTTCCCCCTCCCCTTTCAACATGTGTGGATGAGTGCAGATCTAAAGTCTTTGACTGAACCTAATTATAGCATTGGTTCAAAACTGCACCTAGTGGACTATGCAGCACCTGCTCCTTTGGGGATCATTGTAACAGAATTGAAAAAATGAGGACAATGTAGCATAAAAGACACTATCACATATAATCCTACTTGATCAAGTCTCGGTCATTTCCAACACATAGCCTAAAGCTTTCTAAGAGAAGCAAGTCCCCAACTTTCAGAATGAAACATAAAATCTGTAAACTAATTATTATTTTATTTTTTGATAGGTGAAATCTGTGATAAGAAATTACCACAAGTATAGTCGGAGAAATAATTTGCGCAACTCCCAAATATAGAAAACTAAGTATTAATCTTTACAAGTCTAGAACACAAAAATCTAACTTTTCACAGAATTAAATTATGTACTCACTTAAGTCCCTGAGCAACCAACGCATCCCTAGCTCGGTTTCCAGCGACGACTACACGTTTTAATGTTTCAAGAGCGAGAATACTTCCACCTTGCCATCCGATAGCTTTCATCAAAAGGGGAACAACCTGAGTGAGCCACCAAAGGCACAGATGATAGTTAAAGTATGATTTTGCAGCAAAGATTTTTATTTTAAACAGCAGAAAATCCCTGGAAACAAAAATCAGCCTACTTATTCTAAGTTATGTATTAATAAAATACCTGGGGTGTCCCAACACTAGTAGCTGCCATAGCTTCGGCGCACGTCGTACTTGCTGCAAGTTGATGCAGAACACGCAAACAACTAAGACGCACACGCTCTTGTAGTGTTGGTGAAGGGGGCTGCATTGAGCTATCATCAGCCTCATAGGCTTCCTTGGAGTGGTCAAAATTTTTCACTTCCCCAATGGCCATTGTTTCTCTTCTCCCTTCATATGCCACTGCAGACACAAGTTTTGGCACATATCCTAAAAATCCAACATGATCTGCAAGAGCAGGGTGCACCCTTAATAAGGACACCAGAGCAGCAGATAGAAGCAGAGGAAGTTCGGGGTCAACAGATTGGACATCATAATGTGTCACAGCAATTGATGAAAGATATTGATCCAGTAGTCCTTCCAAAAATCGCTTCGGATTTCTAAGAGGAAATTTTGGATCTTTTAAAAAAAGTCTAACATAGATTCCTCCAACCTACATCACAATAGCAATTCTCCATCAAAAAAGAAAAAAGTAGAGTTATAAAAAATGGTTCTGCACCTTGCATTTATCAATAAGTACCTGCGGCTCATCCCTCATTTCCTGTTGGCCAGTTGCCTGCTCAGGTACATCCCAATCGACAACACTGCCTTTCATCTGTTCTCGATATAGTTCTGATGCCATGGTTGCAATTTGAGCAGACAAAGAAGCAGCCATTGCTGGAGTCCACACGAGTTCTGGAGTCTCTGTCGTTTGTTCAACAATGCTCACAACAGCTTCACCAGGACCATCCCTGATGACCGATACCAAGCCATCAGGAAGAAACCTAGCCAGAGTTATAGCAACTCTAGGTCCATGCATCGGCTGTCCAACAAGCTTTCCCAACAACGAGGCAGCTGCTGCTCTTTGCTGCAGAGGGACTTCTGCACAGCATCATTCAATATTTTTAAACTACTGTCTAGGATGTTGATCTAGAAGAGAATGCCAGGAAAACAAATTACCTTGCAAAGGCAGGAGAAGTTCAAGAATGTAAACTACTCCACCATGCTTCGCAGCTGCCCATGCAAGCTCTGGTGTGCTAGCTAAAGCATATAGAACATGAAGAGCTCCTTCACGACAGCTAGGAGAGGAGTGAAGCATTTGCAATAGAAGTAGCAGACTGGATCCATCAGAAACAATTGCCTCCAAGCACGGAGCATATGTTGTCAAGCGTGACAGGACACTCAGACACAGTTGGGGAACAATGGTTGTTGAAGCAACAGGAACAGAGAAGCATTCAAAAATTGGTAATAATTTTTCTTTTGCAGAAAAAACTGATGCCAAATCTGGGGTGCTCGTCAGGAGGTTCTGAAGAAAGACTACCAGATGTCAAACATCAAATCAATACATATTCAAGAGGACAAATGATTTCTATATGTACCTGGAGCGCAATTAGAGCAAACTGGAGTTTCTTAACCAATTCATTTTCCTCTTTCTTCATCTGTTTCACATCTGAAGGAGTTGAAGGATCATTAAACAGCTGCTCTTCATTATATGGTCCATTAGTCGTATCATTTTGGAAATCTGATGTCCCGGTGGTTGACGGAATATCTGATCCCGCTGCAACATCACTCCGTACTAGACATGATATAAAATCAACAAGGGAAACACAGAAAACCTCGGGTTCACTAGTTTCATAGTCCGGCTGGTCATTGTATACTCTCAAATATACATTTCCAACAAAAAGTTCCTTAGATAATGCTTCATATGCGAAGGAATGAGAATCGTTCAGGTCATATGAACCATTGGGATCCTGGCTAGCACGCTGTTCGTCAACAAACTTTAAGAGTTCTGCTCGGGTTGACGTATTCCAAATTATCTGTATTCAGAAGCAATAGTAAATTGAGAGGGACAAAAGAACTCAGAATAGGCATTGAGTTTTAAAAAGGATAAATAAAAAGGAAAAAGGAGGAAAATAAACAATAAGTTTTATGAATGCAATATGGAGAAGAACATTTTAGCTCTATCTAAAGGATGATTGCCCAATTTTTCACATGCACAGAGATTGTGTCTCAAAGAAAGTCTTTTCTGGGGAAAAAAAACTCTCAAGAGCTCCAAAGGGGGTGCAGAATACTTTTGTACAAGTTAGGACCAACTCCCACGAGTTCCCTATCAGCATAGATTAGCGGGTGCATTTTGTGGAGGACTATGTTGTTGTAGGTTGTCCGCTTTCCATGTACCACTTGTATACTGGGGCTTTCTCCCATATTAACAAATAAGCTTTTACATTACAAGAAAAAAGAAAAGAAGAGTAAAGTACAACAAAACAACACCCGGTAAAATCCCACAAGTGAGGTTTGGGGAGGATAGAGTGTACGCAGACCTTACCCCTACCCCCGAGGAGTAGAGAGACTGTTTCCGAAAGACCCTCAGCTCAAGAAGATGAAAATAAATAATATACCAGTGACAACAACATAAGTCAAAAAAATAATATCAGCATCGTAAGAGACAGAAAATAGATGGAAAAGTAATAACAATATCAGTAATAATGCCACAGTACAATGAAAAAACAGAAAAATAGTGCGGACACTACACAAACCACTAGTAGTCCAAGGCAAAATACTATTAAACTAGCCCTGTCCTCGGTATAAAGTAGAAAAACGCTCGACTCCCTCCTAACCTTCAACCCTAATGCTCGACCTCCACACCTTCCTATCAAGAGCTATGTCCTCTAAAATCTAAAGTCGCGTCATGTCCTGCTTGATCACCTCACCCCAATACTTCTTAGGCGACCCTCTACCTCTTCTCATACCTGCCAATGGCAACTGCTCACACCTTCTAATCAGGGCATCTAGACTTCTCCTCTGCACGTGCCCGAACCATCTAAGTCTCACTTCCCGCATCTTGTCGTCCATGGGAGCCATACCCACCTTCTCCCGAATATCTTCATTCCTAATTTTATCCAACCTAGTTTGTCTGCACATCCATTTCAACATCCTCATCCTCATCCTCATCCTCATCTCTGCTACTTTCATCATCTGGATATGAGAATTCTTGACTAGCAAATACTTAGTCTCATACAACATTCGTAAATAGTGTTTAAGAAAAAAGGAAAGAAGAGTAAATAGTGTTTAAGTATTATTCTTTCACGAAACATACTGAAGCTGAGTTAATATCAGAATAGTCAACTTTTTGGGCCTTCTTTTTGTTACTCCCTACAGGAGAAATTGAATCCCCCGGAGCTTTAGACAACTGAGAAATAACAACAAAACAGAGGCATCCCAAACCATTTAAAAGTATTACCCTTTATCATACTGACAAAGCTGTTAAGGAAAAAACTCAGTTTTGCATATGCAACAGAATTATCCACCAAGTGAACTTAAAAGATCTGCAGCAATCACCTCTGGGGTCTCCAAGTTCGAATTTAGTTTGAACAATAGATCTTTCGGAGATTGATCTTTCAGCATACTGGCAAGCTTTGGTGTCAGCAAAGCTCTAAGCGCATCAGCAGCAACCATATTATATGGTGTCTGATTCTCATCAGCACCCAACCCACTAAGTCTTGCCAAAGCCAGCGCTGTCCGTACAGCATGCATATTCTTTGCAACTTGAACACTAACACCAACACCATGAGCTTCTGACTTATCCGTCTCTTCTGCAGTAGAATCATACTGAAACAACAGTGGAAACAGGTACCTAAAGAAGATGACCATAAGAAAATGAATACCATATGTTCCTGAAACCATGACTTAAAAAAGAAAAGTATAAAGAATTCAATATCAATGGACCATCCACACTTTATGTGACAAGTTGGATCAATTTCATGGTTTATTTTAAGGGTGGAAAGGGCCCTTGAACAGTGGGACAGGAAGATTGAACAAAGGAGGCTTTTGATTGATTAGAATCCTTGCACCTTTTGGAGGGTGAAGTCGCAATCTCTGTTGCAACTCCGATCCCCACTTCGTGGTTTTTGCTATGAACTTTTATTTTTGTTTTGATTTTATTATTATAAATATGATTTACTAGGTAAGTATTTAAAATAAATCCAAACATAGCGATAGATAGACTTTTAAATATAGTTTTTAAATTTGTCATGTTTGATATTTTCCACACAATTAATCCAATTAAAATTTAGAAAAGTGGCAAGACGTCACCAGTCAACCTATGCTACATTAAAAGGGATCAAAGGAGTAATCTATTTTAGGTTATAAGAAACTCTTTGGGTATAAAATAGTTGCTAATTTTCTGATACTTGAATGATCCTAAGGCACAAAATTAGCTACGTAAGGTATTAGCAACTTAGCATTAGGTAGCACATAAATAAAGAAAAGTGCTATTTCAGAAACTGGACACATACTACATGAAACAGACAGGACATGAGAATGCATGATTGATAACCTAAGTCATAAACTCAAAAAGCTAAAGATAAAACACTAACTGACAGTTTCAGGTTCTGTAAATGCTTAGAACCATGGCAGTCAAATCACTCATTGTCAAGATATTCTGTCAGCTTGAATACTAGTATTTAACATTTATAAATGAGTGATTCCTAAAACAAGCATTCGAAAGTCCTTTTTTAGTTCAACAGCAAATAACTGATACAATGAAGGTCCAGTCATATCACCTGTTTGGCTCATCGTGAAAGCGGGAACACAAAGCAAAAACAGAGGTATGATTAGGCAAAAAGTAAACAACAGGTTTGACACTATTCAGCAAGTACCATAAATCATCTATTCTTCGTTTAATCTATGCGGTTTATCTGGTGTTAAATAATTAGTAATGTATAGTGTTCCATATCGGGAAGTAGATACTTATTATTATGTAATCACTGTATATAAATAAGGCATTGTACAACACTTTAGATATAATTAATAAAACTTTTATGTGCTATACTTCTCACATGGTATCAGAGCGTTGGTGCCAAACAGTCGCCGTGCATCAATTTCCGGTGACTTCTAGGGTTGTTATTGCATCACCTACGTTTTCCTCAGTGTTGTGCTAAAACCAACACCACCACAGGGTCCTACACCTTCCGGCAACCAAACCCCAGCAAGCCCTGCTGGAAAATAACCTCTCACGCGCCCACACGCGCCAGCCGGAAGAAGCAAAATTCCGGCGAGATCTCCTCACGCACCGGTGCGTGAGCTGCCCTCTGGCCATTTTCTGACAAAACTTGTTTTGGGCAGCATACTCGCGAGGCTATTCCGAGTCCATCCAAGTTACATCAAATTCCGAAGACCTTTTTATTTTCCGGCGAGTTTTCCGGCTGACTGTTCAGTTTCCGGCGAGAGGCAATATTTTTTCTTCACTGTTCCGGGGAGTTTTTCATTGTTCTTGATTGTGTGTGCTATTTGGTCCAACAATGTCTTTGGGACTTGATGTTTTTGGTTCTAAAAGCACGGGTTCTGGAAATTCGAGTTTGATGATTACTTCAAAACTCTTAATGGGAAGTTCAAACTACTTAGCTTGGGCTTCTTCTGTTGAGTTGTGGTGCAAGGGTCAACGTATTCAAGATCACCTAGCCAAGAAAACTAGTGACGGAGATGAAAAGGCCAAAGCACTCTGGGAGAAAGTTGATACTCAATTATGTAGTTTGTTATGGCAATCGATTGATGCCAAGATAATGCTTTTGTTTCGTCCATTCCAAACATGTTATTCAGTCTGGGAGAAGGCTCGTACTTTATATACTAATGACATATCTCGTTTTTATGATGTGATATTTCGGATGACAAGCTTAAAGAAATAGGAATTGGGTATGTCTACCTACTTAGGACAGGTACGGGCAGTTATGGAAGAATTTGAGAAATTGATGTCGGTCACGGCTAGTGTTGAAAAACAACAAGAGCAACGATAGAAGATGTTTCTAGTTCTTACACTTGCTGGACTGCCTAGTGACTTTGACTAGATGAGAGACCAAATTTTGGCTAGTCCTTCGGTCCCTACCGTTGATGAACTATTCTCTCGATTGCTTCGTCTTGCTGCGCCACCCAGTGGTCTCACCACCAACTATTTATTCCTCAATTCTCGCATCTTAGACAATGGAAAATCGGACATCTCGGGCTATGGAGAATTAACGTGAAGGAGGTTATTTTGGGAGATTCGACCCAAGTGTTCTTATTGTAATAAAGTTGGACACACTCATGAAGTGAGTTATTCTTTACATGGTCGACCACCCAAAAACGCTCATGTTGCTCAAACCGAGACTACAGGTAATCAGGGATTTTCTTTATCTGACGGGGAATATAATGAGTTCCTTCAGTATCGAGCAAGTAACTAGACTTCTCCACAAGTAGCCTCGGTTGCTCAGAGTGATACTCCTGTTGCTGGTAATTCTTTTGCTTGTATTTCTCAGTCTAGTACTCTTGGATCGGGGGTCATGGACTCAGGAGCTTCTGATCATATCTTTAGTAATAAATCACTTTTGTCGAATATTGTGTATCTACAATCTCTTGCTACTGTTACCTTAGCCAATGGGTTCCAAACTAAAGCAAAAGGAGTTGGACAAGCTAATCCCTCATCTTTTGTCACTCTAGATTGTGTTCTTTATGTCTCTGGTTGTCTTTTTAGTCTTGCATCTGTTAGTCGTTTGACTCGTGCCCTCTATTGTGGTTTATATTTTATTGATGATTCTTTTATTATGCAGGACCGCAGTAAAGGGCAGATGATTGGCACAGGGTGTGAATCAAAAGGCCTTTACTACCTCAACTCACTTAATCCTTCCACAGCATGTCCATTTATAGATCCTCCAGACCTAATTCACAGACGCTTAGGACATCCGAGTTTATCCAAGCTTCAGAAGATGGTGCCTAGTTTGTCTAGTTTGTCTAGCTCCGGTATTGTGATCTCGCAGCAGAAGTATGCCTAATACATTCTTGAGGAGACAGGAATGACAGGTTGTAGACATGTTGACACTCCTATGAATCCGAATTTTAAACTTCTGCCAAGACAGGGAGAACAGTTTAGTGATCCTGCAAGATATAGGTGGTTGGTTGGTAGATTAAATTACCTCACAGTGACTAGACTTGACATTTCTTTTCTTGTGAGTGTTGTACGTCAGTTTATGGATTTTCCCCGCGATGGTCACTAGGATGCAGTTGGCATTCTTCGGTATATAAAGTCAGCTCCAGGCAAAGGATTACTATTCGAGGATCGAGGCCACGAGCAAAACGTTGGGTACATACATGCTGATTGAGGAGGATCACCTTCTGATAGACGTTCTACGTCTGGATATTGTGTTCTAGTAGGAGGTAATTTGGTCTTCTGGAAGAGCAAGAAACACAATAGTTGCTCGATCTAGTGCCGAAGCAAAATATCAAGCCATATCTATGGCAACGTGTGAGCTAGTTTGGGTCAAGTAGTTGCTCAAAGAGTGAAGTTCGGAGAAAGCAGTAGGATGGAACTGGTGTGTGATAATCAAGTTGCTTTTCATATTGCGTCAAATATGGTGTTCCATTAAAGGACTAAACACATTGAGATCAACTGTCACTTTGTCAGAGAAAAGATACTCTCAAGAGATATTGTTACAAAGTTTGTGAAGTCGAATGATCAGCTTACAGATATTTTCACTACGTCTCTTACTGGTTCTCGTATTAGTTACATCTGTAACAAGCTCGGTACATATAATGATTTATATGCACCGACTTGAGGGGGAGTGTTAAATTGTTAGTAATATATAGTGTCCCACATCGGGAAGTAGATACTTATTATTATGTAATCACTGTATATAAATAATACAACACTTTAGATATAATTAATAAAACTTTTCTATGCTATACTTCTCACATCTGGAAAGGGTGAAAATAAAAATATTCACTTACCACAAAACACCAGCCTTAAGTAACGCATCTTGAAATTCAGATGACACAGAAACATGAGCAATTGTCTGAAGGGCAGCGTCAACAGCAGCTGGTACAAGCTCAAGTTTAGTACAATGTACAATATCATCAACTAGGCCAGAAAATTCAAGCATGTCAGCTCTGGCACTCTCAAACTGACTCAAAACTGAAAAGGTTCTCATCACATTTGTGACAATGACAGTCGATAGTTCACTGGAAGGAGTAGTTGGTTGTACTACACACATGCAACGGGACAGAAGATTTGCAAGAAGTTGTATTCCGGCATCCCTTACAAGTTCTTCACCATTCAGTGAAGAAGATGCACACCTGAGACAAAAAAAAAACATGGAAATAGTTCATATAGCGGAAAGAGAATAGTATAGAGAACAAAATTCTATTCTATTCAGATAACACACGTTAGCCATATCAATTCAGATGCGGCAACAAGAAGAGATGCTCGATCAGAGGAAAGGAAGTTGTTGTCATCTTTGTCCAGGGTGATTGCATTTAACAACATTGGGTAACCAGCATATTTAAATGGCTCCAGTACATCTCCATATCGTCTATACAAAATGCATTGTCCTTTCAATAAAAGCAATAGTCTCCAAAGTTGTGGACCTTGCAGTCCTTGCATTGTAGCCTGACCAAAGTGTTTAAGAAAGAAAAAAGTAAATGGATAGAAGTAAATATACACATGCATTTAAAGGCAGTAAGAATAAAAATATTGTCAAAACACTAGAAAAATAAATAACCAACACATGAAGACAGCAAACGCAGCTACAAGCTATACTTTCCTCCCTCCAAGCTTAGAATATTTGCAAAACTTTTCTTTGGGTTTTCTCAAGAGTGTTCCACCTTTCTTTACAAGAAAAGCTAAATTTCACAGCAATCCTAACCTTATCATCAAAACTTACAGCGCAAAAGAAATGAACAATCAAGATCCTATATTTGGATTATCCTTAATTCTTGTTTCTTTCAACGTTCTCTGTTACAAGGAAGTTGCCATAAAGCTAACAGGTGGAACAGACTTTCAATAGATTTATCATTTTAAGTAGAATTGTCACTGAAGGACAAAAGACGACCAGACATCTGGTACGGCAACAAAATGATATATTGAATATAGATTAACAGAGGGACTGTTATACGCAAATATTTCACTATGTAGGGATTTGTAATAAAAGGACTATAGTCATAATGTTTATTTAAAGATATTAAGGACCTTATCTCTTCTATATTTAGCATAAGCAGCAATCTTTTGGGGGCAAGATATTAAGGGTCTCACTGTTTCTAATGCTTGTATATTTGTTCACTGTCAGCGCTTCAAGATTGCACATAATGATGTCAGAATATTAGAAGGCAAAAGTCATGCGGCTTAAACTCATAGTCTCTAGCCTTACAAGTGATAAAGCCTATTCATAACTGCATTAGCGCACTGAGCTCATTTACAATGTGTTACCGATCGAAAAAAAGGAAACATACTGAGCTTAGGAAAACAAAAGGAATCAGAGATTGAAACTATAACATATGGTGAAAAGAGATTTCTCTCTCCTGAAAAAATGCTCCCAGGATTTGCTCAGTGACTGTCCAGAAATTAAGTCGAATTAACATGGGTGAAGATAGGATTTATTATCATGCTGGTTTTAAATCCTTTGACATTACTAAAACTTGTTCAAGGTCTGAAGTCTGGTTTGAATGGGTAGAACGCAGCAAGAACTTGATGAGGACAACAACATTAAGTCTCGAAGTTATGAAGTGGTTGTAGATGTATTTAATGTAGCGTCGAAGGAACACAGCAGATCAGTAAGGAGATGGAGCATATGAGATCGTTACACAGACTTCTTCTGCACTCTTAAATACTGTAGAAAGTTGATATGTACAGTAGTATGTATAGTGCCCTATATTGGTAGAGAAGGGTTTAGTGCTATGTAAACACCCTATATAAATAGGGGTAATGTAACACACAAATGAATACAAGAAATTCTTTCTTCCCAATGTCTAACTCTCACAAATACAACGAACACGGAAGGTACATTATTTTCATTGCCGTACAGGGAGAGAACAAGTCAGTCATTATTAAACCTCAAGTTACGTTAAAGGCTGGGTGGGGAGATATAGACCAGAAGATTTTAAGGCTCATAAATGATGAAAATACAAGCTCAAATCATGATGCTAAGGAAGCACAAGTGGAGGCCATGTTTTCTGCAACAATGGAGGCTTATTGGGCTCATGAAGGTGTCAATGGATTTAGGGAATTGGGCCACAAATTTAAAATGCTTACAATAATTAGCCTTAGTCCAATTGAGGCCCAAGAATCTCAAGAAATTGAAGAAGTCCAAGAATCCATTCAAGATTAGGATTTATATTCCTAAAAGATTAGGATTTCTTAATTATTGTTTTAGTAGGAATATATTTATAGTTTTAGGCCAACTAGGACTGTTAGTTGATACTCTATTCCCACTAAAATTCTTTTTCCTATTTTAGTTAGGATATGTTTTCCTTAACCTTATTCTTCAACAACAACAAACCTTATTCTTATTCTATTTTAATTAAGATTAGTTTTCCTTAACCTTATAAATTTTACTCATTGTAAGGCCTATTTAAAGGGCTCAATATGCTGAAAAGAAACACTTGTGATTAGTTTTTCTAAGATCTTGCTTCAAAAACATGATTTCACTTTTGGTTGACTCTTCTTTCTTTATTCAACGGTTCTTGCAATCTTGCGTGATTGAAGAACGGCTGCTGTCCATTATTTTCATGAACATGGAGTCTGTGGAAAGAGTTTTACTGTCACCTTTGGGGCATTAATACCTAAGAAGGTACTAATGCCAAGGAACTTAGGGATTTCAGACCTATCAGTCTGATTTGAAAAAGTATGAGCAAACTTGTGGATGCCCAGCAGTTGGCTTTTATCAATGGTAGATAATGGATGATATACTCATTGCAGATGAATGTGTAGATGCTAGAGTAAAAAAGCAAAATTCCAGGGATATTGTGTAAGTGGGAAATAGAAAAGGTTTATGATCATCTAAACTGGGATTTTCTAACGGATTACTCACAGTAAAGTTCTCAGTTTTGATAAATGACTCTCCTGCAGGTTTCTTCTCTTCTCAGAGAGGATTGAGACAGGGTGATCCTATGTCACCTTTTCTCTTTATCATGCAATGGAAGGGTTAAATGATATGTTAAGAATTGCACAAGTAAACAACTGGATTAAGGGTTTCAGGGTTAACTTTAGGGCTAACATTAATCTAGAAATCATCTATCCACAAAATATGCAGATGACCCACTAGTGTTTTGTGATGCTGAAATTGAACAAGTGAAGATGCTGAGGGTGATATTTATCTTATTTGAAGCCACATCTGGACTAAACATTAACTAGAATAAAAGTTACATATATCCAGTTAATGATGTAATTGAGATGCAATGTCAGGCGGGTGTGCTTGGAGGTAGGATGGGAGAATTGCCAGCAATATATTTGGGAATGCCAATGGGGGCAAAGAGTCAACCAAAGGGGATATGGAATGGAGTTTTGGAGAAATATGAAAAAAAAAATAGCAAACTGGAAGAGTCAATACCTGTCTCTAGGAGGTAGACTTATCCTTAGTAACAGTGTCCTTGATGCTATGCCTACTTATATGATGTCCCTATTTCCTATCCCTGCAAGTGCGATGAGAAGAATAGATGCTCTAAGGAGGAATTTTCTTTCGCAAGGCAGCAACAAGAATAAAAGAATCCATCTAGTCAGATGGGATATTCTCACAACAAGCAAGAAAGAAGGGGGTCTGGGGATCAGAAACATAAGAGTTCAAAGCCAAAGCTTGATGATGAAGTAGTTATGGAGGCTTGCTGCTACAAAGCGATCACTGTGGAAGGCTGTAATCAGAGCAAAGTATGGGATGGAAGGGAAGTGGACAACCAACATGGTGTCCATTAGAAATCTATGGCCTAGTTCAGCAATAACTCTAGGTTTAAAGTTGGAATTTGTATGAAGACATCCTTTTGGGATGACAATTGGCTAGGGCAAAGATCTCTGAAGCAGTTATTTCCTGATATCTGCAACCTGAATCAACAAGGAGCATATGTGGGAGAGATATGGTCAAATCAAGGTGGAATCTTACTTACAGAAGAATGCTATATGACTGGGAAATTGATAGGCTGATGGAATTCTACAATTTGTTAGAGAAATTGAAAGGGACATTTACTAGTGAAGACTGTATGCTCTGGCAAGGGAATAGGCAAGGTATTAGGGAAATTAAAAATCTCTGTGAAGTTTGCCTATAAGAAGTTCAATCATTCAAACAATCAGATTGACTCTTGGCTTGGAAGTTAATATGAGAAGTAAAAATTCCATACAAATTTGCCTGTTCTAAATGGCTCTTAGCAAAAGAGACGTCCTGACGCAGGACAACCTTATCAGGAGGGGATATCAACTTAGTTCCAGATATTACTTATGTGGGGCTCATGCAGAGACAATCAATCATCTTTTTTTTTTTTTTTTTTTTGCATTGCAAATTGATAGATCAATTATGGAAAGCCTTCATCAAGCTGAGAGGGATAAGGTGGGTCATGACAAGGAAAAGTCAGGAAGTCCTAGCAAGCTGGAATAGAGATGGTAGTCAATCTAATAGAGAGATGGATGTCCCAGCTTGCATTTGGCGGACGATTTGGAGCGAGAGGAATCAAAGGTGTTTTGAAGACAATCATAGTTATATCCAGAAGCTGAAGATGAATTGTCTAGTTCTTTTTTATTTTTGGTGTAAACACGAGTATTTAGAAGATTGTGCAGCTATTTTTGATGTTTTAGATTATTTGTGAATAGACCAAGGACCAGGATCTCTTTCCTGTACTCCACTTTGTAATTATGGATAACTACTCAGTCTTTGAGTAGTCTGCCTTATATATACACAATTATTATATAGGAGCACTAATATTTTACTATTTATATACCAAAATATATGGATAAAGTGACACGCCTGTATTAGAAGTTAAAGCAAAAATTGGTTAATTATTTACTTTTGTGCATACATCTATGATCTAAATATCTAATACAAAATTCCTGGTATCTGATGTCATGTCAAAGTAAACTGGGCCCCACGGATATAAAGAAGATTGAACTATGGTGTCTTAAAGGGTCAAATTGTCTGCACAACTAAATGAAATCAAAGCAGCTACTATAAGAGAAAATATTTGGACCAATGGGAATAATGTGCTTAGGTAAAATTATGAAATTGCCCTCTTTAACAAGCAGGCATGTTGATGATACAACCACCTTCTAATATAATTCTTGTTAGAGATAGCTATGTAAATGTCCCACATTGGAATAGGAGTAGTATCCCCTTTGTATAGAGTAGCTATAAATAGCATCTCTTGTATTGCATCACACACAATATCAATATATCATATTTTCTCCCGTGCCTTCTCACATGGTATCAGAGCTATCGTGAGAGATTTATCGTTGTGCATAAATTCCAGCGATTCCGGGAAGTAAAATCAGTCACCGGAAACCTTTTTTTCCGGCGACTTTCAAAGTTGTTTTGCGTCTGCTTTGTCTCGGTCAGTGTTGTGCACAAAATCCAACACTACCACAAGAGTAGTCACTGTCCGGCGACCAAATCCCAGTGAAAATCTCCGGCGGTACTGTAGCTGTCAAAAGAAAATTTTCCGGCGAAGTTCCAACGTTGTGTGGGCCACCTTTCGGCCATTTTTTGGCGACGACTCTTCAGGACAGATTGTTTCCCTTGCAATTCCGAGTCTACCCATCCAGGTTACACCAAATTCTGACCACTTTTGTATTTTTCCGGCGTGAATAGTGATTTCAAAAAGTTGACTTCCGGCCATTTTTTGAAAAAAGTTCCTTCAGAACAGTTGGGTCTTCTGGTAATTCCGATCCTACCCCTACTGTTTTTATTTCATTCCGACCACTTTGAATATTTTCCGGCTGCAACAGTAACTTTCCAACTGCTACAGTAGTTTACTATTCTGGTTCAGTGTTCCTTACTCTATTTTCAGTGGATTACAGTTGATTATTTCTCTTATTTGGTAATAATTTACAAGATGTCTTTGGGAATTGATGTTTTTGGGTCTAAAAGCATGAGTTCTGGAAACTCTAATGTTATGATTACCTCAGAACCTTTAATGGGAGGTTCAAATTACTTAGCTTGGGCTTCATCTGTCGAGTTGTGGTGTAAAGGTCAAGGTGTGCAAGATCATCTGATTAAACAGTCTAGCGAAGGAGATGAAAAGGCGATAGCGCTTTGGGCAAAAATTGATGCTCAATTATGTAGCATCTTGTGGCGTTCTATTGATTCTAAGTTGATGCCTTTGTTTCGGCCATTCCAGACATGTTATTTGGTTTGGGCAAAGGCTCGTACGTTATACACTAATGATATATCTCGCTTCTATGATGTGATATCACGGATGACAAACTTAAAGAAGCAAGAATTAGATATGTCTACTTACTTGGGTCAGGTACAGGCAGTCATGGAGGAATTTGAGACATTGATGCCAGTTTCTGCTAGTGTGTCAAAACAACAAGAGCAGCGACAGAAAATGTTTCTAGTTCTTACACTCGCTGGACTTCCTCATGATCTTAATTCAGTACGAGACCAGATTTTGGCGAGTCCGACTGTCCCTACAGTTGATGAATTATTCTCTCGATTACTTCGCCTTGCTGCAGCACCAAGTCACCCAGTGATTTCATTACAGATATTTGATTCCTCTGTTTTTGCATCCTAGACAGTGGATGTTCGGGCATCTCAAGCTATGGAGAATAGACAAGGAGGCGGTCGTTTTGGGAGATCTAGACCCAAGTGTTCTTATTGTCACAAACTTGGACACACTCGCGAAATGTGTTATTCCTTAAATGACCGTCCACCCAAAAATGCCTACGTTGCTCCGAGCGAGACTACAGGTAACCAGGGTTTTTCTGTATCTAAAGAAGAATATAATGAGCTCCTTCAGTATCGAGCAAGTAAGCAAACATCTCCACAAGTAGCCTCAGTTGCCCAGACTGACACTCCTATTGCTGGTAATTCTTTTGCTTGTGTTTCCCAGTCTAGTACTCTTGGACCATAGGTCATGGACTCAGGCGCTTCTGATCATATCTCTGGTAATAATTCACTTTTGTCGAATATTGTATATTCACAGTCTCTTCCTACTGTTACTTTAGCCAATGGATGTCAAACTAAGGCACAAGGAGTTGGACAAGCCAACCCATTGTCTTCTATCACCCTAGATTTCGTTCTTTATGTTCCTGGTTGTCCTTTTAGTCTTGCATCTGTTAGTCGTTTGACTCGTGCCCTCAATTGTGGTATATATTTTATTGATGATTCTTTTATTATGCAGGACCGCAGTACGGGACAGACAATTGGTACAGGTCGTGAATCAGAAGGTCTTTACTACCTTAACTCGCTCGGTCCTTCCACAACATGTCTAGTTACAGATCCTCCAGATCTAATCCACAGACGTTTAGGACATCCGAGTTTATCCAAACTTCAAAAGATGGTGCCTAGTTTATCCAGTTTGTCTAGATTAGATTGTGAGTCGTGTCAGCTTGGGAAACATACCTGAGCTTCCTTTACGTGTAGTGTTGAGAGTCATGCAGAGTCCGTTTTCTCCTCTGTTCATTCTGATATATGGGGTCCTAGTAGAGTCAGTTCAACCTTGGGATTTCGTTATTTTGTTAGCGCTATTGATGATTACTCAAGATGTACTTGGCTTTTCTTAATGAAAGATCGTTCTGAGTTATTCTCTATATTCCAGAGTTTTTGTGCTGAAATCAAAAACCAATTTGGTGTCTCTATCCGCATTTTTCGCAGTGATAATGCCTTAGAATATGTATCTTCTCAGTTTCAGCAGTTTATGTCTTCTCATGGAATTATTCATCAGACATCTTGTCCTTATACCCCTCAGCAAAATGGGGTTGCAGAAAGAAAGAATAGGCACCTTATTGAGACTGCTCGCACACTTCTAATTGAGTCTCGTGTTCCGCTGCGTTTTTGGGGCGATGCAGTTCTCACAGCTTGTTATTTGATTAATAGGATGCCTTCATCTCCCATCAAGGGTCAGATTCCACATTCAATATTGTTTCCCCAGTCAGCCTTATACCCTCTTCCACCTCGGGTTTTTGGGAGCACATGTTTTGTTCATAACTTAGCCCCGGGGAAAGATAAGTTAGCTCCTCGTGCTCTCAAGTGTGTCTTCCTTGGTTATTCTCGTGTTCAGAAGGGATATCGTTGTTATTCACCTGATCTTCATAGGTACCTTATGTCAGCTGACGTCACATTTTTCGAGTCTAAACCTTTCTTCACAACTGATGTCACTTCTGCTGACCACCATGACATATCTGAGGTCTTACCTATACTGACTTTTGAGGAGTTTAGTAATCCTCCTCCACCTTCAACCACAGAGGTTTCACCCATACCAACTTTTGAGGAGTCCAGTGTTATCCCTCCTAGTTCCCCAGCCACAAGAACACCACTTTTGACTTATCATCGTCGTTCGCGCCCTACATCAGGCCCATCTGGTTCTCGTCCTGCACCTGACACGGCTCCTACTGCGGATCCTGCTCCTAGTACACCGATTGCACTTCGAAAAGGTATACGGACCACACTAAACCCTAATCCCCATTATGTTGGTTTGAGTTATCATCGTCTGTCATCTCCCCATTATGCTTTTATATCTTCATTGTCCTCGGTTTCCATCCCTAAGTCTACAGGTGAAGCATTGTCTCATCCAGGATGGCGACAGGCTATGAGTGACGAGATGTCTGCTTTACATACAAGTGGTACATGGGAGCTTGTTCCTCTTCCTTCAGGTAAATCTACCGTTGGTTGTCGTTGGGTTTATGCAGTCAAAGTTGGTCCCGATGGCCAGATTGATCGACTTAAGGCACGTCTTGTTGCCAAAGGATACACTCAAATATTTGGGCTAGATTACAGTGATACCTTTTCTCCGATGGCTAAAGTGGCATCAGTTCGCCTTTTTCTATCCATGGCTGCAGTTCGTCATTGGCCCCTCTATCAGTTAGACATTAAGAATGCATTTCTTCATGGTGATCTTGAGGATGAGGTTTATATGAAGCAACCACCTGGTTTTATTGCTCAGGGGGAGTCTCGTGGCCTTGTATGTCGCTTGCGTCGGTCACTTTATGGTCTAAACCAGTCTCCTCGAGCCTGGTTTGGTAAGTTCAGCACGGTTATCCAGGAGTTTGGCATGACTCGTAGTGAAGCTGATCACTCTGTGTTTTATTGTCACTCTGCTTCAAGTCTATGTATTTATCTGGTAGTCTATGTTGATGATATTGTTATTACGGACAATGATCAGGATGGTATTACTAATCTGAAGCAACATCTCTTCCAGCACTTTCAAACTAAGGATCTAGGCAGATTGAAGTACTTTCTAGGTATTGAGGTTGCTCAATCTAGCTCAGGTATTGTTATTTCTCAAAGGAAATATGTGTTAGACATTCTTGAGGAAACAGGGATGACAGGTTGCAGACCTGTTGACACGTCGATGGATCCGAATTCTAAACTTCTGCCTGGACAGGGGGAGCCGCTTAGCGGTCCTGCAAGCTATAGGCGGCTGGTTGGTAAATTAAATTATCTCACAGTGACTAGGCCCGACATTTCTTATCCTGTGAGTGTTGTAAGTCAGTTTATGAATTCTCAATGTGATAGTCATTGGGATGCAGTTGTCCGCATTATCCGGTATATAAAATCGGCTCCAGGTAAAGGATTACTGTTTGAGGATCGAGGTCATGAGCAGATCGTTGGGTACTCGGATACTGATTGGGCAGGATCACCTTCTGATAGACATTCTACGTCTGGATATTGTGTTTTAGTAGGAGGAAATTTGGTGTCCTGGAAAAGTAAGAAACAGAATGTAGTTGCTCGGTCTAGTGCAGAAGCAGAATACCGAGCAATGGCTATGGAAACATGTGAACTAGTCTGGACCAAACAATTGCTCAAGGAGTTGAAATTTGGTGAAATCAGTCGGATGGAACTTGTGTGCGATAATCAAGATGCACTTCATATTGCATCAAATCCGGTGTTTCATGAGAGAACTAAACACATTGAGATTGATTGTCACTTCGTCAGAGAAAAGATACTCTCACGAGATATTACTACGAAGTTTGTGAGATCGAATGATCAACTTGCAGATATTTTCACCAAGTCCCTCACTAGTCCTCGCATTGATTATATATGTAACAAGCTCGGTACATATGATTTATATGCTCCGGCTTGAGGGGGAGTGTTAGAGATAGCTATGTAAATGTTAGAGATAGCTATGTAATTGTCCCACATTGGAATAGGAGTAGTATCCCCTTTGTATAGAGTAGCTATAAATAGCACCTCTTGTATTGCATCACACACAATATCAATATATCATATTTTCTCCCGTGCCTTCTCACATGGTATCAGAGCTATCGTGAGAGATTTATCGCTGTGCATAAATTCCATGCCCGGCATGTTGTTTAACAAAATTATGCGGCTTTACAAAAAGTTTGGGTGGGCCCATGTTGTTGCCAGGCATGCATGTTGATGAAACATGCTGGTCAACTCTCGCTTCTAATATAAGAGAAATTAGGTAACCTTCTAAAAAGACAACTACAACATATCGAATAAATCGTGGCCTAGGGTCAGACAACCATTCACTCTCCTGCTTTCACAATTTAAACTTAGGATCAAGTAACTACCTGCAGCCGTTCATAAGCTTTCTGCACTGCCAGAAACTTCTCCCTCCCCTCAGGATTTTTGTCTGGATGATACTTCATTGCAAGTTTTCGATATTGTCGCTTGAGCTTTTCTTCATCAATGTTCTCAATCTGCTTAGAAATATTAACTGTCTCCTGTGATTGTCTTTTGGGAGCATCATCTCTTGATACCTCATCCAAGGAAATCTCCAGTATTTTGCAAGCCTCTTCTTCAGAAAGATCCATGGGTCTCCGAGTTAACTCTTCTCGCCACATAACCAGCAGTGATTGCAGGAATTCAATGTGTTCAACTATTGGCCAATTAGGAAAGCGGATTTCATCACATAAATTACGAAGGTAATAACGGTGGCACCACATCTCATCCCTTAGCTCTGGGTATGTCACAGGTGGCATTGGAGCATATTCATACAAAGAATGACAGTGTTGTGACAACTTCTGTGTAAAATCACCTAGATGCTGAAGGACCTGCAGAGATAGAGGTAAAGTTTAGCAGAAACTCATAATCTTGGAAAGATACAAGGAATTTACAGAAAATTCTTGTTAGTCTGAACAACCTGACGAATAAGATTTTCAACTCGCATCTTGTGCGTCCAAATAATCTCAGGAGTGTCAGAATCAGAAACCATTGCTGCTGCAAATGCAGCAGGACCGCTACGTTCCAGAACATATAGCAATGACTCAGGTAAAAGCCCACCCAAAACACTGCGTTTTGCCAAAGGCAAAGAAGAGGAGACAGCGGCTTCTTCCCCTCCATGAAATGTTTGATGAACATGAGTCACAGAGAACAGCTGAGCAATTGAGAGGAGATTGGAACCAGGATAAGCTAGAGCAAAGTAAAAGGCTCCAGTGCTATATAGTTTTATCATTGCCTTTGGGTTCCTAGTAACAATGGCCTTCAACAAAGCAGCAGCACTTTCTACAACACTCGGTTCTCCAGAGAGCATAGCCTATAAATCACCGTTTTAAAGGAGAATCAAATAAGAAAAAATCAGAGAACATCCCCATGTCACTCTTTAAAAGCGTAATCCAAACTTGAAATTTAAGCAAACAATCAGAGATGAATATGAAATAAGATAAATTGCATATGGTACAGTGCTGAGTAGAGCTCGAAGCCCTTATATCTATTATAAAAAGGATAATTTTGACAGTGAATGGTAGTTCAGGTACTATATGGTTTCCTGTAGTGTTCTTCAATTAGTAAATCATGCTGACTTTCATAACTTGGACTACTTATT
Source organism: Nicotiana tabacum (assembly GCF_000715075.1). Lineage (NCBI taxonomy): Eukaryota > Viridiplantae > Streptophyta > Magnoliopsida > Solanales > Solanaceae > Nicotiana > Nicotiana tabacum. The sequence goes on from NC_134084.1 coordinate 56,411,680, forward strand.
CTGCAACCGCCTCTTTCATTGCCGATGAACTTAAAGAATCTTGCATTTTCAAAGTATTACTTGATCCAACAAAAAGTCAGGACTTATAGTTCTAGAAGGATCATTTCCTCCACTTTAATCCTGGAAGTGGCAGAACACCTCGAAAGTCTGACACCCACAGCTTGCCCATCTTTCTCTATGCATTTTGATGACATCAAGCTTCTCGGCTGGAATCCAACATTTAAACAACACCTAACCCTCAATTGGATTTATTTCCCCATTCGCATATCAAACGTTATTTCCAGTGAAGTGAGGAGCTTTAAATCTAGCCTTGACTAGTCAATCTTATGTTGTCAATCCTTATTCTGAAAACGTGTCCCAGAAACTAGCATGTGCACTATTATTTCATTGTGGTATTCCAACTCGGATAGAAGAATATGATTAAAATATTACACATCGCTGCACAACTTTTTACATGGATCATAGGAATACTGGAAAGAGGAAGAAGTAACATTTTAATGAAGGAACAGCATGGCGTATCAAGAGAGCATCAAGGAACTCTGGAAGCTAGTGTCCAGCTAGTTGTTACGTAAAAAGTGATAGAGTAAGCTGTTCAAATTGTTTGTTCCGACCTTCACATTGACTATTGAGCATTCCTATGGATACTCAGAATCAGCCACCTATGTTTCTATATTTCAAAAAATACATGTTGGACACGTCCAACTACGAAGACAACATGATTAAACAGATTTTTTGTTTTTTTTTTTTAGAATGCTAACAAACCTAAACAGAATAACAGAATCAAGAAATTTCAAGAAGTACCAATTCACACATTAAATAATATTGCAGAAAAAAGAGAAGGACAGTATAAATATATGAAGAAGAAAAGCAACAGCTATGCCATCAATGCTTTTTCCAAATATAATCTAGATGCCAGTTGCTCCTAGTCCACACAATAAACTGAAACTTCCTTGTTCATCAAATATAACGACGATGATCACCACGGACTCTTTTACTACAAAAAAGCATACCAAAACAAGCAAACATTAACCTGAGCAATATGCGGAATGCAACGTGGACTTGATAAGATCCGCTTGACCCTAGGTGTTGGCGTAACTATCTCACCAGCATCATCTATATCCGAATGTGCTGCAACCATGCTATGTAATATGCTCAATGCTACTTCTCCTACCTGAAATGACATTACCATTTTGAGTGATCATATAGGTAGTAGTTTAGTACAATTAGAAGCATGTGACAAACTGTTACTGTATTCTCAAACCCCAATGACACATACATAGACAAATATTTGTGCAGAAACAAGCTTCCTGATTGTTTCCTCCTTGATTAGGCAAAACATAAACAAGCGGACAGAAATATGTACCTTAACTTGTTAAGTGAAAGACTAGCAAAAAAATCAAGCCATGAATTAATTCTCCTAGCCCCAAACTGATCCTCCTCCATTTTCAGGCCATTATACGAGCAATCGAAAAGATTCTGGAGCATCTTCGGGATTAGGTATTGTTCCCCCAATGATCGTAGTACCAAGTACTTCCTGGCGAGCTCTAATATGATCCGATTTATAAGTAAGCATCTCTTGTAAAATATGAGCAACCCCAAACCCTTCTAGAGCCCAAACCTCCATTTCTCCTACCCGCTGTCCCCCCTGTTTGGCTCTTCCTCTAAGGGGTTGTTGTGTAACAAGCGCATAATGTCCACTGGAGCGCCCATGGATTTTATCATCAACTTGATGAATTAATTTCAAGATATAAGGTTTTCCTATTATAACGGGTTGTTCAAAAGGATTCCCCGTCCTTCCATCAAATATTCACTTTCTCAGAATGCAATGTTTTCCCCTAATCCCAAAGTGAGATCCATCCTCCATATTCAGGCCATTACAAAATGTCATCCCTGTCTAAGGTAACAGATGCCCTAAAGTATTCACCAGAATTTTAACAAGTAAAAAAGGTTGCTACGAACATTTATACAGCAAAATACCATAATTTTCTCTTAAAGAAGATCCATTATCAACTTCAAAACCACTCAGTTCAAGTGTTACAAAATTTCGAAGTTGTTTTCAACTCTAATAAATGTTAAAACAGGACGCAGGAAATTGGGAAAACGAGTTTTCAACTGTATCAAATGACAGTATCGTGATACCTGGGTTGGAGTGAGAACAGGAACTCGGACAGCCAAAGCCCACCTAAGCTCACGAATATCTCGCAACTTCTTCCAGTCTGGCATCCCAGAAGCCCAACATCTTGTGGTCCAATCTATTTCCTTTTTTGACCAGAGTCTCCTAATAGCGTCCTTCTCCATTGGTCCAGCTTGTGCACCATCCTTGTCAAGAAACATCCACTCCTTTAATGGTTCCGTAAAAGCAGAAGCAGCAATCAAGTTCGACTGCAGAGGTATAGTTGTTCTTTCTGAAGCTTCATGAACTACTGTTAGTAGATCAACAGCCAGTACACAGCCACCAACCAAGACACATGACTCTACATTTGCCAAAACCTTCATCAAGACCTGCGCAGGTGGAAAATATTGAAAAATGGAATAACAATCTCAAAGTTAAGACTCTTGCCAAATAATATTTTGATCAGACATATAAATGTAAAATTAACTAGAGAGACTCTCTCCGTAATAACATGGATTTTCAAGTAACAGTTCCGAAGTCGGTGCATTATAATTCCTGTTGCATGGTAACCTTGCTAAGAAAACATTTCTAACAGGTAAAGATGGCCCCCCCTTCACTACACATATCATATGACAGCAGCTGAGAGAGCTTACATTTGTTTCATGTGGGCATTAGCTGTTATGCATTAAATCCATTTTCAAAATATAAAGCGTGTTTGAGGAACAGTTATTACGCGAGATCAGAGGAGCAGAAATTTTAGTCTTCAGCCTCAGAAACAAGTGTAGAAAGTGAAAGTGTTTTGCTCTTCCACACAGTGTCATTAAAAGGCAGCATTTCGTCGCTTAAAGTGATGAAGCAACGCGAAGGGAGGAGTTTTACCTCTTCATGGTCGAGCCATGCGCTTTAGAGAAGTTCGCACTTTAAACAATGGCGCACAAAGTCATCTCAATGAGAATCAGTCACTTCTTTAATGTCAACTTTGAGGAGTTGGATCAATAATGGCATTACTCTATATTGAATATTGAATTGCAATTCAATTTTTATCGTACTAAATTCATAGATGTTTGATATTTTTTAATTCTCTGCAAATTGTGCACTTCACTTCAAATAAGCGTATGCTTCACTCTCGTTTTTGCTTCAACCCGATAGACCTTGTTGTCTTTTTGCGCTTGTCCCTTTTAAAATGTTGCTTCCACAGAAGTGCTTCCCTTCTATAATATCAAGAGATGATGAGTTTCAAAAGTGTTATTGAGGAATTTGGTATTTATACATCCATACAAAGTGGCATGCTTTACTTGGCTGGTTGCTAAAAAAGCTGCTCTAACATAAGATAAACTGAGAAGTTACTAGTCAGCTGTGGAATTTGTTCATCAATATCAGGAGTATTAGGTGGACAATGCCAGGAAGAACAACTGATCTCTTGTCATGCCCGAATGCAGGGGGGGAATAACACTATCTTATCTCTTGTCATGCCAGAATGCAGGGGGAAATAACACTCTCTCTCACAAAGACAGATGGAGAATTGTCCCTACAACTATTTGGTGGACATAATGGAAACAGAGAAATTCAAGATGTTTTGAGGATACAGTCAGCCCAATCCAAAAGATCAAGATGAACCGTATTCTCCTTTTTTTTTTTGGTGTAGAGCAGAATATAGTGATGATCTAAAATAAACTCTACAAGTCTTAGATTCCTTGTAAGAAGATCAAGGGTTGTAATTTTGTTTCCTCTTTGATCTTTTGTAATGATCCCTTTTGGCTCCCAACACAAGCTTGGTGCTGAAGATTTATTAATATACTGATATATGTTACTTTTCAGAAAAAGGTATTTCAATTGGATCACCTCATACATCGACTGGTAAACAATATCTTTTGAGAAATGGGAAGTGTATTAGATTTAAATAAAAGCACCAAGAAGGTGTGCACAAAAAAATAGAAGATCCCTTTCAATTCTTAAAGGAATTCAATAAGATCTAAAACAGCTTCTGCATCAAACTTTTGTTTACACCAAAAAATAAAACAATAGTAAACAGTCCATTTTGATTTCTGAATGGAACAACCTTCTGCATTAAAGGAACTCTTTTGCTTACTTCTTATTTCTGAGGTACAAGCAAGATATTAGCAGGAGAGTTACTAGATATTAAAGTGGCAAAGACTGGTTACACAACCAAAACGCCAGTTTTCAAATAAAGCAGTAAGAGCATGGGAAATGCCAAAGCATATAGGAACTGCAGTCAGAAGACTCCTAACTGAGGCAGATAGGAGGTGAAAGGCATGCATCAACGACAGAGATTAGGTAGGCGTTTTGGCATATATGTTATTTGCAAATCAATGTTGTTTTAAAATTTTGTCCATTATTTAAACTTCAGCTTGAAATAGAGAATTTGAAGTTGAAAGCTATTTTGAGGAGTATTTCATGTGAATAAAAGGTTTTCAATCACAAAACTTCAACTTTTTTCCAAGTGAAATTCATTTCCAAGCTCAATTTCTAACTTCCAAGTACTCTTTTCCTAAGTACCTTGGACACGGATGCGGGTGTCTGACACGGGTGCGGATCTAGAGGTCGGATCCTTCGAGATGTAAATTCTAGGATTCGAGGATACGTATCCTAGTACGGATACGGATACGGGAATCCGGCTAAAAATAATTCAAAAAGATAAAAATATCTCTAAATTATGAGAAATTTTGTGGAATACTTATGTATAGCTGGTAAAGTGTGGATTTCTTTTTTATTCTCTAGTTGTAGATAAGTAAATGATTAATTTCCTCGATAAGGTATGCTATTTTCTTCAAATTTACCCTAGTTTTGGTTCTGATTTTGGGAATCAAATTGTATCTCATCTCGAATTTTTCTGTACGTCGTAGTCAAAGTACCCAAATTGTTTGACCGGATCCGGTACAGATCTCATACCCACACCCATACTAGTGTCGTGCCGACACGGGTGATGCACCTAAACTGCCATGTCGGAGCAACTTAGCTCTTTTCCAACTCCAACTTCAAATATTTCAACTTCATCATAATATTGTCCAAATGGACACTAGATTTTGTAATAAGGGTGTAAATCTTCATCATTCTAGTGAATTGAGGAACCAATAGAAGCTCTCCCCTTAAATGGGTCTTTTTTATATCTTTTCATACTAGGAACCATTATTATCCAACAAACCTCATTTGCCATCTTTCTTTAGTCCTTATACTTAATAGAAGCAACTTCTTTCTTTTCCAAGGACAGATGGTGTTATTTTACAATCACAAACATCATTCGCTATTTTACTTTTTACTCCTCATACTTGAAGAAGAAATCCTCTTTTCCTTTTTACCAAAAAATGTGGTGTTATTTAAAGACAATCATTAAATACAACAGCAAGGTAAACGAGACGCACCTTTAGAAGAAGAAGAAGACGGTGTCGTAAAGCTCTATCATCAGTCCTGTCCAAGAGAACTGTAATATGTGCTGTGCCTTCAAATGAGCCAACTGTGTTGTAGTGTTGTTCATAAACAATTGCCATGGCCCGGGCACAGAGCTCCCTAACTGAGGAGCCTCCCCCTCCTCCAAAACCATCTAATCTTCCTATATCACACCAATTATCAGAAGCACCTAATTCATCAGGAATAGCACCATCGACAGTAAGCCCAGTGTCAGCATCACATAGAAACCGGTGATAGAGGGCTCTGAAAAAAGCAACAGGGTCACGTAGTGGAAAATCTTGTGCCCTCCCACTGGTTCCACTCTCAAGAAGTAAACGCAAATAGTATTGGCCTACGCAAACTTCTTTTGATAAGCTAGGATATCTAACAGAAAACTCGCTGTAGTTCCACGATATTTGAGGCGCACTCTCTTTGTCAGTTATTGAGTCTCTGTTTGCACCGCCAGGAACAATATCCTCAGTGCGTTCTTTTTCAACATCTAGATTATGAACCTCAGCCTGCAACGACTCTCTTAATTCCTGCCTGGTCCGCTCATTCCAAATCAAGTCAGCACGGTTATGGTCAAGACTGAAAGCTCGCCAAAATTCTGGCCAATTCAATAACAACCTTCCACATCCAACAGGTGCATCTTCGACCACTACCTGTGCAGGAGCTGGAAGACCTGTATCCTGGGAAATTGCACTAACATCGGAATCCACAGCATTTGCAACATTTGATTCAGCCAAGTCATGTATATTTGTCGAAGGACTGTCAAGAGCAGGAATGGTTGACGACTGATCAGTTTGAGGAACAGCAGCAGCAGACAGCTCACCTTGGAAGTATTCACCTGCATTCACAGCTGAAGATTGCATTGTTGGCACCTGTCCAGGAACTGAATCAACAGCAGCTCTCTGATAACCATCAGAAGTTCTGAAAGGGACAGCACTTCCAGGAGCTTGCTCACTAACTTCATAGTTAGTAGGAGAAGGCAAAGAATGCCCTTGAGGTGTGATCCCTTTCCCAGGATGAATCCTCCTTTGGTGAAGCAAGCGTCTACGTCTCCTACTCAGCAATGAATTTTCCTGGTCAGTCACACCTTCAACTGGAACCACATTGGATCTGGTGTGCAGATAAGCAACAAGTCCTGGAGGCAAAACTCTAGATAACAGAACAAGAGCAGGTTGATAAGAGTCAGCCCAAAGAGCCACAAGTTGCCTGCTAACTTCACGTCGCTCACCAGCTAGAAGGTAAAGTGCATGCAACAAATGCCGCAGTAGTGCACCATCTCGTAAAGCAGCGTCACGCATTGATTCTGCTGCAACTGCATCTTCTTCAGCAATTGTTCGCATAATGACAGCTACTGTTTCTCGCACACTTTCAGCAGGATGTCCAAACAATGCAAACAACCGGCGGCGCAAGCCAGCTACTAGACGTAATAACTCCACAAACACTGTATACTGGGTTGTTTCTCCATGTGGTTCACAGACCATTGCCTCAAGAACTTCAACAATAGACATTGACAAAAATGGCGATACTGATACAGGCCTTAGCCGATTTACCAGAACTACAAGATTACTTTGTTGACCAAACAGCACAGACTTGGTATGCATTATTGTTGCATGCCATTCCCCCTTTGTATCTGTTTGCATATTAGTTTCCCCTGGACCACCACCAATAAGTACCGCCACAAGGCCTGCAGTTTCACCAGCTACTCCTTCAGACCCATTTCTAAATAGACCCATTATACGGCCAACAGCAGCAGGAAAAGACATCACATGAGAAGCAGCACTTCTTGATGAAAGCAACCTACGCAAACAAGCAATGAAACCCATCACTGTAGCAGCAGCTTTAGGAGACGGCGGGGGAAGTGGTGGTGACTCTGGTGGGAGATTGGGAGCAGCTGGAAGCATTGTAATCAAAGCCATCAGTGTCACCTCAGGTACTTCAATACCAGAAGGTACTCCACCATATGGAATACATGCATTAAATTCCCGTATCCGCCGCCATAATTTTGCTCTTGATCCAGGAATGGATCCTCCCTCGGCCACAGCATCTTTAGCGGCTACTGCCAAGTGTTTTAAATGCAGAGTCGCAGTTTCCAAATCAGCAACAGGTTGTTGTGAAGCAGGAAATTTTAAGTGAAATCTGCCACATGGCGGATCAATTCGATGACCAGGCATTGTTAGCCTTGGTAGCACCGGGATGGAACACTGGCACTACAAAAAACAAAACCACCATATAAACCAGATTTCTAAAACAATAGAATTTCAAAAAATCCATGCATTCAGTGATGCCTAAACGTGCATGGAGCAGAGAATGCACTCAATCCAACCCCTTGAAAAGGAGAAAAAATTCTTCGTGACCAAGAAGAGCATATCCACTTACTTCTGTTTGCAAGACATCACGAACTGCTGCAAGTAAGTTATCACGAGAAGTGCTAGCATAGACCTGAAGTAAAAGGGACATAAAACTAAAAGCCTAACCAAACAAGTAACAAGTAAACAAACAAAATTGATCTCCAGCAAAGCCAGAAAGACACACATGAATTGGGCATCCATCATTAAACTCGATAGCAAACATTTGGGGCTCCTCAGCAAATCGAACAAGAGCACCAACGGCAGATAGAGGACGCACGATAACAGCCTGCAAGCATTCACTAGAAAGTATTAATAGCTTTTTACATTGAATCAAACAAAACAAGCATCATAACAGATTCCTAAAATAGGAGATCAAGAAGGATACAGATTTGTCCCCTCCTCCTAGTGCTAAGGTTGGTGAAACTAGGTGAATGTAACTCAGTGATAATTACAACAACATACACAGTATTATCCCACACCGTGGGGTCTGGGGAGGGTAGTGTGTACACAGACCTTACCCCTACCTTGTGAGGATAGAGAGGTTGTTTCCAGTAGACCCTCGGCGCAGGAAAGCATAAGCATCACATTAATAAAAATATAGACAAGAAGGGACAGTACCAAAAAGCCATATAAAAGCAGAATAAAAACAACAAGACAGTAAGGTGATCAACAATGAAAGAAAACAACGTTTAGGCATAAAAACCTACTACCAACAGAAAGCGAGACTGCGTGCCAATACTACTGCTATGAACACTCTAGACTACCTACTCTACTACCCTAATCCTCGACCTCCATACCTTCCTATCAAATCATGTCCTCGGTCAGCTGAAGTTGTGCCATGTCTTGCCTAATCACCTCTCTCCACCTCTTCTTTAGCCTACCTCTACCTCTCCGTACTCCCTCCAATGTCAACCTCTCACACCTCACCGGGGCGTCTGTGTTCCTCCTCCTCACAATGACCAAACCACCTAAGCCACGCTTCCCGCATCTTGTCCTCAATAGAGGTCACACCCACCTTGTCGCGAATAACCTTATTTCTGATCCTATCTAACCTGGTGTGACCACATATCCATCTCAACATCCTCATCTCTGCTACCTTCATCTTCTGGACATGAGCGAACTTGACTAGCCAACACTCAGCCTCATACAACATCGTAGGTCTGACCACCACTCAGTGATAATTCTGTAGTAATATCTCGAAAGCTATTGCTCATATTGAACCATCATGTCCATAGCCAACACCTCTTAGACATGCCATAAAACTATATAGATAATTTGATAATTAAAATTATGGAATCACTTGAGTGTATATATACTGCTAATGTTGAACTTTTAAGAATTACTATGTTTTTGCTTTTTAGCTTGATTGATTAGGAAGAATAAAAATTCAATCTCAAATTTTTAATGAATATACAGAATGTATTAACCACAGATATATAATAGCTCTTCCATGTCCTGCTATGTAGTATGTCCTATTTAAAATTTTAAAAGAGATAGAGAGAGACACTTGTGCCACCCTTGTCTTTACGTTTGCAACATATACCTTGCTAGACATACTTCATGTTAAACCAGAAAAATCTCTTCTCAGTTTCCGGACATCAAAGCATGTTCATAAAGCAATAACTAATATGAAAACACCAATTGTTTGCAGATGTCCAGGTTTCCATGCCGGATATACAAAAAAGCAGGGATTCCCCATCTAATTTGAAATCTCCAATTCCATATGTTCATTATCCCTTCTTGGAAAAATCCCAGAAAAGTTTGCATGAAAGAAGACCTTACCCAGTAAAAGTTTTTGTGAAGTTCAAATTATAAAAGGACAATAGAACGATGAACCAAAAGACCTGCTACAAAAATAACTGATATTTTAAACCAAATGTAATGCAATTTTCCAACACAGCATGGCCAAAGAGGACAAATTGAAGTAGGGTAATGCATCCAGGATAGCCTCTCAGAATACAGTATTTGGTCCACAAGAGAGAATGACAATAAGTAAAACATCTGTGTGAACAAATGCAACACCGGGCATTAGGAATTCTCTGAAAAGAGCTTGATTAGATAATTTGATATGTTTGTTGCCTTCTTTAAGTAAGCCACTGGACCAAGCAAGATGCAAACTATTCAAATAATAGATAAGATTTTTCCTATTCTGAGGGATTAAGAACAAAGATTTGTATGAGAAAGGAGAAGCGTATCAAAATTAAAACTCCTGATAAATAAAACAACAATATCCAGCTTACTTCATAGTTCTCAGGTCGTCTTTCCACAAGTGAGGCCTTAGTGAGAATGAGTTGACGAGATACCGCATCGCCATGTTCTCCAAGGCCCCCTTTTGGGCCAATAGACATACTTACTCCTGGAGTATTCAGAGTCCCCCGAGCAGCTGAGCGCAATCTTGTTACTAACCAAGCACCACAAGGAGTTTCATCTGCCCCGACAGCCTCTTTTGCTGAATTTTAACATCAATGTAGTCAAACAAATAGGATATGACACTGTGTGATTACAAGAATATCACAAGAAGAAAGTGAGTAAATATATAATTCTTCTCTCAAGAGATACCTCTCCTATTTATGTACTCAGATAAGGTCACTGCTTGAGAATTGTCGACAGTTAATCCCACACCCACCATGCATGTCGCAGTTTTAGTCTGATCAAAAAGATGTGGCAAATTAAACATCATAAGAATACGATTATAGCATGCAAATGACTCATGGTTCAGAAAGTGAAGTCTCACTGGATGAGAGTCATCCTGATTCCAGGGCCAAAAGTTAATGACTTGGAGAGCAATACAAGGACATTTTTATTACTTTTACCATTATCAGAAAGAAAAAGGACAACTTCATTACCAGATTTGATATGATGGCAGAGTTTGTAGTTCCCGAAGCAGCTTGGAAAGCTTTAGATTTTCTTCCATAAAGCGGGCAAAGAACAAAACCTCCGGAATCTGTATTTTTCTTCCCATAAGGGTCAGATAGAAGGATAATGGAAGGAGAGGCCATATCTCTAAAGTCCAAGCACCAACGAAGTTCTCCAGATTTTGATTCAATAAGCTCAACTCCTATATAAGTAATTTTCAACTTCTGCACCCCAAAACAGAAAAGGGAAAATTATCATTGCATGCTTTTGTTTTGGAGCAGGGGGTTTGGAAGGAAAAGAGGGGAAGGGAGAGGAATAAAACAGTACACACTCTATCATACACAGCATTCCAGAGTTGGTGTATACATTACTGGACTTATCAAGTTAAAACGGAAAAGGCAAACATATAAAATAGTAAAGCAAATCATCAAAACCATCATATTGATGATGCCAAAGCATAAGGAGCATTAGGCTGTTAGCATCAGAGATCAGGACTAGAAATATGGTGACAATGAAAGCATATAAGCATCTGCCACTAGTTCCTTGAAACATGGTGAAAGAGAAAGCTAATAATAGTAAATGTATAAGCATAGAGCATAACTGTGCAAAAAGTGAATGAGCAGGATAAGAACAGACAGTTTGGCCAACAACGAAGAAGGAGAAGACCAAGGAGAGTTGTGCAAGAATGGAGATCAAAAGAAGTAAATGTTTAACAGGGTGATATTTCAACAACAAGTGAATTGAATCAACAATATCACCAGTGAAGCAAAGTCAAGAACATGATAGGGAAAACTCACTAGAGATGCAACAAATCAGAAACAGATACAGAGAGGATAGCAGGGGAAAGGGACAAATGAAGCCAACCCACAACGTTCCTAAGAGAGGGAAGGTTGTGATCACTGAACCAACTAGGAGTGTATGGTTTTGAGGCTTTACAAATTGCGGAACATGTAATTGAGAAGACAAAACCACCAGATCATGGTAGAGGATCCTCTTAATCAATGACTTGGGTGATTTGGAACATAAGGGGTATCAATAAGAGATATAAACAAAAAGAGTTGAAGAAGTATTTGAAGTCAATAACATTGCTCTGGCAGGCTTGTTAGAAACTAGAGTTGAGGAAAATAACGCTATTAATAAAGCCAGTAGCATAGCACCTGGCTGAGAAATGGTAAACAATTATAGCAAGGCCCCCGTTAACAGAAGAATCAGGTTTAACTGGAATAACAGTCTGTTTGATGTAGCTGTGGTCAGAAAGGAGGCTCCATACATGCAATGTCAGATTAAAGGAAGATAAAGTGGTATAGATTGGCTGACCATAGTGTATGGCTTCAATACAGTGGAACAAAGGAGAGAGAATTGTGGGTAAATCTGAATATTATGGCATTTCAGATTGTGAGAATGCACGAGAGAAAATATTATTGATTAATATTGACAATGATACAATGAGCCCTATATACATATATAATACATGTCATACTCCTAATACATATGGGATTAGGGTTATTTACTACTATTTAACTATGAAACTAACACTCCCCTCAAACTGGTGCATATAAATCATATGTACCGAGCTTGTTACATATATAACTAATACGAGGACCAGTGAGGGACTTGGTGAAAATATCAGCAAGCTGATCATTTGACTTCACAAATTTCGTAGCAATATCTCCCGAGAGTTTCTTTTCTCTAACAAAGTGACAGTCAATCTCGATGTGTTTAGTTCTCTCATGGAACACTGGATTTGACGCAATATGAAGAGCAGCTTGATTATCACACACAAGTCTCATTTGACTAATCTCACCAAATTTCAACTCCTTGAGCAACTGCTTGATCCAAATTAGCTCACATGTCACCATAGCCATTGCTCGATATTCTGCTTCCGCACTACACCGAGCAACCACATTCTGTTTCTTGCTCTTCCAAGACACCAAATTTCCTCCTACTAAGACACAATATTCAGACGTAGAACATCTATCAGAAGGTGATCCTGCCCAATCAGCATCTGAGTATCCAACGATCTGCTCATGGCCTCGATCCTCAAACAATAAGTCTTTGCCTGGAGCTGATTTTATATACCGAAGAATCGGACAACTGTATCCCAATGACTATCACATGGAGAATCCATAAACTAACTCACAACACTCACAGGAAAGGAAATGTCAGGTCTAGTCACTGTGAGGTAATTTAATTTACCAACCAACCGCCTATATCTTGCAGGATCGCTAAGTGGCTCCCCCTGTCCTGGCAGAAGTTTAGCTTTCGGATCCATCGGAGTGTCAACAAATCTACAACCTGTCATTGCTATCTCCTCAAGAATATCTAAGGCATACTTCCGTTGTGAGATCACAATACCTGAGCTAGACTGAGCGACCTCAACATCCAGAAAATACTTTAATCTGCTTAGATCCTTAGTCTGAAAGTGTTGAAAGAGATGTTGCTTCAACTTACTAATACCATCCTGATCATTGCCGGAAATAATAATATCGTCAATATAAACGACCAGATAAATATAGAGATTTGAAGCAGAATGTCGATAAAATACAAAGTGATCAGCTTCACTACGAGTCATGCCAAACTCCCGAATAACTGTGTTGAACTTACCAAACCAGGCTCGAGGAGACTGCTTTAGACCATAAAGGGACCGGCGCAACCGACATACAAGGCCACTAAACTCCCCCTGAGCAACAAAACCAGGTGGTTGCTCCATATAAACCTCATCCTCAAGGTCACCGTGATGAAAAGCATTCTTAATGTCCAACCGATAGAGAGGCCAATGGCGAACAGCAGTCATGGATAGAAAAAGGCGGATTGATGCAATTTTAGCCACGGGAGAGAAAGTATCACTGTAATAGAGTCCAAATATCTGAGTATACCCTTTGCCAACAAGACGAGCCTTAAGTCGATCAACCTGGCCATCTGGACCAACTTTGACTGCATACACCCAACGACAACCAACAGCCGATTTACCCGAAGGAAGAGGAACAAGCTCCCAAGCACCACTCGTATGTAAAGCAGACATCTCGTCAAGCATAGCATGTCGCCATCCGGGATGAGACAGTGCTTCACCTGTAGACTTAGGGATGGAAATAGAGGACAAAGATGACACAAATGCACAATGGAATAATGACGGACGATGGTAACTTAAACCGACATAATGAGGATTAGGATTAAGTGTGGACCGTATACCTTTTCGTAGTGCAATCGGTTGATTAAGAGGAGACAAGTCCGCAGTATTAGCAGGGTCAGGTGCAGGACGTGAATCAGCTGGGCCTGATGTTGGGCGCGGACGACGATGATAAGTCAAGAGTGGTGGAGATGTAGAAGGTTGAACTGGACTAGGTGGTGGCACTGGAGCTATAGTTGGTGGAACTGGACTAGGTGGTGGCACTGGACTCAGTGGTGGCATTGGAGCTATAGGTGGTGGAGTTGCAACTGGAACTGTAGGTGGTGGAGCTACGGAGTAAGATGATGGGAAATAGTGACTGAATCTCCAAAAGAAGGAACTGGTAGCACCTCAGAAATATCCAAGTGATTAACTGGACCTGTGAAGTATGATTGGGTTTCAAAGAAGGTAACATCAGCAGACATAGGAAATCGCTGAAAGTCAGGAGAATAACATTGATATCCCTTTTGCGTTCTCGAGTAACCCAGAAATATGCACTTAAGAGCACGAGGAGCTAACTTATCTTTTCCTGGGGTAAGGTCATGAACAAACACGTACTCCCAAAGATACGGGGTGGAAGAGAGAACAAAGGTAAGTGGGGAAACTGGACAGAGAATGAAACTTGATTCTGGATAGCTGAAGATGGCATACGATTAATAAGATAACAAGATGTAAGAACTGCATCCCCCAAAAACGCAGCGGAACATGAGATTGTATGAGTAGGGTACGAGCAGTTTTAATAAGATGTCTATTCTTTCTTTCAGCTACCCCCTTTTGTTGGGATGTGTACGGACAAGATGTTTGATAAATAATCTCATGGGAGTTCATAAACTGCTGAAATGGGGAAGACAAATACTCTAGGGCATTATCACTACGATATGTACGGAGAGAAACCCCAAATTGATTTTGAATTTCTGCATGGAAGGTTTGGAAAATAGAAAACAACTCGGATCGATTTTTCATCAAAAATATCTAAGTGCACCGGGAATAATCATCAATGAAAACATCTGAATGGACTAAGGTAAAATGTGACTCTGCTCGATTATCAAGACGTCGCGGGAAATGGGAGCGGGTATGCTTACCGAGCTGACATGACTCACACTCTAGAGTGGACAAGTGAGATAAGCCAGGTACCATTTTCTGAAGTTTTGACAAACTGGGATGTCCTAACCGTTTATGTAATAAATCTGGTGAATCAGTAACGGACAAGTTACTGGAGGAAGACAAGATGCGAGTCCATGTGATTTTGCAAGGATAAGGTAATAAAGTCCATCTGATTCATGTCCGGTACAAATGATCCGCCCTGTATTGCGTTCTTGAATAAAAACAAGGTCATCAAGAAATAAAACAGCAGATTTAGGTGATTTGGCTAAGCGACTAACGGCTATGAGATTAAGAGGACTACCGGGAACATAAAGAACTGAGTCTAAAGGTAAGGAAGGAAGTGGACTTGCTTGACCTATTGCAGTTGCCATGGTTTGAGACCCATTGGCCATTGTGACTGTTGGAAGAGATTGAGAGTATGAAATACTAGTGAAAAGAGATTTATTTCCCGAAATATGATCAGATGCACCTGAATTAATGACCCAAGACTCAGAAGTTGAAAATTGGGAGACACAAGTCATGCTACTATCTGTTGGAACAACGGAGGCTAATCCTGAAGATGTCTGTTTACGTGCTTTGTACTGAAGGAACTCAATATAATCCAGTAAAGAAACCATCTGGATTGGATTCATTGCATTTAATCCAACGGATTATGAGTAAAAGGCTTCAGGTATGAATGCCATTATAATATTGCACCGGAAAAAGCAGAAATTTTTTGGAAATTACTGTTCACGCCGGAAAAAATCACTGTTCACGCCAGAAAAATATAAAAGTGGTCAGAATTTGATTTAAATTGGTTGGGTAGGCTCGAATTTGTGAGGAGAGGACACTGTCCTAAAGAAGCTTTTTCGAAATCTAACCGGAAACAGCCTCTTGCCAAAAAAACCACTGCTCTTACTGGAAAACACTTTTCCGGTAACTGAGAAACCACAAAATCTTGATGGGTTGAGTCGGAAGAGACAGGCGACCAGCCCAGTAGAAAAATTGAACTTGAAAGATGCCGGAAAACTACCTCACTCTCGTCGGCGCGTGAGGTGACACTCTCGCTGGAACCCTAACTGCCGGAAGCGCGTGATGGCGTGTGTGAAGTGTTCTGCCGAAGGTGTCACTGGGGTTTGGTCGCAGGTGACAGGAGAATCTTGTGGCGGTGTTGGAATTTGCACAAACCCCATTGACGTAAACAACTACTTAAGTCACCAGAAAATTGCATGGTGACGACTGATTTCTTCCTGGATGTCGTTGGAATGACGCACAACGATAATTATCTCACCAATGCTCTGATACCATGTGAGAATGCACGGGAGAAAATATTATTGATTAATATTGACAATGATACAATGAGCCCTATATACATATATAATACATATCCTACTCCTAATACATATGGGATTAGGGTTATTTACTACTATTTAACTATCAAACTAACACAGATTACAAAACCATGGTTAATCGGAATTTCAATGCATTACTATACCCTCGTGTCCCACGCAGAAATTGAAGACTTCTCTGACTGCATTCATGGACTACTGCTCAACCGAACTACCATGGTGAGGAGAGTATTACACACTAAGTTGCTCTGACACGGGTACGGGTATCTGACACGGGTGCGGATCTAGAGGTCGGATCCTTTAAGATAAAAATTTTAAGATTTGGGGATACGAATCCTAAAACCGACACGGGTGCGGGGATCCGGCTAAAAATAATTTAAAAATAAAAATAAATATATCTCTAAATTATGTGGAGTACTTACCTATAAGATATTAGCCTACTATAATCGGTTAAAGTGCCCTAACAGTCTTGATAGTCTTAACGTATATAATATAAAATCTTATAAATATAACTTATTCTTCTTTATTCTTTTTTGTTTTGCGCAAATCAAAAAATTGAAGCTCAAAGCACACTTATATTAATATTTGCTACATAACGTGGCTATAGAGGAGACAGCTATAATTTGATGGGAGAGAGCTAAAGGCCTACTTATATTAATATGGTCAAAAAGCTCGCTTTTTTAAAAGTGCTACAGTACTTCTTTTTGTAATTTGATGGGAGGCAGCTAAAGGCCTGAAACACTCCATTATGTAACCCCATTATCTCATAAACAATTGGAAAAATATGTGTTGTCAATTAAAAAGTATTCACTTCCTAATTTGTCCCTTTCTTCTTCATCCATTCTCTGCTGCCTCTTCTCTTTCCATCTCTGAGACATTTCCCCAGCAAAACATTTTCCATGTGTCTTTTTTTCCGATACAAAACTCAAAACTCATTCGAGCCCTTCCCACGAGCTCTTGATTTTAGAAACATACAACATGAACAAGAAGATTGACCAAGACAAAAAGCTTCAAAGAAGATAAAAGGACTAGTATAAATTACTACATAGCAGTGAAATTAAGGTATTTCGTTTCTCATCTCTTCAGATCTTTACTTAGTGAAATCAACTGGGAAAATTTTTGGGCAACGCACCCGATGTTGCCTGACCAGATCCGACACAGATCCCACACCCTTACCCGTGTCGTGTCGACACAGTTACGACACTCAAATTGTCGTGTCCGAGCAACTTAGATTACACATGTTCCAACAAGCTGGTGGAAATACAGTGTATACTAGGCTGGTAGATCATTGGGGAATGATGAATTATGGTGCAGTATGGTAATGTTATTTCTAAGTATGGGGCCTTTCATATCTGATCACTCACCAATGTTTAAATCCTTTGTTGATGGTCAACAGGGTTTTAAGGTTCCGTTCAAGTTCTTTAATGTATGGGGCCTTTCATATCTGATCACTCACCAATGTTTCAATCCTTTGTTGATGGTCAACATAGTTTTAAGGTTCCGTTCAAGTTCTTTAATGTATGGGCTGACCATCCACAATTCTTGCATATTCTGGAAAGGGAATGGGCTAGCAAGCTATCTTATGGCAAGACCAAAACTGTCTAGGTAAAATTGAAGTTATTGAGATCACATCGGAGGAAGTTGAACAATGATGAATTCAAAAGCATAAGTCAGAAGATTGATAATGCTAGAGCTGACTTAAGGAGATTGCAGAATACAAATACAATAGCAATACACTGATGAGCTGGCTATACAGGAGAAATAAGCTTTACTACAACTAGAAAAGTGGTCTATGATAGAGGAAAGTATCTTGAAGAAGAAAGCAAGGGTTAACTGGATAAAGCTAGGAGACTCCAACAATAAATACTTCTCAGCTGTGTTGAAGGAGAAAAAAGTAGCACAAACACATTGTGGAACTCACAGCATTAAATGGAGGTAGATTGACTAATAGCGGAGACAGTAGAGAAGAAATCATCATGTTCTATAAATCATTAATGGGATCTACTGCACATACTTTTCCAGCTGTTCTCATGAAGCAAGGACCAACATTATCACATCATCAGTAGCTTGATTTGTGTAAAGATGTGACAGAATATATGAAGGTCTTTGCTCTATAGGTGATGACAAAGACCCAGGTGTGGATGGGTACAATGCAATTTTCTTCAAGAAGACATGGCATATAATTAAAGCAGAAGCAAGTGTGTGCAGTCCTGGATTTTTTTAGAACTGGGAATCAACGAACCAAGAGATGACTTCTTAAAAGTTCGCAAATGGAGAAGTGTTAATATAGGCACGGACCGCGAACCTAATAGTTGGATCCATGAGGAAACAGGAGAGTCATTCATTAAATTATACAGAGCTATAAATTGTACAGCTATTACTCTAATTTCTAAAACATTTAACCCTACTACACTCAAGGAATAAAGACCTATAGCATGCTATTGCTATGTTGCTCGGACTTGGGTGCAGGCATCCAATCTAGGTGCGAATCTAGAGGTCGGATCTTTCATAATCTAAACATTAAGATTCGGGGGTATAGATCCAAGTACGGATATGGGGGTGGGGATTCAGCTAAAAATAGTTCAAAATTCTAAAAGTAGATCTATAAAAATATCCTAAATTATGAGAAGATATTCTGTGAAAAACTTAATTGTAGGTTGTGGAATGCAACCAATAATTCAATCTTTCATTTTGAGAATTTCTCAAGTTGTAGGCACTAGCACTAGTACAATCTTTCATTTTCATTTTTTATTTTTCCTCAAATTTGTTGTGGATTGTAGTCAAAGTACCCGATCTCAATTGACCAAACCCAGTACGAATCCCACACATTTACTAGTACCAATGTCGTGTCGACACGAGTGCGGTAAGTAAAATGAAGAGTCCGCGCAACGCAGAAAGCATGTTGTACAGTTTTATATAAACTTGTAGCTAAGGTGTTCGCATAAAGGATTCAGAAGACAATTGCATTTGTTGTTAGTGAAACACAAGATGGATTTATCATGGTAGGAAATTAGCTCATAATGTGATATTGGCTCATGAGATGGTAAAAGCACATGCAAGAAAACAAATCTCTCCTAGGTGCATGATTAAAGTGGACATGCAGAAGGCATATGACTCAGTGGAGTGGGCATTTGTTGAACAAGTTCGGGAAGGGCTAGGATATGCATCAAAATTGTCAATTGCTCTATATATCAACAGGGAGCCAGATGAACCATTTGATGCAACTAGAGGGTTAAGTCGAGTGACCCAATGTCCCACTCTTGTTTGAACTTGCAATGGAATACCTGAGTAGAAATCTAAATGAACCTCGCAACAGAGATGGAATTCAAATACCATCCTAAATGTGCAAACCTGAGAATTACTCACCCTAGTTTTGCTGATGATCTACTGCTTTTTGCAAGAGATGACCTTATGTCTTGTAAAGCTACTACATAAGAAGTTCATACAATTTTCAAGGCTTCAGGTTTATATCCAAAAGTTGTGTGTATTTTAGTGGTGTTAAACCTACCGTAAGGCTTGAGATCCTCCAGCAACTTGGTTACTCTCAAGGGGACTCGCCATTTAGATGTTTGGGATACCATTAGCTACTATAAAGTTGTCTTTGGTTCAATGGCATCCCATCATAGAGAAGATTGTAGCAAGAATGTCATCATGGAGTGCTAAGAAGTTGACATACACAGGGAGGATTCAACTAATGAAGCATGTGATATTTGAAATCCAAGCCTATTGGTCCCAGCTATTTTCATTGCCTGCTAGGGTAACTAAGACCATTGAGGCTTACTTTAGAAGTTACATCTGGTCAGGGTCCAATACTATAACTAAAAAAGCACTGGTAGCTTGAGAGCAAATGTGCTTACCAAAATCTGTGGTGGATTTAATCTAACCAATCTCAAGATACGGAACAAGGCAATTATAGCAAAAGTATGTTGGGATTTAGAATGTAAGCAGGACAAACTCTGGGGTAAGTGGATCCACTCCTACTACATCAAAGGCCACCAGTTAAGTAACATGCCTATTCCTCGCCAAACCAACTAGATGGTTAGGAAAATATTAGAAGCAAGAGATTAACTGAGCCAGATACAAGTCAATGCAACAAGAATCAGAGCACGATCAGATATATATGTATATATATATATATACACACACACATACACACACACAACTAATTGGAGTCCATCCAAAGGAACCTAAGTTGTTCGGACTCTTCACTTTCAGTGTCGCACCCACGATGATACGACATGGGTGTGGGTGTGGCTGGTCAACCGATTTTGGGTACTTTGACCAAAATCGACGAGAAAATTTGGGACAAATACAATGAATTCTAAAATCAAATAACAAGTAGGGTGAAATTGAAGAAAATGAAATACCTTGTATATAGAAATTTCTATGTCAGTCCTTTTCCTCTAATCATATTATCTCCTTTTCGGTTTCTCGTTTTAGTCAATATTTTTTCCTTCTCAAAATACCTTGTAAGCTTTCCACATAATTTCTCATAATTTAGAGATAAATTTATAACTTTACTTTTAGAAATTTAAATTATTTTTAGTCGAATCTCCCCATCCGTATTTGTAACTGGATATGTATTCCCGAATTTTAGATTTAGATCATGAAAGATCTTACCCCACTAGATCTGCATCCGTATCGGACACCCACACCTGAGTCCAAGCAACATATAAAGTTACCATGGAGATGTCTGTTATTAAAAAATAATGCTAGACCTAAAACAGTGTTTACAATGTGGACTCAATTACATGAGGGGTTGAACACAATTGATAGACTGGCCAAATGGGGTATCGAACTGGATCCAGTTTGTGTGTTATGTCAGAGTCAACCTGAAACAAGTGCCCATCTACGATGAATGTGTTTTCCCAAAGAGCTTGTGGGTAAGGTTACTTCAATGGGTACAATGGAGACAAGGGGTTATCGCTTCTTGCGAGTAGCAGCAACTATGGGTCCTGCAGAAGGCGGAAGTCTAAGCAAGCACAAGTTATGAAGATGTTGTATGCCGAAAGTGTTCATGCCATTTGGTGTGAGAGAAACTGCATGATTTTTTAATAAGTAACAAGAGTAGTGGACAGCTTAGCTAAGCTAAATGCATCTGTATGCAGTCTAAGAGCAACGGGAGGAGCTAGAGACTTACTATAGAATTGTTGTTTTTGGTTCTGTGTAGTATAGTTCTGTGTTTTATGTGTACGAGGGATTCTGGATTTTCTTTGTTTGGAGACAGGAGCTGTGTGGGCTAAGCTGTGTTTTTTAATTGAATACTTGGTGATTAATAAAATGCTTAATTACCAAAAAAAGGAAAAAGTGAAGGCTAACTGCAAATATTTTGCCACTAATGCTTCAAGCATGGACTTTTGGGAAGATGAGCTAACTCTTGAGACAGGAAACAAGAAGAAATATTAAAAATTATCTTTTCCATCTTTACAATTCGAAAGCAAAAAAGCTCAAGAGCTATAGACAATTCACAAAAGAATTTCTTCTACAAAAAAGGTATAATTTGAAAGCATTCAGTAATTCAATTAATGAACATTTTATGCCATATGCCAATAGCAATTGTAAGCAGAGGACCAAGTCCCCAAACTCATTATAAGATATCAAGGTGTCACAGTTTCAGGGACCGGACACCTGAAAACCCAAGTAGATCCAGAATGACTGCCTAGTATGTATCACCAACTGGGATGGCAAATGGAACATAAATAATTTCACCAGATCTGCCATACTGATGTACTTTCAAGGTTTTGCACCCCTCAAGCACAAAGAGAGAAAAACAAAAGTACCCCGCTAAAGTTTTTCTCAAAACTAGAGAAAGCGTTCTTTAAACTCACGTGAGAAGAATGTAGTTGGAAAGAACCTTACCCACTCGTTCTTCAATCCCGCAAGATTGCAAGAAGCGCTCAATAAAGGAAGAAGAAATAAACAAAATAGAAATCATGTTTTTGAAGCAAGAGCCTAAATAAACTAAACACCCATTTTTATTTTTTGAGCCCTTCAAATAGGCCTTACAATGAGTAAAATTGATGAGGTTAAGAAAAATTAATCCTAATTAAATTAAAATAAGAATAAGGCTAAGAAAACCTATCCTACCTAATTTAGGAAAAAGAATTTTAACAAAAATGGATTACCAACTAACAATCCTAGTTTGACTAGAGCTATAAATATAATCCTATCAAAACAAGAATCAAATTATTAGGAAACAAAAAATAAGAAATCCGAATATTTATGGAAAAGAAACTCTAATTGAATGGATTCTTGGACTTCTTAAATTTCTTGGATTCTTGATCTTGCATCACATACTGTGTTCCAATGATTTGTGGATCTTTCAATAACCAAAAGAGAAGGAAAGAGTGCACACGCACACACAAAGAAAAATTTCAAAGACTAGCATCAAGATATAAAAAGTGACCACGGCCTACAAATTAATAGGCTTGACCTATAAGCGTAAAGCAAGATATCTACTTTATACACGAAGGACATGTTGGTGCTTGCATCCCAGGATATGTTGGTTGCACCTAAACTTAACCCATATCATCTTATGACAAACAGTTACCCACTCAAATCCCCATTCTCATAGAAGTAATAGTTGTCCCAGTTGATAAATAGTAGTGGATTGAAATAGCCTATATGAAGATAAAGTTACGAATCCTTAAGCCCAACTACTCATCATAATCATTCAATCCAGTTTTGTTCTCAACTAAATCCAAGTACCTTAGTCTGCTTTCTTGGTTCAGCCCAACATATAGGGACAATTAGAGACAGAAACAGTAAAATCCATTAGTTGTTGCAAAATTAAAAACTCTCCAACGACTCAAAACTAAAAGGAATTATTCTTATCGACAGACAAAGATCATAAAGCAAATAAGCTGTCCACATGTACTTTCCAGGGCTTCCCACCTTAATAAAAGACACTTGCAGCCAAATATTACAAAAGATATATTGAAAAAGCATTGAATCATCATGTCCTCACTACCAATCTCACTGTTCCTGTATCAACTCAAACTTGGTGTTTTAACAACATTCTAAACTCCTTTTTGGTGGCAAGTACATTCTGATAGGGAACACTTGGTTTTAACTAATACCATTGTTCCCTGAATGATTCTCGCTGTATAAATCATATTTTCAAAGAAGTTAAAAGAAAAAGCATCCACCACAGAAACAAGTATCTGCAGCTAATATTATAAGAGTGCTGCTAGCTATTAATATCACACAAGGGAAAAAAGCACTTACAAAAGGAACCCACTCAGAAGTCCTCCTCCTTAGATGCAAAACAGGGAACTCTGCAACCACTCCAAGCTTATTCCACCTAATTCTATGCAACTCAGTCAAAATGCTTGCTCTATACTTGGAAGAGAACTTCATAGCCTTGAACTTCCCGCGGCCATCAGTCCTCACACTTATGGTAAACTCATTTGAATTGTCGTCTCTCCCAATAATAGGGGCCGCACCATCATAATCACTCCCAACATCGTATGAGTTAGTGACTGATAATGTACCGGGATCCAGTGTAATCAAAGTGAAATTTGAAATGCAAAGAATCCTTTTGTATCGACCTCGCCAGGAGTGTTTGACAACCATGTAACGGGCCAAGTACTCGGGCTCTTCGGAGCCATGGGCATGAGAGGAGGAGGGTGGAGCAGAAGAGGAGGATGTGGTGGATTCAGAAGTTGGAGGTTGGTGGTGGTCAGTGGCGTGACGGCTGACAAAATCCATTTGAGGAAGGTATTGGAGAGAATAAGGCTGTGGTGGACTAGGGCGCAGGAAATACCATATTCCCGAACCACCGTCCGATGACGGTCTCCCCCGAGACTGATTCGCACCCAGCCTTCAATCTTCTATTTCACTGTTTGTTTTTTTGTCAAACTCCAAACTTTCATCGGTATTTCCCAAATTTTAAAGGATATATATGTATGTGCCTTCAATTCAAGACCCTGCTGAAACAAGTACAAAAACCCCCAAATGTCAATTTCGACTTCAGTTTTCCTTGGAGAGGAGAAGCCAATCACTTGTCAATTTCAAAAAAATCATCACAATAGGCGAATTTCGAAAGATCAGAAATAAAAAATGAATGCGAAATCACAGTAGAAGATCCAGCAAGCTTCAATGAAGAACTTGTGGCAGTATATTTAGATATTAACTTTTTAGCTATGAAATATGAATGAGATACGCACTATATTGGAAAAAATAGAACAGATCATGGAAGAGAGAGAAACCTTGTGATAGAAGCCGGTTGATCACTACTGATACATTGAGTTGTAAAGAAAGAAACATTCGTCATTGACATCCTTGATTATGTTATGCCTAAGCAGTCACTTCTTTTTCAATTTTTGCGCAATGCTCCCTCGTGTTTGAAATATTCCAGTATGCTCCTCTACACCTGGCAAAGACTGGCAAAGTACACCGATGACGGACGAAAATAAAATTTACCAGAATTGTTTTAGTTCTATGCTATGATTTGTTTTTTGTTTTTAAAGGCAGAGCTCCTCGGCTTATGTGTAGCCATGTAGGACGTAGACCTCATTTGTTTTTATTAAATTAAAATGTATGAATCTGCATATCTGAATATCAAGATGTGTATCTTAATACACATTTGAATATATTAAGATGTGTATTAAGATTAGAATAGAAATAATTAAGATTGTTTAATTTTTAATATTTGAATGTATAAAATTTATCTTTATTTGAAAATTAATAAACATAAAATTCAAATGAAATACTAACTAATCTAATATTCTATCAATAAAATATATAGTTTTTTAAAATATGATAGTTGTTATTGGTGATGTCTAACGGATGAATGCTAACTAGAGACGGTGGTAGTTTTGGTTGATGATGGCGGTTCGTGCTAGTAGCTAGTAGTGATTGGTAGTGGTGGCAATTATGATTGAGGATGGTGGTGGTAGGTGGTGATAGTTAATAATGGTGGATGGTGGTAGCAGTTTTGACTGAGGAAGGTAGTGGTGGGTGGTGGTAGGTTATTATTGATGGGCAGTTTCGGTTGTGGTTGTTGATGGTGATGGAGTAGTCAATTGTGGTAGTTGAGGTGGATGAGTGATGATTGTGGATGAGAATGCTATATGGAGGTCGGAGTGGTGGGGATAGTGGGTGTTGATGGTCGATAATGTTCGCGGCTATAATTGAGGATTATGGTGGCATGGTGGCATGGTGGTGGTGGTGGTGGTGGTGGTGGTGCTGGGGTGGGGGTGGTTGAATGGTGGTAGTTGATAATGGCAGGCGGTGGCGTCAGTTAATATGAATATGTGATAGTATCTTAATGAAATTAACTTTCTGTTATAGATCTTAATCATACAAACCCATTAAGTGATTGTGAAGTAAAAAAAACACTTAATGATTAAGATCTCACTAATTAAGATTCAGAATTTAAAAACAAACACACTTAATGTCTGAGATCTGGATGATTAAGATTCAGTCATGCATTAAGTCCAAACAAATAAGGCCTTAGTTTCGTGAGACTTACGCCTCGGTCATCGGGGCTTAGGCCCCGGATACGCCCAACACCCAACATATTGGGCTCGCCTAATAGAATTTTATGCAATTGTATGTAACTAACTTTGTAAATCCTCAAATTTTCTTAATAAATTGTTGACTATTAAGAATTACTTTTTTCTTAATTATAAATCATTAAGTTAAGAGTATTTATGTTATAATATAAATAAAAATTATTGCACGTTATCACTAAGACTACTATGATAGTGGTCGGGGTAGAGGTGCAGCTCGCACAGCAGCTAGGGAGGCACCTGCAGATCCACTAGTTGCCCCAGTTCAAGATCAGGTCCCAGTTGTGGATGTACCAGCAGGGCCAGCTCAGGCACCAGCTGTGGCCATTATTATTCTAGGCCTTCAAGAGGCCTTAGCTCAGATTTTGACCGTGTGCACTAGTCTTGCTCAGGCGGTCTTTGTTCCGGCCACGGCATCTACTTCTCAAGTTGGGGGAGGTGCTCAGACTCCTGCCGCCCGCACACCTGAGCAGGTGGTGCAGGGACTCCAGACACCAAGGGAACCACCGGCCCAGCCGGTTGCAACTGCTCAGGACTATGTGGTTCCTGTCATACCTGATGATGAGCAACGTAGATTGGAGAGGTTTGGGAGACTCCAGCCTCCGTCTTTCAATGGTACAGAGGGAGAGGATGCCCAGGGTTTCTTGGACAGATGTTAGAGGATCCTCCATACAGCAGGTATTTTGGAGACTAGTGGGGTCTCGTTCACTACTTTTCAATCCACTGGGGTTACCTTCACTTGGAGGGAGACTTATGAGAGGCGTAGGCCAGTTGGTGCAGCACCACTTACTTGGCAGGAGTTCTCCGTTCTTTTCTTGGAAAAGTATGTGCCGCAGTCTCGTAGAGAGGAGCTGCGCAGACAGTTCGAGTAGTTGCGTCAAGATGATATGACTGTGACGCAGTACGAGATGAGATTCTCTGAGTTAGCCCATCATACTGTTTGGTTGGTCCCCACAGATAGAGAGATGATTAGGAGGTTCATTGATGGCCTCATGTTTTAGCTGCGGGTGCTTATGACTAGAGAGAGGGTGACTGGTGCTACTTTTGACGAGGTGGTTGACATTGCTCAAGAGATAGAGTCTGTCCGCTGCCAGGAGCGGGTTGAGAAAGAGGCCAAGAGGACTCGTGGATCCGGTAGTTTTGGTGTGTTCCTTCTGGAGATCAGTTTCACCACGGCAGGGGTCGTCCCTACAAGCATGCTCAGACGGCTCATCCAATTCACCCTGGTGCATCATCTGGCCATGGTTCTCACAGTTCTCAGCAGGGTCACTCATCTCTCAGTGCCTTCCCATCTCAGAGTTCGACTCATGCACCATCAGCTTAGGGTTCATCTATGTCGGGTCCTTCTAGTGGTTATCCCGGTGTTTGGGGCTCCCTTTAGTCCCCACCGCCATTTGCAGGGAGAGGCTGCTTTGAGTGCAGGGATTTGGTTCATATCAAGAGGTACTCTCCCCACTTTACAGGAGGTTCATCTCATCAGAGGAGTCAGCCTTCGACTTCAGCACCAGTTACTTCATCGCCCGCCCAGCCAGCTCGAGGTGGAGCTCATTCAGCTAGGGGTCGCCTTAGAGGGGGAGGTCGATCAAGTGGTAATCAGACCCATTTCTATACACTTCTTGCCAGACCAGATGCTATTGCTTCAGACACAATGATCACAGGTATTGTCTCAGTATGTCACCGAGATGCTTCTGTATTATTTGACCCTGGTTCCACCTATTCATATGTATCATCGTATTTTGCTCCTTATATGGATATGCCTAGTGAATCTTTAGTTTCATCTGTTCATGTATCTACTCTGGTGAGCGATACTATTATTGTAGATTGTGTGTATAGGTCGTTGTAGTGACTATTAAGGGGTTAGAGGCTAGAGTTGATCTGTTGCTGCTTAGTGTGGTTGATTTTAATTTGATATTGGGTATGGATTGGATGTCTCCATGTCATAATATTCTGGATTGTCACGCTAAGACTGTGACGTAGGCGATGCCGGGTTTGCCACGGATTGAGTGGCGAGGTTCTTTAGACTATGTTCCCAGCAGAGTGATTTTATACCTGAAGGACCAACGGATGGTTGGGAAAGGTTGTCTTTCTTATTTGGCCTTTGTGAGAGACGTCCGTAAAGAGACCCATACTATTGATTCTGTTCTGGTGGTGCGAGATTTTCTGGATGTGTTTCCTGTAGACCTATCAGGCACGCCACCAGGTAGGGATATTGACTGTGGTATTGATTTGGTATTGGGCAATCAGCCTATTTCTATTCCTACGTATCGTATGGCACTGACGAAGTTGAAGGAGCAGCTTCAGGAACTCCTTGATAAGGGGTTCATTCGGCCTAGCGTGTCACCTTGGGGTGCACTAGTTCTATTTGTGAAGAAAAAGGATGGTACCAAGAGAATGTGCATTGATTACAGGCAGTTGAACAAAGTCACAATTAAGAACAAGTATCCTTTGCCTCGTATTGATGATCTATTTGACCAGCTTCAGGGAGCGAGAGTGTTTTCTAAGATTGATTTGAGGTCTGGGTATCACCAACTAAAGATTTGGGACTCGGACATTCTTAAGACAACTCCTAGGACCTGTTATGGTCATTATGAGTTCCTTGTGATGTCTTTTGGGCTGACCAACGCCCTAGTAGTGTTCATGCATTTGATGAACATCTCAGCCTTATCTTGACCCCGTTCGTTATTGTGTGCATCGATGATATCTTAGTGTACTCTCATAGCCAGGAGGAGTACGCTCAGCATTTGAGGGTTGTATTGTAGCGGTTGAGGGTTGAGAAGCTTTATTCTAAGTTCTTCAAGTGTGAGTTTTGGATCAATTTAGTGGCATTCTTGGGACACGTGGTGTCCAATGGGGGTATTCAGGTGGACCCAAAGAAGATAAAGGCAGTTTAGAGTTGGCCCAAACCATCCTCGGCTATAGAGATTCAGAGCTTTCTAGGTTTGGCTGGTTATTACCGTCGGTTCATGTAGGGTTTCTCGTCTATTGCATCGCCTTTGACCAAACTGACCCAAAAGGGTATTCCTTTCAGGTGGTCAGATGAGTGTGAGGTGAGCTTTCAAAATCTCAAGACTGCCTTGACCACAACTCCAGTTCTAGTTCTACCATCAGTTTATGGTTCTTATATAGTATATTGTGATTCTTCTCGGGTTGGTATTGGGTGTGTTTTGATACAGGAGGGTAGAATGATTGCTTATGTTTTGCGTTAGTTGAAGCCTCATGAGAAGAACTACCTTGTTCATGATTTGGGGTTGGCTGTCATTGTTCATGCGTTGAAGATTTGGAGGCACTATCTCTATGGTGTATCTTGTGAGGTATTTACTGATCATCGTAGCCTCCAGCACTTGTTCAAATAGAAAGATCTCAATTTGAGGTAGTGGAGATGGTTGGAGCTGCTAAAGGACTATTATATTACTATTCTATATCATCTAGGAAAGTCTAATGTGGTGGCCGATGCCTTGAGTAGGAAGGCGGTGAGTATGGGTAGTCTTGCATTCATTCCTGTTAGGGAGAGACCTCTTGCAGTTGACGTTCAGGTTTTGGCCAACCAGCTAGTGAGATTGGATATTTTGGAGCCTAGTTGGGTCCTATCTTGTGATGTTTCTCGTTCTTCCTTGTTCGATCGCATCAGAGAGCACCAGTATGATGATCCTCATTTTCTTATTCGCAAGGACAAGGTTCAGCACGATGATTCCAGGGATGTGACTATTGGAGATGATGGGGTGTTGACGATGCAAGACCGAATATGTGTGCCCAATGTAGATTGGCTACGAGAGTTGATTCTAGTCCATAGGTGCCGCGAAGATGTACCATGATTTGAGACAACACTATTGGTGGAGGAGAATGAAGAAGGATATAGTTGGGTTTGTAGCTCGGTGTCTCAACTATCAGCAGATAAAATACGAGCATCAAAAACCGGGTGAGTTGCTTCAAAAGATAGAGATTCCAGAGTGGAAGTGGGAGCGGATCACCATGGATTCATAGTTGGGCTCCCACGGACTTCGAGGAAGTTTGATACTATTTGGGTGATTGTGGATCGGCTGACCAAGTCCGCGCACTTCATTCCTGTGAGTACTACTTATTCTTCAGACCGGTTGGTTAAGATTTACATCAAAAAGATTGTTCGCCTGTGCAGTGTGCCAATTTCCATCATTTCAGATAGAGGCACGCAGTTTACATCACAGTTTTGGAGAGCCATGCAGCGAGAGTTGGGCACTCAGGTGGAGTTGAGACACTTAGTCTCTTTTGAGTAAGCTTAAGTTGGAAAAGTCAACCGGATGTTGACTTATGTGAAAAAAGTGCTTTAAGTGAAAATCGTAGATGCGGTGCAGAGTTGGGGTTTTAAGTGAAAACTGCAGATGCGGTGCGCTCAACCACAGAAGCAGTAGCGCAAAAGCGGATTTGGGTCGCAAGTACGAAAACCCTGGGCCAGAAAGTATATAAACCCTCCTTCGCGATTTTCGGCCTTTCTTCACCATTTTAAAATCGATTTTGGAGCTTTTTGGGGGATTTTGGAGAAGGAATCAGAGGAAACTTCATTGAGATAAGATTTTTGATCATAAAACTCGTTCCTATGGTGTTATTTCATTGATTAGGCTTAACATTTATACAAATTTGTGAGTAAATATTGAAGAACTAGGGCTTGAGATTGGAGACCTTTGAGTAAGGGTTTGAGCGGTCATTTATGGTCGGATTTTGGTACTTTTGATATGGATGAACTCATGGGAGGATAAGGAGTTTATTGATGTAATTTTTATCAGATTCCGAGACGTGGTCCCGGGGGTCAGGTTTTTGTTAATTTCGGGATTTGTGTTGTAATTTGATTACTTTCAAGTGGGCTTTGTTCCCTTAGCATATTTTGATTGTTATGTACTGATTTTGGTTAGATTTGTAGCGTTCGGAGGCCGATTCGAGAGACAAAGACATCGCGAGCTTGAGTTTGGACCGGATAGAGGTGAGTAATGATTGTAAATGTTGTCCTGAGGGTTTGAAACCCAGGATTTCACTTCGTTGTGCTACTTTGAGGTGACATACACCCTAGATGACTAGCGTGTGGTCGTGTACCGTTGGGGATCGTGACTTAGTCCGTCCTGTATGACTGTTAACTGCGTATTTGATTGAAAACGATTTGCTATCATCATGTTTTGGGTTGAATGCCATATTTGGGCCTCGTGCTAACTATTTTGGACCCTTAGGGGATTTGTACTACTATTCCTCACTGTTTTGACTTCGTAATTGTACTCAGTCATGCTATATTCTACTATTTTTCACAACTCATCCATCTTTACTTATTTTTTATATTTTAAATGATATTGTGGGTTGAGCATCATGTTTTATTATTGCCCGAGTGGCTTACGAGATTCTAACTGAGTAAGGCCGAGGGCCTGTATTGTAAGGATACCTTTTGGATCGGGCTGCACGTCGCAACAGTGATATACTGATTCATGATCCGAGGGCCTGAGTTGTTACGCCACGAGGTGGCTTATTATAAGGCCGAGTGCCTGTTTGATTATGCCACGAGATGGCTTGCTATTGTGCTTGGATCGTAAGGGGTCCCTCTCGGAGTCTGTACATCCCCAGTGAGCGCGGGTACCCAGTGTGAGATGTGATATATCCCAAGGGGCTGATATTATTCTATGTTATTGCCTGAGGGGCTGATACGAGTGATTGTGAGAAAGCCCGAAGGGCTGATTCTGTTGGTAGTTTGCCCGAGAGGTTTATTTTATGTGTCTAACTTTTCTCACTGCTTTTCATTCACTCGTTTAACTACTAAAAGTTGTTTATAGAGATTTTCACTGAACTAAGGTGTTTGTACAAGCTTTCACTGTTTTATTTCATTGTATTGGTTTTATACTGCCTCATTATAGCATTTTGCTGTGTTTTACGTGTTTTCTTATCGCTCAACTGCCTTTACTTTTATTACTCACTGAGTTGGCGTACTCACATTACTCCCTGCACCCTGTGTGCAGATTCAGGAGCCTCGGGTCCTGCTGGCGAGGGCTGATTGCTTCCAACAGGCTGTTCGGAGTTCACTAGGTAGCTGCTCGGTGTTCACAGCCTAGTGCTTCTCCCTCTTATCTTACTTTCCTTTGTACTAGTTGTGAGAACCTAATTTTTGATAATATTTAATTTTTTATCACTTCTTCTATATAAATATTTTAGGGGTTTTAACCTACAATTTTTAGCTTTGTTACACTTTTTATTATAGGGTAAAAATATAAAATTTAAAAGGTGAATTATTAATATTACTATTATGTTATTTTTATTTTTATTTTAAAATAAAAAACAATTCCGAAAAAATATTAATTTTTTTTTAATTTTCAGGAGTGATTTAAAAAATAAGAAAAAGGGAAGTATTGAATAAAAAAAATAAAAGTAAAAGTTGGTGGAATTCTCTTTTAAAAAGTAAAAGAAAGTAGAAAATTAAAAAAATAAAAGTAAAGTTTTGTGGAAATTTTAAAAAAATAAAAAGTAAAAGAAAGTTGGAATTAAAAAACAAATATAAAGGTATCTGAAAATTAAAAAAAAATTAAAGTAAAAGAAAGTAGCATTTTTAAAAGAAGAGCAAAAGAAAGTGGATTGTTTTTTTAAGAAAAGTTAAATAAGTAGAATTCTCTTTTAAAAAGTAAAAAAAGTGGGATTTTAAATAAGATAAAAGTAATTAAAATTGGAATTTAAAAAATAAAAGTAAAGAAAGGTGGGATTTCTTTTTATAAAAAAAATAAAAGCAATTTGTAAGTGAGATTTTTTTTAATTAAAAAATAAAAAAATAATAAAATATTTTTTTAAAAAAATCTGAAAAATCTCGAAAATTTTGCTATAAATAGAAGAGAAAATTTGAGAAAAAGGAAAAAAAAAAAAGAGGGGGAGGAGAGAAATTTAGGTTAAAAATTTTCATTAAAGTTTTCTTTCAATATTTCAGGCCTTGAATCTTGGGTTTGAAGAAAAGTTGATAGAGATTTTATTGTTGCTGCTATATTGACTTTACAACTTTCAGTTTTTATTAATTTGAATTCACTCTCTTGTAGGTATGTAATTCAAGCTCTTGAGTTAAAAAAATATCGGAGCATCTTTATTGAAGCAGAAGCAAATTGATTTGGTTCTTTTGATAAAGTTTCTTTCGTATTTAATCTGTTCGCATGAATGATGTTTTTTTGATTGAGTGAATTGAGATTTGCAAATGTTAACGTTATTTTAGTATGTTCATGACTCTGTCTCATTTTTTTTTACTTTTTATTTTATTTTTCTTAGGCTCATGACTTGTAACCAGCAGGTATTATTTTGTTTACATTTAGATTTCAAGCTCATGTAGCACCATGTTCATATTTTGAAATTTAAAGAAGTATGTGAAGTTGAACAATTTGTCAACATTAAGATGTAAAAAAAATAGATTGCGTTAGTGGAAGGATCTTATCTTCAGTTTATGTTATTGGCTGCATATTTTCTTAAATTAACCATGTGAAGATTCAACTTCCTCTGCTTCAAAATGGTACTGTAGAAGTTATAGTGGTGATACTACAACTTTCTCTTTAGCATAGTGTTAAATAAATTAATTACTTTAAGTGTTCTTTGTTATAATCAAGTTTAAAATGCATTTTTGTATGTCCATGTTTGTTTTGTTCCTTCTGGTTTATCCGAATAGTTCTCAACATGGTTTTTGTTTTGTGCTCATATGGTCATTTAAGATTCATTATTTTGTTATAAAATTTTGTTAGTTTCTTTCTAGAATTTGAAAACGAAAGTCGGTCTTTTGAAGATGATATGAAGATGAACCTAAAGCTGGCACCTGTCTTTTGTTATTTTCACATAAATGCTAACTCCACCTTTCTGAATTGTAGTATGCTATAACAAAAGGCTCCAGTGATATACATGTAGCTAACCCATTTCTTTAGGCCTTTTGTACTTATCAATTTATACCACTCCATCCACTATAAAACATCAAAACTCATGGCCCTAATTTAATTAATTTTAAATCCTTAGAATTCGAGGCATGCCATTTAGCGAATTTTCTATGGCCCTCGCAAAGTTGAAAACTGCGTAGTTGCTTTAGGCGCGTAATTTGAAATTATCTTCCTAAACTCGGGTGTGCGTTTCATGTGACCCAAATCCAAATCTCAACAACGTTAAATAAAATGTGTTGTGGACCGCGAGTGCATTTATGTGACGTGGTTCAAGACATATTTTAAATGACATTGCAATCTTCCTAAAAATGAATAAGAGCGGTTAATAAGTTAAAACTGAACCATAGGCTAAAACATGTATTAAAATCAGATAATAGGCCAATTATAGTAGTTGCGCGACCGTGCTAGAACCACGGAACCCGGGAATGCCTAACACCTTCTCCCGGGTTAACAGAATTCCTTATCCAGATTTCTGTGTTCGCGGACTGTAAAACAGAGTCAATCTTTTCCTCGATTCGGGATTTGAACCGGTGACTTGGGACACCATAAATTATCCTAAGTGGCGACTCTGAATTTTTAATAATAAATGAATCCCGTTTCGATTGTCACTTTAAGTTGGAAAAAACTCCCTTATACCCTTTCTGGGGTGTAAGAAAAAAGGAGGTGTGACACTAGTTTTGTAATAGACTACGTAGTCTCTTTCATACTCTTAGATAAATGTTTAGATGCATATGACTGGTGACACCCCAATGTCAGGCTGTGGTTGTTTTCGCACTTGTTCTATTTCACTTTATTTTGGAATTTATCACTTATTAATGACTTAATTATAAATTATATACCTGTTAATTGATATTGGGGGTTTGTGTCGGCTGGCCTTGTTTCACGATAGGCGTCATTACGACCAGGTCTGGTTTAGGGTCGTGACATTTTCGCTTCTGCGCTCCCAGGACCGCACTTGCGGTCCCGCACCTGCGGAAAATCAATCGCAGGTGAGAAATCCAACTAAATAGGCTGGGACCGCATCTGGGAGCATTGGGTCGCACCTGCAAGTCTCTCCTGCGGTCCCCAGCCGCTCCTACACTTCTGCTTCTACAAACTTTCCACTGCACCTGCGATCCTAGCTGACAAGGTCCAAATCCCCATCTGCGGTTCCCTAGTCACTTTTGCGGCTCCTCACCTGCGGCCCAAAATGCACAGGTGCGGTTCCACTAGATACAACAGCATCAGCCTTTTTCCTAAGTCTCAAACCAATCCGTTAAGTACCCGAAACTCACCCGGGACCTCAACCAAACATACCAACCAATCCTAAAATACCATACTAACTTAGTCGATCCCTCAAATCACATCAAACAACGCGAAAATCACGAATCACCCTCCAATCCAAACTTTAAGAACTTGAAACTTCAAAATTCTATAACCGATGCCGAAACCAACCAAACCACGTCCGAATGACCCCAAATTTTTCACACAAGTCATGATTAACCCTACATACCTACTCCAACTTCCAGAATCAGATTCTGACCCCGATATAAAAAATTCCACTATCGGTTCAAAACTCCAAAAATTCAACTTTCGCTATTTCAAGTCTAAATGAACTACGGACCTAAAAAAACACAATCCGGACACGCCCCTAAGCCCAAAATCATCCAACAGAGCTAATGGAATCGACAAAACTCCATTTCGGAGCCATCTTCACACTGTTCCGACTACGGTCCAAATTCTAAGACCTAAGCTCTCATTTAGGACCTAAGCTCTCATTTAGTGACTAAGTATCTCAAAACACTATGAAACTCAAAACGAATCATCCCGTCAAATCACAATAGCAGAAAAATACACGGGGGAAGTAGTTAGTAGGAGCGGGGCATTAATTCTCAAAATAATTGGTTGGGTCGTTACTTCCTCTCCCTCTTAAAACATTCATTCGTCCTCGAACAAGCATAGAGACATACCTGAAATGGTAAAAAAATGAGGATAAAGGCTGCACATATCCTGCTCGGTCTCCCAAGCCGGCAACCGACTGACCTCGCCACTGAACCTTTACTGATGCAATGCTCTTTGACATCAGCTTTCAAACTTGCCTGTCCAATATAACCATTGGCTCCCTAATATAAAATAGATCCTTGTCCAAATGGACTGAGCTGAAATCCAACATGTAAGACATATCACCGTGATACCTCCGAAACATCGAAACATGAAATACCGGATGAACTCCTTCTAGGCTGGGAGGTAAGGCAAGCTCATAAGCAGCCTCCCCAACACGCCGCAACACCTTAAAGGGACCAAGAAACCTTGGGCTCAAATTGCCCCTCTTTCCGAATCTCATAACGCCCTTCATAGGCGAAACGCGAAGCAAGACACGCTCTCCTACAATAAATGAAACATCGCAAACATTCAGGTCTGAATAACTCTTTTGTCTAGACTGGGCTGTGCGAAGTCTATCCTGAATCACCTTAACCTTCTCCAAAGCATCCTGAACCAAGTCTGTGCCCAATAACCTAGTCTCACCCGGCTCGAACCAACCCACTGGGGACCGACACCGCCTACCATATAGAGCCTTATACGGTGGCATCTTAATGCTGGACTGATAACTGTTATTAAACGCCAACTTCGCAAGTGGAAAGAACTGATCCCAAGAACCTCTAAACTCCATCACACACACACAGAGCATATCTTCAAGAATCTAAATAGTGCGCTCGGACTGTCCGTCCGTCTGGGGGTGAAATGTTGTGCTCAACTACACCCGAGTACCCAACTCATGTTGTACGACTCTCCAGAACTGTGATGTAAACTGCGTGCCCTGGTCAGAGATGATAGATACCGGCACACCATGAAGTCTGACAATCTCACGGATATAAACTCGAGCCAAATGCTTGGAAGAATAGGTAGTCATCACAGGAAGGAAGTGAGCCGACTTGGTCAGCCTATCTATAATCACCCAAACTTCATCAAACTTCCACTAAGTCCGTGGGAGTCCAACAATAAAGTCCATAGTGATCCGCTCCCATTTCCACTTTGGAATCTCTAACTTCTGAAGCAATCCACCCGATCGCTAATGCTCATACTTCACCTGTTCGCAATTTAAACACCAAGCAACATACTCTACTATGTCCTTCTTCATTCTACGTCATAAATAATGATGTCTCAAGTCCCGATACATCTTCGCAGCACCCGAATGAATAGAGTACCGCGAGCTGTGAGCCTCCTAAAGAATCAACTCATGCAAAGCATCAACAATAAGCACACATAGCCTGACTTGCATCCTTAACGCACTATCATCCCTAATAGTAACCTCCTTATCATCACCGTGTTGAACTGTGTCCTTAAGGACAAATAGATGGGGGTCATCATACTAACGCTCCTTGATACGATCATAAAGAGAAGACCGAGAGACCACACAAGCCAATACTCGACTAGGCTCAGAAATATTCAATCTCACAAACTGGCTGGCTAAGGCCGGAACATCCAACGCTATGGGCCTCTCTATTGTAGGTAGATAAGCCAAACTCCTCAAATTCTCTGCCCGGTGACTCAAAGCATCGACCACCACATTGGCTTTCCGTGGGTGGTACAAAATAGTGATACCATAATCCTTAAGCAGCTCCAACTACCTCCTCTAATGCAAATTAAGATCCTCCTACTTGAACAGATGCTCCAAACTCCGGTGATCAGCATAGATATCACAAGGGACACCGTACAAATAATGCCTACAAATCTTCACGGCATGACAATAGCAGCTAACTCCAGGTCAGAGACAAGATAGTTCTTTTCATGCACCTTCACATGTCTGGATTTGCAGGCAATAACCCTACGGTCCTGCATCAACACCGCGCCGAGGCCAACTCGCGACGCATCATAATAGACTATATAAGACCCCGAACCTGTAGGCAATATCAATATTGGGGCTATAGTTAAAGTTGTCTTGAGCTTTTGAAAGCTCTCCTTACACTCTTCCATCCATATGAACGAAGCACCCTTCTAGGTCATCCTGGTCATAGGTGTTGTAATAGATGAGAATCCCTCAACAAATCGACAGTAATAACCCGCCAAACCAAGAAAACTCTGGATCTCTGTAGCTGAGGATGGTCTAGGCCAACTCTACACTGCCTCCACCTTATTTGGATCCACCTTGATCCCTTCACTCGACACTACGTGACCCAAGAATGCCACGGAATCCAACCAGAACTCACACTTTGAGAACTTTGCATATAATTTCTTTTCTCTCTAGGTTTGATGCACTATCCTCAGGTGCTGCTCATAATCTTCCCGACTTCGGGAGTACACTAGAATATCATCAATAAAGATAATGACGAACGAGTCAAGATATGGATATATTGTGCATTAAATGCATAAATCCCACTGGGGCTTTGGTCAGCCAAATGACATATCAAGGAACTCGTAATGACCATACCGAGTCCTAAAAGCAGTCTTCGGGATATTTGGCTCCCGAATCTTTAACTGATGATAACCTGAACGTAAATCAATCTTGGAAAACACTCGGGCACCCTGTAACTAATCAAATAGGTCATCAATACGAGGCAAAGGATATCGGTTCTTCAGTATAACTTTGTTCAACTGACGATAATCAATGCACATATGCATAGAACCATCCTTTTTCTTCACAAACTAGATGAGAGCACCCCAAGGTGACACACTGAGCCGAATAACCCTTATCAAAAAATTCCTGTAACTGTTCTTTCAACTCCTTCAACTCAGGAGGATCCATACGATAAGGAGGAATAGATATGGGCTTGTGAGCACCTAATTTTTGATAATATTTAATTTTTTATCACTTCTTCTATGTAAATATTTTAGGGGTTTTAACCTACAATTTTTAACTTTGTTACACTTTTTATTATAGGGTAAAAATACAAAATTTAAAAGGTGAATTATTACTATTAATATTATTTTATTTTTATTTTAAAATAATAAAAAAATTCCGAAAACATATTATTTTTGTTTTAATTTTCAGGAGTGATTTAAAAAATAAGAAAAAGGGAAGTATTGAATAAAAAAAAATTAAAAGCAGGTGGAATTCTCTTTTAAAAAGTAAAAGAAAGTAGAAAATATAAAAAAATAAAAGTAAAATTTTGTGGAAATTTTAAAAAAATAAAAAGTAAAAGAAAGTTGGAATTAAAAAACAAATATAAAGGTATCTGAAAATTAAAAAAATTTAAAGTAAAAGAAAGTAGCATTTTTAAAAGAAAAGCAAAAGAAAGTGGATTGTTTTTTTAAGAAAGTTAAATAAGTGGAATTCTCTTTTAAAAAGTAAAAAAAGTGGGATTTTAATTAAGATAAAAGTAATTAAAGTTGAAATTTAAAAAATAAAAATAAAGAAAGGTGGGATTTCTTTTTATAAAAAAATTAAAGCAATTTGTAAGTGGGATTTCTTTTAATTAAAAAATAATAAAATATTTTTAAAAAAAAAATCTGAAAAATCTCGAAAATTTTGCTATAAATAGAAGAGAAAATTTGAGAAGAAGGAAGAAAAAAAAAGAAGAGAGGGGGAGGAGAGAAATTTAGGTTAGAAAATTTTCATTAAATTTTTCTTTCAATATTTCGGGCCTTGAATCTTGGGTTTGAAGAAGAGTTGATAGAGATTTTGTTGTTGCTGCTGTATTGACTCTACAACTTTCAGATTTTATTCATTTGAATTCACTCTCTTGTAGGTATGTAATTCAAGCTCTTGAGTTAAAAAATGTCGGAGCATCTTTATTGAAGCAGAAACAAATTGATTTGGTTATTTTGATAAAGTTTCTTTCGTATTTAATCTGTTCACATGAATGATGTTTATTTGATTGAGTGAATTGAGATTTGCAAATGTTAACGTTGTTTTAGTATGTTCATGACTCTGTCTTATTTTTTTTTCTTTTTATTTTTATTTTTCTTGGCTCATGACTTGTAACCAGCAGGTATTGTTTTGTTTACATTTAGATTTCAAGCTCATATAACACCATGTTCATATTTTGAAATTTAAAGAAGTATGTGAAGTTGGACAATTTGTCAACATTAAGATGTAAAAAGAAATAGATTGCGTTAGTGGAAGGATCTTATCTTCAGTTTATGTTATTGGCTGCATATTTTCTTAAATTAACCATGCGAAGATTCAACTTCCTCTGCTTCAAAATGGTACTGTAGAAGTTATAGTGGTGATACTACATCTTTGTCTTTAGCATAGTGTTAAATAAATTAAATTACTTTAAGTGTTCTTTGTTATAATCAAGTTTAAAATGCATTTTTGTATGTCCATGTTTGTTTTGTTCCTTCTGGTTCATCCGAATAGTTCTCAACATGGTTTTTTTGTGCTTATATGGTCATTTAAGATTCATTATTTTGTTATAAAATTTTGTTAGTTTCTTTCTAGAATTTGAAAACGAAAGTCGGTCTTTTGAAGATGATATGGAGATAAACCCAAAGTTGGCACCTGTCTTTTGTTATTTTCACATAAATGCCAACTCCACCTTTCTAAATTGTAGTATGCTATAACAAAAGGCTCCAGTGATATACATGTAGCTAACCCATTTCTTTAGGCCTTTTGTACTTATCAATTTATACCACTCCATCCACAATAAAACATCAAAACTCATGGCCCTCATTTAATTAATTTTAAATCCTTAGAATTCGAAGCATGCCATTTAGCGAATTTTCTATGGCCCTCGTAAAGTTGAAAAATGCGTAGTTGCTTTAGGCGCGTAATTTGAAATTACCTTCCTAAACTCGGGTGTGCATTTCATGTGACCCAAATCCAAATCCCAACAACGTTAAATAAAATGTGTCGTGGACCGCGGGTGCATTTATGTGACGTGGTTCAAGACATATTTTAAATGACGTTGCAATCTTCCTAAAAATGAATAAGAGCGGTTAATAAGTTAAAATTTAACCATAGGCTAAAACATGTATTAAAATCAGATAATAGGCCAATTATAACAGTTGAGCGACCGTGCTAGAACCACGGAACCCGGGAATGCCTAATACCTTCTCCTAGGTTAACAGAATTCCTTACCCAGATTTCTGTGTTCCCGGACTGTAAAACAGAGTCAATCTTTTCCTCGATTCGGGATTTGAACCGGTGACTTGGGACACCATAAATTATACCAAGTGGTGACTCTGAATTTTTAATAATAAATGAATCCCGTTTCGATTGTCACTTTAATATGAAAAAAACTCCCTTATACCCTTTCCGGGGTGTAGGAAAAAAGGAGGTGTGACAGGGCTAAGTGTGTGGCAACAAATCAATGCCAAAATTAATATCTCTATCGGGCAACAAGCTCGAAAGATCAACTGGAAACACATAAGGGAAATCCCTTACTACTGGGACTAATTCAACTGTAGGGGTATCAATACTGACATCTTTCACATAAGATAGATACGCATCACACCCCTTCTCAATCATTCGCTGAGCTTTAAGAAAGGAAGTAACTCTACTGAGAGTGTAATCTAAAGTACCCCTCCACTCTAATCGCGGTAAACCTAGAATAGCAAGTTTCACGGTCTTGGCATGATAATCAAGAAAAGCATAATGGGGCGACAACCAGTCCATGCCCAAGATAACATTAAAATCTACCATGCTGAGCAATAATAAATCGGCTCTAGTCTTAAAACTACTAAGAGTGATCAAACACGACCGATACACGCGGTCCAAAACAAGAGAATCTCCCACAGAAGTAGACACATAAATATAAGAACTCAAAGAATCCCGAGATATGCCCAAATGCGGGGTAAAATAAGATGACATATAAGAATAAGTGGAGCCTGGATCGAATAGAACTGATGCATCTCTATGACAGACGGGAACAATACCTATAATGACAGAATCGAAAGCAACAACCTCTGTATGGGTAGGAAGGGCATAGTATCTAGCCTGGCCTCCCCCTCTAGGGCAACATCTACCTCCTCGACCTCCACCTCTAGCTAGCTGAGCAGGTGGGGTGGCAGCTGGTGTTGTGACCATAGCCTAGGAACCTTATGGAGCGCGTTGTGGCTGAGAAGTCTGTGGAGGTGCACCCCTCCTAAGCCTAGGGCAATCCCTCACCATATGGAGAGTGTCGCCACACTCAAAACAAGCTTTGGGAGGGCGTGGCGACTGTGACTGGCTTGGGCCAGGTCTGCTGGACTGACCATTGAAAGCACCTCGTGTAGGAGGCACACTAGATATTGGAGGTGCATAATAAGGCTTCTGAGGTCTAGCAGGAGTTGGAATACCACTGGTTGCTGGAAGAGCTGAATGAATGTGGCAACTCACATAACCCTACCATGATGAACTGCAGCTAGGGTACGGGCACCAGAATAATGGCCCGACTCTCGAGATCTCTTTGCCTCTCTCTCCTCTCTATCTCGAGCAAGCATGCCCTCTACTCTTCTAGTAATATTCACCACCTGCTGATAGGCGATATCCATCGCTAACTCCCGGGCCATACTAGACCTGATGCTGGAAATGAGCCCCTCAATAAACTTGTGAACTCTCTCTCAAACTGTAGAAACCAAGGCCGATGCATGTCTAGCCAAGTCACTGAAACGGACAACATAGTCTAAAACAATCATAGTACCCTGGCGCAAATGCTCAAACTCCGCGTGCCATACGTCCTTGAGGCTCTGAGGGATACACTCCCTCAAAAACATATCCAAGAATTGAGCCCATGTAAGGGAGGCTGCCTCAACCGGACTGTCCGACTCAAAAGTATGCCACCACTAATAGGTTGCCCCCGAAGCTGGAAGGCAATGAAAGAAACCCCACTCGACTCTGCTATGACCATAGTACAAAGGATACGGTGGAACTCCTCCAGAAATCCATGAGCATCCTCTGATGCTAGACCACTAAATGTAGGAGGGACATACTTCTTGTACCTCTCAAGCCTCCGGTGCTCCTCCTCTGAAACTGCTGCCCTACCCTCGGGCTGAGCTAGGGCTACAGGTGGTACCGGTATAGCCTCTAGGATCTGATCGACCTAAACCCGCTGCTCTATAGTACGAGCGGTAGGAATCTGTGCTCCTCCCTCGACATGAGATATGGC
Source organism: Nicotiana tabacum (assembly GCF_000715075.1). Taxonomy (NCBI): domain Eukaryota; kingdom Viridiplantae; phylum Streptophyta; class Magnoliopsida; order Solanales; family Solanaceae; genus Nicotiana; species Nicotiana tabacum. Next base: position 56,454,430 of record NC_134084.1, read on the forward strand.
TGCAGCAAGGGGAATCAAACCTGCTTGAGCTAGAGTGTTGTACATGCTCATGAACTATGCAAGAGTCTCTTGGAGAGCTGGAGTAGTAGTTGTAGGCGTATCAGGTGCCTGGGCTCCGGCCGAAGCTACTGGTGGCTCCTCTGTAGCAGCTCGCCCGGGTGCTCAAGCTGCACCACGTGCACGTCCTCAGCCTCTACCCCAGCCCTAGCCTCGAGCGGCTCTAGCATAGGGTGCAGGTGCCTGGTCATCTCCGGTAGAACGTGTCCTCACCATCTGTGAGAGAATACAAGATAGAAGTTTAGAATTTCGAAGTCAATAATCTTCCATGACAAGGAGTCAAATAAAGTGGAATTTTTCTAACAGTTCTATAGCCTCCCGAAGATAAGTACAGACGTCTCCGTACTCGATCCATGAGACTTTAATAAACTGACTTGTGACCCATAACTCCTACGAACTTAAAACTATAATACCAACTTATGACACCCTAGTTCTCCCTCCATGAACCGTCGTGATGACACCTATTCTCTATGACTAGGTAAGCCTAACACTTTGCGGAATTTAGACGAAAACATGAAAAACTAATAATTTAACAAGTAACTTTAATTAAGAAATTTAGATACCGCTTGGCATATACAATAATCACTTTCGAACTGAACGAAAATGCTCCTAAAACCCGGAATATCATGAGTCACAAGCTACATAAGTAAATAGTTCTTCTAAACTCCAGAAACTATCAACGAAGAAAAATACAAGAAAGTCTTTAACTTAAGGAAGAGTAGATAGGGACTCCTAGGTCTACGGACGCGACAGATATACCTTGAAGTCTCTACAGTCGTCTCGCTGCACTGGAAATGTGGCTGAAAAGAGGTACCAGGATCTGCACACGAAAAACATGTGCAGAAAAGGGCATGAGTACACCACAGAGGTACCTAGTAAGTGTCAAGCCTAACCTCGGTCGAGTAGTGACGAGATCAGGTTAGGGCCCTACTGGTATATATGCAAAATAAAATAATACAGTATGAAATAATGTAGTAAAGATAAATACTAACATTTAACGAGAATGAAATCACAGAAAAACAACAACTTAGTACACAGAGATAGCAACAGGGGATCTCTCGGGATACCGTCTCGTAGTCCCAAACGTAAATGTGCAGGGGATCTTTCGGGATACCGTCCCGTAGTCCCAAACATAAATGGATAAGGGGATCTCTTGGAATACCATTCTGTAGTCCCAAAGTAAATATCCAGTATAGAGGGATCTCCCGGGATATCGTCCCATAGTCCCAAATATAAACGTGCAGGGGGATCTCTCGGAATACCGTTTCGTAGTCCAATTTAAATATGCAACTCAATCAACATAAACAACAATTTCAACGAGGAATTCTACAGTTTAGACTAAGTTCATCTCAAGTAAAGACAAATACTTTTTCACTAAACACATTGCATAGAGTTCAGATAGGCAGTTAAGGCAATTAAGACAGTTAAGGCATGTAGGCATGCTTTCCTAAGATAAACAGGATAGTTATATATATTAGTATTGCTCAATTAAAGGAAGACAAATATTTGCTTATTGAAAATGGGGGTTTTGAACAAAATAGCCCATGTACGCACTCGCCACCTCACGTACACAGTGCTCATATATCAAACACTACCAAATCCTAAGGGGAGTCCCCCACACAAGGTGAGGCAAGCCACTTACCTCGAACCAAGCCCAAATCAATCTGAAATCATGCTCTTGTCACGAGTATCCAACTCTGAGTGGCCCAAATCTAATCAAATCGATTACGTAACGTAAATATAGCTACAAACAACTAATTTAGCTAATGACATCAAAGCTAAGATGAGAAAATAGAAAAACGCCCAAAAATCCTCCCCGAATCCACGTCTCGGAATCGGGTAAAAGTCATAAATTATGAACACCCATTCCCTCACGAGATCACTCGTACAAAAATCATCTAAATCCGATGCCTAAATCCCACTCAAATCTCAGATTTTTGGTTGGGGAATGTTTCCCCCAATTTCCTAATTTCCTCACTCAATCCTCTAATTAGATGAAGAATACAACAATAGATTATAGTAATATGATCAAAATCGAGTTAGGATTAGTTACCGTATAGCTTTCCTTCGAAATCCATCGAAAAATCGCCTTCCACCGAGCTCCAAATCAAAATTTTGTGATATGAATTTCAAACCCTCGAGATCTCCTTTTCTGCCTAGCGATTTTTGCTTCTGTGCTCCCAGGACCGCACCTGCGGAAAAACAACCGCAAGTTCTAAATCGACTTAAATATGCTGGGACCGCATCTGCGAGCACTAGGTCACACCTGGGAGTCGCCAGCTGCTCCTGCACTTTCGCTTCCGCGGACTTTCCACCGCACCTGCGATCCCAGCTGACAAGGTCCAAATCTGCATCTGTGGTTCCCTAGCTGTTTCTGCGGTTCCCTAGTCGCTTATGCGGCTCTGCACCTGCGACCCAAAATTAGCAGGTGGAGTTACCCCAGATACAACAGCATCAACATTTTTCTTAAGTCTCAAACCAATCCGTTAGGCACTCGAAATTCACCCGAGGCTCCCGGGACCTCAACCAAACATACCAAACAATCCGAAAACACCATACAAACTTAGTCGAGTCCTCAAATCATATCAAACAATGCTAAAATCATGAATCACCCTCCAATCCAAACTTTAAGAACTTGAAACTTCAAAATTCTACAACCGATGCCGAAACCAACCAAACCACGTCCAAATGACCCCAAAATTTGCACACTCGTCATGATTAACAATACAGACCTATTCTAACTTTTGGAATCAGTATCCCACCCCGATATAAAAAATTCCACTATCAGCCCAGAACTCCAAAAATTCAACTTTCATCATTTCAAGCCTAAATGAGCTACGGACCTCAAAACACAATTCGGACACGCCCCTAAGCCCAAAATCACCCAACGGAGCTAACAGAATCGACGAAACTTCATTTTGGAGCTTTCACATTATTCCGATTATGGTCCAAATTCTAAGATTTAAGCTCTCATTTAGGGACTAAGTATCCCAAAAACACTCTGAAACTTAAAAAGAATAATCCGGGCAAATCACAATAGCAGAAATAGATATAGAGGAAGCAGTTAATAGGGGATCGAGGCGTTAATTCTCAAAATTACTGGTCGGGTCATTACAAAAGTCTACATTATTGAAAGAAAGTTTGGACACATCGAACCAATTTCAACTTTCAGGAATCAAAATGTCACGATCCCGGTTCGCCCTCCATGAACCATCATGACGACACATAGTCTATACGACTAGGTAAGCCTAACAATGCGGAAAATAAACAAAATTACGGAAGAAATAATTAAAAACCGAAATAGTAAAATAAGACAGTGTTTAGGGTGCCGCTCGACACATACAATAATAACTCTCGAAACTAACAACATTTCCCAAAACCTGGAATCTCATGAAACACAAGCTTTTGAATGTCTATAGTGTCTAACTCCAGAATATCTAACAAAGAAAAGAAATACATAAGGGCTAATACTTAAAATGAAAGTATAAAGGGACTTTTCGGTCTACGGACGCGACAAATATACCTCGGAGTCTCTACAAGCACCTCGTCTCAAGCATGATAAGTCTGAGTGGAAGTATCTGGATCTGCACATGAAAAACATGCGCAGAAAGGGCATACGTACACAACAACGGTACTCAGTAAGTGCCAAACCTAACCTCGGTCGGGTAGTGACGAGGAAGGTTAGGGCCCTACTGAGGTTAAATAAAATTTAAGGTTCAACAGTGTAGAACAAAACAATATAAGTAAGTACAACAGTAAAAGTAACACATGATATAAAGGACAACAACAACTACTACAGAGGCAAAGTAAACACAGAAAGAAATACAGCTCAGCATAAAGATAACAACAGGGGATCTCCCAGGATACCGTCCTATAGTCCCAAATATAAATATCAAGTGGATCTCCCGGGATACCGTCACGTAGTCCAACTCATAATGCGAGGGGATCTCCCGGAATACCGATCCGTAGTCCCAAATGTAAATACTCAGTACAGGGGGAATCTACCGGGTGCAGTCCTATAGTTCTAATGTAAATGTGCAGGGGGATCTCCCGGAATACCGTTCCGTAGTCCCAAAGTAAACATACAGGGGGATTTCCCGGGATACCGTCCCGTAGTCCCAACGTAAACACACAACAACAACAAGAAGAGTACACAGTTCAATTCAAGTTCCATACTAAGGTAAAACATGTATTTCTAACCTAGTATGCTGCACGTAATCCAAATAAGGCAGTTTGAGCAAGTAAGACAATTAAGTCAATTAGACATGCTTTCCTAAGCTAATAATAGGCTTAAATTACTAGTATAAACAGGAAAAGAAACATACTAGTAATTACTTAATGAAAACCGAATTTTCAATAATTAGCACAAGTATGCACTCGTCACCTCACGTACAAGACATTTCAATTATCAATAATACCAAATCCTAAGGGGAGTTTCCCCCACACAAGGTTAGGCAAACCTCTTACCTCTTACCGGCTTAAAAATCAACCCGAAACCACGTTCTTGCCACGAGTACTCGACTCCAAATGGCCCAAATCTATTCAATTCAATTGCATAATGTAAATAACACTTCAAATAACTGAATCTACAAATAAATTCTAAGCTAATACTCGAAATTAGGTAAAATGACCAAAGCGCCCCTTGGGCCCATGCCTCGGAATTGGGTAAAATTTATATTTTCAGAATCCTCGTACTCTCACAAGTCTATACATATCAAGAACACTAAAATCAGAGTTCAATTGATCTCTCAAATACCCATTTTAAGGTCTCTTAATCTCAAGCCCTAATTACCCATTCTGCGTTGATTTTTCCCTAATTTTTCACCACTAATTAGACCTTTAATCACATATAAACGAGTTATAAAGTCAAGAATATTACCTTCAAGTGATTCCCCTTTGGTTTCCTCGAAACTCTCCCTCAAAAGCTTCAACCCCGTTCAAAAATGGTGAAAAAGGGAAGAAGGGTCGCGGATGGGCTATTTAAATACTGCCTAGGCATTCCCTTCTTCGCGAACGCGGGCACTACCTCGCGTTCGCGAAGCACAAAAAAACCTACCAATTCAACTCCTCTTTCGCAAACGCGAACACCTCCCCACGAACGCGATGATCAAACTCTCCAAGCCTTCGCGAACACGACTCCACCTACGTGAACGCGAAGCACGAAGCTCCTGGGATCCCAGCTGCCCCAAATACTCTACGCGAACGCGGAACCTGACTAGCGTTCGCAATGCACACTATGTCGTACCCTTCACGAACACGGGAGCAACGTCACGAACGTGATGGGCAAATTCTCTACAACACATAACTGAAGAAATCTGCAACTTTCAAAACAAGAATTTGGTCCGTTTAACTACCCGAAACTCACCCGAGGCCGTCGGGACCTCAACCAAACATGGCAACATATCCCATAACATCATTCAAACTTGTTCTAACCTTCAGATCACTCAAAACAACATCAAAATACCAATTTTACATCGGATTAAGCATAAGAATTCCAAAAACTCTCAAATTACGCTTTCGATAAAAGTTTATCACACCTCGTCTGAATGACCTACAATTTTGCACACACATCACATTCAACACTACAGAGCTACTCCAACTTCAGAAATTCTATTACGACCCTGATATCAAAATCTCACTATCGAATCGAAAACTTTAAAAAATTTAACTTTCGGCATTTCAAACCCAAATTAGCTACGGACCTCCAAAACACAATCCAAACACGCCCCTAAGCCCGAAATTATCCAACGGAGCTAACGGAACCAACAGAATTCCATTCCGAGGCCGTCTTCATACTGCTCCGACTACGGTCCAATTTCTAAAACTTAAACTCTCATTTAGGAACTAAGTGTCCCAAAACTCTCCGAAACTCAAAACCAAACATCCCGGCAATTCAAAATAGCAGAAACAAACACGGGGAAAGTAGTTAATAGGGGTTCGGGCCGTTAATTACTAAAACTACCGGCCGGGTCGTTATATGCTCCCACATTTAAACATACGTTCGTCCTCGAACGAGCATACAGACATACCTAAAGTAGTGAAAAGATAAGGGTAACGGCTGCGCATATCCTACTCGGTCTCCTAAGTCGCCTCATCGACCGGCTGACCCCGCCACTAGACATTCACTGATGCAATGTTCTTTGACCTCAGATTTCTAACCTGCCTGTCCAATATTGCCACTAGCTCCTCAACATAAGATATATCCTTGTCCAATTGGACTGAACTAAAATCCAACATGTGCGACGGATCACCGTGATACCTCCGGAGCATCGAAACATGAAATACCGGATGAATCCCTACCAAGCTAGGAGGTAAGGCAAGCTCATAAGCAACCTCCCAAACACGCCTCAATATCTCAAAAGGCCCAATAAACCTCAGACTCAACTTCCCTTTCTTCCCAAATCTCATAACGCCCTTCATAGGTGAAACCCGAAGCAGAACCTGCTCTCCAACCATATAGGAAACATCACGAACATTCCGGTCTGCGTAGCTCTTCTATCTAGACTGGGCTGTACGGAGTCTATCCTGAATCACCTTAACCTTCTCCAAAGCATCCTGAACCAAGTCTGTGCCCAATAATCTAGCCTCACCCAGCTCAAACCAACCTACCGGGGATCTACACCGCCTATCATATAAAGCCTGATACGGTGCCATCTGAATGCTGGACTGTTAGCTGTTGTTATAGGCAAACTCCGCCATTGGCAAGAACTGATCCCAAGACCCTCCAACTCAATCACACACACACGAAGCATATCCTCAAGAATCTGAATAGTGCGCTCGGACTGCCGTCCGTCTGAGGGTGAAATGTTTTACTCAACTCCACCCGAGTACCCAACTCATGTTGTACGACCCTCCAGAACCGTGATGTGAACTGAGTATATTTATCTGAAATGATGGAAACTGGAATACCATGCAGACGAACAATCTCCTGGATATAAATCTCCGCTAGAAGCTCCGAAGAATAGGTAGTACCCACATGAATGAAATACGCGGACTTGGTCAGCCGATCCACAATCACCTAAGTGGCATCAAACTTCCTCAAAGTCCGTGGGAGCCCAACTACAAAGTCCATGGTGATCCGCTCCCACTTCCACTCTGGAATCTCTATTTGCTGAAGCAACCCACCCGGTCTCTGGTGCTCATACTTCACCTGCTGACAGTTGAGGCACCGAGCTACAAATCCAATATATCTTTCTTTATCTGCCTCCACCAATAGTGTTGTCTCAAATCCTGATACATCTTCATAGCACCCAGATGAATGGAATATCGCGAACTATGGGCCTCCCCTAGAATCAACTCCCGAAGCCTATCAACATTGGGTACACAAATCTGACCCTGCATCCTCAATACCCCGTCATCACCAATAGTCACATCTCTAGCATCACCATGTTGAACCTTGTCCTTGAGGACAAGCAAATGAGGATCATCATACTGATGCTCCCTAATACGATCAAATAAGGAAGACCGAGAAACCACGCAATCTAGAACCCGACTGGGCTCCGAAAGGTCTAATCTCACAAACTGGCTGGCTAAGGCCTGAATATCCATCGCCATGGGCCTCTCCGCTGCTGGTAAATAAGCCAAACTCCCCAAACTCTCTGCCCGGCGACTCAAGGCATCGGCCACCACATTGGCCTTGCCCGGATAATACAAAATAGTGATATCATAGTCCTTTAGCAACTCTAACCACCTCCTTTGGCGCAAATTAAGATCCTTTTGTTTGAACAGGTGCTGCAAGCTCCGATGATCAGTATAAATCTCACAAGGAAGACTGTACAAATAATGACGCCATATCTTCAGGACGTGAACAATGGCAGCTAGCTCGAGATCATGGATAGGGTAATTCTTCTCATGTACTTTCAAATGTCTGGATGCGTAGGCAATCACCCTACCGTCCTGCATCAATACCACTCCAAGGCCAATCCTCGAGGCATCATAATAGACGGTATAAGACCCCGAACCTATAGGCAATATCAAAATTGGGATTGTAGTCAAAGCTGTCTTGAGCTTCTAAAAGCTCGCCTCAGACTCTTCCGTCCACTAGAACGGAGCACCCTTTTGGGTCAGCCTGGTCATAGGCGTTGCAATCGATGAAAACCCCTACACAAAATGATGGTAGTAACCTGCCAAGCCAAGAAAACTGCGGATCTCTGTAGCTGAGGATGGCCTGGGCCAACTTTGCACTGCCTCTACTTTCTTCGAATCCACCTGAATACCCTCACTCGATACCACGTGGCCTAAGAATGCCACGGAATCCAACCAAAACTCACATTTTGAGAACTTTGCATATAACTTCTTTCCCTTAAAGTCTGGTGCACTGTCCTTAGGTGCTGCTCATGATCTTCCCAACTCCGGAAATACACCAGAATATCATCAATAAAGATAATGACAAACAAGTCAAGATACGACCGGAACACACTGTGCATTAAATGCATGAAGGCTGCTGGGGCATTGGTCAGCCCAAATGACATAACAAGGAACTCGTAATGACCATACCGAGTCCTAAAAGTAGTCTTCGGGATATCTGGCTCCCGAATCTTAGAAAACACCCGTGCGCCCTGAAGTTGGTCAAACAGATCATCAATATGAGGCAAAGGATAACGGTTCTTCACTATAACTTTGTTCAACTGGTAATAATCAATACACATACGCATAGAACCATCCTTTTTCTTCACAAACAAGATAGGAGCACCCCAAGGTGATACACTGGGCCTAATAAAACCCTTATCAAGCAATTCTTATAACTGATCCTTTAACTCCTTCAACTCAGGAGGAGCTATACGATATAGAGGAATAAAAATGGGCTGGGTGCCTGGCAACAGATCAATGCCAAAATCAATATCTCTATCGGGCAGCATGCCCGGAAGATCAGGTGGAAACACATCATTAAAATCCCGTACTATTGGGACTGAATTAACTGTAGGCGTATCAATACTGACATCTCTTACATAAGCTAGATACGAATCACACCCCTTCTCAACCATTCGCTGAGCCTTAAGGAAAGAAATAACTCTACTGGGAGTGTGATCTAAAGCAACCCTCCACTCAACATGCGATACACCTGGCATAGCCAGCATCACGGTTTTGGCGTGACAATCAGAAATAACATAATGGGGCGACAACTAGTCCATGCCCAAGATAATATCAAAATCTACCATGCTGAGTAACAATAAATCGGCTCTGGTCTCAAAACCACTAAGAGCAACCAAACACGACCGATAATCGCGATTCACAACAAGAGAATCTCCCACAGGAGTAGAAACATAAATAGGGGAACTCAAAGAATCTCGAGGTACACCCAAATGCGGAGCAAATAAGAAGACATATAAGAATAAGTGGAGCTTGGATCGAATAGAACTGATGCATCTCTATGATAAACCAGGACAATACCTGTGATGATAGAATCAGAGGCAACAACCTCGGTACAAGTAGGAAGGGCATAGTATCTGGCCTAGCCTCCCCCTCTAGGGAGACCTCTACCTCCCCGACCTCCACCTCTAGATAGCTGAGTAGGTGGGGTAGCAACTGGAGCTGCAACCATAGCCTAAGAACTCTGCGGGGTACGTTGTGGCTGAGAAGTTTGTGGAGGTGCACCCCTCCTAAGTATGGGGCAATCCCTCACCATATGGTATGTTTCACTACATTCAAAGCAAGCTTTGGGAGGACGTGGCAGCTATGACTGGCTCGGGCCAGGTCTTCTGGACTAAACACTGAAAGCACCCCGCGTAGGAGCGCACTAGATACTAGAGGTGCATAATAAGGCTCCTGAGGCCTAGGGGGAGCTGGAATACCACTGGCTGCTGGAAGAGCTGAATGAACGGGGCGACTCATATAACCCCTACTATGATGACCTGCAGTTGGGGCACAAGCACTAGAATAATGGCCCGACTCTCAAGACCTCTTGGCCTTCCTCTCCTCTCTCTCCCTAACATGCATACCCTCTATCCTCCTAGCAATGCTCACCACCTGCTGATATGAAATATTCATCTCTAACTCACGAGCCATGCTAGACTTGATGCTGGGAATAAGCCCCTCAATAAGCCGGCGAACCCTCTCGTGAACAGTAGAAACCAAGGCTGGGGCATGTCTAGCCAAACTAGTGTAACGGACAGCATACTCTAAGACAGTCATAGTACCCTGGCGCAAATGCTCAAACTCTGCGCGCCATGTGTCGCTAAGGCTCTGAGGAACAAACTTTCTCAGGAACATATCTGAAAACTGAGTCCAAGTTAGTGAAGCTGCCTCATCCATACTGTCTAACTCATAGGTGCGCCACCACTCATAGGCGGCTCCTCGAAGCTAGAAGGCAGTGAAAGAAACCCCAATCGATCCTGATATACCCATAGTGTAGAGGATACGGTGACACTCCTCCAGAAATCCCAAGGCATCATCTGATGCTAACCCACTGAATATAGGAGGATCATACTTCTTGAACCTCTCAAGTCTCCGCTGATCATCCTCTGAAGCTACTGCCCTGTCCTCGGGCTGACCTGGAACTACAGTCTGTACATGAATAATCTCTGGGACCTGATCAACATGCAATCGCTGCTTAGGAGTGCGGGCAGCGGGAGTCTGTGCTCCTCCCCCAGCCTGAGATGTGCCTACAGCAAGGGGAAACAACCCTGCCTGAGCCTAAGTAGTTTACATGCTCATGAACTGCGCAATAGTCTCCTGAAGAGCTAGAGTAGTAGTAGCAGTAGGCATATCAAGTGCATGGAATCCGGCTGGAACTGCTGGTGTTACCCCGGTGGCAGCTCACGTGGGTGCTCTTGCTACACCACGTGCACATCCTCGGCCTCTACCTCGGCCCCAGCCTCTGACGGCTACAATAGGGGCGCGGGTGCCTGATCATCTCGGGTAGCGCGTGTCCTCACCATCTGTGAGAGAATAGAAGACAAAAGTTTAGAATTGTGACATCAAAATCTCGCATGAAAAGAAAATCAAATGAAGTGGAATTTTCCTAACAGTTATATAGCCTCTCTCAGATAAGTACAGATGTCTCCGTACCGATCCGCGAGACTCTAATAAACCGGTTTGTGATCCATTACTCCTATGAACCTAGAGCTTTGATACCAACTTGTCACAACCCCGGTTTTCCCTCCGTGAACCATTGTGATGACACCTAGTCTCTATGAATAGGTAAGCCTAACAATGCGGAAAATAAACAAAATTGCGGAAGAAATAATTAAAAATCGAAATAGTAAAATAAAATAGTGTTTAGGGTGCCACTGGGCACATACAATAAAAACTCTCGAAACTAACAACATTTCCCAAAACCCGGAATCTTATGAAACACAAAATTTTGAATGTCTACAGTGTCTAACTCCAGAATATCTAACAAAGAAAAGAAATACAGAAGGGCTAACACTTAAACGGAGAGTAGAAAAGGACTCTTCAGTCTGTGGACGCGGCAGATATACCTCGGAGTCTCTACAAGCGCCTCGTCTCAAGCGTGATAAGTTTAAGTGGAAGTACCTAGATCTGCACATGAAAAACATGTACAGAAAGGGCATGAGTACACCACAGAGGTACTCAGTAAGTGCCAAGCCTAACCTCGGTCGGGTAGTGACAAAGAAAGTCAGGGCCCTACTGAGGTTAAATAAAATATAAGATTCAACTGTGTAGAACAAAATAGTATAAGTAAGTACAACAGTAAAAGTAACACAGGATATAAAGGACAACAACAACTACTACAGAGGCAAAGTAAACACAGAAAGAAATAGAGCTCAGCACAAAGATAATAACCGAGGATCTCCCAGGATACCGTCCTGTAGTCCCAAATATAAATATCCAGTGGATCTCCCGGGATACCATCCCGTAATCCAACTCATAATGCGAGGGGATGTCTCGAAATACCGATCCGTAGTCCCAAATGTAAATACTCAGTACAAGGGGAATCTACCGGGTGCAGTCCCTTAGTTCTAATGTAAATGTGCAGGGGAATCTGCCGGAATACTGTTCTGTAGTCCCAAAGTAAACATACAGGGGGATCTCCCGGGATACCGTCCTGTAGTCCCAAAGTAAACACACAACAACAACAACGAAAGTACACAGTTCAATTCAAGTTCCATACCAAGGTAAAACATGTATTTCTAACCTAGTATACTGCACGTAATTCAAATAAGGCAGTTAGAGCAAGTAAGACAATTAGACATGCTTTCCTAAGCTAACAACATGCTTAAATTGTAAGTAGTATAAACAGGAAAAGAAACATACTAGTAATTACTTAATGAAAACAGGATTTTCAACAATTAGCACAAGTACACACTTGTCACCTCACGTACAAGGCATTTCAGTTATCAATAATACCAAATCCTACGGGGAGTTTCCCCCACACAAGGTTAGGCAAGCCACTTACCTCGAACCGACTCAAAAATCAATCCGAAACCACGTTCTTGCCACGAGTACTCGACTCCAAATGGCCAAATCTATTCAATTCAATTGTATAATGTAAATAACACTTCAAGTAACTGATTCTACAAACAAATTCTAAACTAATAAGCAAAATTAGGTAAAATGACCAAAACGCCCCTTAGGCCCACATCTCGAAATCGGGTAAAATTTATATTTTCACAATCTTTGTACTCTCACGAGTCTATAAATATTAAGAACACTGAAATCAGAGTTCAATTGACCCCTCAAATAGCCATTTAAGGTCTCTTAATCTCAAGCCCTAATTACCCATTTTGCACTGATTTTTCCCTAATTATTCACCACTAATTATATCTTTAATCACATATAAATGAGTTATGAAGTCAATAATATTATTTCTAAGTGATTCCCCTTTGGTTTCCTCAAAAATCTCCCTCAAAAGCATCAACCCTGTTAAAAAATGGTGGAAAAATGAAGAAGGGTCGCGGATGGGTTATATAAATACTACCCAGGCATTCCCTTCTTCGCAAATACAGCCACTACCTCGCATTCGCGAAGCATAAAAACACCCACCAATTCAACTCCTCTTTCGCAAACATGAACACCTCCTCGCGAACGTGATGATCAAACTCTCCAAGCCTTTGCGAATGCGACTCCACCTACGCGAACGCAAAGCACGAAGCTCTTGGGATTCCAGCTGCCCCAAATACTCTACGCGAATGCGGAACCTGATTTGCGTTCGCGATGCACACTATGCCATACCCTTCATGAATGCGTGAGCAACGTCGCGAACGCGAAGGGCAAATTCTCTGCAACACAGAACTGAAGAAGTCTGCAACTTTCAAAACAAGAATTTGGTCCGTTTAACCACCTGAAACTCACCTGAGGCCCTCAGGACCTCAACCAAACATGCCAACATATCCCATAACATCATTCAAACTTGTTCCAACCTTCGGAACACTCAAAACAACATCAAAATACCAATTTTACATCAGATTCAAGCCTAAGAATTCCAAAAACTCTCAAATTACGTTTTCGATAAAAAAATCTATCAAACCTCGTCCGAATGACCTGAAATTTTGCACACATGTCACATTCAACACTACGGAGCTACTCCAACTTCCGGAATTCCATTCCGACCCCGATATCAAAATCTCACTATTGAACCGAAAACTTCAAAAAATTCAACTTTCGGCATTTCAAGCCTAAATTAGCTACGGACCTCCAAAACACAATCCGCACACGTCCCTAAGCCCAAAATCACCCAATGGAGCTAACAAAATTAATAGAATTCCATTCCGAGGCCGTCTTCACACTGCTCCGACTACGGTCCAATTTCTAAAACTTAAACTCTCATTTAGGGACAAAGTGTCCCAAAACTCTCCGAAACTCAAAGCCAAACATCCTGGAAAATCAAAATAGCAGAAACAAACACGGGGAAAGCAGTTAATAGGGATTCAGGGCGATAATTCTTAAAACAACCGACTGGGTCGTTACACAAAATCCGACCCCGATATAAATAAAGTCAATTCCTAGTTAAACTTCTCAACCTTCCAAATCTTCAACGTTCTAACTTTTGCCAGTTCAAGCCAAAACGGCCTATGCACTTCCAAATCAATATCTAGACATGCTCCTAAGTGCAAAATTACCATACTAAGCTACAAAACTGTCAAAACTCTATTTCAGAGTCGTCTACACAAAAGTCAAACTCAGGTCAACTCTTTCAACTTAAGCTTCCAACTTTGGGACTAGTATCCTATTTTACTCCAAAAATCACCCGAAACCAAAATCAACCACCCCAATAAGTCACATAACCATAATAGAACATAGTGAAGGCAATAAATAAGGAAATAAGGCTAAAATACTCAAAACGATCGGTCAGGTCATTACAACGGATATGTACTGTAACCTTTGAATAGGAATTCCAGTTCCAACTATTTGGCCCCTCAACCTATTTAATGGAATAAAAATCATATACTAATATATAATTTCTCATTATTCTATTGCGAACCGATAGTCTATTTTTATAGTGGTCTATTATACACTAGTGATCGAGTACCGTACATAAAAAATCTGCATAAATCCAAATGAACAACGACGAAAAAGATAAGATGCAAATACTTACAACACAAAGGAATTATACAATATACCTCTTAAAATAAATTGTCAATCCAATGTACTGCCAATTTTATCCCCAAATCGATAGATGTAAAAATTTGTGCTTTCTCTCCGTAATCGATAAATTGGAAAGAATAAGGCTTTGAGAGGAATATGGAATAAGAGAGACAACCTCTGTATAAGGAATAAAGAAAACAAGCTTTAATGGAGGATTCAACCGTGGGAAATGGGGATTAGAACGTTGCTGAAATGCGGGAATCAAATGAGGAGTTTTGTTTTTTTTTTAAAAAAAAAAAAAATTATGGCAATATTATATTTATGCATGTTGGGTCCAAAGTGTAATAATTAAAATATCAAAGATAAAGTCTGAACTTATTCGCTTCACTTTATAATTAACCCAAATCTCATTTAAGCTCTAATTAAGCACGAAGGTCAATGTCACACCTCCGTTTTCCTACCCCGGAAGGGGTATAGGGAGTTTTTTCCAATTTAAGTGACAGTCAAAATAGGATTATTTATTTAAAATCAGAGTCGCCACTTGGAATAATTTATGGTATCCCAAGTCACTGGTTTAAAATTACGAATCGAGGAGATTTAACTCTATATTAATGTCTGCGAAATACAGAAATCCGGGTAAGGAATTCTGTTAACCCGGGAGAAGGTGTTAGGCACTCCCGAGTTTCGTGGTTCTAGCACAGTTTCTTTGATCATACTTGGATTAAACAAATTGTTTGATTACTGATTTTAGAACCTATGTGCATTTACCTTTTTTAATCAAGAAGTTATCTTGAAACAAGTCACGCGTACGTGTACCTATTTGTTTGGCGCGTCAAAATTATGTCGCGAACGTGTCCAAAATTAATAACGCTTTATTATTATTAAGAAAGTTTGGCCAAAGTTGCGTGAATACATACTCCGGTTTTATTTTTAGAATCGTAATTATGTCACGCGAACGTGTACACAACCACGATGGTATATTAAGCATGCCTAAAGCAAACTACGAATATCATTATTCTTAATATCTAAGTCATAAAATTAATACGAGGGCCATGAATGATTAAATTGTGGATGACACACCTCGATCTGTATGAACCAAATTTAATTTTACGGCCTATTAAAAACAATTTTATTATTGAGAAAGTTTGATCGAAATTGCGCGAACGCATACTCTGAATTGGTCTTTAGAATCGTAATTATGTCACGCGAACGTGTACACAATCATAATAATATTTTAAACGCGCCTAAAGGCTTTTCTACGAAAATTCATTTTTAGTATCTAAGTTATAAGATTAATAAGAGGCCCATAAATGAGTTAATTAGGATGGAACACCTCAAAATAATTGAAAGAGTTACACCTAATTGGGCCTAAAGGGTATTCCTACTCACAAACGATTTTTTTTAAAATTAAGGTATAACTATTAGTAAGAGAGAAAAGAGAGTTGATGCTCATGCTAGGTCCTTAATTATTTAGGCCAATTCTGGTTTGGGCTTAAACCCAAAGAAATTGTTTAAAAGAACAATTAGCCTCGAAGGCTAGCCCGTGGTTAGGCAGATGATTGCCCATTTCAAAGTGGGCCAAATCCAGGCCCAACTCGGCAAAAGCTCTTCAGGCCCTAATGAGGCCCAACTAAACATGATCCATGCACCATACATAATATACAGAACTCTGAAAATCATAACACTTAAACAACCTTGTCACACACTTCTGATTTTATGATTTTACATATTAATGTTAGGGGAACACATTTGGAATTATAATCTACTCATTAATCATGTTGAATTCACAGGTACAATCTTCCTAATAGTATTGAGACCCTAAACAGTTGAACTGGAAATACAACAAATCATCAGACATATACACTCTTGCTCAAATTATAGCTCTAAAAAAAATTCAGATACTAAGACCAAACTCTGCTGGAAATAAAACAACGAAATCATAATATGGACTAGCCATAGACTGAAAATCGACACTGACCTAAATAAGTCTAAACAAAGCCAACAAGTTTAAATTACAAATCAACACAATAAGCTAAGTTCCTAATCCAAACTTGAAAATGAAATATAGCATCAGTAAAGTAAATGAGCAAATGAACACATAATGTAAAGCTAACTTAATACAAAAGTTGGGCAAAACTTTAAAGACCACATGAATAAACTTTCAGCAAAGCTAATATTCATCCTTATGTCTCCACACTTGATTACATGGTTTCAGATTTGCACTTCACATATTACACAAGGTCCAAAGAATACCTGTATTTCAAAATAAGGCAAAAGAGAGTGAGGATTCAGTAGTAGCAGCGTGAGTAACACAACAAAACAACAACATCCACAACTTCCAAAACTAAACCATGCTTCAGCCCTTTTTGAGTTCGAAAATTTCAAAAAGTTTCTTCTAGTTTTCTTGTCAAAATCTGAGAAATTTTAGCTAAACAATGCAAAAAAATTTTGTGCCAGAGAATGATGCTTTTTCTGTCCTTTAGAATGAAAGAAAGGGCCTACTTTATAGGCCTCTCATCCATGTGCTTAAAACAGAAAAATAGGAATTATTCCAAGCCTGCAAAATGCATCTTTCTAACAGAATTGGGACAGTTGTCACCCTCTAATTGGTTTCAGCATTTATGTTGGCCAAATAGGGCCACCTGCCCTAAATTCTAGAAGCTTCTAACCTTAACTTTATCTGAAAAATCTTATTTCTAACTCCCAAATAACCCCCCTAAGTTCCTACTTGTTCAATTAACCCCTCCTAAGTTTCTAATGGTTGACAAATTATGGCAAACAAAACAAGGCAAGCAAACATTGGGAAAATAGAATCAAATAACAAACGGAAATGCAATTAAACCTTCAGACTAACCTTAAATTCATTTATCATGAACCAAATTAGCCATGAAACAGAAATAGAAATAACTCAAACCTAATACTAACACAAGTTTCAAAAGAAAAGTTATTAAAGCCTATTAATAGATTATTGGGAGGGGAATTCAACAAACATCTAACTAAGTATCGAACACAAATGCTGAAATTAGCCTAATTGACTCGTGCAAACTAAGCAAGGAAAGCAGGTATGGAAACTAAACATCAACCAGAAAGCAAACAAAGCTGTCAGTGATTACCCTAGCCAAATCATTTGAATCTTCTGACCTTAATTAGCTAACCATGAAATTCAAATAAACCCAACCTATCAAAGGCTGCTTAATTAACAAAAAACAGAGATGAATGAAAGCCTTAACAACATATTTTTTTTTGTTTTTATGGATGTGAATCAGCACAAACGAACAAAAGAATAATAGAAGACAAAAGAACAAGAAGACCAAGAGAGGAAATACCTACTGAAGGACGGAGAAGAAATGAATGGACTTGTGCTTGGCTTTGGATGCTTCTAAAGGCTTGAAGTTGACCCAAATGGTTACTCTGGTAAAGAATAACCTAATTGGGCAAACTTCCAGCCAAATTAAGCAAAACTTCGAGAAACATTCCCAAAGAAACAGAAGGGGTCGAACCCTAGATCCAAAATTCGACGAGCTTCAAAGACTCCTAGGGGAAATTGCTGGATATTTTGGGTTTGGGGAAGCCGAGTGACTACAGGGTATGGACTTGGGGCGGTTTGAGCGAGTTAGGGTTTTTGGGTTTGGTGCTTTAGATCTGAAATCGGAAAATATTGGCGGGGATTTGAAGGATTTGGTTTAGGGATTTGGAAAGAGGAAAGAAAGGGGGTTGCCTGGTAAATATTTGGGGAGGTTTGGACCACCAGACCGCCGTGAGGCGATTTCTGATGCTAGTTAGCGGCGGAGGCGACGAGGTTCTTTTAGGCGGCTAGGGTTTGCTTCATGTTGAAAGAGACGATGGAATGGTTGGGGTTGAGAGGGGGGGTCTATGTTAGGACAGTTATAAGGTTTAGGTTGATTAGTTCCGCACCGTTGGATCACGAGGATCCAACGGCTGCGATCAAATTATTACAAAACGGGGTCGTTTGGGCTGTTAGGGGTTGGACCGGGTAGGATGGTTATTTTGGGCTTGGGTTTGGACTAAATTGGGTATAAAGATCAGCCCAATTTCAATTAAAAAAGACCCTTTTTCAATTACCTCTTTTTTTCTTCTTTTCTTTTTTTAATTAAAAATCCTAAATTAATCTAAATTGAAAAATTAAACTATTACCTAATCACAATAATTATAAAAATTACTCAGTCCTAAATTAAAAGAGAAAAATCAACAATCTAAAAGGCAAAAAATGAAAAATGAGTTATTTTTGTGATTTTCATTTTTAACAAAATAAATAATTAACTTATTAATCTTAAAACTATAAAAACAAAAGGAAAAATGCATAAGTACCCCCTAACTTATACCCGGATTTCCAACTACACACTTTTTCTTTGCGGGAATCCTATTACCCCCCTAAACCTATTTTAAATGGAATTATATGCACCCTAAAACTAGATAACCAAACTCTTGGCAAGTGGTGAGCTACACGCGCCCCCACATGTATTTTTAGTACTTTTTTTATTCTTTCTTCTTTTTCTTATCCTTTTTTCTTATTTCTTATTATTCTCATTTTTTGGTTATTTCATTCTCTTTCTTTTTGTTTTGGTCACCGACGGAATAAAATGGTGGTCGTCGGAATTTCACAAACACCATTCTTTCCGGCGAATATTTTTTCCTGGCGACAGATTTTAATCCTGATCTAAGTGTGTTTTGTTATATATATATATATATATTCTTAAAAGTGTAATTTATGGGTGTGAGGAAGAGCAAAAGAAATAAAAACGAATATAAGTTGAGAAAATTCTTTCTAGTTAAAATTTAAATACATCATTGTTTTCCGGTGTGGGAAGGTTTTCTGATGATGAATTTTTCCCCCTAAATCTGAGTGTATTTTGCTTTGCTTATGAATAAAACCTTTTGAGAGTTTAATTTGTGTGTGAAAAGAAAAAATGGAAGAAAAAAGGTTAGACAAAGTCACCGGTGAATGAATATCCGCCGAAATTAGAGAAAAAAACGAAAAAAAAAGTAAAAGAAAAAAGACAAAGAAAAAGGAAAAGGAAAAGGAAAAGGAAAAGGAAAAGGAAAAGAAAAAAAAGTAAGAAAAAATGGTAAAAAAGAATAAAAAATAATCTGAAAATCGTTTTTTTGCTTCTCCCTCTCCCAAGGAGAGTGAAATACACACAATCTGCCACATCAACGTTAAGGGTGTAAGTAATTCCATTTAAAATAAGTTTAGAGGGGTAATAAGATTCCCGCAAAGAAAAAGTGTGTAGTTGGGAATCCAGGTATATGTTAGGGAGGTACTTATGCATTTTCCCAAAACAAAACCTAAATGCAATGCATGGTATTTTTGACATTTTTCATGATTTTTAACAAAAGTAAACATGCACAGAAATGCAAACAATTAGCACAAATTCCCACAAAATCCTATAAAATTGCAAAAAATGGAAAAAATTGTTTTCTTATATTTTATGGGAGTAATTCCTATGGGGCAAAATCCATGTGCTCACAGCTGCCTCTCTTTGCTCGGAAACACGAAAAGTTTTCATGCAAAGATAATGAGCGGATACGAGCGATTTTTGCCCGTTTGAATACTCCGTGGGAAGCATTTTTGAAAGATTTGACCGCACCTTGCTTCCGAGGTTGCCTACATATCCTTGGCTATAAAGGAATCAGGTCAGTGTAGTTCGGAAAGTTTTGGTAGCTGAGACTACTGGGAAGCTGTGATTTCACTGTTGCTGCTACTACTGCTTGCTGAACCCTTATTACACCAAGACAAAATAAGAAGCTAGACTAAACTATGACCTATGAATTACAAAAATCCTATCTACATATCTTCAAACTTGATCTTGTAGTTTCTGTTGCTCTGTTGACTTGTACTCTCGAGGTGAACTTCCTTTATTGCTGACTTGAATTGCATTCTGAAGTGAATTCCTTTGTTTTCCAGGTGGGTGCCTGATTGCCAACACTTGAACTGTCTTCCTTTGAAACTTGAACTGCCTTCCCTTGTTCTCCAGGTGGGCGCCTGATTACTAAAACTCGAACTACTTTCCCTAAAACCTGATCTGCTTTCCCTTGTTCTCCAGGTGGGTGCCTGACTGTTGAACTTGAACCGTCTTCCTTTCCTCTGAAACTTGAACTGTTTTCCCTTGTTCTCCAGGTGGGCGCCTGACTGGTGAACTTGAACCATCTTCCTTTCCTCTGAAACTTGAACTGTTTTCCATTGTTCTCCAGGTGGGTGCCTGATTGTTGAACTTGAACCGTCTTCCCTCGAAACTTGAACTATTTTCCCTTCTCCAGGTGGGCGCCTGATTGCTGAACTTGAACCATCTTCCTTTCCTCTGAAACTTGAACTGTTTTCCTTTGTTTTCCAGGTGGGCGCCTGATTGCTGATCTTGAAATGCTTTTCCCTTGAGACTGCTTTTCCTTTGAATTGTCTTCCTTTCCTCTGAAACTTGAACCATCTTCTCTTGTTACTTGCAACTATTTTCCCTTGTTCTCCAGGTGGGCGCCTGATTATATCAAAACAAACAAAACAAGAGAAATTTTCCTGCCCCAGTTTGATATTGGGAACATTTGTGAGTGTTAACCGATTCTTGTTATCAAAATAAGTTCTAAGCTAAATTCCCTTATCCTGAAAATTTCAAACCAAGTCTCATCTCAAAAAGTGGGAACTCAAATGCCAAATTATACTTCCCAAAAGTAGAACTCTCGTCATACCTTGTCATTTGCGAGGGTCTCAAAACTTACTAAATCCCGTTATCCGGGAAGGTACTGGAAACTTACTACCGAGCCTGTCTGGTACGTGCTTTTGTCACGGAGGGTTTCTCCGAAACAAATGAAATTTCGTGCCTCTATTTCAATCAAAGAAAAATTTCGTCAGTTTGAAAATGTGGTGGTTAGTTTGCGCCATTCTTGCTGAGGGTGGCCTTTCCACTACCATGCTTTATTCTGCTCAGTTGCATCTGACTGGCCAAGAATTGTTTCACCTTCTGATTGAACCTTAACCACGAAGCCCTGAATGACCCGAGTGCTTTATAGTCAACCTGTTGTTTTAACATATCTGTCTTTCCCATCTGAACCTCTGTATTTCTCCCCACAATTCACGAAACCACTTGATCACTTGAAGCTCGGCTAACACCTTGTTTTCCACTTTGCATCATGCTATTTCTGGCATGCTATGGCCGTACTTTGCTTTTGCGTAATTTGGAAGTTGGTAATAAGCTTTACAATCCTTTCTTTTTGCTTAGCAAGGCTAAAATTGAAAAAGCCTTAAAGGAGTAGACCCAAAAAGGAATGAAATGCAATGTCTTCGAGAGTTATGAATAGAGAAGGAAAATCAAAACAGAACGACTATTTGAGGAAGAAAAAGAAAAGGGACTTATCTGAGTGAGGCTGCTGGCATCAATGAATATGACATGCACTTCGGATTAATCAGCCCAGTCCATTCAATCAATCCTCTTTCAGTCTTCACACTTTATGCCTGGGGTTCCCATAATTCGATTCCTTTGAAAAGTCAACAACCTTATTCGGCTTGCGGTGCCCTGAAGGGTTTTCACCAACAAACCTCTCTCATTTATTCATCTCTCAACTCACCGTCGCCTTACGATGCCCGTGAGGGTTTTCATCAATAAGACTCTCTCATTTTTAATTTCTCTAAGCTTTCCATTGCCTTACGGTACCCGTGAGGGTTTTCACCAATAAGACTCTCTCATTTTTTCATTTTTCTTGCTTAGAATGGAGTGTTGCCCCCAATATGAATCACACCTCTACTTGATCGACTTGGCATACCTCGAAGATTTGTAGGAAGGTCTTTCTTTGGACCGTAATGTGAGCTTTTGGATAGGGTTAGAAAGAAAGGATATCACAAAGGCTCAAAACACTTGAATGGGTTCAAAATTACAACTTTTGGAATCAGATCTTTTACAGGTCACAACTTCTGCCCCAGTTTCTTTGCCTGAGGCTTTTGAATTTTATATGATGGGATTGAACCATGAGGCTGCCTACGTATCCTTAAAAGGAATCATGTCGAACGTAGTTCATGTCATAGGAATTGCTTTGTTGTTGTTACTTTTCTTTTTTTTTTTCTTTTTTTTTCTCTCTTTTCTCTTTTTTTTTCTTCTCTTTTTTCTCTCTTTTTTTTTCTTTTTTTCTTTTCCATTCCTTTCTTTCTCTTTTACTCTTCTCTTTTTCTCTTTTTCTTATTTATTTACCTTTTGTGTCTGTGTTTCTAAATTTTGCTACTGATTCTAAAAGAGGGGTATGAAAGAAAACAAATAAGGTTTAAAGGGGTAACAAAGGATAAAGTGTTTAGATAGCTGAATAAAAGGCCTTCGTCATTCCAATCTTCAAAACATGCCAAGTACAAACAACAATTATACAAACCAAAGAAATCATACATAATATCTTTTGACTGCATCATAATTGATAGCCATATCTACACATTTGCCTTCTATATCTATTAAATATAAAGAACCATTGGACAACACTCTTGTTACAATGAATGGCCCCTGCCAATTTGGGGCAAACTTGCCTTTCACTTTAGCCTGATGTGGAAGGATGCATTTAAATACTTGCTGACCCACCTCAAATTTTCGGGACGCACCTTCTTGTTGTATGATCTCGCCATTCTCTTTTGATATAACTGGCCATGACACACTACTGCCAATCGTTTCTCGTTAATCAGACTCAATTGCTCTAAACGGGTTTTGACCCACTCATCATCATCAATTTCGGCTTCAACAACAATGCAAAGGGATGGAATTTCAACTTTTGCGGGTATCACTGCCTCAGTGTTGTATACCAATAAATAAGGAGTTGCACCTACTGAAGTGCGAATGGTAGTGCGATAACCCAGCAAGATAAAGGGCAACTTTTCATGCCATTGCCTAGAACCTTGCACCATCTTTCGAAGTATCTTCTTTATGTTCTTGTTGGCTGCCTCGACTGCTCTATTCACCTTGGGGAGGAATTTCGATGCGTAATCTTACACTATTGACATACTTCTTTCATCAGATGATTGTTAAGATTAGCACCATTATCTGTGATGATCACCTGTGGGATTCCGAACCGACAAATGATATTTGAATGAACAAAATCGACCACTGCCTTCTTGGTCATAGATTTGAAAGTTTTAGCTTCAACCCACTTAGTGAAGTAGTCAATGGCCACCAGAATGAACCTATGTCCGTTTGATGCCGCAAGCTCAATTGGTCCAATGACATATATGCCCCAAGCAACAAAGGGCCACGGTGCAGACATTGTGTGCAACTCAGATGGGGGAGTGTGAATCAAGTCTCCGTGTACCTGGCATTGATGACACTTGCACACAAAACTGATGCAATCTCGCTCCATGGTGAGCCAACAATAACCCGCTTGTAGAATTTTCTTTGCCAGAACATAACCACTCATATGCGGCCCGCAGACTCCGGAATGCTCTTCGATCATGATAGTCATGGCTTGTCTGACATCTATGCATATTAATAATCCAATTAGAGTTCTATTGTACAAAACTCCTCCACTGAAGAAAAATCTGCTTGCCAAATGCAGAATTGTTTTCTTTTGATCTTCCGTGGTTTGTACCGGATATACCCCCGACTTGATGTTCTCCCTGATATCGTGGAACCAAGGTTCACCGTCAAGTTCTTCTTCCACCATGTTACAGTAAACATGCTGATCATGGATTTGAATATGCAGAGGGTCAATATAAGCTTTATCTAGATGATGTAACATCAATGACAGAGTAGCCAAGACGTCAGCAACCTCATTGTAGATCCTAGGGATATGCCTGAACTCCACTGATCTGAACCGCTGACAGAGATCCTGTAGGCATTGCTGATAAGGTATGAGTTTCAAATATCAAGTCTCCCATTCTCCCTGAATCTGGTGCACTGACAGATCTGAATCTCCCAAAGCCAGCACTTCCTGGACTCCCATGTCCACATCTAACCTTAAACCCAAAATGCACGCTTTGTACTCAGCCATGTTGTTGGTACAATAGAAACGAAGTTGAGCTGTGACAGCATAGTGGTGCCCTATTTCAGAAATGAGTACAACTCCTATTCCAAAACCTTTCATGTTAGCATCCCCATCAAAGAAGAGTTTCCAACCGTACTTTTCATCCTTCTCGAACTCGTCAATATGCATTACCTCCTCGTCAGGAAAGTAAGTCTTCAAAGGTTCATATTCTTCATCCACCGGGTTCCCGGCCAAGTAATCAGTCAAAGCTTGGGCTTTCATTGCCGTCCGAGTCACATATACGATGTCAAACTCCGTGAGCAAGATCTGCCACTTTGCGAGCCTTCTTGTGGGCATGGGCTTCTGAAAGATATACTTTAACGGATCCAGGCGAAAGATGAGGTAAGTAGTGTAGGATGACAAATAATGCTTCAATTTTTGTGCTACCCAAGTCAGGGCGCAACATGTCTTTTCAAGGGGAGTATACTTAACCTCATAAGATGTGAACTTCTTGCTGAGATAATAGATGGCTTGCTCTTTCCAGCCAGTAATGTCATGCTGACCCAACACACAACCAAATGAATTATCTAGGACTGTCAAATAAAGAATCAAAGGTCTCCCGGGTTTCGACGGGACCAACACAAGTGGGTTCGACAAATACTCTTTGATCTTATTGAATGCTTCCTGGCACTCATCAGTCCATTTAACCGTATCATCCTTCTTTAGCAACTTCAATATGGGCTCACAAGTTGTCGTGAGTTGAGCAATAAACCTGCTGATGTAGTTTAACCTCCCTAGCAGACTTATCACCTCGGTCTTGTTCCTTGGTAGTGGTAATTCCTGGATAGCTTTGATCTTTGACGGATCCAACTCAATGACCCGCCGACTGACTATGAACCCCAACAGTTTCCCAGATGGAACACCAAATGCACACTTTGTAGGGTTGAGCTTAATATTGTACCTACGAAGCCTCTGGAAAAACTTTCTTAGATGTTTAACGTGGTCAGACTGCTTCCTGGACTTTATGATCACATCATCTACGTAAACCTCAATCTCCTTGTGTATCATGTCATGGAATATAGTAGTCATTGCCCTCTTGTAAGTTGCCCCAGCGTTTTTCAAACCAAATGGCATGACCCAATGCAATATGTTCCCTATGGCTTGATGAATGCCATCTTTTCCGCATCTTCCTCATCTATTAAGATCTTATGATACCCCGCATAGCAGTCCACAAAAGATCCAATCTCATGCTTGGCACAATTATCAATCAAAATGTGGATATTTGACAGTGGGAAGTTGTCCTTTGGACTTGCTTTGTTGAGGTCACGGTAATCAACACACACTCTGGTTTTACCATCTTTCTTTGGCACAAGCACAACATTGGCTAACCATATGGGATACCGCGTGACTCGAATGACCTTTGCATCAAGCTGCTTTGTGACTTCTTCTTTAATCTTCACACTCACATCGGTCTTAAACTTCCTTAATTTCTGCTTGACGGGAAGGAATGCTAGATCAATTGGCAATTTGTGGACCACCAAATCGGTAATCAAGCCTGGCATGTCATCATACGACCATGCAAAAATATCCTTATATTCAAATAATGCTTTAATTATTTCTTCCCTGATTTGTGGTTCAAGATGGACACTTATCTTGGTTTCTCTGACATTATCTGCATATCCTAAATTGATTGCTTTCGTTTCATTCAGATTAGGATTGGGTTTTTCTTCAAAATGATTTAATTCCTTACTAATATCCTCCAATGCCTCGTCCTCATCATATTCTATTTCATCATCACACTCTATTTCTTGGATTATTATTTCAGAATTAGATTGACTTTTAAGACTTGGCCGAAGATTCCTCATGCATGTCATGTCATTGAAACCAGCATAAAAAGAACTGTACAAAGAAGAAAAGAAAAAACAAAAATAAAAACTATCAGGAATGATGGAAAAGGGAAATTGCATTTCATTGAAAATAAAGGATACAAGGGTTTGTACATCAAACAAGAGAAAAATAAAAATCTGGGTCACAACCCTGGAATAACCCAGATATAAAGGAAAACAAAACAAACTACCAAAACTCCTTCTGAGTAGGGATATGAGTAGCCTTCAAATTGTTAAGCTTTACATTCAGCCCGACGAATTGCACGTCTGCTTTGCTAGAACCTTCTCCAACTTCTACCATGTTCACATCATCAAATAACCTCTGGAACCTTTCAATTAACTCTTCATCAATGTCAACCACATGACTTGGCACTGCTGACACTGGGTGTTTCCTGGCACCGGGCTTGACAAAGGACCTGGAGAGACGCAGGATAGGCTTTGGAAGTGCCCAAGCCTTATGTTTCAACCTTTTAACCCTTTTCACATCTACCACTGTGGGTTTGAATCTAATACCGAACGTACCCAAATTTTTAGGGAGGGACACTGGCTGTACGATACCTTGCAAAGATGCACCCAGACCTTTACCTGGCACAAAGCCATTTCTCAACATTTCAGAAGCCACCATGATGGATGCATAGGCTATTTTTGGAGTTGGAATATATTTCCCTTTTGGAACCTTCTCAACCGACACTATTTCAGAAACTTGATATACCCAAGGCCCTTTGTCATCTTCGGTCTCAATAAATAGGACAAAGGCATCACTGTGAGCACACAAATTCTCCTCACCATGCACGACGATCTCCTGTCTATCCCACTCGAACTTAACCATCTGGTGCAAAGAGGACGGGACTGCTTTGGCGGCATATATCCAAGGCCGACCCAACAACAAATTGTAAGAGACAGCCACGTCCAGTACCTGGAACTCCATGGTGAATTCGATCGGTCCTATTGTCAATTCAAGCACTATATCACCAACCGAGTCTTTTCCTCCACCGTCAAAACCTCTGCTGTTCTTGTGAATCCTCTCATCGTCAACTTTTAACTTGTTTAGAGTAGATAGAGGGCAGATGTTTGCACTGGAACCATTGTCAACTAACAGTCTAATGACCACAGAATCTTCACATTTTACCATAAGATAAAGAGCTTTGTTGTGTTCAGTACCTTCTACGGGCAACTCGTCATCAGAGAAGGTGATCCTGTTCACCTCAAATATTTTGTTGGCGATCTTCTCCAGATGGTTCACTGTGATTTTGTTGGGGACATGAGCTTCGTTCAGAATTTTCATCAGGGTCCGATGATGCTCACCTGAATGGATCAACAATGATAACAAGGAGATCTGAGCGGGCATCTTTCTCAACTGCTCCACGATGGAGTAATCTTTCACCTTCATTTTTCTCAAAAACTCCTCTGCTTTTTCTTTAGTGACTGCTTTCTTTACTAGAACTAGATTATCTCTGGATGTTTTAGCTTTCCTTAACTCATCCGGGGCAAAGTATCTCCCCGAACGAGTTAATACTTGGGCCTCATTGACTTCTTCTTTCACTTCCTTCCCCTTATAGGTCACTATCACCCATTCATAGTTCCATGGGATAGCCCTGGTGTTGATTACCGGCAACTGGTTACAGGCTTGATGATGATAGGGTCCGTACGGGCACCTCTACAATTATGATAGGATTATTCACCAACCCTGGCACGACTACTTTTGACTTTCCTTGCTTTGCTACAACATCACTTGGGGATCTTTTCTCAACTACCACAGATGGCTCACCATTTGTCATGCTCAACTTGTTCACTAATCCTTCAACTGTTGGTTTTTTGACTAGCTTGACCTCACTAGATCGAATCATCAAAACAGATTGTGAAGGCTTCTTGGGCTTCCCCTCCTTGTGTACTATCTCAATCATGTTGGTTTTATCATGGGTTGGCAATGAGTTCTGATTGATGTTGGGTGCTTCCGGAGTTTGGACCACAATATGGTTTGTGTCGATGAACTCCTGGATAGCATTTTTCAAGTGCCAGCACTTCTCCATATTATGCCCTGGAGTACCAAAACAATATGCACAACTCAAGGAGTAATCAAGATTCTTTGGAGGAGGGTTTGGCAATTTCGACTCAATTGGCCTTAGGACATCCAACAGCCTCAATCTCTGGAATAAACTGGTATAAGACTCCCCCAACGAGGTAAAAGTTTTCTTTCGCTGCAACCTCTCATTTTTGAACACTGGTTTGGGCTAGAAACCTAGATCGGTAGGGTTTCGGTAGGGTCATGGGGGTGGGTAAGCATTCTGTGGAGCTAAGTAGATGTTTTGTGAGGCTGGGGCACGCTATTGTGAGTAAGAAGTAGGTTGAGTATATGACTGGGCGTGGTGAACAGAAATTTGAGGGTCTGGTGATGGGAAGTAATGTTGTGGTGGATTATATGGGGTTTGGGTGTAGGTTCAGTGATGGGGTCGAGGCTGCGAATAATGGTATGACGGCCCCCACAATCCTGAATCAACTGTTGCCACATCTTCTTTCTTCTTCTTTCCGATCACTCCCCTGGTACTATTATGAATGGCTTGGGTAGTTGCTTTGATGGCCGAGTAGCTCATGATTTTGCTTGATTTAAGATCTTCTTCCACCATGCCACCCATCTTCACTACCTCGTTGAAAGACTTGCCTATGACCGATATTAGATGGCCAAAGTAAGTAGGGTTCAGAGCCTGCAGAAAGTACTCCACCATTTCGTTCTCCTCTATCAGGGGGTTAACTTTTGCCGCTTGTTCTCTCCAGCGAAAACCATATTCCCTGAAACTCTCACTAGGCTTCTTCTTAATCTTAGTTAAAGACAAATGATCTAGAACAATCTTGATGTTGTATTGGAAATGACGAGCAAATGCTTGGGCCAGATCATCCCAGGTATACCATCTACTGTGATCCTGACGAGTATACCACTCCAATGTCGCGCCACTCAGGCTCTGGCTAAAGTATGCCATCAACAACTCATCTTTCCCATCGGCTCCTCTCATTTTATTGCAAAATCCCCTCAAATGGGCCACCGGGTCCCCATTCCCGTCATATAGGTCGAATTTAGGCATCTTGAATCCCACAGGCAACTGAACATCGGGAAATAGACACAAATCTTTGTAGGCTCCGCTCACCTGGCCTCCCAATCCCTACATGTTTCTGAACGATTGTTCCAGGCTTCTTACCTTCCTGAACATCTCCTCCTGTTCTGGGTTTTTAGGTGGCTTCTCAGTCTCAATAGGGAGGTCGAAACAAGGAGTGTGTGAGTAATAATCTGAAGCCTTGAAAGTAGGCTCTGGGGGATAGTATTGATTATCTTGGGTCTCAAAAAATGGCTCACTGGAAGATCGATGGAGTGTAGCTGGCGGGGGTGCTACGAAAATAGGGGTGATTGGTGGTGGGGGTATGGGATTGGTTTGGCTGGTGGTGCTTATGTGGTTTGGGAAGTGGTGGGGAAGCCTGATGCATGTTGCGGAGATGAATCAACAGTGGGAGGTTCCTGGGATTGAGCTAGTGGCGGGATGAAAGCAGGGTTGGCGGGGTATGATGGTGGTGGATGCCCTTTCATCCATGCCTGGTACATTTTTTCCATTTGGTGTTTCAACTTATGTAACTCTTTCAGATTAACATCAGACTTTTCTCTCTCTGTCGATGGATCAATAACACTTGCATCTAGCTCTTGGCCAGCCATGATCAATTTATTTTTAGACCTGGTGTTGTACAGGTGGGTTGCCAGAATGCCGAACAAACTAACCACCTGCCTGTACTTGATGACAACAAGCAAACTTGTTAGCGATTAAGAGCTTAACAGATAGGCAACCGCACGTTGGGGATGCAATGCACCTAAGCAGTTAACCATTTCTATTATGCATTTGAATGGCTGCTTATGCCACCCCGGCTTTCACTAATTTTCATTTTGCAATTTTCTTTCTCTCTCTCTCTTTTTCATTCTTTCTTTTCTTTGCTTGATTCTTGTCTTTATTCTTTTATTCTTTCATTTTTCCTCTCTTATTTTGCCATTATTTCTTTCCCCGCAATTTTCTTGTTTTCTCTCCTCTTTTTCCTTTTCATTATGGTTATGATTGAATCCTATGGGGATTTCCTACGTATCATAACACCGCATGAATCAGACCAAGCGTAGTTCTGGGAACATGTGCGAAATAAAAAAAATAAAAAACATTTTTGGGGTTTTCAAATTTTCATAAAACAAAATAAAAAAACATATTGATTACGACGACTTCCCTTACAGATTTAAACATAAAAACTGATAGACTCAATGAGTGGACCAACAGATTTCAAAAGAAAACTGAAAATATAGACTCGAAAATGAACTAACAGACTTGAAAATGAACTAACAAAATACAGACTCGAACAAACAAAGTCAAGAATACATAAGTGCCTCAACTACTGCTCCAGTTGGCCTTGCTGCGGGCCTTTGCGCCATATCTTCTTGGAGGCGAAACAAGTCATCCATGATCTGTCGGACAAAAATCATAACTGAAGTGAAGAACATAGACCTAGTCATGTGTTCACATTCGTTGCACTTCATCATAATGTAGTCTGCAATTCTCCTATCCCTCTCCCGGATGATACCCTTCTCTTGTAGCAACCATCCAATCTGCTGAGATCTGGCATCCAAAACTTGTTCGGCTGTATGATTTTACTCTTGAAGCTGCTGCAGGCCTTTTCTAACTATGACATCATGCCATAACAGTGCTCCCTTTCTGCTTTGAAGTCTCTTGCCTGCTTGGCCATTTCATTCTCAAGGACATTGACCTTTTTCTTTAGATCCAACATTCCTTCGTCGTACTTCTCCTTCAGTTGCCGAACAAAATTGTTCTGTCCCTCTGTATTCTTAGCTAACTTGGCTCGGGCATTTGCTAGTTCAGCTTTAGTGTTTTGCAAATCATCCTCATAGTCACGTACTTTTTGTGTAAGGCTGTAGATGAGTTTTTCATCTTTTCTGCTTCTGCCCGGGTTCTCAGTTGCTATTCTCATTTTTCGAACTTGGGCTCGGAGAGCTTCATTTTCTTGGGCCAACCTTCTTCTTTCACCTTCAGCCTCTTGTGCCTAGAGATCATTATTGAATTCCATGTTTCTCAACTTCTCTTCCAAGGTGTGAATCGCGGCTTGATATTTTTTCTCCTTTTCTCCCCAGACACACTTTTCTTGGATTTTATCATCAAAAGCTTGAACATGAGGTCCTTTGGCAAGCCTCTCGGACTCGGGATCGGGTTTAGGCCCTGGCTCGTTATTTACACAAGACCTTTTCTCAAACCATGCAGCGTAATCTGGATCCACCCCCCCTTGCAACATCTGGTACATGGGTGCCATTATTCAGATATCAGCAACCATTCTAATCCTTCTAAACTAAGGTTTTGGGAAATGCAACTTCTAGATGTAGCTCAATGATCTGGGTGGTTAGATCTTCATCTTCGAGCACCACCTGATATCTTCCTAACTCCCTTAAGACCCTTCGCGGTGCATATTGTTGGACACTCTTCAAACCCATCAACATTAGGTAACCCTTGGTAGCCATCATGTATATGGCTTCTGTCATCGGAAGCCATCTTATAGTCCACTCGACCTGACTTGTTTTGAGAGCTCTCAAGTGGGAGACCCTGGCTTCAAACCCTTCTGGAGCATTGTAGTCTTTCACCCTTTCCTCATAGCTCTTGATGAAGTTATCTATGCTTGAACCATAACTCATGAATTTGGAGTGATGGCGGAGATGCTCGATCAACCACATTTGCAGAAGAATATTGCAACCTTCAAAGAATTGAGCCCCGACCTTGCACAATATCAATGCTCGATAAATGTCTGCCAGCACTAACGGAGCAAGTGTATGATCTTTCTTGGTAGTGAGGATTTGTGCAATTCTGGCCATATGGATATCCACTATCCCTTCCGCATTTGGAAATACCATGATCCCCAAAAAACGCCACAATAAAAGCTAACCGACGATGAATTTGCCAGAGGCCCTTATCGTGTTTGTTGTTCAAACCCTTTTCATGCATTTCGAACCCAGCTGAGTTCCCGAACCTGAAGTACAAGAAGCAGAAATAACAACACCCTTTGCTTACATGGGCCTTCTTCATCTGTTTACTGATATTTATGAGGTCAAAGAACTTGTACACAGAAGGAGCCCTCAGAAATATAAGTTGTTGTTTCCTCAAGTCCCGGCCAAACTCAATATACCCGGCCATCTCTTCCAGAGTAGGGGTGATCTCGAAATTCGAGAAGCGAAAAACATTGTGGATGGGGTCCCAAAAAGTTACCAAAGCCTTGATTAGATCTTCTCGTGGTTTGATTTCCAGAATGTTTATAAGGGCACCCAACTGCTCTTTCACCCAATCCCAACCATCTTCATCTGGATCATTCCACCACATACGCAGCTGCAGCTGAGCATGTTCTATGACCAACTCTGACGGATTCTGGACAGTATTCATTTTTACCTATGGAAGGTTAAGGTTAGGTTTGACTCAGGTGGACCTTTTTTTTGCAAAATAGGTTTTCCAATTTCAAAAAAGAAAAATCAACGGACCATGACTCCCTCCCCTCTATGCTATTTTTAGCAAAAGTGGTCATTTTTGCAAACGTGGCCCCTTCACAATTTCAAATAAATTTTGAGGCCGGGGATAAGTTCTTTATGAAAAATAACAAAATGACACTTTACCGACAGGCTTATCCGTTCTTTACGAAAATAGCCCTTCGACAACTGAAGATACTCTAAGGCTATCCCGGCAAGAACGGCTTAAGATATTACCGAAGCTAGATCGGCTTAAGACATTTATTTGGCCAATTACTTTTTTTCTCTTTTTTTTTGAAAAATAAGGCCAAACCTTATGTAGGTTGCCTACGTATCCCACATCCAATGGGAATCAGACCTGCGTAGTTCGGTCGGTTTTGACACATTTGAAAAGGACACAATATTGACTTACTTTGAAATGACTTTTTTTCTTTTCCTCTTTTTTTGAAAATTTTTGGTAGAGTTTCAGGACGTTTCCAAATATCAGGGATTTTTCATAACCGGGCTTTATTTCCTTCCATACATCACTCTTGTTTTTTTTCTTGATTTATTTTTCCCTAGCCGGTCAGCATGCAGGCCGAAATAAATAAATGTTCACATAGCACATAGGATACATCAGGATGGTATGTTATTTTGGGTACACCTGTCCTAGACAGACCCAACCCCTGTGTTGAGTCTCCAAAGTCAAATGCTCATGATGCAAACAAACGTTCCTACTAGGGATCCAGCATGAGGCTGTGTTTTTCTAGGTTTAAAACCTGGGGATGTGTTATAGACCTGGCTTACCCGAGCGGACAACTCGAGCCGAAGAGGGGGCAACGTACTGGGAGCACTGAAGTCTACCCGGCCTTGTTGCTGGCTCAACCTCGTTCTATTTGGTATAACTTCTATAGAAAAAGTGGGTCACGCGAATGTGTGCACCATTTTCAGAAGACTCATAGGGGTGGCGTAAGAAGACATTTTAATACAATTCAAATAATATCAAAGCGGTAAATAAACAACATTTAGCACATTAGGTCCACAAATACGATAATATGAACAATAAATAAAGCCAAGTAAAAATTATAAAAACAAGCTCGAATTCTTGAACCCTGAACCAGAAGTTCTGGTTCCTTGTTCCCAACAGAGTCGCCAGAGCTGTCACACCTCCTTTTTCCTACCCTCGAAAGGGGCATAAAGAGTTTTTTCCAATTTAAGTGACAATTGAAACAAGATTATTTATTTAAAGCTAGAGTCGCCACTTGGGATAATTTATGGTGTCCCAAGTCACCGGTTTAAAATCCCGAATCGAGGAGATTTGACTCTGTATTAATGTCTGCGAAACACATAAATCCGAGTAAGAAATTATGTTAACCCAGGAGAAGGTGTTAGACACTCCCGAGTTCCATAATTCTAGCACGGTCGCTTTGATCATACTTGGCTTAAACAAATTGTTTTATTACTGATTTTAGAACCTATGAGCATTTACCCTTTTTAATCAAGAAGTTATCTTGAAACAGGTCACACGTACGTGTACCCATTTTTTTGGCACGTCAAAATTATGTCACGTACCCACAATTAATAACGCTTTATTATTATTAAGAAAATTTGGCCAAAGTTGCGCAAACGCATACTCCGGTTTTATTTTTGGGGTTGGTGCTTTAGATCTGAAATCGGAAAAGATTGGCAGGGATTTGAAAGAATTTGTTTAGGGATTTGGAAAGAGGAAAGAACAGTGGTTGCCTGGTAAAAATTTGGGGAGGTTTGGACCACCAGAACCACAGTGAGGCGATTTACGGTGGTGGTTAGCAGCTGAGGTGGCAAGGTTCTTTTAGGCGGCTAGGGTTTGCTTCATGTTGAAAGAAACGAGGGAATTGTTGGGTTTGAGGGGGGGGGGGGGGTTGTGTTAGGACAATTATAAGATTTAGGTTGATTAGTTCCGAACCGTTAGATCACGAGGATCCAACGGTTGCGATCGGATTATTACAAAACGGTGTCGTTTGGGGTGTGAGGGGTTGGATCGGGTAGGCTGGTTATTTTGGGCTTGGGTTTGGACTAAATTGGGTATAAAGATCAGCCCAATTTCAATTAAAAAAGACCCCTTTTCAATTACCTCTTTTTTTATTCCCTTTTTTTTTAAATTAAAATTTCTAAAAGAAATCCTAAATTAATCTAAATTGCAAAATTAAACTATTACTTAATCACAATAATTATAAAAATTACTCAGTCTTAAATTAAAAGAGAAAAATCAACAATCTAAAAGGCAAAAATGAAAAATGAGCTATTTTTGTGATTTTCATTTTTAACAAAACAAATAATTAACTAATTAATCCTAAAACTATAAAAACAAAACCTAAATGCAATGCATGGTATTTTTGATACTTTTTATGATTTTTAACAAAAGTAAACATGTACAGAAATGCAAACAATTAGCACAAATTCCCACAAAATCCTATAAAATTGTAAAAAATGGAAAAAATTATTTTCTTATATATTATGGGAGTATTTCACATAGGACAAAAATCACGTGCTCACGGTCAATGCTACAAATTAAAACTTAAAGGTCAATTTGCAATTCAAGTTTTAAAAAGGGTCTGTGTCCAAGAGGCTCATGTTTCTTTGTTTCTCTCTTTCCTCCCACCAATTTTATCTAATTAATCAGATAATCTCATTTATTACTCCTTTAGTTTTCTAAAATCTTAGAAGATATCTTCTCTCCCGTATTAAATTCTTCTTGCCATGTTAAAATATCCGGTCTTTAAATTCAAAGAGAAGACTGTATATGTATTTCTTGTTTCTCACAGTACTAATAACACATATCATAAAAAGATAAGTAAACTAGATATACTTCAATGATAAAGTCCAAAAGGGATGGTTTGTTTGGTTTTGGGAAGATTTTGGAGTGAATTAAAACATTTAGTTCCATAGTTGGAAGCTTAAGTGGTAAGAGTTAACCAATATTTAATTTTTGTTTAAATGACCTCACATTCATATTTCAATGGTTCCAATAAAAATCTTATTTTCCGATACATAGTCCCTCGTGACCAAGGTGAACAGTAGCAGTGCGTCGGAAAATGGACAATGTTCCTCCGTCCGATGGTGAAAAACCACCGGACCAGTCTCAAATTAACCCCCTACAAAACGCACATAACCTCCAATAAAACAACACTCTCAGATTCACTCCCAGTAGTTACATGTCTTCCTTTTGGTGCGCAAGTCACTGTAGCAGATAATCACATGGGAGGAAAGAAAGATTCTTCATCCATTTTTGGGTCAAATCGAGTCAATGCAAGTGCTGGAGATTTTTCTCCAAGTCAAGATGTCGATGCCCACCAATTTTCAAGTCATTTAACAATAGGAATTGAGAGGTCCGACCAACTGAAAACCTATGGCGAACACCAGTTGATCGCAGATGGCGTTCCTGTTGTTCAAACTGAACGAAACCAAAGTGAAATTGTTCTTGCTGCCATAGAGAATATTCTCCAACAAACACCACTGGACTTCACTCAGCTAAAGTCCACAACTCTACAAAAAGGTAACACAACTGAAATGAGCAACCCAAGTGTTCGACCAAATGCTACAACCAGCTTCATAGGCTCACTTTGATGCTCGACAATGAAAATCAATCAATTAATGATAAGGAAGCTCAACAAATGAATGGTAGGACAACTATTTGATCGAAATTGGGTGACCAAGCATTGAACCATTCTCAAGCCTCACATGAGATCATCAATGGCATCCCAGCAGTCCAAGGTGATCAAGTTGATTTGATTAATCTTCTAGATCCCCCCTCCCCCCAAATGAACCTGTTGACATTGCTGAGCCAATTGATCACACCAAACCAAAGAACCAACCTTACAATAATGTAAACTTATCACCAAAATTAAGCCAAGATCATGCTAGACCCAAACCTTCAGAAGCATTAAAAAATCAAGTACTGACCCAACCCAAACCTACAATTGATACCATTAACCCAAACCCCACCACCACAAGTAACTTGATCCCAGGCAATGAGGATAACAAACCATCTGCAAATGGTACTTCCCAGGACAAATCCAAAGATACAAATAACCAGGGAAAGACACAGTTTAAACCTCCACAACGAAAAGTATCTGCCAACTTTGATAGTCCAGCCAAATATACTCCTCCCAAAATACCTGTTCACACCCCTCCAAGCTAGGAACATACAACTACCAATCCCTCACAAACTACCCCACCAAAAGACCAAGCCATGAAACCACAAAACACCCCTGAACCTCCCCTACCAACTATAACTCATTCACTTGCAACCAAAATTAGAGCAAAGCTGGCTCAGGAAAGAACTCCAATTGAGTTTACCCCTCCCAAGATCACTACTAAACAAGGAAAGCCTGCAGTGATATTCAAGAAGGATGACATGTTTAAGTTGACTGCTAGGTGTCAATATACTGTGGTTGGCAAATTTTCCAACACAATGCCCAGGATGGAGGTCATTAGAAGGAGCTTCATTACTCATATTGAGCTCAAAGTTGGAGTGAAGATTGCTTATTTCAATTCCAAGACAGTGTATATTGATTTAGACAATGAGTATGACCATACAACAGTTTGGAACAAACGTTATATGTATATCAGGGTCAGATGATGAAATTAGAAGCCTGGTCTCCACTACTTAATCCAAATGAAGACTCTCCTATCGTGCTTGTGTGTGTGGTGATACCTGAGCTCCCATGATATTTTTACTATATGGAAATCCGTACCCCTCTGCTATCTTCAGTAGGCAAGGCACTATTTTTGGACTTAACATCATTTTAAAAGACCAGAGGCAGTGTCGCAAAAATCAAAATGCAAATTGATCTTACAAAAGATAGACTCTCTCATGTATGGCTTGGTTTTGATGAATACCAAGATGTAAATGGTGATGGCAAATGGTTGGAGGTACAATATGAGAGCTTGCCTGAGTACTGTTCTTACTGCAAACACCTTGGTCACCTCTCTCATGTTTGCCCCAAAAGACTGAAAGAGGAAATTATGTAGAAAAGGCTGGCTATTTCCTCCGCCTCTGCAGAGAACAACCCAAATATAAGCACGGATCAGTTGGAGCTAAACAACCACCACATCATCCCATCCAAGGTAAGCAGCACCAGAAAATAGAGCAGGATCATAGTAACATGAATCAACACACTGGAGACCAACAAGAGAAGACAAACCAAAGCTACGCAGCCGCAAATATTATTATGCAGACTGTAGAAAGAGAGCAGTGCGGCCACAATTCAGAATTACGCGGTCACAGATTTCCAATCCTGTCAAGCTGAAGCAAAGTGCGGACTACACATGGAATTGTACGGCCGCAGAACCTTCGAAAGGGCATTTTTGTCTGAAAATTCTAGCCCTGTATAAATAGAAGAGTTTCATTTTTTAGGTCACGTTTTGACATTAGTCGCTACAGTAACGGGTTCTTTACTCTTTTTGGTAGTTTTTGCTATTTTGAGCTTTTTGAACATTGATTTCATCATTTTAATTATCAATATGGGTTTAATTATCATTGCTTCTTCTAATTATTCTATTTTAAACATGAGTAACTAGATTTTTACCAGGGTTGTGACCCAACCCTAGAGTGTGATCTTAATAGGTATTTGATTTATTGCTTGTTTATGGTTAGGTATTTATTATTTAGTCTTGTTCTTGCTTTTAATTGTAGAATTAATGGTTGAAAATATTAGTTCATGCCTTTTTAACTTGGTCTCTACTTGAGAAAGAGAGACTTAGTCTAGAAAAACTTGACTAACAAGAAATTAGGTCAATCGAGAGATTGATAAGCCCAATTAAAGGGTTGAAACTAGAGATAGTAAAATCCGACTTGAGCTTTTTATCAACTGTTTTGTTCAATACCCATTTGGACTTGAGAAAGCCAAATTGGAAAAAACCACTCTCTAACAGAGAGGTATTGAGTGAGTACTTGAGTGTTGATAGCTATAATACACTCCGTCCAATAAAACAAGCTTTAAAGTTTACAACCCATTAGGCAAACACCTAGACCTTTTATATCATTTGAAAAACAACAAAAACAATTTCCTTATTTATTTCTTAGTTTGTAATCTTAGTTTAAATTAGACCTAGAAACAACCCAAGACTGTGGAAGTGTAAATTGAGACAGTTTAAGCTCATACACTATAATATATACCCTTAAGTCTCATTCATAGCTCCTTGTGGAAAATTGACCCCGACTCCTTGTTGGGTATTACTATTGCATCGATCGTTTTATAACCTTAAATAGAGGTGTGATTTGGACAAAATCAAGGTCATTTGTAGATGCTTGGAGGCTAGAGGTGTTCTTGTAGCGTACATTAGAGTGATTAAGGATATGTATGATGGAGCTAAGACTCGGGTGATGACAGTGGGAGGAGACTCAGAATATTTTCCAATTAGGATGGGGTTACACCAAGGATCTGTGCTCAGCCCATTCTTATTTACTTTGGCAATGGATATACTGACGCATCATATTCAAGGGGAGTTACCATGGTGTATGTTATTCGTTGTCGACATCGTGCTAATTGATAAGATGCGAGATGGTGTCAATAAAAAGTTGGAGGCTTGGCGATAGAACTTAGAGTCTAAGGGTTTCAAGTTGAGTAGGATGAAGACGGAGTACCTAGAGTACAAGTTCAGTGTAGTGTCAGCGGGAGCAGATATAGATGCAAGGCTTGATTCACTAGTCATCCCCAAGAGGGAAAGTTTCAAGTATCTCAGGTCAGTTATCCAAGGGGACGAGAAGATTGACGAGGAAGTCACACACCGTATAAGGTCAGGGTGGATGAAATGGAGACTAGAATCCGTCGTTCTGTGTGACAAGAATGTGCCACCAAAACATAAGGGTCAGTTCTACAAGGCGGCGGTTAGACGGTTATGCTGTATAGGACAGAATGCTGGCCAGTCAAGAACTCTCATATCCAGAAGATGAACATAGCCTAAATGAGGTGCTGAGATGGATGTGCGGGCACACTAGGTTGGACAAGATTAGGAATGAGATTATTCGGGGGAAAGTGAGTGTGGACCCTATGGAAGATAAGATACGTGAAGCGAGGCTTAGATGGTTCGGGCATGTGAGAAGGAGAAGCCTAGATGCCCCAGTAAGGAGGTGTGAACGGCTGGCACTGGCATGTATGAGAAGAGGTAAAGAGCAACCTAAGAAGTACTGGGGAGAGGTCATCAGTCAGGACATAGCGTGACTTCATCTTACCGAGGACATTGGCCCTTGACATGAGGGTATGGAGGTTGAAGATTAGGATAAAAGGATAATAGGTCGTCGTATGTTTTTTTGATCTGTTCCACGTTTAATAGGACTAGCTGACCAGTACATTGTCTTTGATTCTTAGAATGCCAGTATTAGAATTATTTTAGTACTATCTTATACTTCAGTTTTCTAGTACCCTGTCGTGTTACTGCTTATGGCTTTTATTTTTGCTATTGCTATTGCTACTGCTTTCTTCCATTTATTTTTCTCCGGTCCTTACATTATTGATATTATTTTTCAGATCTGGTTGTTGTTATTTACTTGTTCATATTCTTCCTCTCAAGCCGAGGATCTTTCGAAAATAGCCTCTCTGCCCTCCAGGGTAGGGGTAAGGTATGCGTACGCATTACCCTCCCCAGATCCCACTTGCGGTATCCCACTAGATTGATATTGTTGTTGTTGTTTGCTTCATTGAGTATTTTTTGGGCTAGATCGGACTCGTTCGACGAATTTAGATCTAAAAAAGGCGAATTTTGAAGAAGATAGCTAGCCAGAGAAAAAAGAAAAGTATCTAGTTTAACCTTTACTTATGGGAACTTTTTTCATAAAACTAACTTTTGTGCTACATTCTACTTATTTGGGTTAATGTATATGCGAAGTGGCGAGCACATATGTAGGGGTCGAGGTTGTACCATATTTGGGGTAGATTTTAGGCTTCTTTATACCTTGGTTTCATACATGTTTTACTTGTGATATGCTTTACTTGTTTGCATGACCGCGTGAGTATTGTCATTCATGCTAGAAATCATATCTAGACTTGTAATATATTTGGACATGATGTGCTATTTGTATGTTGGATTACATATTGTAACCGTAGTCAGATTATGCACATGCACACATCTCTTCATGTATCTCTACTCCCGAACCCCTGGGACCCGAGCCATTCATACCCGCAGGTTATGAATCACCAAATAAACTTACTAGAAGTCTCAAACAATGAAACAAAATGACTGAACTCAAAACGACCTATTCGATTATTGTATAATGAGAGCTAGAGCATAATAATACCAAATTGAGGGAGATAATTTGATAAAAACTCTACTAATCAGCTATATATAGAGTGAGCAATGCTATGCTTAACCTTATTTGAGTAAATCCAATCTTATTACTTGTGTTTTCAGTTGAATAGTTTAATTTATGTTTTAGTTCCTGATCACCCCATTCTAAAAAAGTTAATCGGTTTGTGCATGGCTTGTTTGTTCAAACATAGACACTACTAGAATTCCGGAAAAAAGCGATCAAACTTTAGCGACCAAAGTTGGTCTGTCAAGAAAAGCGACCAAAGTTGGTCGCTAAATTGGCGAAAATAATAAAATAATTATTTGATATACATTAGCGACCAAGGTTGGTCGCTACTTGGTCGCTAATTTTATCAAAATATTGACCGAACTGGTCAGACTTGCTTGGTCAAAGGTATACTGAGATTAGCGACCAACGTTGGTCGCTACAGGGGGACCCACTTATATAATTATAATAATTATAATATTATTTTAAAAAAATTATAAAATATAAATAAATATAACTTAAATTAGCGACCAAAGTTGGTCGCTAATTAAGGGGTAAGCAGATAGCGACCAACTTTGGTCGCTAAAATGGGACCCAATTATAAAATTTTAATAATTATATTTTTATTTAAAAAAATTTATAAAATATAAAAAAATATAATTCAAATTTAGCGACCAAAGTTGGTCGCTTACGAAAATAGAGACCAACTTTGGTCGCTAATCTGGGACCGAGTTCTAACGTTTAACAATTATATTATTATTTTAAATATTATATAAAATATAAATAAATTTGATTTAAATTTAGCGACCAACTTTGGTCGCTAATTTAAATTTATGTATATTTAGCGACCAAAGTTGGTCTCTTTTCAGGTCAACAATGGTCAAAATTAAAAATCACTTTTGTATTTACTATCTAAATAATATAATGTAACCCGTTAACACTTTTGTAATACAAATGATGAATAGACTAAAATATACTCTAACATGCTATATATGCAGTTAAGCAGTACTACGAAGCGTGCGTGAGTGTCTATATTTAAATATATATATATATATATATATATATATATATATATAAGAACATGAAACGCTCGGAACACAGGGACAGGTTCTTTTAGGTATTGATACACTTGTAATTTGATTCATCGACTTATAACCTATATATATATTAACAATAAATTAAAATGTCTCGACTTATATCAATTAGTATGTATGTATGTATGTATGTATGTATGTATGTATGTATGTATGTATGTATGTATGTATGTATGTATGTATGTATGTATGTATGTATGTATGTATGTATATATATATATATATATATATAAGCTATATACGATATAATATTAGCTAATGCACT
Source organism: Nicotiana tabacum (assembly GCF_000715075.1). Classification (NCBI taxonomy): domain Eukaryota; kingdom Viridiplantae; phylum Streptophyta; class Magnoliopsida; order Solanales; family Solanaceae; genus Nicotiana; species Nicotiana tabacum. The sequence continues at coordinate 56,496,944 of NC_134084.1, forward strand.
AATACTTAGTGCATAGTATAGTATAGTATAGTATAGTATAGTATAGTATAGTATAGTATAGTATAGTATAGTATATATACTAAGTGTATTATATATCAAGGTATATTCGATATATATAGTATAATATAGTATATAGTATATAAGCTATATATATATATATATATATATATATATATATATATACACACACACACTATATACTCCAATATATACAGGGACGAGTTCTTTTAGGTATTAAAACGTTTCGACTTATATATATATATAAGCTATATTCGATATAATATTAGGTATGTATATATAAGAACATGAAGCGCTCGGAACACAGGGACGGGTTCTTTTAGGTATTGATACACTTGTAAATTGATTCATCGACTTATAACCTACTCATATGCATGTATATATATTAAGCTATATTCTATATATATATATATATATATATATATATATAAAAGCTATATTCGATATAATATTAGCTAATGCACTAATACTTAGTGCATAGTATAGTATAGTATATATATACTAAGTGTATTATATATACTAAGTGTACAGTATAGTGTATTATATAATATATATATATATATATATAAAAGCTATATTCGATATAATATTAGCTAATGCACTAATACTTAGTGCATAGTATAGTATAGTATAGTATAGTATAGTATAGTATAGTATAGTATAGTATAGTATAGTATAGTATAGTATAGTATAGTATAGTATATATACTAAGTGTATTATATATCGATATAATATTAGGTATGTATATATAAGAACATGAAGCGCTCGGAACACATGGACGGGTTCTTTTAGGTATTGATACACTTGTAAATTGATTCATCGACTTATAACCTACTCATATGCATGTATATATATTAACAATAAATTAAAACGTCTTGACTTATATCAATTAATATATATATATAAGCTATATTCGATATAATATTAGCTAATGCACTAATACTTAGTATTTATATATGTATATATATATATATATAGCTTAAATTGAATTAAAATCCTAAATTTATACTACATATGTACATAATTTTAAATTGAATTAAAAGTAATTTAATTTTTTTAGAAATAGCGACCAACTTTGGTCGCTATTTTGGTCAAAAAGTCAAAACTTATTTTGCTACCAAAATAGCAACCAAAGTTGGTCGCTATTTTTAATTCCAGTGTCAAAATCGGGTTTCCCCTCCCATTCTTTCAAAAAAATTCCCCAAAATCTTTCTTTTCTCTCTCACACTCAAACCCCCCCGACTCCCAGCAGCAGCGGTGCCATCCACGACCACCGACGGTAGCAGCTCCATCGCCGGCGACCTCCATTCCCAAGGTAGGTTTCTTTCTCCTTTCTTTGTTTTTTTCGAAATACAGTGATTTTGTTTAATTTATCCATGTTAGGGTTCAAAGTTATATATTATTTGTTCAACCATGTTAGGGTTCAAAGTTAATTTCTCCATATTAGGGTTTAATTTCTCCATGTTAGGGTTCAAAGTTAGCTCAACCATATTAGGGTTCAAAGTTATATATTATTTGCATTTTTTAGGGTTCTTATTAATACATTTAGTCCAAAATATTTAGTTTTACCTACTAATTTGGGGAAGAAATTGTTTGAAGAGAAGAAACCCTAAGAGTTGCACCTTTAGGATTATGTATTGGAATTTTAGTTTATAAATTAAAATTTTAGGATATGACTTGAACTTTTGTGGATATGAGTTGAACCTTTAGGATATGAATTGAACCTTTAAGAGATGAATTGAAATTTTTGGTTTATGTATTGGAAGTTTAGTTTATAAATTAAAATTTTAGGAAATGAATTGAACTTTTGTGGATATGAGTTGAACTTTTAGGATATGAATTGAACCTTTAGGATATAAGTTGGACTTTTAGTTTATGTATTGAAATTTTAGTTTATAAATTGAAATTTTAGGATATGACTTGAACTTTTGTGGATATGAGTTGAACCTTTAGGATATGAATTGAACATTTAGGATATGAATTGGACTTTTAGTTTATGTATTGGAATTTTAGTTTATAAATTGAAATTTTAGGATATGACTTGAACTTTTGTGGATATGAGTTGAACCTTTAGGATATGAATTGAACCTTTAGGATATTAGTTTATGTATTGGAATTTTAGTTTATAAATTAAAATTTTAGGATATGACTTGAACTTTTGTGGATATGAGTTGAACCTTTAGGATATGAATTGAACATTTAGGATATGAATTGGACTTTTAGTTTATATATTGGAATTTTAGTTTATAAATTGAAATTTTAGGATATGACTTGAACTTTTGTGGATATGAGTTGAACCTTTAGGATATGAATTGAACATTTAGGATATGAATTGGACTTTTAGTTTATGTATTGGAATTTTAGTTTATAAATTGAAATTTTAGGATATGACTTGAACTTTTGTGGATATGAGTTGAACCTTTAGGATATGAATTGAACCTTTAGGATATTAGTTTATGTATTGGAATTTTAGTTTATAAATTAAAATTTTAGGATATGACTTGAACTTTTGTGGATATGAGTTGAACCTTTAGGATATGAATTGAACATTTAGGATATGAATTGGACTTTTAGTTTATATATTGGAATTTTAGTTTATAAATTGAAATTTTAGGATATGACTTGAACTTTTGTGGATATGAGTTGAACCTTTAGGATATGAATTGAACCTTTAGGATATGAATTGGACTTTTAGTTTATATATTGAAATTTTAGTTTATAAATTAAAATTTTAGGATATGACTTGAACTTTTGTGGATATGAGTTGAACCTTTAGGATATGAATTGAACCTTTAGGATATTAGTTTATGTATTGGAATTTTAGTTTATAAATTGAAATTTTAGGATATGACTTGAACTTTTGTGGATATGAGTTGAACCTTTAGGATATGAATTGAACCTTTAGGATATTAGTTTATGTATTGGAATTTTAGTTTATAAATTGAAATTTTAGGATATGACTTGAACTTTTGTGGATATGAGTTGAACCTTTAGGATATGAATTGAACCTTTAGGATATTAGTTTATGTATTGGAATTTTAGTTTATAAATTAAAATTTTAGGATATGACTTGAACTTTTGTGGATATGAGTTGAACCTTTAGGATATGAATTGAACCTTTAGGATATTAGTTTATGTATTGGAATTTTAGTTTATAAATTGAAATTTTAGGATATGACTTGAACTTTTGTGGATATAAGTTGAACCTTTAGGATATGAATTAAACCTTTAGGATATTAGTTTATGTATTGGAATTTTAGTTTATAAATTGAAATTTTAGGATATGACTTGAACTTTTGTGGATCTGCGTTGAACCTTTAGGATATGAATTGAAATTTTTGGTTTATGTATTGGAATTTTAGTTTATAAATTGAAATTTTAGGATATGACTTGAACTTTTGTGGATATGAGTTGAACCTTTAGGATATGAATTGAAATTTTTGTGTATGAATTGAACTTTTAGGATATGAATTGAAATTTTTGTGTATGAATTGAACTTTTAGGATATGAATTGAGCCTTTAGGATATGAATTGAAATTTTGTGGATATGAATTGAAATTTAGGATTGCGGGAGGATTTTGTAGAAGGGGTTGATGACTTTATTAGACATGCAATGCAACTTCCACCAAGAATAACTTAGACACAGTACCTGGCATAGTGTGCCTTTAATTGTTGTTCTCATTAGCGACAATGATGATGAGAAGGCAATGACATGTGTTTCAAACTGTGATGATGTAGGTAGGAATTTAACATTTCCTAAATTGATAAAAGAAAAGGTTATAGAGGAATTCTCTACTTCATTTTCCAAGAGGAAGTAGAGAATTCCTCTATAACCTCTTCTTTTATCTGCTTAGGAAATGTTAAATTCTTACCTACACCATCACTGTTTGAAACGCATGCCATTGCCTTCTCATCATCATTGTCGCTAATGAGAACAACAATTGATCAAAGACACACCCTGTCGGGTACTGTATCCAAGTTACTCTCTGTATCTAAGTTCATCCCGAGTAATAGTACCACGAGGATAATCACCAAAGCCACCATACAACTTTATGATGCCAATGAAGTAAGATGAGTTATTCAATGAGACTCGTATTGTAAAGAAGAAGAAAGAGATTGATCCAGAAAGGTGGGTCGAGGGTCGAGCCTTGACTATACATGTAAGTTTTTACTTTTTATTAAGTATTTTGATTTACTTTTATATAAATATTGAAATACTAATTCAATAAAATTTTTCTTATAGGTTCGCTTCACAACTGATGTGGGGGAATTCATACGCAGTCAGCCACCTAATGAGTTGGGCGAGGCAATCCAACTTTCGGATGAGGATGTTTAAAGAACACTCCTTGAGTACTTTATATACTTTGAACTAGACAATAGAACCAGTTTTCGAATGGGCTTGTAATAAGCGTTAACTTAGTTTTGTTAGCTTAATTTTTAGTTCTATTGAACTTTATACTTTGTTGCTTTTTATTGTTGTTGTTGTTTATTGTTGTTGTTGTTGTTAGCATAAAATGCATGTTTTTATTGTTGTTGTTGTTGTTGGCATAAAATGCATGTTTAAGATTTTTGGTAAGCTGGGGTGGTGTAGCTGCCAAAACAGGCATTTTCTGGCAAAAATATACCAAGAAAAGCGACCAACCTTGGTCGCTATTTAACCCAGATTTCTCAAAAGCGACCAACTTTGGTCTCTATTCTATTTAAAAAAATAATAATTTCGGTAAATATAGCGACCAAAGTTAGTCGCTTATAATTAAAAAAAAAATTATTTCTTGAAGTTAGCGACCAACTATGGTCGCTTATTTTTAAAAAAAATAAAAAAATAAATAAAAAAGCGACCAATCTTGGTCTCTATTTTCCAGATTTTAAAATATAATATTTGGATTAGAGACCAAAGTTGGTCGGTTTTTTATGATTAATAATAAATAAATAAATAACGTATTTTACATTTAGAGACCAACTTTGGTCGCCAAAATTATATTATTAAAATAATAAAGCGACCAAAGTTGGTCGCTATAGTCTTTACCCGGAATATTTGGTCCTTTTACCTTAGAGACCAAAGTTGGTCGCTAATTAGCGACCAACTTTGGTCCCTAAAATAAAGGGACCAGCAATATTGCGACCAGGCATGTTTGGTCGCTTTTTGGTCGCTTTTAGGCCTATAAGCGACCAACTTTGGTCGCTTTTTGTGGTCGCTTTTTACCGGATTTCTAGTAGCGTCTCATCCTCCCCACCTGGATTCGACTTGGTCTTACCAGTATTATATTGTGACAGGCACCTTTATGTCTGATTTAAGAGTACGGTTGGGCATTACCAATTATTTTCAAGTGGTAAGAATATGAATTAGGCTTATATTAATATTAAAATATTTTGAGATCATGAAAAATAATATATATAAGTATTTCACTTGGATGGACCGTATCTATTTTACAAAAATCATCATGCTATATTTGAAATATATTACTTTCTTTGTTTCAATTTAGATGACATACTTTCCTCATTAGTCCTTTCCCAAAAGAATGACACATTTCTACAATAGAAAATATTTTAACATTAAGTTCTTTATTTTACCCATTTTACTCTTAATGCGAAGCTTTTTTAAGCACATAAATGTCATGACCCCACAAAATTTTTAATCCTCAAGTTTTTAAGACTATAAGTTTCAAAAGCCTTCTATTTTTTTTAATCTCTGTACCGAGTCAAACTAGCTCATCTAAATTGAAATGGGGGAGTATAACATTTTGCGGTATAAAGAAAATACTGGTCTTTATTAGCATATCATTTTGAGTCTTATTAAAGGTCTTTATATGTACTTTATGTCTTCCAATGAGAAGTAAATATTACTAATGTTTTGGGCATTATACTTGGCAACAATATGATTTAGATTTGTCATGAATATGACACTTGAACTATATAAAAATACTACGCATCTCATTTGATATAAGATACCTATTATTGTTATTAATGCTAAATTCCTCATTTTGGGCCGAATTCTCCCATCAATCAAAGCATTATAAAGACAGAGAGACATTAATAAACAAATGCATATTTTTGGGTATACTTTCATCTCATAACTTGTGTGAATGTACGAGGTTACATGAGTTTTTGTAGTGAATTATGCTCATTACATGCATTCTTATGTGTAGGATCAAGTTGGACGAAATGTGAGCAAAAGAAGTTGATTCGGGATAAAAAGACAAAAAGAAGAACTTCGCTCGTTCACTCTCGCGTGCACACTGGAGTGTGCACGAGCTAGCTGAGCGGAGCTTAAAAAAATAGTGGATTATGGCAAAAAGGCATGGAAATGCACGAGAGACCTAGAAGAAAAAGAAAAAGAGAAGAACTTCGCGCGTTCACTCTCTCGTGTGCATGAGAGAGTGAACGAGCTGACCTAAAAAGACTATTCTGAACTGGGCTCGTATTATTTCGCCCCATACAAATCTTATCACATATAAATAGTCCTTAAACTCACTTTAGGAGGAAATTCGACCTAAGGAGGCAAGAAAACACAAGGAGTAAGACAAATAATTCTTCTACGAGTTTTTCACTTTCTTCTTCCTATTTTCATTATTGGTTATGAATTCTAGTATCGTAGTTTTGCATACTATTATGAATAACGAATTTGTTATCTAGGATTTTGATGGAAACTTTTGTAGGATGAATTCTTGATATGTTTTGATATAATTAAATTTTTTAATTTTTCTACTTGTTCAACTACGTGCTTATTTTAGTTAATTGAAGAGCTCTCAATTAACGATGCCGATTTATTGTGTAATTCTTGAAAAAGTATATATATTTATGTGGTTGTTAAACAACGTCACTCCTAACATATATGAGAGATTAATACGGTGGGTTTAAAAGCGAGATTAGAGAATCGAAGCTTTGACGTGATCATAGTGAGTGGTGAAAAAGTGCGAGCTAGCGTAATTTGAGAAAATATGACTAGTACATTATTGTAGTTGCTCGAGAGAGAATTACAATAAGTCGAGTGCTCACGATCAGTAGAGAATAATTAGGCGAAATTATAGAAGATGTAGCGGATAGGATTCCGGCAATTGGGAAAATCATAACTCTAGACCTCCTTAATCTTGTCTCCAACCCTTAATATCTTTAGTTGTTAATTTACTTTTTTAATTTGTTAGTTGATTAGTTAGACATAAGAATCTTGATATTTATAACTTAGAAATTGTTCGAACTTGTTTTCTTAGTGATACTTTACAATTATAGCAAAATCGTAGTTCTCTGTTGGATTTGACTCCGGACTCTTAGACCGGATTATATTTGCAGTGGCCGCTTATCCTTTTTAGGACTAGAGTTTGGCATGATCAAATATTGGCACCGTTGCTGGGGAACTAACGGTGTAGTTGTAGCTGTATATATTTCTAGGTTTCAAGTTTGAACTTTTATTTTGTTTTTTTATTTTATTCTACTTTTTAATTTGAGAAACATGACATCTAGGAATTATAGGAGTTTAGGTGTTGGTCATTCTACTTTTGATCCTTATATATATTGCGAAGGAAACCACCAGTGGAAAAATTATCATAATGTTCCTGAGAGCGAGTTATGTGCACCAACTCAACCTTATTTATGGAATGTGTGTGATGTGTGTGGTGGTCAAGATGATCACTTGCATGGTTGTGATTATATTTCTTATCCTCCCCCAACCCCTTACTATGATGGTTCTGCTTTTTCTTGTGAAGTTAATAGGAACAAAAAACTTAGGGATAATTACTTAAAAGAGATCAAAGATATGTTAAAGTACCTTGTGAAACAAAATGATGAAAGACAGCTACAGATAGAAAGGCAAGAGGCAACTATTTGCAACTTAGAGGCTCAAGCGAGTCAACTGGTTGAAGCTTTTAATGCTCAACAAACCAATATTGTGGATAGTAGCCAATAAGAGCGTGAATTAAATGCAAAAAGTGGGGTGATAACGAAGAAGGTCAGAGTAGAAAACCAACAATCTATCCAACTAGAATTTGAGGATGCCCATGTTAAAGTAGTGGTACTAGAGTCAACTAAGAATATTAAAGAAGCAATTTTAGTTGACTCTAGTTTGTATCATGAAGAGGGTGTGAATAAGCCTGTAAATTTTTAGTCTAAGAGCAGTTGTCCTCACTCCAAGCATTTTTCCACATTGTGTGTAGATGATGATATAGAAATAGAGTCATCCGAGCCAATCAATGAGTTAAGGAATGCGGAATAAGGTGGCTACATTCTGACATTTTTCTTCCGAAAAATCAGGATTACACACCTCATATAAAGGCCAAAAAGTGCAGAATACTACATTGGTTACTTGGGCCACTTAGATTTTTTCCGCCACCCATGGAGCATAGCCGAAAACTTGATGCCAAATTGGGGGTCCAATTCATAAGCTCGATGTGGAAGCAAAAAGTAATTCATGTCATGCCGTGACGTTAAATCGGGCACTTGTTGGGAGGCAGCCCAACTTTACTACTTTCGTTGATTTTTTTGTTTTGTTTTTTAAACTATTTTTATTGTGTTATTTTTTAGTAGAGCTTTTGATTTTCAAGGAGCATGAGAAGCAAAGCTATTGGAAGGAAGCAAAAGAAAGCAAGATGGCTGGAACAAGTGTGGGATGCTCGCATAATCGATCAATGACTGGGAGAAGTTTAAGTACCCCATGAGCTGCTAATGCTTCGGCCTTTGGCCTACCTGAGAGTTTTTTTTACCCTTGTGTTATTTATGGTGTGCATTAGGAACAATACACAATTTTAAGTGTGTGGTGGGAGAAGATTGTCTAGGTGATTTCTTGTGCTATATTATGTATGTTAAAAAAAAGGTATGTTAAAAAAAGTAGGTAGAAATATCCCTCTTGGTTTTTCTTATGGCAACGGTTTTTTTTCAAGGGATGACTCTTTGAACCGGGCATCAATTTTTTAGGTAGAATTTTAAAAAAATTTGGACTTTTCCCGACGATGGATTTCTTAGACAGTTTTCTTAAGGGAGTAAAGTCTAAAGAAAAAAATACAAAAAGATTTTTCTTTTCTTTTTTAGAAACGATAATAGAATGAGAAAAACTTGAGTATCTGTGCTTTTTGACATGTTTTATATTGGGACTTAGAGCTATAATATTTGAATTAATTATCTTCTTCGTTTTCTATGTGCCCACATGCCTTGAGAATATATGTGACTTTCCTTTTACGCTTAAGTTCATTTGTTGACTCCTGTGATTACTTTCCATGTGTTGAGTTAATATGATGACTTTGCTTAGTTGTTTAACTTGAGTGTCGGGTCTGAACCGTCCAGAGTAAATCATGTGTATTGTGTGATGTGAGGCTTGATTACATTATGTGCTATCCTGTGTTAGTCTAGAACTTTCCCTATATGTTAATAGAAGCGAAATAAGTAAGCTTTGTGTGTCTAAGAGATGATGTAGGTAGGGGTGGGCATTCAGGCAGTTTGGATTGCATATGAAAACTTCAGTTTGGATTTTCAATTTTCAGATTGAAGAAATAACAATTCAAATCCAATCCAAATAAGTTCAGATTGGATCAGATTTTTTAACTTTGATTTCGGATTAGTTGGTTTGGATATTTTGGATTTTCGGTTTTGAGCTTATAAGTTGAGATGTTTCTTCTTTTCACACAAATGAATATCCAAATGAAGTACTCATGTTAAATTGCCGAAAAAGTTCCTCATTCTCACTGCAATCATCCAAATGAAATATTCAAGTAATGAAATTATTATCAAAAAAATACAATAGAGACATTAATACGACAACTGAGAAGTAGAAACAGTAAAACCATGGCCAAATAGAAAGTATTCTCACAGTAACTTAGTAATTAATATAGAATATATGAGATAATATCTAATGGGTACAATATTGAACTTATTACTATTGACATATAAATAATGGACTAAAAATAAAGTATAAGAATTTCGGATTTTCGGATATCTAAAAAATCGAGGTACCAAATCCAATATCCAATCCGAAATTCAAAAATTTTAAAAATTAAATCCAAAATCCAATCCGTAATCCGAAAATACAAACCAAAAATTCAAAAGATTCAAATTTTGGTTTGGATTTTGTATTTTCCCAAACTATGCCCACCCCTAGATGTAGGAGTTTATTTGATTGTCCATTGATCTAGTATGCCACCATAAATAAATTAATTCTTAGATAGCTCATTTGAGCCTATAAACCTTTTTTTTGACACCCACTTTATAGACGATTCCCTTTTTGTTCTTAATTAGATCTTTTTGAACCTTTACCCCCGAAAGCACTTTAAGTCTCTAGAAGAGTAAGGTGAGAGTTGGGGTAACTTTTGAGTGGAACCACAAAAATAAAGGTGTACATATATTTTGAAAGATAATTGGCCACACAACCCAAGTTTGGAGAGTGTTGGAAAAAATAAGAAAAAAAAATCAAATAAAATACAAAAAGAAAAATAAAAAAAATAGAAAATACACCTCCTATTCCTCTTAATCCGGGCTAGTGAATGCGCAGTCGTGCTTAAAGAAGAAGGGTTAAATTGTATATGGTTTCGTAACATTGCTTGAATTGGTCATGAAGAGTATGTATTTAAAAGTTAAGTGTAGTGTATTAAAGTGCTTAGGAGGGTTAGTCACGATACCCAAAATATCTTACATTACAACCTGGAAATACCTAATTGATCCAAGACTTCGCAAGCTTAAAATAGTAGAGACATATACTACGGGCAAGCATATGATATGACCCAGGATGCACATGAATTTCTTTGTGAGAATGAGTAAATTCTTTCGATTTGTAAGTCCTTAAATTATACGTAAATTCATAGTTGAGTGTGTAGACTAATTTCTCTCTTTGATTGTTTTGAAAGCACATGATGTACAAAGGATTGGTAAAGTTCAGGCATTTTGAGTTGACACAAGAAGTGAAACATAGTAGGAAATGTATTGGAGTCATCTTTTAATGTTAGGATGTTAGAAGAAGTCGCACATATATTTTAAAAAGTCTTGGCATGGGTCAAATTTTAAAGAAAGATGTCAGTAGTTCTTATGTTGGGTTCTAAGTGTTAGTAAAAGCCATTGTCATTAGTATGATGCTTGAGTAATTTTTGTTAAAATGTGTTTCTTGCCAATGTACTTAATTTTGAAAGATGCTCGAGGACGAGCAAGAGTTTAAGTGTGGGGTGTTTATAAACGGTGAAAAATGCATATTTTTGGGTATACTTTCATCTCATAACTTATGTTAATGTTGGAGGTTACATGCGTTTTTGTAGTGAATTATGCTCATTACATGTATTCTTATGTGTAGGAGCAAGTTGGACGAAAGGTGAGCAAAAGATGTTGATTCGGGACCAAAAGACAAAAAAAGAACTTCACTTGTTCACTCTCGTGTGCACACAAGAGTATGAACGAGTTACCTAAGGGGAGCTTGAAACAAAACCAGAGGATTATGGTAAAAAATCATGGAAGTGCACGAGAGACCTAGAAGGAAAAGAAAAAGAAAAAGAAAAAGAGAAGAACTTCGCTCGTTCACTCTCGCGTATGCACGAGAGAGTGAATGAGCTAACCTAAAAAGACTATTTTGAAGTAGGCTTGTATTATTTCGCCCCATGCAAATCCTATCACATATAAATAGTCCTTAAACTCACTTTAGGAGGAGATGGAGATTCGACCTAAGGAGGCAAGAACACACAAGGAGCAAGGCAGAGAACTCTTTTACGAGTTTTTCACTATCTTCTTCCTATTTCCATTATCGGTTATGAGTTCTAATATTGTAGTTTTGCATACTATTATGAATAACTAGTTTTTTCATCTAGGTTTTTTGTCATGACCCAAAATTCCCACCGCCGGGACCGTGATGGAGCCTAACATCTCACTTGCCAGGCAAGCCAACATTAGAGGATTCTTAAGTCAATTTCTGCCAATTTCAATAACAGGAACAATTAAGGTAAACAAAAGCTAAAACTGTTTTGCGGAATAACATAACCCATAATATTTGATGCATTTAGGATCTGGAGTCACAACTCACGAGCTACTATGAATTACTACAACTAGAGTTTGAAAGAAAGTACACAGTGTTGAAAGAAAAGAAATAGTAAAATAATAAGACTAGGAAGAGACTCCAGGGTCTACGGATGCCAGCAGATCTACCTTGGGTCTCCTGACGAAAAAGTCCAGCAGCTAACCTCCCGATCAGCTAAGGCCGGTACAAAAATTTGCACAATAAGTGTAGAGTGCAGTATCAGTACAACCGACCCTATGTACTAGTAAGTGTCGAGCCTAACTTCGACAAAGTAGTGACGAGGCTATAACAAGACACATACAAAATAAACCCGTGCAATTTAATAGTATATGTACGAAATAACAATAAATAGAAGTTAGGCGAGTAAATATCGGGAGGGGGACATGCTGAGGGGGAATATAAGATAAAAGAATCACCGCATCAATGATAAATGTAATAAACAATATGCCTTGAACCAATGCAACAATTAGATACAGTAAAGAAAAGTGCACGACATGACCCTTCGAGATTTTACTCTCAACCTCACCATGTAAATCAATAGAAACGGCATGGCATCACCCTTCGTGCATTAACACTCACGATATGGCACGACATCATCCTACATGCACTAATACTCACAATATGGCACGGTATCACCCTTCGTGCATTACACTCTCAATATGGCACGACATCACCCTTCATGCATTAACACTCTCATAACATGACATGAAATCACCCTTCGTGTATTAACACTCTCTCTTACCATAAAGCAATAAACAAATAACAACAGTGAGATAAAATAGCGAGAACAAGCCTTACTTCAACATTTGGTTCCACCATACCAACCTCAACCTTGAAATCAATATTCAATTATCACTAAGAATCCGTAAACCTGATAAGAACGATTAGTTTAACAATTTGCTAGTCTAAGCATGGATAATATGACCAAGGAAAGCAACAATTACAAGAACAAGTCCCACCTGCATGCTATAACCCGACAACAACAACAACAACAACAAACCCAGTTGGATCCCAACCTCACATATACGTTGTACCCAATATCTAAACACGCATTAAATAGACAAATAAGTCCTAATCCCTCAAGTCAAGGTTAACCACGATACTTACCTCGCTCCAACGACCAAACTCAAAGCTCAACCACAACTTTGCCTTTCAAACAAGCCTCCGAACCAATAGAATCTAGCAATTTACCAACCAAACATTTCAAATTAACTTTTTGGAACTACCTATAATTGTAAAGAATTCAATTTAGTCATTATTGAAAAAGTCAACAAAAGTCAACACCCAGGCCCGCTTGGTCCAAACCCGAAATTCGGACCAAAATCTGATTACCCATTCACCCTCGAGCCCGGTTATGTGATTTGTTTTGGAATTCAACCTCAATTTGAGGTCTAAATTCCCAATTTACCAAATCCCTAATTTATACCTGTCACACCTCCTTTTTCCGCACCCGCGGGGCGCGTAGGGAGTTTTCTCCAAATGAAGGACAGTCGAAACGGGATCTATTTATTTGTTTCAGAGTCGCCACCTGGGAATTTTAAGGCGTCCCAAGTCACCGGTTTTAATCCCTGAATCGAGGAGAATATGACTCTGTTTGTTATTCTGCGAACCAGAAATCCTGAGTAAGGAATTCTGTTAATTCGGAAGAAGGTGTTAGGCATTTCCGAATTCAGTGGTTCTAGCACGGTCGCTTAACTGTTTTTTTATTTTTTTGGCTTAATTATCTTGATTTTACTAAATACGTTTTTTATTACATGATTTTATTACCGCTGTCGTTTAGATTATTTACAAATTAAAGATTTTCTTGAAACGAAATCACGCGTACGTATATTCGCCTTATACATTTTTATAGATATAAAAAATCGTGTCACGCATACGTGTACACAATAAGATTGACCATATTATAGTTTTTATTAAAAAATCATATGTTCGAGATTTAAAATAAAATTAAGAACGTCATCACCCTTATATTTAAACAGTGAGCAGCACATCCCGGGTTATATGAAACTATTTTACATCCTCGGAGAAATCCCTTTTATTAAATATTCACTCGAAGTTGCGCGAACGCATAATCCGAATTTGCTTTTAAAAATATAATCAGGTTACGCGAACGCATCCCTAATCGCGCAAAATATTCGTAATGGTATTATGGATTTTCTACAAATTGTTTATTATATCTATACATTTTTATATGAAAATCATGAGATATTCCCATTTAAGGTGCCCTTAAATTCTTTGAAAAGAATTCACAATTTATTAAATGTTTACCGCTGATTATATTTTCACGTGTGAATTATATTCTTTTGAGCCATTCAAATTTTAGGAGTAAAAATAAACAAAGCGTGATTAAGACTAAAAATAAGCAAAGTGTGATTAAGACTACCATTTTCCTCGTAAATACAATATATATATACCCAAAAATGAATTGCATATGAAACTAAAAAATGATTTATGAAAGGAAGAGATATTTTTGAAGAATTTTTATTATTTTTATTTAATGCAAATTCTATTTCTACTTACCATTGATATAAAATGTTGCAATTCGTGCTTATACATCTCATCTCATTCTCATATACTTGTTTTTAATCTAATAGGCGAAATTATTTTAATTAATTCTGCTTATGATTGAGTTTGGGATATATATATATATATAATCAAACCAATTTGATTCTCAATCTATGTGAATTATTGCTAAACACTAACTTTCGCATTGTATAAATTCCTAGGCCCTTTGTTATTAAGAAAGAGAACAAGTCTACCTGTTGACTTAATAAAATGATATTGCCTACAATATTATTCGCCATATTTTGACATTGTGAACATAGCGGATTTTACTAATGCATCTTTCAACTATTGATTATAAACATAACCATTGTTATGCCAAAATATAGCAAATTGCAACCAACATCATCTAGCTTTAAACAACAACTAACTAACTAACAAAATAAACTAATAACGTATTTTTCCTTGATATTTCCATATTATGCTATACCTAACTAACAATATCATAAAGTGTAAATAAAGGTCAACTTTCTGCCATGTTCCCTATTTACACAATTCAAATATAACTAAACTAATGAGAGTTCGAAATGGATAACATTATTACAAAGCTTTTATACGAATTTCAAAATAAGACAATTAACTTGTAGCCATCGTGTCGAACTCACTACTGCTTAACCAACATGAAACAAAGCTGAAATTTAAACTAATGAGCTTAAACGAATAGAAGACAGTATTACAATTCAAGCTTCATTTATTTGTCATGTTGAAGCTCTTCACAACATGAGTTTAAAAGATATGTACATGGAAATGAAGGTAGAAGGAGTAAATTTCAGCAATAATAGCAGCAACAAAACACCGGCAGAATATACCAATAACACAGCAAGTCTGAACAAGACCCGTTAACCCAGATGAACAGTGACAGAAACTTGAGAAAAATTTCAGATTTAAACCGAACAATATCCACAAACAAACAACGGACAGATTCTAGAAAAATAACATTTCAGATTTCAGTTTCTTTCCTCTATCTGTTTCAGATTCCTATTTCTGATTTTTCTGTTTCTGCTTTTGTATCTGTTTCAGATTGTGTGTGTGTGTGTGTGAATGTTCTCTTTTCTATTTCTTTTTCTGTTTTCTTCCTCTCTTTCCTTTTCTTAAAAAAATCTGAGTTCTTTTCTTTTCTTCAAAATCTCAGTCCTTAAAATCTGAGTTTTTAAAATCTGTCCTTTTTCTCTTCAGTCCCAATCCCCTTTTATATACAGGACTGCCTGGACCCTTTAAAATCAGAAAAAATCCCCTCCAATAGCACTAAGGCTGTTTTTTAATAAATCAGCCACTAAAGGTACCCTTTTCCTTATTTTCAGCACTCCCATTACCCTTTGTTTCCCATTATCTCATTAAGTAATAGCCACTAACATTCCACTTCCAGCACATTAGCACTAACACTGTTTTATTCCCAAAAATGCCCTGAAATCCTACTGTTATTACTGCCCATTAATACAAAATCAGAATCTATTACAAAACAAATTTAAAAATCTGTTCAAACCTAATTATCAACCTGATTTAAAACAGCTAATACCAATTCTCTTAAGTTCTGGACTGAATCTTAACTGAGAATGTACTTTTCTAACAAAATGGTATCTAATCAACACTTGTGAAATTGAATTTAAACCTAATATCACAACAAATTATACTGAATTCAACATAACAAATTATACTGAACTTCAACTTTGAACTAAAATCAAACAAACACAGGAGCATTGTCAATATATTGACAATGCCCTGAAACTTAATATTCAGACAATAACATATACACAGCACTTATTTTGACAGATTCATATAAACCAGGATGACTTAACTGACGAGTATTAATTAAAATGATTATCTACAACATCTGTCAACAATAGTCTATAAAAATAGAAACAGATTGTTTCAATCAGTATTATCATAAACGAGAATTCATAATATAACTAATCGACGAACTTAATCGAGTCGATTACTCACATTGTAAATAATCACAACCAACAGAAACAGTTTCATATTTTGATCATATAGACGGGTATGAGACAGAATAACAATAAAAGATGGGAAAATTACACAGACTAATGAAACAAACATAAAATACACGTAGAATACACAAAAGAAATAGAAAAATACCTCTGAATCTTCAAATTTATTCAGACACAGTCTCAACTTGAATTCGAACATTTTTGAGGCTGAACAGACTTTATTCGAAGTATTCTCAGTTGAGAATACCTCGATTAAAGTCTCTTAGACCTCAATCCTTCACTTGAATCGGAAAAATTCCCAGATGGAAAATTTTTAGGGTTTCAGATTCTTGGATCTTAAATCCGAACACTTCTAGGAAGATTCGAAGGGAACCAAAGATGACACAAGGGTGAGGGAGGCCTAGGGGTCATTTGGTGTTAGTTTGGAACGAATCTGAGTGAGTTCATGTTTGGTTCGAACCGTCAAACGAAGATTCGAAGAACTCTGAGGTGATTCGAACCAAACCAACACCAGATCCATAGCCAGGGTAGTTAGGGGAAGCTACGGTGTTAATTTGGGGACCATCGGAGGTGGTTGAGTTTGGATCTGAGTTTGGCTCGAATCTTCAAATGAAGATTCGAGAACCTTCAGGAGGATTCGAGCCAAGTGGCTAACATATTTGGATAGAGGATGGTCAGGGGGTTCCGGGGTGTTAAGGTGGTGACCGGCGGCGTTGTTGCCGCCGGGTTTCAGGAGAGGGGAAGTTAGGGCGGCTAGGGTTAGGGTGTGTTTGAAGACGATGATGAACAGGAGAGGAAGGGGGGGTGTTCAGTTAGGGGGCCGGGGTAAGGATTTGGGTTTATATAGGGGTGGGGTGGATTGATAATGATCGTTAGATCAAGCAGAATGGATGGCTAGGATCTATTCACTTAACCAAACGATGTCGTTTGGTTTAAGTTGGGGGACGGGTTGAACCGGGTACTGGATCGGGTAAAGGGTTACGGGTAAAGGGGTGAGACCTCAGCCGTTGGATAGATTTAATCCAACGGCCCTTGATGAAGGATGATGAAACGCCGTCGTTTGGTTTGTTTAAATTGGACCGGACATGGGGTTGTTTGGACTGGGCTGTGGGGTTTATTTTGTTTGGGCCTAGATTTAGGTCCAGGTCCGATTTTTACTTTTACAATTTATTTTTTATTTTCTAATTTTATTCTTAATTATTAAAATCTTAATTAAAATTATAAAAACAAAAATTATCATTACAAAAATACTGATTACTTTTAACAAATATTAACACATAGACAAAACATTAATCACACAGTGAAACATTTAAAATAGAACCAATGCATATTTTTGTGATTTTATTTTTGAATCAATTATTAAATGCATAATTAAATCCTAGATATGCATGAAACATATATTTTTATTTTAATTTTGTTTAATTATAACAAAGCAAACATTTACGGACAACACAAATAATTAACAAACACCACACAAATTCTAAAAATTGCACACTAAAAGAGATTTATTTTATTTATTTTTGATTTATTTTGGAGTTGTTTTCGGGAGGCAAAAATCACGTGCTCACAATACCCAAATACCCTTAATTCCACCATGAAAACTCTAGATTTTAGGTTGAAAACTTGTGAAATGTAGTGAAAGATTGAAAGAAAATAGGTTAGAATCACTTACCAACGATTTGGGGAAGAATGAGTCTTGTAAAAATTGCATCTAAGGATTTAGGTTTTTGAAAATTTGAAGAATAAACCAAAAATCCTGTCTAAGTCATATTTTGTTCAGCTGCAGATGTCACATTTACGACCTGGGCTTCGCAAATGCGAAGCCCGCAAATGCGAGAAATCCTTCGCATTTGCAAAGACTACCACACCTCTGCAATCATCACATTTGCGATGAAAAGTTCACAAATGCAAACACTGACTGGACCGCAAATGCAAAGAATCTCCCTCCCCAGCTCCTATCGCAAATGCGGACGCTGGCCTTCCGCAAATGCAACCTCATGATCGTAATTGCGAACCTAGGCTGACCCAGGCACCCTTCTCAAATGCAAAGAAATGGCTCGCCAATGCGACACTGACAGAAGTTAGAAATGTTTGCAAATACGAACTCTGATCTCGCAAATGCGAGATCAGAGGCCAGTTCTCAGAAATTGAAGACACCAGCAAATGTTCTAAGTCCAATTCACTCTGTAGCCTACCCGAAACTCACCTGATCCCTCGGAGCTCTAAACCAACTATGTTCAGAAGTCTAAAAACATCATACGATCTTGCTCGCGCGATCAAATCGCCAAAATAACACCTAGAACTACGAATTGAACACCAAATCAAATGAAATTTTCAAGAAAACTTTGAAACTTCTATTTTCACAACTGGGCGTCCGAATCACGTCAAACCAACTCCGTTTCTCACAAAATTTCACAGTCAAGTCATAAATACGGTAGTGGACCTATACCCTGTTCTAGAACCAAAATACAAACCCGTTATACAAAAAGTCAAACATTGGTCAAAAATTGCAAATTCAATAAGCCTTTAACTTTTGAATTTCGACAAAGTCCGATATCTCGGGCCAGGGACTTCCGAATTCGATTTCGGGCATATGACCAAGTACCAAATCACGATACGGACCCATCGAGACCGTCAAAATATGAATCGGGGTCCGTTTACTAAAAATGTTGACCGAAGTCAACTCAAAAGAAGTTTTTAGGCAAAAATTCTTTTTTTATCAACTTTTAACATAAAAGCTTTCCGAAAACACGCCTGGATTGTGCACACAAATTGAAAAGGGATAAAATGAGGTTTTTAAAGCTTAAAATAGCAGAATTGAGTTCTAAAAGATAAGATGACCTTTTAGGTCATCGCATTCTCCACCTTTAAAACAATCGTTCGTCCTCGAACGGACATAGAAAAGTATGTGGACTGGTGAAAAAGTGGGGATATCTACTCTGCATGTCCGACTCGGACTCCCAAGTAGCTGTCTCAATGGTCTGACCTCTTTACTGCACTCGAACTGAAGGAAAACTCTTTGATCTCAACTGACGAACCTGTCGGGCTAGAATAGCCACTAGCTCCTCCTCATTAATCAAATCCTTGTCCAACTGGACAGTGCTAAAATCTAACACGTGGGATGGATTGCCGCAATACTTCTGGAGCATGGACACATAGAACACTGGGTGAATTGCTGACAAACTAGGTGGCAATACGAGCTTGTAAGCCACCTTACCCACTCTCTGAAGAATCTCAAAAGACTTGATGTACCTATGGCTCAACTTGCCCTTCTTTCCAAATCTTATTACACCCTTCTTAGGTGACACACGGAGCAACACTCTCTCTCCGACCATGAATGCAACATCACAAACCTTACGGTCGGCATAACTCTTCTTCTTTGACTAAGCTGTGCGAAGTCTATCCTGAATAATCTTGACCTTATCTAAGGCATCCTGTACCTAATCTGTGCCCAATAACCGAGCCTCCCCCGGCTCTAATATTCCAACTGGCAATCGGTACCGCCTACCATATAATGCCTCATTAGGAGCCATCTGAATGCTTGACTGGTAGCTGTTGTTGTAGGAAAACTCCGCGAGCGGCAAGAACTGATCCCAGGAGACTCCGAAGTCTATAACACAAGCACGGAGCATATCCTCCAATATCTGAATAGTGGGATCGGACTGTCAATTCGTCTGAGGATGAAATGGTGTGCTCAACTCAACCTGCATGCCCACTTCACGCTGTACAACCCTCAAGAAGTGCGAGGTGAACTATGTACCTCGATTAGAAATGATAGACACGGGCACACAATGAAGACGAACGATCTCACGGATATAAATCTCTGCCAACTGCTCTGAAGAATAGGTAACTGCTACATGAATGAAATGCGCTGACTTGGTCAGCCTATCCACAATGACCCAAGCTGCATCAAACTTCCTCTGAGTCCGTGGGAGTCCAACAACGAAATCCATAGTGATACGCTCCCACTTCCACTCAAGAATCTCTATCTTCTGAAGCAAACCACCAGGTCTCTGATGCTCGTACTTTGCTTGCCAACAATTTAGACACCGAGCTACATATGCAACTATGTTCTTCTTCATCCTCCTCCACCAATAATGCTTCCGCAGGTCCTGATACATCTTGGTGGAACCCGGATGAATAGGATACCGGGAACTGTGGGCATCCTCTAGAATCAACTCACGAAGTCCATCCACATTAGGCACACAAACATGACCCTGCATCCTCAAAACTCCATTGTCTCCAACCATAACCTGCTTGTTATCACTGTGCCGCACTATGTCCCTAAGTACAAACAAATGAGGGTCATCATACTGACGCTTCCTGGTGTGCTTAAATAAGAAAGACCGAGCGACTGTACAAGTTAGAACACGACTGGGCTCAAAAATATCCAAACTCACGAACTGATTGGCTAAAGCCTGAACATCTAATGCAAGTGGTCTATCACTGATTGGAATGTACGCAAGGCTGCTCATACTTACTGACTTTCTACTCAAAGCATTGGCCACCACATTGGCCGTCCTAGGGTGATACAAGATGGTGATATCATAGTCCTTCAATAGCTCCAACCACCTCTTCTCCCTCAAATTGAGCTCCTTTTGCATGAACAAATACTGCAAACTCCGATGATCTGTGAATACCTCACACAACACGCCATAAAGATAATGCCTCCAAATCTTCAGTGCATGAACAATGGCTGCCAACTCTAAGTCATGAATATGTTAATTCTTCTCGTGAACCTTCAGCTGCCACGATGCATATGCAAACACCATACCATCCTGCATCAATACCGCACCAAGTCCAACACGAGATGCATCACAATAAACCGTATAAGGTCCTGAACTAGTGGGCAAGACTAACATCGATGTTGTAGTCAAAACAGTCTTGAGCTTCTGAAAGCTCGCCTCACACTCCTCTGACCATCTGAACGGGGCACCCTTCTGGGTCAACCTGGTCAATAGGGCTGCTATAGATGAGAACCCTTCCACAAACTGACGGTAAGAACCCGCCAATCCCAAGAAACTCCGGATCTCTAAAGCTAAAGTGGGTCTAGTCCAGTTTTGAACTGCCTCAATCTTCTTAGAATCCACCTGAATACCCTTTGCCGACACAACGTACCCTAAGAAAGCGACTGATCTTAACAAAAACTCACATTTTGAAAACTTAGCATATAATTGGCTGGCTCTCAGAGTCTGAAGAATGATCCGAAGATGCTGCTCATGCTCCTCTCTACTGCGGGAGTAGATCAAGATATCATCAATAAACACAATCACAAAGGAATCCAAATAGGGCTTGAACACCCGGTTCATTAAATCCATAAATGCTGCTAGGGCATTTATCAACCCAAATGACATCACTAGAAACTCATAATGCCCATACCGAGTCTAAAAAGCTATCTTAGGAACATATGATGCCCTAATCCTCAACTGATAGTATCCAGACCTCAAATCGATCTTTGAAAACACCTTAGCACCCTGAAGTTGATCAAATAAGTCACCAATCCTTGGCAATGGATACTTGTTCTTGATGATGACTTTATTCAATTGTTGGTAATCTATGCACATCCTTATCGATCCATCCTTCTTCTTCACAAACAACAAAGACGCACCCCAGAGCAAGACACTAGGTCTAATGAAGCCCTTATCAAGCAAATATTGCAATTGCTCCTTCAATCTTTTCAACTTTGGCGGGGCCATACAATATGTCAAAATAGAAATGGGCTGAGTGCCTGTAGCCAAATCAATACAAAAGTCGATATCTCCATAGGGCGGCATCCCCGGCAGGTCTGCAGGAAACACCTTTGGAAACTCACGAACAACCGGTACTGAATCTATGGAAGGAACCTCCGCACTAGAATTGCGGACATAAGCCAAATAAGCTAGACACCCCTTCTCGACTATATGTTGAGCCTTCACATAAGAGATAAACTTGCTGGTAGAATGGCCAGGAGTCCCTCTCCACTCTAATAGAGGCAACCCCGGCAAGGCTAAGGTCATCGTCTTGGCATGGCAATCCAATATAGCATGATAAGGTGACAACCAATCCATACTCAAAATTACATCAAAATCAACCATACTGAGAAGTAGGAGATCTACATGAGTCTCAAGACTCCCAATGGTAACCACACACAAACAATAAACACGATCTACAATAATAGAATCACCTACGGGTGTGGACACACACAGAGAAGCACTCAAAGAATCATAAGGCACAACCAAATATGAAGCAAAATAGGATGACACGTAGGAATAAGTAGAACCCAGATCAAATAGAACTGAGGCATCTCTATTGTAAACTGAAACCATACCTGTGATAACCACGTCAGATGACTCAGCCTTAGGCCTGGCTGGAAAGGCATAACATCTGGGCTGGGCCCCACCACTCTTAACTACATCTCGAGGACAGGCCCTAGCTGACTGACCTCCACCTCTAGCGGCCTGACCTCCACCTCTAATAACCTGACCTCCACCTCTAGATTCTTAACCCCTACCCCTAGCTGGCTGAGAGGGCGGTGAAGCACTTGGTGCCGGGACCATGGCACGAGAACCCTGATGCTGAGAACCACTCTATGCTCTAGGGAAAAATCTAGCAATATGCCTCGGCTGCTAAGACTGCTGACTCTGAAACTAACCCTGTCGGCCCGAGTAACCACCCTAAAAACTCTGGAGTGGAGGTGCACTAATAGGAGATACTAGTGCAATGTAGGCTAGCTGATCGGAATAAGGCATATGAGAGCCACATCCACCTGAAGCACCGTGGGATGCCTGGAGTGCTGAATGAAATGGCCTGGGAGTATGGCCTCTACCAAAAGTACCCCTTCCTCCAGATGAAGCACCACTGAATGCACCAGAATGACGAGGTCTCTTGTCAGACCTCTGATCTCCCCCCTGTGCTAGAACTATCTTGACTCGCCTGGTGATATTGCCAGCCGCCTGAAAAGAAATCTCACTCCTAGTCTCCTTGGCCATCTACAACTTGATAGGTTTAGCAAGTCCCTCAATAAACCTCCTCACCCCCTCTCTCTTTCTCTAGGTAGGAATCAGAAGAATAGCATGACATGCTAAATCTACAAATCGGGTCTTGTACGGAGTGATAGACATAGTACCCTGCTGAAGACGCTCGAACTTCCTCCAATAGTTATCTCTCAATGTGACAGGAATGAACTTCTCAAGAAATATCTAAGAGAACCAGTCCCAAGTAAGTGCAGGCGACCTAGGTGCTCTGGTCGATACAAAGTCCTTCCACCATCTCTTCGTAGAACCCATCATCTAGAACACAGCAAAATCGACCCCATTGGTCTTAACTATCCCCATGTTCCGCAACACCTCATGGCAGCGGTCAAGGTAATCCTGTGGGTCCTCAGAAAGTGCACCACTGAAGTGAAATGGGAAAATCTTGGTAAACTTGTCCAATCTCAATAAGCCCTTATAAGACATAGTTGGTCCATCACCGGCCTGCGCTGCAACTACCGGCTAAACTATCCTAATGGGCTGAGCTATTGGAGTCTGAAATTGGGGAGCCATCTACTCTGGAGTGTAGGTAGCGGGAGTTTACGCTCCTCCCCCTGCCTAAGAGACGGCTGGTGCCATAGGGAATGTGCCGGCCTGTGCCACACTCTCTATAAGGCCCACTAAACGAACCAAAACACCCTGAAGTACTGAGGTGGCAATAATCCCCTCAGGGACTTGATCTGGTCCAGCTGATACAGTCTCGACTGGAACCTCCTCATTGAACTCTACCTGAGGCTCTACTGCTAGTGCTGTTGCTCGAGCTCTAGGCTGAGCTCTGCCCCTGCCTCGGCCTCTAGCAAGACCTCGGCCTCGACTTCTGCCCCTCCTAGGAGCTGCCACTAGAGGCTCTGGCTACTGCTCGGCTGAAGATGTAGTACGTGTTGTCGCCATCTGTCAGAGAACAAGAGTAGAAGAGTTCAATTAGCAATGAGAGATTAAAATCTCACGAAAGAGAAGAATAATAGTGAAATTTGTTCATAAACTTCATAGTCTCTGGAAGATAAGTACATACGTCTCCGTACTGATCCTCTAGACTCTACAAAGCCTACTCTTGAATTGTGAGGCCTAGGCAAGCTAGTGCTCAGATACCAACTTGTCACGACCCGAAATTCCCACGTCAGGATCGTGTGTCATGACCCAAATCGATGGGCCACGACGGGCACCTGGTACCTTACTCGACCGAGTACCAATGTAACGTATCTTTCTCATTACATCATAATATACATGTGACATACGGGCCTAGTAGGCCAACATAATCATTTATAAACACAAACATAGGATGACAAGGCCGTACAATATTTCACATATACGACATATGTCTACAAGCCTCTAAGAGTACATAAAGGTCGAGATAGAGTCCCGCCATACCAAACAATACACGTCTAAATTATACTAACCAAACAAGCAACTCCGAACCAAATGGAGCGCACCAACATCTTCCGCTGAGCTGATAGCCTACTTGGAGGGCTCTGTCTATTGGGACTTGCGAGCATAAAACGTAGCGTCCCCAGGAAAAAGGGACGTTAGTACGAATAATGTACCGAATATGTAAGACACAAGTACATAAGAGACATAGAGGAAATATAGAGTACATGACTCAACCTACAAGTCTAAATAACTTTGTAAATCATAAATTACTTTTAGCGTCGTGCATATGTGTATGAATGTCATGTCGTGCATAGGTACATGTTTCATAACATCATTAGCCTCTGAGGGCATCCCATCATATCATATCAGGCCACTGTGGGAAAAATAATCATCGTATACCAGTTGATCAGGTGGTGGTGCGTATATAATGCCATAACCTTTCCCATATCCCATATACATTTATATACATACATATATACGCTTATATAACGCCATTTGAATACATACATATATATGCATATATAACACCGTTTGAATCATATTTTAGCCACTGTGGGAAATATCATCATCATATACCGGCTGATCAGGTGGTGGTGCGTATATAATGCCGTAACCTTTTCCCATATACCATATATATATTTACATATATACGCGTATATAACGTCATCTGGTCATGGGTCAATGCACATGTATAAATGAGTGAAATGCATGAAAAATACGTAATAATCCCAATATTTCTTCCGGATAAACATTTTCAACTGTGAATTATTCTGAGACCCATGAATATAAGATAATATATTATGACATATGGAAATTTAAGAACATAGATATCTCTAGTACTTCTATGAATATAGTCATTTATGGAATTTGTGCATTTGCAAGTTTCGTTCGTATCGTATGGATCATGCCATAAAAATAGAAGGGATAGCCTTAAAATACCTGCTCCTGGAATTATTTGAACAAATCTGCTTCTGCGAAATATGGACGAAACTTAAACTTGGACAAACTCAAATTTCGGACAACTACTCTACCCTTAACGTTTTTCATAAAGGAATTTGGTTAAGGGGTGAATTGTTGTGACATTCTTGCAACCTTCACGTTCTTGGTCATTTAACAGAATGTTAAAGTTGCTCCTTGGTATTGAAAATGAGATGTTTTATCTCTTTTAGATTGAATAAGCTTTCTACAAAGTCTTGATAAGACTTTTTAAGCCTTTGACACATGGTAAAGGTGATAAATGAATCACCTTAAATAGGGGGGGGGGGCTGCTGCCACGCATGTACTTGGGAAGATAATTTTATTAATTTATCCACTTATTAGTTAACCGGGTAATATTTCATTATCCGGTAATTAATCTATTACCCGCATAATTTAAGAATTATCATAAATTACTTAAAATTCTATTTATTTTCAAAATATTTCATATATACTTTATATATTATACTACCATGGTCATATGGTACCTTGCATGGTACTAGTTCATAATTATCGGGCATTATCGTTCGACTCGTATTTTATTCTAAATTGACCACTTTCAACGAAACTTGTTTTCTTTAATCCGTGTACCATTTTATTTTCATAACACTTATTTATTGCTTGCTATAAATAGCGTAAGTACGTTAACGTCAAGATGATCTCATCCCCCGGCCTTACATCGGTTAACTGAAAACGAAATTTTAACGTACAATACTTCAGGGTGCAATATCGTCGTAACTTAACACTACGAAACGTGATATCACCGTAATGTAATACTACGGGACGTGACATCTCACTTCCAGGATCTCATTAATTTATTTATGGCGTATTTTCATGTACGAAAATATGGGGTGGAACATCATTCCCCCGTTCGTCCTCGAATGTTGACTGATGTGTTTATCGTTCTCATATCCCATAGCTCTTGCGAATACTTTAGTAGTCCTCTTGTCATCTAGGCAACTATTCTGTGAATAAGTCCAAAGGTCAGGGCATTCCCCCTTTAGGCCTCTTTCCCACGCCATGACTTGTGATCGAATTCCTTCCAATCTCGTAACTGCTGCTACCTTCCATTATGTAGTTTCTACGACACTGACCTTGTAAGTGTGCCTATGCGACTCTCTTCTCCTTTTTCCTCTAGCTTTTAGCCAATCCTGAAGTTCTTCGCTTGGTATTTTGTCGAACTTACGAATACTGCTATATCTTATTTTATAGACCTGGTTATCCATTCGTATGACTTTACTGCATCTACATAGGTCATACTATACCATAACACTTACCTCGATTTCTCGTTACTGAGGTCTGCTACAAAATCTCAAGTTACTTTCATTGCTTATCTCGTACGTATAAATCTATGTCCTCTAATGCCTCCACATTACTATTCATCTTTAAGAATGACGACCTAATCTCCTCTCATACTTTATAACTTTTATCCATCCATCGTTGATTCACCTCAATTTTGATCCATAATCCACCCCTGATAACTTAACCTTTTATGTAATATTGCAACTAGGATTCACGTTTTATCAGGGAACATCTGAAATGATTAGATTGATCCACTTGGGGAGATACCCTGCTTTCATAACCATATCCCACGACATCCCAATGTGATTCACCTTGCGTGAGTATTTTAATCCTGTCCAATTCATGAGATCCCTTTCTTTTATCCGTCAGATCATTACTTAATTGAAGGCCCAATAATAATTACCCCTCATTCTACTAACAGGGTAGCATTCCATTTCTTCTGAATGTTATTAGTCTTAGACTCTTTTGAGTTTATTCAGGCTATAATGAACTTTCTATAACTTAGAGAAACCATTAGCTCTCTTGTTTTCATTGACTTAATCCTGAGGACTTATCCATTCTCGTCGCTTTTTCACTTGCCTTTCCTCATTCTTACTCATGTTTTCTCAAAACTTTGTCGCTCTACCATACTTAAGCTTGCGGCCTGTAAATATCCATTTATAATACTCGCAAATTTCCTTCAACTTGCTTGCACCATAGATTTCCTTATGTTATTCTGGAACGTCAATCGATACATCACATTGTCTCCAACTCTTCTATACTCTCTTACCTAGATCTCTTAGTACTTAGAAACCATAGGTTGGAAGACATGTCGCTGATGATGCCGCTATAATTCCCGATTATTGGATCCCCATGCTTATAACCTTCTATCCGATGTATGGACTATTCATAACTTTCTGCATTTGAGTATCTCGTACGTTGTTCACTTTTACCTTACTTACTTAAAATCTCGTATCATATCTTTTATCTCCTTCATAACCTCTCTTACACCTAGGTGTAATTCACGTCCATAACATTGAAGCTCTATTATAATACTCGCACCTTTGGTACATACATAATCCGGTGGGAGCTTCATACTGACTTCTTATGAGACTGGTACTTCTTGTAACTGGCTTCCTTGTAGAGCCATTATAGATTATGGTTGTTGTGTTATTTCTCTTGAACATCTGATATTAAGAGTGATTCTGTCATGTTCTCAAGCACAACTTCTCTAATTTTTCTAGGTCCAATAATCAGACTACTGATTTACTTGGGTGATGTAATTCTTTAGTTTCCTCCTCCTTCTGATCAGCCTTTACATAGGCTTAAGCTATCTTTCTATCTGTGGCTCATGGTATCAGTTATTACCTTAGCCTTTCATGGGCGTTATGGAATATCCATGATACAATCTTTTAACAATTCAATCATTTGTCTATGCCATGTACTCAATTCTTCTTTTTAACTTATACCAGAGTCTTCTATGGATGTATGATTTCCAACAAATATAATGCTCCAAAATCTTGAGTGTGTCCATAACGTACTAACTCTGGATCATTGATCGAATAATTCCTTCCTTTCCATCTCAGCTCTCTTAAAACGTATGCAATTACTTTTCCTGATCTTTTTGTCCCCTTGTTGTGTCTATACTTAGTTTATCATAGTGCCTATACTTGCCATAGTTTTCATACAACTCATATGATCTCGAATATTACTTTTAATTCTTACTTCCCGTCATTAGCGACGGTAGGTGTCATTTTCCTTCGGAATGCTTACAATGTTATTGCGAGATTGTTATTACACGACCATTTCTTCTTTAGGTCATTGTGCTTAGGTTGAAACCTTCTTTCTTATCTCCTCAGATAGTCTTTTGTTGTAGTACTTAGGGAGAACCCTTGACTCTCCTAAAGCCATGAGCTTATTACAGACCTTTTTTGATGTCCTTACTTACCTATAATCATCCGTAGTTGCTTACTTTCATGCCCTTGTGCTTGTATGGTTGCTTCTGAATTGATATTTTGACTGCCTTCCCAGTGACACTTTCTTTTATGCCCGTAATACTCATACAGTACCTTTAACTACCCCAACTCCTGTTTGAATATGTCTCAAGTATTATAATGATATTCTTTGAGGCTAAATTCTCCATGTTGGGATCTACTATATTTATCTTATATGATCTGATGACTCGTCTGTAACCCCGTGTTTAGTCATAACTGGGATTTTTCCTGACCAATTACTAACTACTCGTTGGCCCATTATCATGTCAACGTTCCTAGTAATCTTTCTTGGGTTATTTCCTTTGTCTTAACTTACGATCTCGCACTGGCTCCTTATTTATTAATAACAGCTCAGGAAGGAACCTTTACTTCCTCTCCTTGACATCATGCTTGCACAATATTCTTGAATCGTAGCATATCTGTAAGATTTGGATAAGTGTCATCTCATTCCTCTTTCATTTATCGCATTCTTCCTTTATCATTTCATAGTCACTAGAACCACTTAATTTTGACTTAATGTCACATCACTCCATATTCCTCCCTTTAGGGGTGTACTAAGACTTGGAGCTATGACGACCTGCCTATAGATGTTTTTCCTCTTCATCTTTGGCATCCTTTATTATCAATGACCCTTACTCACCTTACAGTAATCCTTTTGTACCAGGGATAACAAAATCCCTCGCTCGTGATGGTGACACTTAGTGTAATTGGCACATATAGTCTCTTAAGCTTAACTTTTCTCACATTGCTTGCTTTAGAGAAGCATCTCCCTGAATGACCATTCTCTAAATTCATCATGGATCTTTTTCTGCTATCCATTCTATTATTGCCAGAATATAATCTGCAATTCTCATGATGCTGACTATCATAAAATCACTCAGTTCCTTATTCATGTTTAATTTATCTCATTCACCAGTCCATACTGGTTCTATTACTCTGGGGTCTAACTTTTCCTCTTGGTAATCACGCTAGAGTTGCAAATTTATTTCTTGAAATAAGGATATGATTGTATGGCCTATACTCTTTTGTTGTCCTAAGGCCTGTCACTTCTCGCTTCTTCCTTCACTTGACTATAGATTTTGTAATATTCTACCGTTGTCATCCATGTATCGCATCTCACTCATAATTCTTCCTTATCTCTCTTCTCATTACTCTGCTAATATTTCTGCCTATCACTTTCTTTTGAAAACTTCAACATGACATTCTTTCGCTTTTAGCTCCCCTTGCTTTATCCATTGGTTCTTCGGGTTACCAAGCATTCTCGTTCTACTAGGGATGGGAGCCATACTAAGGTACTATTTATCCCTTTAAGGCTTCAGTGCCTATCTTTGTAGTACTCATATCTAACTGTACTATTTAGATTGCACCATCTGGGTTTCTCATAGAGAGATTTATTAGCAGATTTGCAATATTCTCCGGAAATGTCAGCTGACGCAAACGATTCATCCAACATATCTTCTTATACTACTTATGTTATCCCCATAGGGCATATCTAGAATGGGTGCGGCCAACTGTATATACATGTGTTACTATTGAATATAACTAAAAAAGCTTATGTTCCTTTGCCTCAATTATAAATGTTGTTAATCTTCATTAATTGGGCGCCTCATACCTTTCTTCATCTTGCTTCTTTTGCTTGTTGAAACTTGTATTTATCTTCTTAATCTCTTATTATCCTTCACCATAAAGATGGATAGACATTCTTGCCTTAAGGCTTCTTATCAGGAAGCTTACACCCTTTAGTACACCCATGATATGCTAAAGACCTCACATTTACTTATCGTAGGCATCATACAAAAATCCAATTCCTCTGACTCAACTCTTTCTCAACTATCTATCTTTCCAACCTCCTTTCCAGATGTAGGTATTGTCTTATTACGAATAGAAGTTCAGGACTTGAATTCTTATAAGTGAGCTCTACCACACGATCTAGAGTAAGAAGAAAGAGTGACAATCCTAAATGCCCTGTAGCCTCCTGCTTATAAGTGTGGTGCACGACACACCCATAAACAAGACTCTACTAGACACGGCTTGTAGACTCCCTAGGACAAAACTGCTCTGATACCACTTTTATCATGACCCAAACCGATGGGCCACAACTGGCACTCAGTACCTTACTCGACCGAGTACCAACTTAACGTATCTTTCTTATTACATCATAATATACACATGACATACGGGCCTAGTAGGCCAACATAATCATTTATAAACTGAAACATATGCCGATAAGGCCGTACAATCTTTCATGTATACGACATATGTTTACAAGCCTCTAAGAGTACATAAAGGTCGGGATAGAGTCCCGCCATACCAAACAATACACGTCTAAATTATACTAACCAAACAAACAGCTCCGAAGCAAATGGAGCGCACCAACATCTTCCGCTGAGAAGATAGCCAACTTGGAGGGCTCTCGACCTGTCTATCGGGACCTGCGGGCATGAAATGCAGCGTCCCCAGGCAAAAGGGACGTCAGTACGAATAATGTACCGAGTATGTAAGGCACAAGTACATAAGATACACAGAAGAAATATAGAGTACCTGATTCAACCTGCAAGTCTGAATAACTTTGTAAATCATAAATTACTTTTAGCATCGTGCATATGCGTATGAATGTCATGTCGTGCATAGGTACATGTTTCATAACATCATCAGCCTCTGAGGGCATCCCATCATATCATATCGGCCACTGTGGGCAAAATCATCATCGTATACCAGCTGATCAGGTGGTGGTGCGTATATAACACCATAACCTTTCCCATATCCCATATACATTTAGATACATACATATATATGCATATATAACGCCATTTGTATACATACACATATACGCGTATATAATGCCGTTTGAATCATATTTTAGCCACTGTGGGCAATATCATCATCATATACTAGCTGATCAGGTGGTGGTGCGTATATAACACCGTAACCTTTTCCCATATACCATATATATATTTACATATATACGCGTATATAACGTCATCTGGTCATGGGTCAATGCACATGTATAAATGAGTGAAATGCATGAAAAATA
Source organism: Nicotiana tabacum (assembly GCF_000715075.1). NCBI lineage: Eukaryota > Viridiplantae > Streptophyta > Magnoliopsida > Solanales > Solanaceae > Nicotiana > Nicotiana tabacum. Next base: position 56,529,106 of record NC_134084.1, read on the forward strand.
CGTAATAATCCCAATATTTCTTCCGGATAAACATTTTCAACTGTGAATTATTCTGAGACCCATGAATATAAGATAATATATTATGACATATGGAAATTTAAGAACATAGATATCTCTAGTACTTCTATGAATATAGTCATTTATGGAATTTGTGCATTTGCAAGTTTCGTTCGTATCGTATGGATCATGCCATAAGAATAGAAGGGATAGCCTTAAAATACCTACTCCTGGAATTATTTGAACAAATCTGCTTCTGCGAAATATGGACGAAACTTAAACTTGGACAAACTCAAATTTCGGACAACTACTCTGCCCTTAACGTTTTTCAGAAAGGAATTTGGTTAAGGGGTGAATTGTTGTGACATTCTTGCCACCTTCACGTTTTTGCTCATTAACAAAATGTTAAAGTTGTTCCTTGGTCTTGAAAATGAGATGTTTTATCTCTTTTAGATTGAATAAGCTTTCTACGAATTCTTGATAAGACTTTTTTAAGCCTTTGACACATGGTAAAGGTGATAGATGAATCACCTTAATAAGGGGGGGGCTGCTGCGCTGCCACGCATGTACTTGGGAAGATAATTTTATTAATTTATCCACTTATTAGTTAACCGAGTAATATTTCATTATCCGGTAATTAATCTATTACCCGCATAATTTAAGAATTATCATAAATTACTTAAAATTCTATTTATTTTCAAAATATTTCATGTATACTTTATATATTATACTACCATGGTCATATGGTACCTTGCATGTTACTAGTTCATAATTATCGGGTATTATCGCTCGACTCGTATTTTATTCTAAATTGACCACTTTCAACGAAACTTGTTTTCTTTAATCCGTGTACCCTCTTATTCTTCATAACACTTATTTATTGCTTGCTATAAATAGCGTAAGTACGTTAACGTCAAGATGATCTCATCCTCGGGTCTTACTCGGTTAACTGAAAATGAAATTTTAACGTACAATACTTCAGGGTGCAATATCGTCGTAACTTAATACTGCGAAACGTGATATCACCATAATATAATACTATGGGACGTGACATCTCACTTCCGGGCTCTCATTAATTTATTTATGGCGTATTTTCATGTATGAAAATATGGGGTGTAACACCGTGATGGCTCCTAACATTTCACTTGCCAGGCAAGCCAACGTTAGAGTATTATTAAGTCAATTTCAGCCAATTTCAATAATAGGAACAATTAAGCTAAACAAAAGCTAAAACTATTATGCGAAATAACATAACCCATAATATTTGATACCTTTTGGATCTGGAGTCACAACTCATGAGTTACTATGGTTTACTACAACTAGAGTCTGAAAGAAAGTACACTGTTCTGAAAGAAAAAAAATAGTAAAATAATAGGACTAGGAAGAGACTCCAAGGTCTGCAGAAGCCAGTAGATCAAGCTTAGGTCTCCTGACGAACAAGTCCAGCTGCTAACTCCCGATCAGCTTGGGTTGGTACCAAAATCTGCACAATAAGTGCAAAGTGTAGTATCAGTACAACCAACTCCATGTACTGGTAAGTGTCGAGCCTAACCTTGACGAAGTAGTGACGAGGCTATGATAAGACACATACATAATAAACCTGTGCAATTTAACAGTATATGTACGAAATAACAACAAATAGAAATTGGACAAGTAAATATCGGGAGGGGACATATTGAGAGGGAATACAAGATAAGAGAATCACCGCAACAATGATAACTCTAATAACTAATATGCCTTGAACCAATGAAAACAATTAAACACAGTAAAGAAAAGTGCACGGCATCACACTTCGTGCTTTTACTCTCAACCCACCATGTAAATCAATAGAAACGGCACGCCATCACCGTTTGAGCATTAACACTCACGATATGGCACGACATCACCCTTCGTGCATACTTATAATATGGCACGACATCACCCTTCGTGCATTAACACTCTCAATATGGCACGACATCACCCTTCATGCATTAACACTCTTATAACATGGCACGACATCACCCTTCGTGCATTAACACTCTTTCTTACCATAAAGTAATAAACAAATAACAACAGAGAGATAAAAAACGAGAACAAGCCTTACTTCAACATTTGGTTCCACCATACCAACCTCAACCTTGAAATCAATATTCAATTAACACCAAGAATCCATAAACATGATAAGAACGATTAGTTTAACAATTTGCTAGTCTAAGCATGGATAATATGACCAAGGAAAGCAACAATTACAAGAACAAGTCCCACCCGCATGCTATATAACCCGACAACAAAGCATAAGTACTGGTAACCTCACATATGCATTGTACCCAACATCTAAACACGTAGAAAATAGACAAATAAGTCTGTGTACGGTGAAAATCGGGGGACCGATTTCCCCCTGACATAATGCTTCGGATAATACGGGATCTCGGGTCGGTCGCTTCCCTCAAAACCCGTCGATGCCCTGCCAAGAATAAACATCGGCTGAGACCCCGACGAGCCCAGTAATTTCCCGAGGAATGCACCCGGGGTCGATCAGATCTATCCAAGCGGCTCGACGCCAGCCCTTTTACGACGTAAAACTAACGGGCTGTCACATCTCATTCCTTTTTTTCATGTTAAGTATTTTTGTACTAAGTTTGGGCGCCCCCTTTCTATAAAAAGTGGGTCACCAACACCTTGTATGCAGAGCTCCAACGATCCTATTCAAGTGCAATAATATCTTCTCTCCCTCTCTTCTCTAAAAATAGCTTATTCCCCTTGGCTCAAAGTTATTTGCCTCCAATCATTCTTCTTATCACTTGGTATTGGCCCGAGACCGCCCCCGTATTCATTTCTTCTTAATTTATTCTTCATTCTATAGCTTAGGATTAGCCGAAAAGAGCACTATCTAATTGCATCTTTAACTGTTATCCCATCCCTGACTGTCCCTAATAGTCCGAGATCGATATCAACGCCGACCTTGAAGGTCTTATCGACCATCCCTGAGCTTGGCCAATAGGCCCCTTTGGTTAGATTACTGCCTCGCCTTAACTCATATTTTATCTTTATATTTTACACTCTTAGCATTAACTGCTTTAATAACTAGCTTGGGAATAGATCACGTATTTTTAGAGTCCCATTTATAAATTTAATTGTTGTTACCATTTTCGCGGTAAATAGTTTGGCGCCCACCGTAGGGCTAAAAATAATGTGATTATTTTCTTGTTGGTTTCGTCACACAAATGCACATTATCTTTCACACTTTTTCTTGTCCAAGATCCTTTGATTTCAGGCCAAAATGTCCGGCTCGGTAAACGAAGTTGAGAACGACAACCTCGAAAATCATGGGGAAAATGGCGTGGCTATCCCAGCCGCTGGAGCACCTCCGCGAAATCCTGGTATCGCTCCCGCACCGATCCTAGCAGACGAAGATTCACAGGACGCACAACAAGTCGACGAAACTTCTCACACCGACAGGAGCGTACGACACAGCGACCAACAGGAAGCACAAAAAACCCCAGCCCGGGAAGAACAAGAAGTTAATTTTCATGTTATTTTTGAGTTGTTATAGACACAACAACTGGCCATCGCTCAGCTATAAAGCCACCCAAGAACCCATGCACAGCGGCACCAGAGACGGCTCTTCCTACCCAGCGAGTACTCGAAAGGTCGAGAAACAACGGATCAGTGGATGATCCTACCATCGTGAAAATGCTCGAAGACCTCACCAAAATGATCGAATCAGGTGAGAAAATGATTGCAGCCAACAATAAATAAGTCGAGACCTACAACTCAAGGGTCGACTAGATCCCAGGTGCGCCCCCAGTCCTCAAAGGTCTGGATTCAAAGAAGTTCATTCAAAGGCTGTTCCCCGAGGAAGCGGCCCCAAAACCCCTCCAAAAAAAGTTCAGAATGTTGAAACTCCCTAGGCGATAGGTTCGATCCCATCTTGTTGAGAAAGTTTGAAGAAACTCTTTCGAGAGGAACCATGACGCAACGCCATTGCCTGGCACCTGACCTCACAGACTCGCTTCTATACCAGCATGGTCCCCCATGAAATCGCATGCTAGTGCCACCAAAGCAGCACCGAGAAGGCCCGATACACCTGAGGCCGAACGAAAAAGAAATAAAATTCCGCGGGAAGCCGTACCCTATCCCCTGATAAGACAAATCAGATCGCTCCCGATCTCGGATGACTGGCCAACACAAGCCCTCACCTAAAGCCTAAGAAAAGCATGCCCAAAGACTCTGGGGCATTTCGAGCGGAGCCTGATCAGGTACCCAGCGGAGGTCCGGTTGGATACCCACACCTGGAACCAGTCCCAAATCAGGGCCATGGACAACCCTCCAAGAACCCCCTCGGGTTCAGTATATCCAAGAAGACCCCCGACGAAGGAGCTGATACAAAGTAGACAGAGGTATCATCCATGCAGGACGAATGGAAGGAACGACTTGAGAAGCAACTTACCTTGCAACAGCAGGGGGATGGCCCGAGGACAAAACCCTCGAGGAACCTCCAAAGGAACCAGATTCAACAAGGCACAACTGGTAGGGAAACCTCGCCCAGCCGAGCATGATTTTAGCATTGCTGTACCGAACATCGTGATCACCATAAGTGAATCCGGAAATGCCAGGCGGCTCAGACCTGTTTGACCAAGACTCCTCCAAGAGAACTATGGCCCTGCGCAAGAACCACAAGGCGAGCGAGATCACCAGCCCAAAAGAACAACAACCATGCTATTCAATAGAGGTCGCCTCCAAGTATCATCGAGCAGTCAGGATCGAATCCAACTCCAAGGGAGGAAGGATATTGAGAAAAACGAAGCCGACAAGCCACGTCGTATTGCCACGATAGTAGAGGGGCGGCGACACCCTTCAAAGATCCGTAAAATGCAGAGAGAAAGCGCTCATCGCCAGGAAAAGGCGGGTTTGGGGAATATACCCGAAGGATACCCTTGCATCCAGGGAAAGGGACGCCGAGACTTTGCCTCGGCTTCGTATTCACGCGTTGGTAACCCCCTCCCTCATTTAACCTATTCCAAGTAAAGCATGTGTTCATGAATGCAGGTGTTTCGACCAACTACACCAACGACATCAGGCCAAAGCCAATAAGGCAGTTCGGACTAGCAAACCAAATCACTCCTACATCTCATGTCCTTGATGGATTCCAGACATCGATCGCCACAACAATCAGGAATGTCGTTCCCTCTACACATCTCGCTTGAGCTCGGACTGGAATGCCGAGTCCACGAAGCACGAACATTTTTATTCGGACGATAATGGGCGCACCGCCCAGAGGCGATTTCGACCCCACTTCGCCAAAAGGGTAAAACTCCCTGACAAAGGTTGGACTAAGGCATTCGACAAAAAGCTACACGCGACGAGAGGAAATCCCTCACCATGTAAGCAGTAGCTGGCATCAACGACTCTGCCCTCGAAGTGATCAGAGGGTAAGTAGAACCGCCTCTTCGGCCGAGCCTGGTTTAACGCGGCAGAAGGCTGCATTATGGCTCGCACCTCGAAACGGCAGGAACATACCTGACCTCAAAAACGTCTCCTACACACCCTGCAACATGGAAGAACTACTCCACTCCTTTGTTGCTTCTTTCCTTTTACTAACCTACATGCAGGCAGTCGGCCAAGGCATTCAGAAATCCTAAACTCCACTCAGAGAACCGAGGCCTCCGGCGGACCCGCCTAGCTCTCTCTCCTCGACCAGTTTTTTCAGTCTAAAGGTCCCGCCAACGAGATTATTAGCGAAACAACATACCCTCAATAAAGGGATTCGACAAGATCGCAGTCCTTTCTTCTACAGTCGGATGACGTGCGATGATCTCCTCCTAAGGGTACCATCCCCTCGGAAGGGCCAACAATTGGCAAGCTAAGTTCCAAAACCGGAATCATGTAAATGGATTAGATAATCTGAGGAGCCGCACCCATGTGGGCCGAGCTCGCGACAACGGGACAATATGTATTTACAGCATATATTTACGCCAAGCAATAAAGAATACCCTTTCGGCATTTCTTATTTCGGGAAAATTTCGACATATTCGCAGCAAATGCTTCTCTTTTAAATGAGCCCTGATATACTCGGAGACTCAGCATCAGCAATTCGACAACTTGCATGACCTCAGGGTCGGAACTCCGAGCTCATCAAGCCCCTGGAAAGCAACTCTGAGCTCACGAGAATCTGTCTTCAAGCTCAAACAAACTCGATGACTTGGAGACTATTGTTAATCGCCATACAACTGGAAAACCCGAAACTGTAAGACCCCTAGCGGGCAGCCTCGACATAACCAGATCTATTCTACAAATTGTAAGACCTCAATAGGCATGACAAACTATAAGACCTCAATAGACATGGCAAACTGTAAGACCTCAATAGGCATGACAAACTGTAAGACCTCAACAGGCATGAAAAATCCCGAAGTTTAGGCTATACATCGCATTTGTAAGAATCCCTAAAGGGCATACCCTCAATGCAGATGCCTAAACTATCACTAGGGATCAAAAAAGGCTACGGCCAAAAGCATATGACTACTGTCAAAACGGCTGATACAACCAAAATAATGCGACTCGGGGACGCCCGACTATCGCTAAAAAATCGCAGGCCACTACTCCAAATATACTTCAGAAAGAACCGGTTAAAACAGGCTTCCCTCCACAAGCAAAAACGAGCTCCGACAATGTGGGCTCCAAAACTCAAGAGCGTCGATCAACTCGACCTACGAGCTATGAACCTTATAAGGTGCTCAAAATATCGCCGACAACGACTTGAAATCGAGGTTCCTCTGCGACTGACAACGAGTCAGGCAAAAATATTATAAAAAGACCTAAACAAGCGGAATCAAAGCCTACAAAAAACCCACGGGCAAAAATAGTGTAAGAGCCATTGTCGCCAGCTAAGCAAGCCTATGGGCCTCATATTGAAAGGTCTCTACGACCAAACAGCGTAAGAGTCATTGTCGCTAGCTAAAAAATCTTGACAACTTGAGGATTAAAATGAGCTCGAATCGTAACCCGAATACAAAATAGTTAACTATGAAAAACCTCCGGGCCACATACTAAAAGGTCTCAACGACCAAAAATGCCACTACCGCCGGCCAGGAACTCAAGAAAATCTAAGGGTCGATTAAAACTCGAATCACGATGTGACTCGAAGACTGCACCCAAAAATTACAGTATGCCTAAAGGCGCGGCATAAATGCCACTATTGCCGGCCAGGAACTCAAGGAAATTTAAGGGTCGATTACAGCTCGAATCACAATGCGACTCGGAGATTGGACCCGAAAATTACAATATGCCTAAGGGCGCGGCATAAATGCCACTATTTACAGGTCGAATCACAATGCGATTCGGAGATTGGGCCCAAAAATAGTTAAATTGTAGAACGCCTAAGGGCACGGCTCAAAAGATACCATTTTCAGTCGATTAAATTTTCGGGCCATACACCCGTGAGGTCACTTCGACCCAAAGACCAAAGAGCCATCATCACTCGCCCATGCAGGCAGAAGAAAGCTTAAGGGTCGACTGAAGCACCAGTCACAATGCAACTCGGAGACTAGACCCAACAAATAGTTGGGGCGGTGAATGGCTAAAAGCGAGAGATCAAAACAAATACTACTTTTCCACACGGGCACGGAAATTCAAAAAACCAGAAGGCTCGAGTCGGAGCCCGACTCAGAGACCAAGCCTAGACAGTCGGACCAAGCATGGAGGCCCCGACACCTGCTCACATAAAAAACTGTACTTAAAAGTCCTCGGTCTGCTCGATTAGTTCGGGACCTATGAGAATCCCGCTGAACTTCAAAACTAGCCCGCCCGTTCGAAGGCAATAACAAAGAAAAAGGTACAGAATAAACAAAACTTCAAAATTCCTTCTTATAAAACTGCATACGCAGAAAAGGTGCACTCTACATCTACATGCATATTCCGTATATATTAGAAACAAAGCGACAAAAAATAGCAAAATCTACACTGCGCTAAAAAAAGGATATGGCTTGTCAAAAATCGCCCTCCCACCACGGTTATTCCCCTGGCTTAAGCCAATTCCTTCGGGAAAAAGGAGCCCTTTGCACCAACCTACTCAAGTGCCTCTCCTCAAGACCTGCGGCGAACAAATCTCTCAAACCTCTTCTCTCGGCCGAGGGCTCGCTGCAGTTCAGTTTGGGCATCGATAACACCCTTCATACGAGTCGCCATCTCCCGACCTGCCTTGGTTCGGCTTAGTGTCACTTCGTCTCGAGCCTCAAATTATCTCGGCTATAAAGATCAAATTTGAAGTTTCCCAGTCATACCAGGCTGAACTTTGGCGCTGCCACAAAGGCAGTTGGACCTCGAAAGGCAAAGACCTTGTCCGAGATATTCGTCCCCTCAGAAGCTTGAGCCTACACTTGGACCCTTAGCTCCCCACAAGCCGCTCTGACGAAGTTGACGTCACCCTTAAGGTACTCTGAAACCTCCACTTTTTCTGCAGCTGATATAAAGGGGGGGTTAGCCCTAAGGGTAGAATGGGGCGGAGCGCGTACTACAGGAAGCCACCTACTCCACCTAATAGCCCCCATAGTTTGGGCCCGTCGCCTCGGAATCGAGGGCTCCGGGAACACGCGGCTCAATCGATGCTTTCCTCTCGGAGGAGTAAAATGGCCTCGCCTAGATAAAAGGCCCCCTCATATCACACATCTCCCTATCATCATTTCCTGCCTAAAAAACTACGACCCCCCGGAGGAGGGGGGGAGGGCATGTCCGCGCTCCCAAAAGACCATCCGACACCAACAACGCCCACGACGAAGAAAGGAAAGGACGTCAGCTGAATTCGCCATCATCATAGATAAAGCCTCCAAAGCGTAGGCCGCACCGCCTGAAAGACATCCTTTTACCCCTTCAAACAACTGAAGAAGGTTTTGAAAGTGTGGCACTAACACCTGGGAGGAACGATTCGCCCGAGCCCAATCTCTGCCTTCCCCAAATAAAGCAGCTATTAAAGGCAGATTCCGACGACCCCGAGGAAGCGAAAGCAGCCTCACATCGCGTGTAAGAAGAATGGTGACAAATTCAAAAACTACCAAAGGCACCAACCATCAGCATTGCACCCAGCGCCAACGTGACAGTCAACCCCGGAAGCCTCCATCGCGATAAGATAAAGCCCCAAAAGGCAACAATGCCTTCGCTAGCACAAGATCAACATACAAAAGTCTCCGCCAAAGGAAGCCAACCAGCAAATATAGTTGCATCTTAAACATATGCTCATACGAAACAATCTCTCGATATCGATATGGATAATCCTAACGCAGGCAGATCTCTGTCCGAAAACGCATTCGAGAAGCAGCCGCCGGCACCCCTAAAAATTTGCCAGCCCTCAGTCAAGCCTCCCCTCAAAAGCCGCTACGAAGAACAAAAACACAACCCATACCTTCACGGTAAAGGTCTAGCGGCCCAATATTAATGGTCTTATTTTGGGTCGGGACATGAGAAACCCTATGCAGAGCCAGTTTATCAATCAAAATCTCCACGAAGCGCCCAAATACAAACAAACTCAGTCAATCATGTACATTTTAAAAAGGGTTATCTACATCGAGATCAACAGGGACCCCGGGTACCCAAAGATGACCTTCATCCGAAATAACGTCCCCGAAGGCCCCAAAATTCAATGCATAATCTCCAAACAATTCGGGGGCCCTGATAGCCCGGACCTATCGAAATGAATGCTCGCACTTAAGTCAGATGTCGACGGTCAGCAAATAAAAGAAGGCATTTAAAGAGCCTCAAAAAGCATGAGGGCATACAGAAAAAAAAAAGCAAACTAAGGAAAGTAGAAGTCTAAAAGGTTTGTTCATATTCATAAGAAATCCATAAACAACAGCCCTCGAGGGGTCCTTACATATGATTACAAAAGCTCGTGAAGGGGATCATCACGCAAAAAAGAAATCCAAAGATATGCTGACAGCAAAAGCCTAAGGGTCTAGCCTACTTTTTGTGCAATATCTCTGTCGTCATCCCTTCGGGCATATGACCTCAAAGACAATATCTTCCAAGTCCGAGGCCCTCGGAGACCTCACCTCGTTTCCTTAGAATGGCATCTTCAAAGGGAAGTGAGGTGAGGGAAGGAGACAAGAAGTGACTGGGTGAAAAATCTGGCTGTCGTGAAGCCGGCCAAAGCCAATCCCACAAAGCCACTTCTTGAACATTGCCTCGGCCCGGGAGGAAACAGCCAGCAGGAACCGCCGCCACCCCCCAGGAATCCAAAAGGGGTGTAACGCGCCGAGCCAAGGAAGGAGGGTGAGCAGCGGTGTATAATCTGATCCCCCTCCTAAGCAGCGGTGCATAGTCCGAAAAATACCCCCAGGGTCGAAATAAATCGGCCCTCCGCCTCATCGCCTCGAGATGGCAACGATTGCAGCAGCAACAACAACAACAACAACATCATGGCGGCACAACTCCGCCCAACCAAAAAGAGATTAAGAAAGGAGTCAAGGCGCATATGGCATAAATTCTTGAAGTTTGGGGCCTCGAACATGACAATATAGCGGAACTTCAAGATGGAAGAAAAGGAAGGAGAGATAGGTATCAAAGAAAGTTTGGGTAGAAGATCCATCCACAAGGAGCCCCATTTATAGGGAGGGCAGAGCAACTAACGGTGCTATTACCGCCCTCGAAAAACGTAATGGCAGGCGCAATCAATGCAATCATAGAAGATGAACTGATAGCAACGATATGACTCCAAGGCTCGTGACGTTTCGAAAATCCTGAAGAAGCGGAAAGGCAGAGTACCTCGATACCTATCAGAAGAGGGCCGCACCATCGGCATAATGCCGCTATAATAGATCAGGGAATGATATGTCTATACCGTTTCTTATCACTTTCCTCCAAGAAATGCGGAGACTATCTGTGTGCGGTGAAAACCGGGGAACCGATTTCCCCCTTAACTTAATGCTTCGGAGAGTGACCCCGGAAATACGGGATCTTGGGTCGGTCGCTTCCCTCGAAACCTGTCGACGCCCTGCAAGAATAAACATCGGCTGAGACCCCGAAGAGCGCAGGAATTGCCTGAGGAATGCACCCGGGGTCGATTAAATCTATCCAAGCGGCTAGACGTCAGCCCTCTTACGACGTAAAACTAACATGCTGACACATCTCATTCTTTTTTGTCATGTTAAGTATTTTTGTACTAAGTTTGGACGCCCCTTTCTATAAAAAGGGGGTCACCAACACCTTGTATGCAGAGCTTCAATGATCCTATTCAAGTGCACTAATAATATCTCTCCCTCTCTTCTGTAAAAATAGCTTATTCCCCTTGGCTCAAAGTTATTTGCCTCCAATCATTCTTCTTATCACTTGGTATTGGCCCGAGACCGCCCCGTATTCATTGCTTCTTAATTTATTCTTCATTCAATAGCTTAGTATTAGTCGAAAAGAGAACTATCTAATTGCATGGTTAACTGTTATCCCATCCCCGACTGTCCCCGATAGTCTGAGATCGATATCAATGCTGACCTCGAAGGTCTCATCGACCATCTCCGAGCTCGGGCAATAGGCCTCTTTGGTTCGATTAGTGCCTCGCCTTAACTCGTATTTTATCTTTATATTTTCACGCTCTTAGCATTAACTGCTTTAGCAACTAGCTCGGGAATAAATCATATATTTTTAGAGTCCCATTTACAAATTTAATTGTTGTTACCATTTTCGTGGTAAACAAAATCCTAATCCCTCAAGTCAAGGTTAACCATGGCGATTACCTCGCTCCAACGACCAAACTCAAAGCTCAACCACAACTTTGCCTTTCAAACAAGCCTCCGAACCAATAGAATCTAGCAATTTACCAACCAAATGTTTCAAACTAAGTTTTAGGAACTTCCCACAATTATAAAGAATTAAATTTAGGTCATTATTGAAAAAGTCAACAAAAGTCAACGCTCGGGCTCGTTTTGTCCAAACTCGAAAGTCGGACCAAAATTCGATTACCCATTAACCCCCGAGCCCGGTTATGTGATTTGTTTTAGAATCCGACCTCAATTTCAGGTCTAAATCCCCAATTTATCAAATCCTTACTTTCTACCTAAAACCCCTAATTCCACCATGAAAACTCTAGATTTTAGGTTGAAAACTCGTGAAAAGTAGTAAAAGATTGAAAGGAAATAGGTTAGAATCACTTACCAATGATTTGGGGAAAAATAAGTCTTGGAAAAATTGCCTCTAAGGTTTTAGGTTTTTGAAAATATAAAGAATGAACCAAAAATCCAGTCTAAGTCATATTTTGTTCAGCTGCAGATGTCGCATTTGCGACCTGGGCTTCGCAAATGCGAGAAATCCATCGCATTTGCGAAGACTCCCACACCTATGCAATCATCGCATTTGCAATGAAAAGTTTGCAAATGCGAACACTGACTGGACCGCAAATGTGACCCAATGATCGCAAATGCGAAGAATCTTCCTCCCCAGCTTCCATCGCAAATGCGGGCACTGGCCTTCCGCAAATGCGACCTCATGATCGCAATTACGAACCTCGGCTGACCCTGGCACTCTTTTCAAATGCGAGACTGACAGAAGTTGGAAATGTTCGCAAATGCGAACTCTGATCTCGCAAATGTGAGATCAGAGGCCAGTTCCCAGAAATTGCAGACACCGACAAATGTTCTAAGTCTAATTCACTTTGTAGCCTACCCGAAACTCATCCAAGCCCTCGGGTCTCTAAACCAACTATGCTTACAAGTCTAAAAACATCATAGGAACCTTCTCGCGCAATCAAATCTCCAAAATAATACCTAGAACTACTAATTGAACACCAAATCAAATGGAATTTTCAAGAAAACTTTGAAACTTCTATTTTCACAATCGGACGTCCGAATCATGTCAAACCAACTTCGTTTCTCACCAAATTTTACAGTTAATTTATAAATATGGTATTGAACCTGTACCGGGTTCCGTAACCAAAACATTTCAAATTCAGTAAGCCTTTAACTTTTAAATATTGATAAAGTTCGATATCTCGGGCTAGGGACTTCCGAATTCAATTTCAGGCATAAGTCCAAGTCCCAAATCACGATATGGACCCACTGGGACCATCAAAACACGAATCTGTATCCGTTTACTCAAAATATTGACCAAAGTCAACTCAAATAAAGTTTTTAGGCAAAAGGTTTTATTTTTTATCAACATTTAACATAAAAGCTTTCCGGAAAAACGCCGGACTGTGCACGCAAATCGAGGAGGGATAAAATAAGGTTTTAAAGCTTAAAAGCGCAGAATTGGGTTCTAAAACATAAGATGACCCTTCGTATCATCACAGTTTGATGGAACCTTTTGTATGATGTATTCTTGATACATTTTGATATAATTGAATCTTTGAGTTTTTTTACTTGTTCAACTACGTGTTTATTTTAGTTAATTGAAGATCTCTCAATTAACGATGCCTATTTATTATGTATTGCCTGAAAAAGAGTATATATTTAGGTGGTTGTTGAATAACGTCACTCCTAACATATATGAGAGATCAATACGGTGGGTTTAAAAGCGGGATTAGAGATAACGAAGCTTTGACGTGATCATAGTTAACGGTGAAAAAGTGTGAGCTAGCGTAATTCGAGAGAAATGACTAGTACATTATTGTAGTTGCTCTTGAGAGAATTATGATAAGTGGAGTGCTCAGTAGAGAATAATTAAACGAAATTATAGAAGACGTAGCGGGTAGGATTCCGACAATTGGGGAAATCATAACTCTAGATCTCCTTAATCTTGTTTCCAATCTTTAGTATCTTTAATTATTAATTTACTATTTTAATTTGTTAGTTAATTAGTTAGACATAAGAATCTTGATATTTATAACTTAGAAATTGTTCGAGCTTGTCTTCTTAGTGATATTTAACAGTTACAACAAAACTTTAGTTCTCTAAAGAATTTGATTCCGGACTTTTATACCGAATTATATTTACAGCGACCGCTTATTCTATTAGGATCAGAGTTGGGCATGATCAGACATCAAATAGACGTCTTATCCAAAGAGAAGTGACATTAATAGACTGCAAAAGTCAAACCAATCTATCAAATCGCAAAGACAACAGACAGATAGCACATGCAATTAAACATAGGCAACACTTGCTCTCACTGTACAAATAACTATAACTAGAGTAGTAAAAATAAGAGAGCACAACTTAACCATCAGTGGCGGAGACAAAATTCTAGCACTTGTCATCGGCAGCATTTCCATTTTTCACAGTCTCCATCTGTACGGCAGATTTAGACTTCCTTGGCTTGAACCATATCGCAGCAATTAGGTAAAGCGCAAAGTTTATGACTCCCAATATAGCAAGAAGGCCATAGAAACAATCAAGCCTTGCGTAATTAATGTTGTCTGCAAGCCAGCCATCACCACCATTGCTTCCTGTCACCTTCTTGATAATAGAGACTAAGAAACTACTAAAAAAGAAACCAAGAGAAAGGGTTGTCAAGAAAAGGCCAGTGCTCATTGTTTTCATCCCTTTTGGTGACTGTGTTATGAAAAAATCGAGTTGGCCGGTGTATATGAATCCTTCCCCAGCTCCAACCAAAAAGAATTGTGGGATCAAATAGAATACACTAATAGGCAAAGTTGACATGTTTCGCCCCACAGATTTTGCCACTGACAACCTTTTTAAATCAACTAGAGCAGCTATTGCCATTCCTATAGTAGAAAGCACAAGCCCTATGGCTATTTTTTGTAGGCTGGTAAAACCTGCATGCAGCAAGCCATGACTTTTCAGTTCTCAACTGATATTAATGGAAGAGATTCAATAAAACTGCTATATATAGGTATAGTTATAAAGAAAATATGAGGAGGGTGCAATATATTATATAATGTACATGTTCAGAGTGATCAGTACCTGGTTTTCCCTTCAATTTCTGCCAGAGTGGCATGATAAATCGGTCATAAATAGCCAAAGAGATTAAGATGGCAGACACAAAGAAGACAGTAAGAGAGCCTGCTGGAATTTGGAATTTGCCAACTGATCTATCCATAGTGGCAGCTTGTTCGACTGAAAATGTAATCATTTGTGCATAAGTTGTCCAGAAAAGGATAGTTGTGGCCCAAATTGGAAGTAGCCTAGCCATCATTTTTACTTCCTCCACCCTGGTCACTGTGCACAGCTTCCATGGATTTGGAGCAGATGTATCAAAATCTCCTTGTGCTACAATTGCAGCCTTGTCCAGAAAGCGGAATTGTTCACTATGTTGGATTCTTGAAGCCTCTGGATTGGTCTCGTAAAGCATGCTTACATCATAGGGAACATCCATATTCCTTTTCCTTGAAGCAGCTACTATGACTTGAAATATTTGGACTATAGGACTTCCTGAGCTTTTCTTGTAGCGGTACATTCTAGTCCCCGAAAAAAAGATTATGATTGCAATTATCATGGAAATGCAGCAAATACCATAAGCCCAGCTTCTTCCAACTTCATCTTGAACGTAAACTAGCACTGTAACTGCTGCCAAAGTTCCCATGCTGATGAATAAGAAGAATCTGTTAAAGAAATAGGCCATTTGCGACTTTTCCTTCTCGTCTTTATCATCAAATTGATCTGTTCCAAATCCAGATACACTAGATTTTAAGCCACCAGTGCCTAATGCTATTAGATATAAAGCTAAGTATAGAATTCCCATCTGGAAGCCAGTTGCTGGTTTGCACTTCTCATGAGGATGACAAGGTTGTGGCCTCAGCTGTGGCAGGCCCGTTGCCAGTGTTAACATGCCAGTTCCCTGAGTTTCACAGCATAATTTAACATTCACATGCATTAAAATAAATTACTTTATAATTATGTCAAAATGCTGAAACTTAAAGAACATGGCAGTAGGTATTTACCAGTGATTGTATAATAGCAAAGATTGCAATGGTTTTGTATCTGCCAAGGAAAGAATCAGCAAGAAAACCTCCAAGGAGGCAGAGAAGAAACGCTGTGCCCATAAAATCTGTCACAATATTGGCTGATGCTGCACTTGGTAGATGCATGACACCACCCAAATATGTCACTAGATTTACTGCTATTCCCATTGTTGAAAGCCTTTCATTGATTTCAATCCCTGTCAAATTTTATTTAAAACAAACTTATATATAACCCTCCAACATTAATTTATATCACATCTAACATGTCTTGTTAATTTGGTAGCATGAGCAAACACCTAATTCGAAGTTTCTTTCTTGCTTATTTATCTACCAGTTTATTTTATTCATTGTTAAATGAGATGTAATAATTTTTTTTTTTGCTTTTTTTATATATTATTTTGGCATGTAATATTAATTTTTATTATTCTTGTAGTCGTCCCGGTAATATTAGATCTTTAGAATAACATGAACTGACCTCTTAAAGAGAAGATAATTGGCACCTCCCACATGCCAAGAAATGTATTTATTTCTCTCTCATCCTGTTACCTTTTTCCCTTTTTCTAATTAGAGAATTTATCATATTCTTTATTAATTAAATTTTGCATATATTGCAGTCGTCCCAGTAATATTAGATTTCTACAATAATACGAACTGACGTGCTGAAAAAGAAGATTGGCATCTCGCATATGCCAAGAAATGTATTTATTTCTTCTCTCATTCTTTTACTTTTCCCCCTTTTACCTACCTAGAGAATTAATTATTTTCCCTATTAATTAAATTTTGCATACAATGCTAAGTTAAAATAAGAAAATAAATATTAATAAAACATTATTTTATAAAGACTCATTAATTTGGAATACTAAAAGGTGCATGAAAGAGCAATTATCTCAAAATATGACAACAATTTCTCATAAATGAGTCTATTGTAATTTTTTTTTACCAAATTTACAATAGGGTAATATGAGCATTTTTAGAAACGGAGAAAGTATCCTTGAAGTCCACTGTTGTTTACTTCCCGCGTGACAATTTTGATATGTGAAATAGGTTTCTAGACCTTTCTCGTTTTCTTTTTCCTTAAGTTTCTTTCTTATTCATAATGTAGTCTGCTTTAACAAAATAATTTATTTATGAACCAACTGTTTTTGTCTAATTCCTTTTACTAATTATGCGTAGAGGAAGAAATACTAAATTTTATAATCATGGCACCAGACGACTAATATTTGTTGACAAATCTACTATGTTATGGAATGAGAGCTAATCCATCAAATTGCCTTCAATATTAAGACAGTGACTTGCCATATTATCGTACCCCTTTTTTGTAACTGGGAATCTTTCTGTTTTATCCCCCTTATAATTTTATATAATTTTAACTAGTTTTTAGTGTACGTGCGTTGCACGTGTCTATCGTGTTAATCACTAAAATATATACAAAAAAACAAATTTATTCTGCATGTATCCTATACACTCCTATAATTTAGGTAAACTGATCTGTATTTCAGTCATCTTCGTAGGCCGTCAGCCACACACTCCCAATTTAATTCCCTTTTTTGAGTCTTATGTTTCTTCTCATCTCAAAGATTTTTATTTAACTCTAACTTATGCACCACATGAGAAAGTAGGAACACTCCAAAAGAACTCATTCCACCCAATCCCTTCCTAAATAATTATATTTATGGATTACATAATTATATATATTCAAAGTAAATATATAACATTTCAAAATTTAGTATGTAAATAGAAAAGTTTTTTTTAAAAAGGAATAAAGGATTCTACTTTTTGTTTGACAAAGTTGCCGAAAAATTGCTCATAAAAAAAGTAGCTAAGAGTTTCCTTTTAATGTATTGTCCTTTTCTATTTATGCATAGGAAAAAATAGAATTTAAAATAATTTGATTCCTTCTTGAAATATATATTTTCTTTTAATTAACTTAAGATTTTAGGAATCGAAGATATTTTAACTCCTTCTGTAAAACGTACTTTTCTCATTTACTTATGGTAGGAATTTTAGGAATGTGTTTTTCACTTTTCTAAATCAAGGTCCTAAATAAGAAAGTAATTAAATGACTATTTCTAAATATTAGGAAAGTAAATTGAATGATTAATACTATATAAAGAAAAATAATAAAATAACTATTTTGTCAAGTGTGAACTCTATTTTAAAGGAGTAAATAAGACGAATGATATTTCGCTTAGGGCCTTCGTGCTTTTAATATAATATAGATAGATATAGATTGGTTTTTCCTTTTCTTCTATGTCTTTTCTTTTGTTTCCTGTCCTTTTTACCTTTTTTTTAAATTTGTACATGAGAAAAACGAGAAAATTGACAATTGAACATAAGTCTCAAACAATTCATATAAAAATAATTCTAGGAAAAAAACCTTAAAGAAGAAAAGATATGGAGTGATATCTTAGGTTTATATCCCTAAGATTTTTTGCATTACTATTTTTTATATTTTCATTATTTTTTATTTTTCTATTTTAGCATTTTTTATTCAAGTTCACATAAGATTAATTGAATAGATTGTTTTATTTAATTTGAAATGTTTCTCATACAACCTTTCTGTCAAATAAATATAGAATGTTAAATTTAATTTATCGTGAAAATATGCTAGAATCGTCATAGACATTTGATTCATAAAGATTATTTTTTATATTAAAATTATGTATTTTTATTTATTTTTACAATTACACTAGTTATTCTATAGAACAAAGGAAGTGAAGCATCAAGATTATGAGAAGCAAAAAGTAAGTAAAAAGACACCGTAAACGCATCGCGATTAAAGAAAAGTAAGAGAATAAGAAAAGAATAAAGCAAAATTTTCACATGAAATTAAGAGAATGGATGTTACATGTATGACTTTCAGAATAAGAAATGGGACAATGCTTAAATAATTGTCAAAAGCTGTTTTAATAATTAAGTAGTAGTAGTAGTAGTATATTTTCACGTGATCTACAGAAATTGGATGTCACACGTGAGCTTCGAAACGAGGAAACAGGATGATGCTTAAATACTGTTTAGAAGCTGTTTGAATATTAAGTGGAAAAGAGTACAGAAGTAGAATGCCTAAAGGTCACTAGGATGTATCTTAGTTATCTGAATCACCACCATAATGGTGGGAAAAGGTTCATCTACGTACGTTTGTATAAAGATGTATAAAATATGTTTATACACTATTATACAAAATTATACAAAAAATTGACTTCGTCTTCATCCTTGCATTTTTTCTGAAATTTAACTCAAATCTTGTTCAAATCTACTCCAAATAACTTCAAATTTAAATCTTGAACTCCTTTTGATATTTGCAATCAATTGGAACAACACCCAATCCAAAACAACGAACAAACTCAAAAAACGGAAAAGGGTTCAAAATGCCCCTAAACTATTGGAAAAGATTTAAAAATACCCTTCATCCATCTATTGGGCTAAAAATATCCCTCCATCCACTTTTTTGGTTCATTTATGTCCTTTGACCGTTAGGTCAATGCTAAATTAAAAATAATTATTATTCTTTTTTTTAAAACGTAAAAAAAAATTGCAAAATATTTTTGTTTTTTTAAACTAATGCACCAAAAGTCCACTAATTTAGTAAAGTCTTCTATTTTTTTTTTCATTTTACAAAAAAAATCAATTTTTACAAAAAAATATTTTTTTTCAATTTTTTTGTAAAAACTAATTTTTTTTGTAAAAACGGAAAAAAATGTTTTTAACAAAATATTTTCATTTTTTAAAATCTGAAAAAAATATTTTCAACAAAATATTTTCGTTTTTGAAAAATATATTTTATTCATTTTTTCAGTTTTTGTAAAGCATTTAGTTTTATTTTCGTTTTTCATTTTTTTAAAGAAAAAATATTTTTGTTTTTTTAAAAACACTGAAAAAATGAAAAAGAATATTTTCCAAAAACAAAAATATTTTGCTGAAAATATTTTTCCAATTCTTAAATAAGAAAATATTTTAATAAAAATATTTTTTTCTGTTTTTACAATTTTTTTTCAGTTTTTACAAAGAAATGCTTTAAAAGAACTGAAAAAAATGAAAAAAGATTTCTTGTAAAAACTGAATTGTTTTTTGTAAAAATTGAAAAAAGAAGAAGAAGACGACGACGACTTTACTATTTAGTGGACTACTAGTGCAATAGTTTACAAAACGAAAATATTTTTTAATTTTAGAAAAAGAATAAATTCAGCATTGACCTAACGGTCAAAGAGCATAAGTGAACTAAAAAGGTGGATGGAGGGGTATTTTTAGCCCAATAGGTGGATGAAGGGTAATTTCATATTTTCGAAAGCAAAGCTTCAAATGACTTTCAATGGTGGACTTCTAGTTTTCAATTTTCTTACATTGCAACCAGGTGACACAGGGGGAGAAGCAGAAAATACTCAGTCCCTTGAAACATATATAGAAGATGTGAGAAGAAGAGAGTGTGAAAGCAATGGTTGTGAGAATACATATTTAACTCCATAGCTTTTAGAAGCAATGATTGTAAAAACACATATTTTGAATCTGCAAGTGCTTTTAAAATATACAATATGGGCTATGTATGGTAAAACTTAAAAACATGAGCTATTTTTTGTTATGGTGTGAAGTCATGTGTATTTTCTTGTAATTCTTTCTGCTATATATATACTGAATTTGTTGTTGTTGTTGACGATATACATTTACTAGTGTAGTATATTGGTAGTATCATATCATTTTACCTTATTTTTTTGGTAATAATTAATCTATGTTTAATATAGATTTTGTTTACCCCGTACTAGGTTGTAAATAGTTTGGGAGATTGAGAGCCTATTTGGCCAAGCTTATGGGAGGTAAAAAATACTCTCTGTTTTAAGTTATATGAACCTATTTGACTGGGCACGGTGTTTAAGAAAAGAAAGAAGACTTTTGCATATGTGGTGTAAAATGATTTACATATATTTTGTGTGGTTATAAATCATTGCATAAAGGAAATTGGTCATTCTTTTTGGCACGTATTAAAAAGGAAATAGATTTACATAAATTGAAACGAAGGGTGTACTTCGAAAAGTGTTTTTGAGTAGCAGTAGAAGCAATTTTTCTACTTTTGAGAAAAAGCTACAAATTTTAGCTTATACCAAGAAGCAAAAACAGAAAATTACTTTTTTCACGACAAAAATATCCTTAACATAAAATTATATTTCCTAAATTATTCCTTATCAATTTAACCTTTACTTTTTTATCTTTCTCTTTTTTATTTTCACCGTATTTTTATTCTTCTTCTCGTATTCTTATTTGGAATAATCTCTACAATAAATAGATCTCTTTTCTTCTCTTTCATCGTTTATTCTTTTCTTCGTCTCCTATTACTCTTTGAACTAACAAAGCTATTCACAAGATTCAAGCACTTTTTTTATAATGTATAATTTTTTTTTCTTTGTAGTATACCAATATTATATGATCTCCAATTTGTAGTTTTATTAACATTTTCGTTTTTGGCGTGCATGCATATAATATAATTGAAATAATGCAATACTACTTAGTTTGTTGGTTTCTCAAGAATTACATGTAACTTCCTAGCATACATGTTCCTACCAACATTATTGCTTTTCTATAGTTATATTTTATATTGATTAAATCTTTAATATATATTACTTTATGTTTTAGGCTTTAATTACATAAAAATTAAAATTAATTAAATTCTTCTATAATAAATATTTTTGAAATACTTTTTAAAATTATGCTAATTATAAAGTAAAATTTTACTGTCCTTTATCGTAATTTTGCACTCAAAAAGACTTTTTTGAAAGATTGGCCAAACATAATGTGCTTATCAAAATCGTAAAAGTACTTCTCAGATGAATTGGTCAAACACAAAATACTTTTAAAAATAACATTTTCAAAAAGCACTTTTGAACACAATTATTTTTCAAAATGAGTAGTTTTTGACAGCTTGATCAAAGGGACTTGAAAATCATTATACTATTTGAGTATAACTTTAAACCCACAAAATATGGAATATGATGTATTTCCACTCCTAACAGAGGGGAAAAGTTGTGATACATACTCCGAGTATATTGATTATGGTGGACCTTTATTTCATCGTATTTGCATGAATCACCTGTTTTTCATCCTTCCAAGAACTAACCTGAAGAGCCTCAAATTAGACCCACCCAGGCCGCCCCTAATTTTCAATTCTATAGTCTCCATGACGACTGTCATGTTGCAGAAAAAGGAAAAAAATAGAAAACAACCATGCATCCTTTCACGTCACGCTTAAAGAGTCTTTAACCGTTTAAAGAAGTATTAAGTTTTGCTAATATTGATATTTCGTTAGCTAAACTCTTTAGCTGTTATGAACAGAAATAATATATAGGCGTTCAAACTGCCTATTGACAAATGAAAATGCTATATATGTGAAATACTTGTTGATTATATATATGCAATTAGAGGGATTTAATTAACTACTAACCCAGGACAAGAGCAGCAGGAACCCAACCACCAGTTTTAGATCTATCAGCAGGGAGACCCTTGTAGTTTACAGCATCTGCAACTGTCAAGCTCATCTTTCCCTCCTGTGGGGTGGAAACAAATGGATCCAAATTATTGGACATAAAAAATAATAATATTGAATCTCCATTGACTCAGATAAAAGTGAAGATTCTGCAATGATGGTTTTAACTTCTACTAACCATTATTTCTTTTCCAACTGTCTCAACGGTATTGAAAAGAGCTCGTAAAACTGAAAAGAAAAGCCTAATTAGGAAAATATATGTTGTTATTGAACTCCTTAATTACTCTGCTAGCTCTTCTTAGCAGTCACACTTAGTTTGCTTAGAAGTCCTGTCCTTTTATAGGCAAAGACTTCTCACTCTAAAACGACCCCCACTACAAAATTAAAGACGGATTGATGCACTGCTACTTCGTTGGGATTAGGCCTATCCCATTTTAAGATGGAAGGTTCTCAAGGTTGATATTTTAAAGTGAAAATGGTAATGTGAATTTTAAAGTTGATGTTGATTTGGTGATATTGGTGGGGGTGCCAGGGGGAAAGAAAGGGAATCTGGAACATGCAATACCATTAAGGTTGTTTGTTTCTTTCTCAATCTCTCCTCCTTTTTTGTGTATCCAAACATTGGTTTTGGAGGTTGTGAACCATAGTGACGCCGGCCATGCCTCATTCTTGAATCCTAAGTGCTTTTGTTACCCCACAACTGAAGGAAAGCTACCACCTTTTGTTTTCCACCATTGTCTTCTGTATGGACAAGAAAATTACATTACCCCTATATATAATACGTGGAACAGAAAACTACACTGTAGATAATATTCTCTATGAAAACAGAATCTCCTTATTTGTATATTTGCTTTCTCGATCTGCTTCCTTTAACATGTTGTGTCATTTTCAATAAAGAGAAATACCGAAGACCTCATGGAATGATGGATGTGTATTGATCGAACAAGTGCCAGAGAGTTAACCATAGCTTCAAATTATTAAAGTTAAAGTCAATGTACATCATTATCTTGTCTTGGGGAAATTAATTAGTGGTCATGGCTTTGCCGAAGTGGATACCAGAAAGTATTGTTGAGAAGATTTGACACGGATACTTTGTTCTTCAAAAACAAATAGGCTACTTAACAACTTTTTTAAAATAACTGTATGGAAGTCAATGTCCCGGTGGGGTGGGGGTGGGGGTGGGGGTGGGGTGGGGGTGGAAGCGCCTAGCTAGCTGAGCTACTTAAAACCTTAGGCATATATGTTTTGTTACTAGGTAAAGGTTAGCCCGTGCGCATAAATCAAGCTCATTATTGACTTAACTTTATTTTCTGCTAATTTAAATTGTTTGACCAAAAATATAAATCTTGGTTTAACCAATTAGATTTAAATAAAGAAGAGTTAACTTAGTTAATAATAATAATATCCTAAGGCCAAAGCTATCGGTGTTGTGACAAATAACTTGTATATTTGTCCGGATAGCAATGAATATAAGCAATAATAACAATATTCAATGATCCAAAAAGATGGAATATGATATCAAATAGTAATAAATAGCAATAAGTGACATTTAAGTTAACAAAACGTGTGAGTAACCCGAAAAAGGATGAGATCAGTGGATATTCTCTCTGACAATGATGAATAATTGATAAGCCTCTGAACACTTAGGTTGTTCTTGGATCCAAAGGAAATGCTAGACAAGAATCTTAGCAAAAGGTTGTTTTTGTATGCTTGCAATAGGACTAGATTCTCTCTATAAAGTCAATATATTTTTTACAAATGAATATCTCACGTCCCATATCATTGTGTCTCTTTCTATTTATAGGGAACATGTTCCTAGAAACCCTAATAGTATAGGTGCAGAGAATATCCACTAGAATATTCTCTTTAGTATCCTATCTTGAAAATAACTGTTATAACTCTGTCAAGGATGTTCGACCACGATCTTGATCTTTCCGAAAGTCAACAGAATTCAACAAAAGTCAACAAAATTCAACCCGGGCCCACGTGCCCGAAATTCGAAACCTATATCAATATCCAATGAACCATAACCTTCCAAGTCCAAATATGTAATTACTTTCCAAATCCAAGTTTAAATCGGTGCTCAAAACCCCAAAATATACTTTCTTATCTTGTAAAACCTCAAAATTTACTTTTAAAATCCATGTTTTAGGTGTAGAAATCCATGTGATATATATATATATCAAATCCAAGTAGAAATTACTTACCCATAAAGTAGTGATGAAAATCTTCTCGAAAATTGCCTCTTCCCGAGCTCCAAAACTTTGTGTGAAAAGTGACTAAATCCCGAAACAAGTAATAAAGTAGTTGTTCCAGTCAAACTTAGATGCTAGATGTAATGACCCGACCGATCGTTTTGAGAATTACCATGTCTTTCGATGGTTTGATGTCTAGAGTAGTTTCATATGATGTATTATAACTTGCGTGTATTGTCGGTTTTGGTTTTTGAGTAGTTCGCGATTGATTTAGAAGAATGGTTCTCAATTTAGAAGCGTTAAGTTGGAAGAGTTGACCAAGTTTGACTTTTGTGTATTTGACCTCGGACTGGAATTTTGATGGTTCTGTTAGGTTCGGATGGTGATTTTGGACTTGGGCGTATGTCGGATTCATATTTGGATGTTTCTAAACAGCTTTGGCTTTTTTGGTGAATGCTTGCAATTTGAAGGTTTGAAAAGTTCATAGGTTTGGCTGGAATTTGACTTCGATGTTATCAGGTTCGAATTATCATTCTGGGAGTTGGAGTATGTTTGTTATATCATTTGGAACTTGTGTGCAAAATTTGAGGTGATTCCGAATTGTCTAGATGTGTTCGGCGTATGTTTGGAATTTGAAAATTTGAAATAGTTCATTAAGCTTGATTTGAGGTGTGATTAGTGGTTTTGATGTTATATTGTGAGATTTGAGGCCTCAAGTAGGCCAGTGTTATGTATTGTGACTTGTTGGTATGTTTGGACGGGGTCCCAAGGGGCTCGGGAGAGTGTCGGGGTGGCTTCAGACCATTTTCTTTCATGTTTGCATTGTTGGTGTTCCCTAATATAGGTGTTGTGTGCCTTCTTCACGATCGCGAGAGGAAGACCGTGATCACGATGTGTAAGTTGGTGTTGGGTACTTTTCCTCCTCGCATTCAAGACTGGACGTAGCGTTCGCGTAAGTTTAGGGGGCTTGAGCATCGTGTTCGTAGAAATGGTACGCAATCGTGGTTTAGTGTGGGAGCTGGGGGAGTTTGTCTTCGTGTTCGCATTGACAAGGACGCATTTGTTGAGGTTTGTTACCTATGATCATCACCTTCACAAGGGCAGTGACGCAAACGTGAAGTGTATTTTTTGGCAGTGTTCATTTAGTGCTTCGCGATCGCGAAGTTGGTCCCCCGTTCGCGAAGCATACACCTGTAGGAGTGGTATAAGTTTATATTTTCTGACCTTGAGTTTATTTTATCACATTTAGAATTGGGAGCTCGAATTTGGGAGAATTTTGAGGGAATTTTCACTACTTGGATTAGAGTAAGTGTTCTTGACTCGGATTTGATTGTTATGCATGATTCCATCTTTGATTTTGACATTTGATTGATGAATCTAAAAGAGAAATTGGAGGTTTTTGGCAAAACTTTTTCTAAGATGAATATTCTAGATTTGAACATCGATTCAGAGTCCAATTTGGATGAAACGTGTTTGTTTGGACTTGTACTCGAATGGGTTGTCGGAAATTTTGAGTTTTGTCAGGTTTCGAGGTACGGACTCGGGTTGAGTTTGAGTATCTGATTAAAGATTCGACATTTATTGTCATGACCCAAAACTCAACATGTCGTGATGACGCCTATCACAGTACTAGGCAAGCCGACAACTGAGTACATGAGCATCTGAATGACAATACACTCTAACTGCTAAAACAATTGTCTAGCAAGATAGAACAATGCTAATAAACTAAAAAGAAGGATAGTCGAGGCCTGCGGACGCCAAGGCAGCTACCTCAATAGTCTCCGAACAGTTGAAGCTCCAAATATAGCAACCTCCGTGCCTAGAAGTACCTGGATATGAACACGAAGTGCATAAGTGTAGTATGAGTATAACCGACCCAATGTACTCAATAAGTAACAGGATTAACCTTGGGCTAAAAGTGGTGATGAGCTCAGATAGGTACAATCCAAATACAGATTATAACAGTACAGATAAGACATGAAAAATGATAGTATATCTCAAAGAAAACTCATAATCAATTTGTACACAGTAGAAAAATGGAGACATGCTTTCATGTTTAATAGTTTAAGCTCAACAAGAATAAAATATGCCAAGTATGACTAATATGAAGAATGTTACATCTCTATATCTACATGTCAAATGTACATGTCACATGTAATGCAACACAATGATAAAACCATATAATCATACTCTCACATTATTCAACCTCACAGCATGCTCAATCACTCAACACTCAACATTCTCAATCACTAAGCATTCTCAATCACTCGGCACTTGCGCTCAGTAGGTACCTGCACTCACTGCTGGTATGTCAGACTCTGGAGGGGTGGATCCTACCCAAGCGCTAATATAATCCAATCATGGCAAGAATAAATAAAGCCTATTATGGCGTGCAACCCGATCCCATAAATATCATTCACAATCAGGACCTCGGCCTCACTCAGTCATCAATCTCTCCAGTCTCCCAGACTCACAAATCTCATAAAAATCATCCCAAACAATGATAATATTATGTAACAATAAATGGCAACAGAGGTTGAGATATGATATACAAATGATAGATGTGACTGAGTACATAATTGCAATTTAAGCAAATAATTCAATCAACGGAAGCGACCTTTATGGGTCCCAACAAAACAAACATATAGTTTAAGCATGATTTCTATTACACCCCATAGTTTCGTATGTGAGAGTACATCGTAAGTCAATTGATGTAAGCTCTGAAATGAGATCATCTTTGAAAGTACATAAAGTAAGTTAATCATGTTAACTTGGAGTTTACAAATATTTAATATCATGGACTGCAAGTACCAAGAGAGTTGGAAGGGTTAGAAGCTAAACCAATTGAAGAAAATAAGTTTCGTCGAAAGTCGACAAGTTGGGAATGCTATAACATGTACTTTTGGGGTGATACTAGGGTGCTCAAAATGATAAGGAGGTTATGCTATGAATTATTTTTGTCTTATGATAGTCGTTTGTTATGTTTTGAAGTCAAGCGAGTTGTGGAACAAAAGTTGGCAAAGATCACCACAAGTTACATTCATAAATATGTTGAAGGTTAGGTCAAATGTAGTTGAGTATTTCTCTCAATGTACTTGGAAGTACGGGATTATAAACATATCAAATTTATGATCTACGAGTCTAGTTTCTAACTCATTAAACCATTCGTCGATACGACATCAGAGTAGAGAGATATGTGCAATTTTGTGAGACTGCGCAGACTGCATAGGTTACAAGTAGGTGTGTCGCTGAACATTTTTGATCAATACATTTCGTGTGTTATGTGAGGTCTTTTTTCATTCATACGACATCCGAATAAAATGATATAAGCATCAGAAGAAGGGCCAATACTAGGGTGCCAAGCTAGCACCTCTTTGACTTTTAAAAAATGGATATATATATATATATAGGGGTTTACATCTTCTTTCTCTTCATTTTTCATAGAACACGACTAGAGAATCCCTAAAAACTTACCCTTAATCTCTCTACAAGAGTTTGAAAGAAGATTAACATCCCGGGAATGAAATCAAGAAGCGATAACATTAGAATGATCCTAAGATGTAAGTATCGCTATATCACCTATCTTTTTCTTTGTAGTTTGATTTTTTTAAGGTACTTCATATTGAAGAAAACTCCTAATTTATGTATTTAAGCTTTTAAATGTCAAAGAAGGTTGATAAATTCGCTTCCTAATAGTTAGAACTCACCAGACGGTGATCGGAAGCCGTGAGTTCGATTTATTTCACCTTTAGTGGACTGTTTTGTAGTCCACTCATGTTTGCCTCTTGTACTGATGTTTTATAGAGTTTTGGAGGAGATAAGGCGTGGAGAAACACCACACAATTATGGAATGGTGGGCTGGTCATTTGTCGCTACATTTTTTAGGTTGTTTGACTCTACTTTGATTGTCGTTTTATGTATGAAGTGATTAGGGTGTATGGGCTATTTTGTGATAGTGATGGAGATAAGGTTGGAAAATTATGCATACATGTTGTTATTTTTATGTTCTTGTTGTTTTTGGTATATACTATTTGAGGAGGACCTTTTTATAGGGGAGATGCTCCCCAAATTTATGTAAACGAGCTACTCGTTTAAGTTGCGGACTTAGCCTTTACTCAACACTGGTTTTAAATCTCCTTATGCTGTGGTAGATTGAGTTGAGTTGTTTAAAAAATTGATTGGAAGGTATTAAGGACTCAAGGAGTTAAGATATGTTAAGGCTAAACCTTTCTTTCATTTTGGTATGATCCCGTAATTACATGCATTTGATACCGATGCATAAAAAGAAGTTCTTATTCATGAATTTATGTACATTATCCTAGTCTTATAAGCTATAGTATTCTCCCTTATCGGGACTTTATATTTAGTTAAGTATTCTCTTCTTTCAGTTAGGAAAGTAGGGAGTTTATATATATAAAGTATATCAGTATTTTCACCACCACCGAGCTACAATAGAGGGGCATGCCCCTATTGGGCAACCTCTAATCAGATGGTAAGTTATATACCAAGCCTACTGTGACCGAGCGCCTATGAGAAAGCTCAGAAATAGAGCCTAGTATGGCCGAGCGCCTATAAGCGAGCCTACTATGGTAGATCAGTTACACATACTGAGCCTTATAGAGTTGGACAACTATTTTACTTACTATATTGAGAGAGATGAGTCAGTATCAGCAGATAAGCATATCTTCAATTATATCTGACTCCCACGTACATTCAGTTATTATATTATTAGTTCAGTTTCAACTTTTAGTTATTCTGTGGCCTTACATACTCAGTACATCATTTCGTACTAACGTTCCTTTTGCTGGGGATGCTGCATTTCATGCCTGCCGGTCCTGATAAATAGCTAGATAGACCTTCCCAGTAGACAAAGTGAAACATTAGCTTGGTTGGTAAGCTCCACTTCCTCAGAGTTACCAGGTCTATACCTTGGAGTCCATTTTATATATACAGGTTTGATGAATAGGTCAAGGCCCTGTCCCCACCATGATACAATTCAATTATCCCTATAGGCTTGTAGACGAGTCCTGTACATTTTTTTATATCACTATTGTGGATTTACCAACCCTATATAGATGTTTAGTTTGGTATTGCTGGTTGTAGACGTTATTTTCAGATGATTGAGATATGGCCTCATTGGCCTAAGTTAAGGGTTACCCTTCTAGAGTTTACAGTTACAGAATGGTACGCTCGGGCCGAGTATGGCACCAGGTGCTGGTCACGCCTCTTCAGGTTTGGGGCGTAAGAAACTTGGTATCCGAGCAGTTCTATCTTAGGGAGTCTAAAAGCCATGTCTAGTAGAGTCTTGTTTATGGATGTGTTGTGCCCCACATATATAAGCAGGAGGCTAGAGGGCATTTAGGACTTTCACTCTTTCTTCTTACTCTAGGTCGTGTGGTAGATTCAAACTCCTAACTTTTATTTTATTCGTAATACAATGATGCCTACATCCAGAAAGATAGTTGGTAAGAGATTGAATGTGGCTGTAGAAGAGTTGAGTCAGAAGAACTCGATTTTGCATCATGCTTACGATGAGTAAATGTGAGGTCTTCAGCAGATCATGTGTGTACTAAGATGGGTAAGCTTCTTGACGAGGAACCCTAAGTCATGAATATCTATCTACCTTTATGGTAAAAAGCAATAAGAGAATCAGAAGGTAGACACAACTTTCAACAAGTAAAGAAGCAAGGTGAAGAAGGATACGTGGTACCCAGTTAGTGAAGATTATCGATATTTACAATTATGGCAGAGAAATATAAGCATTCTGAGTTACTTTCCACAGTAATAGTGATATATACAATTGGCCACACCCATCTTAGTTATGCCCTATGGGAGCTAACATTTATTGTTTAAGAGAAAGATCGGACATCATGATATAACTGGGGTTAGAGTAACCCAAAATGGTGGATGGATTATTATAATTAACTAAAATTTTCGAAGGATAGTGCAAACGTGGTAATAGATCTCCTTGTGAGACACCCAGATGGTGCACTCTAGAATAGGACAGCCTGATATGAATAATAGAATGCTCAAAATTTTTAGAAGACATGCAGTGGAATCCTATAAGGGATAAATATTTACCTTAATATAACTCCCTTCCCTAGTCAAGAGAGAATGTTAGGTGACCCGAAGAGCCAGTAGATAGAGCAAGGTGAGCTAAAAGCGAAAAAATATTTTGTTGAAGTTTTCAAAATAAGGTAATAGATAGAGATATTAGAAGGAGAATAAGAAGAGATTAAATGAAGTATTATGAGTAAGATGTGATAAATTGGTGATAACGGTAATTCAAAATATGACAGGATGACAGAGTCTATAGTCAAGTGAAGGAAAAGACAACATGTGACAGGCCTTGAGACCATAAAGAGTATAAGCCATAAAGTCATATCCTTATTTCGAGAAATAATTTGGCGACTCCAACATGATTACAGAAGGATAAGTTAGACCTCCTGAGTAATAGAAATTAGTATGGGCTAGTAAACAAGAAAAAAAATTGAACATGATTTAGGGATCGAAGAATTTTATAATAGTCGGCATCGTGAGAATTTTATAGATCACGTTCTAGCAATAATAGAATGGACAACGGAAGAATAACCTTAAAAGGTCATTCGGGAAGACGCTTCCCTAGCAAGCACTGTGAGTAGAGTTAAGCTTAAGGGACTGAGTGTTCTAGTTACACTAGGTGTCACCCTCGTGCATAAGAAATTCAGTTATATGGGGCACAGAAGGGTTACCACAAGGTGAGTAAGAGTCAGTGAAGACGTGAAAAGACGTCGAAGATGAAGAGGTGAAATATTTATAAGTAAATCTTCATAGCATTAGATGTTAATACTCCCCTAAAGAGGGGAAGATGTTGTGATAACGTGTTAAGTCGGAGTTGAATGGTTCAGGTAACTATGAAATAGTAAAGGAAGGATATTCCATTTATTCAGATCCTACAGATATGCTATGACTCCAGAACATTATGCAAGCATGACGCCAGGGATAGGCAGTAAAGATTCCCATACCAGATGTTATTGATAAATAAGTGCGAATGAACATTTGTTACATTAGGAGCCAGTGCAAAAGGTAAGTTAAGACAAAAGACATAACCCAAGTGAGGTTATGCAAAATATAAATATGAGCATGGACTGAAGAGTTAGTAGCTAATTCAGGAAGAGCTTAGTTATGGCTAGACAAGAGGTCTTAGATAAATCAGTAGATCGTGCAAGATAAATGTAGTGAAACCCAACATAGGAAATTCAGTCTCGTAGAATAAGACATCGTAATCCTTGATAAATATTTAGATAAGAGTTAGAGTAGTAAAAGGTACCGTATAAGTGTTATAGAAATAAAAGAGAGTGCCACTAGGGAGACAATCGAAATTTCAGTTAAGAAGTAACCCTACGAGCAGAAGGGCGCAGAGATAAGTAACTAACGATAATTATTGGCGAGTAAGTACATCAAAAATTTCATCGGGTGTATGATATAAAAATCTCTCAGCTTTACAAGAGTCAGAAGGTTTTGCCTAAGTGCTACAACTAAAGACTAGCTGAGGAAATAAGGAAGAAGGCTTCAACATAAGCATAGTGACCTAAAGAAGAAATGATCTTGTAACAACAATCTCATTACGACATTATATGCGCTCCATAACAAAGTGGCAACTGTCGTGACTAAGGAATGAGAAGTAAAATCAAAAGTAATATTCGAGATCATATGAGTTGGATGAAGTTCCAATAGGTGTGGGCACTAATATAAGCCAAGTATTTATGCAATAAGTGGCAGAACGACCATGAGAAGTAATTGCTTACTTTTAAAGAAAGTTGAGAAGGCATAAAAGGAATTATTCGATCTACGACCCGGAGCTAGTTACATTATTACCACACTCTAGATTTAGGAGTACTATCCATACAACATATATGTTGACATTCATACAGTTATGAGAGACTTTGGTATATGTTAAAAGAAATAGTTGAATCCATGTTACAGACAATGGCTTGAATTGTTAGAAGGTTATATCATGGATGTTCCATAGCATCTACGAAAGGCTAAAGTAATAACTAATATCCTAATCCGCATATTGAAAGATAGCTTAAGCCTACAAAAAGGCCGAGAGAGAAGAGGAATCCAAAGAGTTAATCAGCTAGTAAATCAGGAGTCTGATTAATAGACCAAGATAATTATAGAAATCATTATTGAGAACATTACAGAACCACCCTTAATATCAGAGGTACAAGAGAGATAGTATAATAGCCATATTCTATAACAGCTCTACGATAAAGCCAGTTAGAAGAGCACCAGCCTCATAAGGAGTCAGTATGAAGCTCCCACCGGATTGTGTATGCACTAGAGTTGCAAGTATTATAGTAGAGCTTCAAGTTGTGGATATGAATCCTACCTATGTGGAAAGGAGGCTATGAAAGTGATAGATATAACGATGCGAGATTTAATGGTAAGTAAGGTAAAAGTGTAGAAGGTACGAGATACTCAAGTGCAGAAGGTTGTATATAGTCCATACCCAAGTAGAGTTCTAGAAGCACTGTGACTCAGTATCCAAAAATGATACTGGTGTCGTCAGTAGCATATCTTCCACCCTATTGTTTCCAGGTACCGAGAGGTCTAGTTAAGAGAGTAAAGAAGAGTTAGAGATAATGTGATGTCTCGTTTGAGGTTCCAAAATAAAAAAGAAATCTATGGTGCTAGAAAGTTAAAGGAAGGTTGCGAGTAGTATAAATAAATATGTGTAGGTTGTAAGCTAGTGTATGGTAGAGCAAAAAGGTTTTAGGTAGACATGAGTAAGGATAATAAAAGCTGAATGAGAAGGTGACGAGAATAGGTGAGGCCTTAGGATTAAGCCCATCAAAACAAGAGAGCTAGTGGTTCCCGTAAGTTATAGAAAGCCCTGTATAACCTGAATAAACTCGGAGGAGTTTAAGACTAAGAGCATTTGGAAAGGAGGGAATGCTGCCCTGGTAGTAGAATAAGGGTGTAATTATGATAAATAATAAGTGGATGAAATTTAGGCCTTCGATTGAGTAATGATTTAGAGAAAAAGGGATTTCATGAATTGCACAGGATTAGAATACCTCCATAAGATGAACTACACTGGGATGCTGTGAAATACGGTTAATGAAGTATTGTATCGTCCCTCAGTGGATCAGGCAAATAACTCCAGATATTCCCCAATGAGACGTGAGCCCTAAGGACAATGTATTACATAAGATGTTTCAAGTTATCAGTGGTAGATTATACATTAACATTAGGTGAATCAACAATAGGCAGATAAAAGTTCCAAAGTATGAGTTGAGATTAGGCCGTCATTCTTAAGATGAACAATAATGAGGAAGAACTAAAGGACTTAGATTTATACATATATGATAAGCAGCGAGAGAATAACCTGGAGTTGGGTAGCAAACCTCGGTAATAATAAACTGAAGTAAGTGTTATGGTATAGTATGACCTACCTAGATGTAGTAAATTCATAAGGATAGATAACCGAGGCTATGAAACAAGATATAGAAATAGTTGTAAGTTCGACAAAGTACCAAGTGAATGACTTCAATACACCTATAGATGCCTAGAGGAACAACTTGTCATAGTTTTGTATATGTTCACAAAGTGAGGCCTAGAGATTGGATAATAGCTGAGGAAAAATGAGAGAAGAGTCGCATAGGCGTACATACAAGGATAGAGTGGTAGATTCTGCATGACAAAGGTAGAAACAGTAACGAGATTGGAAGAATTCCGACCACAAGTCGTGGTGCGAGAAAGAGGCCAAAAGGAAGGAATGCCCTAGGCTTTGGATTTATTCACAGAATAATTGCCTAGATGTTAAGGACAATGCTAAATTATACCTAAGGGCTATAGTTTATAAAACTGATAAGCGCATCAGGCAACATTTGAGGACGAATGTTCCAAAGGAGGGAATGATGTTATACCCCATAGTTTCGTATGTGAGAGTACGTCATAAGTCAATTGATGTAAGCTCTGAAATGAGATCATCTTTCAAAGTACATAAAGTAAGTTAATAATGTTAACTTGGAGGTTACAAATATTTAAGATCATGGACTGCAAGTACCAAAAGGGCTGGAAGGCTTAGAAGCTAAACCAATTGAAGAAAATAAGTTTTGTTGAAAGTCGACAAGTTAGGAATGTTATAACTATCACGACCCTAACCCGAACCCGGTCGTGAAAACAACGCCAGCCGACACTTCCCATTTTCCAATTATTAACAATTAAGTATTTAAGAAACGTTCTAAACATGATAAAATAAATTCGAAAATAACAACGATAACATAAATACACGGAAGAACACCCATACACAGCCTTAACCGGGGTGTCACTAGTCATGAGCATCTATAAGTCCTGATACAATTCTGCTAAATCCATAACTAGTACAATTGTCTGAAAGGAAATAGAAGCGATAAAGGTGTAGAGACATGGGGCTGCAGACGTCAACAACTACCTCGTAATCTCCAAAAGACCGCCTGAAGCTGGAGGAATCAGCACTCGGGAGCGGAACTAGCTATACCTGAATCTGCACACAGGGTGCAGGGAGTAAAGTGAGTACTCCAACTCAGTGAGTAACAAATGTAAATAATGACTGAAAGTAAGAAAACACGTAAGACACAAGGCATTCTATAATGAAGCAGTAAAATCATTTAAAAACAGTAAACTAGTGAAAAGTCAAGTAAAATGCTCTTTCACAAGCAAACAAGTAATTGACAGGTAGTTAAGGTAAAGTAAACAAATAGAAGTTTGCCCCTCGGGCACAGTATCAATAAATCCGCCCCTCGGGCAACATCTCATAACAGTACCAGTCCTCGGGCTCAATCTCACATCACAATGGGTACACGCACTTACTAGGGGCGTGCAGACTCCTTGGAGGGGCCCTTACGGCCCAATCGCAATAACAAGCCATCTCGTGGCATCAAATCTAGGACCTCGGCCTCATACCAATCAAGCCACATCATGGCGTACATATATCAGGCCCTCGGCCTCAAAACAGTATCAATGTTTCCTCACAATGTAGGCCCTTGGCCTTACTCAAAAAATTCTCACAAGCCACTCGGACAATAGTAAAACTGTGTTTCTTAGCCCAAACATCATTTAAAATATCATTTAAGTATTAAAACTGAGTAAACTTGGCTGAGTATGAAAACAATGGAAAATAACATGACTGAGTGCAAGTATATAGTCTAAACAGTGAGGAAATATCAATAAAAATCTTCGAAGGGTTCAAATAGTTGGCACGAAGCCCAAATATGGCATTCAGCCCAAATCATGATGATAGCAAATAATTTCAGTCAAATACGCGGTAAAATCATCAACCGAGACGGACCAAGTCACAATCCCCAATAATTCACGACCCCACGTCCGTCATCAATTGCGTATCTCACCTCAATATAGCACTATGATGTGCAATTCGGGGTTTCAAACCCTCAGAACATCATTTGCAATCATTACTCACCTCGAACTGGCTAAATCTCTAGCTCGCAATGCCTTTGCCCCTCGAATCGGCTTCCACGCACGTCGAATCTATCCAAAATCAGAACGAGGACATCAAAATATGCTAAGGGAACAAAGCCCAAGCAAAAACAATCAATAAAGTGCACAAATCTCGAAATACCAAAATTCGACCCCCGGGCCCACGTCTCAAAATTCAGAAATTTTTACACCAATAGATTCCTTACCTCCCCACGAGTTCATACATATCAAAAGTTCTCAAATCCGATCCCAAATAGTCCTCTAAATCCCCAATTCAAAGTCCAAATTTCCAAGCCCTAGTTCTTCAATTTTTAGCTTAATTTCCACAATTTTCTAGGTGGAATTCAGATAATAATCGAGTTTTAAGTCCAAGAATCTTACCTGCTAACAATTCCCCTTGAATACCTCTTCAATCTCTTTCAAAAATCTCCTAAAATGACCAACTATAGAGGAAATAAACCCAATCCTTGCGGACAAAATGAGTTTTAAAACCCTCTGCCCAAGCATAAATTCCTTCTTCACGAACACGGTCAAAGCCTCGCGTTCGCGAATCACAAAATAACTTTGACCAAAATCTTCTTTCGCGAACGCGACACGACCATAGGGAACATGATGCTTTACCCAGGCAAACCTCCGCGAACGCGTTCAGCCCATCGCGAACGTGATGAGTTAAATCCACTGAAGCTCAGCCTTACCATTCTTTCTATGCGAACGCGACACCTATCCTGCGAACGCGATGCACCAATCCTCAGCCCTTCGCAAATGCGGAGCTCCCATCACCAACGCGAAAGCTTAATCTTTGCCTTCCCCAACTGACTCTTCGCGAACACGAGGGTCCACTCGTGAACGCGAAGGGTAAAATCCCTGCAATAGCTGAACAGATTTTCTGCAATTTTCTTAACTCCAAAATGATCCGTTCAACCCTTCAAAAACTCACCTGAGGCCCCCCCAGGACCTCAACCAAAGGCACAAACACATCCTAATACCTTATTCAAACTTGTTCCAATCACCAAAACACCTCAAACAACATCAAACTACTCAAAACACATCGGATTCAAGCCAAGCTTTCTAAAATCTTCCGAATTACGCTTTTGATCAAAAACCCAACCAAACCACGTCTGAATGACCTGAAATTTTGTACACACATACCAAATGACACAACGGAACTACTGCAACTCTCGGAATTCCATTATGACCCCTATATCAAAATTTCACGTATCGACCGGAAATCGCCAAGATATCAACTTCACCAATTGAAGCCTAAATCTACTCCGAACCTCCAAAACTCATTCCGATCACACTCCTAAGTCACAAATCACCTCCCAAAGCTAACTAAACCATCAGAATTCACTTCCGATCCCTCTAATACATAAGTCAACATCTTGTTGACTTTTTCAACTTAATCTCCCTCAAAAGAGACTAAGTGTCTCAAACCTTACCAAATTCCTTCCGGATTCGATCCGACCAACCCGATATCACATAATACGGATAAACAAAGCATAAAGAAGCAGAAATGGGGAAAACGGAGTGGTACCTCATGAGACGACTGGCCGGGTCGTCATATCATCCCCAACATAAACAAACATTCGTCCGCGAATGAATCAAGAAACATACCTGAAGCCTCAAACAGGTGAGGATATCTGCTCCGCATCTCCCGCTCAGTCTCCCAAGTAGCCTCCTCCACGGGCCGACCTCTCCACTGCACTTTCACTGAAGCTATATCCTTTGATCTTAACTTTCGGATCTGACGACCCAAAATAGCTACTGGCTCCACATCATAGGTCAAATCATCATCCAACTGAACCGTGATGAAATCCAAAACATGAGATGGGTCCCCAATATACTTCCGGAGCATAGAAACATGAAATACGGATGCACACTCGACAAGCTAGGTGGTAAAGCAAGCTCCTAAGCCACCTCCCCAATCCTCCGAAGCACCTTAAAAGGCCCAATGAACCACGGACTCAATTTCCCTTTCTTCCCGAATCTCATAACACCCTTCATGGGCGAAACCTTCAACATGACTTTCTCACCAACCATGTAGGACACCTCTCGAACCTTCCTGTTCGCATAACTCTTTTGCCGCGACTGCACTGTATGAAGCCTCTCCTGAATCACCTTCACTTTCTCTAAAGCATCCAGCACCAAGTCTGTCCCGAATAGCCTAGCCTCACCGGTCTCGAACCAACCAACTGGAGATCTACACTGCCTCCCATACAAAGCCTCATATGGAGCCATCTGAATACTCGACTGGTAGCTGTTGTTATAAGCAAACTCCACAAGCGGTAGAAACTGATCCCATGACCCTCCGAAATCAATGACACATTCACGTAACATATCCTCTAATATCTAAATAGTGCACTCAGACTGCCCGTCCGTCTAAGGGTGAAAAGCTGTGCTCCACCCAACCTGAGTACCCAACTCTCGCGGCACAGACCTCCAATAACTACAAAGTAAACTGAGTGCCCCTATCTGAAATGATGGAAACTAGGACACCATGCAAACGAACAATCTCCCGGATATAGATCTCTGCCAGCCGCTCTAAAGAATAGGTAGTACATACATGAATGAAGTGCACGGACTTGGTCAACCAATCCACAATCACCCAAATAGCATCGAACTTCTTCAAAGTCCATGGAAGTACAACAACAAAGTCCATAGTGATCCTCTCCCACTTACACTCGGGAATATACATCTGCTGAAGCAAGCCACCCGGTCTCTGATGCTCATATTTCACCTACTGACAATTGAGACACCGAGCTACAAATACCACAATATCGTTTTTCATTCTTCTCCACCAGTAGTGTTGCCTCAAATCCTGATACATCTTTGCGGCACCCGGATGAATGGAATACCGCGAGCTATGTGCCTCCTCCAAAATCAACTCCCGAAGCCCATCCACATTGGGCACACAAATCCGGCCCTGTATCCTCAACACCCCATCATCACTAATGGTCACATCTCTAGCATCATCATGCTGAACTCTGTCCTTAAGGACAAGCAAATGTGGATCATCATACTGGCGCTCTCTAATGCAGTCATATAAGAAAGACCGAGACACCACACAAGCCAATACCTGACTGGGCTCCGAAACATCTAATCTCACAAACCGATTGGCCAAAGCCTGAACATCAACTGCTAGAGGTCTCTCCCTAACTGGAATATATGCCAAACTACACATTCTCACAGCCTTTCGGCTCAAGGCATCGACCACCACATTGGCCTTTCCCTGATGGTACAATATAATGATATCATAATTCTTAAGCAACTCCAACTATCTCCGCTGCCTCAAATTGAGATCCTTTTGCTTGAAGAAATGCTGAAGACTGCGATGATCAGTGAACACCTCACAAAATATGCCATACAAGTAATGCCTCCAAATCTTCAATACGTGAACTATGGCAGCCAACTCCAAATCATGAACGGGGTAGTTCTTCTCATGGGGATTCAACTAACGAGAAGCATAAGCAATAACTTTACCCTCATGCATCAATACACAACCAATTCCAACTCTCAAAGCATCACAATAAACGGTATATGAACCTGAAGCTGATGGTAAAACCAACACTGGAGTTGTGGTCAAAGCTGTCTTAAGCTTCTGAAAGCTCTCCTCACACTCGTCCGACCATACAAATGGAGCACTCTTCTGAGTCAACCTGGTCAAGGGCGATGCGATAGATGAGAATCCCTGAATAAAACTGTGAATCTCTGTGGCTGAGGACGGTCTGGGCCAACTCTGAACCGCCTCTATCTTCTTCGGGTCAACCTGAATACCCTCATTGGACACCACGTGCCCCAAGAAAGCCACTGAACTGAGCCAAAACTCACACTTGGAGAATTTTGCATAAAGCTTCTCCTCCCTCAATCTCTACAACACAACTCTCAAATGCTCCGCGTGCTCCTCTTGACTACGCGAGTACACCAGAATATCATCAATGAAGACTATGACAAACAAATCGAGATAAGGCCGGAACACGTTGTTCATCAAATACATGAATGCTGCTGGGGCATTGCTCAGCCCAAAAGACATCACCAAGAACTCATAATGACCATATCGGGTTTTGAAATGTGTCTTAAGAATATCCGTGTACTTGATCTTCAACTAGTGATAACCTAAACGGAGATCAATCTTGGAGAACACTCTCGCTCCCTGAAGCTGGTCGAATAAATCATCAATGCGAGTCAAAGGAAACTTGTTCTTAATTTTTACCTTGTTCAATTGCCTATAATCAATACATATCCTCAAAGTGCCATCCTTCTTTTTCACAAACAGAACCGGCGCACCACAAGGTGACACACTAGGCCAAATGAACACTTTATCAAGGATTTCCTGAAGCTGTTATTTTAATTCCTTCAACTTTGCTGGTGCCATACGATACGCCGGAATAGAAATGGGCTGAGTGCCAGAACCATGTCAATACCAAAATTAATAGCCCTGTCCGGTGGATGCCCGACAGGTCTACAGGAAACACATCGGGAAAATATCTCACAACTGGGACAGAATCAATATTGGGAGTCTCAGCCGATGTCCCTCACAAAAGCTAGATACGAAAGACAACCCTTCCCAACTATACACTGGGCTTTCAAGAATGAGATCACTCTACTGGGAACATAATCAGTCACACCTCGCCACCCAATCCGTGGCACACTCGGTATAGCTAATGTGACTGTCTTATCATGACAGTCCAGAATAGCACGACATGGAGATAGCCAATCCATGCCCAAAATGACATCGAAATCCACCATACACAATAATAAAAGATCCACACGGGTCTCCAGACCCCCAATAGTCACCACACACGACCGGTACACATGGTCTACAACAACAGTATTACCCACTGGGGTAGATATGTGAATAGGTGAAGCAAGGAACTCACGGGGCATACCCAAATAACGAGCAACCTATGATGACACATAAGAAAAGGGGGAACCAGGATTAAATAATACAGAGGCATCTATGTGGCAGACTGAAACAATACCTATAATAACAACGTTTGAAGCAATAACATCGGGTCTACCTAGGAGTGCATAGAAACGGGTCTGACCACCACCTGATCGACCTCCCCCTCTAGGGCGACCCCTAGCTGACTGGACTCCACCCCTAGATGGTTGGGTGGGTGGTGGTGAAGTAACTGGCGCTAAAGCCGATGACTGACCCCTCTGCTGAGATGAACTCGCAAGACGACGAGGGCACTACCTCCACATATGACCCATCTCACCACACTCATAACAACTCCCAGGTGCTGGAGAAGGGGACTGAAGGGGACCCCTTGTACCAGAGTGACTAGCAGATGTACTCGGCATAGAAAAGCCCTAAATTGATGGAGCACGGGTCGAACTCTGAGCTAGAAGGTCACTAAGTGATGACTGGCCCTACTGAGAACTGTGATAACCATGACCCGAAGATGCCCCACAATAACCTGGGCGAGCTGGCTGAGCAGACCTGAATGGACAGCCTTTGTCGTGCTGAAACTGACCTCTCGAAGGAGTACCACTGTAATTGCCAGATCCTCGAGGCCTCTTAGCCTCCCTCTCCTCTCACTCCTGGCGACGAACAGACTCAATCTCACGGGCGATATCCACAAGCTCCTCAAAAGTAGCACCAGTCACCCTCTTCCTGGTCATGAGAATACAGAGCTAATAAGTAAGACCATCAACAAACCTCCTAATCCTCGCTCTATCTGTCGGGACCAACCAAATGGCATGATGAGCTAACTCAGAGAACCTCAACTCATACTGCGACACGATCATCTCCCCCTGACACAACCACTCAAACTGCCTACGCAGCTCCTCTCTTCGAGACTGCAGCACTTACTTCTCCAGAAAGAGAATGGAGAACTGCTGCCAAGTAAGGGGTGCTACACCAACAGGCCTACGCCTCTCAAAATCCCCCCACCAAGTGAAAGTAGCTCTAGAAAACTGATAAGTAGTGAAAGAGACCCTGTTGGTCTCTAGAATACTTGCTGTACGAAGCATCCTCTGACACTTGTCCAGAAAACCCTGGGCATCCTCGTTTACCACTAAATGATGGAGGCTGAAGTCTACCAAACCTCTCCAACATACGCTGCTCATCCTCCGGCATGGCAGGAACTACATAGTCCTGAGCAGCTGCAACCGGTTGGGCTGGATGCGCCCCCGGCGTCTGGAGTCCCTGCATGACCCGCTCAAGTGTGTAAGCGGCGGGAGTCTGTTTGCCTCTCCCATCCTGAGAAGTTACTGCGGCTGTAGTGGTTGAAACCGCCCGATCTAGGCCAGTGCAAACTGATAAGATCTGAGCCAAGGCCTCCTGAAGACCCGAAATCACGATGGGCACAGCTGGTGCCTGAGCTGGTGCTATAGTAGTGTCCATAACTAGGACTTGATCCTAAACTGGGGCAGCTGGTGGATCTACAGGTGCTGCCCTTACTGCTCTGCCTCTACTATGACCACGACCGCGTCCTCGGCCTCTGGTGGCCACAACTGGTGGTACTGGGGGTCATCTACCCCGACAAGTAGCGCGCGTCCTCACCATCTGTGAGAGAATAGGATAACAGAAGTTTAATACTCGGATCAACAAGCTTGCACGACAAGAATTTCAAGAATATGAAGTTTTTCCTAAAGGTTCTGCAGCCTCTCGAGGATAAATACAGACGTCTCTATACCGATCCGCGAGACTCTACTAAACCTGATCATGACTCGTGAGACCTATGTAA
This sequence comes from Nicotiana tabacum, assembly GCF_000715075.1. Taxonomy (NCBI): domain Eukaryota; kingdom Viridiplantae; phylum Streptophyta; class Magnoliopsida; order Solanales; family Solanaceae; genus Nicotiana; species Nicotiana tabacum. The sequence goes on from NC_134084.1 coordinate 56,571,736, forward strand.
CCTAGGCTCTAATACCAACTTGTCACGACCCTAACCCGGACCCGGTCGTGATGGCGCCTCTCGTGAAGGTAAGGCCAGCTGACACTTCCCATTTTCCAATTATTAACACTTAAGTATTTAAGAAACGGTCTAAACATGATAAAATAAATCCAAAAATAACAACGATAAAATAAATATGCGAAAGAACACCCATACACAGCCCTAACCGGGGTGTCACTAATCATGAGCATCTATAAGTCCTAATACAATTATGCTAAATCCATAACTAGTACAACTGTCTGAAAAGAAATAGAAGCAATAAAAGAGTAGAGACACGGGGCTGTGGACATCAACAGCTACCTCGTAATCTTCGAAAGACCGCCTGAAGCTGGAGGAATCAGCACTCGGGAGCGGAACCAGCTATGCCTGAATCTGCACATAGGGTGCAGGGAGTAAAGTGAGTACTCCAACTCAGTGAGTAACAAATGTAAATAACGACTAAAAGTAAAAAAACACGTAAGGCACAAGGCATTCTATAATGAAGCAGTAAAATCATTTAAAAACAGTAAACCAGTGAAAAGTCAAGTAAAATCCTCTTTCACAAGCAAATAAGTAATTGACAGGTAGTTAAGGTAAAGTAAACAAATAGAAGTTCGCCCCTCGGGCACAGTATCAATAAATCCGCCCCTCGGGCAACATCTCAGAATAGTACCAGCCCCTCGGGCTCAATCTCACATCACAATGGGTACCTGCACTCACTGGGGGTGTGCAGACTCCTGGAGGGGCCCCTTACAGCCCAAACGCAATAACAAGCCATCTCGTGGCATCAAATCTAGGCCCTCGGCCTTATACCAATCAAGTCACCTCATGGCGTACATATCTCAAGCCCTCGGCCTCAAAACAGTATCAGTGTTTCCTCACAATGTAGGCCCTCGGCCTTACTCAGTCAAAAATCCTCACAAGCCACTCGCGCAATAGTAAAACATTGTTTCTCATCCCAAACATCATTTAAAATATCATTAAGTATTAAAATTGAGTAAACATGGCTGAGTATGCAAACAGGGGAAAATAACGTGATTGAGTGCAAGTATACAGTCAAAATAGTGAAGAAATATCAATAAAAATCCCCGAAGGGTTCAAATATTTAGCACGAAGCCCAAATATGGCATTCATCCCAAATCATGATGATAGCCAATAATTTCAGTCAAATATGCAGTAAAATCATCAACCGGGATGGACCAAGTCACAATTCCCAATAGTGCACGACCCCACGCCTGTCATGAAGCGTGTGTCTCACCTCAATATAGCACTACGATGTACAATCTGGGGTTTCAAACCCTCAGAACATCATTTACAATCATTACTCACCTCGAATAGGCTAAATCTCTAGCTCGCGATGCCTTTGCCCTTCGAATCGGCCTCCACGCGCGTCGAATCTAACCAAAATCAGAACGAGGACGTCAAAATATGCTAAGGGAACAAAGCCCAAGTGAAAACAATCAATAAAGGACACAAATCCCGAAATTACCAAAACCCGACCCCCGGGCCCAAGTCTCGAAATTTAGAATTTTTACACCAATAGATTCCTTACCTCCCCACGAGTTCATACATCTCAAAAGTTCTCAAATCTGACCCAAAATGGTCCTCCAAATCCCAATCAAAAGTCTAAATTTCCAAGCCCTAGTTCTTCAACTTTTTAGTTTAATTTCCATAATTGTCTAGGTGGAATTCACATAATAATCGAGTTTTAAGTCCAAGAATCTTACCTCCCAACGATTCCCCTTGAATCCCTCTTCAATATCTTTCAAAAATCTCCCAAAATGACAAAAGATGGAGGAAATAAACCCAATCCTTGTGGACAAGACGAGTTTTAAAACCCTCTGCCCAGGCATAAATTCCTTCTTCGCGAACGCGGTCAAAGCCTCGCGTTCGCGAAGCACAAAAATAACTTTGACCAAAATCCTCTTTTACGAACGTGACACGACCCTAGCGAACGCAATGCTTTACCCAGGAAAACCTCCGCAAACACATTCAGCCCATCGCGAATGCAATGAATTAAATCCACTGAAGCTCAGCCTCACCATTCCTTCTATGCGAACGCGACACCTATCCTGCGAACGCGATGCACCAATCCTCAGTCCTTCGTGAACGTGGAGCTACCATGGAGAATGCGAAGGCTTAATATTTTCCTTCCCCAACTGACCCTTCGCGAACGCGAGGGTCCACTCGCGAAGGGTAAAATCCTTACAACAGCTGAACAGATTTTCTGCAATTTTCTTAACTCCAAAATGATCCGTTCAACCCCTCGAAACTCACCTGAGCCCCCCCGGACCTCAACCAAAGGCACGAACACATCCTAATACCTTATTCAAACTTGTTCCAATCACCAAAACACCTCAAATAACATCAAAACACTCATAACACATCGGATTCAAGCCAAGCTTTCTAAAATCTTTCGAATTACGCTTTTGATCAAAAACCCAACCACACCACGTCCGAATGACCTGAAATTTTGCATACACATCCCAAATGATACAACAAAACTATTACAACTCTCAAAATTCCATTTCAACCCCTATATCAAAATCTCGCCTATCGACCGGTAATTGCCAAAATATCAACTTCACCAATTCAAGCCTAAATATACTCTGAACCTCCAAAACTCATTCCGATCATACTTCTAAGTCACAAATCACCTCCCCAAGCTAACCAAACCATCAGAATTCACTTCCGAGCCCTCTAACACATAAGTCAACATCCTGTTGACTTTTCCAACTTAGGCTCACTCAAAAGAGACTAAGTGTCTCAAACCTTACCAAATTCCTTCCGAATTCAATCCGACCAATCCGATATAACATAACACGGATAAACAAAGCATAAAGAAGCAGAAATGGGGAAAACGGAGCGGTACCTCATGAGACGACTGGCCGTGTCGTCACAATAACATGTAGTTTTGGGGTGACACTAGGGTTCTCAAAATGATAAAGAGGCTATGTTATGAGTTATTTTTGTTTTATGATAGTCGTGTGTTATGTTTTGAAGTCAAGCGAGTTGTGGAAAAAAAGTTGGCAAAGATCATCATAAGTTACATTCATAAATATGCCGAAAATTAGGTCAAATGTAGCTGAGCATTTATCCCAGTGTACTTGGAATTACGGGATGATCTATATATCAAATTGATGATCTACGAGTGTAGTTTCTAACACATTAAACTATTCATGGGTGTAACATCGGAGTAGAGAGATATTGCAGTTTCGCGAGACTACACAGACTTCATAGGTGACAAGTAGGTGTGTCACTGAAGCTTTTTGAGCAATACATTTCATGTGCTATATGAGGTCTTTTTGGGACTTATTATATACTAAATTGAAGGTCTAGTAATGTAGTTTCTAACTATATTAACCATTTGTTCATACGACATCCAGATAAAAAGATATAAGCGCCAGATGAAGGGCCAATGCTAAGGTGCCAAGTTAGCACCTCTTTGACTTTTCAAAAGTTGATATATATATAGGGTTTTAAATCGTCTTTCTCTTTTTTTTTTCATATAACATGACCATAAAACCCCCCAAAAACTTACCCTTAATATCTTTACAAGGGTTTCAAAGAAGATTAACATCCCGGGTACGAAATCAAGAAGTGATAATATTAGAAGGATTCCTATAACGTAAGTATCGCTATATCGCTTATCTTTTCCTTTGTAGTTTGAGTTTTGGAAGGTAATTCATAGTTAAGAAAACTCCTACTTTCTGTATTTAAGCTTTTAAATGTCAATGAAGTTTGATAAATTTGTTTCCTAATAGTTAGAACTCACGGGACGGTGATCGGAAGCCGTGGGTTCAATTTATATAAATTTAGTGGACTATTTTGTAGCCCACTCGTGTTGGACTCTTGTGCTAATGTTTTATGGAGTTTTGGAGGAGAAACAGTGTGGATAAACACCACATAATGATAGAATGCTGGGTTGGTCGTTCGTCGTTACATTTTTAAGTTGTTTGACACTACTTTGGTTGTCATTTTATGTATGAAGTGATTAGGGTGTGTGAGTTGCTTTTTGGTATATTGTGATGGAGATAAGGTTGGAAAATGATGAATACATGTTATTGTTATGTTCTTATTTGTTGTTGGTATATACTTGTTAATACCCAATTTTGCCCTCATATTTTTCCAAATAGTATATATATTTTCAAAATATCATTTTGTATCATTATTAAATTTAAAAGATTTATACAAGTATTTTTATAATTTTTAGAGCCTTAAATTAATTTTCTTGCATTTGAATTACTTGATTATTTATTAATTACCCTTTAAATTATTTTGTGATTACTTAATCGTCTAAATTCATTATTTTCATTCATATATAAGGTTCAAAATATTTTACTCTATTTTATATAATTATATTTGTATTTATGAGCTATTTACACAATTTTGCAATAATAATCAATATTGTACACATAATTGTATTCGTTATATTATCTATACTGAAATATCATTTATTATATTTTTATTATATTAAGCTATTATTTTTAAATATTTTAATGCATAAATAACATTTTATTATTTATTAAATCATTTTTATAAGTTATTTTTGATAATTTCGTATATTTAAATTACAGCTCAATTTTGAGTCAATTTCGGAGCAAAATCAAGGTCCAAACACCCACACACTCTGGCCCAACTTCCCTAGCCCAATACCAGTAACCCACTACCCTATACTCGTCCACTAACCCGATCCGCCTCTCATTAAATCCCAGATCAACGACCCATATGTGATCTCCCTCTTTTAATTAATCTAACCCGGAAACCCTAGCCCATTTTTCCGAGATGGCCGCCCTTGAATCCTCTCTATTCTCTCGTCTCTCAAACCTAAACCCTAGCTGCCTTATTCAAATCTTTTCCAAATCCGATCAAATCATGGATTCTTTCTGTGATTCTCTTACCTTTTACGAGTTACCTCATCGCAACGTACAAAATTATGGTATTACTTAGTATTTACCTCACTTTTGGATAATATTGGTCTTTGAATCAAAGGATATCAACTTTATTCTCCAATATTTGGATGATATTTCGTCCTTATACGTCCATAGCAAGATCATACAGGTCCGATTTGACAAGATTCTTCGGCCAATTTGTTATTCTAGGCAAAATTAGAGTTTGCCTGATTTTCTCCTAATTTGGTTCTTGATCGATTCTGCATGCTCCCCTTTCCTTATTTTTGTTTGATTTATTATGTTTCCTTATTTGGATGTTTGATTTTGGCTACTATATAAACCTCTCCCCGATTTCCCCTTGAGACAGACTTCATTACTACTATTACTCTCACTATTCTCTTCTTTCACTCGTTCACTTATTCCGATACACTCGAATATTTTTTGAAATCGTTGAATTCTTGGCCGGCTTAAAGCCAAGGCTATAATACTGTTAAAATGACCTCCTCCAGTGCAAGCACTGCTCGGAGCCCTTCTTGAGGCTCTTGTAAACTCTGAAGCATCGGGGATTTGGGGTTCCCTTTCAGTTCCTGCTACTGAATCACCACCTATATTCTAAACTCCTCACTCTTTTGCTTGTTTAACTTTGTTATTGGTTAGTGTCCTTGACTCTTACAGTTTTAATTATTTCCCTTTCTGTTTGTCTATGACATGTGTGTCCTATGTGCCAATGTTGTTTTAACTTTTTGTAAGCATGATGCAGTTTTCCTTGATATTCATGGATCCCTAATAATGTGTTAGTATTTTCTTTACTGCAATTATATTGTCTTAACAATGCCCTGTAGTTCCGTGTTCTTTATTACTTGAATTCAGTAGGCTTCAGTACATGTAATATGCTTTCATGATGGGAATGGATTCCTGTCTTCTTAAGTGCTACTAAACTAATGTGTGTTCCCTACCTTGTCCTGTATTTCTATGTCTGTGTTCCAGACCTTATTGAGTTATTCTTGCCCAACATGATAAATCTCTGAGGCTATATTGATTCGCTAAGGCATGTTTTCCATTCCATTTAAGTTCTAATGTATGTTTGGTTTGTTAATCTTATGCCTTTAGAATTGCTTTTAGGGTAAATTTCTATGTTAGCTTCTCTCATGTCTAGGTAATTGGTATAAGTGGTTATGCTTACCCGTCCTATTCCTCTTATATGATATATATTCTCATGATTTTATACACTATTGTGGTCTATTATAGACCATGCTACTAGGTTGTTGCTATACTGCTTATGACCATATTAGGCTCCCATATTAGAAATCTTCATGTGAAATTGCTATCCCTCTAACAATAATTATTTTGAATAAGGTTCACTTGTTTAAAGTCTTTTCTGACTAATTCTGGTTAATATCTTGTGCTAAACTTGATTTCTGGAAACTTAGAATGTGTGTGTGTTTATCCTGTTAACTCATTAGACCTGCTTCTTAAGCCCTCTTAATGTATGACTGTGTTCAGAATGCTATGCCCATTCCTTTGTTGAATGATTGCTCAATATGGTGTTTGTTTTCTATATCAAACTTGCTATGTTAAAGCTATCCACCTAGTTGGCATGTTCAATCCCTCTTGTTTGACCAATCTTGTTCCCCTATCTTCTAAAAAAAGATAATATGTTTATGTAATCGTGTCCCTACGAGGTATCACCATTAATAGACTTTAGAGTTGTCAATTGATTTCCATATATGGTTCCTCCTTCTAAGCCTGGTATGAGTATGTGTGTGTCCCCGGGGTTGTGCAATTGATACAATCTCACGCTTGAGATATGCTTGGATTTGGGTCTACTATTCGTGTGAAAAGTAATCTTGCTGAAGGCCCAGTGTTACTGGTTTATTTCTCTTTTGGTCATGCTCTGTTTATTAGGACTGTAGTCTTTTATTGTGTAATATTTGCACTTGTATTCATTAATTTGGTCCTGTAATAATTTACAAACAAAACAGATGGGGAAATTAGTAAAAAGGGGGTAGGGTACTCTAATTCTCACGTAAATAGGTAGAAAGCATTCCTATAGGATCTATGTGGTCTATTTGCTATTTGCTTTACATGCTTTAATTTCATGTGTAGAAAGCATGCCTATAGGAGTCACGCGCACACACTTTACTTAACTTGTCAAAATATGTTAGTTCAAGTATTTGCTATACCTGTTTCCACTACTACACACACTTAAATAACATGCCTATATGATGCAATAGCACATGCCTCACCAATCGTGATACCATGTTTATAGGACTTCAAATAATCAATTTGTCAAATTGCTTCAATTACTTTAGTACGCTGCTTATCTAAACATCATGGATGTAGGATTCTAATACTTTAATCGACTGTTCTCGTTGCTTTCATTTCATTGTCGCTTGTCTTAAAAGCATGCCTATAAAACCAGCATTAGTAATTCAGAATAATGATTGTTTTCACTAACTTTTTATGCAATGCGCTTAGATATCATGTCTATAGGATTTGCAACATTCAATTTGCCTAAAAGATAGTCCAGAAATCACCGCATTGCCCATATATTACTGAAAATTAGAGTCACTTAGATACCATGCCTATCGGATTTGCAATGTTTTAAATTCGCCTGAACGCTGCTCATTCACAATACAGGAAATCAGAATCATGTAGAGATCCTGTCTAAAGGTCTTGAATAATTTAACATGCCTTAACCCCAAATCTGCCTAACTATAGCTACCTGTTTAAATAATTTAAACCTCTCTAGTATAAGCTATAACTTGTCTTGCTAATTGACAGCATGCATACGTGTCTATATGAGGAGGTGAATCTAAGCCTTTGGTGTTGATTATGTGCAGTCCTATTTGTTTTGAATGCACGATTAGTTTTATCATTTTTGAGCAACCTAAGTAAGTCTAGAACCACCAAAATAGAGGTCCAAAGCCTCCTGGACCATTATCATGGGACAGGTAGAGCACGCATATGGTACGACTTAGAAATAGATTAGAACGCTTTTAAGTAAACAACTTCAACATATTAATTGGGTAGCAGGAGATGATAGTCTATGACCGCTGATTAATATGAGAAACCCCTATCAAAAGGGAGTTGCAAAATATTATTTATGTTGCACCGGGTGATCATTTAGGCTAAAAAACTTAGGACCCCCTCCCCCGTCCTTTATATACTTGTTATTCACACTTAGTCATTTAACACAAACTAGTGTATTTGTACCCTTGTAATCATTAAGGAATTGTACCAATTCTCATGTGTTATAATAAGACTCTTCGACTTTTATGCTATTTTGTTTATTTGATCACCTAGCCTAATTTCATAATCCACATAGTTTAAAGTTCGGCCAGGACCCATAATTGTGGACCTTGTAGAGTGCCTAAAACCTTCTCTTTGAGGTAATTTGAGCCCTTACCCGATCTTTGATGACACAAATTAGTTGAAACAGAGTTATTTGCAAATAGGTGCCCAACGCACCTTAAAAATTGTTAGGTGGCAGCTCTTCTCTTTTAATACCTCCTTTAAAAGGGTTGTCACACATCGATATATGCTTTCGTGAGAAAATGGGGCACGACAATACTATTGGAGGAGGGCCTTGTTACAGGGGAGATGCTGCCAAAATTTACGTAAACGAGGTACTAGTTTAAGTTGCGGACTTAGCCTTTACTCAGTACTGATTTTGAATCTCCTTATGTTGTGGTAGATTGAGTTGAGTTATTTGAAGAATTGCTTGGAAAATATTAAGGACTCAACTGAGTTAAGGTATGTTAAGGCTAAACCTTTCCTTCATTTTGGCATGATCCTGTAACTTCATCCCATTTGATACCGAGGAATAAAGAGAAGTTCTTATTCCTAAATTTATGTACATTATGCTAGTCTCATAAGCTATAGTATTCTCCCTTATCGGGACTTTTTATTTAGTTATGTATTTTCTTCTTTCAGTCAGGAGAGTAAGGAGTTTATATATATAAAGCATTACAGTATTTTCACCACCACCAAACTATAATCAGGGGACAAGCCCCTATTGGGAAACCTCTGATTAGATGGTAAGTTATATACCGAGCCTATTGTGACTGAGCGCCTATGAGCGAGCCCAGAATGGTCGAGATACAGAGCCTAGTATGGTCGAGCGCCTATGAGTGAGACTACTATGGCAGATCAGTTACACATACCGAGCCTTATAGGGCACAACTATTTTACTTACTATATTGAGAGAGATGACTTAGTATCAGCATGTAAGCATGTCTTCAATTATATCTGACACCTAGGTACTTTCAATTATTATATTATCAGTTCAGTTTCAGCTTTCAGTTATTCTGTTTCCTTACATACTCGGTACATTATTTCGTACTAACGTCCCTTTTGCTGGGGATGCTGCATTTAATGCCAGCAGGTCCTGATAGATAGCTGGATAGACCTTCCTAGTAGACAAAGTCAAACATCAGCTTGGTTGGTAAGCTCCACTTCCTCAGAGTTACCATGTCTATACCTTGGAGTCCATTTTATATATACAGGTTTGATGGGTAGGTCAAGACCCTGTCCCGACCATGATACTATTTAATTATCCTAGAGGCTTGTAGACGAGTCCTGTACATTTTTTTTAAATCAGTATTGTCGCTTTACCAGCCCTATGTAGATGTTTAATTTGGTATTGCTAGTTGTAGATATTATTTTCAGATGATTCAGCTATGGCCTCATTGGCCTAAGTTGAAGGTTACCCCTCTAGAGTTCACAATTACAGAGTGGTACGCTCGGGTCGAGTATGACACCGGGTACCAGCCATGCCTCTTCAGGTTTAGAGTGTGACAATTTCTAACATGGATTGTCGCTCAGTTACTCTATCAAGTAGGAGTTTCATTAATAGCAACAAGGTTTGATAATTATAGAGTACCGCAGAATCAACTAAGTCACAGTTATCACGGTGCACGCCCATATGCCCATCACCTAGCATGTGACTCACGTCAACACCAACCACATAAAACGTATTTCAGGGATTCATACCCTTAGAACCAAGTTTAGAAGTGGTACTTACCTCTAACTGCTAAAATCTCTACTCTAAGAAGCTTTTGCCTAACAAATCGGCCTCCGGATGACTCGAATATAGCCATAAACAACTTAATACAATCAACACATGCTAGAGAAATCAATTCCATATGATAAAGCTAGGTTTTTTAACAAAAGTAAAAAATTTAACTGTAGGCCCACATCTCGTGTCACGCCCAGATCTCGGGGAGTGCGACTGCCGCTCAATCGAGATAACACGGCCAAGCAAGCTTGCACAATGCCTTCTACCCAAACTCACCCATAAATAAAGAGAAGATATATTTGCATTAATTGGATAATGAGGGGTCATGTGAACTACGCTAGTTCATTACCATTAGTTACGTCAATAACAAGTTTCAAAATAATACACTGTCGCGCCCTTTTTTCTCGCAAAATCGGGATTTGACACGTGCCAACTCTTTTAAATGTGTATTAAAAGAGAAGAATTGCCACCTAATGATTTTTAAGGTGCATTAGGGCACCTAAAGCAAATAACTCACAAACCGGTTTGCATTACTAGAGATTGGGTAAGGGCTCGAAATAACCTTGTGTTTACCATGAAAATGGTAATAACAATTAAATTTATTAATGGGACTCTAAAACAATGTGATCTATTTTTATGCTGGTTGTTAAGGCAGTTGATGCTAGATATGTGCAGCTTAACGGCGAAATACGAACTAAAATAAGGTTATAATCAAACTGAGGGGCTTACTGTCCGGGCCTCGGACTGACCGATGAGAGGCCTCAAGGTCGATGCCTGGGCTTGGGCTCAAGCTATTGGGGCTAATATGGAAAGGGCTAACAGTTAGGATATAATTAAAGGAGGCTCTTTATGGCCAATATCAAGCAATAAACTAAGAACAAGTGTGAAAGAAATAGATGAAAGAGGTAGCCTCGAGCGAGTAAGTTTTAGAGAAAAGAAGGAGAGAGTTGTTATTGATATTGTGTAGAATAGTTGGAGCCACAGCCGCCCCTTACAAAGTGGTGAGGATCCCCTTTGTATAGGAGAGGAATCCCGTTATAGTACAAATACATTAATTGTAAAGGCATGGAGATGGGATGGCTAGACGCGACACCTTGACACATGCTCTTGGTAGGACGCTTTGTCAGACTTAGTCGTGCGCCTTGGGAATTCCCCATTTTACTCTGGCCTCGATCTATGTCCTCTTTGAGTCAGACCTCGAGGAGCTCCGAGGGAGGGAACTCGGTCACAACTTTGCGTCCTCGGCGTCTCGAGGTATTCTTCTTATGTGACTCGATAGCAAAAATTTAGACCTTCTGATTTCGTCGCATACAGATAGTCTCCGCATTTCTCAGAACGAAGTGATGGGAAACGATTATGATACCCGACTCTTAGGGCTTGCCATGACGACATTGCACCGATGATGCGATCTATGGCGTGAATTTTCATGATAAGCAGGACATTCCATGAACTTGTCTTTTTGACGCCATTCAATGCGTTGTCAATTCCCGTTCTCCAAAGTGGCAGTACCGGAGCTCGAATTACGAGAGCTATTTGATGAAGCGGGTAATTTCCCGTGGTATGCGTTTCGTTTTTTAACCCTTTGGGTTAACTTTTTACCTATCTCAGTTGCAAAAAAAGACGAAGGCTCTAGAGCACCTTAGGGGCGAAGCCGACCGAGCTAGGAATGACTGTGGCGAGCTAAGAGCTCAGGTGCAGGCTCAAGCTTCAGAGGAAAAGGGTGCCTTAGCTAAAGTTCCTGCCTCCGAGGCCCAACTTTGCTTGGCTTGTGACAACGCTTCAGTTCAAGCGGACATGATCACGAAGCTCGAGTCCGAACTTTCGAAGGTCAGGGCTGAGATCGTTGATGCTCGGGCTGAAGCAGCATTGAGCCGGACTAAGGCTGATCAGGAGATGACGATTCATTTGAAGGATGCTACTGATGCCCAAGCCGAGTTGAAGAGGGCCCTCGATCGTGAAGAGAGTGTGAGCACGTGATTTTTGCCCTAATATAAATTGCTCTTATAAAATCAAAGAAAATAAAAAAATTCCAATTATTTGCCATTTTGTAGAATTTTGCAGGATTTTTATTAATTGTTTGCATTTTTGTGCACGTTTAATTCTTATTAAAATCATAAAAAATACCAAAATACCATGCATTGCATTTAGATTTTTTTTTAATACTTTTTAGGATTAATGAGTTAATTAATTGTTGTATTAACAATGAAAATCACAAAAATAGCTCATTTTACATTTTTACCTTTTAATTTTTAGATTATTGATTTTTCTCTTTTGATTTAGGATTAAATAATTTCTATAATTATTATAATTAGACGATTAGTTAGTTTTACAATTTAGATTAATTTAGGATTTTAATTTAAGATTTTTAATTAAAGGAAAAGAAAAAAAAAAGAAAGGAAAATAAGAAGAGAATTTGAAAGAGGGGGTTTTTAAAATTTGGGTTGTTCTTATACCCATAATTTGGCCCAAACCACTCAAAGCCCAAAATTCCTACCCGGTCAGACCTGCCCGACCCGACCCCTCCTATTTAATTAAAATACCTAGACCTAGAGACCTAGGAGATAGACCCCTTCATCAGACCAAACGGTGCAACCCCCATCCCCGAATTCTCTGAAGAACAAAAAAAAAACCTTCCTTCTTTACAACCAGAAAATCCCCTCCCAAGCAAAAATAGCGACCTCCCTTCCTCATATTCTATCGCTCAACAGAACAGAGCATACACACACACAAAATCATTCAGCGCCAAAAAAAAAGCAAGAAGAAAATTTGAAGTTCCAAAAGTTTGGAAAGCTGAAAATGATAAAACAGATTTCAAGCTGATTTCCGTGGCGTTATCTCCTTAATTTCTGGGTTTTTGAGTTTATTACGAAATGGGAATTTAAAGCTACGTGTTGTTGATTCTGCTGTTGCCGAGCTCCGATTTTCTGTTTTCCTAGCCTTGACTTGGCTTAATCTAGTCATTTCTTTTGTAGGTAAATACGAAACCATGTATTTACTTGAAATTTGAATGATCAAAAAATGTTGAAATCTGGAATGAAGATTGTTTCTGTTGTTTAGTTTCCACTTATGTGATTTTGTTAAGATAAATTGCTTATTAGATTTAGATATGCTCATTTTTGACTTATTCAGTGATTAAGTGTTCCTTTTGCTATTTTAGGTATTTTCGCTGCTTGATACTGTTAAAATTGATTGGCTAGGAAGAAGGCTGAATACTCTTCAATCTTATTTATTTAAACTGGCATGTGTAAATAATCATGTGGTGTGGCTCCACTGTCCATGCAATGATGTTTACTATCCTTGAGTTCGTGCAAACGAATTTGTTAATATCTGATAGAGTTGTGTTTGACTAGAAGAGGGAAGTCTGAGTACCTCTTGACAGAAGTTTACTCCAGCTGATTTATGTCTGCTGGTACTCTTATGTGCTTGATCTTGTGCTTTTCTGTGTAATTACCAGAGTAGTGTGGGACTCAAAATCAATTATTGTCATATGTGTTTAAGTGCGTGACTTAAGCTTTTAGTTCCATGTATGCTAGTGTTTTCTCCATATTTTTTCTGAAGTATGCTCCCTTCTGGTTGGTTACTGGCATTTTATAATTAGGTTTGAGTAGTTGTGTTACATAACTTTGTGGCGAGACTTGAAAGAGTAGTATAATACCTGATGATATGTTTATGTGTATGAACCAACTTCTGTGGGTTTTATGAATCATTGCAATGACTCGTGACTTTAAAGCACATATGTGGTGTTATTAAATTACTATTAGTTTATTAATTGGATAAATATGTTTAATCCTTTAATATTTTCTCCATTACTGATGTTTGTCAAGGCCTTGTGTAATGTTTTAGTCTTGGTTCTCAAGTTGGGATAACTTATTTCTTGAAAGGTGTTATTCTGTTTATGAAAAATGAAAGAACAACGATCCAACAAGATTATGTTCTAACAATCCCATTTCTATAACGTGATACCTTCACGCAAACCAAAATTAATTTAGAAAACAATTGGTTAAACACCGTAGTTTGCTTAAAGCGCGATTAATAAAATTATCGTGATTACGGGTACGGTTCCCGTGGCATAGGTATGATACCTAATTCCCAAATTCAGGAGTGCATTCCATGTAACCTGATCATAACAACTTTGAATTTAAATAAAATAAACATGTCACGAACCGCAGGTGCATTTCATGTAGCGTGGTTTGCGGAGTGTTGCAAAACAAACAAGTGTACGACAATTGTAATTTATTCAAGAAATAATTCCATAAATCCTAAAAAAGCGGTAAAATAATTAAAAGTAGTTATAAAGTTAAAAATGCACAATTGTTTTAATAAAATGAGTAATTAGACAATTTAGCCAAGTATAAATTGCTGAGCGACCGTGCTAGAACCATGGAATCCGGGAATGCCTAACACCTTCTCCCGGGTTAATAGAATTCCTTATCTAGAATTTCTGGTTCGCAGACTTTTAAATAAAGTCGAAAATTTTCTCGATTTGGGATTTTAACTAAACCGGTAATTTGGAACACACCATAAATTATTCCAAGTGGCGACTCTGAATTAAATAAAATAATTCAATTTCGAATAATGTCACTTTAATTGGAAAAACTCTCTTATACCCCCTCGAGGGCGGTAAAAAGGAGGCGTGACAACTCTGGCGACTTTGCTGGGGATATAAACCCAGAACTTTCGGTTCAAGGTTCAAGAATTCAAGCTTAGAATAACTGTTATTGTTGGCTTGTTTTTATTTTCTGATTTTTACATGTTCGAGCCTAATGTACTAAATGCCGCTTTTTACAGCTTTGATATTGGTTGAACTGTATATAAATTATTACGAAACTCTCCTCTCCGAGCCATCTAAATGATCTGGGAAGTGTGCACTTCGTTTAACTTCTTTTCTGTTAGAGTCATATCCTAATTTTAGAATGAGGTTCGGACAAGTTGCAAAGTCGGTGAAACTTCTGTATTCCCGGTACGCTGCCCCCGGGCTCGAGCTGTCTGCTCGGGTAAGCCAGGTCTAGAACAAATACATCCAGGTTTTTAAACCTAGAATAACATAGCCTCATGCCGGATCCCTAGTAGGAATGCTTGTTGCATCACATGCATTTGACTTTGGGGACTCAACACAGGGGTTTGGTCCGTCTAGGATAGGTGTATCCGAAATCAAAAGACCATCCTGATGCATTTTACTTGTTACTTGTACATTTATTTGCTTTGGATTGCATGTTGACCGGCTTTTAGAATAAGGGAGAAAAATTAGAAAAAATCAAATTGAGTTATGAGAGAGATAATTACCCGTCTTCAGAAAATTTGGTGTCCAAAATATACCGAAACTTTGCCAAAATTTTGAAAAAAAAAGAAAGGAAAAAGGGAAGGGAAAATGGTTTCAAAACATTTCATGTCTTTTTATTTTTATTATGTCAAAACTGACCGAACTACGCGGGTCTGATTCTCACCGGATGTGAGATACATAGGCAAATCTCATCGGTTCCGACCCCAATTTTCAAAAATCCAAAAATATTTTCCTTTATTTCCTTCTTTAGAAATCTTTCCCTAGAAAATTCAAAAAAAAAAATTGTTTCCTTCTTTCTGAAGTCTTTCATATGAAAAAAAAGAATAAAATAAAAATCAAAATTCAAATACGGGTTTCCTTTATTTTGAAGTATTTTTCTCAAAAATTCAAAAAAAAAAATCTTTTCCTTGTTTAAAAGTCGTTCTTTCAAAAAACAAAATTAGAAAAATTGAAGACCAAAAATATTTTCGCTTTTCTTTAGAAGTGCTTTTATAAATAAATAAAAACTCAGAAATCCAAAACATTTTCTTAAATGTCCCTCTTTCAAAAATTAAGAGGTAACATCCAAAATTAAAAAATATTTTCTTTCTTCTTTATAAAAAGAGAAAACAAATGAAAATTCAAACAAAAATACTTTCTTTTTACTTTTAAAATTCCCAAATTTCAAATCAAAAGCAAATGAATTTTTAGAAGCCTTTCCCGCAAAAACAAAACAAAAATCAAAATCAAAAAATCAAAAAAAAATATTTCCTTTCTTCTTTTAAAGCATTTCTTTCAAAAATTCGAACAAAAAAAATTAGTTTACTTACTCCATTTTCGATCTTCCCGAACAATGCAATATTTGATTTATGCGGTGTCATGATACGTAGGCAATCCTCATTGAATTCGATCATAGTCATAAAATTTGCCGAGTGAAAAATAAACTGAAAAAAAAAGAGAAAGAAAAATTGAGTGGAAAAAAAAGAGCGACAAAAAATAAAAGAGTGACAAAAAAAAGAGTGTGCCAAAAAATAAAAGAGCAACAAAAACGAAATGAAAAAAATCAAGAGTGATTAAGAGAGGCAGAAATAAAAGAAAAGAGATACATACTGAAAGGGTTAACTAAGGTCGGGATGAAACATGCAACCGTTCAAACACATGGTAGAAACGTTTAACTGTTTAGGTGCATTGCATCTAAACGTGTGATTCCCTATCTGTTAAGCGTCTCAAAACTAACAAGGTTGTTGGGTGTGCAAACTAGCCAGATTTTGGTGGTTGGTTTTGTTGGTAGTCTAGCCTCCCCTCCTTCACAAGTTCCAAAGGCACAGATGGCCTCCGCAAGCAATCTACCAATCATCGGTCTTGAGGATAGCCCGACATCGGCTATTCTACAGCTAGAATCAGCAGCTGCTGAAGAGAATAAGATGCTGCATCTCCGCATATTGGAAATGTGGGACGCCTGGTCTAATAGTAGGGAACCGCCAAGTACAATCACTGGGTTCCCTGAGTTGATCCCCATGTCAAATGAGGTCACCAAAGCCCTTGTGCCTAACCCGCTCATCCCATGCGGGCACCCTCCAATGCCATCCAATGTTCCTGGAATGCCTTCTATGGTTCGCCCCCAGGCACCAGTTTCTTGAGCACCTCCAATATTGTTCTCTACAGCACAGTCTGCACCAGAACACAACCAACTTTACCACGACCGTATGTTGAGCCTCAAATGTTCACCTTTCAGCGTCCACAACTTCAATCAGAAATAACATAAGTGACCCCGTACTCTTTCATTCAACCTCCGCAATATGATCTCTCGGTGGAGCAAGAAAAGGTTGTTAAAAATCCCGAGCAAGAGGAAATGGCTCAGAAAATGAAGAGCCTGGAACAAAGCCTGAAAAACATGCAAGGTCTGAGTGGTTAAAAGAGTGTCTCATACTCTAACCTCTGTATGTTTCCCCATGTCCACTTGCCAACTGGCTTCAAGATGCCAAAATTTGAAAAGTACAACGGGTACGGAGACCTGGTTGCTCATCTAAAACAATACTGTAACCAGTTAAGGGGTGCTGGTGGAAAAGAGGAGCTGCTAATGGCCTATTTTGGGGAAAGCCTCACCGGAATCGCTTTTGAGTAGTATACGGATCAAGAAATTACTCATTGGCATGTGTGGGATGATATGTCTTGAGATTTTGTCCGCCAGTTCCAATATAGTGTGGACATTGCTCCCGATAGAAACTCCTTGTCCAATTTGAAAAAGAAAACCGCGAAAAGCTTCGGCGAATATGCTATCAAATGGCATGAGCAAGCTGCCAGGGTAAAGCCTCCAATGGACGAAATTGAAATGGTCACGATTTTTCTGCAGGTCCAAGAGGCTGACTACTACCAGAACATGATGTCTGTTATGGGTAAGCCGTTCACTGAGGCTAAAAAAATTGGGGAAATGGTTGAAAATAGTCTAAAAATGGGCCAAATCTTAAGTCATGCTGCTTTCAAAGCCACATCACCAGATGTTCAAAATGGTTCGGAGGGTTTGATGTACATAAATGGGAGTGACGAGGGAGCCATGATGGTTTCAAGCTCGAGGGAGGCCCGCAGGTCATTTAGCCAGTCATATGTGCCTCCTATGGTCCCACCACACTATTATCCCCTTCAAGATGATGCTTATGCTGTGGCACCACCTCCCTATGCAGTGATGAGTGTGTATCTTACACCCAGCCACAACATTATACACAAAACCAAGCTCCACCTCCCAGAAATGCCCATCCTTAACAAGCTCCATATAATCCTCAACCAAATGATCCCCAATACAATCCTCGCCCAAGAGAAACTTTCAGAAAGAATTAGTTCACCCCTATTGGTGAATCGTATTTAAGCTTGTTCCAAAAGCTAATCAGGCTAGATCTACTGCAGCCAGTGGCCCCAAACCGGCCGAACCTGAGTCCCCCTCACACCGAGATGATGCTAGATATGAATACCACTCTGGAGCAGTACTGTTGGACCCTCAAAAGGGTAGTTGAGGATTTGATTGAAGCTGAAAGAATTGTTTTTCAGGATGAAGAAGTTCTTGATGTGATGAACAATCTGTTGTCTGCACACAACAATGGGCCAATAGTCGGAATGATTTTTGAAGATGAGAAATTTGATCCGGCACTGAAGGCCATTGCAGCCATTGCCGAGATAGAAGAAAAGCCGAAACACGGTCGCCAATCTTGAAAGTTCCCTATCAAATAGGAGTCTCGGTAGCCAGTTTTGCTATCCTTTCTGCATCCGAATTATCTCAGGGTGTGATCCGGATGTTTTACCTTATTGTCTTACTTTCTGATGTAAACCCTTCTATCTTCAAAAAATTAAAAACAAAAAAAAATCAAATGAAATTAATATTTCATTGTGCAGGAATGTCTCTTTTCTTAATCTTATCATGTCTCTTTTCTTATTCTCTTTTTAGTTCTGTTAAATGCAGATTTCAATAACATGACATGCTTGCGGACTTCATGCCCAGATCCTGAAACGTTGTCAGACCTCGATATAATGAATCAAGAATTAGATTGCAATGAAGATAAGTTTAAGGAAATAAAACAAAGAGTTGGAACAGCTGAAGGAAAATTGGTTCCAGATTGGAAAGGTCCATACATTACAACAAGAGTACTGCCAAAAGAGTGTGTTGTACTTCGGACACATAGAAGGAAATGTCACTGAAACAACTGTCAATGCAAATGCAGTCAAAAGGTACTATGCTGGATCCTTTATATAGCATTAATGTTCACCGATTGGGATAAAGAAGGCTTTTATTCTCGCTACCCAAACATTACCAGCCATTTGCAAACCCTTTGATCCGGTTACTCTTCTTTGATTTTCCTCTTTGGAACTTAAAAGTGTTACCGAAAAAAATTTGATTGAAAGAAAAGAAAAGAGAGATACAAAAATGAAAAAAAGAAAAGAAAAAGAAAGATCAAAAGAGAGAAAAAATGAAGAAAAGAAAAAAAGAAAATGAAATGAAAAAAAAATGAATGAAAGGAAAAAGGGAAGGAAAAAGAAAGAGAAAACAAAACAGAAGAAAAACAAATCAAAATTAAAAACAAAGTTTGTGTGAACTACGTTCGACTTGATTCCAAAAGGATACGTAGGCAGCCTCTCTCTGGGGTTCAGTCACACCAAAATAAAATTCCAAATTCCCCCAAAAGTTGAAACTGTGGAGGATGTTATAATGGTTCGGGGATGATCCCGCCCAAAAGGTTCCAAAATTGTAACTCAATCCAAATCCTTTTTTACCCAAACCCTGTTCAAGTCCTTCTAATCAATCGATGAGAATGTTCAAGGACCAAAGATTACAGTTACTTGGATCTGATACAGTCAAAATGAGAAAAATAAAATGAGAGAGTCTTATTGGTGAAAGCACACACGGGCACCGTGAGACGACAGTAAGCAAAGAAATCAAAATGAGAGAGTCTTGTTAGTGAAAACTCGCAAAGAGCAGTATAAGGCGATGATGAGTAAAGAAATGAGAGAGGTCAGCTCGTGAAAACCCGCAAAGGGCGCCCCTGATCGAAAAGAGGATTGTCACAGCCATTGGCATCGAAGAGTCCTGGCTAGGTTTCTCGATTTTGAGGCAAAGGTTGTGATGAATTTTTGAGAGTCGGACGGTTTACACAGATCAGGCGTCCAATCCAAAAGGCATGTCATGTTCATTAAAAATCGCATGTACTCCAGATAAGTCCTTCTTTCCTTTCCCCCAAAGGGACACTTCTTGTTTTAAACTCATTCTCCATTCCATTGTTTGTTTTCTTTGAATCCCTTTCGGTCTAACTCTGTTCCGAAACTAAGACAAAGAAAGGATGGGAATACTAATTTACAGGGTTCTCATTTGATACAAGCTAATATGCAAAAGGCACCTAGCTTCGTCAGGGGCATAAGTCGGCCTCGACTGGCCATGGCGGCAGATGCTTCAAAATCAAAACTCTTGGAGGAGAAAATCAAATTGAAGTGCCTATAAAGGCAAATGAAGTTGAAATGGTTGAGTCCCACGTGGCCAACCATCTCGGCAAAAGTTTGAAAAGCAAATGATCCCAAATGCTCTGAAGCTAAGGTTGGAAGAAAGAAGTTAGAAATGAAAGGCCTAGAAGGCAAAAAAAAGTTGGAAAAGGTTAAGTCCCACGCATTAGCCGTTACGACAAAGTTTGAGGAGCCAAAAGTCCCCCAATACTCCGAGGTTAAAAAAATAAGAAAAAAATGGAAAGAAAGGAAAAGAAGTCAAAAGCCAAAGACCTACGAGGGAAAAATAAAGTCAAAAAGGTTGGGTTCCACTGACCAACCATCATGGCAAAGTTGGAAAAAACCAGAGGTTCTCCAGGGCCTGAAATTAAATCGGTCCTCAGGGAACAAGCAGTTGCAGTTGAGATTTTCATCCGAGAAGCCGAGTCGAGAGCGAGTGATTGAAACAATCAAGGTCACAAAACCAACCACCGTTTCAAACTACCAATTGTTCTTTGTTTGAAAAGATGTAACGGGTGCAATCCAAAGCAAGCTTGCAAAAGAAGGTGCAACCAAACAGAAACTGTGCAAGGGCTAGAAACAGATTTGTGGCAAAAATCAATCCAAAAGGGAAGTCTTTTCAAAATTCTTTCCTGCATTCTTACTCATTTTTTCTTAAATAAAATCAATTAAAAAAGAGAAGAAAATTCAAAAACATGGCAGCCTAGGGTCTCCACTCCCTAGTTACTTTTCCAACATAGGGTCTTGACTCTCTAGTTGAATTTATTTTAGACATAGGGTCTCCACTCCCTAGTCACTTTTCTAACATAGGGTCTCCACTCCATAGTTGAATTTACTTTAGACATAGGGTCTCCACTCCTTAGTCTGCTTTTCCAACATAGGGTCTCCACTCCCTAGTTGAATTTATTTTAGATATAGGGTCTCCACTCCCTATTCGCTTTTCCAACATAGGGTCTCCACTCCCTAGTTGAAGTTATTTTAGACATAGGGTCTCCACTCCCTAGGCGCTTTTCCAACATAGGGTTTCCACTTCCTAGTTGAAGTTATTCTAGACATAGGGTCCCCACTCCCTAGTCACTTTTCCAGCATAGGGTCTCCACTCCCTAGTTGAATTTACTTTAGACATTGGGTATACAGTCCCTAGTCTGCTTTTCCAACATAGGGTCTCCACTCCCTAGTTGAAGTTATTTTAGACATAGGGTCTCCACTCCCTAGTCGCTTTTCCAACATAGGGTCTGCACTACTTAGTTGATTTTATTTTAGACATAGGGTCTCCACTCCCTAGTCTACTTTTCCAATATAGGGTCTCCACTCCCTAGTTGATTCTATTTTATGTATAGGGTCTCCACTCCCTAGTTTACTTTTCCAACATAAGGTCTCCACTCCCTAGTTTGCTTTTCCAACATAGGGTCTTCACTCCCTAGTTGAAGTTATTTTAGCATAGGGTCTCCACTCCCTTGTCTGCTTTTCCAACATAGGGTCTCTACTCCCTAGTTGAATTTATTTTAGACATAGGGTCTCCACTCCCAAGTCATTTTTCCAACATAGAGTCTCTACTCCCTAGTTGAATTTACTTTAGACATAGGGTCTCCACTCCCTAGTTGAATTTATTATAGACATAGGGTCTCCACTCCCTAGGCACTTTTCCAACAAAGGGTCTCTACTCCCTAGTTGAATTTACTTTAGACATAGGGTCTCCACTCCCTAGTTGATTTTATTTTAGGTACAGGGTCTCCACTTCCTAGTATGCTTTTCCAACATAGGGTCTCTACTCCCTAGTTGAAGTTATTTTAGGCATAGGGTTTCCTCTCCCTAGTCTACTTTTCCAACATAGCGTCTATACTCCCTACATGAAGTTATTTTAGATATAGGGTCTCCATTCCCTAGTCTGATTTTCCAACATAGGGTCTCCACTCCCTAGTTGATGTTATTTTAGACATAGGATCTTCGCTCCCTAGTCGCTTTTACAACATATGGTCTTCACTCTCTAGTTGAAGTTATTTTAGACATAGGGTCTCCCTTCACTAGGCGCTTTTCTAACATAGGGTCTCCACTTCCTAGTTGAAGTAATTCTTGACATAGTGTCTCCACTCCCTAGTCACTTTTCCAGCATAGGGTCTCCACTCCCTAGTTGATTTTATTTTAGACATATCTTCACTCCCTAGTCGCTTTTCCAACATAAGGTCTCCTCTCCCTAGTTGAAGTTATTTTAGACATAGGGTCTCCACTCCTTAGTCTGCTTTTCCATCATAGGGTCTCCACTCCCTAGTTGAATTTATTTTAGACATAGGGTCTCCACTCCCTAGTCACTTTTCCAACATAGGGTCTCCACTCCCTAGTTGAATTTACTTTAGACATAGGGTCTCCACTCTCTAGTCTGCTTTTCCGACATAGGGTCTCCACTCCCTAGATGATTTTATTTTAGGCATAGGGTCTCCACTCCCTAGTCTTTTTTTAACATAGGGCCTTTACTCCCTAGTTGAAGTTATTTTAGGCATAGGGTTTCCACTACCTAGTCTGCTTTTCCAACATTTGGTCTCCACTCCCTAGTTGAAGTTATTTTAGACATAGGGTCTCCACTCCCTAGTCTGCTTATCTAACATAGGGTCTCCACTCCCTAGTTGAAGTTATTTTAGACATAGGGTCTCCACTCCCTAGTCGCTTTTTCAACATAGGGTCTGCACTCCTTAGTTGATTTTATTTTAGACATAGGGTCTCCACTCCCTAGTCTGCTTTTCCAACATAGGGTCTTCACTCCCTAGTTGATTCTATTTTAGACGTAGGGTCTCCACTCCCTAGTCGCTTTTCCAATATAGGGTCTCCACTCCCTAATTGAAGTTATTTTAGACGCAGGGTCTCCACTCCCTAGTCACTTTTCCAACATAGGGTCTCCACTCCCTAGTTGAATTTATTTTAGACATAGGGTCTCCATTCCCTAGTCACTTTTCCAACATAGGGTCTCCACTCCCTAGTTGAATTTATTTTAGACATAGGGTCTCCATTCCCTAGTCACTTTTCCAACATATGGTCTCCACTCCTTAGTTGAATTTATTTTAGACATAGGGTCTCCATTCCCTAGTCACTATTCCAACATAGGGTCTCCACTCCCTAGTCTCTTTTCAAACATAGGGTCTCCACTCCCTGGTTAATTTTATTATAGATATAAGGCTCCACTCCCTAATCTCTTTTTCCCAAGGATACACAATCCTGATTTTATTGCTTTCAATAAAGAAATAGTTTAGATTTTTGTTGCGAATAACTCACGAAATTTTCCTAGTGAAAATTGGGGCAGAAAATTTTGTTCGTTTGTTTGCTTTGATGTCTATACAGGTTTTCACTGTGAGACACAAGGTTCGAGATGACCATATAAAGAAGTCTTAACCCAAGTAAAAGAATAGAAGAAATAAGAAAAGAAGTTGAACTCTAAGTGTAGAGGCGGAGAAAAGACGCAGACTGCCCAAGATAAGATTGAAGTCACAAGTTTTGCATGTCTCGCCTTGACCCGAAAGCTGAAGAAGAATGAACCAGCAGTTGCAGCTAACGAGCATATAGATTCATATCAGAGTCTGCAGGAAGAACCATCCAAGACTCAAGATCAAGCTTTATAAGGTTTATAGATAGGAATCTTGTAACTCGTAGTTGATAGGTTTAGGTAGTTTAGCTTTTTTATTATTATTTTCTTTCATTTTGGTGTAATAAGGAGTTCATCAAGCAGAAACAGCAGTGAAATCATAGTTTTCCGGTAGTCCCAACTACCAAAACTTCCAAAACTACACTGACCTGATTTCTTTATAGCCAAGGATATGTAGGCAACCTCCGAAGCAAGGTTCGGTCAGGCTTTTTCAAAAGATGCTTCTCATGGAGTTTCAAACGGACAAAAATCGCTCGTAATTGCTCATTTTATCTTTGCCCGAAAAACCCTTCGTGTTTCCGAGCAATGAGGGGCAGCTGTGAGCACGTGATTTTTGCCCTATATGAATTGATCCTATAAAATTAAAGAAAATAAATTTTTTCCAATTATTTCCCATTTTATAGGATTTGCAGGATTTTTTGTATGCGGCAAAATCGGAGGACTTAATTTCTCGCTATCAAGCCACTTCAGAAGAATACCTCGAGGTCCCGAGGACCTGGAGCTGCGACCGAGTGCCCTCCCTCGAGTCTCGTCAAGGCCCGACTCAAAGAAGATAAAGGTCGAGGCTAGAGCAGACGGGGAAGTTCCCAAGGCACACGGCTAAGTCTGACAAAGCTGGCCTACCCAGAACCTATGCGGAAGCATCGCGTCTAGCCGTCCCATCTCCATACTTTACAATTAATGCATATTGTACTATAATCGGGTTCCTCTCCTATATAAAGGGAACCCATACTACTTTGTAAGGGCTTGATGTTGCTCCATCTATTTCTCCACAAGATTAATAATATCTTTCTCTCTTTCTTCTCTCTAACTTACTCGTTCCTACTGGCTCGAGGCTACTCTTAGCGTTTATTGCTTCCATACTTGTTCTTTATTTATTGTTTGGTATTAGCCATAAAGAGCCTTGTTTGGTCATATCTCAACTATTATCCCATCCCCGACTACCCTCGATAGCTCGAGCTCAAGCTAGATATCAACCCGAGGTCCTTCATCGACCAGTCCGAGGCTCGGGCTGCAGGCATCTCAATTTGATTACTGCCCCGTTTTAGCTTGTATTTCTTCATTAAACTTCATACTCTTAGCATCAACTGCTCTAACAACTAGCATAAAAATAGATCACGTATTTTTAGAATCTCATTTACAAATTTAATTGTTGTTACCATTTTCATGGTAAACAGTTTGGCGCCCACCGTGAGGCTAAAAATAATAGTGATTATTTTCTTGCTGGTTTCATTGCACAAAAGCAAGTTATCTTTCACACTTTTTCTTGTCCAAGATCTTTTGATTTCAGGTCAAAATGTTTGGCGCGGTAAACGGGGTTAAGAACGACTATCTCGAAAATCACGGAGAAAATGGTATGACTATTTTAGTCGTTGGCACGCCACCGCAGAACCCCGATAACGCACCTGGACCAATTCTAGTGGATGCGGTTTTGCAAGACGCATAGCGGGTCGATGAAACCTCGTGCACCAACGGAAGCATACGACATAGTGACCGACAAGAAGCCCAAAAGACCCCAGTCCGGGAAGAACAAGAAGTTGGTCTTCATGTTATTTTTGAAATGTTGCAGGCACAATAGTTGGCCATCGCTCGGCTACAAAACCATCCGAAGACTCCCAGCACAGTAGCGCCGGAAACAACTCCCCCAGCCGAATGGGTACCGAAGAGGTTAGGCAACGACGGATCGATAGCCAATCCTGCCATCGTGAAAATGCTGGAGGATCTCACCAAAAGGATCGAGTTAGGCGAGGAAATGATAGCAGCCAATGATAAGAAGGTCGAAACTTATAGCTTCAGAGTTGACCAAATCCTGGGCGCACCCCCGGTCCTGAAAGGTGTAGATTCAAGGAAGTTCGTGCAACGGCCATTCCCCGAGGAAGTGGCCTCCGAACCCATTTCAAAGAAGTCCAGAACGCCAGAACTCCCTAAGTACAATGGGACCTTAGATCCCAACGAACACATCACCGCCTATACGTGCGCGGGAAAAGGCAATTACCCAAAAGATGATGAGTTCGAGCCCGTCTTATTGAAAAGGTTCAGGGAAACACTCTCGAAAAGAACCATGATATGGCATCATAACCTAGCGCCCGACCCGATAAATTCACTTACCATACCGACAGATTTCTCCATAAAGACACACGCCAATGCCATCGAAGCAACGACGACAAAAACCGGCACATCCAGGGCTGAACAAAGGGAAAATGAAACGCCACGGGAATTCGCACCTCACTCCCTGATGGAACGAGTGAGATTACCTCTAATCTCAGATGACTGGGCAATACAGGCCTTCATTCAAAACCTAAACAAACCAAGCCCGACAATTTCAGCGCAAATCAAACAAAACTTGATCAGGTATCCAGCCAAGACCTGGTCAAATGCCCGTACACGGCATCAGTCGCAAATCAAGGTCGTGGATGACCATCCGGGAGCCTCCTCAGGCTCAGCTTACCCAAACAGGATCCTGGCAAATAAACCAATGCCAAACAGAGGGAGGTACTGCACGTGCGCCGCAGACAGGAGGAACGCCCCGAGATGCAATCTACCTCATAACGATCGGAGAATGGCCCGAGGACAACATCCTTGAGGAATTGTTAACAAAGCCATATTCGATGAGGATGCATGGCCGGCAAGGTCACCTCACCCAGCAGAGTACAATTTCCACATTGCTATACCAAATATCGTGTTCACCGTAGGCGAAACCAGGGATGTCAAATGGCTCGGACCAATTCGGTCAAATTCCTCTCAAAGGAATCATAGCCCAGCGCGGGAACTACATAGCAAGTGCTGACACGGGGCCCAAGATAGCCACCAGCTCCGAAGGAAAGGCGCCAAGCCGCTCGACAAAAATCACCGCCGAGAACTGATGAGCGACCAAGTTCAAGTTTAGTCCCCAATGTGGAAGGCGGCCAGGAGGAACAAAGCAAACGGGCCGCAACACATTACCACGATAATGGAGGAGTGATGACCCTTTTCAAGTACTTGTAAAAGGGAGAGCAAAATTTCTCGTCACCAGATAAAGGCAGATCTGGGGATATACCCCCAAGGACGCCCTTACATTCAGCAATGAGGATACCGAGACCTCGTCTCGACCTCACAACGACGCACTAGTAACCTTCCTACTCACTCGATCCATTTTAAATAAAACATGTGCACATGAGTACATGTGGCTCAATCAGCACTGTCGGCCGAGGATGATGGGGCGACTCGGACTGCCGGGTCAAAACACAACCACCTCTCGAATCTTTGACAGATTCCAAAATGGCAATCGCTATAACAAGGAGAAAGACCATTCTCTCAGTACAGCATGACCGGCCCATACCGGAACGCCGAGTTCCATATCTTCAAGGGAGGCGCAAGAAATGGACGCCTTATTCAAACAACCACAGGCGCATCACCCAAAGACAGGGTCGTCCCCGCTTCACCAAAAGGATGAAATTCCACGCAAGGGATGGAATTAAAACCGTCGGCATGAAGCAATATGCGACAAGGGGAAACTCCACATCACATGATGCATTGCCGGCACCAATATCTCCACTCTCTAAAGAGTCAAAGGGTAAGCGAACCACATCTTCGGCCAAGCCCGATTAAACACAGCGGAGGGCTGTACTAGAGTCCACACCCCGAAACAGCAGGAACACACCAAACCTCGGAACATCACCTACACATCCCGCGGTAAAGAAAACCTACCTCCCTACTTCGTTATTTTTCACTAACCTATATGCAGACACCCGACCAGGGCGTTCGCAAGTTTTCACTCTACCCGGAGACCCCAAGGCCTTAACAGAACCCGCCGCACTCTTTCCCCTCGGCCAGACTTCCGCCCCAAAGAGGGTCTCGCCTGCGAGGTTCTTAAGTGGAGCAACGTACCCCCTGAGGAGGATCCGACAAGATCACAGGCCTTCTTCTACAATAAAATGATGAAGGACATCCCCCCCCCTTTTGAAGGCGCCGCCCGCTCAGAAGGGCCGAGGAACGACAAATTGAGTTTCAATAGGGAATCATGTACCAGATCAAATAGTCTAAGGAGCCGTGCCCGCTCGGGTCAAGCTTACAACAATGATATGATATGTATTTACGCCAAGCAATAAAAGAATATCTTTCAGCATTTCATACTCCAAAAAAAAGAAGGGGGGAATTTCAGCATCCTCTCGGCAGGGATCCCTCCACCAAATGCGTCCCAAAATTCTCGGAGACTTAGCGTCAACAATTTGGCACCCGCACGACCCCAGGGTCAGAACTTCAGGTTTATGAAGCCCCAGCAAGGTAATTCCGAGCTCACAAATAACGGCCTTCGAGCCTAAGCAAACTCGATGACTCGGAGACTATTGCCAATCGCTGTACACTAGAAAACCCGAGGACGTAAGACCCCGAGCGGGCAGACTCGGTATAACCAGATCTATTTTACATAGCAACAAAAATTGTAAGACCTCAACAGGCATGACAAACTGTAAGACCTTAACATGCATGGCAAACTATAAGACCTCAACAGGCATGACAAACTGTAAGACCTCAACAGGCATTAAAATTTTGTAAGACCTTAATATAGACATAAAAATCAATCCCAAAGTTTAGGTTGTACGTTGCATTTGTAAGAATACGAAAGGGAATACCCTCAGTGTAGATGCCTAAACTATTACTCGGGATCAAAAATGGCTCCGGCCAAACAAATATGACTATGGTCAAAATGGCTGCTCCAGCCAAACTAACGCGACTCGGGGACGCCTGACTGTCCCTAACAAAATCGCAAGCCATTACTTTGAATATACTTCGAAAAGAACTGGTTAAAACAGGCTTCCCTCAACAAGCAAATGAGCTTCGACCATGTTAGCTTCAAATCACAAGTCTCCGAGCTACTCAGCCTATGAGCTAAGAACCTTCTGAGGTGCTCGAACATTGCCACTAACGACTTAAAATCGAGGTTCTTCCCGAACTGACAACGGGTCAGGCAAAATCATTTCAAAAAGCCCTTAACAAGAGGAAAACAAAGCCTACAAAATGTCCACGGGCAAAAGAGTAAGAGCCATTGTCGCCAGGCAAATGAGCCTCCGGGCCGCACGCTAAAAGGTCTCAACAACCAAATAGTGTAAGAGCCATTGTCGCCAGCTCGAAAATTGAAAACTTGAGGAATAAAATGAGCTCGAGTCGTAACCTAATTCGGAGACCGGATCCAAAATAGTTAACTACACATGCCTAAGGGCACAACGTAAGTGCCATTGTCGCCAGCCAAACAAGCCTCTGGGCCACACACTTAAAAGGTCGCTTCGACCCGAAACACAAAGAGCCATTTCCATCCACCCATGCAAGCACGAAAAAACTTGAGGGTCAATTAAAGTTTGAGTCGCTGGACCTAAAATAGTTAAACACAAATGCCCAAGGTCAAGGATCAAGAAAAATCATCATCCACCCATGCAGGCATAGAAGATTGAAGGTCAGATAAGCTCGAGTCAAGGCCTTACTCGGAGACTAGTCCTAAACAGTTGGGCAACGCACAAAGGACCTAATGCCTACTTGCGTCGAAAAATCGCACTTAAGAGCCTCCAGGCCTGCCTAATTAGCTCTGGACCCACGGGGCTCCCGCCAAAACAGCAAAACCAGCTCGTTTGGTCGAAAGCAATGCAGAAAGAGATACAAAAAGAGATAAAGCTTCAAGTTTTCTCTTATTTACATACGCAAAAGGCGCGTTCTCCATCTACAAACATGCCCCACAAATATCAAATACAAAACAAAAAAGTGGCGAAATCTACGCTCCGCTCCAAAAGGCTACAGCCTGCCAGCCCCGGATTTGCTCTCCGTGACGTCGGTAAGAAGTGACCGAGCATCACGCTCGTCCACCCTTGCTCGAGCCAACTCTTCCGAGAGAACGAAGCCCCTAACGCCGATCTCCTCGAGTACCTCTCTCCAAGATCTGCAACGAACATATTCCTCGATCTTCCTCTCATGACCGAGGGCCCGCTTTAACTCGTCTTGGGCATCAGCAGCGTCCTTCATATGAATCACCATCACCTGATCAACCTTGGTTTGACTTAATGTTGCTTCAGCCCGGGCATCAATTATCTTAGCCTTGATCTTCGAGAGATCAGGCTTGAGCTTCACGATCATATTCGCTTGAACTGTAGCATTGTCATGAGCCAAGAAGAGTTGGGCCTCGAAGGTGGGAGCCTTGGCCTAGGCACCCCTCTCCTTTAAAGCTTGAGCCTTCGCCTAAGCCCTCAGTTCACCGCAAGCA
Source organism: Nicotiana tabacum (assembly GCF_000715075.1). Taxonomy (NCBI): domain Eukaryota; kingdom Viridiplantae; phylum Streptophyta; class Magnoliopsida; order Solanales; family Solanaceae; genus Nicotiana; species Nicotiana tabacum. The sequence goes on from NC_134084.1 coordinate 56,601,763, forward strand.
TTCCTGACGCGGTTGGCTTCGCCCTTAAGGTTCTCCGAAGCCTCTGTGTTTTTCTGCAGCTAAGATAGGCAAAGGGATTAACCTTAAGGGTCAAAAAGAGCAAAACATGTACTACGAAATGTTACCTACTCCATCAAATTGCTCTTGTAATTCGAGCTCTGATACGCCTCATATCGCTAGTGCATCAACTCAGCCTCCTTCTCCTCGCTAAGGAGCCTAAGGGACTCACCCTCATCTAGAGATTTCCGAAGCCTAGCCCCATGATGGAGCAGCTCAAACCTGATCCTATGGAAGGCCTGCAAAAGAAGAACTCGATAAAGAAAGGAAGATGCAAAATACAGAAGGACTGCACAGAAACTCACCATGTCGTGAAGACGGCAGACTTTCTCGAAGGCGTAGCACACTCCTGTTGGTCCTGCACCTTCGGCCCCGGAAGAACCAACCTCGGGCAAAGCATATTCACTTAGAGGAACCATCGTTTTGGAATCGGATGCTCCGGGAACATCAGGCTCGGGCGATGTCCTCTCTGCGAAGACACGGGCCCGTTGAGCCCCATTAAAAGCTCCATCACACTGCAGGTGCGTATCCTGTTTATCACCATTGTCCCTCAGCTCGGAGGCCGACGACTCCTTCCCCTCTCCGGAGGAGCACAGACTCGCCCCAAGGAACCACCCATACCTGCAACGGCAAAGCCGATACAAAAGAAAGATGGAAATGTCATCTCAAATATACAAAGACCAAGGCATGAGCAGCATACGCGCATACCCTGGTATTTTGCTTCCCATCTGTCACGGGACACAGCTCTCCACCTATGCTCATCGCAAGTCAAATGGGTCGCCAACTTTCGGACCTAGCCAGGCAGATTGAGAACTTCGCCGGGCATCCATGAAGTTGCTGCAAAAAAAAGGAAGGAGACACAATTACTCAACTGGTTTTCACTATGAGCAAATCTAAGGAAGCACGAGACATTCCACTCATGCGCGTAATTCTATCCCTCGGGAAATGGCATGAGCTTAACGGGGATAATGTCAGCCGTCTGGACCCGGACAAATCGACTGACCCACTCTTGATCCCCATCTTCTTCATCATCGATAGCAAAGGGTGTAAACGAACGACACTGCAAGGTTAATAGGCCTCGGTGATGAAAGGGTTGGTACAGCCTGACGATGTGGCTGAGCGTGAATTCAAGCCCAGCCTTCTCCATAGAGAACCTCATCATCAGCACCACTCACCAGAATGACGAATGTATCTGTGCCAAAGTAACCCGATACTTCAAGAAGAAATAAAGCACGACCCTATCAAGGGGGCCAAATGCGAAAGGATATAGGTATACGTTCGAGAATCCATCAGTAGAGTCCGTAATACTCTCATCCGGGGAAAGCACCTGCAGCGTTATCCCCTCGCTCCATCCGTAGTATCTCCTCACCATCTCCAGATGTTCTTCTCTTATCAAAGACGTAGTCTTCAGAGTGAATCCCGCGGATCCTGAATGCTGGGAGTGGGACTCTCCTCTCCCTGTTGGGCCGGCCCCAAAGTAGCTGCCATGACTATGGTAGAATTGGTAGACCAAAGCAAGGACGTGCGCCAACGCTTTTTGCGCTTGAAGAGACGAAGGACCCGATTCCAAGGCGGAGGGATAACTATCCAAAATAATGATATCTCCCAAAGAAGCAAAAGCCACCCCATATATATGTGGGAAAAAACAATGATTCACCTATCCAGAGTAAGCCCCGGGAGGCCAACGACCTCGGTACAGATCCCGGGGTGGTACCCGACCCTAGAGGCATCTATCGACAAGACGTTAGGCCTCAAGGAGTCAACTGTATCGTCTACAGTCTCGTGGTAGTGCCCGACCTCGAGGATCTCTGCCAAAAAAGAAGTCAAGCTTCAGGAAGCCTTCAACACTATCATGGAACTCGAGGCGGTACCCGATCTCATGGTTTCCTTTCTGAAAATAAAAATAAGCACGCGAAGCCCTAATCATTAAGGCTCTAGGAGGGCTCGAGGCATTGCCTAAGTATAGGCAACCCCTCAACGGAAGTCTATCCACTACACTTTGAAAGGCTATCTTCATCAAGTTCAAAGCATACCCCCAGGTACCCGGAGATGACCTTGACTCTGGATACCACTCTCGAAAGCTCCAAAACTCAGTGTATTGTCTCCATGCAACGCGAAGGGCCCGATAGCTTGAGTCTATCAGATCAATTCAGGCTTGGTCTGAGGTACGACGATGGGCTCTAAAAAGATCCATGTCAATCGGCAGAGGATCGAAAAGATTCAAAGGCCTCGAAGCGCACGCGAACATACAATAATAGGGCAAGAATGGAGAACAGAAATCAAAGAAGTATCTTTATATTCATAAATATCCGTGTACAACAGCCCTCAAAGGGTCCTTACGTACAATTACAAAAGCCTACAGAGGATCTCTACACAAAAATGGAGGAACAGAAGGATGTACATGTGATGAAACCCGAGAACCCTGTCCATCCTCGAAGGTCCATCTCCAGTATCAACATCCTCGAGCACCTCCCTCTCGAGCTCGCATCCTCGAGGGCGATTCCTTCGACCGCCACCTCCTCTAGGTTCCAAGCTCAATCTTGCGGAGGGTCCCCACCGAGGGAAAAGATGAAGAAAAGGAAAGGGAGGGGATGCAGAGGAGACAGAGAAATGAGACATGGCCCACCAAAGCCAAAGGTTGAAGATGCAGTGGGCCCTAGCCTCAATGGATAGTAGTGCCATTTTATCCCTTGGGAAATAAAAAACCCAATGGATGAAGTGCCACACCAGGCCTAGGTAGGAGAGAGAAGCAGCGGTGCATAGTCTGAATGACTGTCTACAAAAAGGGAGAACCGATTCCCTGTCTATCACCATCTCGGGCCAATGACAGCAGCAACAACAAACGTAAAAAAAACCACAGTAGCAACGTAATAGCACGGTCGTGCTCGACAAAGGGAAGCTCCGACAAAAGGCCACAACATAGCCTACGGGAGCTCTGTCGAACGGCCTTGAGGCCATGAGCCCCAAACATAATGTTCAAGGGTAGAGGAAGATGATAAGAAGAAATGGGCAAATGAGCCAACGAAGGTACTTGGATAGAAAAAACAATGTCAAAGCACCCCATTTATAGTGGGTAACGACACCATCATTGAGGCTTTGAAAGATTGACTGAAGAACGCAATAACTACTTTCTTGAAGAACCGAATCGATGGCGGAGCATTCATTTTGGAGAACGGGAATCGACCGTGCATTGAACGATGTCAAATATACAAGTCCATAGGACACCCCAGTTGTCGAAAAAGCTCGCGCCACAGGTTGCATCATTGGTATGAAGTCGTCGTAAGAAGCTCGTGGAGTCAGGTGTCAGAATTATTTCCCATCTCTTTGTTCTGGGAAACGTGGAGACTATCTGTAAGCGGCAAAATCGGAGGACTTAATTTCTTGCTATCAAGCCACTTCAAAAGAATACCTCGAGGCCCCGAGGATGTGGAGCTACGACCGAGTCCCCTCCCTCGAGGATTGTCAAGGCCCGACTCAAAGAAGACAAAGGTCGAGGCTAGAGCAGATGGGGAAGTTCCCAAGGAACACGGCTAAGTCTGACAAAGCCGGCCTATCCAAAGCCTACGCGGAAGCATCGCGTCTAGCCATCCTATCTCCATACTTTACAATTAATGCATGTTGTACTATAACCGAGTTCCCCTCCTATATAAAGGGAACCTATACTACTTTGTAAGGGCCTGATGTTGCTCCATCTATTTCTCCACAAGATCAATAATATCTCTCTCTCTTTCTTCTCTCTAACTTACTCGTTCCTACTGTCTCGAGGCTACTCTTAGCGTTTGTTGCTTCCATACTTGTTCTTTATTTATTGTTTAGTATTGTCCATAAAGAGCCTTGCTTGATCATATCTCAACTGTTATCCCATCCCTGACTACCCTTGATAGCTCAATCTCGAGCCATATATCGACCCCGAGGTCCTTCATCGACCAGTCCGAGGATCGGGCTGCAGGCATCTCAGTTTGATATTTGCCCCGTTTTAGCTTGTATTTCTTCATTAAACTTCATACTCTTAGCATCAACTGCTCTAACAACTAGCATAAAAATAGATCACGTATTTTTAGAATCTCATTTACAAATTTAATTGTTGTTACCATTTTCACGGTAAATATTTTTATTAATTATTTGCATTTTTGTGCACAATTCTTATTAAAATCATGAAAATACCAAAATAACATGCATTGCATTTAAATTTTGTTTTTATAATTTTTTTGGACTAATTAGTTAATTAATTGTTGTACTAAAAATAAAAATTACAAAAAATAGCTCATTTTACATTTTTACCTTTTAATTTTTAGATTACTGATTTGTCTCTTTTGATTTAGGATCAAGTAATTTTTATAATTATTATAAATAGATAATTAGTTAGTTTTACAATTTAGATTAAATTAGAATTTTTAATTAAAGGAAAAGAAAAAAATAAAAAAGAAAAAGGAAAATAAAAAGAGAATTTGAAAGAGGGGATTTTTAATTCAAATTTGGGTTGTTCTTTTACCCATAATCTGGCCCAAACCACTCAAAGCACAAAAACCTGACCCGATCAGACCTGCCCGACCCGCCTACCCAATCACACCCCTCCCCTTTAATTAAAATACCTTAGAGACCTAGGAGATAAACCCCTTCAACAGACCAAACGACGCAACCCCCCATCCCTAAATTGTCTGAAGAACAAAAAAAACCTTCCCTCTTTACAACAAGAAAATTCCATCCCAAGCAAAAATAGTGACCTCCCTTCCTTCTATTCTATCGCTCAACAGAATAGAGCACACACACATAAAAAAATACACACACACATAAAATCATTCAGCGACAAACAAAAAGCAAGAAGAAAATTTGAAGTTCCAAAAGTTTGGAAAGCTGAAAATGATAAAAGAGATTTGAAAAAAAAATGGAAGAAAAATCGGAGAATAGTGAATTTCTAAGGCTCTGCTGATTTCCGTGGCGTTATCTCCTTAATTTCTGGGTTTTCGAGTTTATTTCAAAATCGGAATTTGAAGCTGCATGTTGTTGATTCTACTGTTGCCGAGCTCCAATTTTTGTTTTCCTTGCCTTAACTTGTCTCAATCTAGCCATTTCCTACACCTAGCAGGTAAATACGAAACCATGTAATTACTTGAATTTTGAATGATCAAAAAATGTTGAAATCTGGAATGAAGATTGTTTCTGTTGTTTAGTCTCCACTTATGTGATTTTGTTAAGATAAATTGCTTATTAGATTTAGATATGCTCATTTTTGACTTATTCAGTGATTAAGTGTTCCTTTTGCTATTTTAGGTATTTTTGCTGCTTGATGCTGTTAAAATTGATTGGCTAGGAAGAAGGTTGAATACTCTTCAATCTTATTTATTTAAACTGGCATGTGTAAATAATCATGTGGTGTGGCTTCACTGTCCATGCAATGATGTTTACTATCCTTGAGTTCGTGCAAACGAATTTGTTAATATCTGATAGAGTTGTGTTTGACTAGAAGAGGGAAGTCTGAGTACCTCTTGACAGAATTTTACTCCAGCTGATTTATGGCTGCTGGTGCTCTTATGTGCTTGATTTTGTGCTTTTCTATGTAATTACCAGAGTAGTTTGGGACTCGAAAATCAATTATTGTCATATGTGCTTAAGTGCGTGACCTAAGCTTTTGGTTCCATGTATGCTAGTGTTTTCTCCATAATTTTCCTGAAGTATGCTCCCTTCTGGTTGGTTACTAGCCTTTTATAATTAGGGTTGAGCAGTTGTGTTACATAACTTTGTGGCGAGACTTGAAAGAGTAGTATAATACCTGATGATATGTTCATGTATATGAACCAGCTTCTGTGGGTTTTATGAATCATTGCAATGATTCGTGACTTCAAAGCACATCTCTGGTGTTATTAAATTACTATTAGTTTATTAATTGGATAAATATGTTTAATCCTTTAATATTTTCTCCATTACTGATGTTTGTCAAGGCCTTGTGTAATGTTTTAGTCTTGGTTTCTCAAGTTGGGGACTAACCTATTTCTTGAAAGGTGTTATTCTGTTTATGAAAAATGAAAGAACAACGACCCGACAAGATTATGTTCTAAAAATCCCATTTCTATAACATGAAACCTTCACGCAAACCAAAATTAATTTAGGAAACAATTGGTTAAACACCGTAGTTTGCTTAAAGTGCGATTAATAAAATTATCGTGATTACGGGTACGGTTTCCGTGGCATAGGCATGATACCCAATTCCCAAATTCGGGGTGCATTTCATGTACCCCGATCATAACAACTTCGAATTTTAATAAAATAAATATATCACGAACCGCGGGTGCATTTCATGTAGCGTGGTTTGCGGTATGTTCCAAAACAAACAAGTGTACGACAATCGTAACTTGTTCTAGAAATAATTCTATAAATCCTAAAAAAGCGGTTTAAAATAATTAAAAGCAGTTATAAAGTTAAAAATGCACAATTGATTTAAAATATGTAGTAAATCAGATAATATGCCAATATTTATAGTTTATGCGACCGTGCTAGAACCACGGAATCCGGGAATGCCTAACACCTTCTCTCGGGTTAATAGAATTCTGTATCTTTACAGAATAATCAAGATTTCTAGGGGGAGGATTTGGCAATTTTGACTCGATCGGCCTCAGCATATCCAATTGTTTTATCCTGTGGAATAAACTAGTATAGGACTCTCCCAATGGAGTGAAGGTTTTCTTCCTCTGTAACTTTCGTTCTTAAATGCTTGATTGAGTCGGAAATCTGGTCTAGGAGGGTTTCGGTAGGCTCGTGGGGGCGGATAAGTGTTTTGTGGGGATGGCGCACACCATTGTGCGTGGGCGGGGGGTTGGTTATATGTTTGGGCATCGTGGACAGAAAAATGGGGGTCTAGTGATGGATAGTAATGTTGGGGTGGATTATACGGGGTATGGGGGTAGGTTTGGTGGTGGGGTCGAGGCTGATTATAGTGGTGAGATGAGCCCCTAGGTCCGAACCAAGCTTTTGAATCAATCGTTGCCACATCCTCTTTCTTCTTCTTTCCGATTACTCCCCCAGTTCCGCTCTGAATGGCCTGGGTAGTTGCTTTAATAGCCGAATAGCTCATGATTTTGTTTGACTTGAGCCCTTCTTCCACTATACCGCCCATCTTCACTACTTCATTAAAGGACTTGCCTATAGCTGATACCAGATGGCCGTAATAAGTAGGCTCTATGGCCTACAGAAAATAATCCACCATTTTGCTTTCTTTCATTGGAGGGTCAACCCTTGCTGCTTGTTCTCTCCATCGAAAACCATACTCCCTAAAGCTTTCATTGTGCTTTTTCTCAATCTTTATCAACGCCAGACGATCTAGAACAATCTCAAGATTATACTAAAAATGACAAGCGAATGCCTGGGCTATATCATCCCATGTATACCATCTGCCGTGATCCTGCCGAATGTACCACTCCAGCGTCGAACCACTCAGACTTTGACTGAAATATGCCATTAGCAACTCGTCTTTCCCTCAAGTGCGCCACCGGGTCTCCCTGCCCATCATACAAATCAAACTTGGGCATCTTAAATCCCACCGACAACTGAACATCTGGAAATAAACATAGATCTTTGTAAGCCACGCTTACCTGACCTCCCAACCCCTGCATATTCCTGAAAGACTGTTCCAGGCTCTTAACCTTCCTAAACATCTCCTCTTGTTCAGGATTTTTAGATGGTTTCTCAGTTTCCACAGGGAGATCAAAACAAGGAGTGTAGGAATAGGGTTCTGTAGCTTTGAAAGTGGGCTCCAGGGGGTAATATTGGTTATCATGGGCCTGGAATAAAAGCTCACTAAAGGATCGGTGGAGTGTAGCGGGTGGGGGTGCCACAAAAATAGGAGTGGCTGGTGGAGGAGGGTATGGAACTGGTTTGGGTGGTGGAGCTTGTGGTGTTTGGCAAGTAGTGCCTTGATAGTGGTGGTAAATGGGAAAGCCCGTGGATGAATCGGTTGTGGGAGGTTCCTGGGATTGAGCCAATGGCAGGACGAAAGCAGGTTTGGCGGGGTAAAGCGGTGGTGGGTGCCCTTTTTCCCATGCTTGATACATCTCGGCCATCTATTGTTTCAGATTATACATCTCTTCTTTCAAATTAACATCCGACTCTTCCACCTCTCTCGAAGGATCGATAACACTCGCATCAAGTTCCTAGTTTGCCATGATCGACTTGTTTTTGGACCGGGTGTTGTATGGGTGAGTTGCCAGAATGCCAAACAAACTAACCACCTTCCTGTACTGATTATCAACAACAAACTTGTTAGCGATTAGAGCTTAACAGATAGGCAACCGCACATTTAGGGAATGTAATGTACCTAAGCAGTTTAACCATTGCTATCATGCATTTGATCGGTTGCTTGCGTCATCCCGGCTTTCTCTAATTTCTATTTGCAACTTCTCTTTTTCCCTTTTTTTTTCCTTTTTCTTTTTCTCTTTCTTTGCTCGATTTCTCGTTATTCTTTGTTCTCTCATATTTCTCTCTCTTATTTTGCCATTGTTTCCCTCCCACGGCTTCTTGTTTTCTCTCTCTCTCTCTCTTTTCTTCTTATTTTTCTTTTGGTTATGATCGAATCTTATAGAGATTGCCTACGTATCATGACCCCCCATGAATATAGTTCTGGGGGATAAGTGTAAAAATAAATAATAAAATATATTGGGATTTTCAAACTTTTCATAAAAAGAAAATGTTTTGATTACAACGACTAAAAACTAATAGACTCGAAAAGGAAACTAACAGACTCTGATGTAAAGATGAAACTACAAACTCGAAAACAAACTAACAGACTCCAATAAAAATCATGAATCAATGCTTCAACTGCTCCTTGGAGATATTATTATTCAGCCTCGCCACGGGCCTACGTGCCAAATCCCCTTGGAGATGATAGAGATCTTCCATTATCTAGCGAACAAAGGTCATTATACTGGCAAAGAACATGGATCTAGTCATGTCCTCACAAATACTGTATTTCATCGCGATGTAGTCGGCAATCCTTCTGACCCTTTCTCTTATGATGCCCTTTTCTTGTAACAAACGCCCAATCTGCTGAGCCCTAGCTTCCAGAGTTTGTTCAGCTATATGATTTTGTTCTCGGAGTTGTTGTAGATCTCTTTCTAACTTTGCTATTGCTGCATAACAGTGTTCTCTTTCTTCTTTAAAGTCTTTTGTCTGCTTAGTCATTTTGTTCTCAAGGACGGTGATCTTTTTCTTCAACCCCACAACCTTATTGTCATATCTCTCTTTTAACTGTTTAACCAAGCCTGCTCATTCCTCCGCATTCTTAGGCAATTTTTTTCGAGCCCTTGCTAGTTCACCCTCGGCCTTATTCAAATCAAAACCATACTCACTCACCTTCTGCCTAAGGTTATTTATAAGCTTTTCATCTTTTGCACTTCTGGCGGGGTTTTTGGCTGCTATTTTCATTTCCCGAATCTGGACTCGGAGGGCATCATTTTCTTTAGCTAGCTTTTTCTTTTCGCCCTCATCCGCGGCGGCTTGCAAACCGTTCTCAAACTGAAGATCCCTGACTTGTTTTTCCAACTTTGCTATTGTGGCCCTGTATTCATTCTCCTTGGCCAACCAAGCCCACTGTTCTTGCGACGCCTCAACAAATTCCTGGATGTGAGGCTTTTTGGTTGGTCTTTCAGGTTCGGCTCTTGCGGTGTTCTTCTTCCTATACCAGGCAAGATAGGTGGGTGAGACCTCGCCTCTAGATAAGTAACGCACTCGAGTGTTTGCTGTCAAATACTGGCACTCGTTCCAAATATGACGAACTGTTTCTTCATGAAATTGGCCGTCGAAGCTGACTTCGACCGCACAAACACTAAGATCTTCATCCGGGTGCATCACCTGGCATCTTCCTAACTGTCTCATCACCCGGTAAGGACCGTGAGGCTGAATGCCTCGAAGACCCATTAGGAGGAGGTAAGGACTAGTGGCAGGCATATACACAATCTCTTCAACAGGAAGCCAACCCAATATCCACTCTACTTGCCCCGCAGTGATGGAGCGAAGGCGGGATACCCAATCTCCAAACCCTTCTGGCAGCTTGAACCCTGAAATCCTTGTGTCAAACTTTTCAATGCAGCTTTTCTCTGCGGACCCTTATCTCATATACTGAGGGTGGTGACACAGGTGTTCGATCATTCACATCTGTAATAGCAAATTGCATCCCTCAAAGAAGTCTGCCCCAGCTTTACAAGTTGTGAGAGCTTGGTATATCTCAGATACTATCATAGGGGCGAGGGTGCTCTTGGTGTTGGTAATCAGTATTTTGACGACTCCAGCCACCCGCAGATTGATATTCCCATCTTTTTGGGGAAACACCACGAGACCTAAGAAATCTACCATGAAAGCGAAGCGCCTATGCTCATCCCATTTTGTTCAGTTCCCTTTGCTACAAACCCCGCTCTTTGGATTGTCGAATCCTCCTACATGCCCGTACCTCTTGTATATGAAGTGTAGCGTGGAAAACCGTCTGCCAAATCAGCGTATTTGACCCCCTTGCTTATTTTTAGCAGATCCATGAATTTGTGGAGGTAACGGTTCTGGGAGTGATCAAATACTTATGCCTTAGACCTTCAGTACTTCCCATATAACCCGCTATCTCTTCCAAGGTGGGTGTGAGATCAAAATCTGAAAAATGCAAGACGTTGTGAGCTGGGTCCCAAAATGTTACCAATGCCCTTATTATGTCTTCTCTAGGCCTGATCTTCATCAATCCGGTGAGCCCTCCCAAATAATGGTTGACCACATCTCGTCCTTCTTCACCCAAATTCTCCCACCATATGTGTAGATCCAACGGAATCTTAGACATGACCTTCGTTGGCAAATTTTGACTCGTGCTGATTCTGCACATTTGTTAGGGTGATTAAGCGAAATCATGACTCATTTGACTCAAGAAAAATTAACACTATTTTTTTTCAAATTTTCATTTCAAAATAAAACCCGGTTTTGCAAATACGGCCTTTCAGCACTTCCGGAGAGAAGATTTTAAGTTTGTGCTTGCTAACCGGCAAAAATTCGAAAAGAGACCAAAGGTGGCTGATCTTGCAAAAACAGCTTTCCGGTTCTGGGGACATTCGGCTATTTTCGACAAGAATGACATCACCTTATTTATTTCCAACAAAGTAATAAAATTTGGTTCTTTTGGGGCTATTTTGTAAAAGGGAAGTTGGACCCGATGGGGGTTGCCTACGTATCCCACACCCGGTGAGAATCATACTGGCGTAGTTTGGGCAGTTTTGATAAAACAAAAATCGACTATTTTTCTTTTTTCCTTTTTAAAAAAAACAAAATTTTTTTTCTTTTTTTTCAAAATTTTGGCAGAATTTCAGTATGTTTTTCAAAAACAGGCAATTATATCTCTCAGTCCCCACATTGATTTTCCTTTCCTCAACCTTTCCCTTATTATTTGATAAGCCGGTCAACATGCAAATCCGAAGCAAATGAATGCACAAGTAGCAAGTAGGATGCATCAGGATGGTCTTTTCATTTCGGGTACATCTGTCCTAGACAGACCCAACCCCTGTGTTGAGTCTCCAAAGTCAAATGCATATAATGCAAACAAACGTTCCTACTAGGAATCCGGCATGAGGCTGAGTTATTCTAGGTTTAAAACCTGGGTGTATTGTTCTAGACCTGGCTTACCCGAGCGGACAACTCGAGCCGGGAGGGGGGGGGCAGCGTACCGGTAACCAAAAGATCATCCGGCTTTGCAACTTATCCGAACCTCGTTCTAAATTGGGATATGACACTAATAGAAAGAAGTCACGCCAGCGTGCACTCCTCATAAGAGAGAAGAGAGGGGTTTCGTAGCAGTTTATATACAGTTCAAATAATATCACAGCGGTAAAAAGCAACATTTAGCACATTAGGCCCAAACATGTAAAAAATCAGATAAATATAACCAAATATAACAATTATTCTAAGCTCGAATTCTTGAACCCTGAACCAGAGATTCTGGGTTCGGTCCCCAGCAGAGTCGCCAGAGCTGTCACACCTCTTTTTTTCCTACACCCTCGGAAAAGGGAGTATAAGGGAGTTTTTTCCAATTTAAGTGACAATCGAAACAGGATTATTTATTTATTAAATTCAGAGTCGCCACTTGGGATTTATGGTGTCCCAAGTCACCGGTTTTAAATCCCAAATCGAGGAAAGATTGACTCTGTTTTACACTCCGCGAGCACAGAAATTCGGGTAAGGAATTCTGTTAACCTAGGAGAAGGTGTTAGGCATTCCCGGATTTCGTGGTTCTAGCACGGTCGCTCAACTATTATAATTGGCCTATTATCTGATTTTAGTACATGTTTTAACCTATGGTGTAATTTTAAACTTTTAACCGCTTTGATTTGATTATTTTTAGGAAGATTTCAATGTTATTCAAAACACGTCTTGAACTACGTCACATAAATGCACCTGCGGTCTCCGACATATTTTATCTAACATTGTTGAGATTTGGATTTGGGTTACATAAATTCACACCCGAGTTTAGGAAGGTAAATTATTAAAATAACACGCCTAAAGAAACTACGCATTTGCAACTTTGCAAGGGCCATGGAAAATTCTACTAAATGGCTCGCCTTGATTTCTAAGGATTCAAATATTAAATAAATGAGGGCCACGCATTTTGAAATTTTATTTGGCATAGCTCGTCTCAAATCAACTACAAGGATCTACCAATTAAATAAGGCTAAAAGAATCACAGCTACTTCAAAACTATAACTGAATTCAAATTGTGAATCTAAAGGTTAACACTAAGTGAAGTCTACTCTATTTCCGTTTCAGAACTTGGGCCTGGCCTGATGCCCGATAGCTAATTGCCATGACAAGCAAGGAGGCATGATTGGGCTCACCATGGGGCCCAGATTAAAAGCTTAACACAAACGGGGAAGCTCAGTGCATATGGATACCTGTTGATGGCTAACCCAATGTTGTTCTATTTGAGAGTATTACATCTTCTATACCACTTTCCACTTTGAACCAAATATTGGCACACATTAAACGCATGAAAATCACATTCGGAGAACAATACAAGTATTCTATGGCAAAGTGAAACTCCCAATCATGTTAATAAGCATATGCCCAAAATACCCATCATTTGACATCAAAACTTAATGATCATAAACTCATGCAATATCTGATTCAAACCAACACATTTAGCAGGACTAAGTTGATTCGATTCTTTTCAAAGAAGAAGAAAAACCAAACATAATAAACTAATTCAAGTTTGGAGGTTTCCAAAGATAAAATAGGACTCATATTCGTTTGAAAGCCCCTTTGAAATGCAAAGAGCCCAATATATAAACAAAAGCAGAACTGTATGATAAATTTTAAACACTACAAGACCAAATCACATGCATAAAGGGGAGACCATTTCTCTGAATTCAACAAACAGCATTATTCATGCACTTTTACTCGATCCGAACTTCCTTCACCCTATCCAAATTCCCATATCAAGTTATAAGTGATCATGCTGGGCTTCGAGCCCTGAATCAAAAAACCTCAACATAAAGCCATATCGACTACCCTAGAGTTCAATGTTCAGAGATTTCAGTAGAACTAAACAAAGATTAAATACATACACCTCACACTACAGAGAAAACTAGTAGAATTCTCACATAATTAAACTAACACAACATATTAAGTGAAAAACGAAATAACAAAGGAAACCAAGGTTGAATAGCATGAATCTTCTATTATGTCCTTGTTCACTTGTACACCCATATTCTACAGATTAACCAAAATGCAAAGTGTTACCTGGAAATGAAAAAAGAAATAAAGAAGTGAGGAATCAGCAAAAATCAGCAGCAGGAAAGCTCAATAACAGGAGGCAACAGCAGAACCAGCTAAAGCCCAGCAATGAAACAGTGTTTCACAACCAAATCCACACCCAAACTTTTAAATATCCAATATTTCAATCCATTTCAAACCAGAATGCAAAACTGTAAAATTTCAGTGGTTTTTTAACTAGACTATGAGGATCAAAGGAACAAAACCAAGCAGAATTTCCAATAATTTTCCAAAAAATGCAAGGAATTCAAGGTTATTTCAAAATTTCTTAAAGAAAGGCAGCCGTTTTGATTTTTTCAGAATTTTTACTCTTAATTTTTTTCTTCGCCTCCTGAATGCCAAGTTAGGGAGCCTTTATAGGCAAGGTTCTAGGGCAGCCTCAAAGAAATCAATTTTGCACTTAGAACCTTCTGAAATTTTTATTTTAGCTTAGGAGCCCTTAGTTTAAAAAATAAATTTCCACATTAGTCCCAACACCCAACTTCCTAGAGGTTTCCTTAGGCTATTATAAAGATTCCTCTACCTAGAGTTCCTAAACTACCCCCTAAAGCCCCTGTTATTACCCCTTGAGGCCAGGCAGAACCCGGGTCCAAATGACCCAATTTAATGGGTCTGAAAAGACCCAATTCAATTCCCTTCTGGGCTATTTGATCTTCAAGAACCAAATCCATATGAAGAAAAACAAAAACAACCAAGTGTTCAAATTCAGAACCTTAAAGACTCGAAACAAAATTGGGCCCAAAACAAGAACAAAAAATCAACCTATCCAGACTTGGAAACAGAACACAAATAATCTCGGACATAATATCAAGAGGTAAAGAAAAATACCTAAGAATCTCGGACAAATAAGAAATATGAACTGATGCTTTGAAATCTTCAATTTTCCGCCCAATCCGAGATTAATCATGTGTTCTTTATCAAAAGCACACGAATAAAGTCAAAATGGACCTAAAATCTTCAATGAGAACTTGAATTGGAAATTTGGGATTTTAGGGTTCATCTTTTGATCTAATATTCGAGAAGCTCGGGCAAGATTCGAGGAAAACATAGTGGGGATTTGGAATGAGGGGGTCTTGGTGGTCATGGAGTGTTATTTCAGAAGTGATTGGAGGTGGCGCCGCCACCCTAAAGCGGTGGGAGAGTGGGGGCGGCTTCTGTGGTTCATAATGAGTTTTCTGAGAGTGAGTTGAACGAGAGACGATGAGAGGGGGGGTTTTGAGGGGGGAGGTCTGGTT
The DNA here is from genome assembly GCF_000715075.1 of Nicotiana tabacum. Lineage (NCBI taxonomy): Eukaryota > Viridiplantae > Streptophyta > Magnoliopsida > Solanales > Solanaceae > Nicotiana > Nicotiana tabacum. The sequence continues at coordinate 56,616,837 of NC_134084.1, forward strand.
CTGACACTTATATGTTGGGAAGGGAACAGGTCTGGACCGTTTGATCATCTGAGATCAACGGTCCAGATCAACAAGCAAGAAACGACGTCATTTTGGTTAAGTGTGGAAACAGACCGGGCAGGGGAACGGGTTTTGGGCCGGACTAAACGGGTATTAGGGGTAACTGACTTGGGCTCAAGAAAATTAAATGAAAAACGGCCCAAAATTGGATTTTCCTTTTTTCCCTTTTCAAAAACCTTCCTAATTCCTTTTCTTTTGTTTTTTTTTCCTTTTTTTCTAAAAATAAAATAAAACCCAACTCAATTCTTAACCCAAATTATCCTAGAAAATTAATTTAATTACTAAAAATAATACTTACTTCAACTAATTAAAACCAAATTAAAGGAAAAACTACCAAAATTCAAAATTAAAATTAAAAGGTGCAAAAATAAACTATTTTTTGTGATTTTTCCATTTCTTAAAATAACTAATTTGCTAATCAATCTAAATATGTAGAATTAAATCCTAAATGCAAATGCAACATATATATATTTGATTTTTTTCATGATTTAAACAAAAATCTACAAAAATAATGAGAAATCTACGAAATTGCAAATACAAAATAATCAAAAATATATATATGCAAATGCAAACAATTAACGAAAAATGCTACAAAAATCTACGAAATTGCAAATAATGGGAAAATTTATTTTTCTTGAATTTATGGGAATAATTCACATAGGTCAAAAATCATGTGCTCACAGATACAACTCCTAATCCCTCAAGCTAAGGTTAGACCAAACACTTACCTCAAACTTCCACGGCCAACTTAAGCCTCAAACACCGCTTTTCCTTTAGAATTCACCTCCAAATTACTTGTATCTAGCCCAAATTAATTTAACAACATCAATAAATGCTAAAGAATTCATACCCAATGCTTAATTATAGGTTTTCTATCATTTTTTCCAAAAAGTCAAAAATTAACCCCAGCCAGCTTGGCCGAAACTCAAGGTTCGGACCAAAACCCGATCACCTATTCACCCACGAGCACAAATATGCAATTAGTTTCGAAATCCGACCCCAAAACGAGGTCTAAATTCCAATTATTCAAAAAGCCCTAACTCTACCCAAATTCCTAATTTCTACCATAAAAACCCAAGATTTTTGGATGAAAATTGATGAAATGTAATGAGAAATCGAAAAAAAGGTTTAGAATCGTATACCAATGCTTTGGTGAAGAACTTGTTCTTTGAAAATCGCCTCAATGCTCTCTAGTTTTGAAAATATGAAGTTATGGACTCAATCACGATTTGCTACTGTTTTAATTCACTGGACAAGCCTTCTTTGCGTTCGCGATAGGGCTGTCACGTCCGCGAAGGGTCAGGCCCAGTTGCCTTCGCATTTGCGTTTAGTGGCTCCCGTTCGTGAAGCTTTAGCTCCTCAAGCCATCGCATTCGCGGGAAAGTGGTCGCGTTCGCGTAGAACAAAAATCCCTTTCCCTCTATCCCGGCCAAAAGGCCTTCGCGATAACAGGTCCGCGTTCGCGAAGGATAGCACCCCCAAGGCTTCGCGTTCACATCCTTTTTCTTGCGTTCGCATAGAAGGAATTGTCCTTCAGCTTGACTTACCTTTCGCGTTCGCAAGATTCCTTCCACAAACGCGAAGAACAAAACTCCAGAATACCAGAAACTGAAAACCTGCAACTTTTCCTAAGTATAAAAACCTTTCGAAACCTATCTCAAACTCACCCAAGCCCTCGGGGCTCCTAACCAAACGTGAATACTAACTCAAAAATATCATATGGACTTACTCGTGCAATCAAATCTCCAAATTAACAGCTTTAACAACGAATTTAGCATCAAAATCAAAGAAAAATCTCAAGAACACTTAAGTTTCAAATTTCACAACCGAGGGTCCGATTCACTTCATTTCAAGTCATTTCTTACCAAATTTTACAGGCTCAATCTAAATACTATATAAGACTTGTACTGAGCTCTAAAACTAAGATACGGGCCCGATACCATCAATTTCAAATACATTCAAATTTCCAAAACACTTGAAATTTCAGTTAAACAATTTTCTTCAAAAATTTATTTCTCGGGCTTGGGTCCTCGGAATTCAATTCCGGGGATACGCCCAAGTCCCATATTTTCCTACGGACCCTCCAGGACCGTCAAATCATAGGTCCGAATTCGTTTACCCAAAATGTTGACTGAAGTCAACTTAAATTAAATTTTAAAGGCCAAATTAACATTTTCATCAAATTTCCACATAAAAGCATTTCGGATATACGCCCGGACCGCGCATGCAAATCGAGGTGAGGAAAAAGGAGGTTTCTAAGGCCTCAGAACACAGAATTTACTTGCAAATCAAGTGATGACCTTTCGGGTCATCACATCTTGCTTGACCAGGTATCTCGGTTGAGCGGCGGTCACGCCTCCAGGTCGGGGCGTGACATACTTGGGTATATTCTCAGACATTAAGGGTTTGGCTAAAGGCAGTGAAATATCCTCCAATTTATCCTTCTCTTTATTCTTAGAAAAGGACCTCGTAGTAGAGGAACCTACTCTACTCACCATGAACCTAAGTGGGACTTCAATGTTTGGTAACTCAACACCTAGACCTAACTGGAACTTCAATGTTTGGTAACTCATCGACAATGATAGCACGATGAGCATACCTTTAAGGTTATAAGACACAGAAGGGACAATGTTTTCAGAGGCCATGATTATAACGAAGAAAGCAAAGTAAAGAAAAAGTAGGGAGCAAAGCAGAGAGAAAGCGCAAAAGAAAATAGATGAATGGATGCAAAGAAAATAGTAAGAGAAGGCAAGGTTTGAGGGTTTCTAATTTATAGGAGCCTAGAAACTTGTTGTAAATTATAGAGTCAATTGCGTTGCGCCATGTGTCTCAAGCATTAATTGGAAGCGGCGCATGTCGCTTTATTTCTGCAGCCCGTCATCGGAATTTCGAGATGAAGAGACAAATACTCCTCTAATTCCAGCAATAAAATTGTTTACCGCTTCCCGAATAATCATTTGAGATTATCTGGGAAGTGCAAGGACTGTCGGTATAGGTAAAAAAATAGACTTACCATGTGGATTAACTAAGTCTTGACACGTGTCAATGATATTAGAGGATCACCAAAAATTTGGACTCCGATATCAATTGAAGTTGAGAGTCATTCTGTACTGATATTATTGGTACCATAACCATTAGTACTGGAATCACTCGTAATGAAACCATTCACGAGCTAGCACGCAGAATCTCTCGTGGATACAGAAAAGAGGAGAACTGTTCAATTTTGAATAAAGCGGGATCTGATATAATTCCCCAATCAATTAAGTTTTTAAACTTATTTGTGATGACTTTCTTCGCCGTTATAGAGTAGTTTACCTTAGGGTTCGACGAATATGGTATTTTGATTGTTGTTTGTGGATTTAACTCTAGTTTAATTGCATAAATTCGTTTATAAAGCTTTGAATTGATTGTTAATTTGTTCATCAGTTTATTTAACCGAAAGAGAAATATTTTGGTGATTATCTTTGTGTTATTTGGTTTGGTTTAAATTAGTGATTCTTCTAACTAATCGAGAGAGCTTTTTGAATTGTTAATTAAACCAAGTTAGGAGAATATTCAAGAGACATTTTCCTAAAGACTAATCCATTAACGTGTTATTGTATATCTTCACAGTGTTTCAAATTTGTTTACCCCGTAGAGTTCAAACTTAATCAAGAGAGGACTTTTGACCTTACGTTTAAATTAATCATTGAATGGATTCGTGAGAATCATTAGAACATGAGAAGTGATTTTAAATAGAATTCAACCCTAATAACTATCTTGCACCTATCATGTCACTACCCTTATTTTTCAGATGCGCAAGTACATTAGGATATTGAGATAGATATGTCGGCACACTAGGATAGATGTAATTAGGAACAATGTTATTCCGAACAAGGTGGGTGTGGCCATTGGGAGGACAAGATGCGGGAAGCGAGAGATAAATGATTTGGACGTATGAAGAAACACATATGCCCCAGTAGGAGGTGTGAGAGTTGGCCTTGGAAGGACCAAGGAGAGGTAGAGGTAGGCCGAAGTAATATTGGGGAAAGGTGATTAGGCAAGACTTGGCGAAGCTCCAGTTGGCTGAGGACATGACCCTGGATACGCATATGTCGAGATCAAGGATTAGGGTAGAAGGTTAGGTAGCCTAGTGCTTTCCTTGTTCATATCGGTAGTATTAGTACGTACTCTCATATTTTGTTGGTATTAGGTTTCTATTATTATTTGTCGTTTCTTTCATTTCGGCCATTTTACTATCTTGTTGTTATTACTGCTGCTTTTCCATGACTTTTTATTGTTGTTTCTTGTTGTTTTTCTTTTTATTACTGTTGTGCTTATGCTTTCTTAAGTCGAGGGTTTATTGAAAATAACTTCTCTATCTCCACAAGCTAGGATACGGTCTGTATACATACTATCCTCCACAAACCTCACTATGTGGAATTAAATTGAGTATGTTGTCGTTGTTGTCACCTACTGAAGAAAAGGGAAGATATCTACGTTTCTCAACAATGTAATAAGAGAATGGTGTTGGAAGTCACTAGGAAATAGAAACAGGAAGTGCAAAGATCGGAGAATCATCATAGAAGTTGCTAAATGGATAACATGGATGCAAAGAATAGAAGAGCCCTGAAGTAAAAGGCAAAATAGTCAAGTCACTTGCACCAGCTGGGACATTTAGAGGATACGATTAGTAAAAATCTTCTCCAGGGAATGCAACAGGGCTATACATTTGGGAGTCCGAAACCTAAATGCTAACTTTTTGGACTCAAAATATGTTTTTACTACCCAAAAAAAAGATACTTTCTACATATAACGCGGTATTACACTGCGCTATACCTTAATGATTTTCTGCCGTTAAGGTATAGCACGGTGTAATACCGCGTTATATATAGCGTGGTGTAATACCGCGCTATACCTTCTAATTAAAACCCCTTCTTCTTCCCCAACGACAGAACAGACCCCTTCCCCCATTTTTTTAAAAACATAGACCATCGCCCCCCCCCCCCTCCCCTTTTTTTCTCCAAAACAATTGGTAAATACCACCCGTCAGGCAAAAAAATAAGATTGTAGGTCCCGCATCCAACCCAAGTCTTCTATTGTTGTGGTTTCTTCGTTTCGGGCTCAAAATTTTAATTTTTCGACTTTTCTAAAAACATAAATCGAGGTATTCCGATTTAATTTATGTCGAAACTCGTATAATAATGCATATTAGTTGTCTTTAATGTGTTTCCATGTTGTTTTGTGTTTTGTTTGCGATTAAACTAGTATATTATTTTTATCCGGATTAAGATATTAGTGTTTTAAAAAAATAGTTAAAAGTTGAGAAATAATTTTTTTTGTTAATAAAAATGTTCATAAATTTCTTTTATTGTTTCATATGTAATTTCGTGAATGTTATGTTATTAAAATATATTTGTTGCTTTTATTTAGTTTAGATTATTTATTTGCTTAAAGACTAGTGCCCTTTTAGCGTAGTAAAATATAGAGCCTTTTAGCGTAGTAAAATATAGAGCCTTTTAGCGTAGAATCTCTGTAGTTTAAGTATCTACTATATTGATAGATCAAACACAAACTTTGTCCAATTATACTTTACAAAAATTAATTTATAAAACAAACACACAAAATTATGAAAAATAATGAAATTGATACACATAAGAATCCAGGATAGTTTGGTGCTACTGGGCCTCAAATATCGAGCCTGGAACTCATAGGTATATACTCTGTTCAATTAAATAATTAAAAATGAATCATTTAATTTACAAAACAAACGCACAAAATTATAAAAATATTGAAATTGACACACAAAAGAATTCAAGAAAGCTTGGTGCTACTGGGCCTCAAATATCGAGTCTGGAACCCATAGATATATACGTTGTCCAATTAAAGATTAATTATTTAATTTTCAAAACAAACACACAAAATTATAAAAATATTGAAATTGACACACATAAGAATTCAGGAAAGCTTGGTGCTACTGGGCCTCAAATATTGAGTCTGGATTCCATAGATATATACGTTGTCCAATTAAAAATTAATTATTTAATTTAAAACAAACACACAAAATTATGAAAAAAACTAAAATTGACACACATAAGAATTCAGGATAGCTTGGTGCTACTGGGCCTAAAATATCGAGCCTGGAACCCATAGATATATACTCTGTCCAATTAAAAATTAATTATTTAATTTATAAAACAAACACACAATTAAATGAAAAAAACTGAAATTGACACATATAAGAATTCAGGATAGTTTGGTGCTACTGAGCCTCAAATATCAAGCATGGAACCCATAGATATATACTCTGTCCAATTATATAATTAACTATTAATTATTTATAAAACAAACACACAATTAATATTGTTTGATTTATAGTAGACGACATGGATGTGATGCATGTACATCCTGGACCTTTCTCCGATGAGCTATTAGTGTTACTGGGCGATCATAGGTCCGCCTACGTATGGGAGGGAGAGCTACTAGACTAGACTCTCCGCGCCAGGAGAGTGGATGACTTGTTGGTCTTTATGAGGGGCAGAGATTTCCATCTCTGTGTAGTCCAGCGCTTGCGGAATACGGGCTTCTATAGGATTTTTCAATTTAGGTGGCTGCAGCTCGACTGGTCTCTGATCACGGCCTTGATAGAGTAGTGGCGACCAGAGACGCACACTTTCCACCTGCCCATTGGCGAGGCCACCATCACGCAGTAGGATGTTGAGGTTTTATATGGACTGCCCGTTGTGCTACCTCAGTATATGAGATCTATGTCGTGTGCCCAGTATTTGGACTTGCTCCAGCAGTTCACTAGTTTCAGGCCATAGGATGAGACTGCAGCTTCAGGGGCCAGTCGCATGGCTTTGACAGCTATTAGACAACATTTGGAGATATTGCACTCCGACATTACCGGCGAGACAGATGATCTATATATTCACCAGTACACGAGGTTGGTGTTACTCTTTCTTTTTGGGGGTGTCTTTTTCCTGAACATTTCTAGAAATATAGTGAGTTTGCAATTTCTACATCATCTTCAGTAGCTAGATGATTTACCCCAGTACATCTGGGGTGCTGCTATTCTCGCTTACCTATATTGGCATATGTGACGAGCGAGCATGGGCACCCAAAGCGATGTATGTGGTTTTCTATCGCTTCTACAGGTGACAACATATTCAAATACTCTGTTCATTACTTCCAATTCTATCTAGTCAAAAAATTTCTTAAACTTTACGTCAACTTTGTATGTTAGGTTTGGGCATGGGAGCGGTTCCTGCAGTTGTAGCCATCTCTACCACCATTACCACCGGATGTAGAACCTCTGTTTCTCCCTCTAGAGACGAGGTGGGTTCTCCGGCGTCGAAATTACCGAGCCATTGATGCTCATCATAATCTCCCATTGTCAGGGATGTGTTGGATATGCTGGAGGGTGCACAGGTAAATGTGTACCTAAACTTACTTGTTATAAATTCACTTGTGTTGCACATACTCACTAGCATGGCTAGAGGCACAGGTCCATACTTGGGACGGGCGAAAGGACCTGATTCCGTCTCCACCTTCACAGATCCAGGAGGCGACTATGCAGATGTATACGTCTTGGTACCACCGCATCACCCGACTTTTTATCGGGAACCCCATTCATCAAGCTGGCGGTCGGTACAGACCATACGCCGGGAGGCACTGGTATGTTATTTGGTATTCTTACTTATAACTGTGATATAGCGTTCTGTAATTAATATTTTAAATGTTGTGCTGGCTATTGGTCATCATTTATTCTACCAGTTGGGACTGCAGATGTAGCAGCATGTCGGCGATCCTTCCGTCGCTGAGTATGGCCGGTAGGTGACAGAGATGGCTCTCCGGACACTACAGCAAGCCAGAGAGGACGAGCGCTTAGATCACGACCCTAATTTTGTGGCGCCAGAGCACCACCAGTGGGGTAGGCCTGTCACATGCCCGAGGGAACGGGGATGAGGCAGGGCTATCCCACGAGGTGGGGGTGCCTCACGAAGTAGGGGTGCCCTACGGGGTCGTGGGGGCCGGTGAGGAGGTGGTCCCCAACAAGGGGGCGTTGAGGCACCTATTGAGGCACCTGATGAGGAGGTTGGAGTTGATCTGTCGGGTGACATTCCTTGTCCAGACGAGCATCCCAGCAGCATGACATCGTATAAACTTCAGCTGGCGTTGCCAGCATCACACGTGACCTCGTCAGATCCATTGTTGATTACGGGCATGAGCTTTATCGGAGATTGGGAGAAATGTTTTAGGCTTATCGACTACAGCTGAGGATCGGCCAACTCGAGACATGGATGTTGGGCGCAGGTTGAGTTTTGGCTCATCGTCTTCGGGTGCGGCGAATCTATCACAGGATCAAGTATGTTTGTATTACTATTAAATTTTAATTTGTTTTTTTTTCTCATTGTTTTTCCATAAATTAATTTTTAATTTTCTTATTAAGGCTTCATCCCAGCCCATCATGAAGGCCACTTTGTGCGATGCTGAGGAAACCACGGGTGCTTATATTTAGGATCCTGACGAGACCATGGTAAGAAAATATTTTTGACTTAACACGTACATTACTAATATACATTTTCATATACTGAGCTTACTTATTGTTTTATAGGTTTCCAATGGACTGACGGCCCCTTCTACCGACCCTGCCAGCCCAACTGACGATCATGCTGCAGCGCATCCTCATATAAAGAGGCGACGTGATGAGGATGATCCTGATAATGTATCCGGGCAGGAGGGGATGCGACTCAGGCCAGCGGCTGCATTGAAGCATAAGGGTTGTGGGACTCATTGATTTTCTTTTTTTTGTATTTTATGTAAATAATAATTATGTAAATATTAACAACTATTTTATATGCTTACATAATATGCGCATTATGTTTTTATTACCTCATTTCTTCTTTATTTTAACAGTACAATGCAAACACAAACATAGAAACTTAACATAACTTAAATTCAGTACAACTAGTAAAAACACATGACACGGGAAACATAAAGATACACTACTACACTCAACACGTGCATGTCATTGTTTAGTCACCACCGCCTAGAATTCTCTGTTCCAACCACTTAAATTTTTCTTCCAGCTTATTTTTTTCTTCTTCCACCTCTTTGAGCTTCTCCTTCAACTCCGCAACTTCTCGTTTGGATTGTCGCTCTCTTTCCCACTGCTTCAAACACAAATAATGAAGATGCTGCAACTTTTCTTTGTAGTATTCCTGCTGACAGGGTTCATCAATCCATACCTCAAAATTGCAAATACGTTCGTCGGGGACCCTATAAAACTTGTTCATACACGCCTAGTAGCGGCGTCCAGCTTCACCATCATCCCAACAGTCTTGCATCATGCATTTTTTGCCACGTTCGTACCTCGGCACAGAAAGGGGTTCAGACATTTGTTAAAGCGTAAAAAACCTTGCTTTTATAGAAATATTTGCTATTGGTTATTATTAAGAGCAGAAAATAACTAGAATGCGCCCGTTATTTATAGGCAAGACAACACACAAAATGTAATATTTAACCGCGCTATACATATTGACTTTTTCTGAAACCTTACCCCAATCCAAATCGTGAATATTCCCTCAAAAATCGACCAAATCTAAACTCCCAATCTAAAAATATGATAAAACAACTAAAACCCTCGAAATGAAATTATTTAAATCTGCCCAGGCTTGTGCATCGCGATCGCGGGACCACCATTGTGATCGCGAAGGCCAAAAATACTAGCTCCATAAAAGACCATGCCTCATGCACACTATCGCGTTTCACAAGCTGCCAACCTTACGCAAATGCGGGGCCCTTCCGTGAATGCGAAGGCAATATGGACATGCCTCCCCTACCTACCCTACACGCTATGCGAGCACAACCCTCTTCTCATGAACGCGAAACTTCAGCTCCCAACCTTCCGCGATCACGTCCACACCTTAGCAAATGCGATGAATAAAAGTATTCTAGCCACCAAATGCCCTCCACAATTGCGACCCTCTTTTTGCAATCGCGATGAACACCACTAGACTGCTGATAAAAACAAGGGAAAATGATCTGAAACCACCTCAAAACACACCTAAGGCCTCCGAAACCCCGTCCAATCATACCAACCAATTTCAAAACATAACACGGACCAGCTCGAGACCTCAAATCACATAAAACAACATCAACACCACAAATCGCTCGTTGATTCAAGCCTAAGGAACTAATCCAAATTTCCAAATTCAAAACTTGCGACGTACATGCCTAAACAACTCAGAATGATCTCAAATTTTGCATGCAATTCCCAATTGACACGATGGACCAATAATAACTCCTGCAACCAAATTCGGGCCTGATATCATCAAAGTAAACTCTCGGTCAAACCTATGAACCTTCCAACCTTCAACTTTCCAACTGTCGCCAATTCAATCCAAAACGAACTAGGCACTTCCAAATCCAAATCCGGACATACACCTAAGTCCAAAATCAGCATACAGACCTACTAGAACTATCAAAACTTCGATCTGAAGTCAAATACACGAAAGTCAAACTTCTATCAACCTTCACAACTTAAGCTTCCAACCTTGAGACTAAGTGTCCCAATTCAATCCAAAACGTTCTCGAAGCCAAACTAACCATCCTTGTAAGTCATATAATAACAAATACACATATGTAAAGCATAAAAAGAGAAAATAGGGCTAAAATACCAAAAACAACCTGTTGGGTCGTTACATTCTCCCCCTCTTAAACAAACGTTCGTCCTCGAACAGGTCTAGAATCATATTTGGGGTCTCAAAAAGGTGAGGTTATATACTCTGCATCTCCTACTCGGTCTCTCAAGTATCCTCCTCGGCCGACTGACCTCTCTAATGAACCTTCATTGATATTCTTCGACCTCAACTTTCAAACATGCCAATCCAAAATGGCCACCGGCTCCACATCATAAGTCAAATCCTCGTCCAATTGCACTGTGCTAAAGTCTAATACATGTGATGGATCTCCATAATACTTCCAGAGCATCAAAACATTAAGCACTATGGTAACAGCATGACATGAGTCCAAGAATTACTAAAGAAAAATAAAAAAATCATTAAACATGTGGAAGCCAAAAAGAAAGTAGAGAAATGAAAAGGAAGATTGAAATTAAAGATAGATTGAATTCAAGAAGTCTATTCTTGAAGTTTGTGAAACCCGACCCTTTAGAATAACAAGATAAAAATAAGCCTAAACCTATCACCATTCTTGAATACCTAAAAGTGATTTAAGCTTCGAAGAATTCATCTTACCACCTTAAGTTGAGTCTTGAAGGTTGAAAAATAATCCAAGAGTACCCACACACAAAAGTGCAAGAAAAATCTCATAATTTTCATTGATATTGTCTATAATAATGTAAGTCTAAAAAAAAGAAGATACCACTTTAGTAAGGGTCACGAGATAAAGGACAAGAAACAAATAAACTAAGTCCTATACTACTTTGGATAACAAGTCCAACTACCTTAGAAAAACGAAAAATACTAGAAAATAAAAATTAAGTCAATCTCGGAAAGTAACTCCACCAATCTTAGAAAAAGGAAAACATAATCTTAACTACCAAGGAAAGAAATAAATATAGTCTCAAAATATATTGAAATAAGTTAAAAGCAATCTAGGATAAGATCTTGAATATCTTTAAATCTTGAAGGAAATTTGCAAGCAACTTGGCACCAACTAGCACTCAACTTTTAGCATGCCTATTGTACCCTTATTAGACATCAAGCAAGTCCTTTTATGTAATAATAACGTATTTATGTGGGACTTCTTGGGCTGGAAGTTTGTACACATTTTAGGTGCCAAATAGTTTCAAAACTAGACTGATTTGGACCTTCTTCAAAGGTTGTCTCTTGGGATCTAATCCACCTATTTTTGGACATGAATTTGGGCCATAAAATAATTGTAACACCTAGACAACTCATATCCTTTACCCTTGAGCTCTTCCTCCCAACTAACAACTTTTTGTTTGCTCTTCAAGTCCAATGACCTTGTTTTGGAACTCTTTAGCTTCAGATCTTGTTAAAGGCCCTCTTTAAGATTCCAAAACATCATACTTTTCCTTGAATAGAGCTAAGATTCCTAGGATGATGTCACACATCGAACTCGGGGAGCGAGACCGGCGCTCAACCGAGTGAACTCGGTTAAACAAGCCTGTTAGATACTTTCTACCCAAACTCACTCATGCTTAAAAAGAATAAATATTTCCGTTAATTAGACAATAAGGAGATCATTTATACAATACCAAATCATTGCCATTAGTTACATCATTTTTAAAGTATCAAAATACACATATTTTCATAGTTTGAAGTGGAACAAGTGATCAAACACAACATAAGTTGTTTGACTTCCTAGCACCAATATACAACCCACACTATGTCTACAGAGCCTCTAATAGATATAAAAGAGTACTATGATAGTGCCAAAGTTTCGGCTATACCTCAAACACAATACACAAGGAACAAAAGATACATGAGTCCGAAATAAAGTGGGGCTCACCAAGTCAGCTGGGAAGAGGGTGTACTGCTATCACTGATCAATGCCTCCTGTTGTGGAACCACCTGCATCCATTGAAGATGCAGCGCCCCCGGCAAAAGGGACGTTAGTACATATGGAATAGAACTAGTATGAATGACTAAATACCCTCTCAATAGAATGAGTAATAATACAAGAAGGAACAATCATAAAATCAATGGAAGCTTCAAATAATACCAAATCAACAAGTTAAGAACAAGATAAGTTTTCAAGTGACTTTCCATAATTTAGGTTGGGAGATTTTTAGTACCGATATACCATCACTCACAATACCACCGTTCTTTTAGCACGGAGTATGATCATGACCCGATCGTCTTGGCCATCTCATCCGAGACATCAACTACAATCACAATTTCAATTATAATTTCCAGCACAATCACCACCATCTATGCGGCATGGCATCCGATCACGACTCGATCGGCTAAGTCGTCTCAGCCGAGACATCATCCTTTTCTTTCAATCATCTCGTTTCATACTTCTTTCACATCTTTTTATTTCATTGGCACTAGTGGCTAATAGTATCATTATTAGCACTTGGCCGTATTCATATTCCATGTCATTATCAACAACAAAACTTTTCAATTCAAGACTATACACATGTAAGCAATTAAGAGTCTTAGGCGCATAGAGATTTTTCACACAATTTGGCATAATAACCTTCATTCGTAACATTTTTAATACACAGCCCATACTTTGAACACATTCTCGAATGATAACATAGCATGATAAAAGCATTTGGAATAGATATTGAACATATATCTTTCAACACAAGCTTATTCGGAATAGCAAATTTTATAATGATCGATTCGGGACTTACTTAAATTACACGAACATCGTGGGATTAAATTCTAAGAGAGGAGTTTAACCAACATACCTCATTTTGAGCTTTCCTTAAGTTACTACAATGTTCCGGAAATCCTAGCAACTTCAATCTATTTAGAGACATAGCAAAATTGAACCATAATTAGGAAGATATTCATGATTTCAGCTCATTTGAACATTTTATCAAACACTAGGTGTGCATCTTGACTTCAAGGTTCTTCTATGCTGGATTCTTTCATCCCACAACCCAATCTTTACCCATACTAGTTCAATGACCTTTCCACAACCCTTGATAGTACATACATGTATACATAATACTCTCACAACCAAGAATCATACTCCTAATCACCTATATTTTACCCCAAACTCAAAATTGAAGAATATGGTTAGAACCTTACCTCTTGGGTGAAGATCTTTTGAGATTCCCTTGTTGGATTTCAAAGCTTGGACAAGATCTTGATGAAAAAATTACTTGGTCTTCTTCCTCTATCAAGAACACTCTCCCTTCTCTCTAAAATTATCATATTTGTGCTCCAAAATGACCTTCAATTGCTATTTATCGAAGTTGGGCCGGGTTATAAAAATCAAAAATTGGACCTTTCGATTCCAGGACTTCGATCGCAGAGTGAACCATAGAACTACTGTGCGTCCCACAAAATGGACCATGGAATTGATCTTCAAAAACTGAGTTCTAAGTTGTTTCGGGTTGGGTCTGCGGCAGGTTTACGGCCCACAGACCTGTTTTGCGGTCGCATATTGCACCGTAGACCTATTCTACGATTGCATAATACACCGCAAAATTTCCCTCCAGAAATCTCCATGTTGGTTCTGTGATCGTTGTATGGCCCGCAAAACGATTATGCAATCACACAATTGGCCGCAACATATCATCCAAACTTGCTTAGCTTTCTACTTCACTGTGCGGCCTTTCTGTGGCCCCCAGAGTGATTCTGCGGCCGCCTAGTGGGCTGCATAAATGTCTTTTTCTACCAAAAATGTTCCTCAACACTTCAGTGTATTCTTTAACCCAACATTTCAGTGTATTCAACAACCTTCATACTCATTAGTCTACCTCGCCACTAATAAACCTTAAATTCCTTAGCGAAACTTTCCGAGGCCTTACATTCTCCCACACTTAGGATCATTCGTCCTCAAATGAGAAGTAGAGTTTGCCCTAATCACTAGACATAACTTATCTCTTTTCTCACATACCTTTGACTCCCAAATTTTGACTAACTCTCAATTTTTTCATAAATTTCGACAGAGTTTCCCCTGTAATTGGGCCTATCCACCTGCCAGAGAATCCTAAAAACCAATTCTAACAACATATAAATAATCCAATGATGTAACATAACATAAAAACAACACTAACCGCGGCTTCATAAGCAATATATTACCAAAAAGGAACACCCTTAACATAAACTGTACAAGTGATGCATAATTCATGGGGAACAATTTTGTAGAAACGATTACATAACTATTCAAACAAATGAGGGTACTTCTTCTTCATTTCTTCCTCGGCCTAATAGGTGGCCTCTTCGACCTGCTAGTTTTGCCATAACACTTTCACGGAGGCAATTTCTTTATTTTTTAACTTTCGTGCTTGCCTATCAAGAATGGCAACTAGAATTTCTTCATAGGTCAGTTCTTCATTAATCTCAATAGTCTCCACCAGGACGATGAGTGTCGGGTCTCCAACTACTTTCGTCAACATAAACACATGAAATATCGGGTGTACTAATGACATCTTAGGTGCTAGCTCAAGTTTGTATACCACTTGACCAATCCTAAATGATTCTGTACGGTCCGACATACCTCAGACTTAATTTCCCTTTCCTACCAAACCGCATTATACCCTCATGGTAGAGACCTTCAAGAATACCTAATCCTCTTCTTTGAACTCTAAATCACTATGATGAACATCCAAATGGGACTTCTGACAACTCTGAGCAGTTTTCAATCGCTCCCTTAATGATCTTAACCTTCTCCATAGCCTGATGCACGAGGTCCGGCCCTATCAACTCTGCTTCCCCAATTTCAAACCACCCAATGGGAGATCTACATCCCATACCATATAAAGCCTCGAACGGTTCCATTTGAATGCTAGCATGATAACTATTGTTGTAGGAAAATTCTATGAGCAGTAAATGATCATCCCAGCTACCCTTGAAGTCAAGAACATGAGCGTGCAACATATCCTTAGGTGTCTATATAGTCCACTCTGACTGCCCGTCGGTCTACGGGTGAAAGGTTGTACAAAGATTCACCTGAGTAGCCAAACCTTGCTGAAATATCTTCCAAAGATTAGTTGTGATATTGTGACCCCCGATCAGAAATGATAGAAATTGGAGTGTCATGCAACCTTACTATTTCCTTGATATACAACAGAGCATATTGTTCCGCCTAGCCTTAACAGGCAAGAAGTGTGCTAATTTCGTGAGTCGATCCACAATCACCCAAATTGAATCAAATTTGCAAGGATGCGAGGTAGTCCTACCACAAAGTCCATATTTATCATCTCCCACTTCCACATTGGAATTTCTATGTTCTGTGCCAACCCACCGGCCCTTTGGTATTCGGTCTTCACTTGCTGACAATTTGGACATCTCGCCACAAAGTCCGCTACATTTCTGTTCATGTCATTCCACCATTATACTTCCTTAAGATCATGATACATCTTTGTAGAACCTGAGTGCACGGAATATCTAGAACTGTGAGCTTCAGCCATGATACTTTCCCGAAGACCAACTATATTTGGAACACATAATTGCCCTTGGTACCTTAATGTACCATCTTCCATGCCAAGAGAAAAAGATATGGTCTTGTGTTTCTAAATCTCCTCCTTTAGTTGTACCAACAATGGGTCATTGTATTGATTCTCCTTGACTTCCACAACAAGCGATGATTCAGCCCTATTTTGCGCAATCATCCCTCCTTCACTAGCGTCCGTAAGACGAACTCCCAAACAAGCCAACTGGTGAACCTCATTGGCCAACGACCTTTGATATGCCTCCAAGTGGGCCAAACTGCCCATAGATTTCCGGCTAAGAGCATCTGCCACAATATTAGCCTTCCCTAGATGATGTAGAATATCAATGTCGCATTTTATGAGTAACTCAAGCCATCTTCTCTGCCTCAAATTCTATTCCTTCTATATGAAAATTCACTGGAGTCTCTTATGGTCCATGAATATATCTACATGGACCCCATATAAATGATGACGCCAAATCCTCAATGCAAAAACCACCACCGCAAGTTCTAAGTCATGTGTGGGATAATTTTTCTCATGATTTTTGAGTTACCTAGAAGCATAAGTGATCACCTTGCCATGTTGCATTAATACACACCCAAGTCCAATTCTCAAAGAATCACAATATACTACAAACCCATATGTACCCTCTAGTAGGGTCAACACCGGTGCCATAGTCAATCTTGATTTTTGCTCCTTGAAGCTCTTTTCACAAGCATCAGACCATTGAAACTTAATTGCCTTCTGCGTCAATTTAGTCAACGGAGATGCAAGAGTAGAGAACCCCTCAAAAAACTTCCTGTAATATCCAACTAAGCCCAAAAAACTGAGAATCTCTATTGGAGTTGTAGGCCTCGGCCAATCTTCACAGCTGCAATCTTCTGAGGATCAACTTTGATTTCTTCAGTAGAGATAACATGTCCCAAGAATATGACAGATTCAAGCCAAAATTCACACTTTGAACACTTTGCATATAACTTGTGCTGACATAGGGTCTGCAGAACTACCCTGAGATGATCAACATGATCCTGTCGACGACATGAATATACAAGAATATCGTCAATGAACACTATCACAAAAGAGTCAAGAAAAAGGTTGAAGACTAGATTCATGAGATCCATGAATGTCAGTGGGGCATTTGTTAGCCCAAAAGACATCACCAAAGATTCAAAGTGCCCATATCGAGTTCTAAAAGCTATTTTAGAAATATCCTGCTCTCTGATTTTCAATTGGTAATACCCAGATCGTAAATCAATTTTGGAGAAGTACCTAGCACCCTACAAATTGTCAAACAAATCATCTATCCTTGGTAATGGGTACTTATTCTTTATTGTGACCTTGTTGAGCTGCCAATAGTCGATACACATTCTTAGTGACCCACATTTCTTCCTTACAAAGAGAACTAGTGCGCCCCAAGGTGACACACTCGGCCAGATGAAACCCTCTATAATAAATCCTTCAGTTGTTCCTTTAGTTCCTTCAATTCTGCCTGTGTCATTCTGTACGGTGGAATAGATATAAGTTGTGTGCCTGGCATCACATCAATCCCAAAATCAATCTCCCTGTCTGGTGGGATTCTAGGGAGCTCATCCGAAAAGGCATCCAAAAATTCATTCACAACTGGCATAAACTCAAGTGTAGGTGCCTCAGCATCAATGTCCGTAATCCGGACCTAATGGTAGATACACCCCTTGTTAATCATCTTCGTGGCCTTAAGTAGGAAATAAACCTACCCTTCGGCACCACATTATCCCCCTTCCATTCAATCACTGACTCACTTGGAAACTCAAACCTCAAAGTTCTAGTTTGGCAATCAAGCTTGAAAAAATATGAATAAAGCCAGTCCATCCCCCTTATCACATCAAAATCAACCATCCCCAATTCAATAAGATCAGCCATGGTGTCCGTACCACGCATCATGACAAAACAATCCCTATAAACCTGCACGGCCAAAATAGACTCACCAACCGTAGTAGATATAGATAATGGTTCATAAAGTTGTTCTGGTTCTATCCTAAATTTCATAGCAACATAAGGAGTAACATATGACAAAGTAAAACGGGGATCAATAAGAGTATATACAACATGAGATTGGACAGTCTGTGACAACATCTGGAGAAGCCTCTAAATTCTGGTGACCCCTCATAGCATATAAATGGTTGGATCCTCCCAAATTTTTTGCTCCACCCCTAGCTGCACCATGCCTTGCGGGTGTTAGAGTGCCTCGATCTGGAGGAGGTGCTGCAAAGTTAGCTGGCTGTGTCGTTCCCCTTCCCGTACCCTGGTAGGACGAACGACACTCTCTCTGAATGTGACCCCTTAATCCACACCTGTAGCATATAGGTAAGTCCATGTAGCAGATTCCTAAGTGCATCTTTCCGCACCTAGGGCATAGGGGCCTCCGTTGCTGCTGGAATCTACCACCATAACGACCTTGCTAGTAGGAGTCCCTATTGTTTTTACTAGGCCTAAAACAGCTCCACTACTGCTGATTAGACTCTTATGGCGGTGCACTAACCGAAGACTGAGCAAAGCACTGGGATGGTCCTGATGAGCCTCCTCTGAATGCTGACCTGCCACCACCACCAGATGAACCACCAAAGTTGCCCACAGACCGGGCCTTATTGGTACCATATCTCTCCATTCTATTCCTCAATTTGTGGGTCTCTATGGCTTGAGAAAATACCATCATCTTCCCATAGTTCATATAATAATTCAAGGCTATAGCAATCTCATTAATAACCAAAGAGCTAAGGCCCTGGACAAATCGGCGCACTCTAGCCTCCATAGTGGGAAATATGTAAATAGCATACTTGGACAGGTGCGAAAATCTCATATGGTACTCCCATACACTCAGGCTATCCTTGCCTCAGGCTCTCAAACTTAGTGGCACGGGGTGCTTTAGTCTCTGCATGCATGAAATGATCAATGAAGGCATCATCAAATTCACCCCACCTCGCCGGAGAGCTCCCTTCCTCGCGGGACTTCTACCATAGCTCAAACCAAGAATATGCCACCTCTTTCAGGCGTTAGGAGGCCAACTCCACTGCCTCTGTCTCAGTAGCACGCATAACTCGGAAATTCTTGTGCTTCTCATCAATGAAGTCATAGGGGTCCTCCTCTAGGTTAGCACCCGTGAAAACTAGAGGATCTAACTGAAAAAACCTGTTAACCTTGGAATTAGCAGAATCTCTTTGTTGGCTGGAAGAAGTAGGTGCAATATTCGATCTCTGGTCATGGGAAGCTACTATCTAATCCAAAATCTGTATGGATCCCCTAAGTTCCCCATCAAAAACACTAGGGCTAGAATCTAAGGCTAGAGGTGGAATTGGAATATCAGTTGGAGGAATCGATGCACCCTCAGTGGGCATAGGAACTGGTGCAGTCTGAGCAGCAGTATTATAATCATGTAGTGTAGTAGTTGGGAGAATATCTTCACCTCTCATGTGCTCACCCGCATCATCGAGTATAGGATCAACTGCCACTCTAAGAGTGACATTGGCTCTCTATCCAGTTCTTGCCTTCTTCTTAGGTGCCATGTACTGAAAATTAAAGCAGCACACGAGTTAAAGGAGGAACAATCTTATAATCTGCTTTATCGCACGATCTAAAACATCAAAGAAGGGTGTTATTCTTAAAATGCCCAAGTAGCCTCCTAATTATAGATGTGGTCGACAACACACCGATAAGAAGGACTCAACTAGACATAGCTCTGAGACATCCTAAGATACTTTAAAACCTTAAGCTCTCATACCAAGTTTGTCACGCCTCGAACTCGGGGAGCGCGACCGACACTCAACCGAGTGAACCCGGTCAAGCAAGCCTATTAGATACTTTATACCCAAACTCACTCATGCTTAAAGAGAATACATATTTTCGTTAATTAGACAGTAAGGAGATTATTTATACAATACCAATCATTGCCATTAGTTACTTCATTTTTAACGTCTCAAAATACAAACATTTTTATAGTTTGGATTGGAACAAGTGATTCAAACATAACATAACTTGTTTGACTTTCCCAGCACCAATATACAACACATACTATGTATACGGAGCCTATAATATATACAAAAGAGTACTATGATAGTGCCAAAGTTTCGGCTATACCTCAAACACAATACACAAGGAACAAAAGATACATGAGTCCGAAATAAAGTGGGGCTCAATAAGTCAACTGGGAAGAGGGTGTACTGCTATCATTGATCAATACCTCTAGCTGTGGAACCACCTGCATCCATTGAAGATGCAGAGCCCCGACAAAAGGGACGTTAGTACATATGGAATAGTACTAGTATGAATGACTGAACACCCTCTCAATAGAATGAGTAATAATACAAGAAGGAACAATCATAAAATCAATGGAAGCTTCAAATAATACCAAATCAACAAGTTAAGAACAAGATAAGTTTTGAAGTGACTTTCCATAATTTAGGTTGGGAGATTTTTAGTACCGATATACCATCACTCATAATACCACCGTTCTTTTAGCACGGAGTATGATCATGACCCGATCGTCTTGGCCATCTCATCTGAGACATCAACTACAATCACAATTTCAATTATAATTTCCAGCACAATCACCACCATCTATGCGGCATGGCATCCGATCACGACTCGATCGGCTAAGTCGTCTCAGCCGAGACATCATCCTTTTCTTTCAATCATCTCGTTTCATACTTCTTTCACATCTTTTTATTTCATTGGCACTAGTGGCTAATAGTATCATTATTAGCACTTGGCCGTATTCATATTCCATGTCATTATCAACAACAAAACTTTTCAATTCAAGACTATACACATGTAAGCAATTAAGAGTCTTAGGCGCATAGAGATTTTTCACACAATTTGGCATAATAACCTTCATTCGTAACATTTTTAATACACAGCCCATACTTTGAACACATTCTCGAATGATAACATAGCATGATAAAAGCATTTGGAATAGATATTGAACATATATCTTTCAACACAAGCTTATTCGGAATAGCAAATTTTATAATGATCGATTCGGGACTTACTTAAATTACACGAACATCGTGGGATTAAATTCTAAGAGAGGAGTTTAACCAACATACCTCATTTTGAGTTTTCCTTAAGTTACTACAATGTTCCGGAAATCCTAGCAACTTCAATCTATTTAGAGACATAGCAAAATTGAACCATAATTAGGAAGATATTCATGATTTCAGCTCATTTGAACATTTTATCAAACACTAGGTGTGCATCTTGACTTCAAGGTTCTTCTATGCTGGATTCTTTCATCCCACAACCCAATCTTTACCCATACTAGTTCAATGACCTTTCCACAACCCTTGATAGTACATACATGTATACATAATACTCTCACAACCAAGAATCATACTCCTAATCACCTATATTTTACCCCAAACTCAAAATTGAAGAATATGGTTAGAACCTTACCTCTTGGGTGAAGATCTTTTGAGATTCCCTTGTTGGATTTCAAAGCTTGGACAAGATCTTGATGAAAAAATTACTTGGTCTTCTTCCTCTATCAAGAACACTCTCCCTTCTCTCTAAAATTATCATATTTGTGCTCCAAAATGACCTTCAATTGCTATTTATCGAAGTTGGGCCGGGTTATAAAAATCAAAAATTGGACCTTTCGATTCCAGGACTTCGATCGCAGAGTGAACCATAGAACTACTGTGCGTCCCACAAAATGGACCATGGAATTGATCTTCAAAAACTGAGTTCTAAGTTGTTTCGGGTTGGGTCTGCGGCAGGTTTACGGCCCACATACCTGTTTTGCGGTCGCATATTGCACCGTAGACCTATTCTACCCGATCAGCTAGGCCATCTCATCCGAAACATCATCCTTTTCTTTCAATCATCTCGTTTCATACTTTTTTTACATCTTTTCATTTCATTGTCACTAGTGGCTAATAGTATCATTATTAGCACTTGGCCATATTTTATCTTTCATTCTCACCTTTTTCACTTTCAAACTTCATCGTCATTATCAATAACAAAGCTTTTCAATTCAATACTGTACACATGTGAGTAATTAAAAGTCTTAGGCACATGGAGATTTTTCAAAAATTTTGGCATAATAACCTTCATTCGTAACATTTTTAATACACAGCTCATACTTTGAACACATTCTCAAATGATAACATAGCATGATAAAAGAATTTGGAATAGATATTGAACATATATCTTTCAACACAAGCTTATTCGGAATAGCAAATTTTATAATGATCGACTCAGGACTTACTTAAATTACACGAACACCGTGGGATTAAATTCTAATAGAGGAGTTTAGCCATCATACCTCATTTTGAGCTTTTCTTAAGTTACTACAATGTTCCAGAAATCCTAGCAACTTCAATCTATTTAGAGACATAGCAAAATTGAACCATAATTAGGAAGATATTCATGGTTTCAACTCATTTGAGCATTTTATCAAATACTAGGTGTGCATCTACTTCAAGGTTCTTCTATGGTGGATTCTTTCATCCCACAACCCAATATTTACCCATACTAGTTCAATGACCTTTCCACAACCCTTGTTAGTACATATATGTATACATAATACTCTCACATACTTCTAATCGCCTATCTTTTATCCCAAATTCGAAATTGAAGACCATGGTTAGAACCTTACCTCTTGGGTGAAGATCTTTTGAGATTTTCTTATTGGATTTTAAAGCTTGGACAAGATCTTGATGAACAAAGCATTTGGGCTTCTTCCTCTCTCTAGAACACTCTCCCTTCTCTCTAAAATTATCAGATATGTGCTCCAAAATGACCTTCAAGTGTTAGTTATCAAAGTTGGATCGGGTTATAAAAATCAAAAATTGGACCCTCCAATTCTAGGTCTGCGATCGCTGAGTGAACCGCAGAACTGTTGTGCAGCTCACAAAATGGACTTCGCAATTGATCTCCAAAAACTGAGGTGTTTCGGGGTAGGTCTGCGGTAGGTTTGCGGCCCTCAGACCTATTCTTCTGTCGTATAATGCACCGTACACCTGTTCTGCGGTCACATAATGCACCGCAGAATTTCCCTCCAGAAATCTGCATATTGGTTCTATGGTCGTTGTGCGATCGCACTATTGATCGCGAAATATCATCCAAACTTGCCCAGTTTTCTGCTTCACTATACGGCCTTTTTGTGGCCCACAGAGTGATTCTGCGACCGTATAATAGGCCATAAAAATGTCTTTTTCTGCCAAACATTTTCCTCAACACTTCAATGTATTCTTTAACACAAAAAGTCTGACCTACGGCAAGCAAGCTCACCGCGAGAAATTTCTACAACTTTCGTTCTCATTAGTCTACCTTGCCACCATTGAACCTTAAATTCCTTAGTGAAATTTTTTGGGCCTTACTGATGCTATCACACTAGGTGAACTCTTCATAAACTAAGTGTCATGGCAAGTCTATACGCCACCTCTCCAACTCTCTCTAGCACCTCAAAAGGACCAATATACCTAGCGCTCAACTTGCCCTTCTTTCCAAACCTTATCACACCCTTCATGGGTAAAATCTTAGTAGAACCTTCTCACCTACCATATATGCCACATCACGAGCCTTCCTGTCAGCATAACTGTTCTGCCTGGACTGTGTTGTACGGAGCATCTCCTAATTCAACTTCACGTTCTCCAAAGCATTACGGACCAAATAAATTCCCAACACCCTAACTTCCCCAGAATCAAACCAACCGACTAGAGAACGATATCACCTCCTATATAAGGCCTCATACAGAGCCATATGGATACTCAACTAATAGTTGTTGTTGTAGGCAAACTTCAGTAGAAACTTATCCCATGATCCCCTGAAATCAATGACACATATTCGAAACATATCATGTAATATCGTAATAGTACGCTTGGACTCTCCATCTATCTAGGGATGAAATGTCGTACTCAGCTCGACCAGTATGCCCAACTCATGATGCACTGCTCTCTAAAAATACAATGTGAATTTAGTTCCTCGATCTGAGATGATAGACACGTGCACACTATAAAGGCGAAAAATCTCACAAAGATAAATCCGAGCCAGATGCTCTGAAGAGTAGGTAGTTATGACTAGAATAAAGTGTGTAGACTTGGTCAGTTTATCCAAAATAACCCACACTACATAAAATCTCCTCAAGGTTTGTAGGAGAAGTTTGTCATGACCCAACCTCGGGGAGCGCGACCGGCGTTCAACCAAGTGGACCCGGTCAAGCAAGCTTGTTAGACACTTTCTACCCAACTCACTTATGATCAAGGGAGGGCATGTTTTCATTAATTAGACAATGGAAAGATCATATATACATTACTAAATCATTTCATTAATTATGTCATTGTTAAGTTTCAAAATACACACATCCTTATGATTGAGTGGAACAAAAGTCTAAAACACAACATAATCCGTTGACCTTCCTAACTCCCATATACAACCCACATAGTATCTACGGAGCCTCTAAAGATACAAAAGAGAGTTATGCTAATTCCGGCAATAAGGCCCCGGCTATACCTCAAACCGTAGTAAGAATATGAACAAAAGATGCAGTACATGACCCTGGAATGAAATGGGGCTCACCGAGTCTGCTAGGAAGAGGATGCACCACTAACTACGATCAATACTCTCTGTTATGGAACCACCTATATCCATTTAAAGATGCAGCTCCCCCGGCAAAAGTAACATTAGTATTGTCGAATAGTACTAGTATATAAAGCTAAAACACCATCTCAATAGAACGAACAATAATACAAAGGGAAAAACAGTCATGAGTTCAATAAGAGCTTCAAACAATACTAAAACATCAAGTAAGGATCACATAAGTTCTCAAGTCAATTTCCATCTTATTAGTTTGGATGACCTTTAGTGCCGATATGCCCCAATCCACAATACCACCATGTTCTTACACAAAGTCCGATCTCGACCTGATCGGATAGGTCATCTCATTTGAGACATCAACCATATCCACAATTTCAATTATCATTCACAACACAGTTATCACCATGTGTGCGGCAAGGCGTCCGATCATGGCCCGATCGGCTAGGCCATCTCAGTTGAGACATTAACCTTTCAATCAATCATCTCACTTCATATTTCTTTCCCATATTTTCAATACGTTAGCATGAGTGGCCTCATTTATAAAGTCGTTTATTTGGCACTTGGCCGTATTTCACAATTCCAATTTCCCTTTTTACACATTCAAATAACATTATTATCATCAAAAATAAGGCCTATCATGTAAGGCATTTGTACACATACGGGAAAAACTTGGAAAATCCTAAGCACATAGAGGCTTTCTCATACAATTTGACATAACAATCTTTATTCAATTTTGACATGAAGTCTTAACCTTTCTTAACACATATTCCACATTTTAAACACATCCTCAAATGGAAAGATGACATGATAAGCATTTAGAACAAATATTGAACACATACATCATTCAACACAACACATTAGGGGTAGTCAATTCTAGTATGATTAATTTGGGGACTTACACCAGCTATACGAACACCAGGGGATCCGATTCTAAGAAGAAGGGGGTTTTAGCCAAACATACCTCACTTGAGCTTCTTAAAACTCTAAGATGTTCCGGAATATTAGCAACTTCAATCTATTTTAGCAATATAACAAAATTGAACCAAAAATTAGGAAAGCGATCATGATTCTAGCTCACTTGCACATTTTATCAAACATTATGTGTGTATTAAGGTTTCAAGGCCCTTTTATGAAAGACTTCACCATCCCACACCCCATTATTTACCATCTTTAGCTCACAACCTCCCCACATACTTTAAAAACACATGCATGCAAGATATGCACCCCCACACTCCACAGTTGTCTTTCTAATTATCCCATTTTTTACTAAATTTTTTAAATTAAAAGCTAGAGTATAGATTCTTACCATCAATATGAGGACCTTCTTGATAATCTTCAAGGATTGAGCAAGAATTGTTGGATATTAGCGTGAAGGTTATTCTCTCTCTAAGAACCCTCTCCCTCACTCTAGAAATATCAGGAATGAGCTCAAAATGGTCTATGGTATGTGTTTTAATGGAAGGGGGTCGGGTTTGAAATTAGAAAATAGGAGCCCCGACACAGATCTATGGTCGCAAATGCGACCGCATAATGCTTCTGCTATTCGCAAAATGGGCCATATAATTGGCCCTCCGGAGCTGACATTTCTGCTTCAGTCTGCGACCAGTCTGCGATTCGCAGACCTGTTCTACGGTCATATAATGCATCGTAGAACTATCATCTGAAAAATCTCAAGGTTGGATATGCGATCGGAGTGCAGCCCATGAAATAGTTATGTGGTCGCATAATGGACCGCAAAAATGACATCAAAAATGGCCAAAAATACTGCCTCACTCTACGGCCATTCTGCGGTGCGCAAAGTGATTATACGGCCGCATAATGAGCCGTAAAAACGCACACTTCTACAAAATATTTTCCTTTAACTCTTCAGCGTACTGCTCAACCCAAAAAGTCTGAACCACGGCGAGCTTGCAAGCAGTGAAGAATTTTTACTATTTTTAACCTATAAGCCTATCTCGGTACCATGAAATTCCGTGTATCTAGGAAAACTTTTACGGGGCCTTACATCTAACTACAAAATCCATGGTGAGGTGATCCCACTTCCACCCCGGAATATCACCGTGTTGTACTGTGTCCCTTTAGACAAGCAAGTAGGGATCATCATAGTGAGATGCCTTGATGCGTTCAAACAAGAACAATCATCATACAACACAAGCAAAAACCCTGCTAGTCTCCAAAATATCCAACCTCACGAACTTGTTGGCCAAGGTCTGAACATCCAAAGTTAATGACCGCTCCCCGACTAGAATAAATCAGCCCCATATTGGCCTTCCCCCGATGGTAAAGAATGGTAATATCATAATCCTTTAGTAGCTCTAACCACCTCTTTTGCCTCAAGTTCATATCCTTTTACTTGAATTAGTGCTTGAGATTCCTGTGATCCGTGAACACCTCACAAGATACACCATAAAGATAGTGCCGCCAAATCTTGAGCGTGTGAATAATGGCTTCTAACTCCAAATTGTGCAATGAGTAGTTCTTCTCATAGGGCTTCAACTGACGAGAATAATATGCAATCACTCTCCCTTCCTACATTAACGTGCGCCCAATGCCAATCTGTGAAGCGTCATAAAAGGTTGTATAAGAACATGATCTCGAAGGCAAAACCAGAACTGGAGTTGTAGTTAAGGTAGCCTTGAGCTTCTGAAAGCTCTCCTTACACTCATCAGACCACCTGAATAGCGCACCCTTATGTGTTAATCTAGTCAATGGGGTTGCTATAGATGAAAACCCCTCCATAAATAGCGATAATACCCAACTAACCCAAGGAAAATCCGGATCTCTATAGCCGTAGATGGACAAACTCTAAATTGCGTCAATCTCTTTTGGATCCACCTTAATCCTCTCACTGGATAATACATGACCCAAGAATGCCACCGAGTCTAACCAAAACTCACACTTGGAGAATTTAGACATAGCTTCTTCTTCCTTAAAGTCTTGAGCACGATCCTCAAATGCTACTCATTGTCCTCCCGGCTATGAGAATACACCAATATATCATCAATGAAAACTATGACGATGGAATCCATGTAAGGCTGAAATACGATGTTAATCAAGTGCATGAAAGCTATTGGGCATTGGTCAACCCAAACGACATCACCGAAAACTCATAATGGCCATGCGGGTTCGGAAAGCAGTCTTTGGAATATCTAAAGCCCTGATCTTCAACTAATGGTACCCCAACCTCAAATTAATCTTTGAGAACACGATCAAATAAGTCATCAATACGTGGCAGTGGGTACTTGTTCTTGATAGTAACCTTTTTCAACTACATGTAGTTAATGCACATCCTCATAGAAATATCTTTCTTCTTCACAAATAGCATCGGTGCATCCCAAGGCGACACACTGGGCATGATGAAACCCTTATCAAGCAATTTCTGTAATTGTTCCTTCAATTCCTTCAACTCCACTTGTGCCATACGATATGGTGGAATAGAAATAGACTGAGTGTCTGACACCAAATCAATACCAAAATCAATATCCTTGTTGGTGGCATGCCCAACAGGTCTGTAGGAAACACATTTAGGAACTCCCTCACTATTGGAACTAACTCAATAGTAGGAGTATCAACACTAACATCCCTCACAAAGGCTAGGTATGCAAAGCACCCCTTTCTCAGCCATCCACTGAACCTTTAGAAAAAACACCACTCTACTAGGAACATGACACAATGAACCTCTCCACTCCACTGTAGACAACCCCGGTATTGCAAAGTCAGAGTCTTAGCGTGATAATCAAGAATAGCAGGGTACGTAAATAACCAATCCGTACCCAAAATCACCTCAAAATCAACCATGCTGGTCAATAAGAGATCAATTGTAGTCTCATAGACCCAAATGGTAGCCACATAAATCGATATACAGGTCCACCATAATAGAAACATCTAACGGTGTAGATACATGAACACGCATGTCTAAAGAATCACGAGGTATATCCAAATAACGAGAAAAGTATGATGACACATATGAATAAGTGGAATTAGGGTCAAATAAAACTGAAGCATCCCTCTAGCACACAAAAACAATATCTGTGATCACAGTGTAGGAAGCAACTACCTCTGGCCTTGCGGGAAATGCATAGAAACGAACTTATACACCACCTGATGACCTTTCCCTCTAGGGAAACTTCGTCCTACACGACCTCCACCCCGAGTTGCATTAGCGGGTGGTGTAGTAACTGGTGCAAAATTCATAGTTTGATCTCCCTATTGTATAGGACCTCTATAAAAACGAGAGCAATAGTTCCTCACATTTCTCACACTTATAGCAACCTCGAATTGGGAATGATTGCGGGGCCTGAGTCAGACCCCGTGAACCAGAATAACGACTGGAAGAGCCCAGTAATGATGAGCCCTGAACTGATAGAGTACGGTAAGAGCTCTAAGCTGGGAGTGCACTACACGAAGACTGTACTGAAACTCCTCGACTGGGAGGTGGCGAATGATAAAATGGTGTGTTAGATTGTCACCTCACAAACCAACCTCGGCTCCAGATGAGGCACCACTGAATCCTCCAAAATGATGAGGATTCTTGTCGGAGGCCGTCTCCTACCCTGACCTCTGATGCGCTCGATTCTCCTGGCGATCTCCACTACCTGAGTAAAAAAAATATCATCCTAGGTCTCTCTTACCATCTGTAGCCTAATACCATATGTAAGTCCATCTATAAACCTCTACACCCTCTCCCTATAAGTTGGGATCATGATAGCTGCATGGCGTGATAAATCCACAAATCTAGTCTCATACTGAGTAATGGTCATGCTACCCAGCTAAAGGCACTCAAACTAACTATAAAAGTCCACTCTCTAAGTGAATGTAATGAACATCTCTAAGAACAACTGTGAGAACTGACCAGGTGAGAGGAGGTGAACTTGCTGGCCTGCCGAACTGAGCCCAGGTGAGAGGAGGTGAACTTGTTGGCTTGCCCCGTACATACACTTGCCACCACCTCTTGGCAGCACATGCATCTTAAAAATTGTAAAGTCAACTCCATTGGACTCTAATATACCCATGTTGCGCAATCTCTCATGGCAACGGTCTAATAAATCTTGGGGTCCTAAGAAGGTGTACCACAAAAGCGAGGAGGAAACAACTTGGTGAAGTTGTCCAACCTCTTCAGCCCCTCAACTAACATTGTGGGTCTCTCTGCGGGCTATGTAAAATTAATAGGCTGAACTGCTCTAACTAGTAGAAATGTTGAGGTCTGATACTTGTGATCCATCTGATATAGAGTGTGAGTAGCAGGAGTTTGGGCTCCTCCTCGGCCTGAGAAACGGCTGGTGCTATAGGAAATATACTAGCCTAGGCCACACTCTCCTTCAGACCAACCAAACAGACTAGGGCATCCTAAAGTATATGGGTAGAGATGAACCCCTCGGGGACCTGAGCTGGTCCTATTGGCTCGGTCAAAATAGGGATCTCCTCCTCCTGATCTATCTGAAGCTCAACATCAAGTGCCACAGCACGTGCCCTAGGTTGAGCTTTGCCTTTACCTATAGCACTACTTCAGCCCCAGCCTCTACCCCTGGTAGTGGCTGCAGTCTGGGGCTCTGGCTCCTAATCAATTGAACATGTCCTCACCATCTGTGAGAGAATAGAAGGCTAAAGGGTCAAACTTTAAAATTAAATAATCCGCACGACACAAATGAAAGAAAGTGAAGTTCCTAATAGTTCGATATCCCTCGAAAATAATTACAAATGTCTCGATACCGATCCGCAAGACTCAACTAAACTTACTCATGACTAGTGAGACTTAGACAACCTAGTGCTCTAATACCAACTTACTATGACCCAAACTCCCACTGGAGCAGTGATAGTTACTAACACCGCTTGCTAGGCAAGCCAACAATTAAACAATAGCAATAATCACAATAATGGAACTAGTGAAATTTCAACAACCATAAAATATCTTAAATAACAACAATAATGTAGCTACAACCATCCCATGATCTGGTGTCAGTGAGTACATAAGCATTGTAGAATCTCAAAATACAGAGTCAATCCTCAATATAAGACTATCTAAATGATAAAGAAGTGATAACAAAAATAAACAAAAGAGAACTTCAAGGTCTGCGAATGACATAGTAGCTACCTCATAGTCTCCACAAGCTGAAACCAGTGCGAACTCTAGCAATCACTGCGCCTGAAAGTACTTGGATCTGCACATAAAGTGCATAGTGTAGTATAAGTACAACCGATCTCATATACTTAATAAGTAACAAACCTAACCTCGAGCTAAAAGCGGTGACGAGCTCGAGATAAAGTCAACGTTCAACACCAATAATCAATAACAACGCATGATAAAATGATGACAATAAAGGTAAATAACTCAAAAGATATCATGTTTAGCTCGTTCACAAATACGGGAAAAATTAGACATGTTTTTCAAGTATAACAATCAAAGCCCAGTCTTCCATCGAAATCACTAAAACATTAGTTCATCAAGGAAATGGTGATTTTCCAAACTTTCAACAACAGATAAGATATTTCATTTACCAAATAGCATGAGGAAAATATATCTCTATGCCTATATGTCAAATATACATGTCAAGTCAATACATCATAGTGAAGCCATCAAGTATACTCACACTCAGCACACTCACGGTGCCAGGCACAAGTGCCCCTAACCATTACACACACAACCACACTCAACATCGTATGGGTATTTGGCATAAATGCCCCTCACCAAAGCACATATATGACCATGTGCCAGTGCTCACTGTGAATACTAGACTCCGGAGGGGTGGATCCTTGCTCAAGCTCTAATTAAATATAAGTCAATAATCAATATCACAGAGCCCAATCATGGGGCATGGTGCACGCGGCACCCTCTAGTCAGTGCCACTTAGCCAAATATAGGCCTGGCGTACGCGTCACCTCAAAATCAATACTAAATCGGCTCTATGGACCAAGATCAGTCATAAACCGCTCAAGTCTCAATTAACCACATCTCACAGTACTCAGACCAATTGTGTTACACAAATGAGGCATCAAAAACATGTGATAAATCATAATAAGAATGCATCGAGACAAAGATATCATACACGGATATAGCATCATGACTGAGAATATGTCTACATTTAAGGCAAATAGCTCAAAAAATAGCAAGGATAGCCCTATCATATGTCGAACAAATAAGAACATAGCCTAGAAATGATTTCTAGCATGAATCATAGCTTAAATGATCATACAAGTATAGAAAACACAGATATGGCAAGGCATGATAGAAAAACAAGTCTCATAGTAGTCTAAAGTCTACCCGAACTATGAATACCCTGGTGTACACATACATGTCCATCATCGAACATGTGTATCACCCCCAACACATCTCAACTCTGAACATAAATCTTTCGTGCCACATAGCAAAATCTAAACATCAACAGCCAATCAACCAGCGATTACCATAATACAAGTCAAGCATCTACAAGTCAAAATATAGTGCGCCTTCTGAAATGCGCACCCTTCAAAGGTAATAATAGATAGCTCCAACATCCTTCAAAACATCTGAAACCGTCCATTCTGTCTAGAACTAGTGATCTTCCCTTCAAAACTGAACCACAAAATTGTACATGTATTTCTCAATCCCACACGTCGCACCACATCTATCATGCCATCAAATAAAAATGTGAGAGTCCCATTATTAACCCTAAATCACAAGCATGATACACATTCTGCCAACCAGAAATCTTCCACCCCATCCAAGATAAAATCGCAACACGCAACATACCCCTAATGCCTGTCGAAAACATATGTCCCAAGACGTGGTCAACCCCATTGAGAACTTTTCGATACCTGTTTACATATAACCAAGACATCACAACTAAACCCCTATAACTCAATCGAGTCACTCAGATCACCAAGCCCAAGAGCATTGCCACAACATACCTACGAAGCCTTGCCTCACCAAGAGAATCCAAAGAACTGGATCATTTTTATAACCATGTTGATCCAAACTACTACCAAGCTGACCTATCTCTTCGGTTCCCTCTCGACTTGCCTTTAAGATATCACTTCTCTACGATCCTTAACCGTAAGCTCACCACAAGAGATCCTAGCATGAAACCACGTCGTCTTAAGACCTATAAGCTATTGTGTTACCTCTTAAGCATCCAAAAGTACCGCAACCGAAAAGTCCACTCTGAAGAGACCTTCTGTGAGTTTGAATTTGTTTTTTAACCTCTTTGATACTGAAATATAGCATCACCAATGATACAAAAATACCACAAATCTCAGCACTAACCAAATGCAAATCTCAGATCTTATCCATATACAAACCCAGAGAATGCTCATACACCATATATGAATCATGAACTCATTAGAACCTTTTCGAGGGTCATCCACTCTGCTCAAATATCCAATGCACGGCCCAAACGAGCGTTACGGCTTGTACTCCATTAGCATACAAACACCTCAAGAAGTAACCCCTACCTTGAGCAACCCACTTAATCCCTACTCCATGCACACTACATCCACCACGAATAACAAACCTCAATCATTCTAAGTTTTCCATATGCCCATAAAGTGTAATACATCATGCATATAGAAATTTCCTTACTTGAGACATCCTCGAAATCCACCACTTCAAGTCATAACTGAACCATAAGTATGCCTCAAACCAGGACTAACTTACACACGACCATGCAATTTCATCGCCGCTAACAAACTCCCCCACTTGGCTTGAAGCCATGGAATATTATATTCGATAACCCAAAATACCCTTACTCGTTAAAGGCCATAATCCTGATCTGTAATTCAACTAAGTCCTCCATTCGCTCATATTTCTCTAATCATAAAATATCTCAAATCATCTGTTAAGCACATGCCCATCCTCATGACAGTCGTGCGAACTTCTTCAAGTGATCAGAACTAAAATGCGGTTGATGCACATCCCCTTGGTAGAAAGAAAGCTCTTTACATAAATATCATGGGTATCACACAACCTCAAAACCTTCTGCAAAAGATAACCCACCTACTTAGCTTCAAACTGGAATCTCTCTATGACCACATCATGGTCGCAACCACTATGCAATGGATAAATCCTCCCGAGTCTGAACTCGTCTTCAAGACATAAGAATCTACTTCATTCCACAAATGAGCAACTGAAAGATCCCCCAACACACTCATAACTCGAGATTGTGCAACACATCAAGATAGAAATCAAGCACTTATATCCTTTTCACATTCAAAGCAAACTCTTCTCGTCACATCCAAATCATCTAAGCATAGTTCTTAGTCACATAATACTCATAATATAGATATCTAACCACTCACAGACCTATCAATCCTACTTCTATGGACACTACTGGACATATAAATCCAAAAGCACATACTCGTGCAACTGAAACTGCTGAGCCCAAGCTGCGGTAAGAACATGGCCTAAAGTCCTCCAGACTGGCCTATCTCCACAACACAGAAAACACATCTCGTACTTCATCCATGACAATACAAGTCGTCGATGCACAAATGATACCGAGTGCATAACATAATGTACAAGTGTATAGAAGAAATTCAAAGAGATACACTTCAAAGTGAATCAATATCGAATGATAAAAAAGGAAAGATGGGAGGTTTCCTAGATACCCAGTAGCTTCTCGAAGATAGGTATGGATGTCATCATATCAATCTTCAATACTCTACTAGACACTTGCTCATGACTCGTAGAACCTATGAACCTAGGGCTTTGATACCAACTTTTTGCGATCCGAAATACACTAGTCGTGATGGCACCTAACTCTACCCGCTAGGTAAGAAAAATAAAAGTCAACATACTCAAATGAGAATAATAAGAATCAATAAGTGAAATAATTGAATTTCTACACAATATCTCAAGGATTGGTTGTACAAGTCATGAGCCACTAAGACATAGATTTACAAATCTGGTATGAAAATAAATACAACTTCTGTTTGGAATGTATATAAACAGAATTCGAATCTTAAACTACCAAGGATAAGGAGTAAAATTAACCGAAAAACAGGTACATCTTCAGTGCCAGCTCCTGTCATCCACAACATCTCAGCTCTAAAATAAGCATGTAAGGTGCAGAGGTATAGTATGAGTCCAACCGACCTCATGTACTCAGCAAGTATCATAACTAACCTCGGCGAGGTAATAGAAGCAAGAATTATAAAGGGAAAAGGTCCAAAATTACCCCTCTACTATGGTATATAGTTTAAATTTATCCCCCGTTATACTTTTCGTTCAGATCCACCCCTATCATTAACAAACTTTCTAGAATTGCCCTTAACCCTAACGTCCCTCCACCGTGGCACCCAATCCCTCTATTAATTTGTCCATATCAGCTGCCATATCAGCAGGTCCCACACACTAAAAGTCATAAAAAAATATTTTCTACTCTTTCTGTTCTTTATTTCACTTTTTCCCCTCTTTTCACGTTTTCTTATTCTTCTTCGGTGACCTAAATTCTCAAAGGAAAGTCATCTCTATCCCTAATTTCTCAGAAACCAGATCTGATTTCACGGAAAGCCATATGAAGCTTTGAGTTACTAAAAGGATCTTTGAATTTTGATTGATCTGAGCTTGCTCACACTTTGTCCCTGTGTAGAGGCTTCAACTTAAGCTTGGAAGGATCTATATCGCCGGAATCATGTCTTTCTAAAGAACTAGCATCTCCGTTTTCCTCTTCATAAGGCCTTGTCTTCTCACTCCCTGGTGTTGTTTTTGGAGTGGGACTCCTTGATTCTGTCTTAATCATTTGATGGAAAGATGTCGAAAGAACACTTCTTTGTAATCTTCCCATTTTATAGGGTGTTGAGAGTGGAGGTGGGGTGGAAGAGGAGGATGAAGGGGAGGGGGAGGCAGAGGAGGTGGTGGTGCCTTCGATATTTGTTGGGCTTGGTTGCTTATCAATTAAAGCCTTGACATGTCTGGTGGAGGAGGTGCTGATGAAAAATTAGCCCTTTTGGGAACAAATGACAGTGCTGGATATGAAGATTTAGAGGTTCTCTGTGTGATTTGAAGCTGGAATTGAGGGGATAAATTGTTCCTAATACTTGATTGCTGTTGGGAAACGAATTAGAGAAAGAAATTGAAACCACCATTATTGAGCAGCTTTGAAGTTTTGAAGTGGGTTTGAATAGAACTCAAATTTTTATGTTTGAAATCAATTGTAGGTATTGTCAAGTAGAAGACCTTGTCTCTGAATCTTGAGAGCACTTGGATTGATTTGGTTCAGATTAAATTGAGTTTTGGATTTACTTTAATAGTGAATTTGTTTTAGATCTAAAGAGGAAGATGAAGGTCATGGAGTCTGGTATGTGAGGATGAGGTTAATTTTAATGTGGGACCTACTGATATGGCAACTGATGTGGATAAATTTATAGAGGGATTGGGTGCCACAGTGGAGGGACGTTAAGGTTAAGGGCAAATCTAGAAAGTTTATTAATGGTAGGGGTGGATCTGAATG
This sequence comes from Nicotiana tabacum, assembly GCF_000715075.1. Classification (NCBI taxonomy): domain Eukaryota; kingdom Viridiplantae; phylum Streptophyta; class Magnoliopsida; order Solanales; family Solanaceae; genus Nicotiana; species Nicotiana tabacum. Next base: position 56,652,975 of record NC_134084.1, read on the forward strand.
AAAAGTATAACGGGGGACTACTTAAACTATATACCATAGTAGAGGGGTAATTTTGGACATATTCCTAATTATAAATAATACCCGCTAATCACCTATACAGTTTATAAATTCAACAAGTACAGAACAATAATATGATCAAGTCATGAATCACAGAAGGAACCACCTTGGTTCACACAACTTTCATAATGTACTTTGCTTAGTCAACAATCTAGCATATACGGGAAATATGCAAATAATCAAGTAAATAGCCAAGGAAATTGCAAGTAAGGATGAAATGCAATAATCAAATATCAATATGTTGCATCCCATAACCGATTCAAATAGAAATCACAATACGGCTCTAAGTCCCACAACAGAATCTCAATAATCGAATCAAGCCACTGATCAACCTTCCCAAGGCCCACATCAATCAGAAACCCATCAGTTTCTCACAATTCGCATGTACACCATCAAGAAGGAACATAAGAGGGTGACCTTAGGGGGATAGATCCATATCCACACACTATACGGACAACTCACGTGATGCACAGACAACTCACGAGCTAATAATATCAACCGCATGGACAACTCGTGTGCTAATAATAACAAAAGTCACGTGCTCAATATCACAATCCTCCCGACGTGGTCACAATCTCAATATCACAGTCTGCCTGGCGTGGTCACAGGATCAATATCAAAATCCACCCAGTATGGTCATAGGCTCAATATCACAATCAGCACGGTGTGGTTATCACACCTCCTTTTTACCTACACCCCCGAAAGGGAGTATAAGGGAGTTTTTTCCAACTTAAAATGACAATCGAAATGAGATTAATTTATTAAAAATTCAGAGTCGCCACTTGGGATAATTTATGGTGTCCCAAGTCACCGGTATTAAATCCCGAATCGAGGAAAGATTGACTCTATTATCGGTCCGCGAACACAAAAATCCGGGTAAGGAATTATGTTAACCCGGAAGAATGTGTTAGGCATTCCCGAGTTCCGTGGTTCTAGCACGGTCGCTCAACTATTATAATTGGCCTATTTACTTGATTTTAGTATATGTTTTATCCTATGGTGCAATTTTAACTTTATAACCGCTTTTAATTATTTTTAAGGAAGATTGCAACGTCATTTAAAATACGTCTCGAACCACGTCACATAAATGCACCCGCAGTGCGCAACACATTTTATCTAACGTTGAGATTTGGATTTAGGTCACATAAATGCATACCCGAGTTTAGAAAATTAACTTTATGACGCGCCTAAAGCAACTACGCATTTTCAAATTGGTGAGGGCCATGGAAATTCAACTAAATGGCACACCTCGATTTCTAATGATTAAAATATTAATTAAGCTAGGACCATGCATTTTGAGATTTTATTTGGCATGGAACGCCTCGATTCCAATTTTTAAGGAAAAACTCGAACTAAACTTTGCGGGCCATTAACTATATCTCATTTGCCATGACACACTTCAAATCTTTTTGCTGAAATATATTTTATTAAGCATTAAGGGGAGATTTTGTCTAAAAAATAACTTGCGTTAGAAGAACAAACAAAGAAATCAATCAGTTAAAAAAAGTGGCTTGTGCCATCATAAACACTTAATGGAAGATTGGGCTCAGCCAAACGAAACAAGTTCGAATCTTATTTAGGAATACCCTCGGACTTGGGCTCAAAATGAGCCTAATTATGACAAGAGAATGGACGACCATTAACTGGGCCAGCTTTAGGCCTAACTTTCAAACCAACAATTGTACAAAATCCATCAGATGCCAATCAGCTAGGACCATATGGAACAAATGATCAAACTAACATTTAGATTCTGAATTTTAACTGTTCGAGCACAAAACAACCAAGTGACGTTTTGATTCATGCCAAATTTTAACATAGACTAATAGGCAAATCAAATTATTCTCAACATGAGTTTGTAGTCACACTTTACAAGACAAATAATTCAGAGCAAAACAATCCATCACAATGCCTTCGAGTAACATACTACACATCCTCATTTCATCCTTAACCCCTCCATAGTCTGTTCAACATGAAATTGTCACCAAACATGAATGCCTATTTCGTCCGAGGCTAAAGCAAATCTAATACATATATAAATTAACTGAGTCTTCTAACACAATGTCTTAACAGTCCCAAAGTCACATATGATTAAAAGAGTTCAACTATCCAAAATAAAAATCAACTAGAATATACATCGAATCAGGTTGATAGAGACACAAATATCATGAAGAAAGCACAACTGAATCATAAATAAAGCTATTACTACGCTCTCAACTCTGTTTTTCATTTCCATCTTCAAATTGAGCCTCACATCTGATAAGATTCAGAACATGTACCTGGGAACTAAAAGGGAACAAAGAGGTGAAGAATCAGTAAGGAGCAACAGTATAAACCAACTTAAAATTCAGCAATGAAACAGTATAAAATCAGCAGAACAAGCTTCAAAGCCTTGATCAATTCCAGACTTCTAAAACCCAGTTTCAACCCTTCTACTGAACCCCTGAAATTCTAATTTACCCAAAGGAAAAGAAAACTCGGAAACCAAGCCAAGACTTCAAACAATTTTCAGTGTTTTCATTTGAGAGAAAATGCCTAGCTGTTTTCAGAATTTTGTGTCTTTCAATCCCTCTTTTTTTCTGACTTGAGCTTGAAGTAAGGTGCCTTTATAGGCGAGGATTTTAGGGCTGCAGAAGTAAGCTCATTTTTGCACTTAAGACCTTTTGCCATTTTGGTTTTTGCTCGCATACCCTTAATTTAAATTTCAGATTTCATTCAGGTCCCAATGACAGCTTCTAGAAAGCTTCCCTCAGCTAGTTATAGATTATTCAATCACCCATATTACCTAAATTATCCCTTAAGAGCTATATTATTTACTTCGGAGACCAAACAAGTATGGGTCAAGTTGACCCAAATTAAATTACCATGGGTGTCAGGTCAAATCCTTTTTTGGGCTTTCTGATTTCAGAATTCAAATTGAGCCCTAATCCAAAATTCCAATTTAACGGGCTAAGAAAAAAACTGGAACCTTTAATATGAAACCAAAACCCAAAAGAAAAGGGAAATGAACTAATTAGTTTTAAACAATAAAAAAAACTATGTTTGATTATAAATCTACTTATGCATGTGCAAAATTGAATACGAACACATAACGAAGAAAAAGAGATGAAGAGACAGAAAAGAGATGAAGAAATAAATAGAAAAATATATTTTAAAAAAAAGATGAAAATACCTAAACCGGGTTGGCCAGACCTTGAAGTCATTACTCGAGCCTTCGATTTTGACCGAAATGGGTCTTAATCATGTGTTCTCAAACGAAAACACATGAACAAGGTCGATTTCGGCCTCAATCTTCACGAAGCTTTCCGATTTTAGGGTTTTGAAATTTTAGGTTTCATATTTTGATTCAAGATTCGACGAGTTCTAGGGGATTCGAGGGCAAAGAATTAGGGATTAGGGAAGAGGAGGTGGAGGGGGTTCTAGGGTGCTAAGATTGGGATGATTGGAATGGCCGCCGCCACCTTGAGGCAGTGGAAATGGAGGCAGCATCGTTAGGGTTTACAGGTTAGAGTCTCTGCGAAAGAGACGACGAGGGGGTAGGGGGTGCGTTTGGACACTTTTATACGTGGGCAACCTGGCTTCTCGACCGTTGGATGAGGAAGACCTCGACGGTCCTGATCTCCCTTAAACGAAACAAGGTCATTTGGATGGTGAGGGGAGGAGGTGGACCGGGTCACGGCTTGGGGCTGGGGCGGATTTTGGGCCGGATTGGGGTAATTTGGGCGGGGATCCATTTGGGCTGAGAGGAAAATCACTAATTTTGGCCCAGAAATTTATTCCTTCATCTAATTCCTTTTCTTCTTCTTTTTTTTTCATTTTTCCTTCTTTTTTTTCCTAATTTTTAATTTAAAAATAAAACTAAATAAATTCCTAATCCAAATTATCTAATCAAATTAAATTAACCAACTTTAAATAACATTAACCACAAATTGTTAAAAAAACCCACCTTAAAGGGAAAAACTATCAAAAATGCAAAATTAAAGATTAAAAGTGCAAAATGACTATTTTCGTAATTTTCCATTTTGTAAAGCAACTAAATTGCTAATTAATATTTAACATAGCAAAGTTAAATCCTAAATGCAAATGCAACATATTTTGTATTTTTTCATAATTTAAACAAAATTAACATGCGCAGACAAATGCAAACAATTAACAAAAATGCTACAAAAAACCTACGAAATTGCAAATAATGGGAAAATTATTTTGTTTTGAATTTGTGTGAGTAATTCATATAGGGAAAAAATCACGTGCTCACAGCTGCCCCTCTTTACCCGGAAATACGAAGAGTTTTCGTGCAAAGATAAAGTGAGCGGATACGAGCGATTTTTGCCTGTTTGAATACTCTGTGGGAAGCATTTTTGAAAGATTTGACCGCACCCTGCTTCCAAGGTTGCCTACATATCCTTGGCTATAAAGGAATCATGTCAGTGTAGTTCGGGAAGTTTTGGTAGCTGGGACTACCATGAAGCTGTGATTTCACTGTTGCTGCTACTGCTTACTGAATCCCCTTATTACACCATAATAAAATAAAAAGAAGCTAGACTAGACTATGATCTATGCATTACAAAATCCTATCTATATCTTCAAACTTGCTTTTGTGGTTCTTGTTGCCTTGTTGACTTGGCATTCTCCCGGTGGAATCCCCTTGTTGCCGCTTTGAATTGTAATCTGAGATGTTTTCCCTTTCTCCAGGTGAACGCCTGACTACTGAAACTTGAGTGTATACCCTTGTTTTCCAGGTGGGTGTCTAATTACTGAACTTGAAATGTATTCCCTTGTTCTCTAGGTGGGAGCCTGATTACTGAACCGAAAATGTATTCCCTTGTTCTTCAGGTGGGCGCCTGATTGCTGAACTTTGAAAAATATATTCCCTTGTTCTCCAGGTGGGCGCCTGATTTCCACAAAATAGACAAAAACGAAGAAACTTCTACCCGAATTTGACATATTACCAAATATCACCAGGAACTTGAAACCCAAAACATGGACTATACTCCCTTGTTCTCCAGGTGGGTGCCTGATTACTGGATTTGAAATGTATTCCCTTGTTCTTCAGGTGGGCGCCTGATTTCTAAACTTGAAAATGTATTCCCTTGTTCTCCAAGTGGGCGCCTGATTGCTGAAACTTGAAAATGTATTCCCTTATTCTCCAGGTGGGCGCCTGATTGTTGAACTTGAAATGTATTCCCTTGTTCTCCAGGTGGGTGCCTGATTGCTGAACTTGAAATATATTCCCTTGTTCTCCAGGTGGGCGCCTGATTGCTGAACTTGAAATATATTCCCTTATTTTTCAGGTGGGCGCATGATTGTTGAACTTGAAAATGTATTCCCTTGTTCTCCAGGTAGGCGCCTGATTTTCACAAAATAGATAACAACAAAGAACTTCTGCCCTAGTTTGGCATGTTACCAAATATCATTAAGAACTTGAAAACTGAAACTCAAACTAAACTCCCTTGTTCTCCTGGTAGGCGCTTGATTACCAAAACTTGAAATGCATTCCCTTGTTCTTTAGGTGGGTGCCTGATTACCAAAACTTGAAATGTATTCCATTGTTCTTTAGGTGGGCGCCTGATTACCAAAACTTGAAATGTATTCCCTTGTTCCGCAAGTGGGCGCCTGATTGCCGAAACTTGAAATGTATTCCCTTGTTCTCCAGGTGGGCGCCTGATTACCAAAACTTGAAATGTATTCCCTTGTTCTTCAGGTGGGCACTTGATTGCTGAACTTGAAATGTATTCCCTTGTTCTTCAGGTGGGCGCCTGATTACCGAAACTTGAAAGGTATTCCCTTGTTCTCCAGGTGGGCGCCTGATTACAAAAACTTGAAATGTATTCCCTTGTTCTCCAGGTGGGCGCCTAATTTCCACAAAATAGATAACAACAAAGAAAACTTCTGCCCCAGTTTGATGCTGGGCGCATCTGTGAGTGTTAATTGAATCATGTTGCCACATATCTCTATGACTATGAAAGCTAAATCCCATTATCCATGAGGGTCCTGAAAACTTTTAGCTAAATGATGGCCTTAAAAATCTGAATTATATCTTCTAAAGGTGTGACTCCCGGTAAATCTTGTTATCTAAGAAGGTTTTAAAACTACATACCATTATCCAGGAGGGTCCTGAAAATCAAACATCAAGTCCTATTTTAAGAGTGACGACTTTTACGGCTGAATTAGACTACCCTACAGCAGCACTTACGCTAAATGTTGTTATCTGATTGAACCCTTAAAACTAAGTCCCATTATGCAGGAGGGTCCTGAAAACTCCTAATTGAATCCTATCTCGAACATGTAAACTTTTAAACCAACTTATATTCCTTTGGGATACATTTGTGCAAGATTATGATGTTTCTGAATTTTAAACTAGGTCCCATTTTTTAGGAGGGTCCTGAAAACTTTAAATTAAATCTCATTATCCAGGCGGGTCCTGAGCACTTAAAATTAAGTCTCATTATCTAGGAGGGTCCTGAGATTTTAAAATTAAATCTCATTATCCGGGAGGGTCCTGAAAACTTAAAACTAAATCCCATTATTCATGAGGGTCCTGAAAATCAAAAGTCAAACCTATCTGGTGCTTGCCTTTCCCCTGCGGAGGATTTCTCCGGAACAACCGAAATTTTCCTGCCCCTATTTCAATCAAAGACAAATATTGTCAGTTTAAATGAGGTGGTTAGTTGATGGAATTCTTTGCTGAAGGTCTCTCCACTGCCATGCTTTGTTTTGATTGGCTCCCTCTGAACTGTCTAAGAACCGCTTGACTTCCCGTCTGACTTTCAAACCCCCATGACCTTGGATGACCTGAGTGTTCTATACGCAAACCGTTGTTTTTCATTTCTGGCCCATCTATTTGACCCTCTGCATTTCCCACGAAATTACTAAACCGTTTCACCGATGGAACTTCCACTTGACCTTTTATACCCCTATTCCACATCATGCTACCTCTAGCAACGCCTTGTCTGCCTTGCGTCTTGTGCAATTTTGGAAGTTGGTAGTAAGCTTTGAAATTCTTTCTTATTAGCTTAAACAGAACTGACATTGAGAACATCTTAGAGAAATAAACTCAAAAGAAATGAAATGCAATGACTTTCAGAGTTAAGGATAAGAAAATCCAAACTGGAAGACTATCTGAAGGGGAAAAAGAAAAGAGACTTATTTGAGTGGAGCAGCTAGCACCAATGATTATGACATACATTTCGGATTAATCGGCCAAATCTGTCCAACCAATCAACTTTGAGTTGCCATACTTTACTGCCCCGGAGTTTCCATAACCTGACTTCTTCACCAAAACCTTGACCTTGTTCGGCCTACGGTGCCCTGAAGGGTTTTCACCAACAAACCTCTCTCATTTGTTCATCTCTCAACTTACTTTCGCCTCGAGGTACCCGTGAAGGTTTTCACCAATAAGACTCTCTCATTTTATTTCTCTCAGCTCTCGTCGCCTTACGGTGCCCATAAGGGTTTTCACTAATAAGACTCTCTCATTTTCAATATTTTCTACTTGGACTAGAGTGTTGCCCTTGATATGAATCACCTCCACCCGCTTGACTTGGCATCTCTTGAAGACTGATCGGAAGGTCTTTCTTTGGACCGTAATGTGGGCTTTTGGATAGGGTTAGAAAGAAAGGATATCAAAGGCTCAAAACAATTCGAATGGGATCAAAATTACAACTTTCGGAATCAGATTTCTGACAACAACCAAAACTTCTGCCCCAGTTTCTTGTTTAGGGACTTTTGAATTTTTATTTTGATGGGACCGAACCATAAGGCTGCCCACGTATCCTTAAAAGGAATCAGGTCGAACGTAGTTCATGTCATAGAAATTACTTTGTTGTTGTGATTTTCTCTTTTCTCTTTCCTTTCTTTCTCTTTTTTGCTTTCTTTTCTCTTTTTGTTGTTTTTTTCTTTTTTTCTTCTCTTTTTTTTTCTTTCTCTTTCCATTCTTTTCTTTCTTTTTTCATTCTTTCTTTCTCTTTTCTTTTTTTTTCTTTCTCTTTTTCTCGTCTTCTTTTGCATATATTTCACGCTTGTGTTTCTGATATTTGCTACTGATTTCGAAAGAGGGGTATGAAAGAAAATAAATAAGGCTCAAAGGGAGTAAGGTCTGCCTTTGGGGTAGGGGTAAGGTCTGCGTACATATTACCCTCCCCAGACCCCACTTGTGGGATTATACTGGGTCGTTGTTGTTGTTGTTGTATAGCAGAACAAAACGCCTTCATCATTCCAAATATTCAAAAATATGCCAAGTACAAACAAATATATATTAACCAGAGAAAATCATGCATAGTATCTCTTGATCGCATCGGAATTGATGGCCATTTCTACACACTTGCCTTCTATATCTGTTAAATACAAAGCGCCATTTGACAACACTCTAGTTACGATGAATGGCCCCTGCCAGTTTGGAGCGAACTTGCCTTTGGCCTCAGCCTGATGTGGAAGGATACGTCTCAATACTAACTGACCCACTTCAAACTTCCATGGACGCACCTTCTTATTATATGCTCTGGCCATTCTCTGTTGATACAACTGGCCATGACACACTGCTGCTAATCTTTTCTCATCAATCAGACTCAATTGTTCCACGCGGGTTTTGACCCACTCATCATCATCGATCTCAGCCTCCGCGACAATTCGAAGGGATAGAATTTCCACTTCTGCGGGTATCACTGCTTCGGTGCCATACACCAACAAATAAGGAGTCGCCCCTACTGAAGTACGGACAGTAGTGTGATAACCCAGCAATGCAAACGGCAGCTTTTCATGCCATTGCCCAGAACCCTCCACCATTTTTCGGAGTATCTTCTTTATATTCTTGTTGGCCGCCTCAACTGCCCCGTTTTCCTTAGGGCGGTACGGGGTAGAATTGCAATGTGTAATCTTGAACTGCTGACATACCTCTTTCATTAGATGGCTATTGAGATTAGCCCCATTGTCTGTAATGATCACCTTTGGTATCCCAAACCGGCAAATGATATTTGAGTGCACAAAATCAACCACCGCCTTTTTGGTTACAGACTTGAATGTTTTAGCTTCTACCCACTTGGTGAAGTAGTCTATGGCCACCAAAATGAACCTGTGCCCGTTTGATGCTGATGGATCAATTGGCCCAATGACATCCATGCCCCATGCAACAAAAGGTCATGGTGCAGACATCGTGTGCAATTCAGATGGTGGAGAACGAATCAAATCTACATGCACTTGGCACTGATGACATTTACGCACGAAACTGATCTCGCTCCATAGGGAGCCAATAATAACTTGCTCGGAGAATTTTCTTTGCCAACACGTACCCACTCATGTGCGGTCCACAGACTCCAGAATGTACTTCGGTCATAATAGTTGTAGCCTGCCTAGCATCTATGCATCTCAGTAGCCCAAGGTTTGGAGTTCTTTTTTACAGAACCCCTCCGTTGAACAAAAAACCGCTTGTCAACCGCCTAATTGTTCTCTTTTGATCACCTGTGGCTTGTACTGGATACACCCCCATCCTGATGTGTTCCTTGATATCGTGAAACCAAGGCTCCCCATCGAGCTCTTCTTCCACCACATTACATAAGCATGCTGGTCGTGGACCTGAATATGCAAAGCGTCCACATAAGCCTTATTTGGATGATGTAACATTGACGTCAGAGTAGCCAAAGCATCACCGACCTCATTGTGAATCCTCGGAATATGCCTAAACTCTATTGATTGGAATCGCTGACAAAGATCATGTAAACATTGTCGATACGGTATAAGTTTTAGATCCCTAGTTTCCCATTCTCCTTGAATCTTGTGCACTAGAAGGTCCGAGTCACCCAAGACAAAGACTTCCTGGACACCCATATCCATATCCATCCTCAAACCCAAAATGCATGCCTCGTACTCAGCCATGTTGTTAGTACAGTAGAACCGAAGTTGAGCCGTAACAGGGTAGTGATGCCCTGTTTTAGAAACAAGTACCGCTCCTATCCCAACGCTTTTCATGTTAGCAGCCCCATCAAAGAAAAGTTTCCATCCTGGCTTTGCAATCTGTTCCAATTCATCAATGTGCATTACCTCTTCATCAGGAAAATAGGTCTTCGAAGGTTCGTATTCTTCATCCACAGGATTCTCAGCCAAATGGTCGGCCAATGTTTGTGCTTTCATCGCAGTCCGGGTCACGTAGACAATGTCAAATTCTGTGAGCAAAATCTGCCACTTTGCGAGCCTCCCTGTAGGCATAGGCTTCTGAAAGATATACTTTAACGGATCCAAACGAGAGATGAGGTAAGTAGTGTAAGATGACAAATAGTGTTTCAACTTTTGTGCCACCCAAGTAAGGGCGCAACACGTCCTCTCAAGATGAGTGTACTTAACCTCATAAGATGTGAACTTCTTGCTGAGATAATAAATGGCCTACTCCTTCCTGCCGGTAATGTCATGCTGACCCAACACACAACCAAATGAATTGTCCAAGACCGTCAAATACAAAATCAAAGGTCTCCCTACTTCTGGCGGGACCAACACAGGTGGGTTTGACAAGTACCCCTTTATCTTATCAAATGCTTCCTGACATTAATCTGTCCACTTGACCGCAGCATCTTTCTTTAAAATTTTGAAGATAGGCTCACAAGTTGTCGTGAGCTGAGCAATAAACCTGCTGATGTAATTCAATCTCCCCAACAGATTCATCACCTCAGTCTTGTTCTTTGGGGGCAATTCCTGGATAGCTTTGATCTTTGACGGGTCTAATTCAATACCTCGGCAGCTGACTATGAATCCCAACAACTTTCCAGACGGAACACCGAACGCGCATTTTGCAGGATTGAACTTGAGATTGTACCTGCGAAGCCTTTGGAAGAACTTTCTCAGATCTCTGACGTGGTCAGACTGCTTTCTAGACTTTACAATCATATCATCCACATAAACCTCGATCTCCATGTGTATCATGTCATGGAATATGGTTGTCATTGCCCTCATGTAGGTTGCCCCAGCATTTTTTAAACCAAATGGCATGACCCGATAACAGTACGTTCCCCATGGCGTGATTAATGTCATCTTTTCTGCATCCTCCTCATCCATTAAGATTTGGTGGTAGCCCGCATAATAATCCACAAAAGAACCAATCTCATATTTGGCACAATTATCGATCAATATATGGATGTTCGACAATGGGAAGTTATCCTTGGGAATCACCTTGTTGAGATCTCGATAATCAACACACACCCTGGTCTTGCCATCCTTCTTCGGCATAGGCACAACATTGGCTAACCAGGTGGGATACCGAGTGACCCGAATGACCTTGGCCTCAAACTGTTTGGTGACTTCTTCCTTAATTTTCACACTCATATCAGTTTTAAATTTCCTTAGCTTCTGCTTGACAGGGGGGAATGTCGGGTCAGTGCGCAATTTGTGAACCACCAAGTCAGTCCTTAAACCCGGCATGTCGTCATAGGACCATGCAAAAATATCTTTATACTCGAACAGTGCGTTAATTATCTCCTCTCTCAGTTGTGGTTCAAGATGGACACTTATTTTAGTTTTCCGGACATTATCTTGGTCCCCTAAATTGATTGCTTCTGTATCACTCAGGTTAGGCTTGGGTTTTTCTTCAAAATGGCTTAATTCTTTACTAATCTCTTCAAAGGCTTCATCCTCGTCATATTCCAATTCACCATCACACTCTATTTCTTGAATTACTATTTCAGAATTAGATTGGCTTTTAAGACTAGGCCGGAGATTCCTTATGCATGTCATATCATTGAAGCCAGCATAAAAAGAACTATACAAGGAAAAAAAGAAAAATAAAAATAAAACTATCAGGAAGGAAGAAAAAGGGAAATTGCATTTCATTGAAATTAAAGATAACAAGGTTTATACATCCAAATGGACGGAACATAGAATCTGAATTACAACCCTAGAGTAATCCAGATAAACTGAAAGAAAATCAAAGCAAACTACCAAAACTCCTTCCTGGTGGGGAGAGGAGTAGCTTCCCAATTGTTAATCTTTGCACTAGGCCCAACAAACTGCACATCCACTTTACTCGAGCCCTCTCCAGCTTCCAACATGTTCACATCGGCGAATAACCTCTCGAACTTTTCAATAAAATCTCTATCTACATCAACCACTGAACTGGGAACTGTTGCCACTGGGCGTTTCTTGGTGCCAGGCCCAACAAATGATCTGAAGAGCCGTGGGATGGGCTTTGGGAGGACCAGGCCCTCTGTTTCAACTTTCTAGCTCTTTTCACGTCTGCAGTTGTGGGCTTGAACCCCAAACCAAACGTATCCAAGTTTTTGGGGAGAGACACCGGCTGTACGATACCTTGCAGAGATGCACCCAAACCCTTGCCTGGTTCAAAACCATTTTTCAACATTTCGGTAGCTACCATGACTGATGCGGCAGCTACCCTCAAGGTTGGAACGCACTTCCCTTCTGGAATTTTCTCTACCGATACCGTGTCAAAAAACTGATAAACCCATGGCCCCTTGTTGTCCTCGAACTCTATGAACGGAACAATGGCATCGCTGGGAAGACACCAACTATCTTTGCCGTGCACAACGATTTCCTGTCTATCCCATTCAAACTTGACCATTTGATGCATAGTAGACGGGACCGCTTTGGCAGCATGAATCTAGGGTCGACCTAACAGCAGATTGTAAGAAACAGCCACATCGAGCACCTGGAACTCCATGGTAAATTCAACTGGCCCTATTTTAAGCTGAAGCACTATGTCCCCGGCTGAATCTTTCCCTCCGCCATCGAATCCCCGAACGCAGATACTGTTCTTGTGAATTCTTTCATCATCCACCTTCAACTTGTTCAGAGTGGAGAGAGGGCAAATGTTTGCACTGGAACCATTGTCAACCAGCACCCGAGTAACCATGGAGTCTTCGCATTTCACTGTTAGATAGAGGTCTCTATTGTGCTCGGTACCCTCCATGGGCAACTCATCATCAGAAAAAGTGACTTTGTTCACCTCAAATATCTTTTTAGCTATCTTTTCCAAGTGGTTTACTGAGATTTTGTCAGGAACATGGGCCTCGTTCAGGATCTTCATCAAAGCCCGACGGTGCTCATCTGAATGGATTAATAATGACAATAATGAAATCTGAGCCGGTGTCTTCCTCAACTGCTCCACAATGGAATAATCCTACACTTTCATCTTTCTCAAGAACTCCTTTGCTTCTTCCTCAGTCACAGCTTTCTTCACCAATACCGGGTTGTCTTTGGAACTTTTAGCTTTTCTCAACTCTTCGGGGGAAAAGCATCTTCCCGATCGAGTCAAACCATGGGTCTCACATACTTCTTCTTTAACTTCTTTCCCCTTGTAAGTCACTGTCACTCGTTCATAATTCTACGGGACTGCCCTGCTGTTGACTATTGGTAATTGAATTACTGGCTTGCTGATGACAGGGTCTATGCGGGCACCTTCCACAATTACAACAGGCTTGTTCTCCACTCCTGGCACAACCACTTTCGCTCTTTCATGTTTCCCTGCGACGTCACTTGAGGATCCCTTCTTGACCACCATAGATGGTTCACTATTTTCCCCATTCAACTTGATCGCAGACTTCTCACTTGTTGACTTTTCGAACGGCCTGGCATCACTGGACCTAATCATCATGATAGTTTGCGAAGGCTTCTTAGGCTCCCCTTCTTTATGCACTATCTCAATCATATTCGTCTCTTGATGAGCTGGCAATAGGTTCTGGTTGATATTAGGTGCCTCCGAAGCTTGGACCTCAATCCGATTAGTGTTAATGAGCTCTTGAATAGCTGTTTTCAATTGCCAGCACCTCTGTGTCGTGCCCCGGGGCACCAGAACAATATTCGCAACTCACGGAGTGATCAAGATTCCTCGGGGGAGGATTTGGCAGTTTTGGCTCGATCGGACTCAGCATACCCAATTGCCTTAACCTGTGGAACAAACTGGTATAGGATTCTCCCAATAGAGTGAAAGTCTTCTTCTTCTGTAACCTCTCATTCTTGGTGGCTTGATTGGGCTGGAAACCTGTTCCAGGGGGATTTCGGTAGGCTCTTGGGGGTGGATAGGCATTTTGTGGAGCTGGATAGGTACTTTGTGGAGCTGGCGCATGCCATTGCATGTGCGCGGGAGGTTGAGGATATGTTTGTGCATGATAGATGGAAAATGGGGATCTGGTAGTGGGTAATATTGTTGTGGTAGGCCATATGGAGTGTGGGGGTAAGTTTGGTGATATGGTCGAGGCTGGTTGTAGTAACGTGAAGGGCCCCTGGGTCCGACCTAAGCTCCTGACTCAACTGTTGCAACATCCTCTTTCTTCTTTTTCCCAAGTACACCTCCAGTACCGTTTTGAATGGCCTGGATGGTTGCTTTTATTGCTGAATAACTCATGATCTTGTTGGAATTGAGTCCCTCTTCAACCATGCCTCCCATTTTTACAACCTCGTTAAAGGACTTGTCCACTGCTGACTCCAAATGACCAAAATAAGTGGCCTGCAAGAAATAATCAACCATCTCGCTTTCTTTCATTTGAGGGTCAACCCTCGCGGCTTGCTCCCTCCAACGGAATCCATATTCCCGGAAACTCTCACCAGGCTTTTTCTTATTCTTCGTCAATGACAGACGGTCTAGGATAATTTCAAGATTTTAATAAAAATGGCAGGTGAAGGCTTGGGCCAAATCGTCCCATGTGTACCACCTATTGTGATCTTGTCTAGTATACCATTCCAATGCCGATCCGCTAAGACTTTGGCTGAAATATGCCATCAATGATTCATCTCTTCCACCCGCCCCTCTCATCTTGCTACAAAATCCTCTTAAGTGTGCTACTGGGTCACCATGCTGTCGTACAGATCAAACTTAGGCATCTTGAACCCTGATGGTAACTGAACATCTGGGAACAGACATAAATCCTTATAGGCCACACTTACTTGACCTCTCAACCCCCTCATATCTCTCAATGATTGTTCCAAGCTTTTGACCTTTCTGATCATCTCCTCATGTTCGGGATTTTTGGGTGGCTTCTCGCTCTCTGCCGGGAGATCAAGATGAGGGGTGTAAGAATATGGTTCCGGAACTTTAAAGGTGGGTTCAGGGGGATAATACTAGTTGTCATGAGTCTGGAACAGAGGTTCACTGGAAGATCGGTGTAATGCAGCAGGTGGAGGTGACACAAAAATGGGAGTGACTGGCGGAGGAGGGTATGGGACTTGTTTGGGTGGGGGAGCTTGAGAAGTATGGAAAGTGGTGACATAGCATTGTTGGTAGAGAGGAAAGGCTGGAGATGAGTTCATAGTGGGAGGCTCCTAAGGTTGGGCCGATGGTGGGATATAAGCAGGGTTGGTGGGATAAGTTGGTGGTGGATGACCATTTGCCCAGGCCTGGTACATTTCATCCATTTGCTATTTTAACTTATATATCTCTTTCTTCATCGTATTAACATCCAATTCTTCCACCTCTTTTGACGGATCAACAATACTTGTCTCCGGTTCTTGGTTGGCCATGTTCAGCTTGTCTTTCGATCGGGTGTTGTATGAGTGAGTTGCCAGAATGCCAATCAACTAATCACCTGCCTGGACTCAGTATATCAACAACAACCTTTTTAGCGATTCGGGCTTTAACAGATTAGTAACTGCACATTTTGGGGAATGAATGCACCTAAGCAGTTAACCGTTTCTATTAGGCATTTGATCGGCTACTTGCGTCATCCCGGCTTTCCATTTGCAATTTCTCTTTTCCCCCTTTTTCTCTTTTTTTTCATTCTGGCCTTTGCTTTTTCTTTGTTTTTATCCTCTCATTTCCCTCTTGTTTTACCATTGTTTCTTTCTCTTGGTTTTCTTATTTTTCTCTCTTTTCTTGTTTTTCCTCTCTCTTTTTCTTTTTGTTCTCTCTTTTTTTTCTTTTGGTTATGGTCAAATCCTATGGAGATTGCCTACGTATCATGACCCCGCATGAATCAGACTGAGCGTAGTTCTGGGAGATAAGTATGAAAGTAATTAATAGAACATTTTTGGGATTTTCAATTTTCATAAAAGCAAATGTTTTGATTACAAAGGCTCAAAACTAACAAACTCCAAAAGAAACTAACAGAATCTGATGCAAGGACAAAATACAAACTCTAAATATAGACTATCATACTCCCACAAAAGAAAATATAGACTCGAAAACAACTGACAAACTCCAGCAGAAAGAAAATACAGACTCAAAACAACTGACAGACTCTAACAAAAAAGGAAATACATACTCAAATGAAAAATCATGAATACATTAATGTTCCTGGTACCCGCGGGACATCATTCGATCTCGCCGCAGGCCTATATGCAAGATCCCTTTGAAGTCTATCCAAGTCACTCATTATCTGTTTAACAAATGTCTTCACTGCCGCGAAGAAGGTGGTGCGAGTCATATCCTCACAGGCTTGGCACTTCACAACAATGTAATTGGATATGGTTCTAGTTCTTTCTCTTATGACACATTTTTCTTGTAACAAACGCCCGATTTGTTGGGCCCTGGCTTCCAAAGTTTTCTCGGCCACATGATTCTGCTCCTGAAGTTGTTGCAAATCTATTTCTAATTATGCCAATGTTGTATAACAATGTTCTCTTTCAGCCTTGAAATCTTTCGCCTATTTGATCATTTTGTTCTCCGCGGTAATCACCTTCTTTTTAAACCCCGCAACCTCATTGTCGTACTTTTCTTTCAATTGCTTAATCAGGCGCGCTCGTTCATTCGCGTTCTTCGCCAATTGCTTTCGAGCCCTGGTTAGTTCATTTTCTGCTTTGTTCAAATCAAAACTATATTCGCCCACTTTCTTCCTCAGGTTATTTATAAGTTTTTCATCTTTGGTACTTCGGGCGGGGTTTTCTATCGCTACTTTCATTTCTTGAATTTGGGCTCGAAGGGCCTCATTTTCTTTGGCTAGCTTTTTCTTTTCACTTTCATCCGCCGTGGCTTGCAAGCTATTCTCGAATTGAAGTTCTTTGACTTGTTTTTTCAACCTTCCTATTGTGGCCCTGTACTCATTCTCCTTGGCCAACCAAGCCCACTATTCTTGTGACCCCTCGACGAATTCCTGAAGGTGGGGTATTTTGGCCGGCCTCCCAAACTCAATTTCTCTTCTGTACCAAGCAAGGACCCTGGTGAAACCTCACCTTTGGATTGATCACGTACACATGTATTTGTTGTTAAGTATTGACACTCGCTTCAAATTTGGCGGACTGCTGCTTCATGAAACTGACCATTAGGTCCGATCTCGACTACTTGGGCACTAAGATCTTTATCTCTCGGAACTATTTGGCATCTCCCCAGCTGCCTCAAAACCCGATATGGGGCATAAGGCTGGATACTCCTGAGTCCCATCAGGAAGAAATGAGGCCCAGTGGCTGGCATGTATATGATCTCATCCATAGGCGGCCATCCAAATGTCCACTCTATTCGGTTTGCAGTGATGGAACGGAGGCGTGCTATCCACTCTGTAACCCCTTCTGGCAGGCTAATCCCATCAACCCTCGTATAAAATTCCTCTATACATGTTTTCTCTGTCGACCCATAACTCATAAATTGAGGACGATGGTGTAAGTGTTCGATCATCCACATCTGCAACAACACGTTGCACCCTCAAAAAAATCTCCTCCAGATTTGCAGGCTGTGAGAGCACGAAAGATTTCAGCTACTATCATGGGTGTGAGGGTGTTGTTGGCCTGAGTAAGCAAAGTGCTGACAACCCCGACTACTCGTATGTCAATATTCCTATCCTTTCTAGGAAACGTCAAAAGTCCCAAAAAGACTACCATAAATGCAAAACATCTATATTTTTCCCACTTAAGGCAGTTTCCTTTGCTGCAGATTTTGTTTTCTGTCTTGTTGAATTGAACCCCCCTATATGACCATATCTATTGTATATAAACTGCAAAGTACAAAAACCAGCTGCCAAGTCTGGGTTGTGGACCCCCTGCTTATTTTCAAAGAGTCTAGGAACCTGTGTACGGCTACGGCCCTTGGAGGAATCAGGTACTGGTGTCTCAAGGGAACTTTGGGACCCCCAATATATCCGGTTATTTCTTCCAATGTTGTGGTAAGTTCAAAATCTGAGAAATGAAATACGTTGTGGGCTGGGTCCCAGAATGTAACCAATGCCTTTATGAAGTCTCCCCTAGGATTAATCTTCAGCAACCCAGTGAGGTCTCCCAAGTATAGATTGACCGTGTCTTGTCCCGATTTACCCAGATCATCCCACCATATATGCAACGCCAAAGGGATCTTGTTCACAATAGTTATTGGCAAATTCTGACTTGTGCTCATTCTGCACATTTGTTATGGTGGTTAAGCAAAAATCACAATTCAATTGACTCAAAAACAAAGCTGACACTTTTCAGATTTTTATTTCAAAAGTAAAAACCCAGCTTTGCAAATACAGCCTTTCATCACTTCCAGGGAAAGATTTTAAGGTTGTGCTCGCTAAGCGGCTAAAAATTTGAAAAAGAGACCGAAGGCGGCTGTTCTTGCATAACAGCCTTCCGGTGTCCTTTTGAGGACAATCGGCTATTTTTGGCAAAAATGGCATCACCTTAACCATAAAAATAATTTTTTTGTTTTTTTCGGGTTATTTTTTGCAAAAAGGAAGTTGGACCCGATGGGGGTTGCCTACGTATCTCACACCCTGTGATAATCAAACTGGCGGAGTTCGGGCAATTTGACAAAATAAAACCAACTATTTTTCCTTTCTAAAACACAAAGATTTTCCCCTTTTTTTCTTTTCTTTGAAAACCACAAAAGTCTTTTTCTTTTTGTTTTCCAAAATTTCGGCAGAGTTTTGGTATGTTTTGGGACATTGGTTTTTCAAAACAGGCACTTATCCCTCTCAACCATCTAAGTTTTTCTTGTAAGTCGGTCAACATGCAAATCCGAAGCAAATGAATGCGCAAGTAGCAAGTAAGATGCATCATAATGGTCTTTACATTTCGGGTACACCTGTCCTAGACAGACCCAACCCCTGTGTTGAGTCTCCAAAGTCAAATGCACATGATGCAAACAAACATTCCTACTAGGGATCCGGCATGAGGCTGAGTTATTCTAGGTTCAAAAACCTGGGTATGTGTTCTAGACTATGTACCCGAGTGGACAACTCGAGCCGAGGATGAGGCTACGTACCGGGAACCAAAAGGCCATCCGGCTTAGTAACTTGTCCGAGCCTCTTTCTTATTTCAAGGTATGACACTAATAGAATAGAGAGTTTCGACCAGCGAGCACATCCCCAAAGATGAGAAGAGAAGGGTTTTGTAGCAGTTTATATACAGTTCAGATAATATCAAAGCGGTAAAAGCATCACTTAGCACATTAGGCCCAAACATGTAACAAAATCAGATAAAGCCAAATAAAACAATTTATCTAAGCTCAAATTCTGAACCCTGAACCAGAGATTCTGGGTTCGATCCCCAGCAGAATCGCCAGAGCTGTCACACCTCATTTTTACCTACACCCCCGAAAGGGAGTATAAGGGAGTTTTTTCCAACTTAAAGTGACAATCGAAACAGGATTAATTTATTAAAAATTTAGAGTCGCCACTTGGGATAATTTATGGTGTCTCAAGTCACTAATATTAAATCCCGAATCGAGGAAAGATTGACTCTATTATCGGTCCGCGAACACAGAAATCTGGGTAAGGAATTCTGTTAACCCGGGAGAAGGTGTTAGGCATTCCCGAGTTCCATGGTTCTAGCACGGTCGCTCAACTGTTATAATTGGCCTATTTACTTGATCTTAGTACATGTTTTAGCCTATGGTGCAATTTTAACTTTATAACCACTTTTATTTATTTTTAAGGAAGATTGCAACATCATTTAAAATACGTCTCGAACCACGTCACATAAATGCACCCGCAGTTCGCAACACATTTTATCTAACATTGAGATTTGGATTTGGGTCACATAAATGCACACCCGAGTTTAGGAAATTAACTTTATGACGTGCCTAAAGCAACTACATATTTTCAAATTGGCGAGGGTCATGGAAATTCAACTAAATGGCACGCCTCGATTTCTAAGGATTAAAATATTAATTAAGCTAGGACCATGCATTTTGAGATTTTATTTTGCATGGCACGCCTCGATTCCAATTTTTAAGGAAAAACTCGAACTAAACTTTGCGAACCGTTAACTATATCTTATTTGCCATGGCACACTTCAATTCTTTTTGCTGAAATCTATTTTATTAAGCATTAAGGGAATTGAGATTTTGTCTAAAAAATAACTTGCGTTAAAAGAATAAACAAAAATATCAATCAGTTAAAAAAAGTGGCTTGTGCCATCATAAACACTTAATGGAAGACTAGGCTCAGCCAAACGAAACAAGTTCGAATCTCATTCAGGAATACCCTCGGACTTGGGCTCAAAATGAGCCTAATTATGACAAGACAATGGACGACCATTAACTGGGCCAGCTTTAGGCCTAACTTTCAAACCAATAATTGTACAAAATCCATCAGATGTCAATCAGCTAGGACCATATGGAACAAATGATCAAACTAATATTTACATTCTGAATTTTAACTGTTCGAGCACAGAACAACCAACTGACATTTTGATTCATGCCAAATTTTAACATAGACTAATAGGCAAATCAAATTATTCTCAACATTAGTTTGTAGTCACACTTCACAAGACAAATAATTCAGAGCAAAACAATCCATCACAATGCCTTCGAGTAATATACTACTCATCCTTTCATCCTTAACCCCTCCATAGTTTGTTCAACATGAAATTGTCACCAAGCATGAATGCATATTTCGTCCGAGGATAAAGAAAATCTAAGACATATGTAAATTAACTGAGTCTTCTAACACAATGTCTTAACAGTCCCAAAGTCACATACGATTAAAAGAGTTCAACTATCCAAAATAAAAATCAACTAGAATATACATCGAATCAGGTTGATAGAGACACAAATATCATGAAGAAAGCACAACTGAATCATAAATAAAGCTATTACTACGCTCTCAACTCTGTTTTTCATTTCCATCTTCAAATTGAGCCTCACATCAGATAAGATTCAGAACATATACTTGGGAACTAAAAGGTAACAAAGAGGTGAAGAATCAGTAGGGAGCAACAACAGAAACCAACTTAAAATTCAGCAATGAAACAGTATAAAATTAGCAGAACAAGCTTCAAAGCCTTGATCAATTCCAGACTTCTAAAACCCAGTTTCAACCCTTCTACTGAACCCCTGAAATTCTGATTTACCCAAAGGAAAAGAAAACTCGAAAATCAAGCCAAAACTTCAAACAATTTTCAGTGTTTTCATTTGAGAGAAAATACCTAGCTGTTTTCAGAATTTTGTGTCTTTCAATCCCTCTTTTTTTCTGACTTGAGCTTGAAGTAAGGTGCCTTTATAGACGAGGTTTTTAGGGCTGCAGAAGTAAGCTCATTTTTGCACTTAAGACCTTTTGCCATTTTGGTTTTTTCTCGCATACCCTTAATTTAAATTTCAGATTTCATTCAGGTCCCAATGACAGCTTCTAGGAAGCTTCCCTCAGCTAGTTACAGATTATTCCCTCACCCATATTTCCTAAATTATCCCTTAAGAGCCCAATTATTTACTTCGGAGACCAAACAAGTATGGGTCAAGTTGACCCAAATCAAATTACCATGGGTCTCAGGTCAAATCCTTTTTTGGGCTTTCTGATTTCAGAATTCAAATCAAGCCCTAATCCAAAATCTCAATTTAACGGGCTAAGAAAAAAAAACCTTTAAGACGAAACCAAAACCCAAAAGAAAAGGGAAATGAACTAATTAGTTTTAAACAATAAAAAAACCAAAACAAAATAAACTATGTTTGATTATTAATCTACTTATGCATGTGCAAAATTGAAAACGAACACATAACGAAGAAAAAGAGATGAAGAAACAGAAAAGAGATGAAGAAATAAACAGAAAAATATATAAATAAAAAAAACAGAAAAGATGAAAATACCTAAACCGGGCTAGCCAGACCTTGAAGTCATTACTCGAGCCTTCGATTTTGACCGAAATGGGTCTTAATCATATGTTCTCAAACGAAAACACATGAACATGGTCGATTTCGGCCTCAATCTTCACTAAGCTTTCCGATTTTAGGGTTTTGAAATTTTAGGTTTCATATTTTGATTCTAGATTCGACGAGTTCTAGGGGGATTCGAGGGCAAAGAATTAGGGATTAGGGAAGAGGAGGTATAGGGGGTTCTAGGGTGTTAAGATGGGGATGATTAGAGTGGTCGCCGCCACCTTGAGGCGGTGGAAATGGAGGCGGCGGCGTTAGGGTTTACAGGTTAGAGTCTCCGCGAAAGAGACGATGAGGGGTTAGGGGGTGCGTTTGGACACTTTTATATGTGGAAACCTGGCTTCTCGACCGTTGGATGAGGAAGACCTCGACGGTCCTGATCTCCCTTAAACGAAACGAGGTCGTTTGGATGGTGAGGGGAGGAGGTGGACCGGGTCATGGCTTGGGGCTGGGGCAGATTTTGGTCCGGATTGGGGTAATTTGGGTGGGGATCCATTTGGGCTGAGAGGAAAATCACTAATATTGGCCCAGAAATTTATTCCTTCATCTAATTCCTTTACTTCTTCTTTTTTTTTTCATTTTTCCTTCTTTTTTTTCCTAATTTTTAATTTAAAAATAAACCTAAATCAATTCCTAATCCAAATTATCTAATCAAATTAAATTAACCAACTTTAAATAACAATTACCACAAATTGTTAAAAAAACCACCTTAAAGGGAAAAACTATCAAAAATGCAAAATTAAAGATTAAAAGTGCAAAATGACTATTTTTGTGATTTTCCATTTTGTAAAGCAACTAAATTGCTAATTAATTTAAACATATCAAAGTTAAATCCTAAATACAAATGCAACATATTTTGTATTTTTTTCATAATTTAAACAAAATTAACATGCGCAGACAAATGCAAACAATTAACAAAAATGCTACAAAAAAACCTACGAAATTGCAAATAATGGAAAAATTATTTTGTTTTGAATTTGTGGGAGTAATTCATATAGGGAAAAAATCACGTGCTCACAATGGTCACGTGCTACCGGTCCAATCTGTATCACACAGAAAGCATATATACAATAATACATGTACATGATCAAAGAATATCAAATTTCATAATCCTGGACTAGTATAAGAGACATGATAAGGTGTATGCATGTGCAAAATATGATATCATAGCTCAAATCAGGAAAATACATCACAAAAGTAGCAATTGTCACACCTCTTTTTTTACTTACACTCCCGGAAGGGTATAAAGGGAGTTTTTCCAACTTAAAGTGACAATCAAAACGGGATTATTTTATTTAAAATTCAGAGTTGCCACTTGGGATAATTTATGGTGTCCCAAGTCACCGGTTTAAATCCCGAATCGAGGAAAAGATTAACTCTATTTAACAGTCCGCGAACCAGAAATCCAGGTAAGGAATTCGGTTAACCCGAGAGAAGGTGTTAGGCATTCCCGGATTCCGTGGTTCTAGCACGGTCGCTCAACTATTATAATTGGCCTATTTACTGATTTTAACACATGTTATAACCTATGTGCAATTTTAGTCTTAGCCACTTTTATTCATCTTTTAAAGAAAATTGCAACGTTATTAAAACACGTTTCAAACCACGTCACATAAATGCACCTGCGGTTTTTGACATATTTTAACATCGTTGAGATTTGGATTTGGGTCACATAAATGCGCACCCGAGTTTAGGAAGGTAAATTATTAAAACAACGCTCCTAAAGCAACTACGCGTTTGCAACTTTGCGAGGGCCATGGAATTTGCTAAATGGCACGCCTCGAATTCTAAGAATTTTTTAAAAGAATAATTAAGCGAGGGCCATGCAATTGTCATTTTTGTCTGGCATGGCGCGCCTCAATTCCAAATTTAAGAAAGGGAATTCAACTGCATTTAGAAGGCCATAACTATTTGTATTATTTAATACAACTCGCCTTGATTAGTTAATAGTTTGACCAATTAGCACTGCGTATAATTAGAGGTTCTATCTATACTAGTTAGCGTGTCTTATATAAGGGGAAATTAATGCATTGTATAAGAGAAACTTGAGCTAACGCACAAGGAATGATGGCTCAAACGGGAAATGGTCCGACTATGATTCAAAGAGACCTTTAGGATGGGGCCTCGGAATGGCCCAAATGCGGAGCCTTGCAGCTGCTAGACCGGGACCCAGCATCGAACCCTTACCACGTGAACAAAGATTGAAGTGATCAAAGGATTCAAAAGAGCCCAGAACGAGGCTAATACCTATGCAAGCAAACTGGAGAATCCTTTTAAATTCATTATTAGCCAATCAGACAACACCCAATAATAGCTTGATCATGAAAGCAATCGTGAATTCCAGATTTAATAACTAATAATAAGTTGTGGATTTTAACAGCTAATCACACTACTCCTGCACAAAGGTTACAATATCTATTGACTTTTGATCATTCAACATCCAATTAAGCGGGTTGCTACTTAAGATTATATGCAGAACTTTATTAATGACTCAACATAGACATCTATGTTATTCCATCTTCCAAGCAGATTTAAAACATTGGACCAGATCTGTTTATAAAATACAGGTTTCCAGATTATAGAACATCCGACCAGAATTGAACCTCATACCCATTTTAAAATCAAACTCAACCCCTAAAGAGCACTGTCACCAACCAACATATAAACGCAAACATATTCAAACTAAAGCTCGAAATAAAAACAAGATTAAACTCCTATAATGAGAACAAGATGGCCAATATGCTTCCAATCTTCCAAATTTCCATGTCACAATGTTTCTACAATGGATAGAGTTAAAAAATTGTACCTGGAAATGAGAATAAATGTGGTAAGATTCAACAGTAGCAGTAGCAGTCAATGACCCAAAAGCAGAGATAACCAAGAGGAAAAGAACTTTGAAACCAAGCTTTACACCCAATCGACCAGAGCTTCAAATCAGACCCTTTTTACCACTATCCTTAAACCATTTTAGCTTTATTTAGATTCAAATTTGTTCGTAGAAGCTGGAAAATTAAGAAATCCACAGAGAAGACCCAATGTAACCGTATTTCCACTGAATGTTTTGCAGCTATGATTTTCTTATTATTTTTTCACTCAGCTCTCTTGAGTCTGCCTTTTAATGCAAGAAAAGGTGCCTTTATGGGCAAGCCAATAGGGCAACCTTTCAGATTTTAGTTTTAACCTTTAACCTCTTTTCAAGTATGCTTTTAACTTAGAGATCCCTAGCCAATTTTTGTTTTTGCTTAGCTACCCTTAGTTCAAATATCAGAGTTTCAAAACAGCTCCCTCCCCAGCTTCCTAGAATCTTCTTTTTCTGTTACAATGAGATTACCTATACCAATTTCCCTACATTGCCCCTGAACCCTTGTTTATTTACCTCTGGACCTCAAATGGGTCATAAGTCAATGACCCAAAGGCTCAGGTCCTAGTGAATATATCAGATGGACCTAAAGCCCAAACCAAAGGGGTCAGGAATCAAGCTAAATCACTGACAAAATAGAAAAAAAATTCAAATGATTTCAACACTCAGATATGGACCAACAGGTAATGAATTTCAAATTAAGCCCAATCATGCTAAATCGAAGTGAGAATTTAACCGTAGTCCATCTTAAGCTACTTACAAAAATGTTCATGATTAACTGAAGGAAACAAAGACAACAGAAAACTAGAAAATCCATACCTAAATATAACTAAAAATCCAGCCAACTAAATAAACAATATAACCAGAAAACTGAAACCAAAAGCGGAGAATCCCTAACAACTTCTTAGTCAAGAACAGAAAGACAAAGAAAGTGGAGAAACAGAACATCACATGCAAATAAACAAATCGGAAAAGAATGGCAATGAGGCATTAGAAAGGAAAATAAAGAAACGGGAACCATACCCAAACTGATCAAATGCAGACTTGAAAAAAAACCTCGACGGATCTTTCGATTTCTTGACCGGAATAGACCCTAACCGTGTGTTTTTATGCAAAAACACACGATTATCATCTATTACGATCCTGAATCTTCAAATAGGCACGTTGATTTGGACTTGGGATTTTAGGGTTGTCTCTTCAAATCAAGATTCGAGGACTTCCAAGGTGATTCGAGGGAAGTGAAGTGGATATTTGGAATGAGGAGAGGAAGGGGGTTTTAGGGTGTTAATTTGGTGGTGATTGGATGAGTTGGAGTTTTGGTCGTTTTTTCGATCCAAGATTCAAGAGGCTAGGCTGGGATTCGAGAGTGGGGATTTGGAGATTTAGAAAGAGGAGAAGGAGGAGAATCGGTGGTCTGAAAATGGGGTCGATTGGAGTACTGCCGGCGGCAGAGACGATTTCCGACAGGCGGTTCACGGCGGAGGCATAAGGTTCGGCGAAGGAGATGAAATGGGGTAGGGGTCTAAGGGGGGGTGACTGATTCGGACATATATATATCAACAAGAAACCAGTTCATGTCCGTTGGATTGGGAACTATCAACGGCTCAGATCAAGCTTGACGAAACGACGTCGTTTTGGCTTTAGGGTGGGGCAGACCGGGTTAGGGGATGGGTCTGGGCTGGATTTACATGGATTTGGGAAGAAAAATAATTTGGGCTGGGAATTTAATTAGTTTGGCCCAAAACTTTGACCCTTTTCCATTCTTTCCTTCTCTCTTTTTTTCAATTCATTTTTCCTTTACAATTCTTTTCTTTTTTTAAAAATTAAAATTAAAAACCTAAATTAAATCCTAAAACTAAATTAATCTATCGAAAATATTAATTAATTCTAAATAATAACTAACATGACCAATTAAAAACTAAATTTAAAGAAAACTACCCGAAAATCAAAAATTAAAATTAAAGGGTGCAAAATGACTATTTTTGTGATTTTCCTTTTTATAAAACAACTTAATTACTAAATAATTCTTAAAATAAAAAATTAACTCCTAAATGCACCTGAAACACAACTTTTGTATTTTTCACTAATTAAAATGCACAAACAAAAACGCGAACAATTAACTAAAAATGCCACAAAACCCACAAAATTGCAAACAATGGAAAAATTATTTTTGTTTTGAATTTGTGGGAGTAATTCATATATAGGGCAAAAATCACGTGTTCACAGCTGCCCCTCTTTGCC
The DNA here is from genome assembly GCF_000715075.1 of Nicotiana tabacum. NCBI lineage: Eukaryota > Viridiplantae > Streptophyta > Magnoliopsida > Solanales > Solanaceae > Nicotiana > Nicotiana tabacum. The sequence continues at coordinate 56,680,109 of NC_134084.1, forward strand.
CGAAAAGACGAAGAGTTTTCGTACAAAGATAAAGTGAGCAGATACGAGCGATTTTTGCCTGTTTGAATACTCCGTGGGGAAGCATTTTTGAAAGATTCGATCGCACCCTACTTCCGAGATTGCCTACATATTCTTGGCTAAAAAGGAATCAGGTCAGTGTAGTTCAGGAATGTTTGGTAGCTGGAACTACCATGAAGTTGTGATTTCACTGTTGCTATTGCTGCTACTACTGCTTACTGCATCCCCTTATTACACCATGATAAAATGAAAAGAAGCTAGATTATACTATGATCTATGCATTACAAAATCCTATCTATATCTTCACACTTGCCCTTGTGGTTCTTGTTGCCTTGCTGACTTGATGAAACCCCTTTGTTGCCGCCTTGAGTTATAATCTGAGATGTTTTCCGCTTCTCCAGGTGGATGCCTGACTGCCACCTACACTTTGAGATGTTTTTCCTTTCTCCTAGTGGACACTTGACTGTTGAACTTGAATGTATTCCCTACTCTCCAGGCGGGCTCCCGTCTGCTGAACTTGAAATGTATTCCCTGCTCTCCAGGCGGGCTCCTGATTGCTAAACTTGAATGTATTCTCTGCTCTCCAAGCAGGCTCCTGACTGATGACTGGAAATTTATTCCATGCTCTCCAGGCGGGCTCCTGATTGCTGAACTAAAATGTATTCCCTGCTCTCCAAGAGGGCTCCCGATTACTAAACTTTAAATGTATTCCCTGCTCTCCAGGCGGGTACCTGATTTCAACAAAAAATAGACAAAACAAAGAAAGTTTTTCTGCACCAGTTTGGTAACTGGGCGCATATGTGAGTGTTAAACTGAATCATATTACCAAATATTACCAAGAATTTGAAAGCTAAGTCTTATTATTCAGGGGGGTCCTGACAACTCTTAACTAAACGGCAATTTTAAATCTAAGTTATATCTTCTACAAGTGTAACTTCTGCTAAATCTTGCTATCTAAGAGGATCTTTAAACTACTCTCATTATCTAGGAGGGTCCTGAAAATCAAAGGTCAAGTTTTATCTTAAGGGCGACAACTTTCATGGTTGCATTATACTACCTTACAGCAGAGTTTATGCTAAATGTTGTTATCTAATCGAAATCTTAAAGCTAAGTCCCATTATTCAGGAGGGTCCTAGAAACTCCTAATTGAATCTTATCTCGAACATGCAAACTTCTAAGCTAACTAATATTCTTTTGGGATACATTTATGCTAGATTATGTTATTTATGAACTTTGAACTAGGTCCCATTTTCCAAGAGAGTCCTGAAAATCAAAAATCCAAACCTGTTTGGTGACTGCCTTACTCCACGGAGGGTTTCCCCGAAACAACCAAAATTTCCTGCCCCTGTTTTAAAGAAAAAATTTGTCAGTTTAAAATGTGGTGGTTAGTTGATGGCATTCTTTGCTGAAGGTCTCTCCGCTGCCTTGTTTTGTTTTGACTAGCTTCCCCGAACCGGCCCTGAACCGCTTGACTTTCCGACTGACTTTCAAAACCCCATAACTTGAATGACCCGAGTGTTCTATACCCGAACCGTTGTTTCACACCTCTGACCCCTTTAACTGACCCTCTGCATCTCCCATGAAATTATCAAATCATTTTGCCGATGGAACTCTTGCTGGCACTTTACCCCCACTTTACATCATGCTATCTTTGGTATGCTCTGGCCGTACTATGCTTTGCAGTCTGGTAGTGAGCTTTGAAATTCCTTATTATTTGCTTAAATAGAACTGACATTGGGAACATCTTAGATAAATAAACCCAAAAGAAACTAAATGCAATGACTTTCACAGTTAAGGATAAGAAAATCCAAAACTGGAAGACTATCTGAAGAGGAAAAAGAAAACACACTTATCTGAGTGGAGAAGCTGGTACCAATGACCATGACATGCATTTCGGATTAATCGGCCCAATCTGTCCAACCAATCAACTTTCAGTTACCATACTTTGTTGCCCTGAAATTTCCATAACCTGATTTCTTCACCCAAATCTTGACCTTGTTCATCCTGCGGTGCCTTGAAAGGTTTTCACCAGCAGACCTCTCTCACTCGTCCATCCATCAACTCACTTTTGCCTTAAGGTGCCCGTGAGGGTTTTCACCAATAAGACTCTCTCATTTTTATTTCTCTCAGCTCCCGCCGCCTTACGGTGCCCATAAGGGTTTTCACCAATAAGACTCTCTCATTTTCATTTCTCTCAACTCTCATCGCCTTATGGTGCCAATGAGGGTTTTCATCAATAAGACTCTCTCATTTTTAATTTTTCTCTCTTTGGACCAGAGTGTTGCCCCTGATGTGAATCACCGCTACCTACTCGCCTTGGCATTTCTTGAAGACTGATCGGAAGGTCTTTCTTTGGACCGTAATGTGGCTTTTGGATGGGTTTAGAAAGAAAGGGTATAAAAAGCTCAAAACAATTCGAATGGGTTCAAAATTACAACTTTCGGAATCAGATTTCTGATAACAACCACAACTTCTGCCCCAATTTCTTATTTGGGGACTTTTGGATTTTTATTTTGACGGGACCGAACCGTGAGGCTGCCTACGTATCCTAAAAAGGAATCAGGTCGAACGTAGTTCATGTCATAGAAATTACTTTGTTGTTGTGGTTTTCTCTTTAGCTTTCTTTTCTCCTTTTTGTTGTTTTTCTTCTTTTTTTTTTCTTTTTCCATTTTTCTTTCGCTTTTGATTCTTTTCATTCTCTTTTCTCTTTTCTTTCCTTTTTTTCTTCCTTTACTTATCTTTTGCGCTTGCATTTCTGAACTTTGCTACTGATTCCAAAAGAGGTGTATGAAAGAAAATAAATGAGGCTCAAAGAGGTAACGAGGAATAAAGTGTTTAGATAGCAGAACAAAATGCCTTCGTCATTTCAATATTCGAGATGCCAAATACAAACAAGTACAATCAAAGAAAGAAATCATACATAGTATCTCTTGACTGCATCAGAATTGATAGCCATTTCTACATATTTGCCTTCTACATATGTCAAATACAATGCACCATTGGACAACACTCTAGTTACAACGAACGGCCCCTGCCAATTTGGGGCGAATTTTCCTTTTGCTTCAACCTAATGAGGAAGAATGTGTTTCAATACTAACTGCCCCACTTCAAACTTCCGTGGATGCACCTTCTTATTATATGCTCTTGACATTCTCTGTTGATACAACTGGCGATGACACACTGCTGCCAGTCTCTTCTCATCGATCAAACTCAATTGTTCCAAGCGGGTTTTGACCCACTCCTCATCATCGATCTCAGCCTCCGCGACAATTCGAAGGGATGGAATTTCCACTTCTGCGGGTATCACTACTTCGGTTCCATACATCAACAAATAAGGAGTCACCCCTACTGAAGCACGGGCAGTAGTGCGATAACCCATAAATGCAAACGGCAGGTTTTCATGCCACTGCCTAGAACCTTCCACCATTTTTTGAAGTATCTTCTTTATGTTCTTGATGGCCGCCTCAACTGCTTCATTTGCCTTAGGGCGGTATAGGGTAGAATTGCGATGTGTAATCTTGAACTGCTGACATACCTCTTCCATCAGATGACTATTGAGATTAGCCCCATTGTCTGTAATGATCACCTTCGGTATCCCGAACCGGCAAATGATATTTGAATGCACAAAATCAACCACCGCCTTTTTGGTTGCAGACTTGAATGTTTTAGCCTCTACCCACTTGGTGAAATAATCAATGGCCACTAGAATAAACCTGTGCCCGTTGGACGTTGCTGGCTCGATTGGTCCAATGACATCCATGCCCCAAACAACAAAGGGCCACGGTGCATACATCGTGTGTAATTTAGATGGTGTGGAATGAATCAAATCTCCATGCACTTGGCACTTATGACATTTACGCACGAAACTGATACAATCTCGCTCCATAGTGAGCCAATAATAACCTGCTCGGAGAATCTTCTTTGCCAACACGTGCACACTCATGTGCAGTCCACAGACTCTAGAATGTACTTCGGTCATAATAGTTGTAGCCTGCCTAGCATCTATGCACCTCAGCAACCCAAGATCTGGAGTCCTTTTGTACAGAACCCCTCCGCTAAAGAAAAAATCGCTTGCCAACCGCCTAATTCTTCTCTTTTGATCACTTGTGTCTTGTACTAGATACGCCCCCATCCGGATGTATTCCTTGATATTGTGGAACCACGGTTCGCCATCGAGTTCTTCTTCCACCACGTTACAATAAGCATGTTAATCGCGGACCTGAATATGCAATGGGTATACATAAACCTTATCTGGATGATGTAACATTGATGCCAGGGTAGCCAAAGCATCGGCGACCTCATTGTGGATCCTCGGAATATGCTTGAACTCTATTGATTGAAACCGTTGACAAAGATCATGCAAACATTGTCGATACGGTATAAGTTTTAAATCATGTGTTTCCCACTTTCCCTGGATCTGGTGCACCAGAAGGTCCAAGTCACCCAACACCAAAACTTCCTGGACACCCATATCCATAGCCATCCTCAAACCCAGAATGCATACCTCGTACTCAGTCATGTTGTTAGTACAGTAGAACCGAAGCTGAGCCGTAACAAGGTGATGATGCCCTATTTCAGAAACAAGTACCGCTCCTATCCCAACGCCTTTCATGTTAGCAGCCCCATCAAAGAAAAGTTTTGATCCTAGATTTTCAACCTGTTCCAACTCATCAATGTGCATTACCACTTCATCAGGGAAATAAGTCTTCAAAGATTCGTATTCTTCATCCACAGGATTCTCAGCCAAATGGTCGGCCAATGTTTGTGCTTTCATTACAGTCCGAGTCACGTAGACAATGTCAAATTCTGTGAGAAAAATCTGTCACTTTGCGAGTCTTCTCGTGGGCATAGGCTTCTGGAAGATATACTTCAACGAATTCAAGCGAGAGATGAGGTAAGTGGTATAAGATGAAAAATAATGTTTTAACTTCTGAGCTACCCAAGTTAGAGCGCAACACGTCCTCTCAAGATGAGTGTACTTAACCTCGTAAGATGTGAGCTTCTTGCTGAGATAATATATGACCTGCTCCTTCCTGCCAGTAATGTCATGTTGTCCTAACACACATCCAAATGAATTGTCCAAGACCGTCAAATACAAAATCAAAGGTCTCCCTGGTTCTGGTGGGACCAACACAGGTGGGTTTGACAAGTACCCCTTTATTTTATCAAAGGCTTCCTAACATTCATCTGTCCACTTGACTGCAACAACTTTCCTTAACAATTTGAAGATAGGCTCACAAGTTGTCATGAGCTGAGCGATAAACTAGCTGATGTAATTCAATCTGCCCAACAGACGCATCACCTCAGTCTTATTCTTTGGGGGTGGCAATTCCTGGATAGCTTTGATCTTTGATGGGTCTAATTCAATGCCTCAACGGCTGACTATGAATCCTAACAACTTTCCACACGGAATACCGAACGTGCATTTTGCAGGATTGAGCTTGAGATTGTACCCGCGAAACCTTTGGAAGAACTTTCTCAGATCTCTGACATGGTCAGACTGCTCTCTAGACTTTACAATCATATCATCCACATAAACCTCGATCTCCCTATGTATCATGTCGTGGAATATGGTCGTCATTGCCCTCATGTAGGTTGCCCCAGCATTTTTCAAACCAAATGGCATGACCCGATAGCAGTACATTCCCCATGGCGTGATGAATGCTGTCTTTTATGCATCCTCCTCATCCATTAAGATCTGGTGGTAACCCGCATAACAATCCACAAAAGAACTAATTTCATGTTTGACACAATATCGATCAATATATGGATGTTCGGCAATAGGAAGTTATCCTTGGTACTTGCCTTGTTAAGGTCTCGATAATCAACACACACCTTGGTCTTGCCATCCTTCTTCGGCACAGGTACAACATTGGCTAACCAGGTAGGATACCGGGTGACCCGAATGACTTTGGCCTCAAACTGTTTGGTGACCTCTTCCTTAATCTTCACACTCATATCAGTTTTAAATTTCCTCAGCTTCTGCTTGACAGGGGGGAATGCCGGGTCAGTAGGCAATTTGTGAACCACCAAGCCAATGCTTAGACCTGGCATGTCGTCATAGGACCACGCAAAAACATCTTTATACTCGAATAGTGCTTTAATTATCTCCTCTCTAAGTTGTGGTTCAATATGGACACTTATTTTAGTTTCTCGGACATTATCTTGGTCTCCTAAATTGATTGCTTCTGTATCACTCAGGTTAGGCTTGGATTTTTCTTCAAAATGGCTTAATTCTTTACTAATCTCTTCAAAGGCTTCATCCTCGTCATATTCTGATTCAACATCACATTCTATTTCTTGAATTACTATTTCGGAATTAGATTGGCTTTTAAGACTGGGCCGGAGATTTCTCATGCATGTCATATCATTGAAGCCAGCATAAAAAGAACTGTACAAGGAAGCAAAGAAAACAAAAATAAAACTAACAGGAAGGAAGAAAAAAGGGAAATTGCATTTCATTAAAATTAGAGATAACAAGGCTTATACATCCAAACGGACGGAACATAGAATCTGAATTACAACCCTGGAACAATCCAGATAAACTGAAAGAAAATCAAAGCAAACTATCGAAACTCCTTCCTGGTGGGGAGAGGAGTAGCTTCCCAATTGCTAATCTTTGCACTGGGCCCAACTAATTACACATCTGCCTTGCTAGAACCTTCTCTAGCTTCCACCGTGTTCACTTTGTCAAATATCCTCTCGAACTTTTCCATCAAATCTCCATCCATATCAACCACCGAACTGGGAACCGTCGTCACTCGGCACTTTCTGGTACCAGGCCTGACAAATGATCTAGACAGATGCGGGACTGGCTTTGGAAGGGCCCATGCTCTCTGTTTCATTTTTCTGGCTCTTCTCACGTCTGCGACTGTGGGCTTGAACCCCAGACCAAATGTATCCAAGTTTTTAGGAAGAGAAACTGGTTGTACGATACCTTGCAGAGATGCACCCAAACCCTTGCCCGGCACAAAACCATTTTTCAACATTTCAACGGCTACTATGACTGATGCAGCAGCTACCCTTGGAGTCGGCATGCATTTCCCTTCGGGAATTTTCTCTACCGATACCGTGTCAAAAAACTAATAAACCTTGTCGTTTTCAAACTCTATGAACAGAACAATGTCATCACTGGGAACACACAAATTATCTTCGCCATGCACAACAATTTCCTGTCTATCCCATTCAAACTTAACCATTTGATGCAGAGTGGACGGGACCGCTTTGGCAGCATGAATCCAGGGTCGACCTAACAACAGATTGTAAGAAACAACCACATCGAGCACCTGGAATTCCATAGTAAATTCAACTGGCCCTATTGTAAGCTCGAGCACTATGTCTCCGATTGAATCTTTCCCTCCACTGTGGAATCCCCGAACGCAAATATTGTTCTTGTGAATTCTTTCATCATCCACCTTCAACTTGTTCAAAGTGGCAAAAGGGCAAATATTTGCACTGGAACCATTGTCAACCAGTACCCGAGTAACCACGGAATCTTCACATTTCACCGTCAGATAGAGGGCTCTATTATGCTCAGTACCCTCCACGGGCAACTCATCATCAGAAAAAGTGACTCTGTTTACCTCAAATATCTTGTTAGCTATCTTTTCCAAGTGGTTTACTAAGATTTTGTCAGGAACGTGGGCTTCATTCAAGATTTTCATCAAAGCTCGACGGTGCTCGTCTAAATGGATCAATAATGATAAGAGCGAGATCTGAGTCGGTGTCTTCCTTAACTGCTCCACAATGTAATAGTCATGTACTTTCATCTTTCTCAGAAATTCTTCTGCTTCTTCCTCGGTCATAGCTTTCTTCATCAACACTGGGTTATCTTTTGAGGTCTTAGCTTTTCTCAACTCTTCGGGGGCAAATCATCTCCCCGATCGAGTCAAACCATGGGTCTCACAGACTTCTTCTTTAACCTCTTTCCCCTCGTAAGTCACTGTCACTCGATCATAATTCCATGGGACTGCCTTGCTTTTGACTATGGGTAATTGAGTTACCGGTTTGATAATGACGGGATCTGTGCGGGCGCCCTTCACAATTACCACAGGCTTGTTCGTCACTCCTGGCACAACCACTTTTGCTCTTTCATGTTTTCCTGCAACGTCAATTGCGGACACCTTCTTGACCTCCACAAATGGTTCATTATTTGCCCCGCTCAACTTGATCACAGACTTCTCATTTGTTGACTTTTCAAACGGCTTAGCTTCACTAGCCTGAATCATCATGATGGTTTGCGAAGGCTTCTTAGGCTCCCCTCCTTTATGAACAATCTCAATCATATTTGTCTCATGATAGGCCGGCAACGGGTTCTGGTTGATGTTGGGTGCCTCCGGGGCTTGGACCTCAATCCGATTAGTATCAATGAGCTCTTGAATAGCTGTTTTCAATTTCCAGCATTTCTCTATGTCATGACCCGGGGTCCCTGAACAATACTCACAACTCACCAAGCGGTCAAGATTTCTGGGAGAGGGATTTGGCAGTTTAGCCTCGATCGGACTCAACATACCCAACTGTCTCAATCTGTGGAATAGGCTAGTATATGATTCTCCCAAAGGAGTGAAAGTCTTCTGTTTCTGCAACCTCTCATTCTTAAAGGCTTGATTGGGCTGAAAACCTGTTCCAGGGGGATTTCTGTAGGCTCTTGGGGGTGGATGGGAATTTTGTGGAGCTAAGTATGGACTTTGTGGAGCTGGCGTAGGCCATTGTGCGTGAGCGGGAGGTTGGGTATAGGTTTGTGCGTGATGGATGGAAAAATGGGGATCGGGCGGTGGGTAATGGTGTGGTGGTGGGCTATATGGAGCGTGGGGGTAAGTTTGGTGGTAGGGTCGAGGCGGGTTGTAGTAACGTGGAAGGTTCCTAGATCCAACCCAAGCTCCCGACTCAATTATAGCAACATCCTCTTTCTTCTTCTTCCCGAGTACACCCCCAGTACCGTTTTGAATGGCCTGGGTGGTCTCTTTGATTGCTGAATAACTCATGATTTTGTTGGACTTGAGTCCCTCCTCAACCATGCCTCCCATTTTTACAACCTCATTGAAGGACTTGCCCTCTGCTGACACCAAGTGACCAAAATAAGTGGGCTCCAAGGCCTGCAAGAAATAATCAACCATCTCACTTTCTTTCATCGGAGGGTCAACCCTCGCTGCTTGCTCTCTCCAACGGAACCCATATTCTCTGAAACTCTCACCGGGCTTCTTCTCAATTTTTGTTAATGACAGATGGTCTGGGATAATTTCAAGATTGTACTGAAAATGGCAGGCAAAGGCTTGGGAAAAATCGTCCTATGTGTACCACCTATTGTGATCTTGTCTGGTATACTATTCTAATGTCGATCCACTCAAACTTTGGCTGAAATATGCCATCAGCAATTCATCTCTTCCTCATGCTCCTCTCATCTTGCTACAGAATCCTCTTAAGTGTGCCACTGGGTCACCATGCCCATCGTACAGATTGAACTTGGGCATTTTGAACCCTATAGGTAACTGAACATCTGGGAACAGACATAAATCTTTATATGCCACACTTACTTGACCTCCTAACCCCCTCATATCTCTGAACAATTGTTCTAAGCTTTTGACCTTTCTGATCATCTCTTCATGCTCGGGATTTTTGGGTGGCTTCTCGGTCTCTGCCGGGAGATCAAGATGAGGGGTGTAAGAACATGGTTCCGAGATTTTGAAGGTGGGTTCAGGGGGATAATACTGGTTGTTGTGAGTCTGGAATAGAGGTTCACTGGAAGATCGGTGTAATGCAGCGGGTGGAGGTGCCACAAAAACAGGAGTGATTGGTAGAGGGGGGTATGGGACTTGTCTGGGTGGAGGAGCTCGTGATGTATGGGAAGTGGTGTCGTGGCATTGTTGGTAGAGGGGAAAGGCTGGATATGAGTTCACATTGGGAGGTTCTTGAGGTTGAGCCAATGGTGGGATATAAGCAGGTTTGGCGGGATAAACCGGTGGTGGATGCCCCTTTGCCCAGGCTTGGTACATTTCAGCCATTTGTTGCTTTAACTTATACATCTCTTCCCTTATCGCATTAACATCCAATTCTTCCGTTTCTTTTGACGGGTCGACAATACTTGTCTCCGGTTCTTGGTTGGCCATATGCAGCCTGTCTTTTAATCGGGTGTTGTATGAGTGAGTTGCCAGAATGGCAATCAACTAACCACCTTCCTGGACTTAATACATCAACAACAACCTTGTTAGTGGTTAGGGCTTTAACAAATTAGTAACTGCACATTTGGGGAATGAATGCACCTAAGCAGTTAACTGTTTCTATCATGCATTTGATCGACTACTTGCATCATCCCGGCTTTTCCATTTGCAACTTTCCTTCTTTTCTTTTTTTTTCTTTTTCATACCGGCCTTCGCTTTTCTTTGTTTTTATCCTCTCATTTCCCTCTTGTTTTGCCATTGTTTCTTTCTCTTATTATTTTTTTTTCTCTCTTTTCTTTTCTTTTTCTCTCTTGTTTTTTCCTCTCTTTTTCTTTTCCTTTGGTTATGGTCGAATCCTATGGAGATTGCCTATGTATCATGACCCCACATGAATCAGACCGAGCGTAGTTCTGGGAGATAAGTGTGAAAGTAAATAATAAAACATTTTTTGGGATTTTCAATTTTCATAAAAGCAAATGCTTTGATTACAAAGACTCAAAACTAACAGACTCCAAGAGAAACTAACAGACACTGATGAAAGGACGACATACAGACTCCAAAAGTAAACTATCATACTCCAATCAGAAGAAAGTACAGACTCGGAAACAATTGATAGACTCCAGCAGAAAGAAAATACATACTCAACACAACTGACAGACTCTAACGGAATAGGAAATATAGACTCAAATGAAAAATCATGAATACATCAATGCTCCTGGTGCCCGCGGGACATCATTCGGTCTCGCCGCAAGCCTATATGCAAGATCCCTTTGAAGTCGATCCAAGTCGCTCATTATCTGTTTAACAAATGTCATCACTGCTACGAAGAAGGTGGTGCGAGTCATATCCTCACAGACTTGGCACTTCACAACAATGTAATCAGCGATGTTTCTAATTCTCTCTCTTATGACACCCTTTTCTTGTAACAAACGCCCAATCTGCCGGGCCCTGGCTTCCAAAGTTTGCTCGGCCACCTGATTTTGCTCCTGAAGTTGTTGCAAATCTATTTCTAATTGTGCCAACGCTGTATAACAATGTTCTCTTTCAGCCTTTAAATCTTTCGCCTATTTGATCATTTTGTTTTCCGTGGTGATGACCCTTTTCTTCAATCCCGCGACCTCATTGTCGTACTTTTCTTTCAACTGCTTAACTAGACGTGCTCGTTCATCTGCGTTTTTAGCCAATTGCTTTCGAGCCTTGGCTAGTTCACTTTCTACTTTGCTCACATCAAAACTATAGTCACTCACTTTCTGCCTCAGGTTATTTATGAGTTTTTCATCTTTGGCACTTCGGGCGGGGTTTTCTGCCGCTATTTTCATTTTCTGAATTTGGGCTCGAAGGTCCTCATTTTCTTTGGCTAGCTTTTTCTTTTCACCTTCGTCCGCCGCTGCTTGCAAGCTATTCTCGAATTGAAGTTCTTTGACTTGTTTTTCCAACTTTCCTATTGTGGCCCTGTACTCATTCTCCTTGGCCAACCAAGCCCACTATTCTTCTGACGCCTCGACGAATTCCTGAAGATGGGGTCTTTTGGCCGGCCTCCCAAACTCAATTTCTCTTCTGTACCAAGCAAGGTACCCTGGTGAAACCTCACCTTTGGATCGATCACGTACACAGGTATTGGTTGTTAAGTATTGACATTCGCTCCAAATATTGGGGACTGCTGCTTCACGAAACTGACTGTTAAGTCCGATCTCGACTACTTGGGCACTAAGATCTTCATCTCTCGAAACTATCTAGTATCTCCCCAGCTGCCTCAAAACCCGATGTGGGGCATAAGGCTAGATACTCCTGAGTCCCATCAAGAGGAAATTAGGCCCGGTGGCTGGCATGTATATGACCTCATCCACAGGCAGCCATCCAAATGCCCACTCTATTTGGTTTGCAGTAATGGAACAGAGGCGCGTTACCCACTCTGTGACCTCCTCTGGCAAGCTGATCCTGTCAACCCTCGTGTAAAATTCTTCTATGCATGTTTTTTCTGTCGACCCATAGCTCATAAATTGAGGACGATGGCATAAGTGTTCGATCATCCACATCTGCAACAACACGTTGCACCCCTCGAAAAGGTCTCCTCCGGCTTTGCAGGCTGTGAGAGCGCGGAAGATTTCAGCTACTATCATGGGTGCGAGGGTGTTATTGGCCTGAGTGAGCAAAGTGCTGACAACCCCGGCTACTCGTATGTCAATATTCCCATCTTTTCTAGGAAACACCAGAAGTCCCAAAAAGACTACCATAAATGCAAAACATTTGTGTTCTTCCCACTTAAGGCGGTTTCCTTTGCTGCATATTTTGTTTTCCGGCTTGTTGAACCCTCCTATATGACCATATCTGTTGTATATAAACTGCAAAGTACAAAAACCAGCTGCTAAGTCTGGGTCGTGGACCCCCTGCTTATTTTCAAAAAGTCTAGGAACCTGTGTACGGCTACGGCCCTTGGAGCAATTAGGTACTGGTGTCTCAGCGGAACTTTGGGACCCCCAATATATCCGGCTATTTCTTCCAATATTGGGGTAAGTTCAAAATCTGAGAAGTGAAATACGTTGTGGGCCGGGTCCCAAAATGTAACCAATGCCTTTATGATGTCTCCCCTAGGATTAATCTTCAGCAACCCAGTGAGGCCTCTCAAGTATAGATTGACCGCGTCTTGTCCTGATTTACCCATATCATCCCACCACATATGCAACTCCAAAGGGATCTTGTTCACGATTGTTATTGGCAAATTCTAACTTATGCTCATTCTGCACATTTATTAGGGTGGTTAAGTAAAAATCACGATTCAATTGACTCAAAAATAAATTGACACTTTTTTTCATTTAAACATAAAATACGGTTCTGCAAATACGGCCTTTCAGCACCTCGGAGTCGAAGATTTTAAGGTTGTGTTGGCTAACCGGTGAAAACCTTGAAAAAATGACCATATGTGGTTGTTCTTGCAAAACCAGCCTTCTGGCGCCCTTTTTAGGGACATTCGGCTATTTCTGACAAGAATGGCATCACCCTAACTATTTTCAAATAAAAGTAAACTTTTGTTCTTTTGGCTATTTTCGCAAAAAGGAAGTTGGACCCGATGGGGGTTGCCTACGTATCTCATCCCCTGTAAGAATCAAACTGGCGTAGTTCGGGCAAATAAAACGGACTATTTTAGAAAACCAAACTTTCTTTCTTTTTTCTCATTTTTCAATTCGTTTTTCTCCTCTCTCTTTTTTCAAAAAATTCGGCAGAGTTTCGGTGCTATTTGGACACTGGTTTTTCTTAAAACAGGTGATAACTCTCTTAACCCTCTACACTGCTATTTCTTTTCCGAACTCTCTCCTTTTATTCAAAAGCCGGTCAGCATGCAAATCCGAAACAATTAAATGCGCAAGTAGCAAGTAAGATGCATCAGGATGGTCTTTTTATTTCGGGTGCACCTGTCCTAGACAGACCCAACCCCTGTGTTGAGTCTCCAAAGTCAAAATGCACATGATGCAAACAAACGTTCCTACTAGGGATCCGGCATGAGGTATTGTTATACTAGGTTTAAAACCCTGGGTTTATTTGTTCTAGATCTGGCTTACCTGAGCGGACAACTCGAGCCGGGGAGGGCTACGTACCGATAACCAAAAGATCATCCGGCTTTGCAACTTGTCCGAACCTCGTTCTATTTGGGATATGACACTAACAGAAAGAAGTCACGACCAGCGTGCACTCCTCAAGAGAGAGAAGAGAGGGATTTCGTAGCAGTTTATATATACAGTTCAAATAATATCAAAGCGGTAAAAGCAACATTTAGCACATTAGGCCCAAACATGCAATAAAATCAGATAACAGATAAAACCAAATATAACAATTCATCTAAGCTCGAATTCTGAACCCTGAACCAGATATTCTGGGTTCATTCCCCAGCAGAGTCGCCAGAGCTGTCACACCTCCTTTTTTACTTACACCCCCAGAAGGGTATAAAAGGAGTTTTTCCAACTTAAAGTGACAATCGAAACGGGATTATTTTATTTAAAATTCAGAGTCACCACTGGGGATAATTTATGGTGTCCCAAGTCACCGGTTTAAATACCAAATCGAGGAAAAGATTGACTCTGTTTAACAGTCCGCGAACCAGAAATCCGGGTAAGGAATTCTATTGACCCGGGAGAAGGTGTTAGGCATTCCCGGATTCTGTGGTTCTAGCACGGTCGCTCAACTGTTATATTTGGCATATTTACTTATTTTAACACATGTTTTAACCTATGTGCAATTTTAGTCTTAGCCACTTTTATTCATCTTTTAAAGAAAATTGCAACGTTATTAAAACACGTTTCCAACCACGTCACATAAATACACCCGCGGTTTTTGACATATTTTAACATCGTTGAGATTTGGATTTAGGTCACATAAATGCGCACCCGAGTTTAGGAAGGTAAATTATTAAAACAATGCTCCTAAAGCAACTACGCGTTTGCAACTTTGCGAGGGCCATGGAATTTGCTAAATGGCACGCCTCGAATTCTAAGAATTTTAAAAAAGAATAATTAAGCGAGGGCCACGCAATTGTCATTTTTGTCTGGCATGGCGCGCCTCAATTCCAAATTTAAGAAAGGGAATTCAACTGCATTTAGAGGGCCATAACTATTTGTATTATTTAATACGACTCGCCTTGATTAGTTAATAGTTTGACCAATTAACATTGCGTATAATTAGAGGTTCTATCTATACTAGTTGGGGTGTCTTATATGAGGGGAAACTAATGCATTGTATAAGAGAAATTTGAGCTAACACACAAGGAATGATGGCCCAAACGGGAAATGGTTCGACTATGATTCAAAGAGACCTTTAGGATGGGGCCTCGGAATGGCCCAAATGCGGAGCCTTGCAGCTGCTAGACCGGGACCCAGCATCGAACCCTTACCACGTGAACAAAGATTGAAGTGATCAAAGGATTCAAAAGAGCCCAGAACAAGGCTAATTCCTATGCAAGCAAACTGGAGAATCCTTTTAAATTCATTATTAGCCAATCAGACAACACCCAATAATAGCTTGATCATGAAAGCAATCGTGAATTCCAGATTTAATAACTAATAATAGGTGGTGGATTTTAACAGCTAATCACACTACTCCTGCACAAAGGTTACAATATCTATTGACTTTTGATCATTCAACATCCAATTAAGCGGTGTTGCTACTTAAGATTATATGCACAACTTTATTAATGACTCAACATAGACAACTATGTTATTCCATCTTCCAAGCAGATTTAAAACATCGTGACCAGATATGTTTATACAGTACAGGTTTCCAGATTACTGAACATCCGACCAGAATTGAACATCATACCTATTTTAAAATCAAACTCAACCCCTAAAGAGCACTGTCACCAACCAACATACAAACGCAAACATATTCAAACTAAAGCTCGAAATAAAACCAAGATTAAACTCCTATAATGAGAACAAGATGGCCAATATGCTTCCAATCTTCCATATTTCCATATCACAATGTTTCTACAGCGGATAGAGTTAAAAATTGTACGTGGAAATGAGAATAAATGGGGTAAGATTCAGCAGTAGCAGTAGCAGTCAATGACCCAAAGCAGAGATAACCAAGAGGAAAAGAACTTTGAAACCAAGCTTTACACCCAATCGACCAGAGCTTCAAATCAGACCCTTTTTACCACTATCCTTAAACCATTTTAGCTTTATTTAGATTCAAATTTGTTCGTAGAAGTTGAAAAATTAAGAAATCTACAGAGAAGACCCAATGTAACCGTATTTCCACTAAATGTTTTGCAGCTATGATTTTCTTATTATTTTTTCACTCAGATCTCTTGAGTCTACCTTTAATGCAAGAAAAGGTGCCTTTATGGGCAAGCCAATAGGGCAACCTTTCAGATTTTAGTTTTACCCTTTAACCCCTTTTCAAGTTTGCTTTTAGCTTAGAGATCCCTAGCCAATTTTTATTTTTTCTTAGCTACCCTTAGTTCAAATATCAAAGTTTCAAAACAGCCCCCTCCCCAGCTTCCTAGAAGCTTCCTTTTCTGTTACAATGAGATTCCCTATACCAATTTCCCTATATTGCCCCTGAACCCTTGTTTATTTACCTCTGGACCTCAAATGGGTCATGGGTCAATGACCCAAAGGCTCAGGTCCCAGTGAATATATCAGATGGACCTAAAGCCCAAACCAAATGGGTCAGGAATCAAGCTAAATCACTGACAAAATAGAAAAAAAAGAAAAATTCAAATGATCTCAACACTCAGATATGGACCAACAGGTAATGAATTTCAAATTAAGCTCAATCATGCTAAATCGAAGTGAGAATTTAACAGTAGTCCATCTTAAGCTACTTACAAAAATGTTCATGATTAACTGAAGGAAACAAAGACAACAGAAAACTAGAAAATCCATACATAAATATAACTAAAAATCCAGCCAACTAAACGAACACTAATATAACCAGAAAACTGAAACCAAAAGAGGAGAATCCCTAGCAACTTCTTAGTCAAGAACAGAGAGACAAAGAAAGTGGAGAAACAGAACGTCACATGCAAGTAAACAAATGGGAAAAGAATGGCAATGAGGCATTAGAAAGGAAAATAAAGAAATCGAAACCATACATAAACTGATCAAATGCAGACTTGAAGAAAAACCTCGACGGATCTTTCGATCTCTTGACCGAAATAGACCCTAACCGTGTGTTTTTATGCAAAAATACACGATTATCGTCTATTACGATCCTGAATCTTCAAATAGGCACGCTGATTTGGACTTGGGATTTTAGTGTTGTCTCTTCAAAGCAAGATTCGAGGACTTCCAAGGTGATTCGAGGGAAGTGAAGTGGATATATGGAATGAGGGGAGGAAGGGGGTTTTAGGGTGTTAATTTGGTGGTGATTGGATGAGTTGGATTTTTGGTCGTTTTTTCGATCCAAGATTCGATAGGATGGGCTGGGATTCGAGAGTGGGGATTTGGAGATTTGGAAAGAGGAGAAGGAGGAGAATCGGTGGTCTAAAAATGGGGTCAATTGGAGTATCGTCGGCAGCGGAGACGATTTCTGACAGGCGGTTCACGACGGAGGCAGAAGGTTCAGCGAAGGAGATGAAATGGGGTAGGGGTCTGAGGGGGGTGACTGATTCGGACACATATATATCAACAAGAAACCAATTCCTGTCCATTGGATTGGGAACTATCAATGGCTCAGATCAAGCTTGACGAAACGACGTCGTTTTGGCTTTAGGGTGGGGCAGACCGGGTTTGGGGACGGGTCTGGGCTGGGTTTACACGGGTTTGGGAAGAAAATGATTTGGGCTGGGAATTTAATTAGTTTGGCCCAAAAATTTGACCCTTTTCCATTCTTTCCTTCTCTCTGTTTTTCAATTCATTTTTCCTTTACAATTCTTTTCTTTTTTCAAAAATTAAAATTAAAAACCTAAATTAAATCCTAAAACTAAATTAATCTATCAAAAATACTAATTAATTCTAAATAATAACTAACACGACCAATTAAAAACTAAATTTAAAGAAAACTACCCGAAAATCAAAAATTAAAATTAAAGGGTGCAAAATGACTATTTTTGTGATTTTCCTTTTTATAAAACAACTTAATTACTAGATAATTCTTAAAATGAAAAATTAACTCCTAAATGCACCTGCAATACATTTTTTGTATTTTTCACTAATTAAAATGCACAAACAAAAATGCGAACAATTAACAGAAAATGCCACAAAAACCCACAAAATTGCAAACAATGGAAAAATTATATTTGTTTTAAATTTGTGGGAGTAATTCATATATAGGGCAAAAATCACGTGCTCACGGCAATTATCAGGTTCAATAAGGAGATTAACCTCTGTGTAACCTCAATTATGAAGCTTAGCAATCAATTCAAGGCATATTATAGCCTAACCACTATCCCGAGCATGAAAAATACCCGGGTGCACGCACATGGGCTCAACCCCACACACGTGCGCAACCCATAGCATGTAGCTATCACAAATAACTCAGGCAACTAGAGTCTCAACCAAGTTTAGGTACGATACTTATCTCAAGCAAGACAAATCAATACTCTAGAAGCGTTATATTGTACGTAGGATCTCCGAATGGCTCCAAACTAGCTAAAAGCATCTCAAAAATATCAAATAATGCCATAGGAATCAAACTCAAACGATAAAGGTCAAATCTTAAATCAAATACGTAAAGTCAATCAAAATGTAAACCTGGGCCCGCATCTCAGAACCTGACAAAACTCAAAAATTTCGATAAACCATTTGAATACGAGTCTAACCATATGAGTTTCGTCCAAATCTGACCTCAATTTCGTGTTCAAAACCCCAAAATGCATTCTCTTAAGCTCTAGTCAAAAAAACCCAATTTCTTCTCTTCAAATCCTTGATTTAAGTGTAATAATTCATGAAAAAATAAAATATATAATCAAAACAAAGATAAAATTATTTACCCTCAAGATTTGAGTGTTTATTTCCTCTAAAATCGCCTTACTCGTGCTCCAAGAACTCAAAAAGTGAAAAACAATTAACTCAAAATCTCAAAACTGGATATTTTAATGCACTGCCAGTCGTCCTTCTTCGTGAACGCGGTCACAAACCTTGTGATCTCAATTCCAAATATGTCCAACATGGCATTACCCTCCATGATCGCGACCATGAATCCTCGTGATCGAGATGAACAATCTCCATTAAACCTTCATAAACCTTTTCTAGATAGCTTGTAGTATAACAGACATAACCTTTTGTACAAAATTCTAAATGACAAACGGTTTAATTTTCCGAAAATTAGATACAAATAACTACAACTTTTATTTTTGATTCACCTCTAAATTCCTTATAGATTGCAAGATATAAGCTCTCAAATTCAGCTAAGTGATAGCAGAAATTTCTTCTTCACGAAAGTGAACCTTACCTCCGCGAACGCGATTCACAAGTCCAATATTGCATTTTCCTCTTCGTGGTCATGGCCTAGAGCTCCGTGATCGCGATGTACACCCAGTAGCCAAAAATCAGCATTTAAAAAGGGCCTAAAAATTATCCGAAACTCACCTGATCCCCTCGGGACCCCGTCCAATCATACCAACAAGTCCATATACCTAATCCAAACTTATCCAAAAGCGCGAAATATTACAAATAATATCAAAACCAAGAATCGAAGATCAAGATCATTCTCTTAA
The DNA here is from genome assembly GCF_000715075.1 of Nicotiana tabacum. NCBI lineage: Eukaryota > Viridiplantae > Streptophyta > Magnoliopsida > Solanales > Solanaceae > Nicotiana > Nicotiana tabacum. The sequence continues at coordinate 56,699,435 of NC_134084.1, forward strand.
CTTCCAAACCTTCAAACTTTTGTTGAGTGCGTCTGAATCCTACAAAATCAACTCGAAATGAAACCAAACTTTGCACACAACTTCCAAATGACAAAATTTACATATTCCAACTCCCGAAATGACAATTTGAACACGATAATATCAAAGTCAACTCCTTGTCGAACCTATGAACGTTAAAACCTTCGAACTATCAATTTTCGCCAATTTGAGCCAAAACCTTCTAGAAACATCCTAATGTAAATCCGGACATACGCCCAACTCCAAAATCACCATCCGAACCTAATAGAATAATCAAAACTTCGAGCCGAGGTCAAATGCACAAAAGTCAAACTTGATCAACTCTTCCAATTTAAAGCTTCTTAGTTAAGAATCATTCTTCCAAATTAATACCAACCACTCAAAAACCAAAACCGACGATACACGCAAGTCATAATATACCATATGAAGCTACTTATGACCTCAAACCATTGAATTTAATGCAAATGATCAAAACGATTGGTCGAGTCGTTACAACATTGCAATATGTTCCCATGGTTTGAAGACCAAGAATTGAGGCAAGAGGATGGACTTGGAGTAGATTCTACCCAAAGTGGCTAATTTACATTTTAAGCCACTCTTTGGGGCTATTTTAGGAATTCCTTGTACCTAAATTAGCACTAGTATAAATAGCTAAGCATTAGTGCCTTTAGATTTAGACTTTGATGAATGATAAACTTGAAGACATGAAAGTCTCATACTCTTTACCTATTTCTTAATTAATGTATTTATGTGTTTATGGCTTTCATTCATTTATTGCTTTGTTTATGCTTTCATTAGTGTTAAAGTAGACTTAGTTGGTGAGCAATTAATGGTGAATGCTTAATTGCTTAACTTTATTCGAGTTTTAAGAGTTGCTAAACTCTTGAAGGTTCTCTTAGCTTAGGGTTACAATTGATTGAATTCATAGAGGTAATTAAGCTTCATAGTATTGGTTCTTATTTTTTCAATCAATTGTAGGTGTAGCTCTTATTTTTTATTCTGCGTGTTTTGCTATATAATCACTTGTTAAAGCTAACTCTATGTTCTTTCTGACCTCTTTGGATGTTGAACAAATACTTCACGTTGGATGTTAAAACACAATAACATAGGAGATAAAGAAATTTTCCAGTTTGTAATGTAAATATTCTTGATTTAATATGGATTAATAATCTCAAGAAGTCAACAAAACTGATAGAATTATTCTTTTTTTTTTTTTTGTCAGAGTAATAACATATAATGCTTATCACAGGAAGACCTCATATTCATAATAACTTATCAAATCAAAACTTAAATATCATTTTCTTGATCTGAAAAAAAATAAGTGATAATATAAGCCTAATTCATGTCGTAAAACCTTGAAAATAATCTTCTATATACTACATGCATGTAATCAATGTAATTCATTTGGTAAAATGAATTAACAAATTAACCTTAAAGAAAAGGTTATCTAAATCATCACACAATGCAAAAATGTCATATTTTGAGATTATCACTTCATGGACATCTACCTAATAATCATTTATAAAAATAGAGTTTCATAAATCACAAAAAAATACTACAACAACAACAACAATAACAATAACAACAATAACATATATAATCTCACACGTGAAATTTGGGAAGGATAGTCCTTACCTTTATCCACAGTGACGAATTCTTCATTTTTATTGAAAACTAAAGTATTCTTTGGGAGCAGTTACTTCCATAATTCCATGAAGAACTTGACCAAGACCATCTTAGCATTGTATGGAAGCCTGAATCTCCGTTTACCGCTGCTGCATGCTTCATTCCATAGAATGCCAATTATCATCTCATCTGAATCTTAGCTTTGTCATGCCAAAAAATAACGGTTAGCTTTGTCATGCCAAGAAATAACGGTTGTAGCCGCTGGTTTTGATCATCTATTGAATGGATCAACGTTGACGTTGGTACATGCACTTCACTGTATGTTCTACTTTTTCTTCTATAGCTTCTATATTCTTTTTGAAGAAAAATGTATTTTGCAACTCAAAATCTCCAGAGGCATAACTACTCTATGATATTGAGTCCAATTCAACATTTTCAGCCACCATATTATTCATCCTCCAATATTTTAGCAATTTGAAAATTGATGTTATCCAGATACTTAAAGCGTCATTTCTGGTGCGTGACAGTTTTGAAAACCCATTATTTTCTTCATGTAGTAGTTATATTTAACTCAGTCTTAAAATAGTAATTACTCTTCGAGGAAGGGAAGGAGCGGTTTCAAACAATAATTAGCCGTCGAGAAGGCAAGGAGTGCTTTTTATTTTTATTTTTAAACAGCGAATTGATGTCCACGAACGGACGTAAGGAACCGTTACGAAGTATTGAATTTTCATCATTTTTAAAAGAAGAAAAGGCAAAATTCTGGGAAAAAAGATAACTTCATTGCACTTGTGTATGTGTGTGTGTGTGTGTGTGTATGTATATATATATATATATAAGTGCGCGTGCGTATGTATCTGTTTTATGAAGCATGATGTGGGCAAAATTTGTCTCTACTTTGTGAAAAGGATGAATTTAGTAAGGTGGGTACTACGTGTTCCTCTTTCAATTCAGCTTTTTTATAACCCTCCACGAGCAAAATGACATCCCTTTCTTGCTTTTCAAAATTCTTCTTTTGCTAAACGTTTGTGCCTGTCTCATACTATCTCATTCCTATATTGCAGTTCTACTTTCCCGTCTCGCACCAGTGGATAGTAATAGCCTTGTGAAGCTTGCTATGCTACTTTACTAACACACCAATGAAAGCATTATAAGAGGGCTTTATTCCCAGAACTAAAACATAGTGATCTCCAAAAGAATTATGTCATCAAGCGTCCCTCCAAATTTAACCTACTGGGTAATTACTTGCAATCTTTAGTCTTTCTGATCAACCCTCATAATACACAAGTTATGGTTTTGCATAATTTAACCAAGAACATCTAAGTGGAAACAGTATTTACTGTTAAAAGGTTACTATCATAAACAAAAATTGTGGATATTAATTATACTAAGAAGTCACTATAGTAGTGACAGTATCTAAATCCCGAGACTTGGAACTAAGCAAATCAATCCCAGAACAACAAGCATAGCCAAATCCTCCTTTCTAAATACAGTTCACTTCAGAATTTATGTACGGTCATCCTCAAGATACTCATGTTTGTACTAAACAAAAACCTGTGTAACCTCTTAACTGGACCCCTTCCCTTCCTGTTGTGTCTAAAAAGAAAAGATTGGGACTTTGTATTACATGACTCTTGAGAATAATACTGTTGTAAGTGGAAAAGGAGAGTAAGAGACCCTTGTATGCAGTGAGTAAAATAGAGAGCGGGCAGTAATATTAGACTGCAGGGAAGATTTCTCTCCAGTAACAGAAGAATCTCAACCAATGCCCAATTTATCTCCGAGATGATTCCCATAGTTTTTGTTCAATGCCCAACTTCCTTAGCTCCATCAGACCTTGCTCAACTAAAATATAAAGTGTGAACTATTAGAAAATGAATCAGTCTTTATATGTATAAGAGTTTAGAATTGCAAGGAAGGGATCATAACTTCTAAGACAATTCAAACTAAAATATTTCAAACTCCAAAACAATGTATATACTACTTATTTTGCAATTTCTATTTTGAGTGGATCATCAACATGCACAGACAACCTTATTTGTATTGTGGAAGTGGCTGGAAATGTTAAATCTTACCGAAAAAAAGGCAATATTTGCCCCTTTACTCGAAAATAAGTTACATCTACCCGCTTCAGTTTCTTGGTATAACTACCTCATATGTTGTTCGGACTCTCCAAAAATATCGTTGGGTGTGTCGGATCCTTCAAAAGTTGTGCATTTTTTGAAGGAAACCAATTCGCACATGCAACATTTTGGAGTACACGTTGGCAAGCCTACAATGACTTGAAGAGACCTGCCTTACTTTAATTTAAAACCCACCTATAATATCCCATATCATTAAAAAGGGGTAAGTAAGTAATTAACTAAACAAAATAAAAAGAGAAAAAGGTCACAGAGGTGCCGAAGCCCAAAGGCTTAGGCAGAAGTGCATCAAATTAAGTTTATAAAAGGGTGAAATATGAGATTCTTTGCAAAATCTCAAAGAAGCAAGATCTGGTAGGGGAGGCAGAGCACTACAGCTCCTGCACGTAATAACAGGAGCTATCACCAAGCCTTAATGAAATAAAGAGGAGGAAACTTTAGAGTCCTAGTTCAAGTTGAAGCTCCAGTACCGTGATTCTTGATTCTAAGGGATTTTCTGTCCATCTTGGGTTTCTTTTTGTGGAGAAGAACAAGGTAAATTGAATTTACTCAATACCTAATTTATTATTAGCTATTGTTCCGTTAACTAAAGGGAAAAAAACTGGAACTTAAGGTATTTTGATACATGAACTTTCTACCAAATAATTAAGATTTCTATAAGTTTAAAGCAAGCACTCTACTGTAGAGAGTATAAGTGCTTAGTAACACTACGTGTGGACAAGAGTACAGTTAATTAGTATGTCAAACAAATCAGATTCTTTTTTAGTATATTAGTTGGTTAGCAGAAGATAAGTCATATCCCGAGGAATGAAAACAGGGAAATGAATTAAGTTTAACAGAATTTAACCGACTATACTGGTACTCGTGGAGTTGATACATAAATTGGTTTTGTAACGATATAGGTAGTTGAAGTCAAACGAAGAACTCGCAGCGACAAGTTCAATATTTCGACATGAGTACAATGAGTAGTAACCTTACCGCAGTTTATGTTTCCATAACTTGCATGATTTACACATAATTGTAAATATGAATATGTTACCGCCTGGTTTGAATTTGCACGTAGGACAAGTCCTTTACTTGATATATTAAAGAAATGTTTATTTAAGATGATTAGCGTTATTTTAAATGTTCTCACTCTACTAGACATATTTTACCGTTACTTGAAATATGATTATTGTTATCGATTGAAATTACATGATTTAAATAAGAATTGAAATGTCCTGTACTTTTTTAAAAAAAAAATTCATACGAGTATCGACTGATTACAAAGACAAGCGTAAGTGGGAGGAGACTTTGAAGGATCCCCTAGCTAACGACATGTTCCTTGGACCGGGTGCACCTTGTAAATTACGGATAACCAATTACTGGACTACCATTATATTTGACTACCGTTATATTTGACTACCAATTACAGTGCACCTTGTTACCGATTTCCCTCGAGTAGGGACTACCGTTATATTTGACTTCCTGCGAAGAGGTCAAAAGTTATACCGATTACATGATCCGTTCCTGGAAGCCTCCCAAAGATGAATATTTGATATTATATGGCGTTTACCGAGCTTATTACCGAATTGTTAATTGTTTCTATTTACATGAAACACATAAAGAGACTGATTATTGTTTAGTGTTTCTGAAAGGGCATTCTTAGGATATTTTTTGTTTAATATACTAGCATGTTTCGTGACATGCCTCTCTACCTTCACAAGGTAGGGATAAGGTCTGCGTACACTCTACCCCAAACCCTACTAGGCTTGCCACGTGTATTTTTTAAGTTGGGATGAAGGATTTAACGGGTGAGGGGAAAATATGATCCAAAAGTGCAACGGTAGGGTAGTTATACTAAGGATGTTCTAGAGAGAGGGCGGTGGAGCTCGCAACATACAAACTAGAGAACATAGCTAATATTTATTGTTGTCTTTTGACTTATTGCGGGAGGGATATACGTCTTTTGAAAGAAATAACCATATTTATTTACATATAAGTACATCAAATTATTCTGTTTATTCAACATATATTAGAAAGCTTGCATAACAACTTCATTTACTAAGCAAGATTTATTCTGCCTCTTTTAGTAATTTACTGTACTATTTACTTTACCTTTTTGGCTAATTTATCGTGGAACTTTTTATTTCAAGAAAAAGTAATATTGTAGGAGTCCTTCAACTTGTCAAAAGTCTCAGCAAAGCGTAATTAAGTAATTTTACCTCCTGCACCCTAAGCTTGTATCCACTTCTATGTTAACATTTCTCTCATCTTCTCGCCCATGCATATTTGCAACAAATATAGAAAAATAACTTAGAGATTAATCTACTGTGACATTAAAAATTCGAAGCATGACATAATTTGAAACTAATGGAGTACTACCTTGTTTATTTTACCAACTTAAGTTTTCACAACACATTTAAATAATTATTGTGTGCAATATAATAGAGATCACATGGTGGTCTAAAGAATTTAGTACTTCTAGACATGGTTTATCAAAAAAAAACCTAGATAACAGGCTTTATAGGTGTGGAATGTACCATCAACAGCGTCATGAGAAGTTGGTGCGTGCCCGCTGCGACTACTCCAAAATTGAAAATTTTTATTGGCTTTATCCTCCTGTATACCATGAGCTTTGGCTCTCCTCCAAAAGTAAGTTAGCCATGCCTAAGCAAGTGAAATTTTGAAGGCAAGCTTAGCGTAGAGAAAAGGAGCAGAGCAGTGTGAACTAAAAGATGTAATTCATCTCAATGTTGTCCTGATAAGAACAAAGTATGCTGAATTTTCAGAACTCTCCTATTATAGTGTGATAAGATACAGATTCCTATTTAAGTGAAGAAAATTGTTATTTTGCAAATTGGTAATTTATATTAAGACGTAGAATAGAACTGTTTTTACATTTATCGCACTTAGTTTTGAGAGAAGTAAGCAGACTTGTGAAAAACAAAAAAAAAAAAAAAGAGGAAGTACTCAATGACAAGATGATTAAGGATCCTAGCTCGCTGGATATGTGGTATAACGAGGAATCAGAAAGGTAAGTGTAACTACAAGATGTATTATATACCTCCTTGAAAAGGACATCTTCAGACTCCTCGGGGCTGAGTTCTGAAAAATAATGAAAATTTTACATAATATTCTCTCTAAAAAGGATTCCAAAAAGCTGTTACAAGATCAAGGCATTGGAAAACTTATTCAAATCAGACAAGACCAGGGATTTGCCAAAACAAGCTCAAGATAGGCACACCGTTCTTTTGCCATGTCTAAGCCGATGACAAGTATGTAAATAAATAGACAAGTTTGGATGAGCACCTCGCTGTTTTCCATGTTTAAGCTAAAATCAAAGTATAACATAAAAAATTAAAAATTAAAATTAAAAATCCAAAGGAAAGAAAGTTACAAATTTTAACAGATTGAGTTGCTTGTTTATTCCAGCTAGTTAAGTAGGATTCTGTGAGAGGGGCAATTACTTTGATAAAGGAATCTAAAGACCTAAATGCAAAAATTGTGTCCTCACTAGAATGATAAATCAGATGGACTTACCAAATGCCTCGATATACTTCGGATCAATTGGTGATTTGATGTCTGCAATAATTAATTCAGATAATAAAACACAATCAATCTAGAAGGATCATACTTCTGTAGTTAAAAGAGAAGATGACTTTTAGAATTGTAGAACAGATGGAAGGAATTAACAAAAGAAAATATATAAACGAGCATCTGCATTTAAAATCAGCTGACAGGTTTGCATATGCCACAACATAGAAGATCTTATTATTGAGAAGGTAAACCTAGATGTGCTAGCATCCACACCAACTCTTTCCACCAACTCTTCCAATTGGCATGCCATTGTTGATTAAACATAAACCAACATTTTCAGCATGTCATTGTTGACTAAACATAAACCAACATTTTCAATCTCCACCTTGGTTTGCGTTTCGAGCGTGTGAACAACTCTGGCCAAAACTTCTAAGCTTACTGGGCAACCCCGTTGTAAGAAACAAGAAGAATCAAACCATTGTTGAACATACCACCTCCACCTAGCAACTGTTCTCTTCGGAGTTGCATCAGTTGATGCACACCCCCGCCAAGTCCTTGCAGTGTGCAAACTTAGCGAGCGGGACTATCTTGGTCAACATGTCTGCAGCATTATCGTCTGTGATAACCTTCACGACCTTGATAGTTCCCTCATCAATAACATCTCGAATAAAATGAAATCTGACATCAATGTGTTTCTTTGCAGCACCTAAATCCTTCATGTCAAATTCCTTACTCAATAGTTTTTTCAAAGCATTTATCTCAGACATCTTCTTGTGATACACACAGCTATCAAATGCACTCCTTGAGAATTCATGTGTAGTCATGAATGCATCAAACCTCTTGTACCACTGTCTAGGGGATTGCTTCAAACCATACAAAGACTTCTTTAGTTGGCATACGTGATCTTCTTTTACCTCAGCTAGGAAACCTTCAGGTTGATCCATATAGATTGTCTCTTCTAGATCACCGTGTAAGAAAGCAGTTTTGACATCAAGTTGTTGAAGCTCCAAGTCAAATTGTGCAACCAATGCTAGTAGCACGCGAATTGAGCTATGCTTCACGACCGGAGAGAAAATCTCATTGTAGTCAATTCCCTCCTTTTGGCTGAAACCTTTTGCAACCAATCTCGCCTTGAACCTAGCATCTTCCACTTCAGGAATTCCCTCTTTCTTTCGGTAGACCCACTTGCATCCAACTGTCCTCTTCCCCTTTTGTCTTTTCACTAAGACCCATGTTTGATTCTTGTGAAGAGACTCCATCTCTGCAGTCATGGCTAACCGCCATTGTGCAGCATCCTTGCAAGAAGTTGTTTCAATATACGAGGAGGGCTCCAGATCTTTAATCTCTTCTTGTGCAGCTACGAACGCATATGCAATCAAGTTTGCTTGATTTATAAGGCGCTCCGGTTCTCGTGTCTGCCTCTTCTCCCTCCCCTTCGCAATTGTGTATGGTTCATTGACAGCAAGTTCTTAAAGGCCTACATCTTCTGACTCATCTTTAACCTGAGTCTCTTGATCCTTTTCCTTGGCAAGCTCCACCGGAAGCTCCACCTGCTCGTTGTTCTTGTTTCCTGAAAACTCCACGGAAACTTTACGGGGATCAAGTATAGAGGATTCATCGAAGGTGACATCTCTACTAATTATAAATTTGAGTAAAGACAAACACCAAAGTTTGTACCCTTTTACTCCATCCACATACCCTACGAATATGGCCTTCTTAGCCCTTGGTTCAAGCTTTCCTTCATTAACGTGATAATAAGCTGGACACCCAAATACTCGTAAGTATGAATAGTTAGAGGGTTCACCTGACCATACCTCATTCGGAGTCTTAAAGTCAATTGCCGATGCTGGAGATCGATTGACAATATGAGCAGTAGTGTGAACTGCTTCAGCCCAAATACTTTGGACATTTTGGCTTGTAGGAGCATACAACGAGCCTTTTCAAGAAGAGTTATGTTCATTCTCTCAGCAACTCCATTCTGCTGTGAGGTATGCCTGACAGTCCTATGTCTTGAGATCCCATGAACCTTGCAGAATTCATTAAGCTCTTCATTGCAAAACTCCAAGCCATTGTCTGTGCGAAGATACTTGATTTTCCGCTCCATTTGATTTTCAACCAAAATCTTCCACTCTTTAAATGCTTCAAAAGCATCACTTTTTGCCTTCAAAAAATACACCCAAACCTTTCGTGAGAAATCATCAATAAAAATGAGAAGATACCTCTTTCCGCCCTTCGATGGAAGTTTAGAAGGACTCCATAAATCTGAATGAATGTAGTCTAGCACTCCTCTTGTCTTGTGTTTGGCAGTGCTAAAGCTGACCTTCTTCTGCTTCCCTAGAACGCAGTGCTCACAGAAGTCAAGCGTGCTGATCTTCTCACCTTCCAAAAGTTTACGATTGCTCAACATCTCCAGTCCACGTGCGCTCATATGACCCAGTCTCATGTGCCATAGTCTTGCCTTGTCATCATTAGATAACTGCACTGTAGATGCATTTGCAGAGCCAACAATGGTGCTTCCGGCCAATGTGTAAAGGTCGTTCTTCAGCTTGCCTTTCAGCATGACTAAAGAACCTTTAGTCACCTTCATAGTTCCTGCTTCGCTCATGTACCTGTAGCCTTGTTCATCCAGAGTACCCAAGGAGATCAAATTCTTCTTCAGATCAGGAACATGACGGACTTGTGTAATAGTCCTCACGATTCCATCATGGCAGCGAACCCGAACTGAGTCAATGCCAACTATTGCACAAGTTGCATTATTGCCCATTACTACGGTTCCTCCACTTTTCTCGTAGCTGCTAAACCAGTCTTTTCGGAACGTCATATGCAGAGTACAAGCAGAGTCTAACACCCATTTGTTTTCATAACTACTATTATTATTACACGATGTTGTTAGTACATAATCATTATCAAAATTATGTACCTGTTCAACTGTAGATGCACTCGCCTTTTCCTTGGACTTTGACATTGGGCAATCTCGTTCAAAGTGCCCCTTCTTGCCACAACCCCAACACTCTGTATTCTTCTTGTTCACACGAGACTTTGATCTGTGCTTTGATTTGCTCTTTCCCTGTTGGCTAGTCCGGTCTCTCACAAAGAGCCCACTTGCCTGGTCATCTCTATCTCCTTCAATGTGCCTCCGCACATCACTAGAGTTAAGTGTCTATCGCACTTGCTCAAGCTTGATAGGCTCCTTGCTATACATCATTGAATTCTCAATATCACGATATCCTGAAGTCAATGAAAATAGCAAAGCACATGCAAGCGTCTCCTCCTCCCTTTTAATTCCTGCAATCTGTAAGTCCATGACAAGTTTATTAAACGCATCTAAATGATCTTGTAACGAAGTACCTGGCCCCATCTTAAATGTGTGAAGACGTCGTTGTAACAACATTCTTGTTGTCACTGATCGGTCTTGGTATAGCCCTTTTAGCTTTTCCCATAACTGTTTGGTCGTCTCTTCGGTACCCGTACTCACTTCACAAAGCACGTTAGGTGCAAGGGATATTTGGATTGCACTCAATGCATCCCCTTCAATCTTCTCCTTGTCGGGAGCTGATATATCTGTAGGATACTTTCCGTCAATAGCATGGATTGAACCTTCCCTCCGCAGTAACGCCATCATCTGGATCTTCCAGATATTGAAGTTGTTGCGTCCATTGAATCTATCAATTTCAAACTTCATGGAACTCATCTTTGCTTGTTCTTCCTCCTTGGATCGTTAAAGAATTCTGTCGCTCTGATACCAATTGTTAGCGGAAACGTAAAAGAAAGAACACAAGATTTAACGTGGTTCGGATCAAAATAATCCTACGTCCACCAGAGAACAGTTGCCTTTTTAATATTAACAAAGGAAGGGGAGAGTTCCCAATTACACTTAAGAGAATTTCTCATTTTAACTCTCTACTCACTACAATGTGTTGTATTATTTTTGGGATGATTTCTACAAGTGAAGGAGTGCATCTATTTATAGAGGTAAAGACCTCCTCTTGATGGCATTGGTGACATCAAACTACCTCCTCTTGATGTCATGGGTGACATCAAAGGAGGAAGCTTCCTCCTAGCATCCACACCAACTCTTTCCACCAACTCTTCCAATTGGCATGCCATTGTTGACTAAACATAAACCAACATTTTCAATAAAAGTGAAAGATAAGTTAAGAAGTTCTCTAACAAGACTAAAACCTATTCTCGACTAGCTGATATCACCTATATGCATCTTTTCTTTCATTGTGCCCTATTTGTGTTAGATAGCTATGTAAACAACGTAAATTAGTCCGAGTCCCACATAAAATAGGAGGAGGATATGTATTATATAAATAGAGCTCACTGTATTATAATTGAATAGAATATCAATAATATTTTTCTCCCGCGTTTTCTCAAATGGTACCAGAGCAATCGTGAGAGATTTATCGCTGTGCATAAATTTCAGCGACTCTGGAAAGAGAAATCAGTCAACCGGAAGTCTTTTTCCGGCAAACACAGGTCTGTCACAAGTAAAAAAAATCATTATTTGTCAGTGTTGTGCAAAAACCAACACTACCACGAAGTAGATCGGCCTCCGGCGACCAGCCCATAAAAAAAACTCTGTCACAAGACCTTCCACTCTCCCTCACGCGCTGCCGGAAGAAAATTTTCCGAGGAAGTTCCGACGTCACGCGTCGACGCCTGGGGCACCTTCCGACCATTTTTTGCGACAACTCTTCAGGACAGCTTGTTCCCCTTGCAATTCCGAGCCTACCCATCCAATTTAAACGAAATTCCAACCACTTTTATATTTTTTCGGCGTGAACAATATCTTCCAGAAAATTTTCTGATTTTTCCGGAGTGAACATTATAATGTCATTCGTATCAGAAGCCTTTGACTCACAATCCGTTGGATCCAATGCATCGAATCCAATCCAGATGGTTTCTTTACCGGATTATATTGAGTTCCTTCAGTACAAAGCATGTAAACAGACATCTTCAGGGATAGCTTCCGTTGTTCAAACAGGTAGTAGCGTGACTTGTGTCTCCCAGTCTTCAACCTCCGAGCCTTGGGTCATTGATTCAGGTGCATCTAATTATATTTCTGGTAACAAATCTCTTTTCACTACTATTTCATATTCTCAATCTCAATCTCAATCTCTTCCAACAGTCACAATCGCCGACGAGTCACAAACCATAGCAACTGGAATAGGTCAAACAAGTCCACTTCCTTCCTTACTTTTAGATTTAGTTCTTTATGTTCTCGATAGTCCTTTTAATCTCATAGTCGTTAGTTGCTTAGCCAAATCACTTAAATGCTCTATTTTATTTTTTGATGACCTTGTTTTTATACAAGAATGCAGTACGAGGCAGATCATTAGTACTGAGCATGAATCAAATGGACTTTATTACCTTATCCTTGCTTTTATCACATGAACTCAAATCTTGTCTTTCTTCAACAACTTGTTATGTTACTGGTTGGGACATTTCAGTTTGTCAACACTTCAGAAAATGGTATCTGGATTATCTCACTTGCCCACTCTAGAGTGTGAGTCATGTCAGCTCGGGAAGCATACTCGCTCTCATTTCCCTCGGTGTCCTGATACTCGAGCAGAGTCACCTTTCACTTAAGTCCTTTCAGATGTTTGGGGTCCTAGTCGAGTCAGTTCTACCTTGGGATTTCACTACTTTGTCAGTTTCATTGATGATTATTCCCGATGCACTTGGATATTTTTGATGAAAAATCAATCTGAATTGTTTTCTATTTTCCAAACTGTCAACGCTGAAATTCAAAACCAATTTGGGGTTTCTATCCGCACATTTCGTAGTGATAATGCCCTAGAGTATTTGTCTTCCCCATTTCAGCAATTTATGAACTCTCATGGAATCATCCATCAAACATCTTGTCCGTACACATCTCAATAAAATGGGATAGCTGAAAGAAAGAGTAGACATCTCATTGAAACTGCTCGTACCCTACTCATACAGTCTCATCTTCCGTTGCGTTTTTGGGAGGATGCAGTTCTCATATCTTGTTATCTTATTAATCGTATGTAGTCCTCAGATATCACGTGTTTTGGTCATAACCTCACTCCAGGAAAAGATAAGTTAGCTCCTTGTGCTCTTAAGTGCATATTTTTGGGTTACTCGAGAAAGCAAAAGGGATATTGATGTTATTCACCTGACCTCCAGCTGTACCTTATGTCCGTTGATGTTACCTTCTTTGAAACCCAGTCATACTTCACAAGTCCAGCTGATCACTTAGATATTTCTGAGGTGCTACCAGTTCCATCTTTTGGAGATTCAGTCACTATTTCTCGTTCATCTTACTCCACAATTCCAGCTCCACCACCTAAAACTCCAGTTTCAGCTCCCCCGCCTACAGCTCCACCACTTCTAACTTATCATCGTCGTCAGCGCCCAGCATCAAACCCAGCCGATTCACGTCCTGCACCTGACCTTGCTCCTACTGCAGACTTGCCTCCTCTTAGTCAGTTGATTGCACTTCGAAAAGGTATACGATCCACACTTATCCCCACAATGTCGGTTTAAGTTATCATCGTCTATTATCACTACATTATGCGTTTGTATCATCTTTGTCCTCTGTTTCCATCCCTAAGTCTACAGGTGAAGCATTATCGCATTCAGGGTGGTGAAAGGCTATGATTGATGAGATGTCTGCTTTACATACGAGTGGTACTTAGGAGCTTGTTCATCTTCCTTCAATTAAATCTACTATTGGTTGTCGTTAGGTGTATGTAGTCAAAGTTGGTCTAGATGGCCAAGTTGATCGACTTAAGGCTCGTCTTGTTTGCCAAAGGGTATACTCAGATATTTGGGCTCGATTATAGTGATACTTTCTCTCCCGTGGCTAAAATAGCATCAATCCGGCTTTTTCTATCCATGGTTGTTGTTCGCCACAGGCCTCTCTATCAATTGGACATTAAGAATGTTTTTCTTCACGGTGATCTTGAGGGTGAGGTTTATATGGAACAACCACCTAGTTTTGTTGCTCGGGGGGAGTCTAGTGGTCTTGTATGCCGATTGCGCAGGTCACGATATGATTTGAAACAGTCTCTTCGGGCTTGGTTTGGTAAGTTCAGCACAGTAATTCAGGAGTTTGGCATGACTCGTAGTGAAGCTGATCACTCTGTATTTTATCGGCATTCTGCTCCAAATCTCTGTATTTATCTAGTGGTTTATGTTGACGATATTGTTATTACCTGCAATGATCAGGATAGTATTACTAGTTTGAAAAACCATCTCTTTCAGCACTTTTAGACTAACGAACTACGCAGATTAAAGTATTTTCTAGGTATTGAGGTCGCTCAATATAGTTCAGGTATTGTGATCTCACAACAGAAGTATGTCTTGGACATTCTTGAGTAGACACGAACGACAGGTTGTAGACTTGTTGATACTCCTATGGATCTGAATTCTAAACTTCTGCAAGGACAGGGGAAGCTGCTTAATGATCTTGCAAGATATAGGCGGCTAGTTGGTAAATTAAATTACCTCACAGTGACCGGACCTGACATTTTCTTTCCTATGAGTATTGTGAGTCGGTTTATGGATTCTCCATGTGATAGTCATTGGGATGCAGTTGTCCACATTCTTCGGCATATAAAATCAGCTCCGGGCAAAGGATTATTGTTTGTGGATCAAGGCCATGAGCAGACTGTTGGATACTCAGTGTTGATTGGGCAGGATCACCTTTTGATAGACGTTCTATGTCTGGATATTGTGTTTTAGTAGGATGTAATTTGGTATCTTGGAAGAACAAGAAACAGAATGTGGTTGCTCGGTCTAGTGCAGAAGCAGAGTATCGAGCAATGGCTATGGCAACATGGGAGCTAGTTTGGATCAAACAGTTGCTCAGGAGTTGAAATTTGGTGAGATCAGCAAGATGGAACTTATGTGTGATAATCAAGTTTCCCTTCATATTGCATCAAATCTGGTGTTACATGAGAGAACTAAACACATTGAGATTGATTGTCACTTCGTTAGAGAAAAGATACTCTTAGGAGATATTACTACAAAGTATCAGCTTGCAGATATTTCACCAAGTCTCTCACTAGTCCTCGTATTAGTTACATATGCAACCAGCTCGGTACATATGATTTGTATGCATCGATTTGAGGGAGTGTTAGATAGTTATGTAAATAACGTAAATTAGTTTGAGTCCCACATAGAATAGGAGTAGGATATGTATTGTATAAATAAGACTCACTGTATTATAATTGAATAGAATATCAATAGTATTTTTCTCTCGTGCTTTCTCACAATCTGCATTGATTCCAAGAATTTGCAGGTTTTTTGGGAACTTCCTTCCATGTGATTTTTGGTCTACTCGTCCCCTTTTAACACTTTCATTCACCATATTTTTACACCTACGGACTGGTACATATGTAGGTCGATGTGGAATATGACTGAACCATCGTAAGCGATCTTTTCTCATTTATCCCCAGTGCGTGCTACTTGCATCTTCTGGCGAAAGTCAGATGCAACCCCCAAATTTTTTTTAAGAGAAGCTTGCAACACTAAAAGTATTGGGGTATTAACCCCATGAGATTCTTGTCCTTCCGAGTTCATTTAGAGTCTGCCTCCCACAGGGTGAGCCATGAGGTGAGTCCCAGCTTGTGATTCCCAATTTTGCCTTGAAAATTACTGGTTATTGATATAAAGAGCTCAATTTATTCTTCGACATTTTCATGAGAACATGTGGAGGCAGGCAACCAGTTACCATTTTATTTGTTAACAAACAAAAAAGGAAAAAACTGCAAGACAACTGTCATGTAAAGTTTCTGCACTACATAACAATGATGTACCATTTGCTTCCTATCATATAGAAGTCTATAATTTGAAAAGACATAACGGTACAGGTGGATATCTACATTAGGATAGAGGGTATAAACAGCCCTAAATTTTAATATTAAGATTTATGAGGCAGAGCATTTCAAGCAGCAAACCACAATCCTTGACCGTAGAGTCTCCATTGACAGATTTATAAATGTGCAAACAAATGACAGCTGATTAGAGCATGCAACACATACATTTATTTGCAAGCAGGGCTTAAGGAAGTTCAGAGATCTGTACAGAAGCATCTGAACATATCAATAGTTAATTACATGTTTAAGAATCAGACGAGAAAAACCTGAAATTGATGTTCGAGTGGAGTTTGGACGTCGTTGTTGAGCCAGTGCAAGCACTATGGCATCCTCAACCTGGATCAAGGATATCATTAAATGGTAATGCAGTGCTCTATTCTTCCACCTAGAAAGGAGAATAAAAGAATACTAGACCCTGGTGGACAACGTTTCTACTTGCAAGTGATTATTTACACACACACACACACACACACACTTCTAGAAAAAAGTAGCAAAAGAATTGAATGGAGTAGATTTCATCCCTATCAATATGCACTTGGTGTTCCAAATCCTGGGACTGGCCTGATGTTGGCCCATGCCTTTATCCCTCGGCTGAACACCATAACTAACATAATTCCACCCATCCTAGTATAAAAGCAATGATTTTCACTTTCTGTAATAACTACGTGTGATCAATATGGTACATATTCAGTAGGTCTTCTCTTATTTTACCAATTCTTTTTATTAATCTCAACTTATGATTTAACAAATTCATAATACCAATCTATATCGATCATATTCTTCTTAAACTGCATAAGTGGAAATTTTGAAGTTGAAATTGATCATTGACTTGGTGATCATTAGTACTGGAAGCTAAAGTTTAGAAACAGGGCAACGAATGCATGTTGTATTTTGTTCAAGGAACCAAAAAAAATACAGAAGCAAGAACTAGATAATGACTCTAGTTATTAGAGTAACCTTCAAGGAAACAAGTTCATTCAAGCCCATTTCAACAGAAAGCATGCTTTCTATATTTCCTTCTCCAGTGAGATCATTCAAATCCCGAACAAGATTACCCCTCTCTGGATTGTCATAACCTGCAAAAGAGAACACTAAGAACTCATCAATGCCCATTGAAAAAGTCTACCATTTACACAGACAAGTAGCTAGGTTTAATCATGCTTGCCTTTTTCCAAAAATTCTTCCTTTGCCTTTTGTCCAGCAGAGATAACCAATTCAAAAGGAAGAGGTGCAAAGGATGACCAGTACTCGTGTTTTGAAGCAGCAATATCTGCACAAATACCTGGAAGAGAAAAAAGAGCAACATTAACTTTACACTCAAAACTGGTAACACTTCTTATATACAAAGCACTAAGACAAGAACAGAGGGGTACACGGGGTCAACGCTTACAAAAAATAAAGCATTGAGTGGACACAAATGCAATTAGAACCTAGCAGCAGACAGAGCATTCATCTGCGGCAAAATAGCAAAAGAAGTATCCAATTGATGCAATCCATTACGAAAAGTCAATCTCCTTTTGTATAGTTGTAAAACAATGTAATGATAGTTAATTTGCATTAAGTTTTCTAAGTGAGGTTACTGGCACTGATATCACTTATTATATGTTCCCTCTTTGCATTGTCACATTTGGAGTAAAAAGCGCTTCCTTACAATCTAACAATATTCAAATGCGCTATTGTAATTTTTGCGTCTCATTTATTGATTTTCTAACTCTTATGTACTTTTTTGCCTCTTTTTTCGAAAGCTAAATTGACATGACTTGGGGGACTTCATAAAACCATTTCAAGTCTATAACTAATGATCAAAGGTTAGTATGAGCAGCATAGACAGGAAATATCAAAGGAAAAAGGAAAGGGTTGAAGTCAGGAAAAAATGTTTTTCTACTTCAGACAGTAGAGATCTAGTGTAACTAGGAAAAAGACAAATCTCGGATGCATTACTTACCAAACTGAGCTGCTAAACCCCAATAACGTGCAAGCCAGCATCTTTTAAGAACAACATCTTCCTGCAATATGAATATGCCAGGAAGTTAAAGTATTGTAATGAAAAATTATAATTACGAAAGCAGTATAAAAAGGTGCAGCTAGATACCATCTCATTCTGGGTTAAAACCATCCTTTGTGTCATAGAGCGTAGAGTTTTAACCTCAGATTCAGCCCCTTGAAGTTGATATACAGCAGCAGCTGCGTCCTCTTTTGCTTTCTAGGTCAAACATAGTATTAAAAAATTAGATAAAACAAACCAGACATTCAGTAGCATTACATGGTGGTCATGTTCACCTGAACATTAGAACAGAGGTTTGCAAGTTCCACATCTATCCCATTCTTGGCTTGTTTTGCGTCTTTCAGTGCAGCCTGCATCAATTAATCTTCCACTATGATTGAAATTGCAGTACACTTGAAAGCAGTTACACAGACAGAACAATGCTGATGTAACATGTGGGCATGGTATTCAAGGAAGACTCAGACAGATTAACTTATAAAGAATAACATAAACTTCTACTTAAAAGTTTATTGAGAATAAGGAAATGAATATACTCTACCATGTGTCCATACTAAAAGTAATCATATGGCCCGTGCTACTCTGACCCTGTGTTTGTGTCTGTATTTTCCTAAATATGTGGAGTAATGTCTAGCCATACAGGCCAAGATAAACTTTTTCTTCTGTATTCTGCTATTCATTCGATGATGAATGATTTTTAGTATTTTATGCTTTTTAAATAAACTTCCTCTCAAACAAAAAGCCAGAGACAAGAATCAGCCTGACAAATTAATCTGCAATTAACTCAATATCCCCACTGACCTCCCTTTGGCGCAAAGAGGCTTCCTTCCTGCAAATGATAAAAAGTCTTATCATGATATATACATATCCACCAAAAACGAATCTTATCATCGTATTAACACAAAATTCAGTGCAAAGATGAATACGTGGAAGACTTTTACCTGCTTAACAACTTTGCTTCTAAAGATACTCCTTCTCCAAGTGCTGCAACCTGATGCATAAGAAATGCCTTTCAACTGTCAGATGAAGTTTAAATTGAAGATGCCCATGGTGCATAAGTCATAAAATAAGAATCAATAACATTTATCCAGCAAAATTTCCAAATAAGGTGTTTATAATCATTATCATCTCTTTTCTTTTTTGTGATAAAGGAGGTGTTCATACTAGAATGACACGCTGATTATGTTTAAGGTTTTCGCTTCTTACTTATCAAAATACAAAGATAAAAACATAAGTTTATTGCTTTCATTCTCTTTCAGGGTTTTTGTCTAAGATAGCTAGTGGCAATATTGTGTCTTACTATTTCGCTTTTCAGTGTAGGACCTATTTACTAGCTATCGCTTTTGCTTTGCATCTTTAGTCTGGATTTCATGTTGTTCATATTTTTCCTATGATTTCTGTGGTGATACTAATATTGTCTTCTTTTATCTTTTTGTTTTCTTGAGCCAAGGTTCTTTCGGAAACAGCCTCTCTACTCCTTCGGGGTAGGGGTAAGGTCTGCGTACACACTACCCTCCCCAGACCCTACTAATGGGATTTTACTGGGTTGTTGTTGTTGTTCTCTGTCAGGTAAACAAGTAAAATTCCACTAATGAAGCACTGAGGCTCTTATACACTGGAGGGGGAAAACAAATGAATATTACAAGTTTTCCAGACAAAGGATTATTACACAATTTGGCATAACAATGGCATAACCTGTTTCTCAAGCTCCTTCACTCTAGCTTCTGCTTCATCGTAACTCATTTCAGTACCTCTAAGCTGCACAAATAATTCGCAACTTCAGTATAAACACATGCAGAGATGCATAGCTTAATGCAAATAAAGCAGAGGAAAAGAATTGCTGAAACATGCACCTTTCCAAGCAGATTTTCATTTTCTTCTTGTAGCATATCAAGCTGCCAAAAAAGTAAAGGTTAGAGCAGAAAGGAGGCACTGAAGTCAAGTGGTATATCCAAGTGTTTACATGCATAAAGAGACAGCAGGTACTTTACTTGTCTGATGACTGAATACTATGCATGTAAGAATAGAAAGGTATCAATTTGATAGCAAAAAGAACATACTTCATCATGAAGCGCAGAAGCAGCACGGTTATCTCCTGTATCTTTCAAGTTAAATTGTCTTAAATCTGGCGAGAATCTGCATTACAAGTTAGATGATGAGTGCAGAGAAAAGGAACTGAATCTTGCTAAAGCATCTTCTGCATATATATGGAGGAAGCTCATGCGCCTTAAGACACTTGCACTGCTTCAGTCTTGCCATTAACAGAACTACACGAGAACAGAAGGTTTAGGCCAGTCCAACATCCTTTTGAACTATCATAGCAATAGCATACAATCAAAAGGCAAATATTTTTAGACTTAAAAAATTTATTAATGACACAATTGCAAGAACTTGGTAAACTATGGAATATGTAACAAGCAGAAGATACAACCCACAAAAGAAAAGAAAAAACACATGTTTTAGACCCTTTGCTCCAGCTGCTTGTTCATGGGAATGTTAGACTGAAAAGAAAAAAAGGAAAACCAGAAAAAGAAGCTCATTATACCTTTTCTCTCTCAGCTTGTTGGTTGGAGGCTCGATTGGGGGTATAGGTGAAGGAGTCTTCACAGGCTGTCGGGTACTTGGTATTGATGGTGGAGGACGAGTTGGCACATTTGCTCTTCCTGCTGATGTTGAACGAAGAGACGACGGGTTTTCCTCAACAAAATTCCTAGCTAGCTACTCACAGAAGCAGCAAATGGAGACAATTATCATACAGAGGTAATTACAACTCAAACTAACATGTCACTGCATATGCTCATCTAGATTAAATTTGTTTAACTGTATCCCCTCCGTACTTTATATCACAATTTTTAGGAAAAACCCAGAATTATCCAAAGAGATTTAACAACTAGCCAGTCTCTTGAGCTAGAGCCACTTTCTGAAGGGAGCCAACACAAAGATTTTCAGAGCTTTTTTGCAATACGGTTGAAGAACAGAACTTATATAACTGAAATCAGTTACAAATGCAGTTCAATTTGAACACATTCATACTGGATTATACTTCATTATCTATGTAGAAGTGAAATGTTGTCAATATTTCAGAACTCTCCGGTCTCCATCAAAACAACAGCAACGCTGAAGCTAAATCTCATAAAGTAACATACACACACAAGGAAATGTAAATCAAGACTGGATAAGCAGATCGAGGTCTTGATATTACCAGAGGGGAAGATGATCTACTATTATTGAGCTTAGCGGACTGAATAGCCGCAGCATTAGTGTTGTTGGTAGCATTAGTGTTGTCGGTAGCACTAGTGCCGTTGGAACGGGAAAAAGAGGGAGGTGCAAATCGGAATCCAAGATCATCATTATCATCGTCGTCATCGTCATTACCAGCAGAAGCAGCTTGTGAGGCCATGACTTGAGCGAGGCGCTGGGCAGCAGCTTTTGCAGCAACATTCTGAGTGCGCTTAATGTTGGACATCATGCCGCCGGAGACTGAGGAAGACCGGCCATGATGATGTGGACGTCCAGGTGATGAAGACCCGGAAATCAGAGTCGGAGCTGCTCCGGATTCGCTGCTCCATTTCCTTAACTGCCTTGGACTTGCTGTTCTCGCCCGATCCATTTTAATACTAGTTGTTGATGAGTTCAGTACAAAATTATTTAGGTTACGAAATGGTGAGGGAGAATGTAGGTCGAAACTGGCTAGATTTGGGGGTTCATTATTACAGAAGCTTCTCTTCTCCGCCGGAGAGATTGACGGAGACAGATATTTGCCTTGTACAGTTGGAGCCAATTACCATCAATAAACTTTTAAAATCACTCGGTCCGTCGAGTGAGCCAAAATTTCTCAAATTATTTTAGTTAAGTCACTCTTTCTTCTTGATCCACTATTTTCAAAATAGTTGGCAACTTGGTATTTACATGCTTTTGCAATTGACTAGATAATATGTATGTGTGTTGCACATAAATTTTTAGTAAGAACTTTTCTGTGAAAAAATAACTAACTAAATTTAGTAATAAATTATACGTTGAAATGATCATTATAAAGTAATTAACATGATAAAAATACAGTATTCATTTAAATACTAAAATATACTTGAATTCAAAATGATATCGCCTTAGAGGGTGTTTGGATTGCCTTATTTTAAGCGCTTATTGGCTTTTAAGCACTTTTTTAGTTTGTGTGGTGTTTGGCAATGATAAAAGTGCTTAAAAGCACTTACTTTTAGGTATAAAAAGTACAAAATAAGCCAAAAGCTAAAAGTTGGGTATTACCAACTTATGACTTTTGGTTTTTAGCTTAAAAACTACTTTTTATAAGCCAATCCAAACACCCTCTTATTCTATAAAGATGATCAATTTAGTTAAGTTAGAAAGTATCTAATTTATAGTGTATAAATATTTAGTGTGTTAATATCATATCTAATTCTTCTTTATAGATGACGTTTTTCGTGTAGATTTTCTATAACTTTGGCTTCTCTCTCTTAAAAGTAAAATATATAATTGTCCATCTTTAAATCACCTCCAAACAGTATTACTTTTTTCTATTGTACTTTGACAATTATTTATAAAGTTATGTCAAATTTACCTTATGACGTATATAACACAAGTAAAATTATTATTGCTTTATCATATTCAAAGCAATAAAATATTAATTCATGTTCTGATAAATCAAGTCCATTGTACTTTGACAATTATTTATAAAGTTAATGTCGAATTTACCTTATGACGTATATAACTCGAGTAAAATTATTACTGCTTTATCATATTCAAAGCAATAAAATATTAATTCATGTTCTGATAAGTCAAGTCCATGATTAAAAATGTTAGAAAAATATATATTTTAATACAAAAATAATAGCAGATAAATATATATTTTTGTATATATGTGATGTGACATCCCGGCCAGTCGTCTCATGAGTTACCGCTCTGTTTCCCCCATTTCTACTTCTTATTGCTTTGTTTATCGGTTCTATATGTGATCGGGTTGGTTGGCTCGGGTTCGGAAAGGTTTTGGTAAGGTTTGAGACACTTAGTCTCTTTTGAGGAAGCTTAAGTTGGAAAAGTCAAACGGATGTTGACTCGTGTGTTAGAGGGCTCGGATGTGAGTTTTGATGGTTCCGATAGTTTCGGGAGGTGATTTGAGACTTAGGAGCGTGATCGGAATGTGTTTTAGAGGTCCGGAGTAGATTTAGGCTTGAATTGTCGAAATTGAAATTTTGGCGTTTTCCGGTTGATAGGTGAGATTTTGATATAGGGGTTGGAATGAAATTTCGAGAGTTGTAGTAGTTCCATTGGGTCATTTGGGATGTGTGTGCAAAATTTCAGGTCATTCGGATGTGGGTTGGTATATTTTTTTATCAAAAGCGTAATTCGAAAGATTTTGAAAACTTAGGCTTGAATCCGATGTATTTTAGCTGATTCGATGTTGTTTGAGCTGTTTTGAAGATTGGTATAAGTTTAGATGGTGGTATATGATGTGTTTGTGCTTTTGGTTGAGGTCCCGGGGGCCTCGGGGTGATTTCGGATGGTTGGCGGAAAAAATGGAAATTGGAAATGGCAGCTGAAGTTGTAGTCTGTCGTCATAACCGCACTTGCGGCTAGGGGACCGCAAGTGCTGGCTCGCAGAAGCGAAAAGGGAGCCGCAAATGCAGCCAAGTGGAAGGTTAGCTGGAACCGCAAAAGCGATCGAGGAAGCGCACCTGCGATGGCGCAGGTGCGATATTTTAACTGCAGATGCGGAAGTGGTCAAGTAAGTGGAAACCGCATGTGCGGTGGTCTAGACCGCAGAAGAGGTAAAAGGGTCGCAGGTGCGAAATGCCTGGGCCACTAGGTATAAATTATTTCCTTCGCGATTTTTGAGTTGTTTTTCACCATTTCAAGTCGGTTTTGGAGCTTTTTTGGAAGATTTTGAAGAGGGAATCAAGGGATATCGTCTGGAGGTAAGATTTTTAAGTCTAATAATCGATCATATGGTATTATTTCACGGATCAGAGCTGTAATTATGGAAATTTAATGGTTGAAATTTGGGAAACTAGGGCTTGGTATTGGAGACATTGGCTTGAGGATTTGAAGGGTCACTTGTGGTCGGATTTTGGGACTTTTGATATGTATGAACTTGTGGGGAGATAAGGAATCTATTGATATAAATTTTTTCGAATTTCGAGACGTGGGCCCGGAGTTCAAATTTTGGTTAATTTCAAGATTTATGTTGTAAATTGATTATTTTCGCATGGGCTTCGTTCTCTTGGCATATTTTGACGTTGTGATTCTGATTTTGGATAGATTCGGCGCGAGTGGAGGCCGATTCGAAGGGCAAAGACATCGCGGGCTAGAGATTGGATCGGATAGAGGTGAGTAATGATTGTAAATGTTGTCCTGAGGGTATGAAACCCCGGGTTTCACATCGTTATGCTATATTGAGGTAACGTACACGTAGATGACGAGCGTAGGGTCGTGCACCATTGGGGATTGTGATTTAGTCCATCCCGAATGACTGTTTTACCGTGTATTTGACTGAAAACTGTTTGCTATCATCATGTTTTGGGCTGAATGCCATAATTTGGGTCTTGTGCCAACTATTTGGACCCTTAGGGGATTTTTACTAATATTTGCTCATTGTTTTGACTTTATACTTGTACTCAGTCATGCTATATCCTACTGTTTTCATAACTCAGCCAAGTTTACTCTGTTTTAACACATTAAAAGATATTCTAAATAATAATTTGAGCTGAGCATCATGTTTTACTGTTGCCCGAGTGGCTTATGAGATTCTGACTGAGTAAGGTCGGGGCCTGTATTGTGAGGATACACTGATTTATGATTATGAGGTCGAGGGCCTGAGATTGTACGCCACGAGGTGGCTTGTTGATAGGAGGCCGAGAGCCTACTGATTATGCCACGAGATGACTTGATATTGCGCCTGGGCCGTAAGGGGGCCCTCCCGGAGTCTGCACACCCCCAGTGAGCGCGGGTACCCATTGAGATATGAGATATAGCTTGAGGGGCTGGTATTGTTCCATGTGTTGCCCGAGGGGCTGATTCTGTTGGTATCGTGCCCGAGGGGCGGTTCTTTATGTGTTTATCTTTTCTAGCTGCCTGTCATTTATCTGCTTAACTGTTAAAAAGGTATTCTAAAGAAGCTTAACTATTTGTGCCTATGAGAATCAAAAGAGTTGAACATGATTTTTAAACCACTTAAAGAAGCACAATGTGAGACAATATTTAGGTATTTGTCTAATATCTTTTCAATATACAGGGATTTTAAGTTCTGTGCGTGATTTGGATGAATGGAAGGAGTCGTACGGTTACCACCATTATTGTGTTAGGCATTTAAAGGTCAACTTCCAGCGGGCTTATCCGAACAAGAGGTTGCATGATCTAATATGGATGGCTGCAACATATCATCAAGAGAGAAAATTCATGATGCTAATGAAATTGATTAGGCAGGAAGAAGAACGAGCTTATGTTTGGTTGAAGGATCTTGAGGTTGAGAAATGGACTCTGCATAAGGATGGCGGCAGAAGATAAAAAATTTTAACTACAAATATCTCAGTCTTTCTATCAAGATCCAAAACCCCCCACCAAGTCACGATGGCATCTAACTTAATCCGCTAGGTAAGCCAAACGATATAAGTTACTACTATAATGAGAAATCATCAATATTATAAATAAAATCACAAAATAATTCAATATGACTATGTTACACCTCATGTTTTTGTACGTAAGAGTACGTCGTAAGACAATTAATGTAAGCTCACAAATGAGATCATTTTTGAAAGTACATAAAGTAAGTCATTCATGTTACCTTCACTACTAAAAAACTGCTTAAATTCGTCCAGGAAAACCGATCGAAATCGGTCGGAAATTGAGAAAAGTGACCGATTTCCTACCGCTTTTAACTAATTGGAAAAATGATGGTCGCTAAGGTGTTTCAACCGAAAGCAGTCAAAATTCTCCGACCGAAAACGGTTGGTTAATTCAATGCGTTGACTGACTGTCAAACTGCATTTACCGATCGAAATCGGTTGGTATTAATTAAAAAAATTATTTAATTTTCAAATACCGTCCGAATTCAAAATTTTAAATAAATAATAATTTTATTTAAATATATAATAATTTGTAAATTGTAATAAATTGTTAATTTATTTAAATAAATAAATTTAAATTTAAAATTTCCGACGGACTTCGGTCGGAAATTTCAAGAATCTGGAGATTTGATTTGAAATTTCCGACCGAATTCGGTCAGAAATTTTGAATATATAGGGAAAAATAATTAGATTTCTTTTAAGCTTCATCACCTGCCAATTACAACCAATATCCATCCTATAATAGCAGCATTACATTGTTGTCGTTTAATTTCTAACAATGAACTAAATTACTTAACAGACACCCAATTGATAACCAAAATTAGATTTGGTCTATATGATACTAAAATCACCTAGTTGAGCATATAATGCATTTGATTACGGAAACCAGAAGCCACTATATAGATAGTAGCACGAGTTGCAGCCTCTTTTGAGAACAATATTCCTTAATCAATTGACCAAAAAAAAAAAATCCTTAATCAAACTATGAGAATGAATTTGTACAAACATACAGAGAAGTGAAACTAATATCACCTAAAGTTGACGAAAAGTTGACTAGTTGGCCAAGAAAAACTAGAATGGCAAATTAAAATGCAGTTAAATGTAAACAAACAATTTAAAAGAAAATTCTAAAATTCTATAAATTCAAAAACAGTTAGAAAAAATTTATTTATTTTTTATGAATTTTGTAGGAATGTTTTCTGTAGGGCAAAAATTACGTGCTCACAATGCCTCGCCTCACGCCCCCGCCTTTTATAATAATGACATATACATACATACATTACATACATACATTACATACATACATACACACATACATACACACACACACGTATATATATATATATATATATATATATATATATATATATATATATATATATATTAATTAAACAAAGAATACAATTTATTTAAAAGCTATTTATATAAAGGTTGACAAAAAACGACCGACTTCGATCAGTAATATTATTAAATTTATCTTTTAATTATTTTAAAATTATTTTTCCGGCCGAACTCGGTCGGAAATATTTAATTATAACTTATTCCGATTGGTAAATTAAATATATAATTTTTGTTATATTAAAAACAAATTACCTTAGGCGGGAAAGCATAATTTCAAATATTCCAACCGAAATCGGTTGAAAATTTTAATAAAAAAATTATTTTTGTAGATTATATACAAGTATGACCAGGTCTTGGTCAAATATTGACCAAGTTCCGGCCGAAATCGATCAAAAAATTTATTTTTTTTGCTGTGGGACCACTATTTTCATTGTCAGAAATATTTTCTTTGACTTTTGCGACCAATTTACTTAATTTTCAACCGATTTCGGTCATTTTTTTTCGACCGACTTCGGTCGGTATTCTTTGGACGAATTTTGCAGTTTTTCTAGTAGTGCTTGGAAGTTACAAATCTTTAAGATCATGAATAACAAGTACCAAAAGAGTTGGAAAGCTTAGAAGCTAAACAAAAAATAAGTTTCATCGAAAGTCGATAAGTTTGGAATGTGATAACATGCACTTTGAGGTGAGACTAAGGTTTTGTCACGACCCAATATCTAACCATATCGTGATGGCGCTTATCGTGATACTAGGCCAGCGACTTATTTCCAAATACTCCATTTTTCAAATAAAAACTTAAGAAAAATCGTAATTTTAACAGAAATTCAACAAGATAAAAGTAGAAATCAAAATCCAACGGAAAGAGACACAATCCCGACCTCGGGTGTCACTAAGTCATGAGCTAAAACTACTACATCCGTCCGAAAACAACATGACCAACACGGTCTGAGAATATCCAAATAAATATATTAAAGGAAGATAAGGAAAGGAGAAGGCGGAACTGCGGGCACCAAGCAGCTACCTCGCAATCTCCACAGAAAGTCTCCAACTGGTGTGATCAACAACCGTTGCCGTGCCCCGAGATACCTGGATCTGCACACAAAGGTACAGGGGGTAACTTGAGTACACCAACTCAGTAAGTAACAAGTCCAAACTATGGACTGACGGTAGTGACGAACCAAACTTCAACAGGTTGCAACAGTTAATTGTACGGAAAAGTAGACATGCTTACAGTTCAGGTAGTTTCTCAGCAGTAATTAAATACAGTATGAACGATACAGAGTATAAAGCTCAGGAAAACTCTAAATACCAATGCACAGATAGCATGATCAATGTTACGTATAATACTTCCACTCACAGTACTCAACCACTCGGTACTGTATACGGCCCACTCGGCCCAGGGAAGATCCATCCCGGAATGTATATACATCATAGACTTTAAGTCACCCAGTACCGAGGAAGCATGCCAATCTAACCTCATGGAGAAGATCCATCTCCATACCAATACTTCGGACAAGATCCATGCCCGGGGAAGATTCATCCCTCAATATCATCAACTGCGCTCACTGGGGGTGTAAAGATTTCGGAGGGGCTTCTCTGAACCCAAGCGCTATATCCATTCCAACGAAGACATGATCAATATCTCGCTGCGGCGTGTAGCCCGATCCCATACTGTCAATCAATATCAGGATCTCGGCCTCACTCAGTCAATACTCTCCAGTCTCACACACTCGGGCTAAAAATGTCATGATACAAGCCCGAACAATGATATGATATGTCAAATAGAAATAGTAGAGACTGAGTATAGAATATAAATGAAGCTAATGACATGAAAACAGTTTATAAATGAAACTAATGACATGGCAACAAGAAACGACCTCTCGGGTCTCAACAATGTTGGCGTGAAGCCTTATCATGATAATTAGCATGATTTACAGCTCATTAACTTAATCACGTAGTTACAACACTGATATCAACATAAAAGAGTCACTAAGAGGTGCCATGCAATGATCCAGGCCGCATTTCTCACGGTGCATGCCCATACACCCGTCACTTGGTATTGCGTCACCTCAATAGTAATCATAGAACATACAGTTCGGGGTTTCGAACCCTCAGAACCAAGTTTGGAAGCGTTACTTACCTCAAGCCAAACTCTAGCCCGTGACGCCCTTGACTCTCGATTCTGCCTCCAAATGCCTCGAATCTAACCAAAATCAATATATAACCATCAAAATATGCTAAGGGAACAAATCCCACTCGAAAATAATCAAATTAAATCAAAATCCCGAAATTGGTCAAAACCCGACCCTGTGCCCATGCCTCAGATTCCGATAACAATCACAAAACAAGAATCCTTACACTCTCACGAGTTTATACATACTAAGAATACCAAAATCCGACCACAAATGACCTCTCAAATCCCTACATTAAGGTTTCCAATTTCCAAGCCCTAACTCTCCAATTTTAGGCTTCAAATCCCCCAAATATCATATTTAATTAGGTAGAAATCACAATAGGATCGAGTATTAAGTCCATAAATCTTACCTCAAAGAAGTTCTCTTGAATTACCTCACCAATTTCCCTCAAGAAGCTCCAAAACCGACTTAAAAATGGTGAACTATGGCCAAAGATGGCGAAAATGGCCTTTTAAACATTCTGCCCAACGATTTAAATTGCTTATTCATAAATGCGGTCAAAACCTCGTGTTCGCGAAGCACAAAAACTCATTGACCAGAATTTCTCTTACACGAACGCGACCTCCAACTCGCGAACGCGAAGTTTCCGCTTCCCAAACCATCGCGAACACGACCTCCACAACACGAACGCGAATCACAATGACCAAGACCCCATCTGCTCCCATTTACTCTACGCGAACGCGGGAACCTCATCGCGTTCGCAAAGCATACTGATCCTCACCCTTCGCAAATGCGGGACCACCATCGCGAATGCGAAGGCCAAATTGACTCCTTCACTTATCATCCCTTCTTGAACGTGAGATCCCTCTCGCAAACGCGAAGGCCAAAAGTGTGCAACACCAACAACAGAAAATCTGCAACTTTCAAAACAAGGATTAGATTCGATTAACCACCCGAAACTCACCCGAGGCCCTCAGGACCTCAACCAAACATGCCAACATGTCCCATAACATAATTAAAACTTGTTCCAACCTTTGAAACACTCAAAACAACATCAAAACCTCAAATCATCATTGGATTCAAGCCTAGAAATTTCAAAAACTTCTGAATTTCGAATTCGATCAAAAAGTCTATCAAACCTCATCCGAATAACCTGGAATTTTGCAAACACGTCACAAATGACACAACAGACATACTCCAACTTTCAAAATTTTATTTCGACCCCTATATCAAAATCTCCCCTATTAACCGGAAAACGCCAAAATTCCAATTTCGCTAATTCAAGCCTAAATCTACTCCGGACCTCCAAAACACATTCCAATCACGCTCCTAAGTCCCAAATCACCTACCAAAGCTATTTGAATCATAAAAACCAAATTCCGAGATCGTTTACTTACAAGTCAACTACCAGTTGACTTTTCCAACTAAAAGGCAACTTAAGAGACTAAGTGTCTCATTTCTCTACAAAACCACTCTGAACCCAAACTAACCAACATGATGCCACATAATACAGCTAAAAAGGATATAAATAAGCAGAAATGGTGGAAACATAGCAGTAACTCATGAAACGACCGGTCGGGTCGTTACACCCTCCCCCTCTTAAACAAACGTTCGTCCTCAATGAGTCAAGAAACATACCTGAAGCCTCAAATAGGTGAGGATATCTGCTCCGCATCTCCCGCTCGGTCTCCCAGGTAGCCTCCTCCACGGCCCGACCTCTCCACTGCACTTTCACTTAAGCTATATCCTTTGACCTCAACTTTTGAACTTGTCGCTCCAAAATAGCCACTGGCTCCACATCATAAGTCAAATCAACATCCAACTGAACCGTGCTGAAATCCAAAATATGAGACGGATCGCCAATATACTTTTGAAGCATAGAAACATGAAATACCGGATGCACACTCGATAAGCTGAGTGGCAAAGCAAGCTCATAAGCCACCTCCCCAATCCTCTGAAGCACCTCAAAAGGCCCAATGAACCGAGGACTCAATTTACCCTTCTTCCCAAATCTCATAACATCCTTCATGGGTGAAACCTTCAGTAGAACCTTCTCCCCAACCATGTAAGACACATCACAGACCTTTATGTCAGCATAACTCTTCTGTCTCGATTGCGTTGTACGAAGCCGCTCCTGAATCACCTTCACCTTGTCCAAAGCATCATGCACTAAGTCTATACCCAAAAGCCTAGTCTCGCCTTTCTCAAACCAACTAACTGGAGATCTACACCGTCTCCCATACAAAGCCTCATATGGAGCCATCTGAATACTCGACTGATAACTGTTGTTATAAGCAAACTTTGCAAGAGGTGGAAACTGATCCCATGACCCTCCAAAATCAATGACACAAACGCGCAACATGTCCTCCAATATATGATAGTGCGCTCGGACTGCCCGTCCGTCTGAGGGTGAAAAGTTGTGCTCAACTCAACCTGAGTACCCAACTCTCTCTGCACGACTCTCCAAAACTGCGAAGTAAACTGAGTACCTCTATCTGAAATGATGGAAACCGGGACACCATGCAAACAAACAATCTCTTGGATATAGATCTCTGCCAAACGCTCTGAAGAATAGGTAGTACACACATGAATGAAGTGTGCGGACTTGGTCAGCCAATCTACAATCATCCAAATGGTATCGAACTTCTTCAAAGTCCGTGAGAGTCCAACTATAAAGTCCATGGTGATCCGCTACCACTTCCACTCTGGAATATCTATCTACTGAAGCAAGTCACCCAGTCTTTGATGCTTATATTTCACCTGCTGATAATTGAGACATCGAGCTACAAATTCCACAATATCCTTCATCATCCTTCTCCACCAGTAATGCTGTCTCAAATCCTGATACATCTTTGCGGTACCCGGATGGATGGAATACCGTGAGCTATGGGCATCCTCCAAGATCAACTCCCGAAGCCCATCAACATTGGGCACACATATCCGGTCATGCATCCTTACTACCTCATCATCACCAATAGTCACGTCTCCGGCATCGTCGTGCTGAACTTTGTCCTTAAGAACAAGCAAATGAAGATCATCATACTGACACTCTCAGATGCGATCAAATAAGGAAGAACGAGAAATCACACAAGCCAATACCCGACTAGGCTCCGAAATATCCAACCTCACGAACTGATTGGCCAAGGCCTGAACATCAACTACAAGAGGCCTCTCCCTAACAAGAATATACGCCAAACTCCCCATACTCACCGGCTTCCTACTCATGGCATCGTCCACCACATTGGCCTTCCACGGATGGTACAAATTAGTGATATCATAGTCCTTTAGCAGCTCCAACCATCTCTGCTGCCTCAAATTGAGATCCTTCTGTTTGAACAAGTGTTGGAGGCTACGATGATCAGTAAACACCTCACAAGACATACCATAAAGATAATGCCTTCAAATCTTCAACGCATGAACAATGGCAGCCAACTCCAAATCATGAACGGGGTAGTTCTTCTCATGGGGCTTCAACTAACGAGAAGCATAAGCAATAACTCTACCTCATGCATCAACACACACCCAACACCAACCCTCGAAGCATCACAATACACTGAATAAGAACCCAAAGTTGATGGCAACACTAACACTGGAGTTGTGGTCAAGGCAGTCTTGAGCTTCTGAAAGCTTACCTCACACTCATCTGACCACATAAATGGAGCACCCTTCTAAGTCAACTTGGTCAAGGGTGAGGTGATAGATGAAAATCCCTGAACAAACCGACGGTAATAACCCGCCAAACCAAGAAAGCTGCAAATCTCTGTGGCTGAGAATGGTATGGGCCAACTCTGAACCACCTCTATCTTCTTCGGATCAACCTGAATACCCTCACTGGACACCACGTGACCCAAGAAAGCCACTGAATTGAGCCAAAACTCACATTTGGAGAACTTTGCATAAACTTTCTCCTCCCTCAATCTTTGTAACACAACTCTCAAATGCTCCACGTGCTCCTCCTAACTACGCGAGTATACCAGAATATCATCAATGAAAGCAATTACTAACGAGTCGAGATAAGGCCGAAACACGCTGTTTATCAGATGCATGAACGTTGTTGGGGTATTGGTTAGCCCAAAAGATATCACAAGGAACTCATAATGACCATATCGAGTCTTGAAAGCTGTCTTAAGAATATCCGAGTCCCTGATCTTTAGCTGGTGATACCCTGAACGGAGATCAATCTTGGAGAACACTCTCACTCCCTGAATCTGGTCAAATAGATCATCCATAAGAGGCAAATGATACTTGTTCTTGATTGTGACCTTGTTCAACTGCCTGTAATCAATGCACATCCTCATAGAGCCATCCTTCTTTTTCACAAATAGGACAGGCGCACCCCACGGTGACACACTAGGCCGAATAAACCCCTTATCAAGGAGTTCCTAAAGTTGCTCCTTCAATTCTTTCAACTCCACTGGTGCCATACGATACGATGGAATAGAAATGGGCTGAGTGCCCGACACCAAATCAATACCAAAGTCAATATCCCTGTCCGGCGACATGCTCGACAGGTCTATAGGAAACACGTTGGGAAAATCCCTCACTACAGGAACAAAATAAATACTAGGAGTCTCTTCACTAACATCCCTCACAAAGTCTAAGTATGAAAGACAACTCTTCTCAACCATCCGCTGGGCCTTCAGAAATGAAATCACCCTACTGAAAATATAATCAGTGGAACCTCGCCACTCAATCCGTGGCAACCCCGGCATAGCTAATGTCACTGTCTTAGCATGACAGTCCAAAATAGCACGACACGGAGATAACCAATCCATGCCCAATATCACGTCAAAATTAACCATACTAAGCAACAAGAGGTTCACTCGGGTATCCAAACCCCCAATAGTCACTATACATAACCGATATACACGGTCCACAATAATAGTATCGCCCACCGGAGTAGATACATGAACAAATGAAATAAGAGACTCGTGGGGTATATCCAAATAATGGGAAAAATATGATGACGCATAAGAAAAGGTGGAACCAGGATCAAATAATACAGAGGCATCTTTGTGGCAGACTGAGATAATACCTATAATCACAGCATCTGAAGCAATAGCATCTGGTCTGGCTGGGAGGGCATAGAAATGGGCCTGACTACTACCTGATTGACCTCCCCCTCTAGGGCGACCCTAGCTGACTAACCTTCATCCCGAGCTGGCTGAGTGGGTGGGGAAGTAACTGGTACTGAAGCCGAAAGCTGATACCTCTGCTGGGATGAACCTCCCGTAAGACAGGGACAGAACTTCTTGATATGACCCAAATCTCTACACTCGAAGCAACCTCTCGCAACAAGTGGTGGTGGGGACTGAAGGGAGCCCCGCGCACCGGGATGCCCACTAGAAGAACCAGGCATAGATAAACCCTAAACTGATGGTGCCTGAGTCGAACTCTGAGATGGAAGGGCATTAAAAGACGAGTGACCCTGATGTGAACTGTGAAAACCATAGCCAGATGACCCACTACGGTGACCTGAACGGGCTGGCTGAGCATGCCTGAATGGACGGCCTCTGCCGTGCTAAGACTGACCTCCCGAAGGAACACCGCTGAAGCTACCAAATCCTCGAAACCTCTTGGCCTCCCTCTCATCCCGCTCCTGGCGGTGAACTGACTCTATATCTCTAGCAATGTCAACCACCTCCTCAAAATGAGCGCCAGATACTCTCTCTCTGGTCAGAAAAATCCGTAGCTGATAGTTGAGGCCATCAACAAACCTCCTGATCCTCTCCCTATCCGTGGTAACTAGCTAGATAGCATGACAGGCCAACTCGGAGAATCTTATCTCATACTTCGACACGGTCATATCCCCCTGACGCAGTTGCTCGGACTGCCTACGCAGCTCCTCTCTGCGGGAATGCGGTACATACTTCTCTAGGAAGAGAATGGAGAACTGATGCTAGGTAAGGGGCGGTGCACCAACATGCCTACATCTCTCATAAGCCTCCCACCAAGTGAAGGCAGCTCTAGAAAACTGAAAAGATAGTAAATGAAACTCCACTAGTCTCTAGAATACCCGTTATACGCAACATCCTCTAGCACTTATCCAAGAAACCATGGGCATCCTCGCCCTCTGCGCCACTGAAAGTCGGAGGCTAAAGTGTACCAAACCTCTCCAATCGACGCTGCTCGACATCAGGCATAACTGGAACCACAAAATCCTGAGCAGGTGCAACCGACTGGGCTAATGGTGCCTCCAGTGTCTAGAGTCCCTGAACAACCTGCTCGGGTGTACGGGCGGCGGGAGTCTGAGTGCCTCCCCCGGCCTGAGAACTAGCTGCTATGGTAGAAACTGCAATCGCCTGAGCAACGCTAGTACACACGGTCAAGATCTGAGCCAAGGTCTCTTGGAGACCCGGAATAACATTAGGCACAGTCGGTGCTTGAGCTGGTGCTGCTGGAGCATCCCCCGTTAGAGCCTGATCATGAACTGGGGCAGCGGGTGG
This sequence comes from Nicotiana tabacum, assembly GCF_000715075.1. Taxonomy (NCBI): domain Eukaryota; kingdom Viridiplantae; phylum Streptophyta; class Magnoliopsida; order Solanales; family Solanaceae; genus Nicotiana; species Nicotiana tabacum. The sequence continues at coordinate 56,735,092 of NC_134084.1, forward strand.
ATTTGCAGGTGCTGCCCGAGCTGCTGTACAGGCTACACTACTGTCCCTACCACGGCCTCGAATGCGTCCTCAGCCTCTAACGGCCCCAACTGGTGGTACTGGTGGAAGTCCATCCTGACCGGTAGCACGTGTCCTCACCATCTATGAGAGAATAGAATAACAGAAGTTTAGTTACTAGAGTCAACAGATTCACACGACAAGAATTCAAGAGTGTGACATTTTTCCTAAAGGTTCTGCAGCCTCCCGAGGATAAGTACAGACATCTCCATACCGATCCGCGAGACTCTACTAAACCTGTTCATGACTCGTGAGACCTATGTAACCTACGCTCTGATACCAATATGTCTAAGGAAGATCCATCCCTCAATATCATCAACTGCACTCATTGGGGTGTAAAGACTCCGGAGGGGCTTCTCTAAGCCCAAACGCTATATTAATGCCAGGGAAGGCATGATCAATATCTTGCTGCGACGTGCATCCCGATCCCATACTATCAATCAATATCAGGCTCTCGACCTTACTCAGTCAGTACTCTCCAGTATCACACACACGAGCTAAAAATGTCATGATACAAGCCCGAACAATGATATGATATGTCAAATAGCAATAATCGAGACTGAGACATGATATAATAAGCATGAACATGACTCAGTATAAATTATAAATGAAACTAATGACATGACAGCAAGAAACGACCTCTCGGGTCTCAATAGTGTTGGCGTGAAGCCTTAACATGATAATTAGCATGATTTGCAGCGAACTTAATCACATAATTACAACACATATATCAACATAAAAGAGTCACTAAGTGGTTCCATGCAATGATCCAGGCCGCATTTCTCACGGTGCATGCTTAAATGCCAGTCGATTGGCATTGCATCACCTCAATAGTAATCATAGAACACACAGTTCAGGGTTTCGAACCCTTAGAACCAAGTTTAGAAGCGTTACTTACCTCAAGTCAAGCCAAACTCTAGCCCGCGATGCCCTTGCCTCTCGATTCGGCCTCCAAATGCCCCGAATCTAACCAAAATCAGTACATAACCATTAAAATATGCTAAGGGAACAAAGCCCACTCAAAAATAATCAAATTACATCAAAATCCCGAAATTGGTCAAAACCCGACCCCTGGGCCCACTCCTCGGATTATGATAAAAATCACAAAACTAGAATCCTTACACTCTCACGAGTTTATACATACCAAGAATACCAAAATACGACCACAAATGACCCTTCAAATCCTTAGATTAATATCTCCAATTTCCAAGTCCTAACTCCCCAATTTTAGGCTTCAAATCCCCCCAAATTTCATGTTTAATTAGGTAGAAATTACAATAGGATCGAGTATTAAGTCCATAAATCTTAACTCAAAGAAGTTCTCTTGAATTCCCTCTTCAATTTCCCTCAAGAAGCTCCAAAACCGACTCAAATATGGTGAACTATGGCCAAAAATCGCGAAAATGGCCTTTTAAACGTTCTGCCCAGCGATTTAAATTCCTTCTTTGCGAATGCGGTCAAAGCCTCGCGTTCACGAAGCAGAAAAACTCATTGACCAAAATTTCTCTTACACGAACGCGACCTCTATCTTGCGAACGCGAAGCTTCTGCTTCCCATACCATCGCGAACGCGACCTATACAATGCGAACGCGAATCACAATGACCAGGACCCCGGCTACTGCCATTTACTCTACGTGAACATGGGAACCTCATCACGTTCGCGAAGCATACTGACCCTCACCCTTCGCAAACGAGGGACCACTATCACAAACGCGAAGGCCAAATTGACTCCCTCACTTCTCATCTCTTCGCGAACGCGAGAACCCTCTTGCATACGCGAAGGCCAAAATCTGCAACACCAACAACAGAAAATGTACAACTTTCAAAATAAGGATTTGATCCGTTTAACCACCTGAAACTCACTCGAGGCCCTCAGGACCTCAACAAAATATGCCAACATATGCCATAACATCATTCAAACTTGTTCCAACCTTCGGAACACTCAAAACAACATCAAAACCTCAAATCATCATTGGATTCAAGCCTAGAAATTCCAAAAACTTCTGGATTCCGAATTTGATCAAAACGTCTATCAAACCTCGTCTGAATGACCTGGAATTCATAATGCGCTGAAAGTTATTTCAAATGTAGTAGAAAGTTTCTCCTAATATACTTGGAATTACAGGATGGTCCACATATCAAAATAAATATATACGAGTCTAGTTAATAACACATTAAACTTTTTGTCGATACAACATTGGAGTACAGAGATGTTCACGTTTTCGTGAAACTGCGCAAGCAACTTCCAATGGGACCCACTTAGGCAGTGGTCAACCTACTTCACTTTTAAAATGATTTGGATGACCTTTATTTCTCATTTTTCGACCCAACCTTGTCCCTACACTCCTCCTAACCCTCTAAACAAATACCATAAGGGTTTGAAGTGATTCCAAAGTGATTACACCATATTTCAACATCAGAAGTTAGTTCTAGTAGAGAACAACACCTTTCTAAGGTTGTATTGTAATTGAGGATAATTGTGGGATGTGTTTGGCTAAAATTTCAAGTTGTGCTTACGCTTGCTTTTATGTTGGTTAAGTTGTTAGGATGATAAACTACAAGATAATACTTGGATTAGCTTGAGATGTTGTTGTTTTGGATGGATTGATTTGAAAGTTGCTCTTATGGACTTTAAGTGGCTGGAAATTATGAAAATAAGTTGGCTATGATATTGTTACTATGATTATATCAGTTTAGATGTCAATCTTGTTGAGGAAATAGCTAACTAGAATAAAATGGTTATAAAGCACTTGAAAGTTGTCCATAGTGATGTTATCTTGTGTTGGGCTATTTCGGGCAACTTTGAAATTGAGTACAAGGTTGGAAATCCTTTAAAAGGTATTGGTTATTATATTGGATATATTACTAAGTTCAAGAATGAATGATAATGAGGTTGAAGGGTTATAAAGGGATTCAATCCGAGCTTGCCGCTCGTCGTGATATGTTGATGACTTGTTAATGAAATATTTTGTACCCTATTGTTAATGTTGTTCTTATTGTATTGACATCTTTTGTTGTTGGTATATATTATTGGAGGAGGCCCTTGTTACAGGGGAGATGATGCTCAAATTTACATAAATGAGCTACTAGTTTAAGTTGCGGACTTAGCCTTTACTCAGCAATGATTTTGAATCTCCTTATGATGTGGTAGATTGAGTTGATTTGTTTGAAGAATGACTTGGAAGGTATTAAGGACTCAAAGGAGTTAAGGTATGTTAAGTCTATACCTTCTTTCCTTTTGGCATGACCCATATAATACAAACAAAACGAGCAAACACACAACTTTCATAATTGGACTCTATTCATAGAAGTATTAAGGGTGTCTATGTTCTTGATTCCCCATGTGCCCTATTATTGTATCGTATGTTTATGGGTCTCAGAAAATATGTAAGTTGATAAAGTTTATTTCATGATATTAACCGAAGGCATATTGATCTTATGATATCCCGAGAGATCTTATTGACTTACTTCTTATTCATTGCATTCATTTATACATGTACATTGAATCATGACCAGATGGCGTTATATAAGCATATTATATATATATATATATATATATATAGGGTATGGGGAAAGGTTATAGCATTATATACGCACCACAACCTAATCAGTTGGTATACGTTGATGATTTAGCTCACAAAGGCTGAGATGATATGATAGGATACCTTCAGAGGCTTGATGATGTTATGTACGCATATATCTATGCATGGTATGACATTTATACGGATATGCATGACATTATAAATGTTTCATGGTTCTGTCACACCTCGACCTTGGGGAGCGTGACTGGTACTCAATCGAGATACCCCGGTCAAGAAAGCCTACTTGATGCCTTCTATCCAATTTTACCCAAGACCAATATAAAATCAATATCAAGAGATATACATGAGGGGAATAAAGTGTTCCACATTCTTTTCCCATTATTCAAAAGATATCCATTTACGATTTCCAAAATATTACAAGTTTATAGATATGATGCAAAACAGGTTTGTCGAATACCAACACTTCTAGTTCAATTCCCAACATCAGACACCACCCACAACCTGTCTACGGAGCCTCTAAGTACAATAGAAGTGAAGAATGGAAGTACCAGCGACAAGGCCCCGACTGTAACTCAAAGCACAAAATACAATATCATATGATATTAAGCCCGAAACAGAGTAGGGCTCAGCAAAACCTACTAAGTAGAGAATAACTGCTAACGAGGATCAAGGTTGCCCATTGGCGAACCACATGCATCCATTAAAGATGCAACGCCCCAAAATGTTCTTTTTCAAAATAGAATGTCAATATAACAAAGGGGAAAACCATGGAAATAGCAACAACGACCAATGATATCCAAAAGCCAAGTTAAACATAATATTTTCAAAATACAATAGTAATATTATCTTTGGTTGGGAGATCTTTAGTACCGATATACCACTGTAATTTTAGCATGGAATCCGATCACAACCCGATCGGCTATACTGTCTCACCCAAAGACATTCAATTTACACAAAGTGGCCCTGCCGCCTCACCCCAATATGTGTGGGTGGAAGTGTGATCATAATACTACAATCTCTACAAAAAGTGGCCCTGCCGCTTACCCCAATGTATGCGGGTGGAGGTGTATTCACAATCACAATATCTACAGAAAGCGACCCTGCCGCCTCACCCCAATGTGTGCGGGTGGAGGTGTATTCACAATCACAATCTCTACACAAAGTGGCCCTGTCGCCTTACCCCCAATGTGTGCGGGTGGAGGTGTATTCACAATCACCCAATGTGTGCGGGTGGAGGTTTATTCACAATCACAATCTCTACACAAAAGTGACCCTGTCGCCTCACCCCAATGTATGCGGGTGGAGGTGTATTCACAATCACTATCATGTGTGCGGCATGGCGTCCGATCACGATCCGATCAGCTAGGCCGTCTCACCACAATGCCGTGTGGATCAACATCACCCTCTGCTAGCAATCATCTTATCCCAATTTAGGGAAAAATTCTCATCACATCAATCTCATCCCAAAATAAGGGGAATAATCACAATGCATTCCTACACCGGCACATGTAGTTTTGGGGTTAGGTTATTTCAACCTACCCTTCCTCGGTGATTACCTATACTCTCAAAAATGTTTTGTTTTGCATATAAAAGAAAACAGAAATACAAATACACATTCATAACCTTTCACATTATTTATATAGTTTTATTAGTACTTTCAATACAAATACAAAGGCATTCATACTTCGCACATTCAATACAAATACAAAGGAATTCATACTTTCAATACAAAGGAAACAGAAATACAAATACACACCTCATAACCAAGGCACAGTGGTCGTAATTCATACTTCACACTTTCATTTCTTTACTTTCAAAGATTACCATTATCCACATACCCACATAGAATATTCTAGAAATCATCACTTTAAGCTCATTAGCAATGGAAACTTTAACCACTATAGATTTATCTCCAAAGTATGGAGCAAAATGACTAGCAATTGAAACACAAGTTAAAATCATAACGAGCAATACACCGTTTATTTTGAAATACTTTTTTCCAACAAGGGCAAGACACAATTTCAACACAGTGAGTATGTAAGAACTCAAATCGCATTGGAAATATTTATAAAGGAGAGCATGATGATTTACGATTGAAACACAAATTCAAATCAAGTGCATTGGTTACCACAACCATGGCCACATCTATATCTCACTCTTACTTCTTTCACTTCCATACATAGTCATAGTTTATCAACAATAAGGTTATTTGGGAATCGAGATTTGACATGTATATAACAATAAGATTCTTAGCACATAGAGTTTTCTTCCACAACTTGGCATAATAACTTGCAATAAAAAACATGATTGAAATCATAGTATCCCGACACGTTGGTCACATTTGAATACATTCCTAAAGGAGGACACAATACGATAGGGTCATTTGGTACACATTTATAGTACAGATCTTTTAACAGAAGCTTATTCGGAATCATAAAATTTATAAGGAATAACCCGGAACGTGGGAACTAGGAACTTGGGCCAACCACACCTCAAACTTAGCAATGAAAACTTTAACCACTATAGATTTATCTCCAAAGTATGGAGCAAAATGACTAGCAATTGAAACACAAGTTAAAATCATAATGAGCAATACACCGTTTATTTTGAAATACTTTTTTCCAACAAGGGCAAGACACAATTTCAACACAGTGAGTATGTAAGAACTCAAATCGCATTGGAAATATTTATAAAGGAGAGCATGATGATTTACGATTGAAACACAAATTCAAATCAAGTGCATTGGTTACCACAACCATGGCCACATCTATATCTCACTCTTACTTCTTTCACTTCCAAACATAGTCATAGTTTATCAACAATAAGGTTATTTGGGAATCGAGATTTGACATGTATATAACAATAAGATTCTTAGCACATAGAGTTTTCTTCCACAACTTGGCATAATAACTTGCAATAAAAAACATGATTGAAATCATAGTATCCCGACACGTTGGTCACATTTGAATACATTCCTAAAGGAGGACACAATACGATAGGGTCATTTGGTACACATTTATAGTACAGATCTTTTAACAGAAGCTTATTCGGAATCATAAAATTTATAAGAATAACCCGGAACGTGGGAACTAGGAACTTGGGCCAACCACACCTGAAACTTATGGAATCCGATTCTAAAAGAGAAGTTTAGCCAACATACCTTTTTTGAGTTTTTCTTATGTTACTACAACGTCCCAACACTTCTAGCAATATTAATCTATAGAAAGATAGCAAAATCAGACAATAATTAAAGGGATTCTCATGGTGTAACTCTCTTAGAAATTTTGTTAAACACCTATTATGCAAAATAGACTACAAGGCTCTACAATGGTTATCCCGTCCTCCCTCAATCAATTTCAAAATGCCCACATACTACAACCTATTGTCACATGCATGTCCTATTTCCAACCCCACAATATACTTCAACTCATAACCCCTTGCATGGAATCCTAGGAATAGGACATACCCAGATAGGTGATGGTTTAGTGAGTAGCTTCCATGATTCTTGAAAATTGCTACAAGAATGGATGATTAGAATGCTATGTCTTCTCCTTCTCTCTCTAAAATACTCTTACCTCTCTCTAATTCACCAGACATTTGTTTTAAAATGAGCCCCAAAGGTTATTTATCAAAATGGGGTCGAGTTAAAAAAATAGGAAAATAGACCCTCCAAACTCAAGTCTACGGTCGCAGAATAGACCGCAAAATAGATATGCGGCCCATAAAATGGACTGCGAAAGCGGTGCCAAAAACTGGGATGGTCTGGAGCGGTCTATGATAGGTCTGCGGTCCGTAGACCACTTATGCGACCTAAAATGGACCGCAAAATCACTCTCCCAGAATTCTTCATGCCAAATTTGCGAAGGAAATGCAGACCTCGAAATAGATATGCGATCGAAGAATGGACCGCAAAACGACCTTCAAAAATTAACCATTTTTTTGCTCAACTCTGCGATGGGTATACGGCCCACAAAATGGATCCGCGGTCGCGAATTTGACCGTATAATTGCCTTATTTTGCCAAAAATTTCACCAACTTCTTCAATGCATTCTACAACCCAGAAAGTATGTACTACGGCTCGCAAGCTCGCCGCGAAGATTAATTACCACCTGCATACACATTACCCTACCTCGGTACCACAAAACCTGAATTCTTTGGCGAAATTTTATGGGGCCTTACAGGTTTACAGAGCTATTCAGACTTATAGGTTGAGTCCTTTACTCCATGTTTCTTTCATGTCTTTTATATACTGCTTTCATATACTCGGTACCTTATTCATACTAACATCAGTTTTGCCTTGGGATGCTGCATTTTATGCCCGCAGGTCCCGATAGACAGGTTGGCAGTCCTCCTAGTAGGCTATCTGCTCACCTGAAGGTGTTGGTACACTCCATTTGCTCCGGAGTTAATTATTTGGTCAGTATATTTTGGACATGTATTGATTGGTATGGTGGGGCCCTGCCCTGGCCTTTATGATATTTATGTACTCTTAGAAGCTTGTAGACATATGTCATGTATATAGAAGATTGTATGGCCTTGTCGGCCTATATTTAGCGTACAAGTGATCATTTTTGTCTTATAGGCATGTATGTCACATGTATAAGTTTGTATTCCATGTTGAGTATTCCCTTATATTTTATTCTAGATATATTGTGACGGCCCTTCTGGCCCATTTACCCATGAGAGTATGATAAGAAGGATACGTTACGTTGATACTTGGTTGAGTTAGGCACCGGGCTCCTTTCGCGGCCCTTCAGTTTGGGTCATGGCAAAAGTGGTTTCAGAGCAGTAATGTCCGAGGGAGTCTACAAGCCATCTCTAGTAGAGTCTTGATTGTGGGTGTGTTGTGCACCACACTTATAAGAAGGAGGCTCTGGGGCATTTAGGACTGCCACTCTTTCTTCTTACTCTAGATCATGTGGTAGAGCTTAGTTGTAAGAATTCAAACTCATAAATTCTACTTTATTCATAATACAATGATACCTACATCCACAAAGACAGTTGGTAAGAGACTGAATATGGATGTGGAAAAGTTGAGTAAGAGGAGCTCGATTTTGTATCAGGCTTATGATGAGTAAATGCTATCTTCAGCAGATCATGTGTGTACTAAGACATGTAAGATTCTTAATAAGGAGCCCTAAGGCAAGAATATCTATCCACCCATATGGTTTAAAAAGCAACAAAAGAATCAGAAGGTAGATACAAGTTTCAACAAGTAAAAGAAGCAAGGTGAAGAAGGGTACGAGGTACCCAGTGAGTGAAGATTGTCAGTATTTACAATTCAGGCAGAGAAATATAAGTATTTTGAGTTACCTTCAGCAGTAACATAGCTATGTACAATTGGCTACACCCATTTTGGTTATGCCTTATGGGAGCTAACAAATATAGGTTAAGAGAAGAATGAGATATCAGGATCTAGCTAGAATTAGAGTAACACAAAATAGTGGATGAATTGTTATCATTAGCTAACATTTTTGAAGGATAGTGCAAACGTGGTAATTGATCTCCTTGTGAGACACCCAGATGGTGCACTAAGAAGAGAGTAAATGAAGTATTATAAGCAAGATGTAATAAATGTGTGATGACGGTAAATCAAAATATGACAGGATGATAGAGTTTATTGTCAACTGAAGGAAAAGACAAGAGGTGAATGGTCTTGAGACAATAAAGAGTATAAGCCATAAAGTCACATCCGCATTTTGAGAAATGAGTTGGTGACTCTAACGTCATTACCGGAAGGAAAAGTTAGACCTCTGAAGTAATAAAAATCAACATGGGCTAGTGAACAAGATATACTAAACATGAATTAGGGATCGAAATATTTGATCATAGTCAACATCGTGAGAATGTCAGAGATCGCGTTCTGGAAATAATAGAATGGACAAGAGAAGAATGACCTTTAAAGGTCATTCAGGAAGACGCTCCCCTAAAGTAAGTATTGTGAGCAGATTTAAGCTTAAGGGAATAAGTGTGCCAGTTACACTAGGTGTCACCCTCGTGTGTAAGAAATTCAGTTATCCTTGGTACAGAAGGGTTACCGCAAGGTAAGTAAGATGTCACTGAAGATGTGAAAAGACGCCAAAGATGATAAGGTAACTATGGAATAGTAAAGTATGAATGTGGTAAAAAGGCGAAAGGAATGAGATTTCATTTATTCAGATCCCACAAATATGTTAAGGCTCCAGAATATTATGCCAGCACGACGTTGGGGAGAGGAAGTAAGGGTTCCCGCCCATGATGTTATTGATAAATAAGTGCAAATAAACACTTGATATATAAGGAGCCAATGCAAGAGGTAAGGTAAGATAAAGGAAATAACCCAAGAAAGATTACGCGAAATATAGATATGAGAATGGACCAACGAGTAGTTAGTAGTTGATTAAGGAAGATCCTAGTTATGGCTAGACAAGAGGATATAGACAAATCAACAGATCATGTAAGATTAATGTAGTAAACCCCAACATAGTGAATTCAGTCTCGCAGATATGCCATTGTAATCCTTGGGAAATATTCAGATAGGTGTTGGGGTAGTTAAAGGTACCGTAAGTGTTATGGAAATAAAAGAGAGTGCCACTGGGAAGACAATCAAAAACTTCAGTTCAGAAGCAACCCTACGAGCACAAGGGCCTGGAGTTAAGTAACAAAGGATAATTATAGGCGAGGAAGAACATAAAAAATTCAGTCGGGTATAAGATGTAATAAACTCGCAGCTTTACAAGAGTCATAGGGCCTCCCCTAAGTACTACCACGAAAGACTAGCTGAGGAAATAAAGGAGAAGGCTTCAACCTAAATATAGTAACTTGAAGAAGAAATGATCTTGTAACAACAGCCTCACTACAATATTGTGTGCACTCCATAAGAAAGTGGAACCTATCGTGACTAATGAACAGGAAGTTAAAAGTGATATTTGAGATCATACGAGTTACAGGGAATTCCAATATTTGTGGGTACTAAGATAAGCCAAGTATTTATGCAACAAGTGGCAGAACGACCATGGAATGTAATTGCTTATTTTTAAAGACAAATGAGAAGGCACGGAAGGAAATATATGATGCTATAAAGTTAAAGGAAGGTTGCGAGTAGTATAAATAGATATGTGTAGGTCGCAAGCTAAAGTATGATAGAACAATAAGGTTTTGGGTATACAGGAGTAAGGATGAGAAAACGTGAGTGAAAAGTGACAAGAATAGGTAAGGCCTCAAGATTAAGCCCATCAAAACAAGAGAGCTGACGGTTTCTGTAAGTTATAGAAAACTCAGTATAGCCTGAATAACTCAAAGGAGTCTAAGACTAGGTGCATTTAGAAGAGATGGAATACTTCCCTAGTAGTAGAATAAGGGTATAATTGTGATAGATAAGAGGATTATGCTTAGGCCTTTGATTGAGTAATGATTTAAAGAAAAGGTATTTCATGAATTGCACAGGATTAGAATACCCCCAGAAGATGAATAGCATTGGTATGTTATGAAATATGGTTATTAAAGTATAGTATTGTCCCTAGGTGGATCTGGCAAATAACTTCAGATGTTCCCTGATGAGACGTGAGCACTAGTGATAATGTATTACATAAGAGGTTTCAAGTTATCAGTGGTAGATTATGGATCAACATTAAGGTGAATCAACAATGGATGGGTAAAAGTTACAAAGTATGAGATGAGATTAGACCGCCATTCTTAAGATGAACAGTAATGAAGAAGAACTAAAGGACTTATATTTAAAAATATAGGATAAGCAGCGAGAGAGTAACCTAGAGTTTGGTAGCAGAGTTCGGTAATAATAAACCGAAGTAAGTGTTATTGTATAGTATGACCTAACTAGATGTAGTAAAGTCATAGGCATAGATAACTGAGGCTACGAAGCAAGATATAACAATATCGACAAAGTACCGTGCAAAGAACTTCAGTACACCTATAGATGCCCAAGGGGATAGCTTGTCATTGTACTGTATATGTTCACAAAGTAAGGCCTAGAGATTGGCTAAAGGCTGGAATAAAAAGTAGGGAAGAGTCACATAGGTGCACTTACAAGGTCAGAGTCATACAGGCTGCATGATATAAGGTAGCAACAGTTACGAGATTGGAAGGATTCCAACCACAAGTTGTGATGTGAGAAATAGGCCTAAAGGGGGGGGGGGATGCCCTGGCCTTTAAATTTATTCACCGAACAATTGCCTAGATAGCAAGAAAAATATTAAAGTATTCACAAGAGCTATATATTATGGGACTGATAAACACATCAGTCAACATTCAAGGATGAATGTTCTGCGGGGAGGGGGGGAATGATGTTACACCCCATGTTTTCGTATGTAAGAGTACGTCGTAAGACAATTAATGTAAGATCAGAAATGAGATCATTTTTGAAAGTACATAAATCAAATTAATCATGTTACCTTGGAGGTTAACAATCTTTAAAATCATGAATAATAAGTACCAAGAGTGTTGGAAAGCTTAGAAGTTAAATGAAAAATAAGTTTCGTCGAAAGTCGATAAGTTTGGAATGTGAACATGCACTTTGGGGTGAGACTAGGGTTCTTAACATGCTAAGGAGGTTATATTATGAGCTATGTCATGTGTAACACATGCTAAGTCATGTGTTACATTTTGATGTCAAGCGAGTTGTGAAACAAAAGTTGGCAACGATCATCACAAGTTACATTCATAATGAGCTGAAAATTATGTCAAATGTAGCAAAACATTTCTCTTAATATACTTGGAATTACACGATGATCCATATATCAAATTAAATGTCTATGAGTCTAGTTTTTAACGCATTAAACCATTTGTCGATATAAAGTCGGCGTGGAGAGATATTCGTATTTTCGCGAGGCTGTGCAAGCAGCTACCAATGGGACCCACTTAGGCGGTGGTCGACCTACTTCACTTTAAAAACAATTTGGACGACCTTTATTTCTCATTTTTCGACCCAACCTGGTCCCTAATTTCCTCCCAACCCTCCTAAATAGATACCATAAGGGTTTGAAGTGATTCCAAAGTGATTACACCATATTTTAACATCAAAAGTTAGTTATAGTGGAGAACAACACCTCTCTGAGGTTGTGTTGTCATTGAGGATAATTGTGGGTTGTGTTTGGCTAAAATTTCAAGTTGTGCTTAAGCTTTCTTGTATGTTGGTTAAGTTGCTAGGATGATAAACTACAAGATAATACTTGGATTAGCTTGAGATGTCGTTGTTCTTGATGGAATGATTTGAAAGTATTTCTTACGGATTTTAAATGGCTGAAAATTATGGGAAATAAGTTGGAATATGATATTGTTAGTATGATTATATTTGTTTACATGTAATCTTGTTGAAGAAATTGGTAACTATAAAGGAAGTGGCTATAAAGCACTTAGAAATTATCCACAGTGATATTATCTTGTGTTGGGCAATTTCGGGTAACTTTGAAATTGAGTACAAGGTTGGAAATCCTTTAAAAGGTATTGGTTGTTATACTGGATATATTACTAAGTTCAAGAATGAATGATAATGAGGTTGAAGGGTTATAAAGGGATTCAATCCGAGCTTGCCGCTCGTCGTGATATGTTGATGACTTGTTAATGAAATATTTTGTACCCTATTGTTAATGTTGTTCTTATTGTATTGACATCTTTTGTTGTTGGTATATATTATTGTAGGAGACCCTTGTTACAGGGGAGATGCTGCTCAAATTTACATAAATGAGCTACTAGTTTAAGTTGCGGACTTAGCCTTTACTCAACACTGATTTTGAATCTCCTTATGATGTGGTAGATTGAGTTGATTTGTTTGAAGAATTGCTTGAAAGGTATTAAGGATTCAATGAAGTTAAGGTATGTTAAGGTTATCCCTTCTTTCCTTTTGGCATGATCCATATGATACAAACAAAACGAGCAAACACAAACTTTCACAATTGGACTCTATTCATAGAAGTATTAGGGGTGCCTATGTTCTTGATTTCCCATGTGTCCTATTATTATATCGTATGTTCATGGGTTTCAAAAAATACATAAGTTGATAAAGTTTATTTCACGATATTAAGCAAAGGCATATTGATCTTATGACATCCCGAGTTATAAAGGTCTTAGAAAAATGTGTTGGTACACTCCACTTGCTCCGGAGTTACTTATTTAGTTAGTATGTTTTTGATATGTATTGATTGGTATGGCGGGGCCCTGTCCCGACCTTTATGACATTTAAGTACTCTTAAAAGCTTGTAGACATATTTCATGTATATAGAAGATTGTATGGCCTTGTCAGCCTATGTTCGGTGTACAAATGATCATTTTTATCTTATAGGCCCCGTATGTCACATGTATAAATTTGTATTCCATGTTGGGTTGTCCTATTTTGAGTATTCCCTTATGTTTTATTCCGGTTATATCATGACGCCCCTTCTAGCCTATTTACCCATGAGAGTATGATAAGAAGGATACATTACATTGGTACTCGGTTGAGTGAGCCATCGGGTGCCCATCGTAGCCCTTCGGTTTGAGTCGTGACAAACTACCCCAAGGACTAGTAATACAAGTCACGAGTCACTATGATTCAGATTTATAAAACTGATTTGAGAAATAAATACAATATATGTTTCAACTTTTTATAAACAAAATTGAAATCCTAAACTACCATGAATAAAAGGTAGCTTGAATCAAGAATGCTGGTACGTTTCCAATGCAAGACTTCATCTTCCACAACTACTCAGCTCCACAATCTGCACGCAAGGTGAAGAAGTGTAGTTTGAGTAAAATTGACCTTATATACTCAGTAAGTACCTTGGCTAACCATATAGAAGTAGTGACAAGGTTTTAAAGTCAAAGATACCCATTTTGTAGAACATGTACAACTTAATAATGTGTAGAATATAGAGCAAATATTTTAGAAAGACAATTATAGGATAAAAATATCAATAGTAAAGGCACATAACTAGATAGGGTAATAAACAACTCTACCAATTGACATGTTCAACAAATACAACTCGCACCAACCTCGCACACAAAGAGGTATGCACCATATAATATGTGTGCTAAATACTCATACATGACTGTAAACATGTGCCAAATATGATCTGATTCCGTATCAATTGTCAAATAACACGTTCAAGAGAACCTTTCAAGAATCAAATTTATCAATACGTGATGACATTCCTTATCACGTCATTTCGATACGCTACCAATAACTCAACAAAACATGAGATATCAACTCCACTTAGGTAAATCCATCTTGACAATGAAAACATTAAATATTAACAGTCTCATAGATTAGCATGTTAATTGCAACACAAAAATCATGTAAAAATGCATGACTAACATAAGGGATTCACATGCATATTCATGAATTTCACCCTCGTATTCCATATTTTATCACAATAACAATATCCACCTTTATCGCTTGTCCTGACACAATAACAATATCCATCTGCACCGTTCCGCCCTGACACAACAACACTATCCATCTATATTGCTTTGCCTTGAAACAATAACAATATCAATCATTATCGTTTTGTCCTGACACAATAACAATATCCATCCATATCACTTTGCCCTGACACAATAACAAAATCCAACTGTATCGCTCCGCCCTGACATAATAACAATATCAATCATAATTGCACGACAAAAACGTCGTGCCACACCCAACCAATCCATCCAACATATACACATATGCCATAATCATAACAATGCAATAATCCAAATCATTATCAGAGACGTACACTCATAACTTATTAACAACGTACACAAGGGTATGGAAAATAAATGAATGCGGATGAAGGTTCAACATGTAAAGTATGACTACGGTGAAATTAATTTAGCAACCAAGTTCAAGTAATCATAAAAGGATCACATATGTGTCACAGAGTGCACGCGTCCCAATCAAGGTACAACACAAGAACAATTACAGATGTATGTTTATAACATACATGTATCTACTTCCGAGGCAAGTATAGCATAAATATCAAGATTAGTTCGTCATGTTAAAACTAAGGCACCAATAGCCTTAACATTAGCTCTAGCATTGCATTTTATTTGGTGGTTTTAGGTTATGAATAACTTCATATGAGGTATTACGACTTGCATTCATGGTTGGTTTGGTTTCGGAAAGATTTCAAAGTGATTAGGAACAATTAGTTCCTAATTTGAAAGCTTAAGTTGGAAGTGTTAAAAAAGTTTGATTTTTGCGTACTGAACCTTGGATTAGAGTTTTGATGGTTCCATTAGATGCAAAATGGTGATTTTGGACTTGGGCGTATGACCGGATTTGAGTTCTGGTGTTCCTAGATAATTTTGAGGCTAATTGCCGAAAGTTGAAAGTTTGATAGCTTGGAGAGTTGATAGGTTTGACCCATAGTTGACTTTGTATTTTGTTGATGTCCATTTGGAATTTCGAGCCTTGAAATAGGTTTGTATGGTGATTTATGACTTGTGTGTACATTTGAGGTCATTTCGATTTGTTTAGGAATTTCGGCGTAAGCTTAGAATTCGAGAATTTAAAATAGTTTATTAGGCTTGAATTGGTGGATTTTGATGTTATTTTATATGATTTGAGGCCTCAAGTAGGTCCATTTTAAGCTTAGGGATTGGTAGATGTGATTGAATGGGATCTCAGGGGCCTCGGGTGTGTTTCCGATGGGTTTCAAACCATTTTCCCTTGTTTTGGATCAGTTGTCTTCTGGTGTTAATCACGATCGCGGAAGGCTACCGTGATTGCGTAGTGTGTTTTGTGACTGTCACCTTTTTCTTCTCGCATTCGCTTTGTTTAGGTCGCGATCATAGTCACTATGGAGCTGAAGCATCATGTTAGCGACCGTTGGTCGCGATCGCGTAAGGATTTTGTCAGGCAGGGGAAGTCAGGTGGTTTGTTCTTTGTGTTCGCGTGTGAGCATCTTGTTTGCTTTGGCTTAGGTGATTGATGAATTGCTTATGAGTGTGTTGCACGCCACACTTATGAATAAGAGGTTGCGGGACATTTAGAATTGTTACCTTCCTTTCATATTCTAGATCATGCGAAAGAGTGGAATTGTAGGGAATCGAGTCTAACGTATGCGTTGATATAGCTGTGGCTAGTTCAGATATTAAGGAAGGATTGGTAAGGGGTATGGGACGTGCGCCCTCTATTGAAACATATCCGTATGAAGACTAGGGTGACTCGCTCCCTCACACTGCCCCGATTCCACTAGTACTAGAGGAGCTGAAGGAGGCTCCAGTATCATTAACTCTGCGAGTTCCACCATCGACTCTATCTATGTAAGAACAACAGTACAAATATTAACGCAGTTGGTAGCTTCTCAGGATTGACATTACCCGAGGGCCCTTAATAATAGAGCCCTTGAAGGGTAAGGAAATTCTCAACCTAAGGATTTCAGAGAGCGAGAGCCATCTATATTTCCAAGAGATAATTCTGATGAAGCTATTGGATGGACTAAGAGGACCAGAACAGTTGATGATTATAGAGGGCTTCTAGGTGGTGGTAGGTTATAGCAGATTGGGTTTGCACAGTGACTTGCATGTGATTAGATAAGTAAAGAAATATTAGACAACTAAAGAATGGGGTCTGTTAGAATACGAGAAGTCGAGAATCAAGGATATTTTGTTGAAATTACTTCAAAAGAAACGAGAAGTGGAATGTTGTGAAAGGTTTGTGCAAAAACAAATAGAGCAATATGAGTAAATAGGAAAGACTATTAAGGGACATAAATTAAAGTATGAGAGTACAATAAGATTCGTTGGCAAGTGAGCTCTAAGTTTATAAAGCAATATGGGCTTTGTTGTCCTTAAAAGTGGATTAGTAATTTTACAAGGGATTATCGAAAGGTTAATTTTACCATACATATGTGAGGTACTGATATCGAAGCATGACTTAGGATGAACTAGAACTAAGGTACCAATTAGAGACTCAAAAGATTCTCACACTGGCTAACATTCTAATAATAGAACCCTAAAAGAATTGGTAAAGATATCCTTGACAAACCATGTGAACAAAATTTAAACTCGTCGAAAGAAGGCATGCCGACAAGAACGTATGACTCGCTACATATATAGACCCTTATAAATTGTTGCAGAGGAAGAAAGGTTACTCATAGGACAATTGTAAGCTAATAGGAATATAGACCTACGAAAGGCAGAGAGACGAGTAGGACTTCAAGCGTGAAACATTGAACTAATTTCCTTAGGGGGAAGACAAGATGGTAAAGCACTAATTCAAGAGCATTTTAGTTTAACAACAAAAATATTGGAGGATTGGGACAGAAAGGCATATAAGCAATTTTAAAGTAACGCACGGGTACAAAGGATATGGAAAAAAGATAATACAGGTTTATAAATAGACGACAAGCATAGTCAAATACTTTATACATGGGAATGTTAACGTGAGGAATTCGTTAAAGTTGGAATATATAACTCCAAATGAAATTGATGAGATTGAAAGGAGAAGGAAGAACAATCATAAGGAGTTAGTAAGGGACCCGATTAAGATGCTTCTTGAAATTAAAGATAGACAATGGTAATGTCTAAATGTTGCAACCATGAGGTACAATTGAGATGATAGCAAGAATAAGGGAGTTAGTACGATATTTCAAGGAAAAAATAATCTAAAGAAGAGAAACCATTAAAGTTGAAACAATAAAGTCGACATCAAGGATACCACTTATGAAAGACAATAAGGAAAGGACGAAGTAGTATGAAGGTAAGTTGTTTCACAACATCAGTTTCTTCTATAAATTGGAACCTAACAATGAAGAATACGTCAAATATATACAGTAACAAGAAGATGAAAATCAATAGATGAGGTCCGAAACTATATATATGAGGGATTCAGAATGTGTGGGAATTATACCAGGGTTTAAATAATAAATATCATAATATAAGCCAAATAAGAAGCCGTTGACAACTAGGGGAAGTGAGAAGAATAAGGAGGAATGGAGAACCATAATGATATACATGTTTCATATTAGACGTCTTAGAACTAGAATAAAAAAAGCGGAGCTAAGATTGTAAGGGAGGCATTTAGTCGTAAGTCACAGGTGGTTTGATAAATGAGCAAGCCCAAAAGAAAAAGAATTTGACTAGAGGTCTTCACCAATTAACTGGTTCAAAATATGCTTGGCAGAATCGATTAATAAAAATATAATGGCCAAGAATATGGTAGAGTCATCTCTTGTAGATAGGGAATATTTCCATTTTAGGGAAAGTGAAAAGAAGTATTTGGCAAGAGACAACTACAGATTTTTGAGTCTATTGAAGGAGAGATCTTGAAATATCATGGTTGATTGCGCATTGGGACAGAGGTTCATTATTCACGCTATTCTACCATCTTGGAACATCAAAAGTACACCATGATGTTAAAGGATTACATTGGTAGGACGACATGAAGGAAATCATTGTAGGGTTCGTAGCTTAATATTCCAGTTGGTAAATACAACATCAGGAACCCAATGGACTGACACGAATAAAGTAACCCAATATGGAAAGGAGAAAAGATTGGCACAAAATTCGTTACAAATATAGCAAGTTCGAATCCACATGGACGACTGTGGTTAGTTTGACAAAAATCAGTTTACTTTTACGAGACAAATTACTAAAGGTTATGTAAAATGGAAGGGTGTGCAGAAGGTAGATCTGGTACAAAATATTTGTACCTCGATTACGGTTGATAGAGGTGCTCAATTATAGATAGCTTCTAACTTTCTACGTATTTACGGAGGGCTGATGGATTGGCAACGGCCATATATATGACCAGGATCATCGCAGATGCGATGTCATAGGAGAGAAGGAAGGTTGTATCTACGAGCCCACTGAAGCGACAGGTGCACCGTAGGTGTGATGGTCGGCATCTCGCAGATGCTAGGCTTATGTCACAGAAGGGATAGTATGGGCCGCAGGTGCAAGGATGCCTGATAAGAGGGTTTTAAGTGGAGTTTTAGCTCATTTTTCATTATTTGAAGTTTTGGAGCTCTACAAGAAGCGATTTTTTAGGAGATTTTCATCACTACTCAGTGGGTAAGTAATTTTCACTTGGATTTGACTATATATCTTGAATCCCCATAGATTAAAGATTTATACACTTTAATCATGAGATTTTGAAGAGAAAAATGGGGTTTTTGTCTTTGACTTAAGAGGATGAATTTTAGGAATTTGAATGTAATTACATATTTAGACTCAATTTTGGAATCTAATCACATATTTGGATTCAATTTTAGAATCTAATCACATATTTGGACTCGTGGGGTTACGGGTAGTCAAGATCTACCTCTTGACTCAAGTTTTGACCATGCAGGCCCAAGTTGAATTTCGTTGACTTTTGGAGATTTGATTAAATATTGGAACTTTATCCTTTGGATTGATTGCTATAACTTTGCTTGACGTTACTGAGTTGTTTTTTACTAGATTCGAGTCTTTTGGAGGTCGATGTGAGTGGACAACCTATTTTGGGAGGTTGAAGCTATTACCAAATGGAGGTAAGTCTTTTATCTATCCTTGTAAGGCGGAATTCTCCCCATAGATGATCTATTTTTTACTTGTTGCTCGATTTAAGAGCCACGTATATGCGAGGTGACAAGTGTATATGCGTAGCTAGGTTTTAGCCATATCTGGTATTGTTGACTTGAATTGTCTTTTGTTGGAATATATGAAGTTAATATCCATGCTTCAATTGACTCTATGACTATGTGATAATGTATAGAAATAATTTAGAAGCATGCTTAAGATTTTGACTTGTTGATTTTGGCATAAAAGATTGTTTTTCCATGTTGAGCTTTATTATTAATTCGAAGTAATACATTTATCTTATTTGCTTCATGATTTAGTGGTTATGTGGCTTAATTGACTCATGTTAAATAATATCATTAGCAAGTGCATGCTTAAATAGTTTAATGAGTCGTTGTGACATATTGATTTACATGATTAGCATGTGAATGCTTAAATAGTTTAATGAGTCGTTGTGACAAATTGATTTACATGATTAATTATAATCATCTTCTAGTCATATGAGCTTTTATCCGCATTTTTGGTGTTATTGTCCGGTGCTTTATATTTTTTTATATACACATGTATGAGGGGAGAGTTTGTTAACGAGGAAAGTTGATGATTTTGGGCACTACAGACACTTTAAGCGGATATTGATTATAGGTTACTAATTAGGGATGGGCATAAAATCGAATTCCAAATCGAACCGAACCGAATTAATTTGGTATTTTGGTTTCGGTTTTTTCCGATATTTCGGTACAAAAATTTCGGTATTTTGGTTCGGTATACGGTATTGGATTTTTGATACCGAAATACCGAACTACGGTATTAAAAGCATTGATTAGTTTGTCGGCTACTTGATTTATAACCCGCAATTTTCAATCTATCGTCTTTGTAACTTTCACCAACCAGCCGCTGCAGGACGAAGGAATCACAGTTCTACTGTCCATGCTCGCCGAGCTAGGGTACACAGTTGTTAACTGACCGAAACAAAGTAGATTCCTAACGTAGATAAAAATGGTAAAACTACATTCCTCAAAATTCCTAGACTAAATAAAAGAGATACTACATTTCAGGAAGGAATTAAACTTTTCTCAATTCCTGATTTACCTTTCCAAGAGAGGAATCAAATCGGCTTCCTTTACAATTGAAAGTTAAAGGCTCAGCTTTAAGCCGTGCAAATGCCAAAATATATAAGAAGAACGGTGAAGATATACATAGAGGTTAGCCAAAGGGTAAATTTTTACGCTTTTGGTCTATGTTAAATCGTATTTGGACATAACATAGTGATTTCAAGAATTAATGGAGGTCAACATGTGTTAGCACAATGATCAACATGGATTACATTAGTTAATGGAGTGGGGGAGATAGTAAAGATTTGGTTTAAACCGAAACTGTACCGAACCAAAATAAGAAATACCGAACCGTACCAAAATATTTTGGTACGGTATTTGGTATACACAATTGATAAACCGAATACCGAAATACCGAATCGAAATTCTTAAATACTGAAACCGAAATATCGAATGTCCACCCATCATTAACGTAAAATGATCAATGCATGGATATGGGTACGTCCCTCTGGAGTCAGGACATTACCCATACTACCTTAGGCCCCGGTGAGCGTAGGCACCAAGTTTTTGGTGCTTGTTTGAACATGTGACCTTTGTCAGGTAGATGGATTTGTAATGTGAGTTGTTGAGAAATGGATTCTAAGCATGCATATGTATATTTTGACTCATGCGGTATTCCTTACATAATTATTGCTAACGTGTACCATGTTTTGATGTGATAAATAAGGTGATGACATTATACTTGATCCCTTTATCTGTAAAGCATGTCTAAAATTTCGTATAAAGTGTGTTTTGAGATTTTATACTCAATTATTGATATCATGATGCGTTTTGAGATTTTATACTCAATTATTGAGGCTAGACTTGATACTTACAATGTACCGTAAGTATACTATACTTCAACATATTTTGTGCAAGTTCTGAGGTTGGTATTGGTGGTGTACATCCATCTAAGTAGAAGGCATAGAGGAGACTTCATGATGAGCTAATTTACTTGACCGATCCGCATCACATGGAGTCCCCCTTCCTACTTATCTATTCGGTCTATCTATTTCCTTCGGAAAAACATTGCTATTCGGTTTAAATCCTGACTCTTGTTAAATTGCTTGTGATAGTTGTGACATCGGGTGTTGGGGTATGCAGACAATTGTGGTCGTGTTTAAACTCTGTCTCAGATATTTTCATCTATGCTAATGGTTTGAGACTATTTCTGTTTTCTTATTATATTTTGATTATGCTAAAGATTCAGTTAATTTGATTCAAATTATGATTGATTAAGTGTCGGTTTGCCTAAAAGCGGGCTAGGCGCCATCACTACCTTTGATGGGATTTTGGATTGTGAAATAGCCAATAAATTATAAATCGGATGACAATTGTATAATTACATCTAAATTAAAAAGCCCAACACGGTGAAAGAAGCCTGTCATGTCCAAATAAACAAGTCATAAGCCTAGCATGACCTCTAATCATGATGAAGATTCATCACATAGTCATTGAATCAACAAAAAATCGAACAAACAATTCACATAGTCCAATAAGGCACATCATAAGCCTAAGTCATCCCAACTTAGGTCATAAGCTAGCTATGAATATACGCTCGCCACCTCGCATGTACGCGGCACCTAAATCAAGCAACAAGTAGCAAATAGATCACCTATGGGGAGGTTTCCCTCTCACAAGGATTGACAAGAGACTTACCTCTTCTCGAGAACATCATTAACCTTCCAAAATATCATTTCTTTATCAATCCAACCCCAAACGACTCAAACCTAACCAAATATTACTCAAATGAGTCAATACAAGTTTTAGGAATTGATTTCATATAAAAGAGATTCAATCTTTAATCCAAATTAAAAATAACAAAAATTCAACCTCGACCCTCGAGCCCAAAATTCATAATTGACCATAGATATAGATTACCCATAACTCCATATATTTCAAACTTATGAAAAGATTTCAAATCGGGTTCCAATGTCATGCTCAAAACCTCCAAATTCACTCTCTTAAGTTGTAGACAACCAAATATTAACTTGTTTAATCCAATATTCTGATATTAAATCTAGTGTTAGGTTCATGTATAACGCACATATAGGTTGGAATCAGTTATCCCGATCTTGTAGATGATGATCTAAGTCAAAACCCTTTAAAATCGAGCTCCCAAGCCTCTAAAGTGGTGAAGAATGAAAGATTCAAAAATCTCGTTTATATACGTCAAAAACTAATCTCACATAGTGCTGGCCGCACTTTCCTAGTACGGGCATCACTTCTAACCACACTACAAGCTTTGCAGCCACAATCCATGTTATGCGCTTCGTAATCCAACAAAGACTGCACTACCATCCTTCAGTAAAATGGCCATAACTCTTCATAAAATTGTCCAAATGATGACCACTTTGAAAGTTTGGAAATTAGATTCTAAGGGCTATAACTTTTATTTACGAATTATTCCAAAATTCTTTATAGATTAGGAGATATAAGCTTCCGAAATAAGATCAACAAAACTGCAGATTCCTGTTGTGGCCCTCAGTGCGGTCTGCACATTGGCCATTGCCCTCACAATTAGGAGGTTGCCACCGCACCTGAGGCCTTGCCTCAAAACTCTAAAAGTACCCTCAACACTCCAAATATTGCCCTCCCGCACCACTGAAACTACTTAACATCATTAAAGTACCGAAATGCTCAAGCTTGTTCAAAACCCACTCGAGCCCTTCCGAGACCCCATCCAATCATCCCTAGTTTATATACCCTATTCAAACTTGTACAATGGCTTAGAACACGAATAGTAATATCAATCTAATAATCAAAGGCCAAACCACATATAGAGATTCTCTTAAATTCATCAACCTTTATACTTCCAATCAAGCGTCTGAATCATACTTAAACATCTCGGATTGAAACCAAATTTTGTGCACATGTTCAATAAAAATATATAGACCTATTTAAAGTCTCGGAACATCAATCTGAGTCCAATAACATCACTCAACTCTTGGTCAAACTTATGAACTCTTGAATTCTTCAAATTGCCAACTTTCGACAATGATGTCGAATTCTTTTAGGAATTTCCAAAACGAAATCCGAGCGTACGTACAAGTCCAAAATATCATATGAGTGTAATGGAACTATACAAACCCAATTTTGAATGAGCTTATCCATAAGTAAAACATTGGTCAACTCTTTTAATTTAAAGCTTTCATTTAGAAATTGTGTTCCAAATTACTTCCAAACCTCTTGGAATCAAAATTACTAATACCCACAAGTCTTAAACATTAAATGAACCTTTGGAAAGTTTTATCACTGAACGATATTAGAGCTCAAAACGACTGATCGGATCGTTACATTTACAATAAAATACCAACAGAGTTGGACAGGCAAAGGCGTAATTTGGGATCGCCGACTACGAAGTATTAAAGCTCACTTTAAATTATTGGGCGCGACTTTCAATCAATTGCATCCAAACTGAAGTACTAAAGCACACTTTAAATTATTGGACGCGACTTTTCACCGACTGCTGTCTTTTCAATCAATTGCGTCCAAATCTTATTTAGTACTAAAACGGTTTGAAGTTCGTTCTTAGCCGAATATCTCTCTTTCTTAGTCGTCCACTATTGAGGTCCACTTTGCCCATCTTTTTCTTTCCATTGATTGTCCAAGGATTAAAATCATAAAGCCAACACACGAGGAAAAATGTAAGAGAGGGAGACAGGGAGAAACATTATTTTTGTCTTTCAACATCGTCTCCCAAATTTTATCTGTATTTTGCATAAAAAACGACACGTCCTGAAAGAAAGTTATTTTGCTGAAGTTGGGAAACAATAATTTTTCATCAGGGACAGAACAACGGATAAAACAGACGCAGTATTCTCCTCTATAAAAGACACTCCCTTTGTTTCATTTTGTGTGTCTTAATTTGACCGAATATAAAGTTTAAGAAAAGTAAAAAAGACTGGTTAATTTTTATGGTCTTAAATTAAAAACGTGTGTAGTGTATTAAAATGTCATTAAATTTTATGATCTTAAATATGCCATATCTATAAAATATTGAATTTAAAGAGTTAATAAATATAAAAATAGACATTGTCTTTGAAACCAACTAAAAATAATGCTCCCTCTGTTTCAATTTATGTGAACCGATTTTCTTTTTAGTCCGTGCAAAATAGAATGACCCATTTCCTTATTTGGAAATAATTTATCTTTATGCAATAATTTAAAGACACACAAAATTTATGTGCCTAATTCTACACTACAAGTTCAAAAGTCTTCTTTTTTCTTAAACTCCGTGCTCAATCAAATGAGTTCACATAAATTGAAACGGAGAGAGAAAGACACATAAATCTATACTATATTAAAAGCACGAAGGACCTTAGCTAAATGTCGTTCGCCTTTTTTGCCCTTTAAAATTATATTTCATATTAGACAAAATTATAATTTAATTATTTTTCTAATATTTAGAAATTTGAAATAAAGTAAAATTTTGGTCATAAATCTTTTCTTATTTGAATTATTTATGAAGTCCTAAAAGTTAGGACTTTGATATTGATTAAATTTTGATTATATACAAATCCTTTCCTTAACTATGTAACATAACTATAGGAAAAAGAATACTGTTGTTTGACTCAAAAGATATTAAAACATTTTCGAGCAAATCAATCAAAGATGAAGGGGTAAATCTTAGCTGATGATAATAATCTCTAGAAAGATCGATAGACAAAGTGAAGATAGGACACAGGGCTTCTTTTCATTCATAAACAGTAATGTCTCCAGAGTGTTCACTGCCAGTTACAAGGTTATTGTCCTCCTTTTATACTAAGAGAGAAATTCTTCTAAACTATAGGAGACAAAATACAAGGAATATTCGAATGAATATTCCCAGTGTCCCCTGATGGCCATACATTATTATAAAGGTCGTCCCGTCTCTGGTTTGTCTTAGGGTTGTCTCCTTTAGAGCATAAATTCGAGGAGACTCCGTCAATCGTTATACACATCGTCGGTCGTGGTTGGTCAAATTTGGACCCATACAATTGCATTCCGCCGTCTCTTGATTATGAAACAAGTTAACTTTTTTATATTTTCTTTAGGCGTAATGACTTCCTGGCCACTTAAACTTGTACCGAATTTTTAAACCGATATACAAACTTACATTATTCCCATTTGAACACTCAAACTCACATATCCGATAACTAATAAACCTATTTGACCGTTGACCATGCATATGTGACAGTGACAGAGATGATATGGACAAAGTGTGTGCAAGTCACGAAAATTACGTGCGTGACTACAATAATTTTGATTTAAAAAAATCTAGAACCAAAAAAAATACAAATTAAAAAGAAAGAAAATAAATCAGGCCCACTTCCCCATCCCCCAGCAAAATTCCCTTCACCCCCTGTGTTCTTTTCCCCATTGTCGTTCTGCCCCACCTCCCCCTTCTTTTCTTTCTCCCCCTCTCTAATCTACCCCCTTCCTCCTCTTGTCTTGGGGGGAATTTCCTACCAGATGCACATCAAAAGTTTTGGGGATAAAATCAAATTCTTTGATTTCACCATTTGCGTATAAAGATTTCAACGTTGTCCATAGTATAAAACTACTCATAGTGATTGTTTTCTGTCAATTTTGTGATTCAGGTGTATTCTAAATCCTAATCTAAGTAATCTAATTCATTTGATCTAAGTGAGGCCATTAATTAGTCTTCTACATATATAGGAAATTCTTCAAAATAGATATGTCTTTCAGTTGACCACCAAAAAAAGAAGGAAAAAGAAATTACTTGTATCCTTGGCAGACAAACGAAAATTTGATTTAGAAATAAGAGAGAGAAAGAACAGTGAAGAAAAGGAAAAAAAGAAAAAAATTTAAGGAAAGGAATGAAGGTGGGTGAACGGAGAAGAAGGGAGATGTGGGTGAACGGAGGGTAGTGTCAGGTCTTTTTCTCTCTTTCTTTTTTCTTTTCTTTTTTAAATTTGTGACTTCTTTTTTGCTTATTTAGTATTTAAGAATAGGACCCACAAATAACACATGTCAAGTAATAAATAGTCTAGTATATGACGTGTTGTACATGTCAGCGAAATTGATATACACGCACTACTGGATGTATTTATTTGTACTCATTCCGTCAAGTTTGAGTGTTCAAATGGGAATAACGTAAGTTTTTATATCGGCTTTAAAATTCGGTACAAGTCTACAAAGAACCTCTGGATGATTTTGAAGAGCCACCTTTCAAAACTATATGACAAAGAGTCGACTCTGATAAAATAGGATTGTTCTTTGTAGGTGGAGTTTTGAGGAACCGAAAAACATTTCTATAGAGCCGCATTACTTGCAAATATCATATCAAGAGATATGATAGTCACAATTATTCCTAGGGGACATAGATCAAGATTCGACATACCTCTTCACAAAACTAATACAACCATCACAAATATACCAAAATAGAGTGATAATGCTAAATTGATAAGACACACATAGCTGATAATTCGGGTTGAAACATTTATGGTCAACCATTAGACGATTAAAACAGTTGGAAGGAGATTTTAAATATATATCGGACGTTAATGAACTATTTGGTGGAGTCTAATAGTTTTTCAAGGTTATTTTTATCCAAGTACTACTGGTACCTCCAAAGTCTACGAGAGTTGAAACAACAAATGCAAGCTTGGAAAAATCATACTTGGATTATCAAATGAAAAAATTCAATTAACCAAAAGTACGAGGGCAAAAAAAATCCAATATTCAATAATTTCTTACTCTACATTTCTAAGAGATAATTTGGTCCTTTTCTAGAAACTTCGGTTGTTATACATATATGCTTAATATTTAAATACCAACAACCACAATATAAAGAGTATTTAAATATTCTAACACTAATTACCCTCACCAAATAGTTTTGTTGCCAGACTTATATTTTTTCTTTGTCTAAATTCAACTGGAAAATTAATTTTTTATTGTTATTTACAAGTTGATTTTGAAGAAAAATACACTAATTATATCGCTAAGAAATTTGGATTCTATAAACGGCTTATGTATTGATACAAGAGTGATATGTAGAGATTTTGACAAAAATATCATACATGCAGAAATAATGATGGAACAAAATGCTTCCAAACATGTGCTTATCCCCAAAATTCAACTTTCGCTACTAAAAAATGAAGAATACTTGTAAGCACGTGATTTTTGCTTTACGAGCAATCGCTCCAAAAGAAAATAAAAATAGTGACAAATGATTTCGCTGTACAATTGTTCGAGTTTTTCGTGACATGTGTTGTTAGTCATTTGTGGATCTGTCCACTTTGCATTTAATCATTAACAAACAAAATACAAAATATGCATGTCAGGGTGATTAAACCATAATTCGGTCAGTAAAAGAAAATTCAAAAAATATATGTGCATCGTTCGTTCTAGGCTTTTAGTTAACTTACCGAAATATTTTTGTGATAATTGTGTTAAAATGTTGCATTGTTGTTGGTTTTAATTTCATTATTTTATTGTTTGTTATTTCATTTTTTTGTTTTAAAAGAAAAAATAAAATAGAAAACAAAAAGAGGGATTGAAAATCGGGTTAGGCCCAGGAAATAAAACAAAAAGATGGGCCCAAACCAGCACAAGTCCGGTCCAGACCAGGCCTGCCCAGGCACCTCCTGAAACGACGTCGTTTCAGGGACGGTTAATCTGGGCCGTTCATTTCCATTGATCCGAGGGCCCTTATTAGCCCTCATGACCCGACCCATTCCCGTTTTTGACCGACCCCTTGATTAACCAAACGGCACCGTATGGTCTAGCCTCCCCAATCCTGGCCATCAATTTTAATCAATCCAACGGCCAGGATTGAATCAGCCTCCCCGTATATAAGCCTCCTATCACACCCCACGCCCCCTATTCTAACCCCCCCCACTCATCGTCTTCATCCAAACACTGAAGCCCCCCCAAACCCTAGCAGCCGCCCTAGCTTCCCTTTCACCAGAACCCGGCGGCATGGACGCCGGTGGCCACCTCCTGAACACCCTAGGACCACCTCACTGTCCTGAACACAAATCCACTAACCACGAGCCTCGAATCACTTCCGTTCGTCTCGAATCTTCATTTGAAGATTTGAGTCGAACCCGGATCTATGCCAAACCATCCCATCTTCATACCAGACACTCCCCTGACCTTCCTCGTGACCAAACCAAGCTTGGTTTGGTCCGAATCTACCCACAACTCCTAAAAATCCAGATCTGGAAATCCAGAACTTGAAACACATGCACCTGGGGAACCCGGCCAGTTTTGACATGGGTTTGAGGTCTAATAGACCTTAATCAAGGTGTTCTCATGTGAGAACACCCTGATTAAAGTTTGTTCGGCCTCAAAAATTCGAAGTTGAATCAGATTTGGGTCTGTTTGATTTAAACATTTTGGTAAGTTTTCCTTTCTTTTGTTTTATTTCTAAATAAGTTGTCAGCATATCTCTTTGTGTTTGGTTGTTATTTTGTTATTTTTTTTGGATTTCTTTCATCTCTGTAAAGACCTTTTATTTGGTCAATTGTTTTCTGTGTATGATTTGAATGTATTCTGTGATGAACATGTTCGATTAGATTAGTCGTCAAATGAATAAACTTATATAGGTTCCCAGTAATTGAACACAAAATTGTCTGATGCCCTTTAGGTCCCTGAACATATTGTTTATGTGAGCGACTGATTATTACCTGCTATAATTAGTATAGTCGACTCGATAAATGTCGTTGATTAGTTTCTATAACTAATGAATCAAACGAGCTAATAATGTCGCATGACTAATTGATACTTTGCCACTGATTGAAGGCCCCAGCATTGTTTGAAATAGTTTGTTTGCATTGAAAAATGACTGAAAGGTTCAGTCTAGGCAGTCCTGAATTTGAACTTTCATCAGTTCAAAAATGCCCTGATGCTGCAAAGGGTCAAGACAGTGATAACCAGGGTTTAACAGGGGTAGTCTGGGGTTTGCAAAGAACAAAAATGATTAGTTTAAATGAGCTGACAAGTAGGGTACTAATTTGGGATTAAATTAATGCCAATGGGGAACAAGACATAAGAGTATGGGACTTAAATTGAATAAAAAATGATGCCCATAACTCCTGATTAAACAAAACCAGGCGTGGGAATAAAGGGGGCTGACACCAAAAGATGCTTAGGCATGGGCTTTAAAGAGTATGGGCAGGCTGCAAGTTGCAAAAAATGGGCAGCTTAACTGCACTGGGTTTTGGCTTATAAATAAGCCATTTGAGAATTTAAACGGGGCTGGACTTTTAGTCTTCAGAAAAAGAGAAAACAAAAGGCTGGAAAATTTTTAGTCTGAGGAGAGGTCTTGTGAGTTTAAAGAAAAAGACTGAAAACATAAGTTAATTTCCAGTAAACACTGTAACCAAACACTGTCTGAAAAGTTGTATAAGAGTTCATATTGGTCAAGCTGTCTCGGCCAAGTTCTGTGGTTTGCATTGACTGAGCTGCTTGTGATTGTTGAACTGTTGGTGTTGCTGCATTGAATACTCTGGTATTGCTGTTGTTTCATCACTCTTTCCTGGGATTGCTCATTTGGTGCTCGACTATTTGTTGGTTTTCTTTGTTCTGGGAAATATTGTTGGTTGTTTGTGGGCTGTGGAAAACATTTGTGGTTGTTGGATTGTTGCTGTGTTATTGCTGTTTATCTGCTGTTGTTGTATTTGCCGCATACCTCTCAGCTGACAATTCTCCTTCTTCTTCTGCTTTGCTATACCAGGTACGCGATTAACAGTGCCAATGTAACTTGAGAGTTTAAGCATGAATATAAAAGAGAAGAGCTGAAGTTGTTTATTTCGTACATAGACTGTTATATTGAACCTCATTTAGTGTATAATAGTTTACATTCTTGTTTAGATACTGAAGGTAGCCTGTGTGCCCAGTAGATATCAATATATGGTGATTGAATGTTAGTTTGTATATGTAGGCTGATAGATAAAAGGGTCCCCAATGCAGTAGGTTGTATCTTAGGTTTTATAAGGTTAGCATGTCCTTAAATACATAGAACTATCCATGTTAGTTAATTTTGGGTCCTTTTGATAAATTGTCCCCCTA
Organism: Nicotiana tabacum; assembly: GCF_000715075.1. Taxonomy (NCBI): domain Eukaryota; kingdom Viridiplantae; phylum Streptophyta; class Magnoliopsida; order Solanales; family Solanaceae; genus Nicotiana; species Nicotiana tabacum. The sequence continues at coordinate 56,766,260 of NC_134084.1, forward strand.
TAATTGGCAAACCATTGCCTTAAAATAAACGGCGCAAGCCTGCACTTCTCAACCTCACGAAGGTCGATCCCGGATCAAACGAACCCAGCAGGCTTTCATCAGAAAGGCATCGGCCCAGGTCCAGCCGATACTGTGTGGGCTGGGTTTGGGCCCCCAATGCTCGATTAGCTGCCCATGTGCATGGCCATGTTTTCTTACTCTGCAAAGGCACTCGGAATTCCGTTATAATAACCTGCAAGCATGTAATTGAGTAGGGTCATTTTTTATTCTCAACTAATGGAGACAAATGCGGCAAGAAACGTAGTTGCTATAGGATATCCTTTTAAAATAAAAACGAGATGAGCCTCGACAAATAGAAACGCACAAGCTACGGGGCCCTCGCTAAATGTATATTATCGAAGCATTCAGTTTTCCAGGATGGGTCGTTTAGCAAACCTCACGGCCCTCCCAGAATAATAACGCGATAGCCTCTTTAAGCGCGTATTTAATAATTTTACCTTCTTAAAATCGGGTGCGCATTTATGTGACCCAAATTCAAATCTCGACGGATTCGAAATGTATTTCTAATCACGGGTACATTGATTGTGACGTGGTTCGAGATGCATGTCCATGACGTCGCAAATTCCTTTTAAAAGTAGAATGAGACGAGCCTCGTCAAACAAAAAATGTACACAGCTGCGGGGCCCTCTAATTGTATATATATTAAAACACTTAGAATTCGGGACAGGCCGTTTAGCGAATTTTTCGGCCTTCCCCAAAACAACAATACGCTAGTTGCTTTAGGCGCGTCTTAATAATTTATTCTCCTTAATTCGGGTGCACATTTATGTGACCCAAATCCAAATCTCAACCGAGTCGAGATATGTCAACAACCACGGGTGCATTGATGTAACATGGTTCGAGATATGTTTTCACGACGTTGCAAGTCTTATAAAATAACAGTAAATGATAAAAGCGGTTAAAAGTTAAATTTTGCACATAAGTTCACACTTGTATAAAATCAGATAATCAAGCCGAATGTAACAGTTGAGCGACCGTGCTAGAACCACGGAACTCGGGAATGCCTAACACCTTCTCCCGGGTTAACAGAATTCCTTATCCGGATTTCTGGTACGCGGACTGTAATATAGAGTCACTGTTTTCCTCGATTCGGGATTAAAATTGGTGACTTGGGACACCCTAAATCTCCCAAGTGGCGACTCTGAAATAATTAAACCAATCCCGTTTCGATTGTCCTTTAATTGGAAAAAACTCCCTTGTACCCCCTCGGGTGCGGAAAAAGGAGGTGTGACAGCTCTGGCGACTCTGCTGGGGATTCCTGTAACCCAGAACCAATGGTTCAGGGTTAAGAATTCGAGCTTAGAATAATTGTTATTATTTGGCTTTATTTGTTATCTGATTATTACATGTTTTTGAGACTAATGTGCTGAATGCTGCTGTTACCGCTTTGATATTATTTGAACTGTATATAAACTGTGCCGAAACCTTTCTCTTCTTACCTCCAGGGATGTGCTCACTGGTTGAGACTCCTTATTCTGTTAATGTCATACCCTAAATAAAAGAGGCTCGGAAAGTTTCTAAGCCGGCTGGCCTTTTGGTTCCCGGAAAGGAGCTCCTTCCTCAACTCGAGTTATCCGCTCGGGTACACTGTCTAGAACACCGACCCAGGTTTTGAACATAGAATAACGTGACTTCATGCCGGATCCCTAGTAGGAACGCTTATTTGCATCACGTTGCATATGACTTAGGGGACTCAACACAGGGGTTGGGTCCGTCTAGGACTAGCAACCTGATATGAAAAGACCATTCTGGTGCATCCCATTGTTGTCCGTGCATTTATTTGTCTCATGCCCGCATGCTGACCGGTGTTTGAATATTTGGAATATTGTGAAAAAAAAGGGAAATAACGGTTAGGAATTGATTGTTTATTGTTGAAAAAAAAAGAAAAAAAACAAATACTGTCAAAACTCTGCCAAAATTTTGAAAAGTCGTTGTTCTGTCTTTCAAAAAATAAAATATCAATAGAAATATATAGTTTGTCTTGTCATAAAAAAAAAAAAAAAGACCCTATTCTTAAAATGTTTTTTATGAAAATAATAGTAAAAAAAAAAAAAAAAGTTTTTCTTTACTTCAAAAGTTTTGTTGCAAATATATGTATATATAAGTAAAAAAAAAAAAAAAAGTTTTGTCTTAACTTTTATTATTTGTTGCAAATATATGTATATATATAAGTAAAAATTTCAAAAGTTTTTCTTTACTTCAAAATGTATATATATCTTTATTTGTGGCAAAAGTATTTGTCTTGCTAAAGGTCTAGAAAAAGTCCTTTCAGGCTCCCAGTTTTCGAAACAAAAATCCAAAATATTTTCCGTTATTAACTTCTTTAGAAAGTATTTTATATATATATACGAAAATTCAAAATTCACAAAAATCGCATATATTTTGTTTTTATCAGGATAAGTGTCGTCTGTTAAAATCTTATTAATAAATGTGCAGAATGAGCACGATGCCGAATGAACCCTTTTTAATCATGAGCAAAGTTCCCCTCCAATTGCGGCTCTGGTGGAATGATTTGGGCAAAGAAGGTCATGACGAAATCAAGAAGTATCTGAAAGGCCTCACGAGTTTGTTGGATATCAGGCCACGAGGAGATATCATAAGGGCACTAGTCCCCCACTGGGATCCTGCGCACAATGTCTTCCGTTTCTCAGATTTTGAACTTACCCCAACTTTAGAAGAAATGGCAGGGTATATCGGCAGCACTGAGACTCCTTTGAGGCACAAATATCTGATTGCTCCAAGAGCTGTAGCAATACACAGGTTCCTGGATTCTTTAAAGATAGTCAGAACAATTCATAACCCTGACTTGGCAAAAGGTTTTTGCAGCATGAGTTTCGTATATCAAAGATATGGTCACATAGGAGGATTCGACAAGCCAGAAAACCAGTTGTGCAGCAAAGGTAATCGCCAAAAGTGGGAAGAACATAGACGGATTGCTTTCATGATAGCTTTCTTAGGACTACTGGTATTCCCAAGAAAAGACGGGAATATTGACATAAAGATAGCAGGGGTCGTCAGTACGTTGCTCACACAGAGGGATAGTACGTTGGCGCCCATGATAGTATCTGATATATTCCGGGCACTCACTTCTTGCAAAGCCGGAGGAAGCTTTTTCGAGGGTTGCAATTTGTTGTTGCAAATGTGGATGACCGAACACCTATGTCACCGAGCCCAGTTTCTGAGCCATGGATCCGCTGGAAAGACCTGCATAGAGGAGTTCTATACCAGAGTTAATGAAACCTACCTACCAGAAGGAGTCACAGCATGGACCTCATATTTCCATACCCTCAACGCCAGTCAAATACAGTGGGCGCTAGGATGGTTACCGATCGACGAAGTCATATACATGCCAGCAGCCAGGCCCCATTTTCTCTTAATGGGACTTAAGAGCATTCAACCATACGCGCCGCATCGGGTTTTAAGGCAACTTGGGAGGTATCAGATAGTGCCAAAAGACGAGGATCTGAGCATCCAGGTAATCGAGATCAGTCCCGACGGCCAGTTTCCTGAAGCAAGGGTTCGTCAAATTTGGAGCCAATGTCAATACTTAGAAGCAAATACTTGTGTAATGAATCGGGCAAAAGGGGAAGTTTCGCCCAGGTATCAGGCCTGGTACAAAGGGGAGACATCACCTGGAAGACCGACCAAAAGACCTCACCTGCAAGAATTTGCCAAATCTTCACAAGAACAGTGGGGCTGGTTGGCCAAAGAGCAGGAATATCTTGCCAAAGCAGGCAAACTGAAGCAATAAATCCAGGATATGAAGTTTGAGTGCCAATTACAGTCTGCTGCCCACAAGGGGGAAAAGAACAAGTTAATCAGAGAAGGCGAGATCCTCAAAGGTCAGATCCGGAGAATGAAAAAAGAGGCTAATAGCCAGCTAGAAAGCCGGGCAGATAAAAGATTGATAGCAGGGTTAAAAGATCAGGTTGCGGAATGCCAGGAAGATTTGGAAAAAGTCAGGGCCAGCACAACAAAATTGCGAACCAAGTGGGCAAAGGGTGCGATGGCTCGGAGGCAGCGCCTGCAACAAGTCATAAGGGAGTATGAACTGAGCATCGGGACATTAAGGGAAACGAATGCCTCTCTTCGAGAAAGGATCCTCAAGCAAACACGAAATGCCCAAGCCGACAGAAGGCAATATTACGATGCAATGACCAGAATGGAAAGGCAAATGGAGATGTTCCAGGATCAGCTTGCCAACAATGCGCAAACACTGGGATTGAAGAACCAACAGATAAGGCATTTGTTCACAGAAAGGGACAACATCCGAGGAAAGATTGATGAAATAGGGCATTACATCTACATGAAATGCTTGGCATATGAGCGAACACCTCGGAAGACCCTCCTTGTTTCCATCATGGGCTGCGTCCGCCGGATTATGAATGAGTTGAAGAGCTTGCAAAGAGACCTTACACCTAGAGCCGCGAAAAGGCCGGATGATGCCTCGCGGCCCCTTAAATTGGAGAATTAGTTTTGGTCAAGTCCTGTTTATTTGGCTTTGGTTGTTTTTCCATATGTTGTTTTCTTTTTTGTTAAACCGAGTTTAAAACCGTGGAGTCTGTACTATTGCTATTCCTTGCTTGATGTAATTTGTAATAGCAAAATTTTGAGAATGAATTCAATGATTTCACAAGAATTGTGTGTTTCTTTACTTTAAGGCAGAACTACGCCTGGTCTGATTCACGCGGGGACGTGATACGTAGGCAATCCCCATAAGATTCGACCGCTTTCAAAAAAAAAAAAAAAAAGAGAGAAAATGTAAATAGAATAAAACGCAGGGTTTCGCAAAATACTTTAAAGAGACGAATGAACAAACCGGGATGACGCATGTGGATTGAAGCAAAGCATGTAGAAACGGTTAACTGCTTAGGTGCATTGCATCCTCTATGTGTTATGATCAAATCTGTTAAGCTCTAACACTAACAAAGTTTGTTGTTGTCTGATACCAGACAGTTAGTTGTTAAAGAATTCTGGCAACACATTCATACCAAACCAGATCCAAAGGACCGGTAGCAACAAGCATGACTACTTCAGAGAATAGTAATGAGGAAGAAAGGCCGATGAGCCAGTTGCTAAAAGAGGCAATGGAAAAGATTGAAAGGATGGGACTAGAGATGCATGCAATGCAGCTAGCCCTGGCCAAAACGCAAAAGAGCCCCGAGACACTGGGACACGTGCCGGAGTACCCTCACTCTGGCCCTTCCACAAGCCGCCCAAATCCCCTCTATCATCAAGAAAGAAGCCCTCATGACTCCCAAGCTCCACCACCCCATCAACCTCTCCCAACACCCAATATTCCCATTTTTGTGGGACCTGCATCAGCCCCTTTGCAGCGAACGACCAGTGAGCCATTGTTTCAGGCTCACGATACACAATACTATCCCCCTGAGCCTACATTCCACGCACCGGAACCACAGGCTTACAATCCCCATTTGGAAGTACCGGCAGAGGTTGAGAAGCCGGTTAAGGCCCCTGAACAGGATGAAGTGTTAAGAAAGTTCAAAAGCCTGGAGCAATCCTTCAGGAACTTGCACGGGCTGGGCAATCAAGTCAGCGTGGCATACAAAGATCTGTGCCCTTTCCCAGATGTCCAACTCCCGGCTGGGTTCAAGATGCCCAAGTTTGATTTATATGAAGGGCACGGTGATCCCATGGCACATTTGCGGGGATTCTGTAGCAAAATGAGAGGGGCAGGAGGCAAGGATGAGCTTTTGATAGCTTATTTCGGCCAAAGTCTGAGCGGATCTGCACTGGAATGGTATACCAGGCAGGATTTCAGCAGGTGGTACACGTGGGATGACCTGGCGCAGGCTTTTGCAGGTCATTTCCAGTACAATCTGGAGATAGTTCCTGACCGTCTCACGTTACTGAGAACTGGGAAGAAACCCGGGGAAAGTTTTCGCGAGTTCGGGTTCCGCTGGAGAGAACAAGCAGCTAGGGTCGATCCTCCCATGAGAGAGGGAGAGATGGTAGACTACTTTTTGCAGACATTGGATCCAACCTACTTTGGTCACTTGGTGACAACGGTTGGAAAATCTTTCAACGAGGTGGTCAAAATAGGGGTCATGATAGAAGAAGGTTTGAGGTCGGACAAGATCTTAAACTATTCGGCACTTAAGGCCACAACCCAGGCTATTCAAAGCGGCACGGGAGGTGCGTTAAGAAGAAAGAAAGAAGAGGTTGCCACGATCGAGGCAGGCAGTTGGTCCAGGGCTGGCAGGCCACACTACAACCAACCCAGGCCTCACAGGTCAAACTACCCATACAACCCACCACAAAATTTCTATCCACCTCGAGAACCACATTGTTCCGTACACCAAGCCCAGGTATACACTCAGCCTCCGGTTCGCCCACAATGGCGCGCACCGGCTCCCCAGAACATATGTGCACCACCACAAAACACTTACCCTCCATCAAGGGCATATAGAAATCCTTCAGGGGCAGGTTTCCGGGGAAATCCAGATGCTAGGAATGACAGGTTGCGGAAGCAAAGAACCTTCACCGAATTGGGAGAAACCTACACCGCTGTGTTCCACAAGCTGCGGCAATTGGGTTTGGTTAGTCCTGTCCATACTCGGGAACCAAATCCCCCGCCTCAGAATTTGGATCGTTCAATCAGTTGTGAATACTGTTCAGGGATGCTCGGGCACGATACCGAGAAGTGCTAGAAGTTAAGGCATGCCATACAGGATCTTATTGACACCAATAAGATCGAGGTCCAGACACCGGAGGCTCCTAACATCAACCAAAACCCACTGCCAGCGCACCACGAAACTCACATGATTGAGTTGGTGTGTGAGGGAGGAGAATTAAGAAAACCCTCACAAACAGTGATGATGATCCAGGCTGCCCCAAAAGAAGTCTTAACCAGTGGAGGAACAAATGTACAGTCGCAGGAAGAAGGCGTCAAGCCGGTAGTAATATGGGGGAAGAGCCCGTCCGTCATAGCAAGCAAACCCGAGCCAAGCAAGTTGGTAATACCAGGGATCCTGCCCACACCGGCAGTCATGTTGAAAGGGGTATGTGGAGAACGGGTGACCATAAAGCCGGTGGTCCAACTGCCAATGCTTGACAGCAGGGCTGTGCCCTGGAAATATGAAAAAGCAGTGGTGACGTACCAAGGAAAACAGGTGGAAGAAGTCAGTTGTGAAGCGCAAGGGCTGACTCGATCAGGTCGATGTTTTGCTCCGGTGGAGTTAAGAAAAACCAACCCAGTGGCAACCAAGAAGCCAGTATCCGAAGAAGAGGCTGAAGAATTCCTGAGGAAGATGAAAGTACATGACTATTCTGTGGTCGAACAACTGAGAAAAACACCAGCCCAGATCTCACTGTTGTCGCTGCTGATCCATTCTAAGGAGCATCGTCGGGCCCTGTTAAAGATATTGAACGAGGCCCATGTACCCAGTGAGATTTCTGTAAACCACCTGGAAACCATTGCCAACAAGATTTTCGAGGTGAACAGGGTAACATTCTCAGATGATGACCTGCCGGTGGAAGGTACGGAGCACAATAAAGCTTTATACCTGGCTGTCAAATGTGAAGACTCGGTGGTAACCCGAGTATTGGTGGATAACGGCTCAAGCGCCAATATTTGTCCCTTATCCACCCTGGACCAGTTAAAGATTGACCGTGGAAGAATCCGGGAGAATAGCATCTGTGTCCGGGGGTTTGACGGAAACGGAACAGCAACTATGGGGGATGTTGTACTTGAATTAACCATTGGTCCGGTCCTATTTACCATGGAATTCCAGGTGTTGGACGCCACGGTATCTTACAACTTGCTGTTAGGACGACCCTGGATTCACGCAGCTAAAGCGGTGCCTTCCACCCTACATCAGACAGTGAAGTTCGAATGGGAAAGACAAGAGGTCGTGTTGCACGGCGAGGATACAACATGCACCATGGGCGGAACCATTGTGCCTTTCATAGAGACCACTGATGACAAGGGTCCCTGGGTCTACCAGATTCTCGATACAGGGTCGGCCAACAAAATTTCTGAAGGAGAAATCATCCCGCACCCTAGGGTGACTGCCGCAACAGTCATGATGGTATCAGAAATGCTGGGTAATGGGTTTGTGCCGGGAAAAGGCCTGGGAGTTGAACTTCAAGGGATAGTCCAACCTGTCTCCCTTCCTAAGAATCTGGAAACTTTCGGGTTGGGGTTCAAACCAACCGCAGCAGACAGGAAGCAAGCGCGAAAAATGAAGAAGAGAGTCTGGTCTCTGCCTAAACCAGTGCCACGCCTCTCAAGGTCTTTTGTTAAAGCTAGTGCCAAGGGGTCAGCGATCCCAAAGATTCGAGGACCTTTGATCGGCATAAGTGAAGACCTGAATCAGAGTCGTGAGAGACTATTCGCGGATGTCAGTATGGTGGAAGCTGGAGAGGGTTCCAGCAGAGCAGAGATACAATTCGTGGGGCCTGAGGCCAAGACCAACAATTGGACGGTTACTCCTCTTCCTGTCCGAGGGGAGTCTTGGTAGTAGGCTTTGATTAATGTTTTGTTTGTTTGTTTGTTTGATCGGATTATTCAAGGGTGTAATCCCAATTTTACTTTCGTTTTGTAAAAGTGTGAACCCTTTTTATCCTGCAAATTTAATAAAGTTCTTTTCTTTTGTCCCATTTTAATTTCTTGTTTTGTTCTTTTTCTTTCTGAACAGTTCTCCTTTTACTGGTCCTAATGACATGGCATGCACAGCGGATCCTCGACCTAGTCTAATAAATCAATCTGAATCTGACTCAATGATGCAAGAGGTCATTTGTGATAATGAATCCGAATGTGACGAAGGGGAAGCCTTCGAAGAAATAAACCGAGAACTGTGCCAATTTGAAGAGAAACCCAAGCCTAACCTAAATGACACTGAGGCTGTGAACCTAGGAGACGCTGTTAACATCCAAGAGACCAAAATTAGCGTCCACATTGAGCCGAATGTCAAAGCAGAATTGATCGAAACTCTCAGGGAATTCAAAGATGTTTTTGCATGGTCATATGATGATATGCCTGGATTGAGCACCAATTTAGTGGTTCACAAACTACCCACTGACCCGGCATACCCTCCGGTCAAGCAAAAACTAAGGAAATTTAAAACAGAAATGAGTGTGAAAATCAAAGAAGAAGTGATCAAGCAGTTGCAATCGAAGGTCATTCGGGTCACTCGATATCCCGAGTGGCTGGCCAATGTGGTACCAGTCCCAAAGAAGGATGGAAAAATCAGGGTGTGCGTCGACTACCGCAACCTCAACAAAGCAAGTCCCAAGGACAATTTCCCGTTACCCAACATTCATATCCGGATCGATAATTGCGCTGGGCGCGAGATCGGATCCTTTGTGGATTGTTATGCGGGTTATCATCAGATCCTAATGGACGAAGAGGATGCTGAGAAGACAGCGTTTATTACGCCATGGGGAACCTACTGCTATCGGGTAATGTCGTTCGGGTTAAAGAACGCCGGGGCAACGTACATGCGAGCAATGACTGCTGTGTTTCATGACATGATACACAAAGAAATAGAGGTGTACGTCGATGATGTGATCATCAAATCTTGGCGTCAGGAGGACCATGTGGCAGACCTAAGGAGATTTTTCCAAAGACTCCGGAGGTATGATATCAAGCTTAACCCGGCCAAATGCGCATTCGGGGTTCCATCAGGAAAGTTGCTAGGATTCATCGTCAGTCGACGGGGGATTGAGTTAGACCCATCCAAAATTGAATCCATCCGAGACTTGCCACCGCCAAGGAACAAAACAGAGGTAATGAGTTTGCTGGGTAGACTCAATTACATCAGCAGGTTCATCGCTCAACTCACAGCAACTTGTGAGCCCATATTTCGGCTACTGAGAAAGGATGCTGCAGTAGGTTGGACGGCAGAGTGTCAGGAGGCTTTCGACCAAATCAAAGGGTATCTGTCTAATCCACCCGTATTGGTCCCGCCTAAGCCCGGGAAACCTCTAATCCTTTACCTGACGATTTTAGAAAATTCATTTGGTTGTGTACTGGGGCAACATGATGACACAGGAAGGAAGGAGCAGGCCATCTACTATCTTAGCAAGAAATTCACAGTGCATGAGGTCAAGTACACTCAACTCGAGAAAACGTGTTGCGCCCTAACTTGGGTAGCTCAGAAATTGAAGCACTACCTGTCTTCGTATACTACTTATCTCATATCCCGTTTGGACCCGTTGAAGTATATCTTTCAGAAACCTATGCCCACGGGAAGGTTGGCAAAATGGCAAATTCTGCTCACAGAATTTGATATCATCTACGTAACGAGGACGGCCATGAAAGCCCAGGCACTGGCAGACCATTTGGCAGAGAATCCCGTTGATGAAAAATACGAGCCCTTAAGAACGTATTTTCCTGACGAAGAGGTGATGCATACGAATGAGTTGGAATTACCTGAGGAACCGGGTTGGAAGCTTTTCTTCGATGGAGCTGCGAACGCAAAAGGGGTTGGAATAGGAGCAGTACTCATTTCTGAAACAGGACGGCATTATCCTGTTACGGCTCAACTGCGCTTCTATTGCACCAACAATATGGCCGAATATGAGGCTTGCATTCTGGGTTTGCACCTGGCTGCCGACATGGATGTCCAAGACGTCTTGGTCTTGGAAGACTCGGACCTCTTGGTACATCAAATTCAGGGTGAATGGGAAACACGAGATCTAAAGCTCATACCATACCGACAATGCTTGCATGATCTGAGCAAGCAATTTCGATCGGTGAAGTTCAAACACATCCCGAGAGTTCACAATGAGGTTGCGGATGCCTTGGCCACCTTGGCATCAATGCTGCACCACCCTGACAAAATGTATGTTGATCCTCTACACATCCAGGTCCATGATCAGCACGCCTACTGCAACGCCATAGAAGAAGAAGCAGATGGCGAACCCTGGTTTCATGATATCAAGGAATACCTCAGGATGGGGATATATCCAGAACATACCTCTGGAGACCAAAAAAGAGCCCTCCGGCGTTTGTCGAATGGTTTCTTCCTCAGTGGGGGAATATTGTACAAAAGAACCCCGGATCTGGGATTGTTGAGATGCATAGACGCCAGGCAGGCAACAACGGTTATGGCAGAAGTACATGCTGGAGTTTGTGGGCCGGACATGAGCGGATATGTATTGGCAAGAAAGATCCTTCGAACAGGGTGTTATTGGCTAACCATGGAACACGACTGTATCACTTTCGTGAGGAAATGCCATCAGTGCCAAATACATGGAGACTTGATTCACTCTCCGCCAACAGAGTTGCATACGATGTCAGCACCCTGGCCGTTTGTAGCATGGGGCATGGATGTCATTGGGCCCATCGAGCCAGCAGCGTCCAACGGTCATAGGTTCATTCTAGTGACCATTGATTACTTCACCAAATGGGTGGAGGCTAAAACCTTCAAATCAGTAACTAAGAAGGCAGTGGTGGACTTTGTTCACTCCCATATCATCTGTAGATTTGGGATCCCAAAAGTGATCATCACGGATAACGGTACGAATCTTAATAGCAGCTTGATGAGAGAGGTATGCCAACAATTTAAGATTACACACCGCAATTCCACCCCATATCGTCCCAAGGCGAATGGAGCAGTCGAAGCAGCCAATAAGAACATCAAGAAGATACTGCGAAAAATGGTGGAAGGGTCCAGACAATGGCACGAGAAATTACCCTTTGCTTTGTTGGGTTACCGCACTACCGTCCGGACTTCCATAGGCACAACTCCTTATTTGTTGGTGTATGGAACTGAGGCCGTGATACCAGCGGAGGTCGAAATTCCGTCCCTCCGAATTGTCACTGAAGCCGGGATTGATGATGATGAATGGGTAAAAGCTCGCTTGGAACAGTTGAGCCTAATAGATGAGAAAAGATTGGCAGCAGTGTGCCATGGTCAGCTGTACCAGAAGAGAATGGCAAGAGCGTATAATAAAAAGGTGCGCCCCAGGAAGTTTGAAGTAGGGCAGCAGGTATTGAAGAAGATCCTCCCACATCAGGTCGAGGCGAAAGGCAAATTCGCCCCAAATTGGCAAGGGCCTTATATCGTGACCAGAATATTGTCCAACGGTGCTTTGTGTTTGACAGATGTCGAGGGTAGATGTGTCGACATGGCTATCAATTCAGATGCAGTCAAGAGATATTATGCATAATTTCTTTAATTATGGAAATTTTTGGTTTATTTGTTTGTATTTGGCATTTATTGAATAATGAGATGATGGAGGCAATTCTTTCTTCTATCCAAACACTTTTAACCCTCGCTTCCCCCTTTGAGCCTTAAGCAAATTCTTTCAATACCCCCTTTTGGGATCACTAATGGGAAAGATACGAAAAAAAAAAAGAAAGAAAAGAAAGGAAAAGAAAAGAAAAAGAAAGAAAAGGAAAAGAAAATGAAAAGAAAGAAAAGAAAAATCAAGGAATATAAAACCGTGGGAACTACGTTTGACCTGATTCCTCAAAGAGGATACGTAGGCGCCTCACGGCTCGGTCATAGTATGCATCATAGCAAATATAGGATGCATAATGTACATAGTGTGCACAATATAGCACAATGTGCGCAACGCACGTAACTCAACATAAGCGTAAAAAATAAATTCCCCAAGCAAGAAAACCGGGGCAGAGGTTATGTTTTAAATTCCAACAAAGGTCTGATTCCAAAAGTTGTAGCACATCACCCTTCAAGTTGTTTTCATTTTTATAGCCCTTCTTCAATCCCACACCAAAACCAACGTCAACATCCAAAAGACCTCCCGATCAATGTTCGAGAGATGCCAAATCCGGCAAATAAGACCGAGAATAATACACTGATTCCCAGCAAAGAAGAGGATCGTGAGACTGAGAATGAATTGATAGTCAAAGGAATCTCCAGAAGAGAGGGTCGTATCTACAACGCCCCGATTCATCGAAAGAAAAAAAATGAGAGAGTCTTATCGGTGAAAACCTTCACAGGCACCGAAAGGCGATGTAAGATGAGGGATATGAAATGAGAGAGTCTTATCGGTGAAAACCTTCACAGGCACCATAAGGCGCCGGGAGATGAGAGAAACGAGAGAGTCTCATTAGTGAAAACCCCTCGAAGGGCACTATGAGGCGACAAGACAGATCGGCAAAAGCTACAACATCCAAAACGGACACTCCTTTATCATCCCCTGCAAGTCAGACCATCGGGCAAATCGATTGATACAAATAGACTGGGTCGGGAATCTATGGTGCACGTCATGATCACGGGGACCAGTCATGTCCTCCAGATAAGTTCTTTTGATTGTCTCCTCCCACAAAAATATTGGTTCAGAAAGATTTTCTCCTTTCCGTATCTTTTATTTCTTTCCTTAAAATGTGTCTTGAAAGGATTTTTCAAAGCTTACTACCAGAAACCAAAGGGGAATTCATCCAATGCAGGATAATACAAACAGTCTTAAAGGCCGGTCCCAGGCAATGCAGGGATTGTGCCCGGAAATTTTGGAAGAAGTAAGCTCCAAAAGGGAGTGGTTTCGGGAGTTAGAAGCAGACTCCCACATCATGTGTTTTAAAAGAAAGCAGAAAAGGGGATAAATTGAAAACCAATCCCCAGCAGGCTAGAGTCCCCCAACATGCAACTTTGCCCGCCAACCAATTATGGGGACAAAGAGCAAGAAAAGAGGAAGAGAGAAAAATTGCTCGCCAGAAAGGCACCCTCTACCACCACGATTAAAACTGACCAAATCCTTTTGTCTGTTGCAGGGGAACAGAGGATTGGTGAGGGCAACAAGATGCAACGCCATGGAAGTCACCAAAAAACCGGGGCAGAAAATTTTCCGCCGATTGTCGAAAATTTTCTCGGAAGAACGGGGAAACAATTTCAATACTTTTAAGTTCTAGGTCCCCCACCAGTATAATGCGGGAATACTTTTAAATTCTAGGTCGCCCACCAGTATAATGCGGGAATACATTTAAGTTCTAGGTCGCCCACCAGTATAATGCGGGAATATTTTTAAGTTCTAGGTCGCCCACCAGTATAATGCGGGAATACTTTTAAGTTCTAGGTCGCCCACCAGTATAATGCGGGAATATTTTTAAGTTCTAGGTCGCCCACCAGTATAATGCGGGAATACATTTAAGTTCTAGGTCGCCCACCAGTATAATGCGGGAATATTTTTAAGTTCTAGGTCGCCCACCAGTATAATGCGGGAATACATTTAAGTTCTAGGTCGCCCACCAGTATAATGCGGGAATACTTTTAAGTTCTAGGTCGCCCACCAGTATAATGCGGGAATATTTTTAAGTTCTAGGTCGCCCACCAGTATAATGCGGGAATACATTTAAGTTCTAGGTCGCCCACCAGTATAATGCGGGAATATTTTTAAGTTCTAGGTCGCCCACCAGTATAATGCGGGAATACTTTTAAGTTCTAGGTCGCCCACCAGTATAATGCGGGAATACTTTTAAGTTCTAGGTCGCCCACCAGTATAATGCGGGAATACTTTTAAGTTCTAGGTCGCCCACCAGTATAATGCGGGAATACTCTTAAGTTCTAGGTCGCCCACCAGTATAATGCGGGAATACTTTTAAGTTCTAGGTCGCCCACCAGTATAATGCGGGAATACTTTTAAGTTCTAGGTCGCCCACCAGTATAATGCGGGAATACTTTTAAGTTCTAGGTCGCCCACCAGTATAATGCGGGAATATTTTTAAGTTCTAGGTCGCCCACCAGTATAATGCGGGAATACTTTTAAGTTCTAGGTCGCCCACCAGTATAATGCGGGAATACTTTTAAGTTCTAGGTCGCCCACCAGTATAATGCGGGAATACTTTTAAGTTCTAGGTCGCCCACCAGTATAATGCGGGAATATATTTTAGCTCTAGAGTTTGGAATCAGTAGCCCCACCTGAAGACGGAAGGTTACAACAAAGATCCCCAAGCAGGAAACAATAAAATCCCCAGCACCAAGAAGCAGACAACTGCAGAGGCAAGCGCGCAATTCAAAAGGAAAAAGGAACGCATCTCAAAAGAAGCAGTTTGGGAGCGTTGTAGCATGCCCAGTATGACGATGCTGATAAAGAAACATACCACTGAAGAAACCATTGGAAAATTTAAAGAAGAAAGTCGTGTCCCCAGCGGATCAAGCAAAGTGATGAAACTGGCATTCAAACGTCAGCAAAGGACCAGCATCATCTCCCAAAGTCACAAGATAAAGGCATCGGAGGAAAGTGGTAGCCGACAAGAAAGCGAGGCAACAAGAACAAGTTGAAGATGGATGAGATTTCAGGATCCTCAGTTTAGCTTAGCTTCTTGTTTTCCTTTGAGCAATGTAATAGGGAGATCGGTTGAGCAGTAGCATCCTACATCAGCATACAACAGCGCACAACAACAACAGGCACTACAGTCACACGGTAGTCCCAGCTACCAAATTTCCCGAACTACATTGACCTGATTCCTGTTTTCAGCCCAGGATATGTAGGAACCCTCTGAAGCAAAGGTTCGGTCAAATATTTTTCAAAAATGCTTCACACGGAGTATTCGGACGGGCAAAAATCGCTCGCTTATCTTTGCGCGAAAACCCTTCGTGTCTTCATGCAAAGAGGGGCAGCTGTAAGCACGTGATTTTTGCTTTACGAGCAATCGCTCCAAAAGAAAATAAAAATAGTGACAAATGATTTCGCTGTACAATTGTTCGAGTTTTTCGTGACATGTGTTGTTAGTCATTTGTGGATCTGTCCACTTTGCATTTAATCATTAACAAATAAAATACAAAATATGCATGTCAGGGTGATTAAACCATAATTCGGTCAGTAAAAGAAAATTCAAAAAATATATGTGCATCGTTCGTTCTAGGCTTTTAGTTAACTTACCGAAATATTTTTGTGATAATTGTGTTAAAATGTTGCATTGTTGTTGGTTTTAATTTCATTATTTTATTGTTTGTTATTTCATTTTTTTGTTTTAAAAGAAAAAATAAAATAGAAAACAAAAAGAGGGATTGAAAATCGGGTTAGGCCCAGGAAATAAAACAAAAAGATGGGCCCAAACCAGCACAAGTCCGGTCCAGACCAGGCCTGCCCAGGCACCTCCTGAAACGACGTCGTTTCAGGGACGGTTAATCTGGGCCGTTCATTTCCATTGATCCGAGGGCCCTTATTAGCCCTCATGACCCGACCCATTCCCGTTTTTGACCGACCCCTTGATTAACCAAACGGCACCGTATGGTCTAGCCTCCCCAATCCTGGCCATCAATTTTAATCAATCCAACGGCCAGGATTGAATCAGCCTCCCCGTATATAAGCCTCCTATCACACCCCACGCCCCCTATTCTAACCCCCCCCACTCATCGTCTTCATCCAAACACTGAAGCCCCCCAAACCCTAGCAGCCGCCCTAGCTTCCCTTTCACCAGAACCCGGCGGCATGGACGCCGGTGGCCACCTCCTGAACACCCTAGGACCACCTCACTGTCCTAACACAAATCCACTAACCACGAGCCTCGAATCACTTCCGTTCGTCTCGAATCTTCATTTGAAGATTTGAGTCGAACCCGGATCTATGCCAAACCATCCCATCTTCATACCAGACACTCCCCTGACCTTCCTCGTGACCAAACCAAGCTTGGTTTGGTCCGAATCTACCCACAACTCCTAAAAATCCAGATCTGGAAATCCAGAACTTGAAACACATGCACCTGGGGAACCCGGCCAGTTTTGACATGGGTTTGAGGTCTAATAGACCTTAATCAAGGTGTTCTCATGTGAGAACACCCTGATTAAAGTTTGTTCGGCCTCAAAAATTCGAAGTTGAATCAGATTTGGGTCTGTTTGATTTAAACATTTTGGTAAGTTTTCCTTTCTTTTGTTTTATTTCTAAATAAGTTGTCAGCATATCTCTTTGTGTTTGGTTGTTATTTTGTTATTTTTTTTGGATTTCTTTCATCTCTGTAAAGACCTTTTATTTGGTCAATTGTTTTCTGTGTATGATTTGAATGTATTCTGTGATGAACATGTTCGATTAGATTAGTCGTCAAATGAATAAACTTATATAGGTTCCCAGTAATTGAACACAAAATTGTCTGATGCCCTTTAGGTCCCTGAACATATTGTTTATGTGAGCGACTGATTATTACCTGCTATAATTAGTATAGTCGACTCGATAAATGTCGTTGATTAGTTTCTATAACTAATGAATCAAACGAGCTAATAATGTCGCATGACTAATTGATACTTTGCCACTGATTGAAGGCCCCAGCATTGTTTGAAATAGTTTGTTTGCATTGAAAAATGACTGAAAGGTTCAGTCTAGGCAGTCCTGAATTTGAACTTTCATCAGTTCAAAAATGCCCTGATGCTGCAAAGGGTCAAGACAGTGATAACCAGGGTTTAACAGGGGTAGTCTGGGGTTTGCAAAGAACAAAAATGATTAGTTTAAATGAGCTGACAAGTAGGGTACTAATTTGGGATTAAATTAATGCCAATGGAGAACAAGACATAAGAGTATGGGACTTAAATTGAATAAAAAATGATGCCCATAACTCCTGATTAAACAAAACCAGGCGTGGGAATAAAGGGGGCTGACACCAAAAGATGCTTAGGCATGGGCTTTAAAGAGTATGGGCAGGCTGCAAGTTGCAAAAAATGGGCAGCTTAACTGCACTGGGTTTTGGCTTATAAATAAGCCATTTGAGAATTTAAACGGGGCTGGACTTTTAGTCTTCAGAAAAAGAGAAAACAAAAGGCTGGAAAATTTTTAGTCTGAGGAGAGGTCTTGTGAGTTTAAAGAAAAAGACTGAAAACATAAGTTAATTTCCAGTAAACACTGTAACCAAACACTGTCTGAAAAGTTGTATAAGAGTTCATATTGGTCAAGCTGTCTCGGCCAAGTTCTGTGGTTTGCATTGACTGAGCTGCTTGTGATTGTTGAACTGTTGGTGTTGCTGCATTGAATACTCTGGTATTGCTGTTGTTTCATCACTCTTTCCTGGGATTGCTCATTTGGTGCTCGACTATTTGCTGGTTTTCTTTGTTCTGGGAAATATTGCTGGTTGTTTGTGGGCTGTGGAAAACATTTGTGGTTGTTGGATTGTTGCTGTGTTATTGTTGTTTATCTGCTGTTGTTGTATTTGCCGCATACCTCTCAGCTGACAATTCTCCTTCTTCTTCTGCTTTGCTATACCAGGTACGCGATTAACAGTGCCAATGTAACTTGAGAGTTTAAGCATGAATATAAAAGAGAAGAGCTGAAGTTGTTTATTTCGTACATAGACTGTTATATTGAACCTCATTTAGTGTATAATAGTTTACATTCTTGTTTAGATACTGAAGGTAGCCTGTGTGCCCAGTAGATATCAATATATGGTGATTGAATGTTAGTTTGTATATGTAGGCTGATAGATAAAAGGGTCCCCAATGCAGTAGGTTGTATCTTAGGTTTTATAAGGTTAGCATGTCCTTAAATACATAGAACTATCCATGTTAGTTAATTTTGGGTCCTTTTGATAAATTGTCCCCCTATAATTGGCAAACCATTGCCTTAAAATAAACGGCGCAAGCCTGCACTTCTCAACCTCACGAAGGTCGATCCCGGATCAAACGAACCCAGCAGGCTTTCATCAGAAAGGCATCGGCCCAGGTCCAGCCGATACTGTGTGGGCTGGGTTTGGGCCCCCAATGCTCGATTAGCTGCCCATGTGCATGGCCATGTTTTCTTACTCTGCAAAGGCACTCGGAATTCCGTTATAATAACCTGCAAGCATGTAATTGAGTAGGGTCATTTTTTATTCTCAACTAATGGAGACAAATGCGGCAAGAAACGTAGTTGCTATAGGATATCCTTTTAAAATAAAAACGAGATGAGCCTCGACAAATAGAAACGCACAAGCTACGTGGCCCTCGCTAAATGTATATTATCGAAGCATTCAGTTTTCCAGGATGGGTCGTTTAGCAAACCTCACGGCCCTCCCAGAATAATAACGCGATAGCCTCTTTAAGCGCGTATTTAATAATTTTACCTTCTTAAAATCGGGTGCGCATTTATGTGACCCAAATCCAAATCTCGACGGATTCGAAATGTATTTCTAATCACGGGTACATTGATTGTGACGTGGTTCGAGATGCATGTCCATGACGTCGCAAATTCCTTTTAAAAGTAGAATGAGACGAGCCTCGTCAAACAAAAAATGTACACAGCTGCGGGGCCCTCTAATTGTATATATATTAAAACACTTAGAATTCGGGACAGGCCGTTTAGCGAATTTTTCGGCCTTCCCCAAAACAACAATACGCTAGTTGCTTTAGGCGCGTCTTAATAATTTATTCTCCTTAATTCGGGTGCACATTTATGTGACCCAAATCCAAATCTCAACCGAGTCGAGATATGTCAACAACCACGGGTGCATTGATGTAACATGGTTCGAGATATGTTTTCACGACGTTGCAAGTCTTATAAAATAACAGTAAATGATAAAAGCGGTTAAAAGTTAAATTTTGCACATAAGTTCACACTTGTATAAAATCAGATAATCAAGCCGAATGTAACAGTTGAGCGACCGTGCTAGAACCACGGAACTCGGGAATGCCTAACACCTTCTCCCGGGTTAACAGAATTCCTTATCCGGATTTCTGGTACGCGGACTGTAATATAGAGTCACTGTTTTCCTCGATTCGGGATTAAAATTGGTGACTTGGGACACCCTAAATCTCCCAAGTGGCGACTCTGAAATAATTAAACCAATCCCGTTTCGATTGTCCTTTAATTGGAAAAAACTCCCTTGTACCCCCTCGGGTGCAGAAAAAGGAGGTGTGACAATACTCATTTAAATTCACATGAGAACAATTTTTAGTACGTTCATATTTATCAATAACAATAAATAAAGCAGGGTCAAACAATCCGTATTGTTTGACTATACTTGTCGCAACATATTTGCTTGCATGTACAAACTATATGTGATACTTTCAAGGATAAATTTTTATTTCAACAACAAAAATTTTGGTCTAGAAGAGCAGTTGAAGCAACAAAAAGGAGCATAAACTAGGAATATCGTCTATAAAAAATATTAGGTTAATAAACGATTTATTCAAACAACAGCAAGCTAAAAGTTATTTCAACTAGAGATCAGTCTAGGTAACATAGTGCCTAAACTGTTTCTTTTAAGTACATGAACAACAAAAACAGGCGGAATAACATAAGTTTGCAAAATACAAAAAGTGTCCAAGCTACAACTATTTTTAGCTAACAGATCCGCTACTCCATCAGGGTCAAACAATCCGTACTGTTTAACTATACTTGTCGCAACATATTTGCTTGCATGTACAAACTATATGTGATACTTTCAAGGATAAATTTTTATTTCAACAACAAAAATTTTGGTCTAAAAGAGCAGTTGAAGCAACAAAAAGGAGCATAAACTAGGAATATCGTCTATAAAAAATATTAAGTTAGATACAATATAATATATCATTTTCTCATGCAATAAATATCTTCAATTACAAATACTATAAACTTGACAAAATATATTCATCTTTGTCAGTTTAGAAGGTATCTAATTATTTTGAATTCAATTATTGCGTCAAAGGTAATAATATTTTTTTTCATTTAAATAAATATTGCATCTATTTCATCCTTATTCTATTTGATTTCTTATGGTTAAACACAAAAAACACGCGTAAAATGCGTACACTAAACTTAGTTAAAACAAAAAGTACCCATTACGTGAAATATCATAAAAGAAGTGATGTGTGATGATTTCGGTGAAGCAGGAGGATTTGGACTTTTGACCGTGCTGTATCCCCTTCACTGCCCCTAGGAATTTCTAAATTTAAAAAGATACTCCACTGAGGAAATGAAAAGCAAAAGGCAATCCTTGTCACCTCGTAACGATTTTTATTTGGTACCATGTTCGAACGTGGATACTAGATTACTAGTGTGTGGCTTTTTGAGGGGTTTTCGTGTATTTTGATTCATTTCATTTTATATTATCTAATTCTAATTTAACTTTAATTTTATACTAATATCAGTGTAAAAACTATCTAAATCATTGTTGAAAAATATGTGCTTTAAAGTTTAAACCCTATTAGAAAAAATAATTTTACTCTTTTATTTTAGACATAACTTATAAAGTAGTATAATTTATAATTGAAATGACAAACACTATGACTGCTTTAAGGAAGTTTAAGGATTTTGATAAAGAGTTAAATACAAGAAAAACTTGTAAAAAGGCTTCTTTCGTCATCCATGACAATATCAAAAGGCATATTTGGCATTTTTGAATTATGAATTAGGATTTGCGGCTACCTCTAATCCTCCATCACCAATATAATGTCATCCCTGACGTTATTTCCTCTTCCACCTGCCATCATTTTCCTACTTGTAAATTTAATTTGACAAGCTACCAAAAGAAGCACTTTTTGAGAGAATCAAACTGCGTTTCCCTTTTCCGATTACATCATCTTTTTACTATAAATATCACAAATATATCACTTATCAGTTTATATGACTCCACCAAACTACAGAGTATCTGATCTTCTATGAGTTTTCATTGAGAATACTAATAAAACAGTAAGTAAATAAGACACGGAATTTTTACTTGAAAAAATCCCAACTCAAGGGACAAAAACCACGACCTACTATTACAAGTCACTTTGTAATGACTCTATTACAAAGACTTTAACTCAACTAACTTATGATACACTTACCACAAGCCACTTTGTCACTCACTAGTTACAAAGACTTTAACTTATGACTAACTCTAGTCACAATACAAACTCAGAAAGTTTATGATTTTACAAAGGGGTTCCTAAGCAACGCTTCTAGGTAATCAATTTAGAAATTACAATAAGAACAATCACAAAATTACAACTCAACTAAGGACAACAAAATACTAGATTTAGGAACTGGTCCGTAATAACGTTTAACTTTATTCTTCAAGCTCTTGAGAATTAAGTTCACTGTGCGGAAGACTTGAATGCTTGAAGTGAATTCTCAAGTGTTCAAGTGATGTTTTGTTATAATGCTCTTGTTAATACACCTTTGATGACATCACTTGAATGATGTAAGTACTTGGTAGGTCAAAGGGCAAGTGACTGCAAAACTGTTGCATTGTGTGCACTATTTCTATGACAGTCACTTTCCAGCTGTGCACGGTTGACTTTCGTACTGCTGTCAGGAAAACACAAGGGATCAGGTCCTTGTCTTGTTTCTCTATTTTCTACACTTGCAGCAATTCACATTAGCTGGAGTTTTGGCTGGAATCCGTTCATTTGTAATGTGTATCAAGTGTGTCAGGTTCCCTATGTGGTTCTTGACAGTAAGTTTGTTAGATCATCAAAACATAAGGCAAAGACATTGAAAACCCATCAATTTCTCCCTTTTTGATGATGACAAACTTAGACATTGATAACATGCATTTAGAGCAAAAAATAACCAAATGAAGTAACAAGAACTTCACAAGTTCTCCCTGACTTTATGCTTCCCCCTAATCAAATCCATGTTTCAAATATACCAAATATACTTCCCCCTTTTGGCATCATTAAAAATACACTAGCAAGCAAACAACATAAAGAAGTCTAGCATAACTAACTCATGCCACATATGTGCACACAACATGATAGAGAAGAGAAATAGAGAATACAAACATTGAGATAACAAAATAGGATAGATTTTATATATAAAACACATGCCTTTGCTTAAAAAGCAAAGGCAGAATTGGACTGTTGAAAATGGGAGCAATACTAATACATCCCAACCACATCAAAATAAAAGAAACAAAAACATCTGCCAAGTCATATAAACTAAAAGAGACAATCCAGAAATTGGTCACTGAAGGGGTTGCTTAAGGGGCACTAGGAGTAGAGGGCTTGGAAGTTGCAGCAAGAGTTTGGAGAACTAGGTCTATTCGGGCATTGGCCGACTTTTGCTCATTGAGAAGTTCTGCTTTCAGGTTCTCTACTTATGCCCTGAGATCAACAATTTCTTTTGTTAAACGAGCCGCCTCCTCATTCGACTTAGGAGCCCCTTGGGCCTGCTGACCTTCCAGGATAACATTCCTAGCCTTCAACCTTCGAATCTCCTCAGTTGCACTATTTTGAGCATTAATGAGCTGTGAGATTGTGGATGTACTGCCTAACCCCCCCATTCTTCTCGATGCACTCACACTCTTCCAAAGTTGTTTGAGAGAAGGTCTGCTTCTTGGTTCCTACCTTGCCTTGTCCTAGTGGCACCTTGAAAAACTTAAACACTTGCGTAAGTAGAAACCTATATGGAAGACCATGATTGCCATCCTTGAATGTTGCTACTTTTTGCATGTGTTCGATCATGATAGCAGGCAGGTTGACAGGGTTAAAGCCATCCAGTTGCTCCATTAGAAACATGTCAGACTTAGAAGTCACGGACCTCCTCTCAGCACGAGGCAACAGAACTTTATTCACCAACTCGAAGAGCAACTGATAAACAGGGAGTAATGTCCTCTTGTGAATCTAGTCCCCCTTTTGGTTCGCATTATCCTTTACCACAACATTCTGAAAATCGTACGCACACGCATCTTTCACATTAGACACACCAATCGTAAGGACTTGTAGAATATCCCCAAGCAGACTCACGTCAAACATAATGTCTACCTTATTCACCAAGGCACAGATATGGTCGGTATCAACGGGAAAAAAGCTGGCATAAAAGCTTTGAACCTCATCCTCATACACTTTGGGTGCATCCATTTGGAATAGATGCCCCCACCGTTGAAACTCAACCATTGCCAGGATTTGTCTCATACCAACCAATTCCAAAATTGCTGGGTTAAAAGTACGACCCAACAGAACTTTTTGGTGCCTTAATCTTTCTGAAGTAGAACTGGTTTCACTTTTCATCCTCTTTGCAGAAACGGGTTCCTTAACAGGTTGCAACTTTCTCTTGCCATACTTAACACCACTTGATTTTTCTTTTCCCTTAGACTTGACTGACACATCCTCATCAGAAACTGAAGGCTCACTTACAACATCCTTCGACTTTGAACTGGGAGTTGTAACATTCTCTATGGAAGCAGATTGCTTCTTCTTCTGGGACCTTCTCACTAGGGAACTAGGTTCCTCTGTTGTTTCTTCCTCAACCTCCACCACAGGGACAACCTTATCACACACTATTACATTGTCTTTCACCAGTCTCCTCTTTTTCTTCTTACTGTTTTTTCTACTCTTTTAAAGAGTAGAGTCATAGGCTACTTTTGCTTGGAACCTAGTAGTAGGTCACTTAGTAGAAGACTCGGGAGTGGACACTACCCTTCACGTGACTATGAAAACATCAAGAGTAATGTTTTCTTGATCCTTTTCATCACTAGACCTCATCTCAGGAACTTGAATGTCCAAGGGCTCAACAACAAATGCAAGAGTAGAACTGGCTTAGGAGTGAGAACCCTGACCCGTTTCCTCCGAAGAGGGGTCAGGTTCCTCACGAGAGGGCCCAGTAGTTTCTACTAGTGCAGAGTTTTCAACAGCCACCATGGCTCTTTCTCCCCCATACCCTGTGTCTCGTTTCTCTAAGACATGGAAGCACCAGAAATTACCTCATGTAAGACGCCATCAGCAGATACCACAAAGATGGTCGCGACATTTTCTTCCTCAATAGGCTCCATGGCCACCACAGAATCTGAAGCAACAATGGCGAAAACCTCTGCGACCTCAGGACTTTTACCATGTTCTCCACTTTTCCCTTGATCAACGGGAACCTCAGAAGATAGAGAACAAGGATCAATAATTTTAGGGGTTTCTGAGATAGTTGTCTTAGAACTGGAAGGATATGAGAAATCTGGGTTAGGAATGATTTCACTGATAAGAACAAGAGTGGTTACAGAAGACTCATTGGGGACGGAGGACTCAATAGGTTTTTCAGTGTTAGAGACGATTGAGGCAGGAATTTCGGAGTTTGTGTCAGCTATTAAAGAGATAGAGAGAAAGTTCTTTGGAGAGGTGCTAATGGAGGACTATGGTCTGTGAAGAAAAGAGAGGGTTTTTAATGAGAGGGGATAATTATGAAGAGAGAGATAAGAACCGGTTCTGAAACGGGGGTTGTACTTGGAGAGTTGCAGCATTTCAGAGGGAGATGGAATGGTTTGAAGTGAATGGACGTGACAGCAGGGTCTGAAAAGGTGGATGACATGGCAGTTAATATTTCTACCTTTTCAAGACGTGTATTAAAGAATGCACAGAACTACTAACATTTGGTACAAGAACCAGGTTCTTGACCTATCATTGAAAATTTCAATCCTTCTTTATCATCCATGCAATGCATCTACAACTTCTATAATCATCATGCATGTTTACCTACAACAGTGAAGTGAGTTAGACTTGGCTAGAAAATATTTTAGCTAATTTTACCTGAAGGTGATTTTCATAGCCAATTGATGAGGCATCAGGTTATCAATTAGGCTTTAATAGCCCCAGCTTCACCCTGTTTCTTTCAAAATGTTCCCTACTCAATGCTTTGGTGAAGATATCTGCAATTTGGTCTTCTGTGTTGTAGAACTTCATACATATCAGCCCTTTCTCCGCGTTGTCCCTTAGAAAATGATGTCTCACATCAATGTGCTTGGTTCTTTTGTGTTGAACTAGATTCTTGGCCATGTTGAGTGCACTGATGTTATCACATAGAAGAGTCACACACTCAGTAAATACCCCAAAATCCTCCAGTTGCTGCTTAATCCATAAGGGTTGAGCACAGCAGGATGTTGCAGCTACATATTTTGCTTCAGCTGTTGAAAGAGCCACTGAGTTTTGCTTCCTTGTGCCCAAAGAGATGAGACATGATCCTAGAAAGTGAGCCATTCTAGAAGCTTTTTCTATCGACAAGATAACCTGCATAGTCAGTATCAGCATACCCAATGAGATTAAAATTGTCACATAAGGGGTAATACAGGACCAGGGCCTGTGATCCCTTGAGGTATCTCAAAATTCTTTTGGCAGCCTTCAAATGAGATTCCTTGGGATTGGATTGAAACCTTGCACATAGCCCCACACTGAAGACAATATCGGGTCTGCTGGCAGTGAAATAGAGAAGAGACCCAATAATGCCTCTATACATAGTTTGATTCACAGGAGATCCAGATTCATTCATGTCCAGTCGAGTAGCCATTGCAATGGGAGTGTCTATAACTTTTGATTCTTCCATATCAAACCTCTTTAAGAGATCCTTGATGTATTTCCGTTGACAAATGAATGTGCCCTTTGTGGACTGCTTCACTTGAAGACCCTAGAAGAAATTCAGCTCCTCTATCATGCTCATTTCAAACTCACTTCCCATGAGTTTTTCAAACTCTTCAGACAGAGAATCAGCGGTTGCCCCAAAAATGATATCATCAACATAGACCTGAACAATGAGCAGGTTCCTTCCCAGTTTCTTTAGAAACAAGCTGTTGTCAATTTTCCCTCTTGTAAAACCATTTTCTAAGAGGAATTTTGACAACCTTTCATACCAAGCTCGAGTAGCCTGCTTCAATCCATACAATGCTTTGTCCAGTTTAAACACATATTCAGGGTGTTCATGATATTTAAACCCTGGAGGTTGCTTCACATAGACTTCTTCCTTAAGAAGTCCATTCAGAAATGCACTTTTGACATCTATTTGGAACAAGGTGAATTCCATATGAGATGCAAAAGCGATTAGGATTCTAATAGCTTCCATGCGAGCAACCGGAGCAAACGTTTCATTATAATCAATGCCTTCCTCCTGATTATAGCCTTGAACAACTAGCCTGGCCTTGTTTCTTGTAGTGTTTCCATGTTCATCAAGCTTATTCCTGAAAACCCACTTGGTTCCTATAATGGTTCGATCTGAAGGTCTAAGTACCAGGTTCCAGACATTGTTCCTTTCAAACTGATGCAGCTTATCTTGCATGGCTGTAATCCAATCTGCATCTTTCATGGCTTTCTTGATATTTTTGGGTTCTATTTGGGAGAGAAAGGCTGAGAAGGCAAGTGAATTTCTGGCTTTTGACCTGGTTTGTACTCTAGAATCTAGAGGAGTGATTATGTTGTCAAGAGGATGAGAGCTTTTGTGTTTCTAGCTGGGCATTTGGGGTTCATTTGTAGAGGAGCTGGGTATATCTAACTAGTTCTCTTGTGTTCTTCTCTCAGGTACTAGTGGAGTACCCTGTACTGCATCAATCACTCTTTCTTCAACTTCAGTAGTTGTAATTGAGGTGCCTGGTTCCATTGAAGAAGAGGCTAGATCGTCTCCACTCGGCTCCTTCACTTGGCTCATCATATCTACCTTTCCATTAGTCATGTTAATAAATTCACCAGGAACCAGTAAGGGCTCTCCATCTTGATCATCTTTAGCACTTTTCTCCCAGGAAGGATAGTACTCATCAAAGATAACATGAACACTTTCCTCAATACATTGAATTCGCTTATTGTATATCTTGTAAGCTTTGCTTTGAGAAGAATACCCCAGAAATATTCCTTCATCACTCTTGGCATCAAATTTACCTAGCTGATCCTTTCCATTATTGAGAACATAACATTTGCACCTAAATGTTCTTAGGTGAGTCAACTTGGGTTTCCTTCCATTCAACAACTCATATGGGGTTTTGTTCGTGAGAGATCTGATCATGCACTTGTTCACTAAGTAGCAGGCAGTGTTGACAGCTTCAACCCAAAAGTTCTTTGCAATCCCACTATCGATCAACATTGTTCTTGCCATTTTTTCAAGAGTTCTATTCTTCTTTTCTACTATTCCATTTTGTTGGGGGGTTCTTGGAGCTGAGAAGTTGTGAGTAATGCCATTTTCATTGCAGAACTCATCAAATTTGGCATTGTCAAATTCTGTTCCATGATCTAATCTAATACATGCGACTCTAGACTCCATCTTCACCTGGATTTTCTTCACAAAAGCCACAAACACCTCAAAGGTTTCATCTTTAGTTATAAGAAACAGAGTCCATGTGAATCTGGAGTAGTCATCCACTGTCACAAAAATGTATATTTTTCCTCCCCTGCTTTTCACCCTCATAGGACCACATAAATTCATATGCAGAAAATCGAGTGGCTTTGAGGTGCTTACATCCATTTTAGACTTAAAAGAGGACTTCACATGCTTTTCTCTAGCACAGGCATCACATACTTTCTGTACTTTGAACTTTGACATGGGCAGACCATGGACCAGGTCCTTATGAATTAGTTTGTTCAGAAGAGAGAAGCTTACATGCCCCAATATTCTATGCCAGAGTTCAACATCATCATCAACAGCTTTCAGACAACTCAGATCACCACTTTGTATGGACTCGAAATCAGCAACATACATGTTCTTGTATCTCTTGGACACAAGTACCACTTCACCCGTTACCAGATTAGTAACTGTACATATCTTGGGCAAGAACTCCACATTGTTTCCTTTATCTGAGAGACACTCAAGAGACTGTACTTAAGACCATTGGCATAGTACACATTCTCAATAGAGTAAGTGAGTGATTTTCCAACTTTTCCAACTCCAAGAATGTACCCCCTTTTCCCATTGCCAAAGGATACACTCCCTCCTGTAGGGTTTTTAGTGAAAGAAATTCCATGGTATTTCTAGTCATGTGCTTTGAACATCCACTATCCATCAACTATTGTTGACTGCTTCCTTTATTCCCTACACAAGGAGATCAAGAATTAGTTTTAGGAACCCAAGAAAGTTTGGGTCCCTTGTAGTAGGCAAGAGGATGAATAAGAGCTATCTTAGTCCATGTAAGCAATATGCATTTTTTTGTGGGTGGAACCTGGTCCCTTTTTAGTAGTTATATTTTCAGCAAACACTTTGTTTTTCTGAATGGACTGGACCCCGGCTAGGCAATTTTCCTTGAAATGCCCATTGTTCCCACAGTGGGTACACAGCCAGTTATCTGGTACAGTAACATACTTGTTATGGGGGTTGTAAGGGGTTTTCTCCCGTTGGAACCCTATTCTTTGCCTGTTCCCACCATTATTAGCGTATATGACAGTGATAGCTTCTGAGAACCAGGTCCACTTTAGGGACTTTTCAAGATCATTTTTTACTCTTTCCAGATCAATTTGGAGATGTTTGTTTTTTTCAGTACAGGCTGGTTCTCACAGCTTTCAACTTGTTTTCATGCCTAATGTGTGCCTTACTGGTTACCTCTTTTCCTTTTCCAGAATTTCCAGGTTTACACTCAGTACCTAGTTCCTCTATTGTTTCCCTCAAGACTGTAATTACTACCAAGAGATCATCTCTTTCTTCCTCAATCTCAGTCACTCTCTTTACTAAGGCCTCCTTTTATTTACTAAAGTTCTCAATGTTTCCTTATGGTCAACAACTACCACCACTAAGTCATCTCTTTCATGTTCTATGTTAGCAATTTTTTCAGTTAAAACTAGTTTTTCTCTCTCCAACTCACACATGGTTTCCTTCAGATCAACTACACACACCACCAGATCATCTCTAGTTTGTTCAGCTTCTCCTAGCTAAGGTCAAGGCATCCTTATCCTCCACAAGACTATGATAGGCATCAATCAGTACACTAGCTAAAGACATGAGTTTCTTAGGAGAGTAAGATTTCAGATTTCTCTGAACATCCCTGAAATTTACCTCACTGTTGTCATCGTCTTCATCATCATCTGATTGAGCCATCAAAGCAAATATTGAATCATATACATTTTTCTCACTTTCAACTACCATCATGGAGCTGTCACCTGCATCAGTTTCATCTTCACTCACTATAGGAGTCTCCCCATGCTGCAAGAGCTTGTTTCACCATATTGTCAACAGATCTCTTCCTTTTGAAGTGATTGTCAGGAACTGGGTTCCTCTTGGCTGCTTTCTCATGGTTGTACTTGGAATGTTCTTGCTTCAGGAGAGGACAATCTTTGATGAAGTACCCTGGCTTTCCACACTTGTGGCAGAGATCATAGTTATTTGGTTTGCCGGAGTTGCCCCTTTTCAGTATTCCTCCATTTCTTCTGACTATCTTTTGAAGTCTTTTGGTTAAGTAAACTATGTCACTATCCTCCTCACTCGAGTCATTACTATCAACTTTGAGTACCAGGTTCTTTTCTTTCTCTAGTTCTCTTCTTTCACTGTCTATCTTCCTCTTAATCTCGTACGTCTTTATATTTCCAACCAGCTTGTCTATGGTCAGCTCCTGCAGGTCCTTTGCTTCAGTAATAGCATTCACCTTGCTTTCCCAAGAACTGGGCAGGATACTGAGAATTTTCCTCACTAGCTTGTTCCTAGGAATGGTTTCACCAAGTGAGTGTAACTCATTTATGATGGAGGTGAATCTTGTGTGCATATCTTGAATAGATTCATCGTACTTCATCCTAAAGAGTTCATACTCGGTAGTGAGCATATCAATCTTAGATTGTTTTACTTGAGCGGTTCCCTCATGTGCTGTTTGCAAAGCTTCCTATATCTCCTTAGCAGTTTCACAAGCAGATATTCTATTATATTCATCAGGTCCTATTCCACATACCAAAATTTTCTTGGCACGAAAAGTTTTCTCTACAGCTTTCCTATCTGCGTCAGTATATTCTTTTCTGGTTTGGCATTGAAAATAGAAGGTCTGCAAGTGCCTTTGTTGGGATGTAAGGACCATCACATAGATATCCCACAAATCAGAATCTTCAGCCATGATAAAATCATGCATTCTTGTCTTCCAATCACCCATAGTATTGCCCATTGAACCTGGGTGGTCTGTACGTAGATTGATCTTCTTCAAACTTTGGTGGAGCAGCCATACAGATCCTTCTTAGGTGTTAGCCTGATAGGAGGAACCCGCTCTGATACTAATTGTTAGTTTATATGAGTCCACCAAACTATAGAGTATCTGGTCCTCTATGAGTTTCCACTGAGAATACTAATGAAACAGTAAGTAAATGAGACACGAAATTTTTACGTAGAAAAATCTCAACTCAGGGGGACAAAAACCACGACCTACACTTGTAGACTTTCAACTTCACTAACTTATAAACACACTATTACAAGCCACTTTGTAATGACTCTATTACAAAGACTTCAAGTCAACTAACTTATGATACACTTACCACAAGCCACTTTTTCACTCATTAGTTACAAAGACTTTTACTTATGACTAATCTAGTCACAACACAAACTCAGAAAGTTTATGGTTTTACAAAGGGGTTCCTAAGCAACGCTTCTAGCTAAGCAATTTAGGAATTACAATAAGAACAATCACAAAGTTACAACTAAACTAAGGACAACAAAATACTAGATTTAGGAACTGGTCCGTAGTAGCGTTTAACTTTATTCTTCAAGCTCTTGAGAATTAAGTTCATTGTGCAAAAGAGTTGAATGCTTGAAGTGAATTCTCAAGTGTTTAAGTGATGTTTTGTTATAATGCTCTTGTTAATACATCTTTGATGACATCACTTGAATGATGTAAGCATTTGGTAGGTCAAAGGGCAAATGACTGCAAAATTGCTGCACTGTGTGCATTGTTTCTGTGGTAGTCACTTTCCAACTGTGCACAGTTGGCTTTCGTACTGCTGTTAGGGAAACACAAGGGATCAGGTCCTTGTCTTGTTTCTCTATTTTCTACACTTGCAGCAGTGAATATTAGCTGGAGTCCTGGCTGGAATCCATTCATTTGTAATGTGTATCAAGTGTGTCAGGTTCACTATCTGGTTCTTGACAGTAAGTTTGTTAGATCATCAAAACATAAGGCAAAGACATTGAAAACTCATTAGCACTATAGTCCATTTGAAGTTCTTTACTCACGTAAATTTATTATTCGTGGGAGTACTAAATCAAACCTTTCTTCTACAGGTTTTATTTATAACTTTCCAATTTTATCATATGTCCCCGAAGGGACATTTCATTAGTAGGTGCTTTTTTATTTGTTGAGAAATTCATGCGATTAATTAGAAATAAGTTACATAAGGATTACCGATAATTCACAAGTAAAATTTGATAGGACCCAAAAATCTTGACTTTTATATGTTACTGTATAGGATAAAATGCTCGCATAATAAAGCGATGTTGAGATTTTTAAGCAAAAGGATAATCTTAAAAGATGGTGAATGGGAATTCCCCTCTTGACAATGAGACATTATCCCATATTGGAAGAGGAAAAGGTTTTTGGTGGGTATATTGACAATTACTCTTCTTGTAGCTCTTAAAGAGTTAAGAAGAAGGCAAACCTCGCACCGTCATCGTCGTCGCTCGCTCGGCTCTGGATTCGGATTCGGATTTGGATTTGGTTAAATGATCGATTGATTAATTAATATTTTGGACCAAATTTATTTGTTAATAGTGAATATTAACATAATATTATCCGAGTTTGTAATGGATGAGTTCCAATCCGTGTATTAGTCTCACCAATTCCAATAGCAGCCTAGTGCTTCTCCCACCATGGCCAAGTGCTTGCTCCATAATAGCCTTAGTGCTCCGGCCACCATGAGCAAATGCTCCACCAAATGAGTGGAAGCGGGTCCGTGTTTAGGAGATAACTGCACTATAAATAGATGGTGCCAGCAGCTTGTTGAAAAAACACACAGACACAAAATTTGGTTTGGCTATCACTGATCTACTCCTCAGTTAGAACTCAACGTTGGCTATAAATTTCATTCCTTCCTCTCAGAATTTCCATACGATTTTTGAGTTTCTCCTCCCTTGTTCTGCATTGTTTTTAACTTCAAAGCAAGCAACCGTAAGTGTGATTTGTTACTGAACTTTGTGTTCGCTGAAACACTGGAGTTTGAAGTACCACTACACCAGTGTGTAATTCGTTCTATACTAGGAGAAAATAATCCATAAGCTTGGGTACTAGGAGGGGGTTAAATTTCTTAAGGAAATATTGTGAATTCAGTGGGCTCGAATTAACTACTGTTCCATTTATATTTCCCTTTATACGCTAATTTAATTTTTTTAGAATTATTATTTACAAATATAGCAAGGAATAACAAGCTTAAGGAATTTAATATTTTTTTTATTTCTGTATTTGTGTTATACTTATTGTTCTGAAAATTAAAACCTTTGTGGTTTTGTACTCCCGTTTTGGAGATTAAAGCCTTCGTGGCGTTTTGTTGGAGATAAAATCTACGTTATTTTTTTTACTCCGATTTTAAATGTTTATTCAAAGTTTGTTTGTGTCATTATTTTATAGAAAAATGACGAGTGACAACGTAAACCGAACTGTTCTAATGGTGACTGCCAACACATCGACAAGCCGAACATCGACGTTGTCACCGACAGAAAAACCCAAAAAAAATTCGGGATTAATTTCAAGTGCTGGCAGTAGAAGATGTTCTTCTACCTGACTACTTTATGTCTACAGAAGTTCATCAAGGAAGATGTTCCTAATCTGCCCGATGAAACTCCAGAGAATGAACGCTTTCTTGTGATTGAGGTGTGGGAGCATTCTGATTTTTTGTGCAAGAATTATATTCTTAGCGGATTGGAGGATAATCTATATAACGTCTACAGTGACGTGGAAACGTCAAAAGAACTGTGGAGTGCGCTTGAAAGAAAATACAAAACTGAAGATGCCGGGATGAAGAAATTCGTTGCCGCAAAATTTTTGGACTACAAAATGGTAGATAGCAAGTCTGTTATTACCCAAGTCCAGGAATTCTAAGTGATTATTCATGATCTCCTTGCTGAAGGTATATGCCAAATGAATACTAATGTTGAAAGTAAAAGTTTTAGTATTTTTACTAACATAATTTTCATTGAAGATCTTGTCATAAATGAAGCACTCCAAGTTGCAGCAATGATTGAGAAGCTGCCTCCTTTGTGGAAGGATTTCAAGAACTACTTGAAACATAAACGAAAGGAGATGTCCCTTGAAGATCTCATTATTCGGTTGAGAATCGAAGAGGACAACAAAGCAGCTGAAAAGAAAGGCCGTGGAAACTCAATAATAATGGGGCAAATATTATTGAGGATACTTCTCAAATTAAAAGGAAGAGGAAGCAATCTTCTGGGCCAAGAAGTAACCCAAGCAAGAAGTGGTTCAACGGAAATTGCTACAACTATGGAAAAGCTGGACACAGATCTGTAGAGTGTCGTGCTCCAAAGAAAGACAAGAAGAAAGGTCAAGCAAACATGGTTGAAAAGCACGAAGATATTAATGACTTGTGTACTATGCTTTATGAATGCAACCTGGTAGGAAATCCTAAAGAGTGGTGGATTGATTCTGGAGTCACTCGCCATGTTTGTGTTGTTAGGGAAGCATTTTCTACATATGCTCCTGCTGAACCCGAAGAGACGATTTCTATGGGAAATGCTGCAACAGCAAAAATTGAAGGATATGGAAAGATATTTCTCAAAATGACTTCTGGCAAGGTCATGACTTTGAATAATGTCCTTTATGTTCCCGAAATTAGGAAGAACTTAGTCTCTACTGGACTTCTTGTTAAGCACAGTTTTAAGTGTGTTTTTGTATCCGACAAGGTGGTAATAAGTAAGAACGAAATGTTTGTAGGAAAAGGTTACCTTACTGAGGGCCTTTTCAAGCTGAATGTAATGATTGTCGAAAATAATAATAAAATTTCAGCTTCTTCTTACTTACTTGAGTCACATAATTTATGGCATACGTTTGGGTCATGTCAATTATAAACCTTACAGAAAATGATTAACTTGGAAGTATTGCCTAAGTGTTGAATGCGAAAAATTAAAATGTTAAATATGTGTGGAATCTAAGTATGTTAAACATTCTTATAAGTGGGTTGAAAGGAATTCAAATCCTTTAGACTTAATTCACACAGATATTTGCGACATGAAGTCAATACCGTCTCGCGGTGGAAAGAAGTATTTCATAACTTTAATTAACGACAATACTCGATATTGCTATGTTTACTTACTTTATAGTAAAGATGAAGCAATAGATGCATTCATGCAATGCAAAAATGAAGTTGAAACGCAACTTAACAAGAAAGTCAAAATGATAAGAAATGATAAGGGTGGTGAATATGAATCTCCTTTTGAAGAAATATGTCTAGAATATGGAATTATTCCTCAAACAACAGCCCCTTACATGCCCCAATCTAATAGGATTACGGAAAGAAAGAATCGTTCATTAAAGGAGATGATGAACGCATTGTTGCTAAGTTCTGGTTTGCCACCGAACTTGTGGGGGGGAAGTCGTTCTTACAGCTAATCGGATACTAAATCGAGTACCCCATAGCAAAACACAATCCATTCCATATGAAAAATGGAAAGGAAGGAAGCCCAACTTGAATTATATTAAAGTGTGGGAGTGTTTGACAAAAGTGCAAGTTCCTAAACCCAAAAGGATAAAAATAGGACCGAAAATCGTTGATTGTGTTTACATAGGATATGCAACCAATAGTAAAGCATATCAACTTCTGGTTCATAAATCAGAAAATTCCGACATTCATAATAACACGGTTATAGAATCAGATAATGCTGAGTTCTTTGAAAATATATATCCGTATAAAAAGGAATGTGAGTCAATTGGTGAAGGATCTAAACGACCTCGGGAAGAAACAAAAGGAAGTACATTTAATTAGGAAGATCCAAGACGTAGTAAACGTCAAAGAATGTCTACTTCATTTGGACCAGATTTTATGACTTTCTTATTGGAAAATGAGCCTCAAACATTTAAAGAAGCTATGTCTTCTTCGGAATCATTGTTTTGGAAAACGGCAGTCAATAGTGAAATAGAATCCATATTGAATAACCATACATGGGAATTGGTTGATCTTCCCCCTGGAAATAAACCTTTGGGTTCTAAATGGATTTTTAAGAGGAAAATGAAAGATGATGGCACTACTGATAAATTTAAGGCAAGACTTGTAGTCAAAAGATATAGACAACGAGAAGGTCTTGACTACTTTGATACATACTCTCCAGTTACAAGAATTACATCCATACGGATGTTAGTAGCATTATCTACAGTGTATGGCCTTGAAATTCATCAAATGGATGTTAAGACGACCTTCTTAAATGGAGAGTTGGAGAAAGAAATCTACATGGAACAACCTGAAGGGTTTGTGGTTCCAGGTAAAGAAAAGAAGGTATGCAGAGTTGTTAAGTTCCTCTACGGACTAAAACAAGCACCCAAACAATGACATGCAAAATTTGACCAAACAATTTTGTCAAATGGGTTTAAAATAAATGAATGTGATAAATGTGTGTATATTAAAAATGTTTCAAATCACATAGTCATTGTTGGCCTATATGTGGATGATATGCTGATAATGAGTAATGACATTGCCAACATAAATACTACTAAGCATATGCTAACTAGCAAGTTTGATATGAAAAATTTAGGAGTTGCTTATTTAATTCTGGGAATTAAGATCCATAAGACTCCTCAAGGTCTGGAATTGTCACAATCTCATTATATTAAGACAGTACTTGAAAAATTCAAGCACTTAGGGTTTAAAGTTGCAAAGACTCCAATTGACGTGAATCCTGCATTAGCAAAGAACAAAGACCAAAGCATATCACAATTGGATTATGCTCGTGTGCTGGGATACTTAATGTATATCATGAATTGTACACGACCAGATATAGCTTGTGCTATAAGTAAACTGAGCCGATATACGAGCAATCCGGGTCAATCTCATTGGATGGCAATGAAACGAGTTTTGGGATATTTAGAACATATCCAGAACTTTGATTTGCACACAGTAAATATCCTACGGTGATTGAGGGATACTGTGATGCAAATTGGATCACCGGTTCAACTGATTCTACGTCCACGAGTGGATATGTATTAATGATTGGTGGAGAACGGTATCTTGGAAGTCGTCCAAACAAACTTGTATTGCCCGCTCTATAATGGAGGCTAAGTTCATAGCCTTAGATAAAGCCAGTGAAGAAGCTGAATGGCTCCGAAATTTCTTGGAAGACATTACATTTTAGCCCAAACCGTTGGCACCAATATGCATACATTGCGATAGCCAAGCGGCAATTGGAAGGGTTGGGAGCGTTATGTATAATGGTAAATCTCGTCATATACGACGAAGACATAAAACCGTTAGGCAACTACCCTCTAGAGGAATTATCATGATTGACTACATAAAGTAAAGTGATAATGTGTCGGATCCACTTACAAAAGACCTAACTAGAGAGGTAGTTGAGAAATCATCGAGGGGAATGGGACTATGGCCGAGAAAAAGTCATTGCGGCGGTAACTCTACCTAGAAGACTGGAAACCCCAAGATCTAGGTTCAAGGAGATCAAACAAAGTCATTAATGACGGTTCAACATTGTCAACTAAAATTTTAGTCCATTCTCGTGATGAGACAATGTTCAGTACCAAGGATAAAACATTAAGGGGTTTTAACAATTTCTAAGTTTGATACGGGGTATATCAAATAGTGTATCTACGGGATGACACGTTTAGGAATCACCTATGTAAGTGTGAAGTGTTAGCCACTTCAAGGAGAATTTTGTAAGGCCAATTCTCTACGCACTTATGAAACCAGGTAGTGTTCATGGCTGAAACGAATACAACAATGAGAACCAAAGACGGTTAAGGGTCGATTGTGTGACTTATGGTTGTCTAGGTATACACCAAATATCGACGGTTCAAAGATATCAAATCTACCGATTGACCGAGTATATCCGACATAAGTTCAGTACGGAAAGTTCAAAGGGAAACCTACTTATCCAGATGCAATTAATCCTTGCTTGCGAATCACACAATTTTTTCATGCATATTTTCGTGATATAACCATTCCCCATTCATGTGGGGGATTGTATTGTTGAGATTTTTAAGCAAAAGAATAAGTTTAAAAGAGGGTGAATGGGAAATGGAGAGAAAATGAAAATTTTTAGTGAAATTTTAAGTTTCCCCCTCTTGACAATGAGACATTATCCCATATTGGAAGAGGAAAAGGTTTTTGGTGGGTATATATACAATTGCTCTTCTTGTAGCTCTTAAAAAGTTATGAAGAAGGCAAGCCTCGCGCCGTCGTCGTCGTCGCTCGGCTCGGCTCCGGCTTCGGATTCGAATTTGGTCAATTAATTGATTAATTTTTTGGACCAAATTTATTTGTTAATAGTGAATATTAACGTAATACTATCCGTGTTTGTAACGGATGTGTTCCAATCCGTGACTTATTTCTTATTTCTGCTATTATATTTCTTTTTTGGTTTTATTCGATTAGCAAAAGATAATATCATAGGATTGAATCAATTGCTCGTGGCCTTACAATTATAAATTTAATTGATTAATTTGAGGGTCAATTTTGGGGTTATACACCTACACTCCACGTCTCAGGACTTATGACTTACCCTTGTTAGATAAAAACGTCACGCCGATGTAATCAAGGGGAAAGTAGAAAGGAAAATTAAACAAAAATGAAAGATAGTTGAGCCGAGAACGCAAAACTGAACCTCACAATGGTGGAAGGAGTCAGCATCCATTTGAAAACGTTACACATGGGGAATTTGCACAGGTATTGGTCTTTTATTTCAGAAAAAAGAGGACATGAAATTTCGAGTCAGAAACTGAAATGATATTTTTTTTTGTACTTAAAATACGTTTATATAGATAAAAAAGGTTATATTTCTATATAAAACGCAGTATAATATTGCGTTTTATTAAAAAATTAATTTTTTTAATAGGAAAATGCAGTATAGTACTGCATTTAAGAAAAATGCAGTATTATACTGTGTTTTCCTATAATAAAATATAGGCCAAATACATATACAGACCATTAAACTTGGCCCAATTTTTCATTTTGGCACTTTAACTCAGTCTTGTTTCATTTTTACCCTCCAATCCCATTTTTTTGGTTCCACTTTGACACAAAAAATTTTCTCCCTGGTAAAAATGCAGCGCGTACAAATACCCAGCTGCTACCCCCACCCCACCCCCATTGCCCACCCACCCCCGCAATTTATTTTTTTTTGTAATTTCAAATTATTATTTTTTTCTGCCCCTCTCCCGTGGAAAAAATATTTTTTTATATATATTTTTAGTAATAACTACGAGCTCAAGTGAACCCATAACTTTCGACGTGAAGTAAAAATTTATATGTAAAATTCATTGAAATTGCAAAAAAATAGATATAAACCCATAACATTTAAAAATTTAATGGGTTCTTTTGTTCCACTTTGACACAAAAACTTTTATCTCAAGTAAAAATGCAGCGCGGACAAATACCCAGTTGCTACCCCCACCCCACTGCCCCCACCCCCCGCAATTTTTTTTTTGTAATTTCAAATTATTATTTTTTTCGTTTTTCTGCCCCCCTCCTGTGGAAAATATATTTTTTTATATATATTTTCAGTAATAACTACGGGTTCAACTGAACCCATAACTTTCGACGCGGAGTAAAAATTTGTATGTAAAAATTTATTAAAATTGTAAAAATAAAATAAAATAGATATAAACCCATAACTTTAAAAATATAATGGGTTCAATGTTAAAAACATTAAAATTAAATCCATAGGATTTAAATTCTGGATCCGCCTCTACGTTGGGAGTATAAAATTTGACTTAAAAAATGGTTCTCACGCGCTTACAAGGGTGAGGCAAATCACATATGGAATCTAGTTAGCTTTTGTGTCAAAGTGGAACAAAATAAAAGGAGTTGGAGGGCCAAAATAAAAAATTGAGTCATGTTTAATGGGTTGTCTATGTATTTGGCCTAAAATATAACCCCTCCTTCTTCTTCCCGACGATCTGTCTCGTTCCATTTTTTAAAAAAACGCACCCCACCACTGCTGGTCCCCCCCCTGCGATTAAAAAAAATTCTTGGGCCCCACCTGTCACACAAAAAGTGAAGAGCGTAGGTCCCACATACAACCCAAGCTTTGGATTCCTTCTTTCGGGGTCAAAATTTCAAATTTCCGATATTTCAAAAAACTTAAATCGAGGTATTTCGATTTAGTTTATGTCGAAACTCGTAGAGTATATGCATATTTGTTTTGTTGAATGTGTTTCCACGTTGATTTGTGTTATGTTTGCGATTAAATTTGTATGTTATTTTTACCCGGATTGAATTATTAGCCTTGGGACAAAAAATAGTTAAAACTTGATAAATAATTTTTATTGTTAATGAAATTGTTCACAAATATCTTTTACTGTTTTATATGTAATTTTGTGAATGTTATGCTCGTATGTTTGTTGTTTTTATTTAGTTTAGATTATTTAGTTGCTTAAAGAATAGTGGCCTTTTAGCATAGTAAAATATAGAGCTTTTTAGCGTAGTAAAATATAGAGCCTTTTAACGTAGTAAAATATAGAGCCTTTTAGCGTAGTAAAATATAGAGCCTTTTAGCGTAGAGTCTCTGTAGTTTAAGTATGTACTAACTGCAAACTCTATCCAATTACACTTTACAAAATTAATTATTTAATTTATAAAATAAACTTACAAAACTAACAAATTAATATATGTTGTCAAATTAACTCAAATATCGAGCCTGGAACCCATAGATAATTACACTGTCCAATTAAATAATTAATTATTTAATTTATTAAACTAACAAAATTTTAAACTTATTGAAATTGACACACATAATAATTAAGGATAGCTTGGTGCTACTGGGCCTCAAATATCGAGCGTGGAACCCATAGATAATTACTCTGTCCATTTATAAAATTAATTATTTAATTTATTATAATGCACAAAATTCTAAAAAAGTTAAAATTGATACACATAATAATTAAGGATAACTTGATGCTACTGAGCCTCAAATATCAAGCCTGGGACCCATAGATAATTACTCTGTCCAATTATAAAATTAATTATTTTATTTATAAAACTAACAAAATTCTAAAAATATTGAAATTGACACACATAATAATTAAGGATAGCTTGGTGCTACTGGGCCTCAAATATCGAGCCTGGAACCCATAGATAATTACTCTGCCCAATTATAAAATTAATTATTTAATTTATTATAACACACAAAATTCTAAAAATGTTGAAATTGACACACATAATAATTAAGGATATCTTGGTGCTACTGGGCCTCAAATATCGAGCCTGGAACCCATAGATAATTACTTTGTCCAGCAAGGGGGCGTTGAGGCACCTGTCGACCCACCTGTTGAGGCACATGATGAGGATCTTGGAGATGATCAGTCGGGTTATTTCCCTCAGCTAGATGAGCCTTTCAGCAGCATGCCGTCGTACAGTCTTCAGCTGTCTCTGCCAGCATCGCAAGTCACCCCGTCAGATACATTATTGATCACGGGTACATTCGATGGAGATGTAGACCAATTCTTTTCAGGCCCATAGACCACAACTGAGGATCGACCGACCCGAGATGTGGATAGCGGGCGCAGGTTGAGTTATGCCTCATCCCCGACGGTTGATGCGGATCTACCATAGGCACAGGTATATTTGTATTACTGTAAAATTTCAATTGGTTTTCTTTTCCTTAATGATTTGCCATAAATTAATTTTTAATTTTCTTATTAAGGTTTCATCGCAGCCCATCACGGGGGCCACTGTATGCGATGATGAGGACACCACAGATGCGTATACTCAGGAGGCTGACGAGACCATGGTGAGAAAATATTTTTGACTTAACACGTACAATACTAATATACATTTTCACATGCTAAGCTTAGTAATTATTTTGTAGGTTGCTGACGGCC
This sequence comes from Nicotiana tabacum, assembly GCF_000715075.1. Classification (NCBI taxonomy): domain Eukaryota; kingdom Viridiplantae; phylum Streptophyta; class Magnoliopsida; order Solanales; family Solanaceae; genus Nicotiana; species Nicotiana tabacum. The sequence goes on from NC_134084.1 coordinate 56,807,793, forward strand.
CAACGACCCCTTCTACCGATCCTGCCAGCTGTATTGTCGATGCTGCTGCGCATCCTCACATAAAGAGGCCACTTGATGATGATGATCGTGATAGTGCACCCGAGCGACAGAGGATGCGACTCAGGCTAGCGGCAGCACTGAAGCACACAGGTTGCGGAACTCATTGATTTACTTTTGTTTGTGTTTTGTGTAAATACTACATTATGTAAATAATGGCAACAATTCTATTTTAACAATGATTTAACAATTCTATTTCACCGAACGTTTCCTCACACTCATTTTTTTACGTAACAATGATACTAATTTATCATACTCCATTGTAAACGACAATTTAACATGACACTGTAGAGGTGAGCTATACCTCACAGAGTTATTCTCCTTGCAACCTCACCACCCCCAATATAATAAAACCCTTATTTTTGGCTCTTCAAATATTATTAAAAAATGCTTGATAAGAAGAAGAGAGAAGTATGAACGGAAGTTTGAAAGAAAGTTTTGAATGGATTTTCATAAAAATCAAACGCCTTTAAATAAGGCAAGTTCGAGCTTGGGGTGCAGATTTTTTCCCCGTAAAACGCAGTATAATACCACGTTTTATGTATTTGAATTATTGTTATGTCAGTTATCCGCAGAACACTTATTGGTGGGTCCAAAAATTAGTGTAAAATGCAGTATAATACTTCGTTTTAGCGTAAAACGTAGTATTATAATATGTTTTACACTAAAAAATAAATATTCTCTGCAGTCTTGCAGAACTCTTATTATTGGTGGGCCCAATTTTATAGGGAAACGCAGTATAATACTGCTTTTTCCTTAAACGTAGTATTATACTACGTTTCCCTTAAAAAAATATTTTTTTTAATAAAACGCAGTATTATACCGCGTTTAACTTTAACGGCTAACTTTTTATTAATGTAAGTTAGAAATGTAACTTTTTTTTTAAATTGTATAAAGGTATTTTATGCCCAAAAAGACATCATTTGAGTTTCGGTCTCTCTCTGATTTGACCGGTACCCGTTTCTTGCTCACTTCACTCTCTCTCAGTCTCCGTTTTTTCTTAACCTATGCTATGTACTATTTCTTCCACCTCAATTTATGTAGCACCAAAAGAAATGAAAATTCTTAAAATTTGTGATTTAAATTAAGTTTTAAATATATATGTCATTATAAATCTTTCTTTTCAAAAATAAAAAAATAATATTTCTTTCGAGACAAACTAAAAAAAGTTACCACACAAATTAAGAGCCCGTTTGGACATAAGATTTGTTTCACTTTTTTTTTTAAATTTTTTTTTTTACTTTTTTTTTGAAATCGGTGTTTGGCAATAAAATTTCAATTTTTGCTTGAAGATCAATTTTGAAATTTTTCGAAAATTATAAAAACTCCAAAAAGTCATTTTTCAAAATTTTTACTTAGATCACTCACAAAAATTTAAAAATAATCAAAAATTATATTCATGTTCAAATACAACTCTAATTTTTAAATACTATTTTTTTCACTTGAAAATTTCACTTTTTTTTTTTTTTTAAATTTTACAATTCTTATGTCCAAACGCCTAGTGAGATAGAGGGAATGCAGAACTACTCCTTAGCGATTCACTGCTACGTTAATTACTGCAGCACATGTTAATAAAATATCGTTGTCTTGATGTGACCGCACTACGTTGTTGTATGCTAGTAACATGTTGTTGACCCACCCTAGTTTAAACTTTAAGTTTAATTTTTAAGATTTTTAGCATTAAATTAATTATAAAATTATGAGTTTATATCTATTATTTTTATAATTTAATAAAATTTTAATTATAAATTACTCCGCATTAAATATTATGGGTTCAACTAAACCCATAATTTGCGCACTTCATTCGCGTCTCATAAATTAATTTAATCTGAGACTGTACAACATGAAAGTGAGACTATATGAGTCCAAAACTTTTTTGATGTTTTTTTGGACAAAAAATACTTTTCTACTGCTTAAAAAAAAGTTACATTAATGAGTAAAACGCAGTACTATACTGCGAACTACTTTAACGGAAATTAGTCCGTTAAAGTAAAACGCAGTACCATACTGTGTTTTACTTTAATTTTTTTTTTGTAATTCGCAGTACCATACTGCGTTTTACTTTATTTTTTTTGTTTTTGTACTTCGCAGTATAATACTACGTTTTACTTAAACGTATTATTATACTGCGTTTTACTCTGTTTTTTGGCCCACCAACAATGAACTGACATAACAATAATTCAATACATAAAATGTAGTATTGTACTGCGTTTTACATTCGGACTTGCCTTATTTAAAGGCGTTTCAATTTTATGAAAATTCATTCAATCTTCAAACTTACGTTCATACTTCTCTCTTCTTCTTATCAATCATTTTTTTACAATGTCTGAAGTGGCAAAAATAAGGGTTTCACTATATTGGGGGGGGGGGGGTGAGGTTGTGTTGGAGAATAACTCTGTGAGGTATAGCTCACCTCCACAGTGTCATGTTAAATTGCCGCTTACAACGGAGTGCGATAAATTGGTATCGTTGTTACGTAAAAAAATGAATGAGAGGTGGCGTTCAGTTAACCTTAAAATAACCGGTAGATTTCCGTATTCAGTGACTCCGCAAGAGTTTGCTTATTATTATGAGTTTAACATCGAGGATGATGAAACTCTTAGAGATTTTTTGCGGATTCTGGATGAATACAGGGAATTTATTGTAATAAAATTATTGGAAATGTATGTCAAGGTGGAAGACGTTCCCAATAATGAGGGCGTGCATAGTAGGGATAATCCCCAGTCATCGAGTGGTTATTCTGGAGCAGTTTTTGTCGGACAGATTGCTGATGAAAGAGTTTGCCTTGATTTAAACTTGTCACCACCAGCGAATGAGCAACAACAAAATAATTTTTCGACTTTATATAATCAACAAGACAACTGGTAAACTTCAATTCCGTAGGTGCTTTAGCGATGTTTATTTTATGTTTTAATTGGATTTGTATTAACACTCATATTTTTCATAGGGGGTACCGTCCGGATACGAATTTTACAAGTTATGACCCCGCCCCTAGTTGGAATATGTGTAGTTCTGGAGTATTGGACCACGGTGGTCCATCCGGGAGTCATCACCAACAAGCAAATATCCATCATGAAACGTTAAGATAGTACGACTTGTAAGTAAAGTGATATAGCTATATCTAAAGTATTTATCTAGTTGGGTATATTATCATTTTGTTATTTTTGTGCAGTGAAAACGAGATTCTTGAAGCTCCTAACCTCACACAGTTGCCCATAGACGACGTATTTACTCGTGATTTGGCAGATGCGCAGAGTCAGGAAGATGATAGTGATTATGACAACAATGCGGATGAGTCTGGGGATGACACACCCTTCCATGATGAGGGTGATGATGAGGAGGAAGTGAATGTTGAACCTGAGCTGACGAGGGAGCATGTTCCTCCACCTCCCGCTAGACCAAGAGTGTACGAGTCCCACGTGCCATTTCATGAGCGGAATATTCCCTACCTTGATAATTTGCCAAGCATGCCGAACGTGGATGCCCTCACAAGGGATGATGATGAATTTCGGTCAGCGATGTGGGATGAGTCTAGACCAGCTGTTCTGACAAAGGGCATGTATTTCCCTGATAAAGCTCGCTTAATTAGGGTTGTAAAAATCTACAGTATAAGAGAGTGCCGTGAGATGACGGTAAGTGAGTCAACTACGGAGAAATACAAGGTTGTATGCCGTAGAGACTTTATGGGTTGTCACTGGATGTTGCGTGCCACCAAGAAGAAATCAGGTTTGTGGATAGTGGGTAAATTTATGGGTTCCAGGCTCGATATTTGAGACCCAGTAGCACCGAGTTATCCTTAATTATTATGCGTGTCAATTTCAACATATTTAGAATTGTGTGTGTTAGCTTAATAAATTAAATAATTAATTATGTTTAAAATTGGACTGAATAATTATGTATGAGTTCCAGGCTCGATATTTGAGGCCCGGTAGCACCGAGTTATCCTTAATTATTATGCGTGTTAATTTCAACATTTTTAGAATTGTGTGTGTTAGCTTAATAAATTAAATAATTAATTATGTTTAAAATTGGACTGAATAATTATGTATGGGTTCCAGGCTCGATATTTGAGGCCCGGTAGCACCGAGTTATCCTTAATTATTATGCGTGTCAATTTCAACATATTTAGAATTGTGTGTGCTAGCTTAATAAATAAAATAATTAATTATGTTTAAAATTGGACTGAATAATTATGTATGGGTTTCACGCTCGATATTTGAGGCCTCGGTAGCATCGAGTTATCCTTAATTATTATGCGTGTTAATTTCAACATTTTTAGAATTGTGTGTATTAGCTTAATAAACTAAATAATTAATTATATTTAAAATTGGACTGATTAATTATGTATGGGTTCCGGCTCGATATTTGAGGCCCGGTAGCACCGAGTTATCCTTAATTATTATGCGTGTTAATTTCAATATTTTTAGAATTGTGTGTGTTAGCTTAATAAATAAAATAATTAATTATGTTTAAAATTGGACTGAATAATTATGTATGGGTTCCAGGCTCGATATTTGAGGCCCGATAGCACCGAGTTATCCTTAATTATTATGCGTGTTAATTTCAACATTTTTAGAATTGTGTGTGTTAGCTTAATAAATTAAATAATTAATTATATTTAAAATTGGACTGAATAATTATGTATGGGTTCCAGGCTCGATATTTGAGGCCAGATAGCACCGAGTTATCCTTAATTATTATGCGTATTAATTTCAACATTTTTAGAATTGTGTGTGTTAGCTTAATAAATTAAATAATTAATTATGTTTAAAATTGGACTGTATAATTATGTATGGGTTCCGGGCTCGATATTTGAGTTAATTTTGCAACATATATTAATTTGTTACTTTTGTAAGTTTATTGTTATAAATTAAATAATTAATTTTGTAAAGTGTAATTGGATAGAGTTTGTAGTTAGTACATACTTAAACTACATAGACTCTACGCTAAAAGGCTCTACATTTTACTACGCTAAAATGCTCTATATTTTACAACATTAAAAGGCTCTATATTTTACTACGCTAAAAGGCTGTTTATTTTACTATGCTAAAAGGTCAATATTACATATAAAAACAACTAACATAAAATACAAATATGAACAACAAACAAAATAAATAATATTAACTTTTTAACAATACAAATAATTTATCAAATTTTAACAATTTTTTGTACCAAAGCTAATAAATCAATCCGGATATAAATAAGATAAAATTTAAACACAAACATAACACAAATTAACATGGAAACACATTAAACAATACAAATATGCATGTACTATACGAGTTTCGACATAAACAAAATCGAAATACCTTGATTTAAGTTTTTTGAATTTGATTGAAATCGAATTTTTGCACCCGAAAGAAAGAATCCAAAGCTTGTCTTGTATGTGGGACCTACACTCCTTGCTCTTTAGGTGACGGGTGGGGCCGAATTTTTTTTTTTGAAGTTTGTCGCGGGGTGGGGGAGGGGGGACCAGCAGAATCGGAATTTTTAAAAGAGGGGGCGTCGGTTCAGTGGTCCAAGGAAGAAGAAGGGGGTTTATTTTATTAAAGCTATTCGCAGTATTATACTACGTTTTAAGTAAAACGCTGTATAATACTGCGAACAACTTTAATAAAATATAGTTGGGCCCAGATTTTCGTATAAAATGTAGTATTATACTGTGAATTACAAAAACAAAAAAAAATTTAAAGTAAAATGCAGTATGGTACTGCGAATTACAAAAAAAATAAAAATTTAAAGTAAAACATAGTACATGCTGCATTTTACTTTAACGGTTTCCGTTAAAGTAGTTCACAGTATAATACTGCATTTTACTCATTTATGTAACTTTTTTTTTAAGTAGTAGAAAAATATTTTTTGTCCAAAAAAACATCAAAAAAGTTTTGGACTCGAGACTATACAGCAGTAAGTAAATAAGAGTAGGAATAATAGTCATTTAAAAAGGTTGGTGAGGTCAGAAAAGATGCAACCGTACGCCAGTCAGCGAAAAGTTGTAAGATATTTTAAGATTTAGGAACCCCACCTCTTCGCCCTCCCCTCCTCATTCCATCCAATTTGCGCGAGATCATCTATCATCTCTGTCCATTTCAAAGTTTGAAGAACAAACATTGAACTCTTGTTAAACATTCAGAAAATCCAAAATCCAAATATCATCAACTAATTAAACCTAGCCTTCAAACTCTTGACATACAAAAAATAAAATCTTTTTGTGTTCTTATCAAGACAAGATTGCACAATATTTCTAGCTTAGCGCCGCCAAACCCAGATCGTTTTCCTAGGGTTTTGGAATCGTAATAATGAGCCAGAGAAGCAGTGGAGACAGCCGTCCCTGCGATTTCTGCAATCAGCAGATTGCCGTACTTTACTGTCGAGCTGATTCAGCAAAGCTGTGTCTTTTCTGTGACCAGCACGTTCATTCAGCTAACGCCCTCTCCAAGAAACACATCCGATCTCAGATCTGTGACAACTGTGGCTCCGAGCCTGTCTCCATCCGTTGCGCCACTGACAACCTCGTACTCTGCCAAGAATGCGATTGGGATGCTCACGGCAGCTGTGCACACGATCGGACCCCTGTTGAAGGGTTCTCTGGATGTCCTTGTGCTTCTGAGCTTGCTTCAGCTTGGGGTTTAGATATTGAGGCCAAGAAACCACCAACACCTACTCATTTACAGCCCACTTGGAATGGTTTTTTAGAGCCTTGTAATTGGATGTGTAAGGATGTTATTCCTCCTCCTTCTTCTGTCTTGTTGAAAGATTTAATGGTACCTAACGCTAATAATAACAATTCTGGGATTTACTCCACAACTCGTGAGGTGGGTAGAAAACAAAATCCAACTTGTGGCAAGCAGAAACAAGTGATATTGAAACAATTAATTGAGTTATTCAAGAGAGATTTGGCAGATGGGGTTGGAGGTGGATCGGAAGATTTAGTTCCAAAGACACCTAATGGGAGTAGTGATTGGCAGGGAAATGTTAATGTGACGGAGGGGAGTGATGCGGTTATGGGTGGTGTCAATCAGCAGCTTGAGCCGCAGAGTGTGCCGTTTACCTCTTTGCTTATGATGCAGAAGCCTCATAATTCAAAAAACAGTGACCGCATGGTGGAAGGGAATATTTTGTCGAGCGGAAATTCCTATGTTCAAAACACCCAGGTATTATCATAATTTCATGGTGCTAATTATAACTTTATCGGTCATAGCTAGGATATTTTGCATAGCCTGAACAAGTGTGATGAATTAATCCACTTCTGTTGTCTTGTTCTTTATATCACATATTGTTCAATAAAATTGCCTTTGTTTCAAATGTGAAAAGCTAAAGCGTGTCGTGCAGAATTGCAGAATAAAAACTGTTTTTTTAGCATCGAGTCGTCATTGAACTGGGCATTTCTTCATACTAATAGTGATTTGATTGATAATTGAACATCCAACATGAATCTGCACGTATGATGATTCGTTTGAGTTGAGAAAAGAATAGATGATAAGCCCATATCATTATAGTGTTTGGTGCCTTTTGAGTATATTTGGGATGTGAACAGACTTGAGATTCTGCTTTGATTTGTTTCCAGTGCGCATCTACAAAGCAGAGGAAAATTCTGTCATATTGGAATCTTGGGGGTAGGCGTTTTAGAGGTTGGGAAAAAAATTTCTTGTACTAATGGAATTGGTTATGTCATATTTGTACCGGCAGCATGCAAAATTTCCTTTTCTGTCAAGTTTTGTTAGATCTTGAGTTGGTTGTGGGTAATAATCTAGATCTATACCAGTCGATCCTCGTTTTTGTGGTTTTTAGTGATTTTGGCATATGCATAAAGTTGCATGAGAACCACATATTCTCTCTATGGTCTATTTTGGTTGTTGAGGTGTGTCTCAAGATAGTATCTTCATTTTTAAGTAAATAAAGATACATAATGCTACTATGTTGCATTTGATATTCTGTTTCAATATTAAGACAATCTTCTATTCCCGTTTCTTTTTCTAAAATGGGATTGTCTATTTCCATTTTTGAAAAAATATGATATTCAGAACTATCCTTGAGCTGTCAAAATCAGTCGTACACCTTTAATCTTCTCTGGTGAAAAGCATTATGAAATTTAAAAACATGCAACGAGCTTAATGACTGTAAAATAGACTTGTCAGAGAATTATACTTTTGCTCTTTTGAACTGACAAAATTTAAAAGGAAGAGATATGGTTGAACAGGACATGTTGCTGATATACTTTATTTTGTACCCTCTTTAGTTACCTGAAATGATACTAGCTTCTTCTCCTCTACTGCTTCCTTCTTTGATCCAGTTCTTGAAGTTGGACTGATTGTATTCACGGCCTTGTTGTGTTTGCTTTTTCAGATATGGGATTTCAATCTGGGGCAGTTGAGGAGCCATGAACAGTCAAGCTCAGTGGAAGCCGACTACAGTGAGAGCGACATGGCTTACATGATGAAAAGCTATGGTGAACTCATAAAAGGAACATCATTAGCAACTTCAAAAGGATTAGAACTCTCAGGCATTAACCGCTCAGTTGCCCATGAAGATATGACAGCTTTCAGTGTAAGCTCTAGCCACCGTTAAGTTTATCTCATTTGTTCTATTTTAATCCATTAAATCAATTATTGTGGCATGATTGAGTCTTGAAACCCGTACTTTAAGTGACAGATAACAAAAATGTCTGAGTGACAGATGTCTGTTACCAACCTTGTCAGTTCTTTGTTCTGTCTTGGAGGATTGTTGAGGTTTCTTTTGTGTTAAGGAGTCGGATATATAATACCTTTACAATTTTGTAAATTCTAACAAAGGCATGGTGTACAACTGATTCTGCAATACATTTAACCAGAATACGGCCATGTCAATTTTAATTAACTCTAGAACTTTCTATAGTCTGCTTTAGGAACCACGACCATTAGTGGTTCTGTTGATTCACCTTGGACACTGCTTTTGACATTACTTTTTCCAATTAGCTTGGGTTAATGTTATTGAGAATTTGAGGTACCACATTATTACCTGATTAATAAATAAATGATCGATAGTGAGGCCATACATAGTAATGCTGACAGTAACGCTTCATTTTCTCTTTGGTATACATGGATGGATAGTGAAGTTATCTGCAAAAAGACGGATGTGTCAAATGGTATGGTATAATAATGTCTTCCTCTTGAATCTGAGAAATTACTTGCTTCATGCCTTGCAGAATAATTCGAATAACCGAGGGGGAAGCCAGGGGCCAGCTACATCTGAGAGCAACAATTTACCAATAATTAAGCTTTCTTCTGACTCTGGTTATGCTAAACGGAAATGCTGTGGTGTGTCTAAAGATTTGAACTTTATGGAGCAAAGCATTTTTGTGGGAGGTGAAAACACCGGTGAGGAAATACTCAAGGCTGATATGGAGCTTCTGGCGAAGAACAGAGGAAATGCAATGCAACGTTATAAGGAGAAAAAGAAAACACGAAGGTAGGTTATTTCTTTTAGTTTTCCTTCAGCATAGTTTTCCCTTGTCACCTCTTGAGTTTATCCCTATATCTCGGTTTTGTTGAATCTCTGAGTGTGAGTTGTGATGTCCAGATATGATAAGCACATTCGTTATGAATCAAGGAAGGCAAGAGCTGATACTAGAAAGCGAGTTAAGGGTCGATTTGTCAAGGCTAATGAAGCTCCAGATGGCTGAATACCCGTTGAATGACAGAGGATAAGGATCTTTCTGTCTGTATGTATATATTTCTTAGCCTGCTTAATATTTGTAATCTTAGGATGCGTTGTGCATCTGTAGCACCATTTGTTAGTTAATATTCTACTCACTCTTCGTGCTTCTGCATATATATCAAGTGCTTGCATGTACAACCTTGATTGGGACCAGCCTTTTGAGGCAAGTCTTGGAAGTGAAATCTTGGCTAATTTTGTCTGGCATTGATTGGGATATTTTATGATATGAATCCACAAAGAACAAAAGTGATATCCACAACCCTAACAACTATAGGGGTATCAAATTATTGAGTCATGCTATGAAAGTTTGGGAGAGGGTGATAGAAGTGAGGTTGAGGAGGACGGTGTTTATTTCAGACAACTAGTTCGTGTTCATGTCAGGGCGTTCTACCAAGGAAGCTATCCACCTTATTAGGAGGTTGGTGGAACAGTACAGAAGGACCTGCATATGGTGTTTATTGATATGAAGAAAACGTATGATAAGGTTCCTAGAGAGGTTTTATGAAGATGCCTGGAGGCAAAAGGTGTACCGATTACTTACATTAGGGTGATTAAGGACATGTATGATGGAGCTAAGACTCGGGTTAGGACAGTGGGAGGCGACTCGGAGCATTTTCAGATTGTTATGGGGTTGCACCAAGGGTCGGCGCTCAGCCCATTCCTATTTGCCCTGGTGATGGATGCACTGACACACCATATCTAAGGGGAGGTGCCATGATGTATGTTATTTGCTGACGGCATCGTTCTAATTGATGAGACGCGAGGCGATGTCAACGAGAGGCTGGAGGTTTGGAGACAGGCCCTCGAGTCTAATGGTTTCAAGTTGAGCAGGACTAAGACGGAATACCTAGAGTGCAAGTTCAACGCCGACCCGAAGGAAGCGGGAGTGGACATGAGGCTTGAATCATAGGTCATCCCCAAGAGGGGCAGTTTCAAGTACTTTGGGTCGGTTATACAGGGGGATGGTGAGATCGACGAGATTGTCACACACCGTATAAGGGTGGGGTGGATGAAGTGGAGATTAGCTTCTGGAATCCTGTGTGACAAGAAAGTGCCACTGATACTCAAAGGTAAGTTCTATAGAGCGGTGGTTAGACCGACCATGTTGTATGTGGCTGAGTGTTGGCCAGTTAAGAACTCGCATATCCACAAGATGAAAGTATAAAAAATGAGGATGCTGAGGTGGATGTGCGGGCACACTAAGATGGATAAGATCATGAATGAAGATATTCCGGAGAAGGTGAGTGTGACTCCATAGATGACAAGCTGCGCGAAGCAAGACTCAGATGATTCATTTGTTTAATAATGCAACTCATAGAAGAAAATTTGTTTGGTGATGTGGGTTAATTTGTTTGTATCTGACGGTTCTCGTTTACTAACGTGGAATGATTATCTTAACCCCGTGCAGCTGTTGCTTTCTTATTAAATTCAACATAGTACTCCCTCTGTTTCCAATTAGATAGGTGCTTTCTTTTTTGGTCTGTTCCAAAATAAATGACACATTTCTAAATTTGAAAATAATTTAACTTTAAACTCTTCATTTTACCCATTTTACCTTTAATGAGAAGCTTTTATAACTATATAAATGTCATGATCCTACAAAACTTTTACCCCTTAAGCTTTTAAGACCACAAGTTTCAAGTCTTTTTTTCCCTTAAACTCCGTGTCGAATCAAACAACCTCATCTAAATTGAAACGGGGATAGTATTAAAATTCAAATGATGTATTAACATTGCGGATGTAGATGACGGCTCTTAATTGTGTTTTGGAGGAAATACTGTTGGTTCATCAAGGAAATGAAGAAGCAAATGTAGATGAGTGTTAATAAAAGATGCAGGCATAAATTAAGCCACTTGCGCATTGATCCGTGATAGTATAGCTTTTTCTTGCGGAGATGTGAAGTGTGTAGGTTGGGATATCTTGTGAAAGCTCTTTTATCCTGTGAATGCTTTTAAGGATCATCTAGCAGAGAAAAGAACCTACCGCTTCCTATTTACTTCATTCACGCCTTTGCATTTCTTTCTTTATGAGACAATTTGAACAATGTTTTCAGTCACTTGAATTATTCAAACTAAAACAGAGTAATATTGGTCTCCATGAAGGACTTGTCTTTCTTTCAGTTGAAGAATGTCATGGGAGCTAAGCTGAGGAAAGGCTTTAAAACCTTCTGTAATAACGAAAGCTCTACCTCCACCCTCAACCATCAAACTGCAGCCTCTGCCCGCCCTCTCTCATCCACTTACATGATGGTCACTGCTACTACTGATCTAAAGCTGAACGAAAGGGATAACCCGACAACCTTGGAGGAGATGTTGCTCCAATTGGACATGGGTTGCCACTTGCGCATTGATCCGTGATAGTATAGCTTTTTCTTGCGGAGATGTGAAGTGTGTAGGTTGGGATATCTTGTGAAAGCTCTTTTATCCTGTGAATGCTTTTAAGGATCATCTAGCAGAGAAAAGAACCTACCGCTTCCTATTTACTTCATTCACGCCTTTGCATTTCTTTCTTTATGAGACAATTTGAACAATGTTTTCAGTCACTTGAATTATTCAAACTAAAACAGAGTAATATTGGTCTCCATGAAGGACTTGTCTTTCTTTCAGTTGAAGAATGTCATGGGAGCTAAGCTGAGGAAAGGCTTTAAAACCTTCTGTAATAACGAAAGCTCTACCTCCACTCTCAACCATCAAACTGCAGCCTCTGCCCGCCCTCTCTCATCCACTTACATGATGGTCACTGCTACTACTGATCTAAAGCTGAACGAAAGGGATAACCCGACAACCTTGGAGGAGATGTTGCTCCAATTGGACATGGGGGAGAAAATGGCTAGAAGAGAAAAGCTGAACGAATATGGGCAGCATAGAATGTCTTGTGCCAACAGTTCAGACATTCTTCGAACTGCAAGGAACGCGCTAAACCAGTATCCTCGCTTTTCTCTGGATGGCAAAGATGCCATGTACCGGTCTTCTTTCCATGACATGTCTCCTTTGCTAACCACAAGTGTTGGTGTTAGAAAATCAGTATGCTGCAACCGCGAGCTGAGGAAAATGGAGATGAAAACTCAAACTCAAACTCAAAACATGCCCCCGGCAATAGCAGGGGAGCGAGTGGTTTGGTGTAAACCAGGAGTAGTAGCTAAGTTAATGGGACTTGAGACCATGCCAACATCAATACACAGAAAGCATAGTAAGGATAGAGTGAGTGCAATTATCAAAAGCCAACGCCTGAGGAAACGGTACCAGATGGAGAGTAAGAGAAGAGGAAGGGTGGTGGTGGAAACGAGCTGTGGTGGCCACAACTGTAGTGTAAAGAGAGGGACGAATAATCAGAATGTGATGAGCTCTTGTTCAAGAAATGGCTATTGCGTTATGAAACCCGTCGCAATGGACCTACCAAAAGCTCACAAAGAAGTAGGCTGGCCAATGCGAGGTGGCGTTTTGTACAGAAATAACAATGACATGTAGTAAGATTTTTCTTTTTACTTATTTGTTCAACTCAGGTGCTTTTGTCAATCATATATAGAAGCGGACTATCTTTTGTGTATGCCAAATTAATTGTCTCTATGTTTTTTCTAATTAGTTGGATGTGTGATGTGTATAAAAATTTCATATGTGAATCCGAAGTTCTACCAGTAACAAGTTTTAAACTGGAACTGCTAATGTACCAAAATTGTGTTTGAACATTTTAGCGTCAAACGTTTGTAGGGTTTTAAGGTGTGAATAGGAAAATGTACCTTTTGAACTGCACATCTTCATCTAACCATTTCTTTGCCTTTAAATACTAAGGCATTATTTCAGATATTTTCAACGAATTGCCAAATGTTTCTCCATATTTTTAAAATCAAACAGAATCTGCATTGTGTGATTTGTTTCCTATCTTTGAGTTTGAAGTATTGCTACTCCAACAAGGTAAATTCGTTCTATGTTTGAGACAAAATAATCCTATACCTTGAATACTGTGAGGGGATTAAATTCTTTAAGGACACACAATGAATTCTGTGGGCCCGAATTAATTTACTATGTTTGTGTTATTCTAGTTATTCGGTTTTCTTTACTGTTTCGAACACAGTTTTTAATAAGCTTAAGGAATTTAAGATGGGAACTATTTCTTCTGATGGCTGATAGAGGAAAAATTGTGGCAGTTTTTCTGCTACGAAGAAAGAAAAAAAAAAGCAGCAGCAGCGAACATTGTCGGATGGTCCTTGGCTGAATCTGTCTGTGTTTAAAGTCTTGGGGCGCAATTTGCTTGATCGATTTGCATCAAAATTATTTATTGAGTAAATTGCATCTTGTTTTTGGATTCTTTTATTAAAGGACGCATATACATTTTGGATTGCTTGGACCAAAGGCCGCTTAACATGCCACCCTCAGTCATTGTTTTGGTTTGACTAATGATGGAATTATTATGACTTGGTTTCAATATCACATATTCACAATCAGAGATCAAAAGTCAAAAGTCACGCTTGACATGAACGGTTGCAAAATATGTTTACTCCTCACAGTATGAGTATTCTTCACAAAAAAAAAAAATAAAAAAAAATAAAAAATCATGCAGAATACTGATCGTCAACACAAAAGAGATTTGCCATGAATTAGCACTTGGCTTCACAAAGTTTGCTTCAAACGTGCCAAATGATACCAGTTCTCACGGTTGAAATAGAGTTCTCTGGTAAAATTACTTTATGTAAAATGTTACAACCTGGCAAGGATTCTGATGTTTCAAGCCATTATTCGAAGAGATTGGAAAGGACGGTTTGATGACAGCAAAATGGATTCTATTTTTCTTTCACTTTGTCTTATATTTACTATTTTTTATTTCCTACCCTTATGATTGATAAAACATAAATGATATAAATGTTGAGGCAGATGTTTCATTTTCATTTCCTTTGAGCCGAGGGTCTTTCGGGAACAGTCTCTCTATCTTCATCAGGTAGGGATAAGGTCTGCGTACACTTTACCCTCCCCAAACTCCAGTTGTGGGCTTGTTATTGTTGTTGTTGTTGTTGTTATTGTTAAGGCAGATGTTTATTACATGATGATCTCTTATTATATATTTAGAGTTACATGCATGCTTAGGAGTAACATATATTCCCTATATTTTTAAGGTAAATTTATTTTTTCCCTTGACCAATATAAAACTGTTTGTTAATATACAATTTGGTAGAATGCATGACATCTTCAAGGAAGTAAGACATTATTTAGGCTTATACTAATACTCGAAAGAATTGAGATCATAAATATAATAATATATAAAGATGTACATATACTTGTTCGATTAGAGTAAGAGATCAAATTATTTAAGTGTTGTAATGACTTAGTTGAGAAGTCATTTGAATTTCTTTTAAAACCCTCGTAATTTTCTACTCCTGTTTGGAGACTAAAATCTTCTTGATTTTCTACTCTTTCTTTGAGATTTAAAGTCTTTATAATTTTCTCTCATTTTTCAGATAATAAAGTCTAAGTGACTTTTTACTCATTTGGAGATTAAAATCTATGTGACTTTTGACTCCGATTTATTACTTAATTGAATGTTTAAAAACTTTGCCATTCTTGTAATTATGATAGTGTGAGATATTACTCGGTTTGAAGATTAATATCTTCATGGTTTATTAAGAATAATTGTGTCGTGCTTAATAAATATGACACACACAACAGTTCCGGTGGTTGGCTTTATAAGACAGACTATCTCTTCAAGCCACTTTGTACCTCCACCGATATCGATTTCGGCAGAAAAGCCCAAAATAATTTTGGCACTAATTTCAAGAGATGACAACAAATGATGTTCTTTTATTTGACTGCTCTAAGTTTGCAAAAGTTCATTAAGGAGGATGTTCTAGTCCTACATAAGGAACTCTCGACAATGATTATTGTGACTGAGGCATGGAAATGTTCTGACTTCCAATACATGAACTATATCCTTAGTGGATTGGAAGATGACTTGTGTAAACTGATTGTCACGACCCAAAATCCACATAGTCGTGAAGACACCTAACCTAACCCTCTAGGTAAATCCGACAACAGTCAATACAATTCTAATGAAATAAAAGTGGTCAACAATAATATAACTGAATTCCATATAATATCCCAAGGACTGATAGTATAAGTCACGAGCAACTATGAATAAGATTATAATTTCAGTTTGAGAAAAGATACATCATTTATTCGAAATTTACGTATACAAAAATATAAATCCTAAATTATCGGAAACAATTAGTAGGTGGTATCTGGAGTGTGGATACGTCTTCAATTCAAGGCTCTGTCTTCCACAGCTAAACCACTACAAGATCTGCACGCAAGGTGCAAAAGTATAGCAGGAGTATAACCGATCCCATGTACTCAATAAGTATCTTGACTAACCTCGCTGAAGTAGTGACGAGGTTTTTAAGTCAAAAGATACTCACGAATATAACCTGTGCAGTAGATTTGCAATAGAAACAATACTAGAAATAACAGAGAAGAGTACAAGAACAAATATGCGAAGCAGTAATGATTGCAAAAAGACATCACAGTCAGTATGAGGAATGTGTTTAAGAAATCAACTTAAATGGCACGGTAACACCCTTCGTGCATTTATCTCATCCTCACCAAATATGTGTATGTATGACAAATTAATTGGCACGACAACACCTTTCGTGCATTTATCTCATCCTCACAGAGCATATGTATAACAGTACCAACCAGGTAAAAGAAATGTCCATAATAATATCTATGAAATAGAGAGTACACAGATAACAACAATAAACAAGTCAAAAGCATATGGAAAACAATAGCAGACGAGGTAAGAGACAAAAAAGTAGTGACAACAAGTAAGGTAGAAGAACATATGTTTCAACAACTAATGAGGTGGAAGGTTTAGGTGGCATCACAACAAACGAGAAAAAGGCATGATGTACATATAACAAACAAGAAGGTATACATGAACGTAACAATAAGTAACAAATAGAAGGAACATATAGAACAATATCAAATAAGGAAAAAAGGCAAAAATGTGACAACCACAAGCATCATAAAAATATAGGTGTAACAGTAACAACTAAAGATAAAGGCATAAATGTATACACAAGGAAAATATATCACAAAATAATGCATGTTTCTCGTCCGCACATGCACAAAAACTCCATTCATGCCAAAAACACATGATAATATAGAAATAATGGCACGACATCACCCTTTGTGCTTTTACTCTCGTCGTCACAAGATAATGTAAATGCAATGGCACGACATCACCCTTCGTGCTTTTACTCTCATTCTCACATGATAATGTAAATAAAATGGCACAACATTATCTGTCGTGCATAATAATATATATTAAATGGCACGACATCACCCTTCGTGCTTTACACTCTTCCTCACCATATATAAACACACACACATCAACAACCAGCAAGGCAGGAAGCATGGATAACATCAAGAAGAGTGGTTAAATAAAATACACCACGCGAATGAGAATCACAACTCTTACACAATTAAACAATTCAAAAGACTTCATGAACCCTAAGTGTCTCAACAAATCTCTAAGGCGATCTTCAACTCAAGTATGGAACCCAAGCATCTCTAGAAGAACGGTCGTAGCAATGTATTCGTGATTAGGTATAGTGATGACCGAATTTAGCACATCAATAGTTTCCCAAAAATCCATCAAATTTAATGAAGTTATAATAAGCTGAATCATGGTTTCTGACATTGAATTTCATATTCATATTATTATAGAAGTCAAGTAAAACATGAGGCAAGAAGTTCACATAATCCAATAAGCACAAAGAATCGTATAATCTATCCCGAGCATGGATAACCTGGCACATACATGTACGCTTGTCACCTCGCATATGCATCACCCCGTATGTAGCAAACAATATCAATTAATAGGAAAAATTACTCCAACAAAGCTAGGCAAGACACTTACCTCAAAAAAGCTAAATTAATACTCTAAAAAGCCTTTCCTGCGTGAAACAACCTCCGGATGGCTCGAATCTAGCCAAAATAATTTAATATTATAAACAAAAGCCATAGAAAATGATTCTGAATAATAAAGCATCGATCTTTAACTAAAATCTTTAAGTCAACCCAAAAAGTCAATCCCGGCCCCGCACTCCGTAACCTGACAAAACTCACAAATTCTAAATACACATTTTGATAACAGTCCATCCATACCAATTTCATCCAATTCGGACATCAAATCGGTCTTCAAATGATCAATTTGTGTTTTAGATGGGTTTTTACTAAAATCGCCAGTTTCTTCAGTTTGATTCATCAAACAATTGCTAAATTCAAGGTTGGAATCAGGAAATATAAACAAATTCGAGTCAAAATAGTTACTCCAATCAAAATTGTGAAAATTCCCTCCAAAATCGCCCAAATCCGAGCTCTGAAACCTTGTGAGAAAAGTGACTAAATTCCGGAACAAGTAAAAAATGCAACAGTTGTTCTAGCTCGAATCAGATCCTAGATGACTCTAAAACTCACATTTGATAAGCCCAATATAATCCTTGCAAGATTACACCCAAGATAGACATTTGAATCACCTAATTTGGCCTTAACACGAGGGAATTAATGTTTTTAAGTTTTAACGGATATTTGAAAATTTCAGGGACATAAATGATATTTTCGTAATTATTTACCCTAGAAAAAGAACCAGCAATAAGAAAACCTTCGTTTTAGCACCCAAAACTCATTCAGAACCTCAGAACACAAACCATATATGCATTTCAAGCACAGAATACGCTATGAACCTGCTCGCGTACCCAAAACACGGAAAGAGGTCATCTTGACCCGATATTGACCACGACCAAACTCCAAATTCTTAACTTAATTAGTTTATCAACCAATGATCCAAAACACACTCGAGCCCCTGGAGACCCCATCCAATCATACCAACAAGTACAAACACATTATCCAAACTTATCCAAAGCCTCAAAACACCCACGGGAACATCATAACAAATAATCGAGGCTCAAACCGAGTATAATTTCTCTTAAGTTGTTAAATCATTATTATTTCAAACACTTCAGATTATTTCAAAACTTTGCACACAGGTTCAATTCAACTATATAGACCTATACAAAGTGTCGGAACACCAATTAGAGTCTAATAGCATCAAAGTCAACTCTTTGCCAAACTTATGATATCTTAATTTCTTTAAACTGCCAACTTTTGATAAATCGTGGCGAATCCTTCTAGGAACCTCCAAAATCGAATTCGAACATACGTACAAGTCCAAAATTATCATACGAACCTATCGAAATCATAAAAACCTTGATTTTGCGTTTGTTTACCTAAAAGTCAAACCTCGGTAAACTCTTCCAACTTAAAGCTTCCAAATCGAGGGTCATTCTTCCAAATCTATCCCGAACCACTCGAAAACAAAAACCAATCATACACATAAGTCATAATACAACATATGAATCTACTCAAAGTCACAAACCACCGAATAGAACAATAAAGCTCAAAATGACTGATCAGGTCGTTACATTCTCCCTACTTAATGTGATGACCCAAAAGGTCATCTTTTGTTTTAGAATCCGTTTTCATGTTCTGAGGCCTTGAAAACCTCCTTTTATCTCTCTTCAATTTGCATGCGCAGTTCGAGAACGATACCGGAAAGCTTTTGTATGAAAAATTTGAGAAATAATGATTTTTGGCTTAAAAAGATGATTTTAGTTGACTTCGGTCAACATTTTGGGGAAACGGACCCGGACCAATGTTCCGATGGTACTAGAGGGTCTGTAGTAAAATATGGGACTTGGGCGTATGCCCGAAATCGTCCGAGGTCCCTAGCCCGAGAAATGAATTTGTGAAGAAAATTATTTAACTGAAAATGTAATGGTTATTGGAAATCTAAATAGATTTGATCTTGTTGGTATCGGGACCATATTTTGGTTCCGAAGCCCGGTACATGACCATTATGGTATTTAGACCCTATCTGTGAAATATGGTGGAAAACAGAAGTAATTTGACGTGATTTGGACCATTGGTTGAGAAAATAAGAAGTTTAAAACTATATTGAAAATTTCATGAGTTTTGGTGCTAAATTCGTTGTTTGAGATGTTATTTTGGCTATTTGATCGTACGAGCAAGTCCGTATGATGTTTTAAGGCTTGTGTGCATGTTTGGTTTAGAGCCCCAAGGGTTGGGGTGAGTTTTGGATAGGCTACAGGGTGTTTTGAGACTTAAAGAATTAGCTGTTGTGTTGCAGATATGCAGACTTTGCAATTGCGAAGTCTGCTCGCAAATGCAAGCATCACATTTATGAAGTTTCACCGCATTTGCGATCAAAGGTCAGGGAGGGGGACCTTCATATTTGTGAAGCTCATTGTCGCAATTGCGACTCCAACAGTCACCACATTTGCGAACAATAGTTCACATTTGCAAAGGCAGCAGCTCAGGCCAAGCTTCCCATTTGTGATGCTTTAGTCGCATTTGCAAGTTCGCATTTGCGAACCTGTTATCGCAAATACGATATCTGCGACTGTGTAAATCAAAACTTAGAAGGTATTTTCACCTATTTTTCAAATCTCTCGAACCCTAAACCTTTCTAGGCAATTTTCCAAAGACCCAAACTTCTCCAAATCATAGGTAAGTGATTTCTAACTCAACTCTTTTAATCTATCTCATCTTTTTGCAAGATTTCATCATAAAATCTTTCATGGGAAATTGGGTGTTTTTGGGTGGAATTTGGGAATTTTGAAATTTGGGGAATTAGACCTCAAATTGAGGTCGGATTCCAAAACCAATTGCATATCCGGGCGCGGGGGTGAATGGGTAATCGGGTTTTGGTCCGAACTTTGAGTTTTGACTAAGCGGGCCCGGGGTCGATATTTGACTTTTTGGGGAAAATGGTAGAAAACCTTTAATTATGCATTGGAGTTGAATTATTTAGCCTTTATTGATGTTATTGAGTTAATTATGAGTAGATATGAGTAAATTGGTGGTGGAATCGAGAGGTAAAGCGGTGATTGAGTGTTGAACTATCCGTTGGCTTGAGGTAAGAGTTTGGTCTAACCTTGACTTGAGGGAATAGGAATCTCCGACTTATTTGCTATGTGAAATTTCATGTGTGTGGTGTATAGGTGTGGTGACGAGTACCTATGCACCACCAAATTACCATTTTTAGTTTATTCCCTTACCCGTTTCCTATTATACTATTTCTTGTCTTAATTGCTACTTGCTTATAACTGTTTCCATGTCTTAATTGCTACTTGGTCATAAATTTTACCATGCCTAATTGCTTCATATTAACAGTTGCTATCTTTATTGAAGTATCTAATTATTTCATGGTTTCACTTTATTACACTGTTAACTTATATTAGCTTATTGGTGCTTGATAGTACACCTTGGTTGGTCTCGCTGAGTAGTTTACACTGGTAAAGTTTCATAGTCGTAGTGATATTTCGTTGTGTGGGTTGAGGTATAAGTATATTGGAGGATTTGAATTAATATGTGAAACACTTGTCTTTATTTTGTGATTGGTGTTGATTTATATATTGGGATCGAGTTGCGCGCTGCAACAGGAGGAATAAGGGAGAATGTGATTGTCTGGTGGGATCGGGTTGCGCGCTGCAACAAAGAGTAATAAGGGTTGACATGTGGGATCGGGTTGCACACTGCAACATGAGGAATAAGAGTGATATGTGTTGAGGAGTAATAAGGATGAACATGTGGGATCGGGTTGCACGCCGCAACAAAGAGGAATAAGGGTAAATATTATTACTGTTGTTGTTTATATGATGGGATCAAAATGCGCGCTGCATCAGTTGTTGTTATGTGTTCATATCTGTTGAGGTCAGTTATTGTGATGTTGAAACACCCTTAAGGATTGGTTATAGCTGAATACTAGTAGAATAGTTGGGTTCCAGATTTATTTAATGCCAGTTATTACTTTATTACATTATATATTTCCTTTCTATTTAGTATAAATTGTTCCAGGTTGTAATTATTGTATGCCCTACCATAGCCTCGTCACTACTTCATCGAGGTTAGGTTCGGCACTTACCAGTACATGGGGTCGGTTTTACTGATACTGCACTCTGCACTTTCTGTGCAGATTTTGGAGCTAGTGGCTGATCATGTTCGGAGACCCAAGGTAGTCTTGTAGGCGTTCGCAGGCCCTGGCGTCCCCTTCTATCCCATTTCATTTTCTGTTTTATTTACTTTCAAGATAGATGTAAGCTTTTCGTTCAGACCTTTATTTGTAGTAATCTTAGACGGTTCGTGAGTTGTGACACCAATTCTGGGTGGATGTTATTTCGATTTTCGTTATTGCATAAAGTTAAGCTTTTAAACTATTTTCTTCCGCATATAATTCTGCTGGTTTATTTTGTTAAGTCTTAAATATTTGAAAGATAAAGGAAAAAGGTAGGATATTCTGAAACGTTGGCTTGCCTAGCGGGTACAATGTTAGGCGCCATCATGGTCCCGACGATGGAAAATTCGGGTCGTGACAAGTTGGTATCAGAGCTCAAGGTTGCTTAGGTCTCAGAATTGACGGACAAGCTTGGTAGAGTCTGAGGGATCGGTACAGAGACGTCCATGCTTATCCCCAGAGGTTACAAAGTTAGGAACATT
Organism: Nicotiana tabacum; assembly: GCF_000715075.1. Classification (NCBI taxonomy): domain Eukaryota; kingdom Viridiplantae; phylum Streptophyta; class Magnoliopsida; order Solanales; family Solanaceae; genus Nicotiana; species Nicotiana tabacum. Next base: position 56,830,109 of record NC_134084.1, read on the forward strand.
TTTACTTCTATTCATCTTTGTCATGCATTTTGATCTCTCAATGCTAATTGAACACTCTACTCTATTCTTTCGTAGATGGCAAGAACGCGTAACACTTCATCAACTGATCAGCAGCCCGAGCCCAGTGGCAGCTCCTATGAGAGGTAGAAACCGAGGCCCCGCTAGAGGCCGAGGTAGGGGTATAGCTCAGCCCAGAGCTTGAGCAGCAAACACCAGCGGCAGAGCCTCTGGTGGAGTTTGACGATTTGGTTCCGGCCCAGACTGTTCCAGCAGGGCCATCTCAGGTTCCAGAGGGTTTCATAGCTACACGGTACTTCAGGATGCTTTGGTCCGCCTAGTGGGCCTTATGGAGAGTGTTACTTAGGCAGGCATACTACCTGTAGCACCAGCCATCTCTCCGGATAGGGGAGGAGCACAGACTCCCGCTACTCACACTCTGGAGCAGATGGCTCCCCAGGTTTAGACTCCAGCAACTCAGCTAGTTGGGGTAGTTCCGCCGAGTGTTGTAGCACAGACCGATGATGGATCAGCTATGTCTTTATATGCTTTGTAGAGGTTGGATAGGTTCATCAATGTTTTCACTACTACCTATGGCGGTACATCTTCAGAAGATCCCCAGGACTATCTGGACAGTTGCCATGAGGTTCTACAGAACATGGGAATAGTGGAGACCAATGGGGTCCACTTCGCTGCTTTTCGCTTATCAGGTTCCGCCAAGAAATGGTGGAGGGATCTTTGTTTGCTAGACTAGCTAGATTGGCTGCTTTGACTTGGGATCAGTTTTCTCAGCTATTTTTGGAGAAGTTTCTCCCTATCACTCAGAGAGAGGAATATCAGAGGCAGTTTGAGCGCCTTCAGCAAGGTTCTATGATCACCATTCAGTACGAGACTAAATTTATTGACTTGGCCCGTCATGCTCCTCTTATACTTCCCATCGAGAGGGAGAGGGTGATGAGGTTTATCGAGGGACTCGCTCAGCCTATCAGATTGTAGATGGATAAGGAGATATGGAGCGAGATTTCTTTCCAGGATGCGGCTAATGTGGCCCAACGAGTTGAGGCAGTTCTATCTCAGGGGAGTTGTCAGGGGTCTGACAAGAGGCCTCGTCATTTGGGTAGGTTCAGTGGTGCCTCGTCTGGAGGCAGAGATTCTTTTGGTAGGGACCATTACCCCAGACCGTTTCAGTCAGCACTTCAGGCATCTCATGGAGCTTCAGGGGGTCGTGGTCCTTATGTACCTCCTTCAGGACAGCCAGCTCATAGTGCACCGCCAGCTCCTATTAGAGCACCTCCTCTTCAGAGCTATTATCGTGGTCAGCTAACCTGCCAAGGTCAGTCTTAGTTTTCTCAGTTGTAGTATTCAAATGGATGTTTTGAGTGCGGTGAGTATGGTCATATTCATAGGGCTTATCCGAGATTAGTGGGTGTCCGGTCGTAACAGCAGAGTTCTCGTGCCATGATTCCGGCATCGCCTGCCCATCCAACTAGAGGTAGGGGTCAGAGAGCCAGAGGTAGGGGTCAGCCCGCTAGAGGTGGAGGTCAGACCATTAGAGGTGGAGGCCAAGCTGCTAGAGGTGGATGCCAGCAAGCAGGAGGCTGTCCCAGATATATAGTTCAGGGTGGTAGGGCCCATCCCCAATGTTATGCTTTCCCAGCCAGGCCTGAGGCTGAGTCCTCTGATGCTATTATCATAGGTACTATTTGGTTTGTAGTAGAGATGCTTCAGTTTTGTTTGATCCAGGGTCTACATACTCCTATGTGTCTTCATATTTTGCTTCATGTTTGGTTGTGCCTCATGATTCTTTGAGTGCTCCCGTATATATTTCCATATCGGTGGGTGATTCTATTATAGTAGATCGTGTCTATCATTTATGTATGGTTGTTATTGGGGGTCTTGAGACTAGTATAGATCACCTACTTCTCAACTGGTTGACTTTGATGTTATTTTGGGGATGGATTGGTTGTCGCCTTATCATGCCATATTGGATTGTCACGCCAAGATCGTGACCTTAGCTTTACCGGGGTTGCCTCGATTGGAGTGGAGAGGGACTCTTGGTCATTATACCAGCATGGTTATCTCTTATATGAAGGCTCGACGTATGGTCGAGAAGGGATGTTTGGCTTATTTGGGTTATGTTCGTGATTCTAGTGCTGAGGTTCCTTCTATGGATTCTGTGCCAGTTTTTCAGGAGTTTCCAGAGGTATTTCCTGCAGACCTGCCGGGGATGCCACCCAACAGGGATATTGACTTTTGCATTGATTTGGCTTCGGGCACTCAACTCATTTCTATTTCGCGTATCATATGGCCCCACCAGAGTTGGAAGAATTGAAGGAGCAGCTGCAAGATTTGCTTGATAAGGGCTTTACTAGACCTAGTGTCTCGCCTTGAGGTGCGCCGGTGTTGTTTGTTAAGAAGAAGGATGGGTCGATGAGGATGTGTATAGATTATCGGTAGTTGAACAAAGTCAACATTAAGAACAAGTATCCACTGCCGAGTATTGATGATTTGTTTGATCAGCTTCAAGGTGCCAAGGTATTTTGGAAGATTGATTTGAGATCTAGCTACCATCAGTTGAGGATTAGGGTATCCGATGTCCCTAATACAACTTTTCGGACTCGGTATGGGCATTATGAATTCTTAGTAATGTCATTTGGGTTGACAAATGCCCTAGCAACGTTTATGGATTTGATGAACCGAGTGTTCAAGCCTTATTTGGATTCCTTTGTGATTGTCTTCATTAATGATATTTTGATCTACTCCCGTAGCTGAGAGGAGCATGAGCAACATCTTCGAGTCATTCTTCAGACTCTGAGAGACAGTTAGTTGTATGCAAAGTTTTCGAAATGTGAGTTTTGGTTGAGTTTAGTTGCATTTTTGGGTCAAGTTGTATCATCAAAGGGTATTCAGGTGGATCCTAAAAAGATTGAGGTAGTCAAGGACTAGCCTAGACCCACATTAGCTACAGAGATCTAGAGTTTCTTGGGTTTGGCGGGTTATTACCGTCGGTTTGTGGAGGGTTTTTCATCTATTGTAGCCCCGATGACTAGGTTGACCCAGATTGGTGCCCAGTTCAGGTGGTCGGACGAGTGTGAGGCAAGCTTTCAGAAGCTCAGGTCAACTTTGACTACGACTCCAGTGTTGGTGTTGCCCACAGGTTCAGGGCCATATACAATTTATTGTGACACATCTCGTATTGGACTTGGTGCGGTGTTGATGCAGAATGGCAAGGTTATTGCATATGCTTCGCGGCAATTGAAGATTCACGAGAAGAATTACCCACTTCATGATTTGGAGCTAGCAGTCATTATTCATGCGCTGAAGATTTGGAGGCATTATTTATATGGCGTGTCATGTGAGACATTCACGGATCATAAGAGTTTACAGTATTTGTTCAAGAAGAAGGAGCTAAATTTGAGGCGGAGATGGTGGTTGAATGTCACGCCCCAAGAATTGTGGAACACGACCGACGCTCAACCGAGTAAACCCGACTAAGCAAGCCTGTTAGATTTCATTCCACCCAAGCTAGTTCATGAATAAAGAGGGAATGTTATACCATTTATCAAAACACTAAGCAATCTTCCACTAGCAACTTTCATTTCATTTCCGTTAATGACTTCATTCATAGTTTACAAAATATTACAAGTTTACAAGTTTAATGTAAAACATGCTTATCAAGTACCAACTTTTCTAGTCTGGACTCCCAACATCAACCACCACCCACAAACAGTCTACCGAGCCTCTAAATACAATAGAAGAGTAATAGGTAAACGCCGACAACAAGGCTCCGTCTATACCTCAAAACGTGATGAGAAAATGAACAAAAGATACATGACATGACCCCGGTATGGAGTGGGGCTCACCAAGACTGCTGGGAAGAGAGTACCGCTATCACTGGCCGGTGCTGCCCGCTATGGAACCACCTGTATCATTAAACGATACAGCGCCCCCGGCAAAAGGGACGTTAGCACCGTCGAATAACACTAGTATGTAAGGCTAAAAGTCCTCTTTCAGAATAGAATAACCATACAATCCAAGAAACCACAAATCAGTAAGTCAAAATCAACAATATACTAGCATCCAATTGAAACATGTAAGTCTTCTAGTTTACAAAAATAATACATATAATATTTGGTTGGGAAATCATTAGCACCGATATGATTTATACCACCGTCTTTGTTAGCACGGAGTCTGATCACGACTCGATCGGCTAGGTCGTCCCTTTGGGGACATGTACCACAATCACAATTTCCAGTTTTTTGATTCCCAGCACAATACCACCATGTGTGCGGCATGGCGTCCGATCACGACCGGATCGGTTAGGCTGCCTTCCCACATATGCCGTGTGGGTTGGCATTACCAATTTACAAATATTACCAAGTTCATCCCAATTAAGGGGAATAAACCACGATCCATCCCTACACCAACACATGTAGTTTCAGGCGTGAGCCTTATGACCCACCCTTCCTCGGTTTTGCTAATGATACTCCCAAAAACATCTTTGATTTGATTTGATATTGCACACAATTGTAGTATAAATACAAGTATACAAATATAGCATAAACACAACCATGTTTACCTCAATACCTCTCACATTTTATAGTTTTTATTAATGTCCTCAATCTCTCTCGATAACAATATTTCTTTGGCCTTCTGGGCCTTTCACAAGGTTCATCTTTTTCATGGCATGAAGGCCGCATTTGGTTTTCCACATTTTCCATCTCCTTTATTTCCAAGGATCACCAACCAATATCAATGTACCAAATATTCCGTGTATCATATATTTTCGAGTCAATAGTAATAAAATCATCAAACACAAATGATTCTTCCCAAAGGGGAACATGCCAACCAACAATTGAAATACACATTGAAGTTATAAGCAAGCAATCACCTCAATTATCCTTGAATTACCCTTTTTTCCATCATGACAAATGCACAATTTCAACATTGGAATGTGTAAGAACTAACATTAAATTGAATGTATTTATAAGGCAAAGCATTATCTAAAACAACCACTTATGGGCATAGTTCAGGTACAAGGCCTTTAGGCCATTCTATTTTTGAAGTTAGTTCATAAGAGTTGAGTCGAGGCTTATTTCATAATTGTTTCACATTTTCTCATTCGATTCATTTCTAAACATCTTTACAGTTTATCAACAAATAGGCACATTCAATCAAGGCATTTAGTACACATAAAAGAAACCAGGAGCATTAAACAGATCGAATTCTTCTCACCCGATTAGTATACTAACCTTCATTTAAAATATGACTCAAGGCTATACCACTTTGGTAGACAAACCACACTTAAACTTACAAAACAATATGGAATTCACTTCCGAGAGAGAAAGTTTAGCCTACATATTTCGATTGAGCTTTCCTTATGTCCTACTATACTCCGAGACTCTTAGCAACATCAATCTCTTAGGAATATGACAAATCGAACCACAAATTAGAGGGGTGATCATAGTTCTAGCTCATTTTAGCATATTTTCAAATACTAAGTGGGCGTTATGCTTTTAAAACTATTTGTGAAAGATCCTACCATCCCTCATCCCATCCTTAGCTCAAAACCTCACCAAATACTTTAAGAACTCATGCATGCAAGATATCCACCACCATCCTCATGGATTACCCTTATAATGGTCTATCCTTGTTATATCTAGTAATTAAGAGCTGCGGTTATATAATCTTACCTTTTAGGAAGAAGACCTAGGTGCCTTTCTTGACAAATCTTCAAGGTTTAAGCAAGATCTTAGGAGAAATGTGATGAAGAACCCCTTCTCCCTCTAGGACCCTCTCTCTCTCTCTATCTAAATGCATAAAAAAATTGCCTAAAATGAAGGGTAGCATATAATATATCGACATGGGGTCAGGTCAGAAAATTAGAAATTAGGAGCCCCGACACAAATCTGCGATCGCATAATTGACATGCGGCCTGCAAAAGGGACCGCAAAAATGGCCCCAGAAACCTGAATAAACTGCTTAGGTATGCGACAAGAATGCAGTCTACATACCTGTTCTGCGGTCACATAATGCACCGTAGAACTTCTTCTCACAAAAATTCCAAGGAGATTATGCGATGACTATGCGGCCCCCATATTGATTATGCGTTCGTATAATTGGTCGCATAGCTGACCTCAAAATTAGCCAACATACTATCTCACTCTGCGGTAGATATGCAGCCTGCATTGCTGTTATGCGGTCGCATAATGAGCCGCAGAAATGCACCCTTCTGAAAAACATTTTCCTTAACTTTTTAATGCACCGACCAATCCAAAGGGTCGAAACCGCAGCTCGCAAGCTCTCCGCGAAGAACTTTTACGAATTTCTAACACATGTTCCTAACTTGTCACTACGAGATCTCGGGTTTTGAGCAAAAATTTTCACAGGGCCCTACATTGAAGCTATTGAAAGACTATGATATCACCATCTTGTATCATCTAAGGAAGGCCAACGTTGTGGCCGATGCTTTAAGTAGGAAGTCAGCCAGTATGGGCAGCATTGCGTATATTCCGGTCGGTGAGAGACTGCTTGCTTTTGATGTTTAGGCTTTAGCCAATCAGTTCGTGAGGTTGGATGTTTCTGAGCCCAGTTGTGTTTTAGCTTCCACAGTCGCTCGGTCTTCATTATTTGAGTGTATCAGAGATCAGTAGTATGATGACCCTTATTTGCTTGTCCTTAGGGACACAATGCTTCACAGTGGTGCCAAGCAAGTTACAGTTGGAGATGATGGAGTCTTGAGGATGCATGGTCGTGGTTGTGTGCCGAATATGGATGGACTTCGTGAGCTGATTCTAGAGGAGCCCTATAGTTCCCGGTATTCTATTCATCTGGGCGCCGCTAGGATGTATCAGGATTTGTGGCAACATTATTGGTGGAGGATAATGAAGAAGGATATTGTTGCATATGTATCTCGGTGTTTGAATTGTTAGCAGGTAAAGTACGAGCATCAGAGACCTGGTGGTTTGCTTCAGAAGATTGAGATTCTTGAGTGGAATTGGGAACGTTTCACTATGGACTTTGTTGTTAGACTCCCACGGTATCAGAGGAAGTTCGACGCAGTGTGGGTTATTGTAGATAGGCTGACTAAGTCAGTGCATTTCATTCCTGTGGTAGTTTTCTATTCTTCGGAGCGGTTGGCAGATATCTATATCCGTAAGATCGTTCGTCTTCATGGTGTGCCCATGTCTATCATTTCTGACTGAGGTAAGCAGTTTACCTCACACTTCTGTAGGGCAGTACAGTATGAGTTGGGTACGCAGGTCGAGTTGAGTACAACATTTCATCCTCAAACAGATGGACAGTCCGAGCGTACTATTCAGATTTGGGAGGATATGCTCTAGGCATGTTTATTGACTTTAGAGGTTCTTGGGATCAGTTCTTGCCATTCGCAGAGTTTGCTTACAACAACACCTACCAGTCGAGCATTCATATGGCCCCTTATGAGGAACTATATGGTAGATGGTGTCGATCGCCGGTTGGGTGGTTTTAGCCGGGAGAGGCTCAGTTGTTGGGTATAGATTTAGTTCAGGATGCCTTGGAAAAGGTTAAGATCATTTAAGATAAGCTTCGTGCAGCTCAGTCTAGGCAAAAGAGTTACGCCGACCATAAGGTTTGTGATGTGGCATTCATGGTCGGAGAGCGAGTGTTTCTTCGGGTGTCGCCCATGAAGGGTGTGATGAGATTTGGGAAGAAGGGCAAGCTACGCCCTAGGTTCATCGGACGTTTTGAGATCCTTGATCATGTGGGAGAGGTGGCTTACAGACTTGCGTTGCCATCGGGTTTATCAGCTGTGCATCCAGTGTTTCATGTGCCCATGCTTCGGAAGTATCACGACAATCCATCCCACATGTTAGACTTCAGCACTATCTAGTTGGACAGATATTTGACCTATGAGGAGGAGCCGGTAGCTATTCTATATCGACAGGTTCGTCAGTTGAGATCAAATAGTTATCCGTCGATTCGTGCGTAGTGGAGAGGTCAGCCTATTAAGGAAGCTACCTGGGAGTCTGAGTTCGATATCCGGAGCCGATATCCACATCTTTTCACCGACTCAACTACTTTTCTATGTTCGTTCAAGGATGAACGATTGTTTTAGAGGTGGAGAATGTGATGACCCAAAAGGTCATATTTTGTTTTAGAATTTGTTTCCATGTTCTGAGGCCTTAAAAGCCTCGTTTTATCTTTTCTCGATTTGTGTGCGCAGTCTGACCGCGATACCGGAAAGCTTTTGTATGAAAAATTTGAGAAATAATGATTTTTGGCTTAAAAGATGATTTTAGTTGACTTCGGTTATCATTTTGGGTAAAAGGACCCGAACCCGTGTTCCGATGGTCCCGAAGGGTCCATAGTAAAATATGAGACTTGGGCGTATGCCCGAAATCGAATTTCGAGGTCCCTAGCCCGAGAAATGAATTTGTGAAGAAAATTGTTTAACTAAAAATGTAATGGTTTTTAAAAACCTAAATAGATTTCATCTTGTTAGTATTGGTCCCGTATTTTGATTTTGGAGCCCGACACAAGACCGTTATGGTATTTAGGCCCTATCTGTAAAATTTGGTGGAAAACAAAAGTAATTTGACGTGATTTGGACCATTGGTTGAGAAAATAAGAAGTTTAAAACTATATTGAAAATTTCATGAGTTTTGGTGCTAAATTTGTTGTTTGAGATGTTATTTTGGAGATTTCATTGCACGAGCAAGTTCGTATGATATTTTTAGACTTGTGTGCATGTTTGGTTTAGATCTCCGAGGGCTCAGGTGAGTTTTGGATAGGCCACAAAGTGTTTTGAGACTTAAAGAATTAGCGGTTGTGTTGTAGATCTGCAGACTTCACAATTGCGAAGTCTGGCTCACAAATGCGAGCATCACATTTGTGAAGGTTCACCGCATTTGCGATCAGAGGGAAGGGAGGGGGACCTTCGCATTTGCGAAGCTCATCGTCGCACTTGCGACTCCAACAGCCACCGCATTTGCAAAAAATAGCTCGCATTTGTGAAGGCAGTTACTCAGGCCAAGCTTCGCATTTGCGGTGCTTTGGTCGCATTTGCGAACATGTTATCGCAAATGCGATATCTGCGACTGTGTAAATCATAACTTAGACGGGATTTTCACCCATTTTTCAAATCTCTCAAACCCTAAACCTCCCTAGGCGATTTTCCAATGACCCAAACTTCTCCAAATCATAGGTAAGTGATTTCTAACTCAACTCTTTCAATCTATCTCATCTTTTTGCAAAATTTCATCACAAAATCTTTCATGGGAAATTGGGTGTTTTTGGGTGGAATTTGGGAATTTCGAAATTTGGGGAATTAGACCTCAAATTGAGGTCGGATTCCAAAATTAATTGCATATCTGGGATCGAGGGTGAATGGATAATCGTGTTTTGGTCCGAACTTTGAGTTTTGACCAAGCGGGCTCGGGGTCAATTTTTGACTTTTTGGGAAAAATGGTAGAAAACCTTTAATTATGCATTGGAGTTGAATTATTTAGCATTTATTGATGTTATTGAGTTAATTATGACTAAATACGAGTGAATTGGTGGTGGAATCGAGAGGTAAAGCGGTGATTGTGTGTTGAACTACCCGTTGGCTTGAGGTAAGTGTTTGGTCTAACCTTGACTTGAGGAAATAGGAATTCCCGACTTATTTGCTATGTGAAATTTCATGTGTATGGCATATAGGTGTGGTGACGAGTACCTATGCGCCACGAAATTACCATTTTTAGTTTATTCCCTTCCCCATTTCCTATTATACTATTTCTTTTCTTAATTGCTACTTGCTTATAACTGTTTCTATGTCTTAATTGCTACTTGCTCATAAATGTTACCATGCCTAATTGCTTCATATTGACGGTTGCTCTCTTTATTGAAGTATCTAATTGTTTCATGGTTTCGCTTTATTACATCGTTGACTTATATTGTCTTGTTGGCACTTTATGGTACACCTTGGTTGGTTTCGCTGAGTAGTTTACACTAGTGAAGTTTCATAGTCGTAGTGATATTCCGTTGTGTGGGTTGAGGTATATGTATATTCGAGGATTTGAATTAATCTGTGAAACACTTGTCTTTATTTTTGTGATTGGTTTTGATTTATATATTGGGATCGGGTTGTGCGCCGCAATAGGAGGAATAAGGGAGAATGTGATTGTCTGTTGGGATCAAGTTGCATGCCGCAAAAGGAGTAATAAGGGTGGACAAGTGGGATTGGGTTGCGCGTCGCAACAGGTGGAATAAGGGTAATATGTGTTGAGGAGTAATAAGGATGGATAGGTGGGATCGGGTTGCACGCCGCAACAAGGAGGAATAAGGGTGAATATTGATACTGTTGTTGTTTATATGATGGGATGAAGATGCCCGCCGCATCAGTTATTGTTATGTGTTCATATCTGTTGAGGTCAGTTATTTTGATGTTGAAATACCCTTAAGGATTGGTTATAGCTGAATACTAGTAGAACAGTTGGGTTCCGGATTTATTTAATGCCAGTTATTGCTTTATTACATTCTATATTTCCTTTCTGTTTAGTATAAACTGTTACTGGTTGTAATTGTTTTATGCCCCGCCGTAGCTTCATCACTAATTCTTCAAGGTTAGACTCGGCACATACCAGTACATGGGGTCGGTTGTACTGATATTGCACTCTGCACTTTCTGTGCAGATTTTAGAGCTAGTGGTTGATCATAAGGTCGGTTGCCATCACTGCGTACCGGAGATCTAAGGTAGTCCTGTAGGTGTCTGCAAGCCTTGGCGTGTTCTATCCCATTTCATTTTCTATTTTATCTACTTTCAAGACAGATGTAAACTTTTCGTTTAGACATTTATTTGTAGTAATCTTAGACGGTTCGTGAGTTGTGACACCAGTTCTGGGTGGATGTTATTTTGATTTTTATTATTTCATAAAGTTAATCTTTTAAACTGTTTTCTTCCGCATATATTTCCACTGGTTTATTTTGTTAAGTATTAAATATTTGAAAGATAAAGGAAAAAGGTAGGATATTTTGAAATGTTGGCTTGCCTAGCGGGTACAATGTTAGGCGCCATCACGGTCCCCACGGTGGGAAATTCGGGTTGTGACACTTAAACATACGTTCATCCTCAAATATGCTAAGAGTCGTTTCAAAGCCATCATTCATTGCATAAATCCATCATGCACATACTCATGGGTGATCCCAATTCACCTCAATCCATAAAATTCCATCGACAATATTTCGACTGAAGATTCTTCCTTTAACCTTAACCAATAAGCCTTAGAACCAAATTTCAATATCACAGACTCCTTCTAAGATCCGATTCTCGCATACATATATTGTATAGATATAACCACATAATGTAGCCTATCACCCATATGCCCATAGCAATATATTTGACCATAATAGCTGCTCATTACCAAACCGGGTACCTATAACCAACCTCATACCAAATAAACCTTTTTCCAAACTTTCGTACTCTGCCAATGATGAAAGAAACATATAGAAACTCATAACCAATCACCAAATCAACAAGCAGTGGAGTTCTCTCCTCCGACATGGACCATTGACAAATTTTGAACGAAAATATGGTATTATTCTTCCGAACATTCCTCACCCCAATACGATAGTGCAATCCAAATTCCAAATACCTCATCACCCTATACAAACAGCCCAACCGACAAGTCACACCAAAATCCACATGGAACCTCACACATCACAGACACCAAAAGTACAACAAACAAGCAATAACTCAAATATATCCAAAAATGGAAAGAAAACAAGGTATGAGGACTATCCAACAAGTACAACTGATATAACAACAAAAGAATACTTTTGTGAACTCATCCCACAAAGGGAAAACAAAACACAAAAAATAAACACAAGGAAGGATATCCCACATAACTCCGTTGCAGCGTGCAATCTGATCCCAAACATATCGATCCATGTAAGGATACCCAACGAGCCATAATACTCGTGCTCACTAAGCACATGTGCGTCAACATCAAACACGATAGAGTGCACAAATATAATGGTGGGAAAGTGAGTAGGTATAATATAGTACGGAAAAAGGGCGCGCATAACTAGGGTGCAATAAGCAAATCAACATCATAAGAGACATCTCGCTCATATATCTCCACAAGGACTAAACGAGATTACGACATGCGTGCAATAATCAAGTAGCCTCACAACCCGTCATAGTATAAGAGAGAACCATATAACATAGACTAGGGCACAAATAACATCCATTCTATTCGATGATATACCTGCTGGAACAGTTGCGTAAAAGTAAACAAACCCGATCTGATATAGAATACCCAATCTCGTTAGTCCTATAAATAGCCCCCAAACCAATTCCGATCATCCCAAATAGGTAAGCAACCTTCCAAAAGTCCATAGAAATCTATCCATAACGCATACCATCAACTATCCAACTCGTATTCATATCTTCACAGTCCGCAATCAAGGATTAGTCTATCTACGTGAACATTTAGTCTCTAACCTCAAGAATGCCGGAATCTCCATATTTGATCCCAACTCCACTACTAAAATGACTGATACATCACTCATACACAATTATCTTAAGAAATTTTTTCACATAGGTCTTCTATGCTACATAGCAAAACCTAAACCTTAGCAGCCCAAAACAAGGCGATCACCGTAACACTAGTCAAGCATTCGCACGTGAAAAAACAATGCACCTCCTAAATTGCACACTCTACTTAAGCGACATGAAATAGTGCTAGCATTCTCTTAAACACTTGAAATCGTCCATGCCTTCGAGAACTCATGACCTTCCCTTCGAAACTAAACCGCAACCTTGACCATGCAAATCTCAATCTCGCATGGCTCACTGCAATTATCACTGCCAACTGGTGGAAATTTGAAAACTCATTATCAACTCTGGACCACTAGTAGGATAAATACACCATCGACAAGAAACTTCCTACTTAACCTAATCCATGAGAACATCACAACGTAACAAACCTCCTATACGCATAGAAGACACCAACTTCGAACCATGGACATAACCATCATGAATTATTCAAAACCCATTAACACATAATCAAATCATCAGGACTGATTTCCTCTAACTCAATCGAATCACATAGACTGCCAAACCCATAAGTAACTAAGCCTGAAATGCTTGCTCTAAAGGGACCTTCTGCGAACCAGAATCTATTTCTTGCATCTCTCTAATGCTGCCATGTATAGTCAATATTGATATAGAAGTACTGCAAATCAAGATAGCATCCACTACTGATCTCAAGCCCTAGCCATACACAAATCCGAAAATCCTTAAATACCATATGTGAATCTTGAACTCATTAGCACCTCATCGATAGCCATTCACAATAACTAACAAATTAAAGAATGGATAGAACAATAGCAAATAAGGAAAAAGGCAAAGATAGGACAACAACAAGCATCATAAAAACATAGGTGCAATAATAACAACTCAAGATAAAGGCATAAAGGTATACACAAGGAAAAGATATCATAATATAATGCATGTCTCTTGTCCTTGACTGCATAGAAATACCATTCGTGCCATGAACATATGAATACATAAAAATAATGGTACGACATCACCCTTCGTACTTTTACTCTCATCCTCACATGATAATGTAAATGTAATGGCACATCATCACACTTCAGACATTTACTCTCGTTCTTACATGATAATGTAAATGAAATGTCATGACATTATCCTTCGTGCATAATAATGTATAACAATGTCACGACATTATCCTTCGTGCATGATAATGTATAACAATGTCACGGCATCACCCTTCGTATTTTACACACATACTCACAAGATAATGTATAACAATGGCATGACATTACCCACCAACAAGTCAGGAAGCACATATAACATCAAGAAGAGTGGCTAAACAAAATATCACGCGAATGAGAATGACAACTCTTACACAATTAAACAGTTCAATAAACTTCAAGAACCCCATTGCTCAAGTGTCTCAACAAATGTCTAAAGCCATCTTCAACTCAAGTATGGAACCAAAATATCTCAAGAATAATGGTCGTATCAATATATTTGTGATTAGGTATAGTGATGAACGAATTTAGCACATCAATAGTTTCCCAAAAAGTCCATCAAATTTTATCAAGTTATAATAAGCTGAATCTTGGTTCTAGCATTGAATTTCATATTCAAATTATTATAGAAGTCAAGTAAAACATGAGGCAAGAAATTCACATAATCCAACAAGGCACACATAATTGTATAATCTACCCCGAGCTTTGATAAACCTAGAACATTCATATACGCTCGTCACCTCACATATGCATAACCCCTACATGTACCAAACAATATCAATTAGTACGAAAAATTTCTCCAACAAAGCTAGGAAAGATACTTACTTTAAAGAAGCTAAATAAATACTCTAAGAGGCCTTTTCCGCGTGAAACAATCTTGCAAAAATAACTTAATATCATAAATAAACCTTAAAAAATAATTTCGAATAATAAAGATTCAATCTTTAAAATAAAATCAAAATTTCAACCCAAAAAGTCAACCCCAGGCCCGCACTCCGGAACCTGACAAAACTCACAAATTCCAAACACCCATTCTGATACGAGTTCAACCATACCAATTTCATCCTATTCCAACCTCAAATCGGCCTTCAAATCATCAATTTGTGTTGTAGAAAAGTTTTTACTAAAATTTCCAATTTCTTCAACTTGATTCATCAAACAATCGCTATATTCAAGGATGGAATCATGAAATATAAACAAATATGAGTCAAAATACTTACACCAATCCGAATTGTGGAAACCCCCTCCAAAATTGCCCAAATCCGAGCTCCAAAACCTTGTGGAAAAGTGACTAAATTCTGGAACAAGTAAAAAATGTAGCAGCTGTTTTAGCTCAAGTCAGATCCTATATGACCCCGAAACCCACATTTGATAAGCCCAACATAATTCTTGCAAGATTACACCCAAGATAGCCTTTTGAATCACCCAATTTGGCCTTAACATGAGGGAGTTGATGTTGTGGTGTTTTAAAGGAAGTTTGAAAATTTCAAGAACATAAATGACATTTTCGTAATTATTTACACCAGAAAAAAAACTAACAATAAGAAAATCTTCATTATAGCACCCAAAACTCATTCGTAACCTCCCTGACAGAAATTATATATGCATTTCAACCATAAAACACGCTATGAACCTGTTCACGCATCAAAACACCAACAATAGGTCATTTTTACCATGGCCAAACTCCAAATCCTTGTTACGCCCTGTAGTAATATATTGCGATGATGTTATGCCCTACAGTATTACATTATGGTGATGTCACACTTCGCAGTAATAAGTTACGATGATGTTGCACCGTGTAGTATTGTACGTTGAATATGTCGTAAGGTAATTGGCGTCAGCCCAAGGAAAAGATTATTTGGGGATTATAAGGATTATAAGTGATGAGTAAATTCGTGAAGGTAAGAGGGTAAGTAAAATCGAAGAAAACGAATTTTATCGAAGTTTGGCATTTTGAGATAAAATACGGCCCGAGCTAAAATACCCGGTATTTATGGACTAGTACCATACAAGGTACCCCATAGCAATGATAGTAAGGTGTATAAGGTGTGCAAGAAGAGAGTAGTATTTTAAGTAATTCGAGATAATTTTTAAATTATGTGGGTGATTAATTAATTATCGGATAACAGAACATTACCTAGTTAACTAATAAGTAGGTAAAGATTGATAATCTTCACCCATCCTTCCATGTGGCATAAAGCCACAATGGCAAAAGATGACTCTTGGTCACCTTTCCAGATGGCTACTATGTAGTAACCAAATGATGATTTAAGTTAAAGTCTTGATAAGAATTGAAAATCTTATCCATGAACTTAGTAGGAATTCCTTGTATAAGGCCAAACCAATATGCCTTTGGCTTAAAAATCCAAGAACGATAAGCAAAAGCATTTCATTTCAAATGAAAGCTTCATTAGAAGCAATTTCATCCAAATTTTAGCAAATCAAAGTGAGATTTCGTTCCTCAGTTTCAAGCGCATAAGCTTAATCCGATTTTTAGGTTCTAAATTCAATCCATGAAGGTTTCCAACGGAATATTATACAGAGCTTTTTTGTACTCCAGGTATGTTAAGGCTATCCCTTCTTTCTTTTAGCATGATCCATACGATACGAACGAAACGTGCAAATGCACAAATTCCATGAATGACTCTATTCATAGAAGTATTAGAGATATCTATGTTCTTGAATTTCCATGAATCATAATATTTTATCATCTGTTCATGGGTCTCATAAAAATACGAAAGTTGAAAAGAGTTTACTTTATGATATTACTCAAAAGCAAAATGGTCTTATGACATTCCAAAAGAATTTATTAACGTACTTTTCATGTAATGCATTCATGTACATTGACCCGTGACCAAATGACATTATATACGCACATATATGTATGTATATATATATGTATATGGGATATGGGAAAGGTTATGGTATTATATACGTACCACCACCTGATCAGCTGGTATACGTTAATGATTTTGCCTACAGTGGCCAAGATGATATGATGGGATGCCCTTAGAGGCTGATGATGTTATGAAACATGTACGTATGCATGACATGACATTCATACGCATATGCATGATACTATAATTATTTCATGATTTACAAAGTTATTCAGACTTACAGGTTGAGCCATGTACTCTATATTTCTTCAATGTCTCTTATGTATTTATTTATGTGCCTTAAATACTCGGTACATTATTCGAGAGCCCTCCAAGTAGGTTATCAGTTCGGCGGAAGATGTTGGTGCGCTCCATTTGCTTCGGAGTTACTCGTTTGGTTTGTATGATTTAGATGTGTATTATTTGGTATGGCGGGACTCTGTCCTGAGCTTTATGACATTTATGTGCTCTTAGAGGCTTGTAGACATATGTCGTGTACGTGAAAGATTGTATGGCCTTGTCGGCCTATGTTTTGAGTTTATAAATAATCATGTTGGCCTATTAGGCCCGTATGTCACGTGTATATGATGATGTAATAAGAAAGATACGTTACGTTGGTACTCGGTTGAGTGAGATACTAGATGCCCATCGCAGCCCATCGGTTTGGGTCATGACAAAAGTGGTATCAGAGCAGTTCTGTCCTAGAGAGTCTACAAGCCCTGTCTAGTGGAGTCTTATTTATGTGTGTGTCATGTACCACACTTATAAGCAGGAGGCTACAGGGCATTTAGGATTGCCACTCTTTATTTGTACTCTAGATTGTGTGGTAAAGCTCATTTATAAGAATTCAAATTCTGAAATTCTATTTTATTCGTAATAAGATGATACCTACATCTGAAAAGAAGGTTGGAAAGAGAGATGATTATGGAAGAGCTGAGTCAGAGGAATTGGATTTTTGTATGATGCCTACGATAAGTAAATGTGAGGTCTCTAGCAGATCATGAGTGTACTGAAAGGTGTAAGCTTCCTGATAAGAAGCCTTAAGGCAAGAATGCCTATCCATCTTAATGATGAAAGACAATGAGAGATTAAGAAGATAAATAAAAGTTTCAATAAGGAAAAGAAGCAAGATAAAGAAAGGTACGAGGCGCCCAGTTAATGAAGGTTAACAGTGTTTATAATTCAGGCAGGGGAACATAAGCTTTTTGAGTTATATTCAGTAGTAACAGAGGTATGTACAATTGGTCACACCCATTCCAGTTATGCCCTGTGGGGGATAACATGTATAGTTTAGAGAAGGACGAGATATCAAGATCCGATTGGGTTTAGGGTAACCCAAATTGGTAAATGGATGGTTTGCATTAGTTGACAATTTTGAAGAACATTGCAAAAAGTACTAATAGATCTCTTTGTGAAACACCTAGATGGTGTATTTTAAAATAATACCACTAGATATGAGTGCTACAAAGATAGGCACTGGAAGCCTTTAAAGGATAAATATTATCTTAGTATGACTCCTATCCCTAGTAGAGATATAATTCTAGGCAACCCGAAGAACCAATGAATAGATCAAAGGGGAGCTAACAATGAAAGAATGTTGTGTTGAAGTTTTCACCAAAACAAAGAGGGATATGCAGAAATATTAGCAGAGTAACGAGAAGAGAGATAAGGAAGCATTATAAATAAGGTGTGATAAATGTATGACAATGGTAGAGTGTTACAGAACCTATAGTCAAATGAAAAAAAAGATGAAAGGTGATGGGCCTTAAGAAAATAAAATAGTATAGGCCATACAGTCACATCCTCATTTCGGGGAATAAGTTTGTGACTCTAACGTGATTACCAAAAGGGAGAATTAAACCCCAGAATAGTATAAATCAGTTTGGGCAGGTGAACAAGATAAACTAAACATGAATTAGGTACTGAGTGATTTTATAACGATCGGCATCATGAGAATTTCAGATTGCGTTCCAGCAATAATAGAATGGACAACAAAAGAAGATTCATGGGAAATTCAGAGAATGGTCATTTAGGGAATACGTTTCCCTAAAGCAAGCAAGGGGAGCAAAGTTAAGCTTAAGGAAATATATGTGTCAGTTACACTAAGTGTCACCATTGTGAGTAAGAAATTTTGTTATCCTTGGTACATAAGGATTACCGCAAGGCGAGTAAGGGCCATCGATGATGTAAAAGGACGCCGAAGATGAAAAGGTGAAACATTTATAGGCAGGTCGTCGTAGCTCCAACTCTTAGTACTCCTCTAAAGGGGGGAATATGAAATGATAAAGGAAGAATGCAATAAAAATGAGAAAGGGATGAGATTGGACTTATCCAAATGCTACATATATGCTACGATTCCAGAACATTATGCAAATGCGACGTCAAGGAGAAGAAGTAAGGGTTCCTGCCCGAGATGTTATTGACAAATAAGGAGCCAGTGAGAGACGTAAGTTAAGACCAAGGAAATAACCCAAGAAAGATTTCGCGGAATATTGACATGAGAATGGGCCAACGAATAGTTAGTAGTTGATTTAGGGAGAGCCTAGTTATGGCTAGTCAAGAGGATACAGACAAGACAACAGGTCGTGCAAGATAAAGATTGTAAAACCCAATATAGCGAATTTAGCCTTGCAATTATGACATTGTAATACTTGAGAAATAGGAGTTGGGGTAGCTAAAGGTACTGTATGAGTGTTACGAAAATAAAAGATAGTTCCACCAGGAACACTGTCAAAACTTCAGTTCAGAAGTAGCCGTACAAGCAGATGAGTGTGGAGGTAAGTAACTAAGGATAATTACAAGTGAGCACGAACATAAAAAATTCTATCGGGAATACGATATAATAAGCTCGCATCTTTACAAGAGTCAGAGGATCCTCCCTATGTACTATAGTGAAGGACTAGCTGAGGAAATGAGGAAGAAGACTTCAACCTAAGCACATCGACCTAAAGAGGAAATGGTCTTGTAACAACAGTTTCACAATAATATTGTACGTCCTCCATAAGAAAGAGGAATCTACCGTGGCTAGTGAACGGGAAGTAAAAATCAAAAGAAATATTCGAAGATCAAATGAGTTGTACGAAAATTTCGGCATGCGTGGGTGTAGACATGTGATTTTTGACCCTCCCCAAGATTTTTTATATTTTAGCACGTAAATATTTAATTGAGGCCTAATATAGCTATTTTGACTCATTTTGACTCTTTTACTTTATTTTATTACAAGAAAAATAAAAATTACAAAAAATATTTTAGTTTATGTATTTTTCACAAATTTTTAAAAAAATAAATACAAAAATAGTACCTTATTTTTATCTTTGTATAATTTTGAAAACACAAAAATAGTTTCATGTTTAGTTTAATTAATTAGGATTAGCTTTGGCATTGTGTAGTATTTCTATCTTATTTTAAAAGGCATTGTGTAGTCTAGAGATCCTTCTAGACTCTTCTTTGGGACAAAAAATAAATAAAAAGACCCTAACGACTTAACACAAAAGGACCTAGGGACTAATTGGCAAATATACATAAAATACACCTAAAACCTAGACCTATATAATAGGGCTAACACCTATCACCTAAGGGACCAAAAATAAATACGCCTAAAACCTCGGGACTCTAAGGAGCTAACGATCAGCCGCTAGAACCAAACGACAACCCCCATTGAAGTCCATCGACTTTTTCATTCCAACAGCAGTTATCTCCGCCAACCTTGCGCCGAAAATTCCTCAATCTCGCCGGAAATTCGACCACGTTAACACGCACACACTAACGTTTCTCGGACGGAAAATAAGAAAAATGCACACACAAGAATTCTGCTTCCTTTTAATTTCGATTTTGGTGTTCCAAAAAGTGGAGATTCAATTGAGGTTTGAAGTCCGGTTCTGAGGTCTTCATTGTCCATTGAGGTCTGGTGCGTCGAGGTCATATGGCAAGGAAGAAGATTAATCTTCAAATCTACTCTGCCTAAGTAACTCTCGTTTTTTTACTATTCCTATACTGTGTTAATGATCTCCTTACCGTCGAATTGTAATATAAATTTCGTTAATTAGTTTCAGTATTGGTTTTTGCAAATGGAGTTCGATCTGTGCATCTTTTCTTTTCTTGTTGTATGACTAGTTAATCTCGAATCTGCTGTCCCATGCTTCCTCTTCTATTCCTTACTACGTTCTTATTCGCGATTTTGTGTAAATCTGACCGTTAAAAGTTGAGTTATTTCATAGTTTTTTATGATTGACTTATTCGTATCTGGGTGTCAATTTCGATCTGCATTTTTCTTCCTATTCTTGTATTGAGTTGCATCACAATGCATTCTTGTTTTTAACTTCACGAATGTTATGGAGAATCTGATGAACTTGGGGACAAACTTGTTAATGTGATGTGGAAGGTACTCCTCATCTTCTGCTTGAAATTTAGTGAACACCATGTGTGCTCATATTTAACTTCATGCACGTCAGTGAGAATCTGATGAACTTGTTTACCAAGTAAAGTTGGTTTTCTATTCAAAATAGAACGAGGCTCAAGATTTGGCATAATAAGTATTTGCTAGGACTTGTGCTCAAGAAGAGAAACTCAATGTATCTGTATCGCCTAATTTCGAGCCTAATGATTGGGGAATGCTACTTATGCAAACTATGAATAGTTCTGATGGTTGGGATTCTTATTCTTGGGGTTTTCTTGGTTGAGGCTAATGAAATTGATGTTGTGACTTTACAAAAAAAATGAAGTCATGTGCTAGTTTGGAAGTATTTCTATCATTGTGGCTATAGGTACGGTTCCAGTGGCATGGCCGCGATACATAATTTCAAATTCGGGTGTGCATTTCATGTGACCCCATTCTAATTTTCAACGAGGTTGAATAGAACGTGTCATGACTCACAGGTACATTTCATGTAGCGTAGCTCGCGACGTGTTTTAAACAACCTTGAAATAATTCCTTAAATAAATAAAACCAATTTTAAAGTTAAAAATTCACATAGATTTAAAAGTATTTAAAATCGGATAATTAGGCCAATAATAATAGTTGAGCGACTGTGCTAGAACCACGGAATACGGGAATGCCTAACACCTTCTCCTGAGTTAACAAAATTCCTTACCCGGATTTTTGTGTTCGCGAACTATAAAACAGAGTCAATCTTTCCTCGATTCGGGATTTGAACTGGTGACTTGGGACACCATAATTATCCCAAGTGGCGACTCTGATTTTAAATAAATAATCCTATTTCGATTGTCACTTAAATTGGAAAAAACTCCCTTATATACCCCTCGGAGTATAAAAAGAAGGTGTGACAGCTCTGGCGACTCTGCTGGGGATCATAACCCAGAACTTTGGTTCAGGGTTCAAGAATTCGAGCTTAGAATAACTGTTATACTTGGCTTTTATTTATTATCTGATTTTTTACATGTTTGAGCCTAATGTGCTAAATGCCACTTTTTACCACTTTAATATTGTCTGAACTGTATATAAATTGTTACGAAACCCTCTTCTCTCTGAGTCTTCTAAATCATCTGGGAAGTGTGCACTTCGTGTGACTTCTTTTATGTTAGAGTCATATCCCAATTTTAGAACGAGGTTCGTACAAGTTGCAAAGCCGATGAATCTTTTGTATTCCCGGTACGCTGCCCCTCCTCGGCTCGAGCTGTCTGCTCGGGTAAGCCAGGTCTAGAATAATACACCTAGGTTATTAAAACTAGAATAACATAGCCTCATGTCGGATCCCTAGTAGGAACGCTTATTTGCATCACGTGCATTTGACTTTGGGGACTCAACACAGGGGTTGGGTCCATCTAGGACAAGTGTACCCAAATTAAAAGACCATCCTGATGCATCTTACGTGCTACTTGTGTATCTATTTGTTTCAGCTTGCATGTTGACTGGCTTCTATAATAGGGAAAGAAAATGAAAAAAAAAAGAAAAAAAAGAGAGTGAGAAGTAGGTATTCGAATTATCCTGAAACTCTGCTGAAATTTTGAAAAAAAGAGAAAAAGTCATTTCAAAATAAGTCATATTTTCCTGTTGCATCAAAACACCCAAACTATGCGGGTCTGATTCTCACCGGATGTGAGATACGTAGGCAAACCTCATCGGTTCCGGCCCATAATTTTCAAAAAAAAAAAAATCCAAAAATATTTTCCTTTACTTCCTCTCTAGAAAAGTCTTTTTTTTTGAGATCCCAATTTTCAAAAATTCCAAAAATATTTTCCATTACTTGCTTCTTTAGAAAGTCTTTCTTTTAGACCCTTTTTTTTTAAAAAAAAATATACAAAAATATTTTATTTTAATTTCTTCCAAAAGTCCAAAAATATTTTCATTCTTCTTTCAAAATTGAAAAGAAAATTCAAAACTCAAAAATATTTTCTTCTTTTAGAAGCATTTCTTTCATAAATTCAAAATAAAATTCCAAAAATATTTTCTTTCGAAGTTCCAAAAAAGAAAATTAAAAAAAAAATCTTTCTTCTTTAGAAGTCTTTCTTTGCAAAAATGCTGAAGAAAAAAAAAATCCAAAAATGTTACCTTTCTTCTTTATATGTCTTTCTTTCGAAAAATAAAATAAAAATATTCAAAAAAGTTAGTTTATTTACTTTATTCTTGATCTTCCCGAACTACGCAAGATCTGATTCATGTTCCCACATGATACGTAAGCAACCCACATCAGGTTCGATCACCATTAAAAAGAAATAAAAAAAATGAAGACATGAAAATATTGATCATAATAAGGACCGATTGAGTCCATTCTAACATGTTTTGTTTTGAATTGTGAAGAAAGTTGAGGTGGTCGGTTTGTGGTAAGCTGGAAACACAAGATCCAAGGAAAAATGATAACTGACATCGAAGCTGTTACAAGTGCTCAAGAGACTCAAGGTCAGAGGGTTCAACAAGAGTCTACTGTGTTTGGGAAAAATAGAATACTGAAACAGCAAATGACCAAAATGTGTCAAGCATGGGCCAGTGGTCAAGGACAGCCTCGTCATGAGTCATAATTTGCTACACAATAAGAGCAGTACCACTCGTACTCATTTGATCTTCCTGCAAACATTGAGAAGCCTGCCCGAAAGATGGTACAGGAAGAAATGACCCAAAGAGTGAAAAGCTTAGAATAACAGTTGAAAGACATGCAAGGGTTGGCAGGTCAAAAGAGTGTTGCCTTCAAAGATCTATGTACGTTCCCTGATGTCCACTTGTCGCCTGGTTTCAAGACTCCTAAATTTGAAAAGTATGATGGACATGGAGATCCCGTAGCCCACCTGAAAGGGTATTACAACCAACTGAGAGGTGCAGGAAGAAATGAAGAATTGTTGATGGCTTATTTTGGGGAAAGCCTTACGGGAGTAGCCTTCGAATGGTTTATGGATCAAGACACGTCTCACTGGTATGTATGGGATGACATGGCATAGGCCTTTGTCAAACAGTTCCAATACAACATTGACATTGCCCCAGACCGCAATTCCCTTTCAAACTTGAAGAAGAAACCAACTGAAAGTTTCAGGGAATATGCCATTAAATGTAGAGAGCAAGCGACCAGAGTTAAGCCACCCATAGATGAGCACGAGTTAATCACTGTCTTCTTTCAGGCTCAAGAGCCAGATTATTTTCAAAACATGATGTCCGCAGTGGGTAAATCCTTCCCGGAAGCAATCAAAATGGGGGAAATGATTGAGAATGGTTTTAAGACAGGCAAAATTATAAGTCAAGCAATTCTCAAAGCCGCAACTCAGGCTGTCCCGATTGAATCCGATAATTTTAGTGACACGAATGAGAAGCACAAAGAAATCATCATGACATCAAGGTCAAGAAGAGGTCCTAGTAGAGCATCTCGAAGGTATGAGCAACCTCATCAGGTTTCCCATGATTCCCCTGAATACTATTATCCACTCCAGAACCCTCAATACTCTGTTGCTGCACCTCAGTATGTTGCCCGGCTACCAAGACACCCCAGAAAGCGAGCACCATCACCGCAAAATCTCTACTAGCCTCCACAAAATTTTCAAATGCCCTATAACCCACATCCAAGCCAGGGGTATAGAAGGGAACAAAGGCTGAAAGATAATTTTACGCCAATAGGAGTGTCCTATGCAAGCTTATTTGAGAAGTTAAAGCATTATAACATGATTGCACCCATTCCTCCAAATCATATGGACCCGCGTGCAAGAATCTTCGACCCTTCTAAAAGGTGAGAATACCATTCCAATGCCCAAGGGCACAATATTGAAAGTTGTCGGGATTTGAAAAGAGAAATAGAAAAGATGATCCAGGAGAAATTGATTTTAATCCCAGATAGTGACACCCAGAGTATCGCACAGAGTATTTTACCTGCCCATGATGATGCACACTTTGTGAGGATGATGCGTGGTGACAGGGAGTATGAGAATCCTCTCGGGAACTTTCTAACTGAAGTTAATGATTTTGAAATTGGAGAAGGCTCTGCTGATTCTGATGAGCAAATTTATGGCTAAATGTCAAGCCTAACAATTGAAAAGTCATTCCCTCCTCACTAGGAAGGAATCTTGGTAGCTTGTTTTGATGTTTTTTCTACTATCTGGGTTATTTCAGGGTTGTGATCTAGATTTTATTTGTTTTATTGAGTCAAACCCTTCTATCCCTCCATTCTATTTGTGTGAGTCTTGTCTGTCTGTTATGTTGCTATTTTCATTATCCAGGTTATTTTAGGGTGGTAACTCTGATTTTAGGTTGTTTGTCTTGTTGTCAAACCCTTCCATCCTTTACTCAATGAAATACAATTTGTCCTTTTGTGTCATTTTGTTCTTAGTTCTTTTCTCGCTAGTTTTAATGACATGACATGCATGCGGAATTTTTGGCCAGATCTTAGAAAATTGATTTAAGTTTGAATTGGACAACTGAGGAAAATGCATTTTTGAGGATGAATAAAGAGTTGAAATACTTTAGAATTAAGGTCGACTAAAATTCACCTTCAAATTATTGTGAAGATCGAGCTTGAGGAAGTTTAATCAATTGAAGTTTGTTAGAAATTTTGACATTAAGGGATGGAAAGTGTCTTGTGACCATGACACACCAAGAGGACATACATGTTCGTCAATGCTGTGATCGCAAAAGATACTATGTTTGGCATTCTCGAGGTTGGGAGGCCCTCTTGCTGCTATCCAAACTCTTTATATCCTTCGCTACCCCTTTTTGAGCCTGTGTTATTTTTCTTTGACTACCCTCTTTTGGAATCAAGTTTAGAGTCAAGAGTCAAAAATAAAAATAAAAAAATAAAAAAAGTCCATGTCCCAAGAGTACAAACTGGGGCAATTTTCAAGTGAAAAAAAATGAAGAAGAAAAGAACGGGCAAAGATCCATGCCCCCAAAAAATAGAAGCTGGGGCAACCTATTTTGAAAAAAAAAAGACAAAAGGGAAAAAAAGACAGAGAAAAAAAAATGAAAGATGAAAAAATAGTTAGATTAGATGTTTGAACCACGTTCAAC
The DNA here is from genome assembly GCF_000715075.1 of Nicotiana tabacum. Classification (NCBI taxonomy): domain Eukaryota; kingdom Viridiplantae; phylum Streptophyta; class Magnoliopsida; order Solanales; family Solanaceae; genus Nicotiana; species Nicotiana tabacum. The sequence goes on from NC_134084.1 coordinate 56,855,942, forward strand.
CTGATTCCTTAAAAAAAGAGATACGTAGGCAGCCTCACGGTTCAGTCCAACCCAATAAGAATTAAAAAAAAAAAATCCCTAGTAGCTGAAATTGGGGCAAAGATTTTATTTCACTTTTGAAAGAGTCGATTCCAAGAGTTGTAAGTCTGCAACCCCATCTTTTTTAGTCTATTTTGAGCCTTCATGATGTCCTTTCTTTCCAACCCTATCCAAAATCCTTTCAAATAAAGATCTCCTGATATGCCTTCAAGAATGCCACGAGAAGCATGCAATGAGCAACGGTTGTCACACGACATATAGCACTGTCAAGTTACTCACAAAAAGTGAGAAAAAGAAAAAGAAAAAGAAAAATGAGAGAGTCTTACTAGTGAAAACCTTCACGGGCACTGTAAGGTAACGGTAAGCAGAAATGAATAAATGAGAGAGTCTTGTTGGTGAAAAACCCTCGAGCACTACTTGTCTAAAATGAGTCGTGAAGCTGATGCGAAGAATTGGCATAAACATGCCCGACTTCAAATGTCATAAGAATGGTAAAAGGGAAGATTGGATTAGTTTGGTAGATCGACCGTGAATTCCAAAATGCATGTCATGATCATTAAGGCTAGTTATTGAAAAAGAAAAAAGAAGAAAAGAAAAAAGAACTCTTCCTTCCGTCCTTCCGATAGGGGCATTTCTTGTTAATACTTGTTTATTTGCATCATTGTGTCCTTCACTCCGAGTCGGTCCTTGTCAAAACAAGCAAGAAAAGATTTCAAAATCTGCTACCAGCTTTTCAATTGTGTAAAGCAAATTTGGCCAGCACTAAGTTGTTTCTGTCAATATACCTTGAGGATTCATACAAAGGCTTCCCCAAAAAGACTTTTCTCAGCCTACTTGGTGCAAGAAAGATAACTGGTGATTCTCTTTGACAGAAAAATTGCTCAAAAAGTAGAAAGTCATTGAAGATATCGGAAAGGGTCACCTAGGCAAAGATCTCCAGTTGAGATAAGGCTGATTGAGCCACAAGTACAAATGATACTAGGTGTGAAATAATTAGGGTTGATGCAAGGCAAAAGTCTCTTGAAGCCGACTCAAGCTGATTGAGCAGAAGCCAAGCTGCCCAAGACTCAAGGCCACAAACCGACCACCATTTTCAAAACTGACAAATTTTTCTTTGTATGAAACAGGAACAAAGCGGTGTAAGGAATGTGATTCAAAAAGAGAAAAAAAACAAAAAAAGAAAAAAAAACAAAAAAAGAGAAGAAAAATAAAAGACGAGAAAAGCCGACAAAGGGAAGTTTCTCAAATCTTTGCCTTTATTTGTCTTGCTATTGTGCATAAAATCTTGCCATTGATCTTCAAATTTTTCCTCCTAGGATAAAAAATCCTAGTCTGATGGATTTTCCTCCCAATATAAATCTTAGTCTGATGAATCTTTCTCATAAGATAGAAAATCTAGTCTGATAAATTTTCTCCTAGGATAGAAATCTTAGTCTGATGAATCTTTCTCCTAAGATAATAAATTAGAAAACCTAGTCTGATGAATTTTCTCCTAGGATCACAATCTTAGTCTGATGAATTTTTCTCCTAAGATAGAAGACCTAGTCTGATGAACTTTCTCATAGGATAGAAATCTTAGTCTGATGAATCTTTCTCCTAAGATACCAAAAAAGTGATCTAGTCTGATGAATTTTCTCCAAGGATCGACATTTTAGTCTGATGAATTTTTCTCCTAAGATAGAAGACCTAGTCTGATGAACTTTCTCCTAGGATCAAAATCTTAGTTTGATGAATTTTTCTCCTAAGATAAGAAAAGAGACCTAGTTTGATAAATTTTCTCCTAGGATCAAAATCTTAGTCTGATGAATCTTTCTTCTAAGATAGAAGACCTAGTCTGATGAATCTTTCTCCTAAGATAAGAAAAGAGACCTAGTCTGATGAATCTTTCTCCTAAGATAAGAAAAGAGACCTAGTCTGATGAATTTTCTCCTAGGATAGAAATCTTAATCTGATAAATCTTTCTCCTAAGATAGAAAACCTAGTCCGATGAATTTCTCCTAGGATAATAATTTAATAAAAGGGAAGTCTGAATTTGAAAAAAAGGGGGGTCATTTTTTTTAGTTTTCTTAAGATTATTAATGTTTAGTTTTCCTGAAATCAGGGAGCCCTGCCTGGAGAATAGGGTCAGTTTTTACTTTAGTCAAGCTTAGTTTATAGTTTTCCGCAAGCTCAATCATGTTTAGAAGACCCATATCCTAGTCGAGTCATTAATTTTACTATCATCATTGCATTCTTTATCAGCAGCGCAAGTGATGTATAGTTTTGTTAACACTCACAGATGTTCCCAATATCAAACTGGGGCAGGAAAATTTCTTTTGTTTTGTTTGTTTTGTTGTAATCAGGCGCCCACCTGGAGAACAAGGAAAGATAACTCAAGTTTCAAGGGAAAGCAGTTTCGAAGGAAGACAACTCAACTTTCAAGGGAAAGCCGTTTCGAAGGAAGACAACTCAAGTTTCAAGAGAAAGCAGTTTCGAAGGAAGACAATTCAAGTTTCAAGGGAAAATGGTTCAAGGTGCAAGGGAAAACAGTGTCAAGTAACAAGAGAAGGCGATTCAAGTTCAGCAATCAGGCTCCCACCTGAAAAAAAGGAATTCAATTCAGAATGCAATTCAGGTCAGCAACAAAAGAAGCTCGCGTCAAGAATGCGAGTCAGCAGTTTAAGATGATCAACAAAAGTTAGTCACAATCCAGAATAAAAATAAAAAAAGAAAGAAAGACAAGAAGTGAATCCAAATGCAGAAGTTAATGAAAGATGTGAGCTGCTCAAGACAGGGCTGAGGTTACAAGCTTTGCATGTCCCGTCTTGGTTTGAAAAACTCAAGAAGATTGAACCAACACCTGCGGCTAACAAGCATCAAGATTCAGATCAGAGTCCTCATGAAGAACCAACCAAGACTCAAGATCAAACTTCAGAAGACTCATAAATAGGAATTTTGTAACTCGTAGCTGATAGGCTTAGTTAGGGTTTTTCAATTTTGATTTTTGATGTAATAACAGAACTGCAGACCAAAACCTCGACGGAACGGCACCTCGATCGGCTCTCCTCCTCGGCATACTCCATCATCTCACACACTTCTGAACTACACATGGCCTGATTCCTTTATAGCCAAGGATATGTAGGCAGCTCAGATACCAGAGCTTGGTCACATTCCCCTTTTCTCTTAGCTTTAGTCTCTCCAAATAAGGGTCGGTTCAAAATACCTGTTTAGTCGTTCTTTGTCTGAAAATACTTCGTCTTTCCAATCAAAGAGGGGCAGCTGTAGACATGTGATTTTTGACCCTTCCCAAGATTTTTTATATTTTAGCACGTAAATATTTAATTGAGGCCTAATACAGCTATTTCGACTCATTTTGACTCTTTTACTTTATTTTATTACAAGAAATGAAAATTACAAAAAATATTTTAGTTTATGTATTTTTCACAAATTTAAAAAAATATATACAAAAACAGTACCTATTTTTATCTTTATATAATTTCGAAAACACAAAAATAGTTTCATATTTAGTTTAATTAATTACGATTAGCTTTGGCATTGTGTAGTATTTCTATCTTATTTTAAAAGGCATTGTGTAGTCTAGAGATCCTTCTAGACTCTTCTTTGGGACAAAAAATAAATAAAAAGAACCTAAGGACTTAACACAAAAGGACCTAGGGACTAATTAGCAAATACACAAAAAATACACCTAAAATCTAGACCTATATAATAGGGCTAACACCTATCAGCTAAGGGACAAAAAAAAAAATACTCCTAAAAACCTAGGGACTCTAAGGAGCTAACGATTAGCCGTTGGAACCAAACGACAACCCCCATTGAAGTCCATCGACTTTTTCATTCCAACAGCAGTTATCTCCGTCAACCTTGCGCCGAAAATTCCTCAATATCGCCGGAAATTCGACCACTGTTAACACACGCACACACTCACGTTTCTCGGACAGAAAATAAGAAAAACGCACACACAAGAATTCTGCTTCCTTTCAATTTCGATTTTGGTGTTCCAAAAATGGAGATTCAGTTGAGGTTTGAAGTCTGGTTCTGAGGTCTTCACTGTCTATCGAGGTCCGGTGCGTCGAGGTCATATGACAAGGAAGAAGATCGATCTTTAGATCTGCTCTACCCAAGTAACTCTCGTTTTTTACTATTCCTATACTATGTTAATGATCTCCTTACCATCGAATTGTAATGTAAATTTCGTTAATTAGTTTCTGTATTGGTTTTTGCAAATGGAGTTCGATCTGTGCGTCTTTTCTTTTTCTTGTTGTATGACTAGTTAATCTCGAATCTGCTGTCCTGTGCTTCCTCTTCTATTCCTTACTATGTTCTTATTCGCTATTTTGTGTAAATCCGACCGTTAAAAGTTGACTTATTTCATAGTTTTTTATGATTGACTTATTCGTATCTGGGTGTCGATTTCGATCTGCATTTTTCTGCCTATTCTTGTATTGAGTTGCAGCACAATGCATTCTTGTTTTTAACTTCACGAATGTTATGGAGAATCTAATGAACTTGGGTACAAACTTGTTAATGTGATGTAGAAGGTACTCCTCGTCTTCTACTTGAAATTTAGTGAACACCATGTGTCCTCATATTTAACTTCATGCACGTTAGGGAGAATCTGATGAACTTGTTTACCAAGTAAAGTTGGTTTTCTATTCGAAATAGAACGAGGCTCAAGATTTGGCATAATAAGTATTTGCTAGGACTTGTGCTCAAGAAGAGAAACTCAACGTATCTGTATCGCCTAATTCCGAGCCTAATGATTAGGGAATGCTGCCTATGCAAACTATGAATAGTTCTGATGGTTGGGATTCTTATTCTTGGGGTTTTCTTGGTTGAGGCTAATGAAATTGATGCTGTGATTTTACAAAAAATGAAGTTCTGTGTTGGTTTGGAAGTATTTCTATCATTGTGGCTATGGGTACGGTTCTTGTGGCATGGTCGCGATACATAATTCCAAATTCGGGTGTGCATTTCATGTGACCCAATTCTAATTTTCAACGAGGTTGAATAGAACTTGTCATGACTCACGGGTACATTTCATGTAGCGTGGCTCACGACGTGTTTTAAACAACCTTGAAATAATTCCTTAAATAAATAAAAGCGATTTTAAAGTTAAAAATTCATATAGGTTTAAAAGTATTTAAAATCGGATATAGGCCAATAATTATAGTTGAGCGACCGTGCTAGAACCAAGGAACACGGGAATGCCTAACACCTTCTCTTGAGTTAACAGAATTCCTTACCTGGATTTTTGCGTTCGCGGACTATAAAACAGAGTCAATCTTTCCTCGATTCGGGATTTGAACCGGTGACTTAGGACACCATAATTATCCCAAGTGGCGACTCTGATTTTAAATAAATAGTCCTGTTTCGATTGTCACTTAAATTGGAAACAACTCCCTTATATACCCCTCGGGGTGTAAAAAGGAGGTGTGACAGTGGGAACTAAGATAAGCTAAGTATGCATGCAACAAGGGGGAAGAAAGATCAGGAAGGGTAATAACTTACGTTAAAATAAAGATGAGAAGGAACGAAAGGAATTATTTGATCAATGATCTCAAGTTTGTGACATTATGAATGCACTTAAGAGTTTGAATTTGTATACATGCAGCATATATGTTGATAATCATACAGCCGTAAAAGATTCCGATATAATTTAAAAGAAAGAATTGAGCCCAGGTCATAGACAAAGGAATGAATTGTTAAAAGATTGTATCATGGATATTCCATAGTGTCCATGGAGGGCTAAAGTAATAACTAATACCATGAGTCGCAGATTGGAAAATAACTTAAGCCTGCATAAAGGCCGATAAGAAGAAGAAGGAAACTAAAGAGTTTCATCAACAAAGTAAATAAGGAATCTAATTATTGGACCCAGAAGTTATAAGAATCATGATTGAGAACATAGCAGAATCACCCTTAATATTAGAGGTGCAAGAGAGATACCAAAACAACTATGTTCTATAATGGCTCTACGATAAAGCCAGTTAGAAGGGTACCAGTCTCTTAAGAAGTCAGTATGAAACTCCCACAAGATTGTGTTTGTACCAGAGGTGCAAGTATTATAATAGAACTTCAAGTTATGGACGTGAATTACCCCTAGGTGGAAGGGAGGTCATGACAGTGATAGAAGATACGATGCGAGATTTTAAGGCAAGTAAGGTAAAGGTGAACAACATACGAGATACTCAAAGGCAGAAGACCGTGAATACTCCATACTTCAGATAGAAGGCTATAAGCACGGGGATTCAATATCCAAGAATGATAGCGACATCGTTAGTGGCATATCTTCTAGTCAATGATTTCTAGGTATCGAGAGGTCTAGTTAAGAAAGTAAAGCAAAGTTAGAGACGATGTGATGTCTCGCTTGATGTTCTAAAATAATACAAGGAAATTCAAGCAAGTTGAAGGAAGATTACGAGTAGTATAAATAGATGTGTATAAGTCACAAACTAAAGTATAGTAAAGCGACAAAGTTTATGACAGGATGTAAGAACGAGAAAAAGCGAGCGAGAAGGTGAGGAGAATGGATTAATCCTCAGGATTAGGCCCATGAAAACATGGGAGCTAATGGCTTCTCTATGTTATAGTAAGCTAAGTATAGCCTAAATGGACTCAAAGGAGTTACTCTTCATAAGTAGCATTTGGAAGAGATGAAATGCTGCCCTAATAGTAAAATAAGGGTGTAATTGTAATTGATAAAGGATGACGTTTGGGCATTCGATTGAGTAATAATTTGAAAAAAAATTAGAAAAGGGATTCATGAATTGTATGGGATTAAAATACTCATGTAAGAGAATCACCTTGGATGCTATAGAATACGGTTATTGAATCACATTTAGACACTATGAAATATGATTATGGGAATCATTTCGAATATTCCTTGAGGTAACATAAGCCCTAGGGGTAAAGTATTACATAAGAAGTTTCAAGTTATCAGTGGTATATTGTAGATCAATATTGAGGTGCATCAACAATGGATGGACAAAAGTCACAAAGTTTGAGATGAAGATTATTCTAAAGATGAGCAGTAATGAGGAAGCATTAAAGGACTTAAATTTATACATATGGAATAAGCAACGAGAGTAAGCTAGGATTTGGTAGCATACCTCAGCAACGATAAATTAAAGTAAGAGTTATGGCAATAAATTCATACGAATGGCTAAACAGACCTATGGGATGAGATAAATATTCGTGAATTTAACAAAGTACCAAGAAAAGAACTTCGGTATACTCATAGATGCCCAAAGGGACATCTTATCAAGCTCTATATATGAATCCTAGAGATTGGGCACACTTACAAGGTCAAAATTGTACAGGTTGCGTGATGAAAGGTAGCAACAACTACGAGATTGGAAGGATTCTAACTACAAGTTGTGGTGTGAAAAGGAGGCCTAAGGGGGGAATACCCTGGACTTTGGACTCATTCACAGAATAGTCGCCTAGATGGCAAGGGAAGTTCTAAAGTATTCGGAAGATATAAGTTATGAAAATGATAAGTGCATCAATCATAATTCGAGGACGAATGTTCCAAAGGGGGGAATAATGTTACACATCCCGCAGTAATATATTACGATGATGTTATGCCCTGCAGTATTACATTACGGTGATGTCACGTTTCGCAGTAATAAGTTACGACGATGTTGCACCCTGGTATTGTACGTTGAATTTGTCGTAAGGTAATTGGCATTAGTCCAAGGAAAATATTATTTGGCGATTATAAGGATTATAAGTGATGAGTAAATTCGTGAAGGTAAGAGGGTAAGTAATATCGAAGAAAATAAATTTTGTCGAAGTTTGGAATTTTGAGATAAAATACGGCCCGAGCTAAAATACCCAGTATTTATGGACTAGTACCATACAAGGTACCCCATAGCCATGATAGTAAGGTGTATAAAGTGTGTTAAAAGAGAGTAGTATTTTAAGTAATTTGAGATAAATTTTAAATTATACGGGTAATTAATTAATTACCGGGTAACGGTACATTACCCAGTTAACTAATAAGTGGGTAAAGATTGATAATCTTCACCCACCTTTCCACATGGCATAAAGCCACAATGGCAAAAGATGATTCTTGGTCACCTTGCCAGATGGCTACTATGTAGTAACCAAATGATGATTTAAGTTAAAGTCTTGATAAGAATTGAAAATCTTATCCATGAACTTAGTAGGAATTCCTTGTAAAAGGCCAAACCAATCTGCCTTTGGCTTAAAAAGCTAAGAACGTTAAGCAAAAGCATTTCATTTCAAACGAAAGCTTCATTAGAAGCAATTTCGTCCAAATTTCAGCAACTCAAAGTAAGATTTCGTTTCTCAGTTTCAAGCGCAGAAGCTTAATCCGATTTTTAGGTTCTAAGTTCAATCCACGAAGGTTTCCAACGGAATATTATACAGAGTTTTTTCTACTCCAGGTATGTTAAGGCTATCCCTTCTTTCTTTTGGCATGATCCATACGATACGAACGAAACGTGCAAATGCACAAATTCCATGAATGACTCTATTCATAGAAGTATTAGAGATATCTATATTCTTGAATTTCCATGTGTCATAATATTTTATCATCTGTTCATGGGTCTCAAAAAAATACGAAAGTTGAAAAGAGTTTACTTTATGATATTACTCAAAGGCAAAATGGTCATATGACATTCCGAAAGAATTTATTAACGCACTTTTCATGTATTGCATTCATATACATTGACTCGTGACAAGATGGCGTTATATACACGTATATATGTATGTATATATATGTATATGGGATATGGGAAAGGTTATGGCGTTATATATGCACCACCACCTGATTAGCTGGTATACGTTAATAATTTTGCCCACAGCGGCCAAGATGATATGATGGGATGCCCTCAGAGGCTGATGATGTTATGAAACATGTACCTATGCATGACATGACATTCATACACATATGCATGATACTATAATTATTTCATGATTTACAAAGTTATTCAGACTTACAGGTTGAGCCATGTACTCTATATTTCTTCCATGTCTCTTATGTATTTATTTATGTGCCTTAAATACTCGGTACATTATTCGTACTGATGTCCCTTTTGCCTAGGGACGCTGCGTTTCATGCTCACAAGTCCCGAAGATGTTGGTGCGCTCCATTTGCTTCGGAGTTGCTCATTTGGTTTGTATGATTTAGACGTGTATTGTTCAGTATGGCAGGACTCTTCCCGACCTTTATGACATTTATGTACTCTTAGAGGCTTGTAGACATATGTAGTGTACGTGAAAGATTGTACGGCCTTGTCGGCCTTGGCCTATTAGGCCCATATGTCACGTATATATGATGATGTAATAAGAAAGATACATTACGTTGGTACTCGGTTGAGTGAGGTACCAGGTGCCCATCACGGCCCATCGGTTTGGGTCGTGACAATCCTTACCTTAACTAGTTTCTCAACCAATGGTCCAAAACATACCCGAGTCCCTCGGGACCCCATCCAATCATATCATAAATAAAAATACATTATCCAAAGCCTCAAAACATCCACAGGAACATCACAACAAATAATCGAGGCTCAAATCAAATATAATTTCTTTAAAGTGTTAAATCTTCATTCTTTCAAAAGAGTGCCCGAATCACACTTAAACATTTCAGATTACTTCCAAATGTTACACAAAATTTCAATTAAACTATATATACCTATCCAAACTCTCGGAACACCAATTGGAGTCCAGTCACATCAAAGTCAAGTCTTTGTCAAACTTATGAATTATATTCTTAATTTCTTCAAATTGTTAACTTTCGATAAATAGTATCGGTTCCTTCTAGGAACCTCCAAAACCGAATCCGAACATACTTGCAAGTCCAAAATCATCATACGAACCTATTGAAATCATAAAAACTTGATTCTGAGTCTGTTTACCCAAAAGTCAAACCTCGGTCAATTTTTCCATTTTAAAGCTTCCAAATCGAGGTTCATTCTTCCAAATCAATCTCGAACCATTCGTTAACTAAATTTGACCATACACGCAAGACATAATACATCTTATGAATATGCTCAAAGTATCAAACAATCGAACATAATACTAAAGCTTAAAACGATCGATCAAGTCATTACATTCTCCCCCATATAAACATACGTTCTTCCTCGAACGTGCTAAAAGTTGTTTCAAAGTCATTTCATCCTCAAACAGTATTGTTATATAGTTTACAGACTTGTATTCCATTTTAGAGATCCTGACTCCGTATTTACCAGTTCCTACGGGTTCATCTTGTATTAGCAATATTTTGTTACATTGAGGTTTCAGACTTATGTTATTTCTATATATTTCTAATATTTTGGTTCTTTATTATTATGTTTAACTTGCCTAGAAAGTTTGTTAGGAGCTATCAAGATAGGTTGGGATTTTGGATTGTGACAAGTTGGTGTCAGAGCCCTAGGTTCATAGGTATTACAAGTCATGAGCAAGTTTAGCAGAGTCCTGTGGATCGGTACGTAGACGTCTATACTTATCTTTGAGAGGCTACCGAACTGTTAGAAAACTTCATTTTCTTCTATTCCGTCGTGTGGATTTGTTATTTCTAAAATTTGAAATTGACTCTTCTATACTTTCACAAATGGTGAAAGATACGTGCGACCGGGTTAGACGAACGACCAGTAGCTATAAAAGCCCCATAAATTTTTCATAAAAATCAGAATTTCGTGGTGCCAAGTTAGGATTATGTGTTAGAGATTGTTGAAGTTCTTCATGGTGAGCTTTCTCGCCACGGTTCTGTCACGACCCAAACTGGAGGGCCATGACTAGCACCCGACCATACTTGCCAAGCACCAACGTACATTTTATCTAACTTTTTTTTATTATCTTTTAGAGTTGACGAGATCAATATAAATGGTAGACCTGGATCATGGACAACCAGCAATAAAATATGACGGCATGAACATATATAGCAGGGGATGACCAGACAATCAAGAAACTACATATAAGGTATGAGCTACCATGCTACCATGAAAGACTATACAACAAAAACCAGCTGACAAGGCATACCAAACTATACATGAGTCGACACTTGTCTATGAGACTCTAAATGAACATAAGTGCTGTAACATAGCCGGAACAGGGCCCCAACATACCCATAATGTCTATAACAGAAATGCATACCAAGACCACGACAAGTTCGGAGAAGGGATCCCGCCAATCACTGCTGAACTGAACAACCTACTGTGGTGGGGGAGCTGCACCTGCCTGTCTATTAGGGCCTGCAGCACGACATGCAGTGTCCACAAACAAAAGGACATCAGTACGAATAAAGTACTGAGTATGTAAGGCAGGGAACCATAAATACGAACAGTAATGTAAGCAGGGATAAAGAATATACAACTTGGAACATCTGAGTACCTCTGAGGGCTATTGACATGAAATGCATGATACATATGTATGTATACATAAACTTTTAAAACATAGGCCTCTGTGAGCATCATCATTATCATATCGTACCCAGATAATAGGCTTGGTAAAAACGTACCCAGCCGTCATAAGGCTCGGTAGAATCGTACCCGGCCACGTGGAGCTCGGTAAAACCCAACTGATCAGTGGTTGCACAATATGTGCCGTACCCGGCCGACTATAGCGCGGCTCGGTAGAGTAAAATAGATACATATATATAATGCATGCTCGACTCATGGAATCACATTCTAAACCTTTTGGAGTGATGTATGGTCGGTATCCTCTGTACACGTTATTAGGACCAACTCTTCATTACGAACCTTATAAGAATCAGGAAGTACCAACAACATTGATAACATAAGAATAAGAGAAGCAACATTAACATCAATCATTCCATAAGAGGGAAAGCAATGTAAGTACTGCTAGCTTCTAAGAGTAGAGTATCTTTGGAAGCTCGTTTATTACATTATGTACAATCGGAGTCGTGCAAAAGAAGAAAAGGGATAGCCTCACATACCTTATATATACTGCCCCAATCACAAGCTATGCAATTTTCAGAACTCCTTAGTCTACAATAAGAGAAACGATACTATCGTTATCATTTAAGCGTCATAACTGTTATGTATCGACCACAACCTATTTTACGTTGAAACGGACAGCACCTACCCTATATATATGACTTCACACCAATCCAAAAAATCAACAAATAGCCCAAACAACATCAATAATAAACATATTGAGCCTCCCAAAACAGTCCACGCACAACCTAATTACATCATACATACGACGACCACCGTAGTCGTGTCAAATGACCCGAAAATGTTACGAATCACTATCAGCCCACAACCCTACATATATATGGTGTTACTCCACAAAATTCCACCTCCAAAACTCCACAAAATAGTAGTAAAACACACAGCCCAATAGCAACACAAAACAGTCCGCTACAAGTGAATAACTCGAACTCACGGCTTCCGATCACCGTCCCGTGAGTTCTTACATGGATAGAACGAATTACCATGAATTCACAGCAGAGAAAAATGTATGAAAGATGGCAGTAACTTACCTTACTTGTTGGATAACTCATCCCTTCCCTTGGTTCTTCAAACTTTAGGTTTTACCTTCAAATAGAACTTGAAAGAGAGGGAAAATCGATTAGGGTTTGTGTGGGATTTTTGGGGAGGATTTGCAGGGGTTAGCTTTGGTTTTGAGGGTCTAAAATATGGATGAAATAACTGAGTTTATAACCCGTTAAAATTCCTCTCTTTGACGACTTAGGTCTTTTAATTTTGTCCTATCATTTTGGCAAGTAGGTGATGCACCTACTTGTCATCTACCAATCTGCGCAGGCTTGCAAAAATATAAATATCTCTATACTCCAAGATCGTATTGACAAATGGTTTAATGCGTTGGAAACTAGACTCGTAGATCTTTAATTTGGTGGGTAGATCACCCCGTAATTTCTTGTAAATTAGGAGAAAAGCGTAGAAACATTTAACCTAATGTTTAAGTAAAATTATGAACCTAAGTTGCGACAACGTTTGTCGACTTTTGTTTCATAACTCGTTTGACTTCATGACTTATGATACGGATATTATAAGATTCAAACACCTTAATACATGACCTTGAGTGTATTAAGAACCTCTAGGTTTACCTGAAAATATGAGTTACCACATCCTTGATTCGTTTAACTTCTAATACTTGTTAATCACCCTTATACACCCTTGTATCACTTAAGACCAATAGGATTAACTTCTTATCATCTCAAAGGTAATTCCTTCTTGAATTTATGTTAACTAATATATGGCATGAACTAATGCGTGTGGATATGGGTTGTAACACCCTTCCCCCCTTAGGAACATTCGTCCTTGAATGTAAGGGTTCATGAGGAGTTTAAATCATCGTGGATTCCGGTCAAGTTTCTCCCATAAATAGAGGACAAACTTGCAAGCGGTTAACTTAACGTATGGCCTTAGAAGAGTATGCAAAGCATTATGGACATGTACATTATCTGCATATCGCCATTTTGTATTAAGGAAGAGTATTCTCAAGTTATTGCTTACCTCATAGAGCCATTTCACCTTCCAATGTATCATGTGTTCCACCAGCATCCTTGTTATCTTCATTCTGGAATAGGTACGAGTATTTAGACTTCATCTCCTCTTCTGCTTCCCATGTTATTTCTTCCATATTCTTGTTCCTCCACAATACTTTGATGGAAGCTACATCTTTTGTTCTCAACTTGCGGACTTGTCGATCTAATATAGCCACTGGCACTTCTTCATATGATAGGTCCTCTGTAACCTGTACATCTTTGATAGGGACGACTCGAGAAGGGTCTCCAATACATTTCCTCAACATAGATACATGGAATACCGGGTGGACAAATTCCAATTCGGATGGCAATTCTAACTCATAAGCAACCTGTCCAATCCGTCAAAGAATTTTATACGGCCCGATATACCTTGGACTCAGCTTACCTTTCTTCCCAAAACGCATAATACCCTTCATTGGTGAGATCCTCAGGAAAACCCAATCACCAACCTCAAACTCCAGATCACGACGTCGGACATCGGAATAAGATTTTTGCCTGCTTTGTGCCGTCCTCAATCGCTCCTGTATCACTTTCACCTTCTCAATAGCTTGGTGAATCAAATCTGGCCCATATAATTCTGTTTCACCGACTTCAAACCATCCAACTGGTGATCTACATCTTCTCCCATATAGTGCCTCGTATGGGGCCATTTTAATACTGGAATGGTAGCTATTATTGTAGGCGAATTCTATGAGTGGAAGATGGTCATCCCAATTTCCCTTAAAATCTAGAACACATGCTCGTAGCATATCTTCCAGTGTCTGAATGGTACGTTCAGCCTGTCCGTCAGTCTGCGGATGAAATGCAGTGCTGAGATTCACTTGTGTGCCTAAACCCTTTTGAAAAGACCTCCAAAAGTTAGTTGTAAATTGAGCTCCTCGGTCTGATATAATAGATATCGGCACACCATGATGCCTAACAATCTCCTTGATATACAACTTCGCATAATCTTCAGCCGTGTAAGTTGTCTTAACTGGCAGAAAATGGGCACATTTTGTAAGTCGATCAATTATCACTCAGATGGAGTCAAACTTATGATAAGAGCGAGGTAATCTAATAATGAAGTCCATATTAATCACCTCCCATTTCCAGGTTGGAATCTCTATATTCTGAAGCAATCCACCGGGTTTTTGATGTTCTATCTTTACTTGTTGACAATTGGGACACTAGGCTACAAATTCTGCAATAGACATCTTCATGTTATCCCACCAATACTGCTCCTTGACATCACGATACATCTTTGTCGAGCCGGGATGGATGGAATATCAGTATTGATAAATCTCATTCATAATCTTCTCTCGCAACCCTGCCACATTAGGCACACATAATCGGCCCTGGTATCTCAGTGCCCCATCTCTTCCGATCTCAAAAGCCATAATTTTACACTGCTGAATGCTCTCTCTTAATTGTACTAAGATAGTATCTTCATATTGCCGTGCTTTTACCTCGGCTACCAAAGATGATTCTGATGTATTCTGTACAGTAACACCTCCGTCATTAGAGTCTAACAATTTGATTCTCATATTGGCTAGCTGATGAAGCTCTTTAGTCAACCCCCATCTACCTGCCTCAATATGTACTAAGCTTCCCATTGATTTACGGCTGAGAGCATCTGCCACAACATTGGCTTTACCGGGATGATACAATATCTCGACGTCGTAGTCTTTCAATAATTCAAGCCACCTACGCTGCCTCAAATTCAACTCTTTCTACTTGAAAATGTATTGTAAATTCTTGTGATATGTGTAGATGTCAACATGGATGCCGTATAAGTAGTGCCGCCATATATTCAAAGCATATATTACTGCAGCCAATTCCAAATCATGGGTTGGATAATTCTTTTCATGCTTCTTCAATTGTCTTGATGCATAAGCAATCACATTCCCACACTGCATCAATACGCACCCCAAACCTATACCTGAGGCATCACAATATACCACATAACCTTCTGTTCCTTCAGGAAGAGTGAGCACTGGTGCGGATGTCAATCAATTCTTCAGCTCCTGAAAACTACGTTCACAAGTGTCAAACCACTGGAACATGGTAGCTTTCTGTGTTAACTTAGTCAATGGTGATGATATAGAGGAAAACCCTTCCACAAACCGCCTATAATATCCTGCTAGCCCTAGGAAGCTGCGGACTTCTGATGGTGTTGTAGGTCTCGGCCAATTCTTTACTGCATCGATCTTCTGAGTGTCGACACTAATACCCTCGTTAGATATCACATGGCCAAGGAACGCTACTGAGTTTAGTCAAAATTCACATTTTGAGAGCTTAGCATATAACTTACGATCCTGAAGCGTCTGTAATACTATCCGCAAGTGGCCCGCATGTTCCGCCTCCGAACGAGAATATACTAGAATGTCATCAATGAATACAATCACGAACACATCAAGATAGCACCTAAATATAGTATTCATGAGATCCATAAAAGCTGCTGGGGCATTTGTTAGCCCGAACGACATCACCAAGAATTCAAAGTGCCCGTATCTTGTCCGGAAGGCCGTCTTTGGAATATCCTTCTCCTTAACCCTCACCTGATGATACCCTGAACGTAAATCAATCTTGGAGAAATACTTGGCACCCTGGAGTTGGTCAAACATGTCATCAATTCTTGGAAGTGGATACTTGTTCTTTATAGTAGACTTATTCAACTGTCGATAGTCGATACACATCCGTAACGACCCGTCTTTCTTCCGCACGAATAGGACTGGTGCACCCCAAGGTGAAGTGCTAGGTCTAATGAAGCCCTTATCCAGCAAGTCCTTCAACTGCACCTTCAACTCTCGCAACTCTGCCGGGGCCATTCTGTATGGAGGGATAGAGATCGGTTGAGTGTCAAGCAACACATCAATGCTAAACTCAATCTCCCTTTCAGGAGGAAGGCCTGGGAGTTCATCTGGGAAAACATCTGGGAATTCGTTGACCACAAGGATTGATTGTAAAGTAGGCGGTTTCCCATACGCATCCCTAACGCGAACGAAATGATAAATGTAACCTTTTGAGATCATTTTCCTTGCCTTAAGATAAGAAATAAACCTACCTTTTGGTGTAGCAATATTCCCTTTCCATTCAATGATGGGTTCACTAGGAAATTGAAACCTAACCATCTTCGTACGACAGTCAACATTTGCATAGCATGAGGCCAACCAGTCCATTCCCATTATCACATCAAAATCAACCATTTCTAACTCAAATAAATTTGCCGAGATTTGACGACTACAAATCATCACAGTGCAACCTCTATATACCCTTCTAGCAATCACAGAATCTCCTATCGGAGTAGATACCGCAAGTGGTTTACTTATCAATTCAGGTTCAATGCCAAACTTATTAGCCACAAAGGGTGTAACATATGATAATGTAGATCCCGGATCAATCAGTGCATATACATCATAAGAAAACACAGATAAAATACATGTAACAACATCTGGAGACGACTCGAGATCCTGTCGACCTACTAGAGCATAGGTTCGATTTTGACCACCCCTTAAACTCGGCACTGCACCTCTACCTCTACCACGACCTGTCGACTGCTAAAAACCCCGTGCTAGAGGTCGAACTGAAGAGGAAGAAGCAGACACAGATCCAGTCGGCTGAGCCATACCATCGCCTCCCCTGTTAGGAAAATCCCGCATCATATGGCAAGGTTGTCCGCAAGAATAACATGCATCAGAACCTCGACGGCACAGTCCAAAGTGGGCCTTGCCGCAATGATCACAACGTGGTGTTGTGGGTCTCGTCTGACTAGTATCCCTGTGATGTTGCGAGCCTGATGCCTGCGAACTCTGACCTGGACCAGAATGGGTAAATCGATCATATTGAGGCCTTTGAAACTGTGGGGGAGCACTAGCTACAGGTGGCGCCGAACTCCTCGAAGACTGGGGCCTGACGCTGCCTCTGAAGTCATTAGAATACCTTGCAAATCTCGCCCTCTTATGCTGGCCCCTATCCTGCTCCCTATCTGCCCTCTGCTGGCGCTTACGATCCTCTAGGGTCTGGGCATAAGCCTGAATACGGGAAATATCCATGCCCTCCACCAAGGAGGCTGTCGTGCACTCATTTATCAGATGTGGTCCCAATCCGTTCACGAACAAATGCACCCTATCACTCATCTCAGCCACCATATGGGGAGCATACCTTGCTAAATTATCGAACTGCATACTGTACTCTCGCACACTCATATTACCTTGTCTAAGGTTTAAGAACTTATCAGCTCTAGCTCGTTGTATCTCAACTGGCAAGTAGTGACAAAGAAAGGCCTCAGAAAATTCCTTCCACACAGCTGGAGGAGCGTTCGAACCCCTGGATCTCTCCCAACTATCATACCAGAGAACCGCTAAATCCCGTAGCCGATAAGAAGCCAACTCTACTGCCTCTGTATCATTAACATGCATAACTCGAAGTGTACGATGAACCTGGTCAATAAAAGTCTGCGGGTCCTCCTTGGGGTCTGATCCGGTAAACACTGGAGGGTCTAAATTAATAAAATCACAAACTCTCGTACTAACTGGTGTCTCAGCAACACCTGTATTCTGCCTCTGAGCCTGAGCAACTACCAAGCTAGTCAATAACTGCAAAACACTCCGCATATCCTGGTCTGTAGTGCCAGATGGAGGAACTGGAGGTGCTGGGTGCCTCCTAATATCCTCTGGAGAAGACGGGGTAGATGAGGTATGAGACGACATCTCACTCCGAGCCTCACTTTGGCATGCTCTAGCTTGGGGAACCTGACTGGTACCCTCTCCCGCAGCTGTATCAAGCCGTCTACTAATTGTTTGCTTCCTAGTCAAAGGCATCGCTGAAAGAAAACAAGGTGAATATTAGAGACAAACACTTACGACTCAACTCTACGCACGATCTAGATTCAGGAAGAAGGTAACAACCCTAGATGTCATGTAGCCTCCTGATTATAAATGTGGCGCGCTACACATCCATAATCAAGACTCTACTAGACATGGCTCATAGACAATCCCTAGGACAGACTTGCTCTGATACCAAGTTTGTCATGACCCAAACTGGAGGGCTATGACTAGCACCCGACCATACTTGCCAAGCACCAACGTACATTTTATATAACTTTTTTTATTATCTTTTAGAGTTGACGAGATCAATATAAATGGTAGACCTGGATTATGGACAACCGACAATAAAATATGATGGCATGAACATACATAGCAGGGGATGACCAGACAATCAAGAAACTACATATAAGGTATGAGCTACCACGCTACCATGAAAGACTATACAACAAAAACCAGCCGACAAGGCATACCAAACTATACATGAGTCGACACTTTTCTATGAGCCTATAAATGAACATAAGTGCTGTAACATAGCCGGAACAGGGCCCCTACATACCCATAATGTCTATAACAGAAATGCATACCAAGACCACGGCAAGTCCGGAGAAGGGATCTCGCCAATCACTGTTGAACTGGACAACCTACTGTGGTAGGGGAGCTACACCTGCCTGTCTATTAGGTCCTGCAGCACGACATGCAGTGTCCACAAACAAAAGGACATCAGTACGAATAAAGTACTGAGTATGTAAGGCAGGGAACCATGAATACGAACAGTAATGTAAGCAGGGATAGAGAATATACAACCTGGAACATCTGAGTACCTCTGAGGGCTACTGATATGAAATGCATGATACATATGTATGTATACATAAACTTTTAAAACATACACCTCTGTGGGCATCATCATCATCATATCGTACCCAACCATAATAGGCTTGGTAAAAACGTACCCGGCCGTCATAAGGCTCGGTAGAATCGTACCCGGCCACGTAGAGCTCGGTAAAACCCAACTGATCAGTGGTTGCACAATATGTGCCATACCCGGCCGACTATAGCGCGGCTCGGTAGAGTAAAATAGATACATATATATAATCCATGCTCGACTCATGGAATCACATTCTAAACCTTTTGGAGTG
Organism: Nicotiana tabacum; assembly: GCF_000715075.1. NCBI lineage: Eukaryota > Viridiplantae > Streptophyta > Magnoliopsida > Solanales > Solanaceae > Nicotiana > Nicotiana tabacum. The sequence continues at coordinate 56,875,423 of NC_134084.1, forward strand.
ACGTAAGGTCGGTATCCTCTGTACACGTTATTAGGACCAACTCTTCATTACGAACCTTATAAGAATCAGGAAGTACCAACAACATTGATAACATAAGAATAAGAGAAGCAACATTAACATCAATCATTCCATAAGAGGGAAAGCAATGTAAGTACTGCTAGCTTCTAAGAGTAGAGTATCTTTGGAAGCTCGTTCATTACATTATGTACAATCGGAGTCGTGCAAAAGAAGGAAAGGGATAGCCTCACATACCTTGTATATACTGCCCCAATCACAAGCTATTCAATTGTCACAATTCCTTAGTCTACAATAAGAGAAACGATACTATCATTATCATTTAAGCATCATAACTATTATGTATTGACCACAACCTATTTTACGTTGAAACGGAAAGCACCTCCCCTATATATATGACTTCACACCATTCCAAAAAATCACCAAACAGCCCAAACAACATCAATAATAAACATATTGAGCCTCCCAAAACAGTCCACACACAACCTAATTACATCATACATACGACGACCACCGTAGTCGTGTCAAACGACCCGGAGAAATGTTACGAATCACTATCAGCCCACAACCCTACATATATATGGTGTTCCTCCACACCCTTCCACCTCCAAAACTCCACAAAATAGTAGTAAAACACGCAGCCCAATAGCAACACAAAATAGTCCACAAAACAGTCCACTACAAGTGAATAACTCGAACTCACGGCTTCCGATCACCGTCCCGTGAGTTCTTACATGTATAGAACGAATTACCATGAATTCACAGCAGAGAAAAATGTATGAAAGATGGCAGTAACTTACCTTACTTATTGGATAACTCAGCCCTTCCCTTGGTTCTTCAAACTCTAGGTTTTATCTTCAAATAGAACTTGAAAGAGAGGGAAAATCGATTAGGGAAAATCGATCAGGGAAAATTGATTAGGAAAATCGATCAGGGAAAATCGATTAGAATTTGTAAATGAGATTCTAAAAATACATGACCTATTCCTGAGCTAGTTGTTAGAGCAGTTGATGCTAAGATCGTGAAGCTTAACATTGAAATGCGAGCTAAAATAAGACAGTAATCAAACCAAAGGAGCCTGTTGCCCGGATGCAAAGCCGGTCGATAAGGACCTCGGGGTCGGGACTCGAATCGAGCTCAAGCTATCTGGGGCAACCAATAATAGGATAACAATTAAGGATACGATCAAACAAGGCTCTTTACGGCCAAAGTTTCACAATATAGCATGAAATAAGTACGAAGACAATAGATGTTAAAGCGGCCTCGAGCAAGTGAGAATGAACGAAATAGGAGAAAGAGAGAGAGATTATTGCTTTTGTGGAGAAAAGGAGCAACATTAGCCTGCCTTACGAAGTGGTGGGATCCCCTTTATATAGGAGAGGAATTTCTTATAATACAAAATGCATTAACCGTGAAGGTACAAGGACAAGATGGCTAGATGTGACATCTTGGAAATAGGCCTCAGATAGGCCGACCTTATCAGGTCGAGTCGCGTCACTTGGGAACTTCCCCCTCGCTCGCTACAGCCCGCTGCATTAGTCGGAATGCAATACTCTTTGGATCAACTCTAGATGAACCCCGAGGATGAGTCTCGACCTCGGCTTCGTGCTTTGAGGGGCATGACCGCGAGATGACCCTATGATGGGGAATTTGGGCCCTTGGATTCACCATATACAGATAGTCTTCGTGTTTCTTAGAGTGAAGGTGATGAGAAGTGATGAGAAATGGTTTTGAACTCCTACTTCTTCCGGCGTCCCTACGAATAGTTACATGCTGTCAAGGCGTGCCATGTGCGCCATTACTACGGATTCCATCATTGGCTGGGGCGGTTGGCCTCCTTCAATGTTCCCATGATGCTCTTATAAATATTCGCCTCTTCCCTTTCGGATCCTATTTCACATCCAGAACCTTTTAATGAAGTCTATTTTTCCCATGCACTTTGCTTTTTTCTTTTCAGGAACGCGAGCCCCCTTTTCTTCTTCTCTTGTATTTTCTCAAGGATGGCGAATATTTCTACTGCTGCTTCTTAGGAGGTCGCAGGCTCTTCTTCTTCGGTCTTCTTCCAAGGAGAAGTGGCCACCCCACCCTATTTTTAGGAGTGCGTCCCAGGACCTTTTGCGATAACTTCAGATTTCAGGGTCGAGAGACCCTCCTTGAAGTTAGGACGCCATGAGCTAGTAACTCGATATACCAGTTCTATAACGGATATCGAGAGAGTGAGGGCTGATTGTTGCTAGGGGGATGCCGTGCTTGTGGAGATTCCTACTCAGGATGAAGACATTATGGCTCACAAAGCCGACTTTCTAAGCGTGTACACCTACCTATTTACTTGGGACTGGAGGGACCATCTTCTCCCCCAATCGACCATGTGATTCCCGATTTCTATCGGAGCTTCTAGGTGACTCTGGGTCAAATCCATCCTTCGTTCTAGCATGTGGTTTATATGATCAGGCATTACTCGAGCATGATAGAGGGAATGCCCTTCACTCGAAATCATTTGATCCGGATGTACAGTCCTTGTCTCCTTTGTGGGGGCTTAATCAAGCTTCGCTGTCGAGCCCCGAGATCCCTTTATGCCTCTATCGAGGAATTTGGGGACGACGGGTGGTTGAGTCGGTTCGTCCGAGTGAGGACGTCTGATCTGATCCTAATGGAAGGGATGCCATTCCCTGAGAAGTGAAAGGCCGGGCGTAAGTGAATGCGAAGCCTCTGCTCCCCGTTGATGATTTCTCCTTATGTCCCTGACTCTGTTGTTTCTTCTTTGTCTTTTTAGCCGCAGCGGTCTATCCCGGAGTGGTGCCGGATCTTCAAGGTTGGGTTGGCAATTTATACTCGATCTACCGTGTAATGATCTTGCATGGAGGGATTTATCCCTAGGCTGGTAGGAAGCAAAAGATCATGCTAAGTTCCGAGGTTTGATGTATCCGTGCATTTTAGCGCAGCTTGCTGCTAGCGGCTCATTCCTTTCTGTTCATTTGATCCCCAAATATATGTAGGGTTGGGAAGAATCCTACTGACAAGGGAGGTGCCGCCCATTGGAGGGGACATCCCGGTGCTTAACGAGGAGAAAAAAAGGCAAAGGGGCGCATCGGCTGAGCCACTGAAGCCTAAGATGACCAAAGTGGAGGAGTCCAAGGTTGATTCGTCATATCGAACTTCTTGGGCGGCAGGAAATCCTCGTGCTGAGGGTAAGGGAGAGAGCAGTTTATTGGCACCCCCCGAAGATCGTTTGGGATTGATTGCTCCTCGTGCCGAGGGGATAAATGCTTTCACACAGGAGCCTGATGCTGGCACGACCCGTCTTTGTGGCGGCAAGGCAGCAGATGGGATATCGAGCACTGGCCTTGACTCGGCAGGTGGCCAGAGTTCTTCTCGAGCCGGGACGCCCTTAGTAGGTGATCTGGAGGAGCCTCAATCGGATACCCGGGATGAGCGGGGGGCGAACATTCTAGCCGACCTTGTTGGCCCGTTGGTTATTGCTGATTCCTCAAAAGGGGGAATACTTCCATCTACCGGAATGCAAGCTGAGTCCTGCAAGGATCTTTTAGAGGAGGGAGCACTGACAAAGGCAGAGACGCACTCGGGAGGCCGGCGATCATTGCCTCCTTTATTTTTGGCGAGATGGGCAGGATTTGTGAGCAGGTAACTTCATCTATCCTTATTTGTTGCTTCGGGTTGCTCCAATCTTTATTCCCTTAACTCTTTTTACGTAGTTTTAGGACGAAGCACTTTATAATCAGGCCCTCGCCCAGCATCAGGAAGAGGTGAGCTGTCGCGAACATGAGAAAGCCCTTTTATCCGAACATGTTATTCATCCCCTGTTTTTACTATTATTTGAGCTTTTGTGGGATTCTATTGCTTTTAACCCCTTGGGCCTTGATTCATACAATTCGAGAAGGAGAAACTCTTACTGAGAGAAGAGCTTCGGGCCAGGGATGCTAAAATCTCCGAGCTTAGTCGTCATGTGGACGAGGTGGTTTCTAAAAGGGACAACCTTAAGAGAAGAGTCACCTCGATTGAGTGTCAGCTTTAGGACATGAAATAGGATAGTGGCAAGTATAAGAGCCTTCACTTTGAGCTGGTGGTTGCACTGCTCCGGATTAGAGCCGAGGTCTAGGCGCTTGTATCTTTGCATGGGGGAGGAGCAGTTGCCAAAGGTTCTTGTGTTGAGAGGACCTTTGGAGGGTCAGACCCAGCTTTACCTCGGGCCACGGACCGTGCCTTGCCGGACTTTCAAAAGTTGACCATCAAGGGTGCATTGGAAGGCAACTCGAGCGGTGTTAAAAATGGGGGTGGATCCCCGGAGAGAGGGGACGCCGTCGAGAAGGGACCGTCAGGGAATTCGTAACCGCCTGGATGCAACCTTTGAAGCCGCCGATTTGGTAATAGATTTAGGCTGTGTTGTTTTTTCCTTTTGATCTCCCTGTCTATATATGGAGCTTTTATTTTGGCATATGTATAAGGAGAAATCTCGTGACTCTATTCCCCTCTTTTGGCGAAAGAACTTTGGACCCGTAACGTAGATCTATGGCTTGTTTAGGCTGGTTGATACAACCTCTGATGTTAATTGTTGTGGGGGGTCTCACGCCTTTACTCAGCCGTTTTGCATTGAGTCTTCGGGTCAGGTTAGTCCCGAGCTTTACTGATTTCTGCTTTCCTTCGCGATCGAGCGATGGCAGTTTTTTGTCCCTTGCCTTTGGGGATTCCGTTGTTTTAAACTATTTTAGGTCCAGTATTCGAGTCGTATTGCGACTCGAGCTGTAATTAACCCTCAAGTTCTTTCCTGCCTGCACGGGCAGATGACGATGGCCTTTTGTGTCTTGAGTCAAGGTGACCTTACAGGTGCATGGCCTAGAGACTTTCTCGGCTGGCAATGATGGCGTTTATGCCATTCCCTTAGGCATTCTGCAGTTTAACTACTCCGAGTCCAGTCTTCGAGTCGCATTGCGATTCAAGCTGTAATTGACCCTTTCAGTATGTGGCCCAGGGGCTTGTATAGTTAACTATTTTGGATCCGATCTCCGAATCGTGTTACGATTCGAGCTCATTTTAATCCTTAAGTTGTCAATTTATAGCTGGCGACAATGGCTCTTACACTGTTAGGTCATAGAGACCTTTCAATATGAGGCCCGTAGGCTTGCTTAGCTAGCGACAATGGCTCTTACGCTGTTTTTGCTCGTAGGCTTTTTTGTAGGCTTTGTTTCCGCTCGTTAAGGTCTTTTAGAGTACTTTTGCCTGACCTGTCGTTGGTTCTAGAAGAACCTCGATTTCAAGTCGTTGTCGGTGATGTTTTGAGCACCTCGTAAGGTTCATAGCTCGTAGGTCGAGTAGATCGACGCTTTGCAATTTGGAGCTGACATGGTCGGAGCTCGTTTTTGCCTGTTGAGGGAAGCTTGTTTTAATCGGTTCTTTCCGAAGTATATTCAAAGTAGTGACCTGTGATTTTTAGCGATAGTCGGGCGTCCCTGAGTTGTGTTATTTTGGCTGTATCAGCCGTTTTGACCGTAGTTATGTACGTTTAGTAGTAGCCATTTTTGATCCCAAACGATAGTTTAGGAATCTACATCGAGGGTATACCCTTTCTTACAAATGCGATGTATAGCCTAAACTTCGGGGTTTTCATGCCTGTTGAGGTCTTACAGTTTGTCATGCCTGTTGAGGTCTTATAGTTTGTCATGCCTATTGATGTCTTACAGTTTGTCATGCCTATTGAGGTCTTATAGTTTGTCATGCCTATTGAGGTCTTATAGTTTGTCAAGCCTATTGAGGTCTTACAGTTTGTATGATGTAGAATAGATTTGGTTATGCCGAGTCTGCCCACTAGGGGTCTTACAGTTTCGGATTTTCCAGTGCACGGTGATTGGTGACAATCCCCGAGTCATCGAGTTTGTTTAAGCTTGAAGACCGCTTCTCGTGAACTCGGAGTTGCATTGTGAGGGCTTTATGAGCCCGGGGTTCTGACCTTGGGGTTGTGTGGGCGTTGAACTGTTTAAGTCTTCGAATATCTCGGGACGTATTTGGCGGAGAGGCCTTTGCTGTGAATATGCCGAAATAGCCTTTTTCGGAGTATGAAATGCCGAAAAGATATTCTTTATTGCTTGGCGTAAATATAGGATGTAAATACATGTTGTCCTGTTGCTGCGAGCTCGACCCACGTGTGTACGGCTCCCCGGGCTGCTTGGCCTGGTGCATTGCTGTCGAAGCCTCGTTTGTCATTTTTCAAAGTCGGGCGGACTACAAAGGGAGTCCTGTAGGCCCTTTGAATTCTTCTTTCCGGAGTGAGCGGACGTCGCCTTGTTGGAAAATCCTACCGGCAAGAAACTTGTTTCGGGATAAAAAGCCTGACTGAGGGAAAAAGAGTGCGACGCTTGCTTGAGGGTCCCTATGGGGTTTTATGATCGGGGCGCCCTAACAGTAATACCGCTTGAGCATCGACACATTCCAGTTGCTCGGGAGCTGCTCACCTTCCATGGTGCCAAGCTTATAGGAGCCTTTGCCAACTATCCCGAGGACATGATATGACCCTTCCTAATTCTGCCCTAGCTTCCTTTCATTGGTGTTTCGCGTGTTGAGAGTAACCTTCCTTAGGACTACGTCTTCGATTCCGAAATATCGGAGTTGTTCTCCTATTGTAGTATCTTTTAATTTTCTGCTTCTGGGCAGCCATTCAAACCAGCGAGGCTTCCCGTCTTTCATCGAGCAGCTTGAGGGCCATTGCCATGGCCTCGTGGTTTGATTCTTCGCTAGCGTGCCGGAATCTGGCACTTGGTTCCCTGACCTCCACTGGTATTAGTGCATCGGTACCATACACTAGAGAGAAAGGTGTCTCCCCTATGCTTGATTTTGGAGTTGTCCGATACGCCCACAGCACCTCGGGCAGCGTCTCTCACCATTTTCCCTTGGCGCTTTGTAATTTCTTCTTCAGGTTTTGAATGATGGTTTTATTCATGGATTCGGCCCGGCCGTTTACACACGGGTGGTATGGCGTCGAAAGGATCCTTTTGATTTTGTTGTCCACAAGGAACTATGTTACCTTGCTCCCGATGAATTGCCTCTTGTTGTCGCATGTTATTTCGGATGGGATCCCGAACCGGCATATGACGTGTTCCAATATAAAATTGATGACTTCCTTCTCTCTTTTCTTTTCGAAGGCCTGCGCTTCCACCCATTTTGAGAAGTAATCAGTCATAAACAAAATGAATCTAGCTTTACCTGGTGCCATTGGCAAGGGGCCAACGATGTCCATTCCCCATTTAATGAATGACCATGGTAATAAAATGGAATGTAGCTGTTCGCCGGGTTGGTGGATCATGGGGGCGAATCTCTGACACTTGTCGCATCTTTAGACGAACTCCTTAGCGTCGCTTTCCATGCTATCCCAGTAGTAGCATGCTCTGATTACCTTTCTACTAGGGAGTCTGCCCCAGAGTGGTTTCCGCAGGTGCCTTCGTGGATCTCTTGGAGCACATAATCCATGTCTCCCGGTTCTAGGCATACTGCCAGGGGGACATCGAAATTTCTCCTGTACAGGGCCCCATTTTCGTCGAGCAAGAACCGGGCCACTTTGGTTTGCAAGGCCCTTGACTCTTTTGGATCGGCAGGCAATTTCCCGTCCTTTAGATAAACAGTGTATTTGTTTCTCCAATCCCATGTCAAGCTGGTGGAGTTGATTTCTGCATGGTCTTCCTTGACCAGGGTCTTGAATAATTAGACAATAGCTCCGCGGAGCAGGTCTTCCTCCTCAGCAGACGATCCTAGGTTCACTAGGGCATCGGCCTCGCTGTTTTGCTCTCAAGGTACATGGACTAAGGTCCATTCTTTGAAGCAGCGCAACGTGATTTGGATCTTATCCAGATATCTCTGCATCTTGTCCTCTCGGGCTTCATAGCTCACATTCACTTGACTTACCACGAGGAGTGAATCGCATTTTGCCTCGATAACCTCGACTCCCAATCCCTTAGCCAACTCCAAACCTCCAATCATAGCCTCATACTCGGCTTTGTTGTTAGTTAGCTTTGTAGTTTTTATAGACTATCTGATTATGTCGCCGACGAGTGGCTTTAGGACTATACTGAGTCTGGATCCTCTAACATTTGTGGCACCATCCGTGAACAGGGTCCATACCCTGGAGGACGTGCCCGATTTTAATAAAAGTTACTTCTCTACCTCGAGGACGAGGGATGGCAAAAAACCAGCCATGAAATCCACCAGGATTTGGGATTTAATGGTCGTCCGAGGTTGATACTCGATATCATATCTTCCAAGTTCAATGGCCCATTTGGCCAGTCGACCCGACAACTCAGGTTTGTGCAGTACGCTCCGGAGATGATAAATCGATAGGACACAAATGCAGTGGCACTAAAAGTAAGGCTTCAGCTTGCGCGAGGCGCTTATTTATGCGAGTGCCAATTTTTTTAGATGGGGGTACCAGGTTTCGGTGTCCCCCAAGGTTCGACTTACATAATACACATGAAATTGCATACCTTACTCTTCTCGGACTAATACACCGCTCATCGCTATTTCGGACACGGCCAGGTATAGGTACATCGTTTCATCCTCCTTGGGCATATGCACCAAATGCGGGCTAGACAGATACCGTTTTAGTTCTTCCAGGGCGTGTTGGCATTCTGGTGTCCATTCGAAGTTGCTCTTTCTTTTGAGTAGGGCGAAGAAGTGGTGGCTTTTGTTTGACGATCTTGATATGAATCTACCCAGGGCCGCGATTTGCCCCATCAGTTGTTGGACTGCTTTCACGTTGTTCACCACCGTGATTTCTTCGATGGCCCTTATTTTGTCGGGGTTGATCTCAATACCCCTATTTGAGACCATGAAACCCAGTAATTTGCCCGAGCCTACTCCGAAGGCACACTTTTTGGGATTGAGCTTCATGTTGTTGTTGCTTATGAGGATGTTGAAAGTTTCCTGCAAATGGGTCAGATGGTCCTCTGCACGCAGGGATTTAACTAGCATATCATCAATGTATACTTCCATTGATTTACCTATTTGATGCTCGAACATTTTATTAACTAGGCGTTGGTATGTCGATCCTGCATTTTTTAGCCCGTAAGGCATCACATTATAGCAATATGTACCATATTTCGTGATGAATGAGGTCTTTTCCCGATCCTCGGGGTTCATCTGGATCTGATTGTACCCCGAGTAGGCATCGAGGAAGGTGAGGGTCTCGTGGCCGGCCGTGGTATCGATCAGACAATCGATATTAGACAGCGAGAAGGAATCTTTGGGGCATGTTTTGTTTAAATCTTTATAATCTACGCACATCCTTAGCTTATTCCTCTTTTTTGGAACTACCACTATGTTAGCTAGCCATTCGGGATACTTTACCTCCCTAATGGATCCGATTTTAAGTAGTTTCGTTACCTCTTCTTTGATGAAGGCGTGTTTTACCTCGGACTGTGGTCTCCTCTTCTGCTTAACGGGTTTGAATTTGGGATCGATGCTCAGCTAGTGGGAGTTTATTTCCGGTGGGATACCTATCATATCCAGGTGGGACCAGTACTGTGATTTATATCAGTACTGTGTTAGATTGAGTTTCTATTTCATATTGTATATCACCATACTATTTTTTTAACTATTAAAATTGGTTATTTAATTATCTTACATCGGATTTCCTAGAAAGTGGATGTTAGGTTCCATCACGACTCCGAGGTTGGGATTTCGGGTCGTGACAAGTTGGTATCAGAGCACTAAGTTGTCTAGGTCTCACGAGTCTTGAGCAAGCTTAGTTTAGTTTGTAGGATAGGTACTGTGATGACCCAAAATGTCATATTTAAATTAAATAATTATCTTGGTATTTTAAGACCTTGAAAAGTGCTATCAATAATTCCTCAACTTGCGTGCGTAGTCCGTATAATTTTTCGGAAGGTTTTTATGTAAATAAATTGATTAAATTGTGAATTAGAGCTTTAAAACTCAACAGAGTTGACTTCGGTCAATATTTTGAGCAAACAAACCTGGATCCAAGTTTTGACCATTTCGGTAGTTCCGTATCGTGATTTGGGACTTGGTCATATACCCAAAATCGAATTCGGAGGTCCCTAGAACAAATTATCGCCATTTAACGGAATCTATAAATCTAAGGCTAAAGATTTCTTAATTTTGACCGGAGATTTGACTTTTTAGAAAACAACCCCAAATTGGAATTCTGATGATTCCAATAGCTTCGTATGGTGATTTCGGACTTAGGCGCATGTTCGGATTTGGATTTGGAAGTCTGTAGGATAATTCGGTGTATTTTGGCGAAAGCCGCAAAATAGAAGAATTTTGGAAAGTTTGACCGAGGGTTGACTTTTTGATATCGGGGTCAGAATCCAGTTCTAAAATTTTTTATAGCTTCGTTATATCATTTATGACTTGTGTGAAAAATTTGAAGTCAATCGGATTTGATTTGATAGGTTTTCGCATCGAATATAGAAGTTGGACGTTCCTAGTTTCATTAGGCTTGAATTAAGGTGTGATTCGCGGTTTTAGCATTACTTAATATGATTTGAGGTTTCGAATAAGTTCGTATGATGTTTTAGGACTATTTTATATATTTTGTTGAGGTTCCAAGGGCCTCGGGTGGATTTCGGAAGGTTAACGGATCGATTTAGACTTGTAGAAAAGCTGCTGCATTTTTTTTCACAGCAGCATGAAAAGTAGCCATGAATAGTGCCCCTGAATATTAGCACGTGTAGACAGTGTCGTGAACAGTAGCGTGAACAGTAACCCCGAAAATTCTGGATAGTGTAAAGGATGAGCAGTCCAGTTTTCCTCATTTTTTGGAGTTCCAAGCTCGGATGTTTGGCAATTTTGAGCGGAAGTTACGAAAATTCTTGGGGTAAGTGTTCTTGACTCTCTTGTGATTATATTTCCCGAATAAATATTCATTTTTGGTTTTAAATTATTGATATTTGAAGAGAAATGGAGGAATTTTCTAAAATTCCATAAAAATGAATTTTCAAGATTTGAACATCGATTCAGAGTCGGATTTGAGTAAAATTAGTATGGTTGGACTCGTAATTGAATGAGTTGTCGTATTTTATGAATTTTTTCATATTCTGAGACGTGAGCCCCACGGGCATTTTTGGGTTAATTTCGGTTTTTGTTGGAAAATTAGTATTTTCATATGGAATTAATTCCTAGAATATGTATTGAATGAATCGAGTTAATTGTGACTAGATTCGGGACGTTTGGAGGCCGATTTAAGCGAAAAAGGCATTGCGGAGTAAGATTTTGCTCGGATTGAGGTAAGTAACGGTTATAAATCTAGTCCTGAGGGTATGAAACCTCAGACATTGTGTCGTATGACTATTTTGGAGGTGACACACATGCTAGGTGATGGGCATGTGGGCGTGCACCGTAAGGATTGTGACTTGATCCGTCCCGCGAGACTGTGGAATTAATTTGCCTACTGTTTAGTACATGTTCCCTATGTTTTCATAGAAATTAACTCTACTTCATGTAAGAAATCATGTTTAGGCCTTATGTGATCACTGTTGAGACCTGCGAGGTTATGTACTTGCTGAATTAGCTGCTAAATTACTATTTGTACTTAGTCATAGCTTTTCTTGCTTATTATGCCTCCGTCTCTTATTGTTTATTGTTGATACCAGATATTACTTCTATTTGGGCTGTTTATATAATTTCTGAGAGTTCGAGAGACTAGAGAGATTGATGACTGAGTAAGGCCGAGGGCCTAGTTGTGAGGTTACTGATACTATAGCACGTGAGTTGTCCGTGCAACACGTGAGTTTCCCGTGCAGATCTAGATATTATATTATAGCACGTGAGTTGTCCGTACAGATTATAGTGCTTGGGCTGAAGGAGTCCCTCCAGGAGTCTACACACCCCCAGTGAGTGCAGGTATATGATTGCATGTGAGTTGTTCGTGCAACACGTGAGTTGTCCGTGCAATTTATAGTGCTTGGGCTGAAGGAGCCCCTCCGGAGTCTGCACACCCCCAGTGAGCGCAGGTACCTATTGAGTATGATTATTGAGGGCTGAGAGCCGAGTGATTAAGCTGTTGAGATGAGTTGAGTGAGTGTTGCCTTGAGAGGCCATATTTGTTTTCAGTTAATTGCTACACTTAGTTGCTATTTGTCCCGGTCATTCATATTTCTAGAATATTTGATATCTTGTTTATTTGAGTACGCACTAATGAGACTTAAACTGTTAAATCGAAAGTATGACTACTATTATTTGAAAGTTATTGAGATAACTGTATTTACATAGCTCGACACTACTTCTCAGCTCCTTATTTATTTCTGTTACTTACTAAGTTGGTGTACTCACGTTACCCCCTGTACCTCGTGTACAAATCCAGACACTTCTTGTCACGACGGTTGCTGATTGAGGAGTCAGACTCAGGAGACTATTGAGGTAGCTGTATGGCGTTTGCTGACCTTGACTCTCCTTTCCTTTCATGTTGTATTGTTCTTTATTTTCAGATAGTGTTTTATCAGTCAGATATTGTTATCATATAGATGCTCATGCACTCAGTGACACCGAGTTTTGGGGATGGATTGTATAGTAATTTTGGAGTTATATTCTATTTTTAAAAGGATTTCTTTAATATTAACTGCTTTTGCCTTTATTTAAAAGTTCTACTGTATTGAGATATCGAGTTGAGGCTTGCCTAGTTCCACGATAGGTGCCATCACGACAGGTGAGATTTTGGGTAGTGACAAGTTGGTATCAGAGCCTAGGTTACATAGGTCTTACGGGTCATGAGCAGGTTTAGTAGAGTCTCGCGGATCGGTACAAAGACGTCTGTACTTATCTTTGAGAGGCTGTAGAAACTTTAGGAAATCCCACGTTCTTGAATTCTTATCGTGCGACATTGATTCAGCTTGAAATGTAACTCTTTGAATTCCTTCCACGCGTTCTTATGCGCATATGAGTGCTCGGTATCAGCTGTGCATCGACGGTTTGTGATTCCCTGATCAAGGGACGAGATGTGATTTTTGTGTGTTGATGTTGGGCCAGTCTGGAGGACTTGAGGTTGGGCTCTGCTTGTAGCTGGAGCACTAAAGTGTTGACTGTGTGAGTTCACGCTTTTAGATTTATATGTTCGATAGTGTCCCTATTCGTGGAAGTGATGGCTGGTAGCTACGTGATGAGTATGATATCACTATGAGATATGTTTATATGATTTGAATGTGACGAGAAGGGTCTGCTTGAGGGTAGAAAGAACTATCTGGTGCTTGATTTCCATCGCGATTTGATGCATAGCCCCGAGATGTGGGTATGTTGAAGGATCTTTTCATGTTGTCTAGTTGGGAGTGAAGTAGATTTCACGTTGTGATATGAGTTTGGACTTAGGAAGAATTAATTGATTGCGTAATATTATGATTATGGAAGAATATAGAGATACTAGTTAAGTAGATGGGTTATCTCCTGCGGGGTATGTCGAGGTTTGTGCGAACCCTATGTTGTTTTGTAGCGAGTCCTCTTTTACTAGTGAACTACATGTGCTGCAGTTTGAGTTTGGATCGCATATGAGAGTTAGATTGATTGTTACGAGGGTGAATGCGAGATTTGCAAATGGTTTGAGGAATTAGATGGGTTGTGTTGCATGAGCTTATGAAGGATTTAGCTTAATCTCATCTAGTTGGGGCAGTTTAACCAGTTATTGCGGTTAAGCCGAAGAGAGGCATGCCTTGTGTTTTGAAGCTTTGCTGAGATTGGACAAGTTTACCAAGCTATTTCCAATCCATTTCAGTGGTACACCTTCTAAGGACCCACAGGATTTTCTCAACCGCTGCTATGAAGAATCTAGAACATGGGAATAGTTGAAAGCAATGGGGTTGATTTTACTGTGTTTCAGATGACGGGTTCCGCCAAGAGGTGGTGGAAAGATTATGTATTTACTAGACCCGTTATGGTTCTTTCTGAAGATGCAGACGCATTGAGAAGATCACCCAGTGAATCATGTAGGGGTGCAATGGACCTTGGCGTCTGGTTGATTTATATGAGTTACAAAGGTCAACATTGTGGATTATTGGACGTTGTGACCCATGACTTCGCGCCAAATGGGGATGTCTACTATCAATGAATGGATCAAATGGTCATATGTTATATAAGATTCCCAGATCATTGCATTTTTTGTGCCACCAGCCGCCTCTCAGGCTAGGGGAGGAGCACAGACTCTCTCTACTCACACCCCAGAGCAGGTGGTTCCTATATATCAGACTCCAGCAACCCAACCAATTAGGGTAGTTCAGCCAGTTATTGCAGCAGAGGCCGGGAATAGGCCTGCTATATCTTCTGAGGCCTTGTTGAGGGTAGATAAGTTTACAATGCTCTTTCCCATTCATTTTAGCAGTGCACCTTCTAAGGACCCACATAATTATTTGGACCACTACCATGAGATATTGCACAACATGGATATTTTTGAGACCAATGGGGTCGACTTTGTAGTGTACCAGATGACCGATTCTGCCAAGAGATGGTGGAGATTATGTGTTGACTATACCAGCTGGTTCTCCTTCACTTACCTAGGATCAGTTTTCACATCTATTTCAAAAGATCATTCCTTTCACTCTGATAGAGGAGTACTGCTGTAAGCACGTGATTTTTGCCCTATATGAGAATTACTCCCAAAAATTCAAAATAAAATGATTTTCCTTTGTGTGCAATTTTAGAATTTTTGTGACATTTTTGGATAATTATTTGTGTTTGTCTGTGCATGTTTATTTGTTAAATTAATAAAAATACAAAAATATGTCTCATTCTGCATGTGGGATTTAATTCTACAATTGTTAGTAATTAAGTTTGTTTTACAAAAATTAAAAATTACAAAAATAGGCATCTTTTGCATTTTTAGCATTTAATGTCCAAATATACAATTTTATGCTTAATTATTACTTAATTGTACGTTAATTGTTATTGGGAGTTAATTTGCATTTTTATAACTTAATTTAGTTCTTAATAATAATTTAAGTATTTTTATAATTTAGTTTTAGAAAAATAAAAGAAGAAAAGAGAGCAAAAATACAAAGAAAAATCGGATTGGGCCACTTCTTCAATTGTAAGCCACAAGCCCAAAAAATTGTCCAACCTTCCCCACGACCCGGTCCATTTCAAACCGGGTCGACCCAGTCCAATACCAAAAACCCAACTCCCCCTCTTCATTTTTCATTTTTTCAATTTTTTACCAAAACAAAAAGAAAAAAAAACCTAAAAAAACCCTAAACTCATGCCATCCGCCCCCCTTTCTTTCTATTCATCTTCTCATCATCTTCGACGTCAGCTCCACAGTCGACGACCAGCAGCTCCAACGATCCTCCATATCCATCCACCAACAACCCAGCCCCATCGTTCATGGCTGAACGTCCACCATGACAGCCCAGCAGCCCACGACAACCCAAGCCATGGCTACCCCGTCACAGTCATCATTCACCCCTAGTCCCGCCTCGTCGTCGTAGCCCGTCGTTTGTTCGATCTATTGGTCTGCGGAGTGTTAAAAGCTATTAAGGTCCGTCTCATCTCCCTTTCTCATTTTTAGGATCTATATGCGAGTGAGATAAGAGCCGCTAAAATCTGTTTAAATGTTATGGTTTAAGGAATTCGAATTTCTTCTTAGTTGAATTTGGGTTGTAAAAATTAGATTTTTGTTTAATCGAATTTGAGTTTGATTGGTTTGTCATTCGTGATTATTAGTTGTAAAATGTATAGTATCTTTGCTAATATTGAGTTGGTTCGGATGATTTCATTTTGTGTGATGTTTGGTTTCATTTCTTGTCGATTGTTCATCATTTTCTTGCATATGAAGTTAGTTTGTTTTCATTCAGTATGTTGGCAGTGTTCATTTGTTCTTGTTTAGGCTTAATCTAGAAGTGTGTCAGTTTAGTCACGCAATATTTATTTTGATGATATTTGGTCTGAATCGAGTTTCATAGTTTAAGTTGTGATTTGAGTTTGTTGAATCTTTTCATTTATGTTCATACTTTGTTTGATTGATCTTGAATCCGAAATTAGTATAGTTTGATCTTCTTGATTGTTGATTATCATTTTTGATTATTTCTTCAGTTTGCTTCATGATTTTGTTTAGTTTTAATATAGGAATTGTTGGTTGTAAAGTGGTTAGATTTTAAGTTCAAATGATTATTGAATTTAGAAATCTGAATATATTTGTTTGTTGTGGTTGTTGTTGTTGTTGAATCTGAAAGTAGGTTTGTTTGTTGTTAAAGATGTTGTTCAATCAAGATAATTTTAGTTGTTTCTTTGTTGTTCATCATTTAGTTTGAATTTTGTTGTTGAACATTGTTAGAAATTGATCATATTGGCTATATTTTGGTTAAGATTGATTAGGTGAATTGGTTATAGCTGATGGGGGTAGTTTGGTAATTTGTAGTACGTTCAGGGGTAAAATGGTAATTACAATAAGGTCGGAGGGGTAGTTTAGGAATTGTACATTTTGTAGTTCTTTATGTTAAGCATGGGGGACAAAATGTAATGGGGTGTGGGTGATATAATTGTTTAATATAATGGGGGACAAGACATAATGTAGTGGAGGGGAATATTGTATTTGTTTATGTTAGGCATGGGGGACAAGATGTAATGGGGTGGGGTTGATATATTTGTTTAATGTAGTGGGGGATGAGTGAGAAGATAATGGGTTTGGTAGGAGAAAGTGTGGTTTTATTAATGGATTAAAGGGTTTGGGATGGAAAATAAATAAGAGGTCTTGAATCAGATTTTAAGGGGGGGGGGGAAGAAGATTTTAGAACGAACAGAGAAGAATAGAGAGAATAAGAGAGAGAGAAAAAAGAGCTGAATATTTAAGAGAGAAAGAAAAATTCCGAAAAATATTAAAACTTTCAAATAAAAAAAACTAAAAAAAAATCTTCTGCTTTCTTTCATTGTTTGAAATCAGCATTTATTGTTGTTGTTTCATCGAAGCTTGAAGTTTTTGTTTTGGGATTACTACTCCACTGGTTTGCAAACTCTGTTCCTGGGTTGTTACTGTTGCTGGACTGATTGTTGCTGTGCTGTATTGTTATTACTGCTACTGATTCTCATATTCATTTTCTTTTGCTTCCAATATCAGGTACACAACTGACACGCTGATTATTGTATACTGAAACAGGAAGCATGAATACGAAAATGAAGAGTTGAAATTCTAAATTTACTTTAATTATATTCTGAATTTTATTTGTATGTATAAATTATTTAGCTTGCAAAAAATCAGAATCATGTAGCTATTTAATACATATAGTGGAACATCCGACGATAGCTTAACAGATGAACTATCTATATATTGCCTAAAAATAAATAAATGGTGTAGTAACTCCGCCTAGTCAAAAAATCAAACGAATAGGCCATTTAGGAACTTGGTAGGAATATTGTTTAGTTAAATAATATTGGTTAATTTCAGCATGTAAATGGTCTAGGATTAAATTTAGATTGGTAAGTTTTTTTTTTAATTTGACAAACCGAGAACATGCCTAGTATAATGTAACTAGGTAGTAACATGTGAATAAGACGGCCCATGTCTAGTTTTATGTCATACACGTTGGGCCTGGGCCCGCAATGGCAACAGACTGCCCTGTTTGCATCATTTTCAGATTTTATGAATCATATTCGAAACCCATCTATAACAACTTGAGAATGTAAATAAATTAAGACATTTTCTCTTTTATTTTGTAAAGACAAATTTAATAAGAGAAAAATGTAGGCATTTTAGGACTGTCCTTTAAAAATAAAAATGAGATGAGCCCCGCCCAATAAAATGCACCAATTGCGGGACCCTCAATAAATGTTTAATTGAATATTTAGAATTTGGGATGGACTGTTTAGTGAATTCCACGGTCTTACCCAGAATTAATAATACGCTAATCGCTTTAGGCACGATTTTAATAATAATACATTTCTAAACACGGGTGCGCATTTATGTGACCCAAATCCAAATCCCAAAACATTGAATAAAAATACGTTCCGGATCGCGAGTGCATTTTATGTGACGCAATCCAAAGACATGTTTTTAAACGATGTTCACATTCTTTTAAAAATATAATAATAAAAGTGGTAAAGAGTTAAAACTTGCACAAGAGCACACAATTGTATAAAATCAGATAAACAAGCCGAATATGACAGTTGAGCGACCGTGCTAGAACCACGGAATTCGGGAATGCCTAACACCTTCTCCCAGGTTAACAGAATTCCTTATCCGGATTTCTGGTTCGCAGACTGTAATACAGAGTCATTCTTTTCCTCGATTCGGGATTAAAATTGGTGACTTGGGACACCCTAAATCTCCCAAGTGGCGACTCTGAAATAAATAAATAAATCCCGTTTCGATTGTCCTTTAATTGAAAAAACTACTGCACCCCTCGCGGGGGCGGAAAAAGGAGGTGTGACAGCTCTGGCGACTCTGCTGGGGACTAGAGCCAGAATCTCTGGTTCAGGGTTCAAGAATTCGAGCTTAAAATAACTGTTTTGGTTGGCTTTGTTTGTTATCGGATTTTTTTTATGTATTCATGCTTAATGTGCTAAATGTTGCTTTTTACCGCTTTAATATTATCTGAATTGTGTATATAAAACTGCTACGAAACCCTCCTTCCTTCTGAGTCTTCTGAATTTATGGTGCACACGTGCGCGTGACCCACCTTTCTGTTAGAAGTCATACCAAATAAGACGAAGTTGGGACAAGTAACTAGGCCGGGTAGACTTTCGTGCTCCCGGTACGTTGCCCCCACTTCAGCTCAAGCTGTCCGTTTGAGTAAGCCAGGTCTAGAACAAATGCCGAGGTTATGAACTTAGAATAACTCAGCTTCATGCAGGATCCCTAGTAGGAACGTTTATTTTCATCACGTGCATCTGACTTTGGAGGCTCAACACAGGGGTTGGGTCTGTCTAGGACAGGTGCACCAAAATGAAAATGACCATCCTGATGCATCTTACTTGCTGCTACTTGCGCATTTATTTGATTTGGACTTGTGTGTTGACCGACTTTTGAATATCAGGAATATTGTGAAATCGAAAAAAAAGAAAAAAAAAAGAAATAGCGGTTAGGGAATTGATTGTTTATTTTTGAAAAAAACCAATGCCCAAATACTGTCAAAACTCTGCCGAAATTTTGAGAAAATGAAAAAAAATGTCTTATTAGTTTGTTTTATTAAAAGCAAAGGAAAAATTTAAAAAAAAGGGTCGTTATTCTGTTTTGTTTTCAAAAAAAGAAAGAAGGGAAAATAGTTTATCTTGCCATAGAAAATGAAAATGTAAAAAAGGGGTCCTATTTTTACAATATTTTTTTTATTTATGAAAATGCCCAAAATCGAAAAGGAAAATAAGCGTGCTTTGAAAGTGGTTTTGATATTTGCTACCAAAAAATGAATGAAAAAAAAAAATTTAAAATAGTTAAGTTAATGACCCGAACTACGTGGGTTTGATTCTCACCGGATGTGAGATACGTAGGCAACCCTCATCGGGTCCAACCCCACCTTTTGCTAAAATAGCCAAAAATAAATAAATAATAATAAAAAGAAAAAAAAACATGTCAAAATTTTAATTCTGTCATAAAGAAGTCGGGTGACGCTGTTTTGTCAAAACATAGCCGAATGTTCCCGAAAGGGACGCCGGAAGGCTGACTTTGCATAAACAGCCACCTTTGGGTCATTTTTTAAGATTTGGTCCAGTTGACCCCCACAGCCTTAAAAATCTTCGTCCCCGAGACGTTGACGGGTCGTGTTTGCAATATTGAGTTTTCTAATTTGAAAAACGATAAAAAGCGTCATACATAAGTCAGGTGATGCTGTTTTGTCAAAACATAGCCGAATGTTCCCGAAAGGAACGCCGGAAGGCTGACTTTGCATAAACAGCCACCTTTTGGGTCATGTTTAGGATTTTTGGTCCAGTTGACCCACACAGCCTTAAAAATCTTCGTCCCCGAGGCGCTGAAGGGCCGTGTTTGCAACACCAAGTTTTATTGTAATTTGAAAATAAAAAAAAACAAAGAGTTAGTAGTCAGGTGAATACCGTTTGGATTTTTAGTCAAAAATAAGCCGAGCCAGCTTCGGCCGTGTCTTAAACCGTTCTTGCCGAAATAGCCTCAGAGTATCTTTCAGTTATCGAAAGGCTATTTTCGTAAAAGAATGGGCAAGTTTGTAAAGTGTCATAAAATAATCCTCCCCGGCCTCAAAATTCATGTGAAATTTGGAAGGGGCCACATTTGCAAAAATAACCGTTTGGTTGCATTTGTCAAACGGAGAAAGGAAGCTGGCCATTTGTTTTTGGAGTTTGTAAACCTTTTAATTAGAATATGTGGGTTGTTTGATTTTCGAGTTTGTAGGTCATCTTCAAACCTTTGAAACCCAATTTGTTTTAATATGAAAATTGAAAAAATTGTTGTTTATCTTTATTTGGTCCGAACTACGCAAGGTCTGATTCATGCGAGGTCATGATACGTAGGCAATCTCCATAAGATTCGACCACAACAAAAAAAAAATCGAAAAAAAGGAAAAAGATGTTGCTAGTAATAAGAACCGACTGAGTCCATTCTAACATGTTTTGTTTTGAATTGTGAAGAAAGTTGAGTTGGTCGGTTTGTGGTAAGATGGAAACACCAGATCCAATGAAAATGATAACTGACATCAAAGTTGTTACAAATGCTCAAGAGACTCAGAGTCAGAGGGTTCAACAAGAGTCTACTGTGCCGGAGAAAAATAGAATACTGAAACAGCAAATGACCCAAAGAGTGAAAAACTTAGAACAATGGTTGAAAAACAGGCAAGGGTTGTCTGGTCAAAAGAGTGTTGCCTTCAAAGATCTATGTATGTTCCCCGATGTCCACTTGCCGCCTGGTTTCAAGACTCCCAAATTTGAAAAGTACGATGGACATGGAGATCCCATTGCCCACCTGAAAAGGTATTGCAATCAACTGAGAGGTGCGAGAAGAAATGAAGAATTGTTGATGGCTTATTTTGTGGAAAGCCTTACGGGAGTAGCTTCCGAATGGTTTATGGATCAAGACACGTCTCGCTGGTATGTCTGGGACGACATGGCACAAGCCTTTGTCAAACAGTTCCAATACAGCATCGACATTGCCCCAGACCGCATTTCCCTTTCAAACCTGAAGAAGAAACCAAGTGAAAGTTTCAGGGAATATGCCATTAAATGGAGAGAGCAAGCAGCTCGAGTTAAGCCACCCATGGATGACCGCGAGCTAATAACTGTCTTCCTTCAAGCACAAGAGCCAGATTACTTTCAGAACATGATGTCCGTAGTTGGCAAATCCTTCTAGGAAGCAATCAAAATGGGAGAAATGATAGAGAATGGTCTTAAGACAGGAAAAATTATAAGTCAAGCAGTTTTTAAAGCTGCAACTCACGCTGTCCGGGTTGAGTCTGATAATTTTTGCGACACAAATGAGAAGATTGAAGAAATCATGATGACATCAGGGTCAAGAAGAGGTCCTAGGAGAACATCTCGAAGGTATGAGCAGCCTCCTCAAGTTTTATATGAATCCCCTGAGGAATATTATCCCCCTCAGAACCCACAACACTCTATTGTTCCACCTCAGTATGTTGCCCGGCCACCAAAACGCCCCAGAAGGCGAGCACGAGCATCACGAAATCTCCAGAAGCCTCCACATAACTTTCAGGTGCCCTATAACCCACATCCAAGCCAGAGGTATAAAGGGGAACGAAGGTTGAAAGATAATTTTACACCAATAGGAGAGTCCTATGAAAGCTTATTTGAGAGGTTAAAGCATCACGACATGATTGCATCTATTCCTCCAAATCATGTGGACCCACGTGCAAGAAGCTTTGACCCTTCTAAAAGGTGTGAATACCATTCCAATGCCCAGGGGCACAATGTTGAAAGTTGTCGGGATTTGAAGAGAGAAATAGAAAGGATGATCCAGGAAAATCTGATTGTGATCCAAGATAGTGAGACCCAGAATATCGCGCAAAATTATTTACCTGCACATCATGATGAACACTTTATGGGGAGGATGCCTGGTGACATGGAGTTTGAGAGTCATCCCGGGAAGCTGCTAACTGGTGATAATGATATTGAAGTTGGTAATGGTCTTGGCAATGATGATGCAGAACTCAATGGCTAAAACATCGTGTTTGGCAATTGGAAAGGCGCTCCATCTCCTGGTCAGCCAGAGAGGAGTTTTGGTGGTTTATTTTGTTGTCATTTCTGTCGTCCAGATTATTTTAGGGTTGTAATCCGGATATTGTCTTGTGGTCAAACCCCCTTATCCTTTTATTTGTCTAGTACCTAACGTGGTGTTATTTGGTTTGGTTATAGGGTTGTAACTGTTTATTTTGTTGTTTAAACAGTTCTACCGTTTGTCTAAATGCAAATTCCGGTCTTTTATTATCTCCAGTCATCTTCTTTGTTTAGTTTTCTTTACCCTTTTGCTTTGCTTTTGTTCAACGCCGATACTAGTGACATGACATGCGCGCACAGTTTAGGCCTAATCTTAAAAGTTGATCGTAAAGCCATTTGGGGATAATCGGGACCCCTTTGAAAATAAGAACAGTTTGAGATCATTTGAAGCCCGAACCGTGTGAAACTGGGGTGAGGTAAAACATAAAGAAAAGCAAATTATCCATATTGACAAGGGGGCCGTTCGTTGTGATGAAAGTGAGAGTATTGCCCAGCGTTGTTTTAAAAATGACAAATAAAAAGTTGAATTCATGGATATTTAATGTTGCGATATTTAATTGTGTTGTTTGCACTTGGCACGTTTTGAAGACTGGAATGACGAAGGCATTTTGTTCTACTACCTAAACACTTTATCCTTCGTTACCCCTTTTGAGCTTTATTTATTTTTCTTTCATACCCCTCATTCGGAATCGGTAACAACAGGTTAGAAACATAAAACATGGAAGATAAAAAAAAAGAAAGAGAAAAGAAAAGAAAAATGATAACAAAAAAACAAAAGAAAGTCAGAAAAAAACAGAGGAATTGGGAACTACGTTTGACCTGATTCCTCAAAGAGGATACGTAGGCGCTTCCCGGCTCGGTCATAGGGTGCATAATATGCATAGTGTAACATAGTATAACAAAAATAAAAATCCCCAAAACTAAAAACTGAGGCAAGAGTTGCGCTTGTTGTAAACAAATATGGTTCCGAAGGTTGTAATTTTGAACCACAAATTGATTTGTTTTTTGAGCCTTTAATACCCTTTCTTTCTAGCCTATCCAAAAAACCACATTACGGTCCAAAGAAAGACCTTCTGATCAGTCTTCAAAAGATGCCAAGTGAGATAAATGAGAGTCTTACCGGTGAACATAACACTCTGTTCCACAGCAGAAAGGACTCTAATCCCCAACAGAAAGAGTCATACCGGCAACACTCCAAATCCCCAGCTGGAAAGTGATACAAATGAGAGAGTCTTATCGGTGAAAGTCTTTACGGACACCATAAGACAATGAAAGCTGAGAGAAAAAACCAAAATGAGAGAGGCTTGATAGTGAAAACCCTTCGGGCACTACAAGTCGAATAAGATTAAGAATCAGATGGGGAATCTCCAAGTGAAGATTGAAAGACGATTGACGGCAGAGGATAGGCCACATGTGCATGTCATGATTATTAGAGTCGGTATCGGCATTTGATATGCTTTTATTTATAGTTTCTTTTGTTAAAGAGTCATCTTTTTTCCTTTATCTTTTATTCGGTTCCCCTTTTGTTTATCTTTCTCCTTTCATGGAAAAATTCCCCAGTAGAGTCTGTTTGGTCAGAACCAGTGGGAAATGACTTCAAAATAGGCCATCAGCTTTCCAATTATGCAAGATGAGATCTGACTAGTACATCCAAGTGGTATAGTCAGCAAGGAACAAGCGCGAGGCCAATGTCAAAAAAGATATCCCCAGCAAGAGGGAATTGACAAAAGGATTGACGAGTGTCAAGAGGGATACCCTTGCCAAAATCAAATGTTATAAACCTCAAGGCTAAGGCTCGTGAACAAATCAAGGAGAGCAATGAGCATGATTTGGGAAATTCATGCGAGACTAAAAGGTCGGGAAAATGACAGTTTCCGAACTATGCCACAAAAGAAGAGGGATATCCCCGTCAGAAAGGGATCATTCCCAGCAAATAATATCATCCCCAACAAGTTGTGAAACACAGAGCAAGAAAGGAGAAAGGGAAAGCCATCCCCAGTAGGAGTATCACAACCAACCACCGTGTTTTAAACTAACAAATTTTGTTTAATTTGAAACAGGTAAAGGAAATGGCATTGATGACAGAAATGCATGCCATAAGGGAGACTGTCAAACTGGGGCAGAAAATTTTCCTTTCATTTAGAAAATTTTCTGGAAGTCAGGTATCCATTCGAGGAAGAATAAAGATAACACCAGCCTCAAGGGAAGTGGTCTTTGAACCGGTGTTATCCCCAGCAGTGTTAAAAGAAAGAAAATAATGAGTTTTAATAAAAGGAGTTGTATCCCCAGCGGACAGAACCAAAGAGATGAAACTGGTGTTTAGAAAAAGCAAAACCAATTATCATCCCCAATAGCTTCCAGAAGAAGGAATCATCGATTTGAAGGGAAAAAATTCCCCAGCAGCGTTATCCTCAACAACGTTATCCCAAGAAGATAACACTTTTATCCCCAGCAGTGTTGAGAGAAAATAAAAAAAAAAAATTTGAAGGAGGGGAAGAAAGGAGACTCCCCCAGTGGTACTATTATCCCCAGCAAGCAAGAACAAAGCAGCGCAAAGGAAAAAGAAAAGAAAAGAAGAAATTACAAAGGTAAGTTTCTCAAATCATTGATCTTTACATTTTCCTCCTAGGATAAAAAGTCCTAATCTGATGAATTTCCCTCCCGATACAATCTTAGTCCGATGAATTTTTCTCCTAAGATATCAAATCTTAGTCCGATGAATTTTTCTCCTAAGATATCAAATCTTAGTCTGATGAATCTTTCTCCTAAGATCACAACAAAATGGACCTAGTTTGACGATTTATCTCCTAGAGTCACAATCTTGGTCCGATGGAATTTTTTCTCCGAAGATAAGATATCAAATCTTAGTCCGATGAAATTTTCTCCTAAGATACCAAATCTTAGTCCGATGAATTTTTCTCCTAAGATAGAAATCTTAGTCTGATGAAATTTTCTCCTAAGATATCAAATCTTAGTCCGATGAATCTTTCTCCTAAGATCACAACAAAATGGACCTAGTTTGACGATTTATCTCCTAGAGTCACAATCTTGGTCCGATGGAATTTTTTCTCCCAAGATAAGATATCAAATCTTAGTCCGATGAAATTTTCTCCTAAGATACCAAATCTTAGTCCGATGAATTTTTCTCCTAAGATAGAAATCTTAGTCTGATGAAATTTTCTCCTAAGATATCAAATCTTTGTCCGATGAATCTTTCTCCTAAGATCACAACAAAATGGACCTAGTTTGACGATTTATCTCCTAGAGTCACAATCTTGGTCCAATGGAATTTTTCTCCCAAGATAATATAATAAAATCTTAGTCGGATAATTTGAAAAAAAAAAAGAAGTTTGAAATTGAAAAAAAGGGAGTCATTTTTTAGTTTTCTTAAGATTATCAATGTTCAGTTGTTGTTGAAATCAGGAGCCCGCCTGAAGAGAGGAAAGACGTTTTATTTTTAAAAGTTGTTGAAATTTCGCCAACCTAAAGAAATGAATGACATTTTTATTGTTCAAAGTTGTTGTTGAAATCAGGAGCCCGTCTAAAGAAAGGAAATGGAATTTTTATTTTAAAGTTTGTTTGAAGTCAGGAGCCCGCCTAAAGAGAGGAATGACGTTTATTTTCAAAGTTGTTGTTGAAATCAGGAGCCCGCCTGAAGAGAGGAAAGGCGTTTTATTTTTAAAAGTTGTTGAAATCTCGTCAACCTAAAGAAAGGAATGACATTTTATTTTTAAAGTTGTTGAAGTCAGGAGCCCGCCTGAAGAGAGGAAAGACGTTTTATTTTTAAAAGTTGTTGAAATTTCGCCAACCTAAAGAAAGGAATGACATTTTTATTGTTCAAAGTTGTTGTTGAAATCAGGAGCCCGTCTAAAGAAAGGAAATGGAATTTTTATTTTAAAGTTTGTTTGAAGTCAGGAGCCCGCCTAAAGAGAGGAATGGCGTTTATTTTCAAAGTTGTTGTTGAAATCAGGAGCCCGCCTGAAGAGAGGAAAGGCGTTTTATTTTTAAAAGTTGTTGAAATCTCGTCAACCTAAAGAAAGGAATGACATTTTATTTTTAAAGTTGTTGAAGTCAGGAGCCCGCCTGAAGAGAGGAAAGACGTTTTATTTTTAAAAGTTGTTGAAATCTCGCCAACCTAAAGAAAGGAATGGCATTTTATTTTTAAAGTTGTTGAAGTCAGGAGCCCGCCTGAAGAGAGGAAAGGCGTTTATTTTCAAAGTTGTTGTTGAAATCAGGAGCCCGCCTAAAGAGAGGAATGGCGTTTTATTTTTAAAAGTTGTTGAAATTTCGCCAGCCTAAAGAAAGGAATGACATTTTTATTTAAAATTGTTGTTGAAATCAGGAGCCCGCCTGAAGAGAGGAATGACGTTTTATTTTTAAAAAGTTGTTAAAATCTCGCCAACCTAGCAAAAGGAATGGCATTTTATTTTTCAAAGTTGTTGTTGAAATCAGGAGCCCGCCTGAAGAGAGGAATGGCGTTTAAAGTTGTTGTTGAAGTCAGGAGCCCGCCTGAAGAGAGGAATGGCATTTTTATTTTAAAAAGTTGCTTGTTGAAGTTAGGCGCCCACCTGTATAACAAGAGGAATACTTTTTAGTCTTATACTGCAGATTTTGAAATCAGTAACCCCACCGGAAGGTAGAAGGTTACAACAGGAATCCACAGCAGGAAACCATAAAAATCCCCAGCACCGGGAAGCAGAAGGTTGCAACAAGAGGTCCCAGCACAAACTCAAGTGCATGTGTCAAAAGGAAGAAAAGACGCATTTTGAAAGAAAGGGCATGTGAACATTAAATTATGCCCAGCATATCAAATCTGATGAAGAAAGCCGTATCCCCAGAGGAGCCGCCGAAAAGCTTAATGAAGAAAGCCATGTCCCCATCGGACCGAACAAAATGATGAAAACTGGTATTCAGAAAAGCAAAGGGCCAGAAGTCTCGGAAGAAAAGCATCGGAAGAAAAGCACTGGAAGAATTGCAAGCAGACAAGAAAGCAATGCAACAAGAACAAATTGCAGTCTAGCCTAACTTCTTGTTTTCTTTTAAGCACGGTGTAACAAGGAGATCGGTAAGCAGTGGTAATAGCATGCAACAACAGTAACATTGCAGTCCCACGGTAGTCCCAGCTACCAAAACTTCCCGAACTACATTGACCTGATTCCTGTTTAGCCCAGGATATGTAGGAAACCTCTAAAGCAAAGGTTCGGTCAAATCGTTTTCAAAAATGCTTCACACGGAGTACTCGGATGGGCAAAAATCGCTCGCTTTATCTTTGCACGAAAACCCTTCGTGTCTTCGGGCAAAGAGGGGCAGTTGTAAGCACGTGATTTTTGCCCTATATGAGAATTACTCCCAAAAATTCAAAATAAAATGATTTTCCTTTGTGTGCAATTTTAAAATTTTTGTGATATTTTTGGATAATTATTTGTGTTTGTCTGTGCATGTTTATTTGTTAAATCAATAAAAATACAAAAATATATCGCATTTTGCATGTGGGATTTAATTCTACAATTGTTAGTAATTAAGTTTGTTTTACAAAAATTAAAAATTACAAAAATAGGCATCTTTTGCATTTTTAGCATTTAATGTCCAAATATACAATTTTATGCTTAATTATTACTTAATTGTACGTTAATTGTTATTGGATGTTAATTTGCATTTTTATAACTTAATTTAGTTCTTAATAATAATTTAAGTATTTTTATAATTTAGTTTTAGAAAAATAAAAGAAGAAAAGAGAGCAAAAATACAAAGAACAATCGGATTGGGCCACTTCTTCAATTGTGAGCCACAAGCCCAAAAATTGTCCAACCTTCTCATGACCCGGTCCACTTCAAACCGGGTCGACCCAATCCATAACCCAACACCCCCTATCTTGCATTTCAAAAAAAAAAAAAAAACCTAAAAAAACCTAAACTAAAAAAAAACCCTAAACTCATCCCATCCGCCCCCCTTTCTTTCTCTTCATCTTCTCCATCACCTTCCCCAAGCGAGCAACCATGGCTTACCCCCCGTTGCTGCTACCCTACATGGCTGCCCCCCTCACACCCCAGCCTCCATGTCCAGCCATAAAAATGAACCTTACTGCTGTGTCGTCTTCATGTCGTTCGTCACCACTATGACCGCCTTTCTCGTCGTTGTCTCCTCCATGGCGAGCTCAAGCTCGTCCATGGATGCTTCACCATCTCCAGTAGCTCCCCCCGCCTCCAACGAGCCAGCCTGCTCCGTCGACACAGCCGGACGACCACCAGTCTTTCGTCGACGTCAGCTCCACAGTCGACGACCAGCAGCTCCAACGATCCTCCATCTCCATAAACCAACAACCCAGCCCCATCGTTCATGGCTGAACGTCCACCATGACAACCCAGCAGCCCACGACAACCCAAGCCATGGCTACCCCGTCACAGTCATCATTCACCCCCAGTCCCGCCTCGTCGTCGTAGCCCGTCGTTTGTTCGATCTATTGGTCTGCAGAGTGTTAAAAGCTATTAAGGTCCGTCTCATCTCCCTTTCTCATTTTTAAGATCTATATGCGAGTGAGATAAGAGCCGCTAAAATCTGTTTAAATGTTATGGTTTAAGGAGTTCGAATTTCTTCTTAGTTGAATCTGGGTTGTAAAAATTAGATTTTTGTTTAATCGAATTTGAGTTTGATTGGTTTGTCATTCGTGATTATTAGTTGTAAAATGTATAGAATCTTTGCTAATATTGAGTTGGTTCAGATGATTTCATTTTGTGTGATGTTTGGTTTCATTTCTTGTCGATTGTTCATCATTTTCTTGCATATGAAGTTAGTTTGTTTTCATTCAGTATGTTGGCAGTGTTCATTTGTTCTTGTTTAGGCTTAATCTAGAAGTGTGTTAGTTTAGTCACGCAATATTTATTTTGATGATATTTGGTCTGAATCGAGTTTCATAGTTTAAGTTGTGATTTGAGTTTGTTGAAGCTTTTCATTTATGTTCATACTTTGTTTGATTGATCTTGAATCCGAAATTAGTATAGTTTGATCTTATTGATTGTTGATTATTATTTTTGATTATTTCTTCAGTTTTCTTCATGATTTTGTTTAGTTTTAATATAGGAATTGTTGGTTGTAAAGTGGTTAGATTTTAAGTTCAAATGATTATTGAATTTAGAAATCTGAATATATTTGTTTGTTGTGGTTGTTGTTGTTGTTGAATCTGAAAGTAGGTTTGTTTGTTGTTAAAGATGTTGTTCAATCAAGATAATTTTAGTTGTTTCTTTGTTGTTCATCATTTAGTTTGAATTTTGTTGTTGAACATTGTTAGAAATTGATCATATTGGCTATATTTTGGTTAAGATTGATTAGGTGAATTGGTTATAGCTGATGGGGGTAGTTTGGTAATTTGTAGTACGTTCAGGGGTAAAATGGTAATTGCAATAAGGTCGGAGGGGTAGTTTAGGAATTGTACATTTTGTAGTTCTTTATGTTAAGCATGGGAGACAAAATGTAATGGGGTGTGAGTGATATAATTGTTTAATATAATGGGGGACAAGACATAATGTAGTGGAAGGGAATATTGTATTTGTTTATGTTAGGCATGGGGGACAAGATGTAATGGGGTGGGGTTGATATATTTGTTTAATGTAGTGGGGGATGAGTGGGAAGATAATGGGTTTGGTAGGAGAAAGTGTGGTTTTATTAATGGATTAAAGGGTTTGGGATGGAAAATAAATAAGAGGTCTTGAATCAGATTTTAAGGGGGGGGGAAGAAGAGAAAGAACGGACAGAGAAGAATAGGGAGAATAAGAGAGAGAGAAAAAAAAGAGCTGAATATTTAAGAGGGAAAGAAAAATTCCGAAAAAATATTAAAACTTTCAAATAAAAAACAACTAAAAAAAAAAATCTTCTGCTTTCTTTCATTGTTTGAAATCAGCATTAATTGTTGTTGTTTCATCGAAGCTTGAAGTTTTTGTTTTGGGATTACTACTTCACTGGTTTGCAAACTCTGTTCCTGGGTTGTTACTGTTGCTGGACTGATTGTTGTTGTGCTGTATTGTTATTACTGCTGCTGATTCTCATCTTCATTTTCTTTTGCTTCCAATATCAGGTACACAACTGACACGCTGATTATTGTAAACTGAAACAGGAAGCATGAATACGAAAATGAAGAGTTGAAATTCTAAATTTACTTTAATTATATTCTGAATTTTATTTGTATGTATAAATTATTTAGATTGCAAAAAATTAGAATCATGTAGCTATTTAATATATATAGTGGAACATCCGACGATAGCTTAACAGATGAACTATCTATATATTGCCTAAAAATAAATAAATGGTGTAGTAACTCCGCCTAGTCAAAAATCAAACGAATAGGCCATTTAGGAACTTGGTAGGAATATTGTTTAGTTAAATAATATTGGTTAATTTCAGCATGTAAATGGTCTAGGATTAAATTTAGATTGGTAAGTTTTTTTTAATTTGACAAACTGAGAACATGCCTAGTATAATGTAACTAGGTAGTAACATGTGAATAAGACGACCCAGGTCTAGTTTTATGTCATACACGTTGGGCCTGGGCCCGCAGTGGCAACAGACTGCCCTGTTTGCATCATTTTCAGATTTTATGAATCATATTCGAAACCCATCTATAACAACTCGAGAATGTAAATAAATTAAGACATTTTCTCTTTTATTTTGTAAAGACAAATTTAATAAGAGAAAAATGTAGGCATTTTAGGACTGTCCTTTAAAAATAAAAATGAGATGAGCCCCGCCCAATAAAATGCACCAATTGCGGGACCCTCAATAAATGTTTAATTGAATATTTAGAATTCGGGATGGACTGTTTAGTGAATTCCACGGTCTTACCCAGAATTAATAATACGCTAATCGCTTTAGGCACGATTTTAATATTAATACATTTCTAAACACGGGTGCGCATTTATGCGACCCAAATCCAAATCCCAAAACATTGAATAAAAATACGTTCCGGATCGCGAGTGCATTTTATGTGACGCAATCCAAAGACATGTTTTTAAACGATGTTCACATTCTTTTAAAAATATAATAAATAAAAGTGGTAAAGAGTTAAAACTTGCACAAGAGCACATAATTGTATAAAATCAGATAAACAAGCCGAATATGACAATTGAGTGACCGTACTAGAACCACGGAATTCGGGAATGCCTAACACCTTCTCCCGGGTTAATAGAATTCCTTATCCGGATTTCTGGTTCGCAGACTGTAATATAGAGTCATTCTTTTCCTCGATTCGGGATTAAAATTGGTGACTTGGGACACCCTAAATTTCCCAAGTGGTGACTCTGAAATAAATAAATAAATCCCGTTTCGATTGTCCTTTAATTGGAAAAACTCCTGTACCCCTCGCGGAGGCGGAAAAAGGAGGTGTGACAATTGCTGGCAGTTTGAGCGCCTTCAGTAGGGTAGCATGACTGTTACCCAGTATGAGACTCGATTTGTGGACCTAGATCGCCACGCTATCATCTTGCTCTATACTGAGAGGGAGAGAGTTAGGAGATTCATTGACAAGCTCACTTTCACTATCAGGCTACAGATGGACAAGGAGACCGGAGATGATATTTCTTTTTAGAGGATTGTAAAGATTGCTAGACGGATCGAGATGGTTCGTGGTCAGGAGATGGGACCAGTATCTGATAAGAGGCCTCGTCATTTTAGTGGCTTCAGTGGTACATCGTATGGAGGTAGTGATACTTTTGTAAGGCCCCATAAAATTTCACCTAAAATCCGAGGTTTCGTGATGCCAAGTTGGGCATTTTCTGCAGTCGCAGAATTAATCTGCGTGCCTTAGATATGCCGTAGAGTGAAGCAGAGAACTGGGAAAATTTTGGACATTATTCTACGGTCAATTATGCGATCGCATAATCGTTTTGCGGCTGCACACCTATCGCAAATCCAAAATGGATATTTCCAGAAGAGGGGGTTCTCCGACGCATTGTGCTATCACAAAACTGGTCAGCAGACCGTGGACCTGAGACCCAACCCGAACAACCCAGTTTATGGACCCTTTTCTACGGTCCCCTTTGCAGGCAACATACTTTTTCTGCAGTCCAGTCTGTAACCGCAGACCCGACTTTACAGAATTTAAGTTTGAGAAAATTTACCCAATCCCATTTTTCATAAAAATACCTTGTTGATTATTTTAGCTGGTCCTAACTGATATTTAGAGAGAGGGGAGAGGTCTATAGTGAAAGGGGATGTTCCTAAGGTTATTGTTCATCAACTCTTGCTCAAAGTGAAGAATTCGCAAGAGAAACTCATTGGGTCTTCATCCTAGAGGTAAGAATCTAATCCCTAGCCCTTAATTCCGGGATTTGATTTGGAAAGAGATAATGAGAAGAGCAATTCTTGGGTGTGAGAGTTGTTTTTTATGCATGCATGTACCGCCAAGGGTAATGGAAGGATTATTAAACTCAATTGGGTAAACTTTGGGTAGTGGTATGAAGAAATCCACCATAGGAGGACCTTGAAACCTTAATGCACACATAGTGTTTGATAAAATGCTTAAATAAACGGGAACCACGAAGTCCTTCCCAATTTATGTTCAATTTTACTATATCTCTAAATAGTTCAAAGTTGCTAAGAATTCCGGAACATCGTAGTAA
The DNA here is from genome assembly GCF_000715075.1 of Nicotiana tabacum. Classification (NCBI taxonomy): domain Eukaryota; kingdom Viridiplantae; phylum Streptophyta; class Magnoliopsida; order Solanales; family Solanaceae; genus Nicotiana; species Nicotiana tabacum. Next base: position 56,908,170 of record NC_134084.1, read on the forward strand.
TTTAAAAGCTCAAGGCGAGGTATGTTGGCTAAACTCCTCTCTTAGAATTGAACCCCATAATGTCCTTGTAAGTCCCGAATTGTTCATTATAATTGATTATCTCGAATAAGCTTTGTGACATAAGATATGTACTCAATATGTGTTGCTGATACCCAATTTTTCTCTCATATATTTTAAAATGCATATATACTTTCAAAATAGTGCATGAGCATCAACCAACATTTTTCCATGATTTTCTGTAATTTTAAAAGAATTTTAATTAATTTATTCTAGCATTTTATTATCCAAATAATTACTAATTGTATCACAAATGGTTGATAATTTTATTGCTTAATTTTATCATTTATATTTATACTAAGCTTTAATTATTTCATGAATGGCCGTATGTACATGTTAGGGTTATAACTGCAATAACTTTGCAATAATAGCCCCATGTGTACATAATTACCTTATTTCACAAGAAAATAACCTTTTATATTTTGATAATACTAAGTAATTATTTTAAATCATTTTCATGCACAAATGATATTTTTATCATTTATAAATTATTTTATAAAATTGTTTTATTAAGTTAATTGGGTATTTAACAAATAGCCTATTTAATTTTTGTCTAATTTCGGACTTTGGACCAAATTACCACCCCAGACCAATTAAACTAACCCAATATCCATAACCAATTTTAACTCGCCCAACCCCAGATTCAATCCTGGCTGTTGATCTCAAGAGATCAATGGTCAGGACATTCTTTCCTTTTTAATATACCAAACCCCCAAACCCTACCTCATTTTACACAAACCGCCACCCTTGAATCCCTATCTCCTCTCTTCTCTCTCGACCTCCCCCTAACCCTAGCCCGCCGTCACCAGAAACCCTTCAATCCATGAGGGTTCCCTTCGATTTTAGGCCACATCTAGCCTCTTATTTCTACTGGATATTCGATTTCCTTGTTGTTTGATGGCCTCTCGAAGAGATTCAACACAGACCTGGCTTTAGCTCTTCATTTTTCTTGATGAACTTGCCTATATTCATCTCTATGTTTATGAGTGCTGGTATCTTCGTGTTCATGGCTTCAAATCTCTGGTTCAAACAAGATTTTTCTCACCTCTGTCTATTTTGTGCATGACCTAACTATTTTTGGTCGAATATGTTTAGATCTCTTTAGATCTGAAGTGTTTGGGGTTTGTTTAACCATTTTCCTTTAAGGTTCTTTTGTTTTTACCGCTATTATCTACCGTTTCACTTTTTCCTTAAAAATTGGGGTTTCATCTTTTAAGTTTCTGCAAATGTTTTAAATCATTTAAAGGTTCAACCATGGCCTTTCTTCTTTACTACTTGACTAATTCCTTTGCTTGATGTTTCATCTATGTGCTTCCACATGCTTAAAGCTTTCCGCTATTCAATTATTTACCTCACCGATCTTGCTCGTTTATTTTGGCTTTGTTGAATAAACGGATTAATTGGTTTACTTGCTTGACTAGGGTTTGAAATTATATTTTTCTTTTAATAATGGTATCTTTATAAGATTTTTATTTTTTCTTTCCTATATGTGACTTATAATTGGTACTGTCTTCCTTAATTATGCTACTGGCCTAATTTCTGGGTTTGATTTGTTCTGACCAACCTATAAATGGTCTCTGACTTATTTCCTACCTTATTAAACCTCAATTTTGTCCGCTAAATTGATTTCGTATGAGATTTTCCCTAATTTAAGGGGTCTTTCCGGATCCTATCATGTTAATTGATTGAGTTTAGCCTTAATTAATTGATTGAGTGATTTGTATACCTTATTTGTGAACTCTTAATTTCCTTTACCTTGTTTGTTCTACTCTGCTGAATGCTATATAACCTCACCATTCTGATTTTTTTAAAACATACGAACACACGCTCAGACTCAGACATCTATACCCATAAGCACATACTGATACACACTTACACAATTTCAGTTTCTTTGATTTATTGCACTGTCTAGCTGGCTGAAAGCCAAGGCTAGACTCTTGGATTTCATTCATCTTCACCTTCCTGTTTACTGCCCCTTAACCGGTATGCCTCAATTTCTGTTATCATGTTCTCTTCTATATGCTATGTAGTTATACCTCAACATGATTCTATTTGCCCTATGTTTTCCTGTTTGCTGCTCTCTTAGTTAGTATGCCTCAATTTCTATTACCATGTTCTATTCTATATGCTATGTAGTCAGTTCACAATAGACATCAACATGTATCTGTTTCATGTTTGTTTCTCTATTAACTAGCAAGCCTCAATTCCTGTTAACCTATCCTATTCTGTATGCTATTATAAACTTTTTTACATTAACATGTTTCTATTTGATCCATGATTTCTGGGTACTTCTTTCCAGACTAGAGAGCTTTTTTGTTCCTGCTATCCTGTGCTATATGTTTGTTTGTTAGTTGTTTCATATTCCAACATGCTTTTGTTCAGTATATGTTTACATGAGTCCACCTAGTTAATAAACTAAGTTATATGAAACCCTGTCTAAATCAGTTGTATGTTCCCTGTTCTGAACATGGCTGGATACTGCAAACATGTAATGTGGTTAACTCTGTTTGTTATTTCAAGTTCCCTTGCTTCTGTGATTACTGATATAAGTATCCAATCTAAACAAATATCAATCTTTCTGAATCATGTGCTGTGTATGGATCATATTTTTGCAACCCCTATAGCCTGAATCTATTGGCTACTAAAATTAAACTGTTTTCTAAAACTGTCCCCCTTACTTTCTATGTACTGGTTTTCAAATTGCTACTATTAGTCATTTAGGTTCCTAACATCCCCAATGTGAGCATTGCCTAGGGTCCCTGAGGCTCCTTTGAACTCTGACACATTGGGGCTGAATTTCCAACCCTTTATGAGTTCCGTGTTGAATACATGGCTCCAGTGTGAGCATTGCCCGGAGTCCTTGAGGCTCTTTAGGAACTTTGACACACTGGAAGTTTGGTTTAATGTGTTATGAATGGATCCCTGCCACTGTTTCAAGACTGTTGTGCTGAAGGCCTGACTCTCAGGTTTATATTGGGCCTGCTAAGGCTCCCTATAGTATAGTGAATCTTATTGTGTAATTTATTCATATTGGCCTAATAATCTTTATAAAAATAGATATTGGGGTTATTAGTAAAAGTTGGGGGGGGGGGAGGGTCTATTCTTACATCTCTGTTGAAATTGGGTAGGGAACTTGTCTATAGGACTTAACTATGTTTGATTGCACTATGTGGATGCTGTACTGTGATCCTGCCTATATGATTTTATGATTGTTTGACTTTGTGCTGCATATCTGCATATTAGAAATCCTGCTATAGGACTTTACGTTTAACTTTGCACATTGGAAATCCTGTTTATAGGATCTGCACGTATTTTCAATTCAATATGCATTAGTAACCATGTCTATAGGATCTTGTCTGTTTAAATAACCATTTTCCTGGCAATGTGCTTAAAAGAATTCTGCCTACACATGAGTAATAGAGATCCTGTCTATATGAATTTACGTCAGCTAGATATCATGCCTATAAGGTTTTAAAATTAGTTTTGCGTTTAGAAATCATGCCTATAGGATTTCAAAAAATCGGTTTCTGCATTCAGATATCATGCCTATAAGGTTTTAAAATCAGTTTCTGCATTTACAAATCTTGCCTATAGGATTTCAAAACCCGTTTCATCACTTAGAAAGCATGCCTATAGGATTTAAAGATAAAATCTGCCTGTTAAAAATTAGCAGTTTATTTACAGCTTAGATGCCATGTCTATAGGGTTCTGCCCGACTATCCCTTAGGCAAGCCTATAGGTTAATTAAAATTCTGGGTCTAAAACTGTGATTGCTTGTTTGAAATATGCCTAGATTCAGAGTATTAACCAAATTAGTAGGCAACTGATAGGTACTCATCTGCTCGCTTTAATAAACTATTGCATATTCTGTTTGTGCTCATTTAGATATCCTGTCTATAAGATCCTAAAATCATTTAAAGTTGTTTGTTTGAACAACGTGCATTTGTTTTTCTACTTGTGGAGGTTAATATGAGCCACTTAATTTCTCCTTATGTGACATTCCTTCTTGACTTTTGTTTGTCACTTAGTTTTCTCCTTTTAAACAACATAAGTGAGTCTAGAACCGCCTTAAATAGAGGCCCTAAACACCTACAGGGCCAGAGGTACGGGACGGGTAGTGCACGTGTAAGGTACGCATTGGAGGTTATTAGAACACTTAGGTAATAATCAAAAAGGTCAGGGTAATTGGGTAGTTAAAGGAAATGATGACCTGTGCGCTAATGCTATGTGTAGCACCCCAACTTGGGGACGATTACCAAGTATTGCACAGAAGTGATCCTATAGGCTAAAAAAGCTAGGACCCCCTTTACTCCTTGTTTTAAATGTAATATATATTTGTTTAAATTTATTTATTTCCTTATAAGACTAATTCGTTTAAATTGAGTTTGGCCGGACCCACCGTTGTGGTCCTCGATGGGTGCAAATACCTTCCCCTAAAGGTAATTTTGAGCCCTTACCCAATCTCTGGTAATGTAAACTAGTTCATGAGTTATTTGCTCTAGGTGCCCTAACGTACCTTAATCAGTTAGGTGGCGACTCTTCAAATCTCTTACCCAATTCCCAAAAGGAAAGGAGTTTTCCCAAAATGTCGAAACCCGGACTCCGCGAGGAAAAAGGCGCGGCGACAACATGGCGACTCTACTGGGGATATTTTTAGGCTCTTACCATAACAAACTTGTTTTTGTGAATTAGTTTTAAGCATGATTTATTCTGTTAATACACGTCCACCCTTTCCCTCCCCCCTTATTTAGATTTAATTGCCTATTTTTCAAGCATTTATGATTTCCTTTATTACAGAAACTGACTTGTCTTCTTGTTTTGTTTCTTAAAAGTCTTTCAATTATTAAATACCGCATTTACCATTTTTAACGTGCAAATACATGACAACATGCTATCTATTGTTGCATAAATCATGCTCACCATCATGTTCCACTGGTGCGTAATCAATCCTATAGCAACGCTTGATGAGTGTTTGCGCCCTTCCTATATATCACCCTTTAAATTCGAAAAGGCGTATTTGCGGTAAAACTAGTCGATCAGCGGTGCAGTCGACGGTTCCGTGCCTTTCCCCTTCAAGTTGTCCGCTTGAGGCTACCAGTCTAGACCTCTCTAGAAACCTTACTCTGATTAATTGTACATGCATCATGGTCAAACCTAGTCGAGTTTAATATGTTGTCCACATAATAACCCTTTAAGACAAGCCTTGTCCAAAAATCCATCAGGTTTTCCATAATTCCAATGGACGCAACCCCGATTGTGTGCATTAATTTTGGAGAAATAAGTGCCAATATGCTAGTCATTATTGTATAAATAGTCGGATCTAGAGGGGGAAAGGGCCTAACCATATTTGTTTTGCAGAAAATGAGGCACGAAGTCCCCAGGTTCGGCATGGTCCGTAACATACCGCCATTGTTGCTAGATTGATGGGAGGATCTTCCTTCAAGTGATAAAAATCATATGAAAAGGGTCTTGGGAAATTTGCCTTCTTTAATCCAGCCGAATAACATGTTATCGAAGCTGCCACAATGTTCTGGGACAAATAAAGAGTCGTGTTCCGCTTTGGAAACATAAGAAATGACCCCTCTCTTGGAAGAAATAGGGGATTCGCTGGGCTACCTTGGGATAGTCTTGGTTTATTGGTGCCGGAAAATCGCTCTACTAGGAGGTTTTTGAAGATGATGGGATTAAAGAAGAATGATGACTTGGAGTGCATGAAAAATTCCTACATACCCTTCGACTTCCTCTATGAACGATACGGTCACAATAGATCTTATCAAATTTTCGATGATGAATTCTCCATCGCTTCCATGGGTTGGATCCACCGCATGGTTTTTGTGTTCATTGTCTATTTCTTGGGTATGTTAGTGTTCCCAATCCAAGGGGACATAATCCACACCAGACTGGCCATGGTAGCCAAAACATTGATGGATGGGATCGAAGGGAAAACATATACCATTGTCCCTATGATCATAGCAGACATATACCGGGCCTTAGAGCGCTGTTAGAAGGGGTACAAATACTTTGTAGGTTGTAATCTGCTGTTACAAGTTTGGTTGTTAGAGCATCTCCAAAAAGGTAAATACCGTCAAGAGCTTCCGCGAAGGCCGTGGAATGACCACATCGCTTTCCATCATCCAAAGAGAATGACTTATATCCCAGATAGGTTTGCTCAACCCGAAAATGCTATAGGATGGGTGCAGCTTTTCAGCAATTTGACCGAGGATCAGGTTCAGTAGATGTTTGAATGGTTCCCTACCGACGAGTTCATCATAAGATCTAGGGGTGTTCCATACTTGGTACTGATCGGGCTGAGGGGCATATACCCTTATGCTCCCCTCAGAGTTATGAGACAGGCATGCATGAAGCAGGTCATACCGCGTGTTGCTAAAATGAGTCACTACAAGGCAGATTTTCAGAATGATGACGTCCCATACAAGTGTGAAGCTCAGCACATGTGGCATTTGATAATCATCGTGGAAAAGGATACCATCAAGCCAGATCGATATCTTGCTGGTCATGTTTACTTTTACCCATCATGGTCAGAGGATAACATAGCAGGAGTATTCGATCCAAGGGTTAGTCCGGGAAATAGAGTCATAGATGAAGCTGCCGAGGCACAATTTAAGTATAACAAACTGCACAAAAGAGTTCACGAGTCCGAGGCCAAGTACATGGAGTGACACAAGACCGATATGGAACTAATTAATGAATGGAGGGAAATGGCTGTTAAATCAAGCGAAAGGTTGGAATATCTAGAGTACAGTCTGATGGAATTGGAGGGAAAAATGAGGAAGAGAGTCACCGATTGACAGAACACTGAAAGAAGCAAAGGAGGACATTTAGCAAGGGCATGCCTACTACTAAACCTGCGCGAACTAGAGACTTTGATCGACGAAGCCAAGACATCCAGCCCGGAGAAGGTCCTTTTGGGACCAAGTAGATTAGGTTTATTTGCTTTTTCAAATGTAACAAGGCCAAGTGCCATTAATGACTTATCTTATTTAGTGTCATTTTAGATTTATTTATTTTTAGATTAATGAAATGAGGCAATTATTGGCACTAAAATTCTCCAAATCTATTTGTCGCTAGGCCTACCTTAGGCACGACAAGGCTCCCAAATTAGGACGCGAATTTACATTCCCGCAATATATGTTCAAATACTGCAAACACTTTCAGAATCATTACTGACTTGTTTACTTTTTGTTTTTCTTTATTTTTATTATTCCCATCCCCTAAGGTTGGTTCGCACATACTGGCATCATCAGCATATCACACCAGATCTAGAGGCCCTCCACCACCTCCTCCTCCGAGTCATCTGAAAAGCAGAGGAAAAACTAAGATGGATGACTTGAGTGGTATACGAAAAGAAAATGCTAAGAATATTGAAACTTCAGACGGTCGGAGTACTCCGGCCCAGAATGATTTGGTCCTATAATTAGAGCAGAAAATACTGGAGTTACAAGGAGAACTTGAGCAGGTCCACAACTTGGCAAACCTCTCCCTCACTCTGAACGTCCCAGACATTAACTAACAAAATATTCAAAACCCAACACCTCCTCAAAATACGCCAAACCAATGTCCACAAAATCCTCTCGCACCCATCAATATGCAACTCCTCCCCAAAATCCAAATTATCCACCAGTACCCGCTTTTCCTCAGTACCAACATCTTTCTACCTAGTACCCACAAACCACTGCCTATCACACTCCTCTAAACACATCATAACCTATTTACGATCCTCAAAACTCGACCAACGACTACCACTACACCCAAATTCCTAGCACCCACCAAAATAACCCCATATATATGGAAACCCTACCTCACTCCACTTAACCAATCTCCTATACACGAGAATCCGCTGAGAAGGACCTGCTCATCAAGAACATGCCCGAGGAGCTCAAGAAGTTGACAAGTTGAGTTCAGGGTGTTGAAGGAGGTAAAGGGATAGAAGGTCTAAACTATGAGGATTTATGCATTCAACCAGATGTGAAACTGCTGGAGGGTTACAAACCTCCCAAGTTTGAAATATTTGATGGAACATGTGATCCCAAGGTTCATTTGAGAACTTATTGTGACAAGCTTGTGGGGGTCAGAAAGGATGAAAGGATTCGAAAGAAGCTCTTCATGAGAAGTCTTACCGGAGATGCCATGTCCTGGTACATAAGCCAGAATCCTAAGAAATGGGCCAATTGGGTGAGCATGGCATCAGACTTTATGGACCGGTTTAGGTTTAATACGGAGAATGCACCAGATGTTTTCTATATCCAGAACCTAAAGAAGAAGCCAATTGAGACTTTTCGTGAGTATGCTACTCGATGGAGGTCAGAAGCAGCCAAGGTCAGACTAGCATTAGATGAGGAACAGATGAACAAGTTCTTTGTTCGAGCACATGACCCACAGTATTATGAAAGGCTAATGTTTATTGAGAATCATAAGTTCTCCAATATCATCAAACTCGTAGAAAGGATTGAAGAGGGTATTAAAAGAGGGATGGTGACAAATTTTGTGGCACTGCAGGCCACGAACAAAGCATTGTAATCAGGTGGCATATAAAAGAAGAAAGAAGTAGGGGCAGTAATGGTAGCCCAAGGCCCAAAATCTCTACTCACATACCAAACACCTCCACCTACATACCAACCCTCACCTCCCAGATATTCTCAAGCCGCCACTGCCTATCACACTTACAACACCCAGCCAACCTACTATCATTCACCTCTAACTCGTCCAAATTACCAGAAACCCCGACCTAATTTTGATCGCAAACCACCCAAAAAATACATTGCCATTGCTGAACCCATCGACCAACTGTACGATTGAAGGCTACTAGTTATGTCACCCTTATTCCCACTGTGGCAATGGAGAATTCATCTCAATGGGTCAACCCGAACAAAACATGTGCATATCATTCCGGTATGAAGGGGCACAACTTTGACGAGTGCCTAACATTGAAAGATAAGATTTAGACATTGATTGATAACAAGGTCCTACAGGTGAAGGAAGCTACACCCAACGTCCACAACAATCCTCTTCCAGATCATAGGGGTGAAGGGATCAATGTGATAGAAACTGATGAGGAGTGGGATCTCGAGGGATCAATTGGACTTATCAAAGAGGGCGACGATCCTAAGAAACCTACAGTCATGCTCAATCCTATTATGGTCCAAGTACAGCCACTAGTTGAGGTTGAGGTAACCGCATCGGTTCCATTTGAGGTAGAAGTAACACCACCTATAGCCACACCTGTTCCATTTGAGGTAGAAGTGGACACACCTTTCATAGTGATAGTAACAACCGCCTCCTTTCAAGTCCAACGCCATACCTTGGGATTATGTTGCCGAAGCTAGGTGAATGGGAAAAGAAAATATGGAAGAATCTAGTGCCGCACAGGGAATGACCAGAACTGGAAGGATCTATACACCCGTAAATTTGGGAGGATCAAGCAAGAAGGCTACTATCAAAAACCTGTCATTGAAACTGGACCGGACGATCTTTGGAGGAAAGTATAAGTGAGGGAATACTCTGTTGTTGATCATTTAAACAAGACCCCTGCCTAGATATCCATCCTATCAACTATTGCAAAATTCAGAGGCACATAAGAATGCTCTAATGAAGGTGTTGAATGAAGCTTATGTTCCCAACAATATCACCAGTGGAGAGATGGCCAACATGGTAGGCAAAGTACTGGAGAGTCACAAGATCACCTTCCACGAGGATAAACTACTGCCTAAAGGGTTAAGTCACAATATGGCACTGCATATCACGGTACAATTTGAAGACAAATTCATTTCCAGGGTCCTAATAGATAGGGGTTCAAGCCTCAACATTTGTCCGTTGACTACTCTAAAAAGATTGGGCAAAGATTTCCATGAGATACGGGCATGAAGTATGAACGTAAAAGCAATTGATGGGTCTCAAAGGGCCATGATTGGGGAGATTAACCATTGTCTGCAGATGGTACCAACTTGGTTCGATGTTGAGTTCCAAGTACTAGACATATCAGGCATCAGCTACATACAATCTTCTAATGGGTCGACCTTGGATACATGCTGCTGGGGCCATGGCTTCCACGCTACACCAGGCCGTGAAGTTAGAATGGAACCATCAGGAGGTAATCATTAACAGAGATGGAAGTAACCCCATTTACACCAGTCAAATTATCCCAGTTATCGAGAATTGAAGAAGGCTGGGTAGAGAAACTTATCACCACATTGAACATGTCAATGCAATTGAGAAGGGCAAGTGGTGGAGTAACAAAATAGAAAGCATACTAGCATGGTCTGGGTATGAACTCAGCAAAGGGCTGGTGAAGAAACTCCAAGGCATTACTAAATCGATACAGTTAAAAAGTCAAGGCATAACATTTGGGCTCAGATATCAGTATACATGGCAAGAATATGATGATTGGTCGCCTCTATGGCGTGGTCCTTATTACCCTCTCGAGCAGCCAATACCACACTAAGTCAGACTTTTCATCAAGCCGATACAATATGGGGATCTGTAGAGGAAGAAGCTTTGGATGGGTTGAGAAACTTGTTCCTAGAAGACGAGAATATGGATTGCAATGTGATAGTTGAGGAGGAGGAGGAAGAAGGCCTTACCATTCAGACTGTAGAGAAGGGATCTATTCTCAAGAATTGGACTGCCACACGATCCCGGGCCCACCAAGTTCCTGGGTAATTTGGCAATTAGCCTGACTTGTTTTAATAGCCATACTATGAATTTAAGATATTTTCAGTAGTTTTGTTTTAAACACGCATTTTATTTCAAAATAATTGCTCGAGTCATTGAGCCATACCTGTTTTGGATATTTTCAAAATTAATTAATGCATTGCTATTTAGTATTCATTATTATCTTTCACATTTTTTCTTCTACAACATTATTATTACTTTTCCTGATGAACCGATGATTGTGACATGTAATGAGATAACACAATATAAGGATAGTGACTCAGAAGAAGAAGATGAAATACCTGAGGAAGTTGTCAGAGAAGTTGAGAACTTTGAGAACAAACCTATGTCCAACCTGGACAAAACCGAAGCAATCAATTTGGGAGACACCGAAACCTTTAAGGAGACTCGCATAAACATTCACTTATCACCGTTAGAGAAGGAAGAATATATTCGTTTTCTAAAGGAATATGAGGATATCTTTGCATGGTCATATGATGACATGACCAGTCTGAGCACACTCATAGTGGCTCATAAGTTGCCTACCAATCAAATGTGTCCGTCGGTGAAGCACAAACTTAGAAAATTCAAACTAGATATGCGCCTGAAAATCAAGGAGGAGGTCACTAAGCAGATCAAAGCCAAAATCTTCAGGGTAGTTGAGTACCCAACCTGGTTAGCCATCATTGTACCAGTTCCAAAGAAATATGGGAAAGTCAGGGTGTGTGTTGACTCTTGGGATTTAAATAGAGTAAGTCCCAAAGACGATTTCCCACTGCCAAATATACACATCCTGATCAACAATTGCGCCAAGTATGAACTCCAATCCTTTGTAGATTGCTTCGCGGGGTATCACCAGATTGGATGGATGAAGAAGACGTAGAGAAAGTAGCTTTCATTACACCATGGGGAGTGTACTGCTACAAAATGATGTCATTCGGTCTAAAGAATGCTGGGGCTACCTATATGAGAGCCATGGCGACCATCTTCCATGATATGATACACAAGGAAATAGAGGTGTATCTTGACGACGTCATCATCAAATCCAAGAGGGCCGCAGATCACAGAGCAGACTTGAGAAAGTTCTTTCATAGGCTAAGGAGGTACAATATAAAACTGAACCTCGCAATATGAGCATTCAGGGTTCCCATAGGAAAGATATTAGGATTCATCGTCAACCGCCAAGGATGAACGACTAAAATGATACCGTTTAGTTACTTAAATGACCGAACCGGGTAGGGGAACGAGTTTTGGGCTGGTTTGGTCGGGTTTGGATGGGTAAAGGGTGAAAATGTTTTGGGCCTGGGTGAATTGGAATTAAATTAGCCCAAAATCTGATCCCCTTCCTTTCTTTTGTTTCTTTTTTCTTTTCTTTTTATTTCAAAATTCCTTTTTTTTTCAAAAAATTAAAAATAAAACCTAAATTAATCCCTAAACCAAATTATCTTACCAAATTAAATTAATTAACTCTAAGGCTAAGGAGGTACAATCTAAAACTGAACCCCATAAAATGTGCATTCGGGGTTCCCACAGGAAAGCTGTTGGGATTCATCATCAGTTGTCGAGGAATCAAGTTGGATCCATCCAAAGTTAAGGCTATCCAAGATTTACCACCACCAAAGAGCAAAAAGGACGTGATGAGCTTCCTAGGATGCCTCAACTACATCAGCCGTTTCATAGAATAGTTCACAGTAATATGTGAACCCATCTTCAAAATGTTAAGGAAGGATGTTGAAACCAGTTAGACCGAGGATTGTCAGAAAGCTTTTGATAAAATCAAGGAATACCTGTCTACACTGCCAGTCCTAGTCCTAACAGAACCTGGGAGACCTTTACTACTCTATCTATCCGTGTTAGATGGAGCTTTCGGATGTGTTTTGGGACAACATGATGAGACAGGAAGAAAGGAGCAAGCCATATACTACTTGAGTAAGAAGTTCACACCTTATAAAGCACGATACTCTCTACTTGAACGCACTTGCTGTACTTTGACCTGGACAGCTCAGAAATTGAGGAATTACTTCTGTGCCTATACCACATACCTCATATCTAGGATGGACACTCTAAAATACATCTTTTAGAAGCCCATGCCGACCGGGAAGTTAGCCAAGTGGTAGATATTGTTAAGTGAGTTTGATATCATCTGTGTAACTTAGAAGGAGGTCAAAAGACAAGCACTAGTAGACCATATTGCTAAAAATCCGGTGGGAGGAGAATACGAGCCATTGAAATCGTATTTTCCTGATGAAAAAGTATCATTCGTAGAAGAGGACATTGCTGAAGCCTACGAAGGATGGATAATGTTCTTCGATGGGGCTGCAAACTTCAAAGGAGTGGGCATTGGAGCAGTTTTGGTATAACCAATAGGTCAACATTACCGGGTATCCAAAAAGCTTAGGTTTCCGTGCACCGACAATATAACAGAATACAAGGCTTGCATTATGTGGCTCAATTTGGTCATCAATATAAATATACAAGAGTTGCTGGTAATTGGCGATTTGGATCTTCTGGTACATCAAGTTCAAGGAGAATGGGCTACGAAGAACACCAAGATACTACCATACTTGTATCATGTGCGGGAATTGATTAAGAGATTCACAAAGATAGAATTCAAACATGTGCCCAGAATTCAAAATGAGTTCGCAGATGCACTGTCTACCTTGTCATCAATGATACAACATCCGGATAAGAATTTCATCAATCCCATCCTGGTAAGGATCCATAATAAACTGGCTTACTGTACTCATGTTGAAGAAGAAATAGAGGGAAAACCTTGATTCCACGACATCATGGAATATTTGGCAAAAGGAAAATATACAGAACAGGCAAGCCATACCCAGAAAGGCACACCGCAGAGGTTGTCCAATCACTTCTTCCAAAGTGGAGGTACCCTGTATAGAAGAACTCCTGATCTAGGGTTGTTAAGGTGTATTGACGCAAATGAGGCTTCTAGATTGCTTGAGGAGATACATTCCGAAACTTGCGGACCATATATGAACGGTTTTTTTTCTAGCCAAAAAGATACTCAGAGCTAGATATTTTTGGATGACCATGGAAACGGATTACATCTGATACATCCATAAATGCCACCAATGCCAGGTACATGCATACATGATAAGGGTACCACCAAACGAGCTCAATGCAACAAGTGCATGATGGCCTTTTACTACTTGGGGAATGGACTTCATTGGTCCAATCGAGCCCACAGAGTCTAATAGGCACCAGTTCATTTTAGTGGCTATCGACTATTTCACAAATGGGGTAGAGGCTGCATCTTACAAAGCTGTAACAAAGAATTCATCGTAGATTTTGTCAAGGATCGTATTGTTTGCCGATTCGGGGTTCCCGAGTCCATTATCACTGATAATGCTGCCAACCTCAACAGTGACTTGATGAAAGCCATGTGTGAATCCTTCAAAATCAAGCACAAGAACTCTATAGTGTACAAGCATCAAATGAATGAAGCTGTGGAAGCTGCCAACAAGAACATCAAAAAGATACTAAGAAAAATGGTAGAAAATCACAAACAATGGCACGAGAAGTTACCCTTTGCCCTATTGGGGTACTGCACTATGGTCCGCATATCAATTGGGGAACTACCTATTTACTGGTTTATGATACTCAAAGCTGTCATTCCAGCTGAGGCAGAAATTCCTTCTTTAAGGATCATACATGAAGCCGAACTCAGTGATGCAGAATGGATAAGGAGCCGCTATGAGCAAATAGCCCTCATAAACATAAAAAGAATGAACGCAATATGTCACGGTCAGCTTTATCAAAATAGAATGTCTAGAGCTTTCAACAAAAGGGTCAGTTCGCAAACGCACTAAGATTTTACTACAAATACAAGTTTGAAAGAAGTATAATTGTTCTCGAAATAGAAGAGATGAAAGAAACTAAAATGGGGAGAAGAGGGACTTCAGGATCTACGAACGCCAATAGATCTACCTTGGTCTCCCTGGACTGAAGGCATCTACGTCAAGCTACTCACAAGGTCCAGCACCAAAATCTGCATAAAACAGTGCAGAGTGTAGTATCAGTATAACTGACCCCATGTACTGGTAAGTGTCGAGCCTAACCTCGGCGAAGTAGTGACGAGGCTAGGACTCGACAACCATATAAACCTGTGCAGTTAAATCATATACAAACAGAACAATAGAAACAAGAAACAACAGATAAAGATGGGAAGGGGACATGCTGCGGGGAATATTGAATTCTAACAGTAACCCAATAGTGAAGCATAATGAACATCATATTTGTATCAACAAGAATATTGAAACAATAACACGTGCACGACATCACACTTCATGCTTTTACTCTCATCCTCACCATATGAAACAACTGAAATGGTACGGCATCACCCTTCATGCATTGCCTCTCATAATCATGGCACATCATCACCTTTCATGCATTAACTCTCGCAATATCGGCACGGTATCACCCTTCGTGCATTAACTCTCAAATCATGGCACGACATCAACCTTCATGCATTAACACTCATGATATCGGCACGACATCACCATTCTTGCTTTACACTAACTCACAATATCATGCACGACATCACCCTTCATGCTTTACACTCTTCCTCACCCAAATAATAGAAACAATACGTCCCTAGAAGGGAATCAACAATAGAAACAATAACATCTCGGCAAGGGAATCAACTATGACCAATATCGTTTTAACAGTTACTTCACAAAATAAATCTCAACTTGAGTCAATACTCAACAATGGTCAATTACCAAGAAATTATCATAAGTCTTGTTCAATATTGATAATCATCAATTTATGCATGAACAATACATATTAGAGTCACAACAATCATGGTACACGAGTTATAGGCATGCTTGACACCAATGTATAGATACTCGTCACCACACCTATACGTTGTACTCAACATTAACCTGTAGCAAATAAGACCATAACTACTATTCCCTCAAGCTAAGGTTAGACCAAACACTTACCTCAATTTCATGGACAAGATTAAGCCTCAATTACCGCTTTACCTCTCGGTTCCACTTCCAATCCGCTTGTATCTAGTCATAATTTACTTAATAACATCAATAAATGCTAAATAAACCAATTCTAATGCATGAATATAGATTTCCCAATGTTTTCTCCAAAAAGTCAAAAATCAACCCCGGGCCCGCTTGGTCAAAACTTGAAGTTCAAACCAAAACCCGATCACCCATTCACACACGAACTCAAATATGCAATTGGTTTTGAAATTCGACCTCAAATTGCGGTCCAAATCGCCAAAATTTGAAAATCCTAATTCCTACCCAAAAACACCGAATTTTCCATGAAAAACCCTAGATTTTGAAGTGAAATCATGTAAAAAGATGAATTAATTGAAGAAGATGAGTTAGAAATCACTTACCTATGATTTAGAGAAGTTTGGGTCTTTGAAAAATTGCCTAGGGATGTTTAGGGTTTGAGAAAATTGCAAAACGATGAAAATCCCACCTGAAATCTCACTTAACAGGTCGCAATTATCGCAATTGCGATCAGGGGTTCGCAATTCCGAATGCTTTGAAATACTCCTACCTTCGCATTTGCGAAGAAAACATCATATTTGCTATTGAATGACCTTCGCAATTCCGGCCCAGAGTTAGCATTTGCGAGAGTGGCTTGCCCAGGCCTGGTTCGCATTTGCGACATATTTGTCGCATTTCCCAGGCCTGTTCACTTTGCAATTGCGAAGCTTGATCTCGCAATTGCGAGATTAGAGGCCTGTGCAAAAATACCAGATGCACAACTGAGTTTCCTAAGTCCAAATCACCCTGTGGCCTATCTAAATCTCACCTGAGCCCTTGGGGCTCCAAACCAAATATGCACGCAAGTCCAAAAACATCATACGGATTTGCTCGTGCGATTAGATCATCAAAAGAAAATCAACAACTACGAATTTAACCTCAAATTCATGAAATTCATAAGAGAGTTCAAATTTTCTATTCTCTCAACCTAGGGCCGATTTATATCAAATCAACTCTGATTCTTACCAAATTTCATAGATTCGACTTAAATATTATTTTAAACCTGCATCGGGCTCCGGAACCAAAATATGGGCCCAATACCATTAAGAACACACACCATTTCATTTCCAAAAGTCTTTATATTTTCTAGCAAACAATTTTCTTCAAAAATTCTTTTCTTGGGCTCGGGACCTCGGAATTCGATTCTGGGTATACGCCCAAGTTCCATATTTTACTACAGACCCTACGGGACCATTAAATTATGGTTCCGGGTCCATTTACCAAAAATATTGACCGAAGTCAACTTTAATCAATTTTAAAAGGCTAAATTCAATATTTCTCCTAAATTTCACATAAAAGCTTTTCGAAAACGCGTTCGGACTGTGCATGCAAATAGAGGTGAGACAAAATGAGGGTTTTAAGGCCTCAAAACATAGATTTGACTTCAAAAACAACAGATGGCTTTTTGGGTCATCACAGACACGAACGAAACGAGCAAATGCACAACTTTCATAAATGACTCTATTCATAGAAGTGCTAGAGATGCTTATGTTCTTGATTCCCCACGTGTCCTATTATTCTATCATCTGTTCATGAGTCTCAGAAAATATGTAAGTTGATAAAATTTACTTCATGATATTAATCAAAGGCATAATGGTCTTGTGACACTCCAAAAAATTTTATTGACATACTTCTCATGCATTGAGGATTATATATTTATGGATCGGGTTGCACGCCGCAGCAATATATATATATATGTATGTATGTATGTATGTATGTATGTATGTATGTATATATATATATATATATATATATATATATATATATATATATATATATATGTATGTATGTATAAGGAATATGGGAAAAGATTACGGCATTATATATGCACCACCACCTGATCAGCTGGTATACGTTGATGGTTTTGTCTACAGTGGCCGAGATGATATGATGGGATGCCCCCAGAGGCTTGATGATGTTATAAACACATATACCCATGCATGATATGACATTTATACGCATATGCATGACATTTTAAATATTAAATGATTCACAAAGCTATTCAGACATACATGTCGAGTCCTTTACTCCATGTTTCTATCATGACTCTTATTTACGGATACCCATTCCTTACATACTCGGTACATTATTTACTAACGTCCCTTTTGCCTGGGATGCTACATTTCATACCCGCAGGTCCCAATAGACAGGTCGAGAGTCCTCCAAGTATGCTATCAGCTCAGAAGAAGATGTTGGTGTGCTCAATTTTCTCCAGAGTTGCTTGTTTGACCAGTATGATTTAGACATGTATTGGTTGGTATGTCGGGGACCTGTTCTGGCCTTATGACATTTATGTACTCTTAGAGGTTTGTATACATATGTCATATATATGAAAGATTATATGGCCTTGTTGGCTTTTGTTCAATATACGAGTGATTATTTTGGCCTTATAGGCCCATACGTCATATGTATAAGTCAGTATATCAGGTTGGGTCATTTTATGTCGAGTGTTCCCTCATGTTTTATTCTTGTTACCTCATATGTACCTTCTATCCCATTTATCCATGTTGATGTAATGATAAAGATACGTTACATTGGTATTTGGTTGAGTAAGGCACCGGGTGCTCGTCGCGGCCCATCGGTTTGGGTGGTGACAAAAGTGGTATCAGAGTAGTTCTATCCTAAGGAGTCTACAAGCCGTGTCTAGTATAGTCTTGTTTATGGGTGTGTCATGCACCACACTTATAAGCAGGAGGCTATAGGGCATTTAGGACTGTCACTCTTTCTTCTTACTCTAGATCGTGTGGTAGAGCTCAGTTGTAAGAATTCGAACTTCTAAATTCTGTTTTATTTGAAATACGACGATACCTGCATCCAGAAAGACAATTAGTAAGAGGTTGCATGTGGCTATGGAAGATTTGAGTTAGAAGAACTCGATCTTTCGTCATATTTATTATGAGTAAATCTACGGTCTCTAGCAGATCATGTGTGTACTAAGACGTGTGAGCTTCTAGGAAAAGGAGTCCTAAGGCATGAATTTATATCCACCAAATGATAAAAAGTAATGAGAGAATCAAAAGGTATATACAAGTTTCCACAAGTAAAAGAAGCAAGATGAAGAAGGGTACGAGGTACTAAGCTAGAGAAGATTATCATTACTTACCACTCAGGAAGAGAGATATAAGCATTTTGAGTTACCTTCAATAGTGACAAAGGCATGTACAATTGGCCACACCGAACTCAGTTATGCCCTATGGGAGCTAACAGAAATGGTTTAAGAGAAGGATGGGATATCAGGATCCAGCTGGGGTTAGAGTAACCTAAAATGGTGGATGGTTTATTTGCGTTAGTTGACATTTCCAAAGGACATTACAAATGTGCTAATAGATCTCTTTGTGAGACACCCAGATGGTTCACTCTAAAAGAGGTACAACTAGATATGAGTACTACAAAGATAGACACTAGAAGAATGGAAGGGAAAAATATAATCTCAGTATGGCTCACGTCCTTAGTAGAGAGAGAATGTTAGGCAACCCGAAGAGCCAGTAGATGTAGCAAGGGGATCTAAAAGCAAAAGAATGACTTGTTGGAGTTTTCAGAATAAAGTGATAGACAAAAATATTAGCAGGGAAATAAGAAGAGATATAATAAAGCATTATGAGTAAGATATGATACATAGATGACAACGGTAGATAAAAAAAATGACAATATTACAGAGTCTATAGACAAGGAAAGGAAAATATGAGGTAACAGGCTTTGATGCAATAAAAGAGTATAGGTCATAAAGTCACATCCTCATTTCGAGAAATAAGTTCGTGACTCTAACGTGATTACCAGAAGGAAAAGCTAGACCTCTAGAGTAATAGAAATCGGTATGGGTTGGCAAACAAGATAAACTAAACATGGATTAGGGACTGAGTGATTTGATAATGGTCAACATCATGAGGATTTTAGATTTCATTCCGACGATAATAGAATGGACAACAGAAGAAGATTCATGAGAAATTCAGAGAATGGTCATTCAAGAAGACGCTTCCCTAAAGTAAGCAATGTATGCAAAGTTAAGCTTAAGGGACCGTATGTACTAGTTATACTAAGTGTCACCCTCGCGAGTAAGGAATTTTGTTACCCTTGGTACAGAAGGATTACTGCAAGGTGAGTAAGGATCATCGATGATGTGAAAGGACGCCAAAGGGGAAGAGGAAAAACATCTATAGGTAGCTCGTCATAGCACTAAATCTTAGCACCTTCCTAAAGGGGGGAATATGGAGTGATGTGGCATTAAAACAAAATTAAGTGGTTCTAGTAATTATGGAGTGGTAAAGGAAGAATGCGATAAAATTGAGAAAGGAATGAGATTTCACTTACTCAAATCCTACTGATATTATACGATTCCAGAACATTATGTAAACATGACGTCAAGGTGAGAAAGTAAGGGTTCCTACCCGAGATGTTATTGATAGATAAGGGGCCAGTACGGGACATAAGTTTAAACAAAAGAAATAACCCAAGAAAGATTACGCGGAATACTGATATGAGAATGGGCCAACGAGTAGTTAGTAATTGATTCAGGAAAAGCCTAGTTATGGCTAAACAGGAGGTTACAGACGAGTCAACAGATCATGCAAGATAAATATAGTAAAACCCAATATAGTGAATTCAGCCTCGCAGTAATGTCATTGTAATACTTGAGAAATATTCAGATAAGAGTTGGGGTACTTAAAAGGTACTGTAAAAGAGAGTGCCATTAGAAAGATAGTCAAAATATCAGTCCAAAGGCAACCCTACAAGTACAAGGGTGTTTACTGTGAAAATGGTAATAATAATTAAATTTGATTATGGGACTCTAAAAATACGTGATCTATTTTTATGCTGGTTGTTAAGCAGTTGATGCTAAGTGTGAGGTTTAGAAACGAGATAAGAGTAAGGAGTAAGGTGACAATCAAACCGATAGGTTAATAATCGGGGCCTTGAGCTTGTCGACTCAAGGGCCTCGGGGTCGATCCCGAGGGTTAGCTATGAGCTATTGAAGGTGATCGAAGTATGACTAATATTTATAATAAAATCAACGAAGGCTCTTTATGGCCAATGATAATCAATAAATGAAGAACAATAATGAAGATAGTAAATAGGAGCAATAATATCAAAGAATATGTTAGAAAGCAAAGAGAATGTTCTTGTATATTTTGTGTGGAGCAACTAAAGCAATAGACCTATCTAAAATGATAAGGATCCCCTTTATATATGAGGGGAATCCCAACATAGTACAAAATGCATTAATTACAAAGATAGGGGAATGGGACAGCTAGACACCCTGATTCAGTGTTAGGGTAGTCCATTAGGCTCTGTTAGTTCTAGTAGTGTACCTTGGGAACTCCCCATTTATACCATAGCTGTGGTCGACATTATCCCAAGGTCGGACGTCGACAAACCTCGAGGGAGGAAACTCGATCATAGCCTTATAGCCTCGAGGCTACGAGATGATATTATTAGGTGCCTCGATGGCGAGGAATTGGACCCTTCGATTTCACCATCAGTCAAAGTCTCCGTCCCTTGTTCACCCTAGACCCCAGAGCTGGGCCCCTCCGAACTACCCACCAAAGGCACCTCAACTCTGGAAGAATTCTGGCCACCAGCCGACTTGGGGATAGTACTCCATACTCCATCTGTTGCCTCCCCACCACGAAGATAAGCCACATCGGCATCAGTCTCCGGTTCGAAAGCCTCCATCCCCACGGCCCGACAATCGGCCAAGTCTATACGCTCCTCGGAGGCCGTTGGGAAGCTGCTTTCCCCCTCACCTTCAGCCCGAGGATTTTCTGCCGTCTTCAAGGTCGGAGCTGCCAGGTCAACCTTGGATCCCTCCGTCTTAACCCTCTTGAACTCCAGAGGCTCGACCGGAAAATCCCCCTGCCTTCTCTTCCTCTCGCCAGGCACTAGGGCGTCCTCTTCGGCGGTGGTGCCCCCTTCGTCAAAGGGACTTCCCCCAGACCTATACAAATGCAGAAGTTAAACACAAAGAACGGAAAATGCTACTGATAGCGATTTGCGTCAAAATATGTGGATGCAATAAGGATCGAAGCTTACCGTGGTCTTTGGCTTCCCACTGGACTCGGGATAAATCCCGCCACACTCGTTCGACGTAAGGGCAAATTGAGTATAAGCGGCCGACCCAGCCCTGGAGGTCTGAAACCTTACCAGGGTATATTTCTAGGGCTAAAAAGGCAAGAAAAATGGAGCTAAATGCTTGAAGAAATATTGCCAAAGAGAAGCGAAGGAAGACCCGACAACGCGTTTACTTATGACCAGCGTTCCACTTCTCAGGGAGCGGCATCTTTTCAGCCGGAATCAGGTCAGAAGTCCTCACTCGAATGAATCGACTTATCCATCCTTCGTTATCGAGCTCCTCGATGCAGGCAAAAGGGGACCTCGGGGCTCGAAAGCGAAGCTTGATTAAAGCCTCTCGGAGGAGACAGGGACTATACATCCGGATCAGGTCGTTGAGGGTGAAGGGCATCTCCTTTATCATGTTAGAATAATACCTGATCATATAAACAATGCGCCAGAACAAAGGATGAATTTAGCCTAGAGTCACCTAATAACGTCGGCAGAAGTCGAGAATCACGGGGTCGATCGGGGGCGACAATGGCCCCAAGGTAATAAACGAGATAAGAGTAAGGAGTAAGATGATAATCAAACCGATAGGTTAACTATCGGGTCCTTGAGCTTGTCAACTCAGGGGCCTCGGGGTCGATCTCGAGGGTCGACTGTGAGCTATCGAAGGTGATCGAAGTATGACTAATAGTTATAATAAAATCAACGAAGGCTCTTTATGGCCAATGATAAGCAATAAATGAAGAACAATAATGAAGATAGTAAATGGGAGCAATAATATCAAAGAATATGTTAGAAAGCAAAGAGCATTTTCTTGTATATTTCATGTGGAGCAACTAAAGCAACGTGCCCCTCTAAAATGATAAGGATCCCCTTTATATATGAGGAGAATCCCAACATAATACAAAATGCATTAATTACAAAGGTAAGGGGATGAGACAACTAAATGACACCCTGATTCAGGGTTAGGGTAGTCCACTAGGCTCTGTCAGTCCTAGTCGTGTACCTTGGGAACTCCCCATTTCTACCATAGTCGTGGTCAACATTGTCCCAAGGTCGGGCGTCGATGAACCTCGAGGGAGGAAACTCGATCATAGCCGTGTAGCCTCGAGGCTTCGAGATGACCTTCTGAGGTGCCTCAATGGCGAGGAATTAGACCCTCTGATTTCACCGTATACAAAGGGTGTGGAGGTAAGTAACTACTGATAAATATAGGTGAGAAAAAACATCAAAATATTTATTGGGTATACGAAGTAATAAGCTCGCAACTTTACAAAAGTCAGAGAGTCTTCCTTAAGTACGACAATGAAAGACTAGCTGAGGAAATAAGGAAAAAGGCTTCAACCTAAGGATAATGACCTAAAGAGGAAATGGTCTTGTAACAACAGTCTCACAAAAACATTGTATGCACCCCATTAGAAAGTGGTACCTATCGTGAAATTTTACTGGCTTCAGTTCTTTAAACATTTTACTTGTGGTAGGTGATGTGTGTGAGCACGTGATTTTTGCCTTACGAAAAACTACTCCAAAATAAATCAAAAAGTAAAATAAATTTCTTTTACTGTGTAATTTTTGAATTTGCGTGGTGTTAAATATTTGTGTTATGTCCGTAAATGTTTACTTTGTCATAATGAAATGAAAATTAAAATAAAATACATGTTGCATGCATATAGGATTTAATTATGTATTTAAAAGATAATTTAAACAAAATCACAAAAAAATATGCAATAGTTCTATTTTAAATATTCCACTGTGTGATTGATGTTTTGTCTATATGTTAAATAATTGTTATAGAATAATTAATATATTTTTGTGAAGTTAAAATTGTTTTATAATTAAAATTAGAAATTTAAATTAGAAAAAATGAAAAAAATAAAAATAAAAATAATACATATATACAAAATCGGACCTGGATTAAAATCCAGGCCCAAATCGAATTAATTCCCCCCTCACAGCCCAATCCAAACCAACCTGTCCGGTCCAACTCATGAGTAAATCCAAACGACGACGTTTGGTCACACTCCATCAAGGACCGTTGGATTAAATCAATCCAACGGCTGATATCCCCTACCCTTACCCGTAACCCGACCCATTGACCCGATTCAGTCCGACCCCAACGTTAAACCAAACGACGTCGTTTGGTTAAGTGAGATGATCCTGACCGTGAATCTTACTTGATCGGACGGACAAGATCAATCCACCCCTCCCCTATATAAGTTCCAGACCCCTACCCCGGCCCCCTAACTAAAACACCCCCCCTTCCTTACTATTCATCATCGTCCCCAAACCCCCACTCCTAACCCTAGCCGCCCTAGGATCCCACCGCCTGAAACCCGGCGGCATCAACGCCGCCGGTCACCAAAATAACACCCTAGAATCCCCTGAACATCCTCTACACAGATCTAACATTGGTTTCCTTCGAGTCAGGCCCCAACTCTTCGAATCTTAAATCGAAGGTTGGCCTGAAAACCTTATCTTCTCCGATGACCTCCAAAATAACACCACAGTTTCTCCTAAATTCCCTCACCAAGGATCTGTTAGTTGCATGGTTCGAATCATACTGGAACTACTCGAATCTTCATTTGAAGATTCGAGTACAACCTAACCTTATCCCAACCTACTTCAAACTCACACCAGTTACCCCCTGACCTCCCTCGTGCCTAGAACATCTTTGGTTTCCCTCGAATCTAACCAGAAATGAGTAAATCTCAAATCGAACTTTCAAGAACCCTAAAAATACCAGACTTTTGGATTCTGTCCAGATTGAATAAAGATTGAGGTTTAATCGACCTTAGTCGAAGTATTTTCAGTGGAAAATACTTCGACTAAGGTCTGTTTGATTTCAAACAAAGTCCAAATCCAAGTCGAGTTGAGTTCAGTTGAATTTAAAGGTTCAGAGGTAATTTCTGTTTCTTATGTGCATTCTATGTGTATTCTATGTTCGTTTCATTAGTTTGTTTAATTTTTCATAATTTTCTAGTCAAATTTTGTTATATTGTCCCCTACCCGTCAACTTGATTCTAAATGTGAATTGTTTCTGTTGATTGTGATTATGTACAATGTGTGTAATCGACTCGATTAAGTTCGTCGATTAGTTGTATTATGAATCTTGCTTTTGGAAATGTTGACTGAGATAGCCTGTTTTGAATAGATTATTTTGCTATAACCAGTTAATTAGTTATTGTTAAGCAGTTAGTTCTTGTTTAATAAACCAGTAAATTCAAATGAATGCTGTATATGTGTTGATTTCTGAGCATTGAGTTTCAGGGCATTGTCAGTATATTGACAATGCTCCTGTATTTGTTTGTTTTTTTGGTTCAGTTTTGAATCTCAGTCGAAATGATCCTGCATATTCTGTGTAATGTTAGTGGGTATTATTCAGGTTCAGTATTCAATTGAGAATCATCTATCTTAATTCAACTCTTGTGCATAAATGTGATGTACTGTCTTTAATCCTAGGACTGGTTATAACTGTTAAAGCAGACTTTAAAATCTGTTTTGCAACATACTCTGATTTTAGTTTAAGGGCTGTAATTACAGAAGGATTTCAGGTTTATTTTAGAATGAAACAATAGGGTAATGCGATAGTGTGCTTTCAATAATATGATAGTGGCTATAATTTAAGTAATAATGGGGAACAAGGGATAATGGGGCTGCTGAAAAACAGGATAAATAGCACTTAGTTTTAAATTATTCAAAAGCAGTTTTAATGGAAACTTTCTGATTTTAAAAAGAGAAAAGGGTCCATCCAGCATTAAAAGAGTATAGGACCAGCCCTGTATAAATACAGGGAGCTGGACAGACTTTAGAGGGCAGATTTTTTAGATTGAAGAAATCTGATTTAGGAGAAAAAAGAGAAAATCTGAAAAACAGAAGATTTTAAGAAAGAAAAAGAAAGGAAATCAGATTAGAAGAGGGAATTGAGAGAGAAAAATTTGATTTAAGATCAGTTTTCAGAAAAGAGGAGTTTTTTTTTCATAGAAGAGTTTGAAAGAGAAATAAAAATCAGATTTTAAGATAGTTCAGGAAAGAGAAAAACAGAAAGAAAGAAAGAGATTGAAATAGAATCAGAAATAGAAATTTGAAAAGAAAAACAAACAAAAAGGAACACTCACACAGTGAAGCTGAAACAGATACCAGAAAAGAAAAGAAAAATCTGAAACCTTGTTAAGAAAAATCTGAAACCTTGTTGTTCTTTTTGGAATCTGTCCGGGTCTGGGTATTGATACTATTTGGTTTTAAAAAATCTGAAATTCTTTAAGAAGCGTTGCTCTTGTGAATCTGGATTTCTCGGGTCTTATTATTACTCAAATCTGTGGGAATACTGATATTCTGCCAGTATTTTGTTACTGCTGCTGTTGCTGAAATTTACTCCTTCTACCTTCATTTTCAGGTACATGCCTTTTAAATTTTATGTTGGAAAGAGATTCAACATGACTAATCAATGAAGTTTGAATTGCAATTCTGTTTTCCATTTGTCCAAGTTCATCAGTTTAAATTTCATTTTTGTTTCATGGTAGTTAATTAGTAGAGAATTCAATTTGATAACTATGAGTTAATTGTCTTACTTTGAAATTTGTATAAAGCTTTGTAATAATGTTAGCCCTTCATCTCATTAGTTTAGTCATGTTTGAACTGTCAAGATAGGAAACATGACATAAAGATTGGCCATTAACTAGGCCTTGTGACGTTGTTAGTTGAATAAGGAATAGCGTGAAAATGTCAAAACCATATTGCTAGTTTATTCTGATAATCTGATTTAGTTGTGGAAGGAATGATATAAGTTGTACGTTCTTATGTGGCATTATAACAGGTATCTATAGAACCATTAAGTGGATGGCAAGTTGAGTTGTTATGGCTCATTATGATGTTAAAGTGCTATGAATGTTTTAGACATACAAACTATGTTACATGTAAGGCAATATTATTAATTGATTTATAATTCCCTTTCTTATCAATTTGATGCCTATTTACCATCTTAAATAAATAATTAGGCCTATTGGATTAAAAACAAGTATGTGAGAATGAGATGATATGTATAAGAACAAATTGCAACAATTTATGTCAATGGTAATTAGAAATAGAATTTGCACTAAGTAAATAACGAAAATTCTTGGAAAATATTTCCTCCCCTTATGAATCATTCATTTTCAGTTTCATATGCAATTTATTCTTTGGCATATATATATGTCATATTTGTTTAAAAAAAAATAGTATTAATCATATTTTTATTCTGTTCTCTGAATTTGAATAGCTGGAATGAATATAATTTATACTCGGAAATTATAATCGACGGGCAACCTTTAATAGATTGTGCATTCTTTTCAAAGAATTTATAGGCCTCTAAAATGGGAGTTTCTCATGATTTTCACATATAAAATGTGTAGATATAATAAACAATTTATGGAAAATCCCTAATACCATTACAAGTATTTTGCGCAATTAGGGATGCGTTCGCGTACCCTGATTATATTTTTAAAAGCAAATTCGGATTATGCGTACGCGCAATTTCGAGCGAATATTCAAGAAAAGGATTTTTCCAAAAGCGTTAAATCAATTTCATAAAAACCCGAGATTTACGGTTCACTATTTAAGAAAAACAAATTTTCTTGATTCGACACAATTTCGAAAAAATGATTGTTTAATAAATATATTATCAAAAGTTATCGTGTACACGTACGCGTGACACAATTCCGCAATTTTAAATTTATAACACGAATATACGTACGCGTAATTCGATTCAAAGAAGCGTCCTTAATCACAATAAGTAAAAGTGGTAGAAAAATCACGTAACAAATGTATTTAATAAAATCAAGATAATTAAGCCAATAATAAAAACAGTTAAGCGACCGTGCTAGAACCACGGAATTCGGAAATGCCTAACACCTTCTTCCGGATTAACAGAATTCCTTACTCAGGATTTCTGGTTCGCAGAATAATAAACAGAGTCATATTCTCCTCGATTCAGGGATTAAAATTGGTGACTTGGGACGCCTTAAAATTCCCAGGTGGCAACTCTGAAATAATTAAATAAATCCCGTTTCGACTGTCCTTCAATTGGAGAAAACTCCCCACGCACCCACGCGGGCGCGGTAAACAGGAGGTGCGACAACGAGCAGAAAAAGCAATTGCTTGCATTTAAAGAAAATTGAGAAGGAACAAAAGGAATTATTCGATCAATGATCTAGAGATAATTACATTGTGAATACACCTAAGATGTTAGAGTATTATCCATGCAACATATATGCTGATAATCATACAGCTGTAGAAGACTCCGGTATAAGTTAAAGGAATGAATTGAGTCCAGGTCATAGACAAAGGATTAAATTGTTAGAAGATTGTATCATGGATATTCCATAGCGTCCATGAAAGGCCAAAGTAATACCATGAGCTGCAGATTGGAACATAGCTTAAGCCTACATAAAGATTGATCAAAGGGAAGAGGAAACTAAAGAGTTACTTCAACTAAGTAAGTCAGGAGTCTGATCATTAGAACCAGAAGATTATAGATATCTTGATTGAGAACATAGCAGAATCACTCTTAATATTAGAGGTACAAGTGAGAGAGTGGAATATCCATATTCTATAACGGCCCTAAGATAAAGCTAGTTAGAATTGAACCAGCCTCATAAGAAGTCAGCATGAAGCTCTCACCAGATTGTGTATGCACCAGAGGTGCAAGTATTATAATAGAGCTTTGAGTTATGAATGTGAATTATAACTATGTGGAAGGGATGTCATGAAAAAAATAGAAGATGTGATGCAAGATTTTTAAGGTAAGTAAGGTAAAGGTGAACAACATTCGAGATACTCAAATGCAGAAGGTTGTAAATTGTCCATACTTCGGACAAAAGGCTAGCACTGGGATTTAGTATCCAGGAATGATAACGGCATCATCAATGGCATATTTTCCAGCCTATGGTTTCTATGTATCGAGAGGCATAGTCATGAGAATAAATAAGAGTTAGAGACGATGTGATGTCTTGCTTAATGTTCCAAAATAACATAAGAAAATCTATGGTGCAAGCAAGTTGAATGAAGGTTGCGAGTTGTATAAATAGATATGTGCAGGTCACAAGCTAAAGTATGGTAAAGCGGCAAGGTCTTAGGAAGACATGAGTATGGATACAGAAGGGAGAATGAGAAGGTGACGAGAATGGATAAGTCCTCAAGATTAAGCCCATAAAAACAAGAGAGCTGATGGTATCTCTAAGTTATAGAAAGCTCATTAAAGCCTGAATGAACTCAAAGGAGTTACTCATTATAAGTAGCATTTAGAAGAGATGAAATGCTGCCCTAATAATAGAATAAGGGTATAATTGTAATAGATAAAGGATGACATTTGGGCCTTCTATTGAGTAATGATTTGAAGAAAAAAAGAAGGGATGCTATGAAATAGGGTTATGGAAGTACAGTATCGCCCCTAGGTGGATCAATCTAATTACTCCAGATGTTTCTGATGAGACGTGAGCCTTAGCGGCAGTGTTACATAAGAGATCAAGTTATCAGTGGTAGATGATAGATCAACATTAAGGTGAATCAACAATGGATTGACAAAAGTCACAAAGTATGAGGTGAGATTAGGCCGTCATTATTAAGATGAACAGTAATGAGGAAGCATTAAAGGAAATAGATGTATACATATGGGGTAAGCAACGAACGTAACCTAGAGTTTGGTAGCAGACCTCAGTAACGATAAATCGAGGTAAGAGTTATGGTATATTATGACCTACTTAGATGCAGTAAAGTCATAAGAATGGATAATCGAGTCTATAAAATAAGATATTGCAATACTCGTAAGTTCGACAAAGTACCCAGCGAAGAACTTCAGTATACCTATAGAGGACCCAGAGGGACATCTTGTCAAGCTCTGTATATGTTTACAAAGTGTGGCCTATATATGGGCTAAAAGTTGGAGGAAAAAGAAGAGAAGAGTCGCATAGGTGCACTTGCAAGGTCAGAGTCGTACATGCTGCGTGATAGAAGGTAACAACAGTTACGATATTTGAAGGATTCTAACTATAAGTCATGGTGTGAGAAAGAGGCCTAAAGGGAGAAATGCCCCGACCTTTGTATTTATTCATAGAACAATTGTCTAGATGGAATGGAGAGTACTAAAGTATTCAGAACACATAGGTTATGAAAATGATAAATGCATCAGTCAACATTCTAGGACGAATGTTCCAAATGGGGGGAATGATGTTACACCCCATATTTTCATACATGAAAGTACACCATAAGTAAATTTATATAAGTTCGGAAATGAGATGTTACATTTCACATTTTCGTACATTAAAGTTTCGTCGTAAGTTAATCAACGTAAGTTCGGGAATGTGATTTATTTTGGAATTATTGGTATTACGCTATTTCAAACAGGCAATAAGTAAATTCGTGAAGGTGAGAGGGTAAGCGGTTCGAAGAAAATGAGTTTCGTTGAAGTTTTACAATTTGGGATAAAATACGGTCCGAGCTATCATACCCGGTACTTATGAACTAGTGCCATACAAGGAACTACATGACCATGATAGTAAGGTATATGAGGTATGTTAAAGTAAGTAGTATTTTAAGTATGTTGATATAATTATTAACTATGTGGGTAATTAGTTAATTATTGGATAATGGGAATTACCTAATTGATTAAAAATTGTTGGGTGAGTAATTAGAGAAAGTGTATAAGATTAGATCCTTCCTCAATGTGGAAGCCCAATACTATAATTAGTGACTCATGAATTATGTTGCAAAGTGGCAAAGCTAGGTAAATTTTGGGTGGCTTAGTCATTATGCAAGTGGGTCCCACAAATCTTAAATGTAAGGGATTTTCATATATCTTTAAGTGAGACACTTACAGATGGAAAATCTCAAACAAGATTTCATATGAATCTTTTACAAAGTAAGATAGATTAACATGATCTTAAGCAAAAATTTCATATGAAATTACATTGTGTAATAGCAATGAGATTTTGCGATTCTAAGGGAGTACAGTGCAATTTTTCTCAAGAATATCATACGGATTTTCCCCTACTTCAATCTGTCGTTACGTGTTGTCGCAACCAACGAGTGTTAAAGGGATTGTCAAAAAAATCGATTCAGGTATGGTAAGGCTATTCCTTTTTTTTTGGCATGATCTATACGACACGAATGAAACGAGCAAATACACAACTTCCATAAATGACTCTATTCATAGAATGCTAGAGATGCTTATGTTCTTGATTCCGTATGTGTCCTATTATTCTATCATCTGTTCATGAGTCTCAGAAAATATGTAAGTTGATAAAGTTTACTTCATGATATTAATCAAAGGCACAATGGTCTTATGACACTCCGAAAGATTTTATTGACGTACTTCTCATGCATTGCATTCATTTATGCATATACATTGACCCATGATAGGATGTATATATATATATATATATGTCACGACCCAAACCGATGGGCCGTGACGGGCACCCGGTACCTTACTCAATCGAGTATCAACATAACATATCTTTCATATCATTCTATCATAGGTAAATGAACCAGAGTAAAGCATGAGAGAATACAAACTTATGCATACAAAGTACGCGCCTATAAGGCTGGCATGATTCTTTATATACTCGAAACATAGGCCGACAAGGCCATACAAGTATCTGCATACATGACATCTATCTACAAGCCTCTAAGAATACAAAATATCATAAAGGTCGGGACAGAGTCCCGCCATACCAATCAATACATGTACTAATCATACTGACCAAAGAAGCAACTCCGGAGCAAATAGAGCGCACCAATAGCTTCTGCTAAGCTGATAACCTACTTGGAGGACTATCGACCTGCCTATCAGGACCTGCGGGCATGAAATGCAGCATCCCCAGGCAAAAGGAATGTCAGTACAAATAATGTAAGGCACATATAAAGTACATAACAGACATGGAAGATATGTGGAGTAAATGACTTAGCCTGTAAGTTTGGATAATTCTGTAATTCATGAAATAATTATAGTGTCATGCATATACGTATGAATGTCATGTCATATATAGGTACATGTTTCATAACATCATCAGGCCTCTGAGGGCATCCCATCATATCATCTCGTCCACTGTGGGCAAAATCATCAACGTATACCAGCTGATCAAGTGGTGGTGCGTATATAATCCCGTAAACTTTTCCCATACCCCATATCCATATAATATACACATATATGCGTATCAAACTCCACCCGGTCATGGGTCAATGTACATGTATAACTGGATGAAATGCATGAGAAAGACCTTAATAGATTTTGTCGGAATGCCATAAAAATCAATATACCTTTTGGCTAAACTTTATATAATAAGTATTTTTCTGAGACCCTTGAACAAAAGATATAATAATAATTCACATGGAGAATCAAAAATATAGACACCCCTAGTGTTTCTATGAATAGAGTCATTTATGAAAGTTGCGTATTTTGCTCGTTTCATTTGTATTATTTGGATCATGCCAAAAAGAAAGAAGGAATAGCCTTAACATACCTGGAGTAGGGAAAATTCGTATAATGTTCTTGGAAAAAGTTGCACCGTACTCCTTTAGAACCGCTAAATTTTACGTTGCTAAGTTTCAAATAATTGTTGTTGGAATCGATTTTGTCGCAAGAATTTTGTTCGAAAACTCGTAGGAAATAACGTTCTGGTTGTACAAACCTGTAGGAATTTGGGTAGAATTTTCGTTGGTATGGAGCCAAGTCTCATATTTGATAGTCTTTCATGTTTTCAAAATAATAGGAATGAATGGTTTTTGTATATTACTTACAAGTCTTGGTATTTTAATTATGAGAAAATAAGGTGTCTTGACACATTACTTGCCAACTAATCAAAACTAGCTAATAGTCATGTTCTTAAGAAAGGGCTTGCTGCCACGTTTTGGGGGTGGGGGGAATTTTGATCTTTATCCAACAATTAATTAATTTAATTAGTTAATATCCTGCTATCCGGTAATTAATCAATTACTCGCATAATTAAGATTTGTCTCTACGTACTTAAAATTCTACTTATTTTTAATACACTTTATACATCCTACTATCATGGTCATAAGGTACCTTGTATGGTACTAGTCCATAAATATCGGGTATTAATGCACGGCTCAAATTTTATCCCAACATGCCAAACTTGGATGAAAATTCATTTTTTTGACTTGCTTCCCCTTTCACTTTTACGAATTTACTCACCATTTGTTTGAAATAGCATAATCCTTATAATCTCCAAATAATCTTTTTCTTGGACTGATGTCAATTACCTTACGATAAATTCAATGTACAATACTACAAGGTGCAACATCGTCATAATTTAATACTGCGAAGTGTAACATCATCGTAATATAATACTGCAGGAAGTAATATCGATGTAATATTGTGTGGCGTAACATCATTCTACCCTTTGGAACATTCATCCTCGAATGTTGACTGATGCTCTTACCATTTTCACAACTTATAGCTCTTGTGAGTACCTCAATACTCTCTTTGCCATTTAGGCAGTTGTTCTGTGAATAAATCCAAGGCCAGGGCATTCCCTCCTTTAGGCCTCTTTCCTATGCCATGACTTGTGATCGATTTCCTTTCAATCTTGTAAATATTGCTACCTTCTATCATGCAACCTCTACAATACTGACCTTGTAAGTGTGCCTATGCGAATCTTCTCTCCTTTTTCTTCCAACTTTTAGCCAATCTCTAGGCCTTACTTTGTAAACATATACAATGTTTAATAGGATGCCTCTCCGGAAATCTATAGGTTTTACTGAAGTTCTTTGCTTGGTACTTTGTCGAACTTGGGAATATGGCTATATCTTATTTCGTAGACCTCACTATCAATTCGTATGACTTTACTGCCTCTACATAGGTTATACTATACCATAATTCTTACTTGGATTTATCGTTACTGAGGTCTGCAACCAACTCCAGGTTAATCTCAATACTTATCCTTAGGACTGATGGTCTAATCTCATCTCATACTGTTGGACTTTTTTCCATATATTGTTGATTCACCTTAATGTCGATTCATTATCTACAACTGATAACTTGATCTTTTATGTAATATCGCCGCTAGAGCTCGCGTCTCATCGGGGACATCAGGAGTAATTAGGTTGATCCTAGAATTGATACTATACTTCCATAACCGCACTTTATAGCATCCCAATGTGACTCACCTTATATGGGTATTCTAGCCCCTTATAATTCATACAATCCTCTTCAAGTCATTACTCGATCGAAGGTCCGAACGTCATCCTTTATCTATCACAATTACGCCCTTATTCCACTACCAAGGCAGCATTCAATCTCTTCTAAAATCTACTAGTCTTAGACTCCTTTGAGTTCATTCTAGCTATACTAAGCCTTCTATAACTTAGAATCCATCAGCTCTCTTATTTTCATGAGCTTAATCCCAAGAACTTATCCATTCTTGTCACCTTTTCACTTACCTTTTCTTATCCTTACTCTTGTCTTCCTAAAACCTTGTTGCTCTACCATACCTTAGCTTGCGACCTACACATATCTATTCATACGTGTTCCCAACCTTCCTTCGATTTGCTTGCACCATAGATTTCCTTATGTTATTTTGGAACATCAAGCGAGACATCACATCGTCTCTAACTCTTCTTTATTCTCCTAAATAGACCTCTCGATTCTTAGAAACCATAGGCTGGAAGATATGCCACCGACGACACTGCTATCATTCCTAGATACTGAATCCCAACGCTACTAGTCTTTTACCTGTAGTATGGACCACTCCTTCTATACTTGAGTATTTCGTACGTTATTTACTTTTACCTTACTTACTTTAAAATATCACCTCACATTCTTCTATTTCTTTCATAATCTCCCTCCCACAAAGGTATAAATCACATCCACCATTTGAAGCTTAATCATAATACTTGCACCTCTGGTGCCTATACAATCCAGTGCGAGCTCCATATCGAATTCCTATGAGGCTGGTAGTTTTCTAACTGGCTCTATCGTAGAGCTATTATAGAATATGGCTACTGTACTATTTCTCTTGTACTTCTGATATTAAGAGTGATTCTACAATATTCTCAATCTTGATGCTTGTAACTTTCTGGGTCCAATAAGCAGACTCCTTATTTACTTAGTTGATGTAACTCTTTAGTTTCCTCTTTCTTCTGATTGCCTTTATGTTAGCTTAAGTTATCTCCCGATTTGTGGTTCATGGTAATAGTTATTCTGTTTAGCCTCTCATTGGCGCTGAGGAATATACATGATATAATCCTTTAACAATTTAATCTTTCGTCTAAGTCCTGGGCTCAAGTCTTTCTTTTAACGTATACTAGAATCTTCTATGGTTGTATATGCTGTACGTATAAAACTTTGAACCCGTAAGTGCGTTCATAACGTAACCCACTATGGATCATTGATCAAATAATTTCTTTCGTTCTATCTTAACTTTCTTTCAATGTAAGCTATTACTTTTCCTAGTCTTTCTGCCTATTTGTTGTGTCCATACTTAGCTTATCTTAGTGCCCATATTTACCAGAGTTTTCATACAACTCATATGATCTCGAATATTACTTTTAATTTTACTTCCCGTTCATTAGCCACGGTAGGTGCCACTTTCTTTTAGAGTGCTTACAATGTTGTTGCGAGACTGTTGTTACATGACCATTTCCTCTTTAGGTCTCTATGCTTAGGTTGAAGCCTTCTTCCTTATCTCCTCAGCTGGTCTTTCATTGTAGTACTTAGGGAGAACCATTGACTCTCGTAAACCTGTGAGATTATTACAGACCTTTTTGATGTCCTTCCTTACCTATAATCATCCGTAGTTGCTTTCCTCCATGTCCTTGTGCTTGTAGGGTTGCTTCTGAACTGATATTTTGACTGCCTTCCTAGAGGCACTTTTTTTATCCCCGTAATACTCATACGGTACCTTTAACTACCCCGACTCCTATTTGAATATATCTCATGTATTATAATGACATTACTGTGAGGCTGAATTCTCCATGTTGGGTTTTACTATGTTTATCTTACACGATCTGCTGACTCATCTTTAACCTCCTGTTTAGTCATAATTGGGATCTTCCTGATCAATTACTAAATACTCGTTGGCCCATTCTCATATCATTATTCCGCGTAATCTTTCTTGGGTTATTTCCTTTGTCTTAATTTACGTGTCGCACTAGCTCCTTATTTATTAATAACAGATCGGGCAGGAACCTTTACTTTCTCTCCTTAACGTCGTTCTTGCACCACATTTCATAATCGTAGTGTATCTGTAGGATTTTGGATAAGTGCCATCTCATTCCTTTTTCATTTTTATCGCATTCTCCCCTTACTATTCCATAGTCACTAGAACCACTTAATTCTGATTTAACGCCACATCACTCCATATTCCCCCCTTTAGGGGAGTACTAAGAGCTGAAGCGACAAGGATCTACTTATAGATGTTTTACCTTTTCATCTTTGGTGTCGTTTCACAACATTAATGATCCTTACTCACCTTGCAGCAATCCTTCTGTACCAAGGATAACAAATTCCCTTACTCGCGATGGTGACACTTAGCGCAACTGGCACATACAGTCCCTTAAGCTTAACTTTGCTCACATTGCTTGCTTTAGGGAAGCGTCTTCCTGAATGACCTTTCTCTTAATTTCTTATGAATCTTCTTTTGTTGTCCTTTCTATTAAGGCCGGAATGCAATCTGAAATTCTCATGATGCCGACCATTATCAAATTACTCAGTCCTTAATTCATGTTTAGTTTACCTTGTTCACTAGTCCATACCGATTTCTATTACTCTAGTGTCTAACTTTTCCTTCTGGTAGTCGTGTTGGAGTCACAAGCTTATTTCTCGAAATGAGGATATGACTTTATGGCCTATATTCTTTTCTTATCTCAAAGCCTGTCAGCTCTCATCCTTTTTTTCTTCATGACTATAGATTCTGTAACACTCTACCATTGTCACTCATAGATCGCATTTCACTCATAATTCTTCCTTATCTCTCTTCTCTTTACTCTGCTAATATTTCTGCCTATCTCTTTCTTATGAAAACTTCAACAAGACATTCTTTCGCTTTTATTTCTCCTTGCTTCATTCATCGGCTCTTCGGGTTGCTCAACGTCCTTGCTCTACTAGGCACGAGAGTCACACTAAGGTAATATTTATCCTTTCCCGTCATTTCAGTGCCTATCTTCGGATTTTTTTTTGATCATGCGTGTATTCACATCTAATTGTAATATTCTAGATTGCATCACCTGGGTGTCTTACAAAGAGATCTATTAGCATATCTATAATATCCTTTGGAAATGTCAACTAGTACAAACAATCCATTCACCATTTTGGGTTACTCTAACCCCAACCGGATTCTAATGTTCCACCCTTTTCTTAAACTACATATGTTAACCCCCATAGGGCATAATTGAGATGGGTGCGACCAATTGTACATACCTCTGTTATTAATGAAGGTAACTCAAAATGCTTATATTTCTCTTCATGTATTGTAGGTAATGTTCATCTCTACTAATTAGGTACCTCGTACCCTTCTTCACCTTGCTTCTTCTATTTGTTGAAACTTGTGTCTACCTTCTGATTCTCTTATTCCTTACCATAAGAGTGGATAGACATTATTGCCTTAGGGATCCTTATCAAGAAGCTTGCACGTCTTAGTGTCCTCATGTTCTGCTGGAGACCTTACATTCATCATAAGCATGATGCAAAATCGAATTCCTCTGACTCAATTCTTCCACAACCACATCTAATTCCTTACCCAACATCTTTCTAGATGTAGGCGTCATCGTATCATGAATAAGATAGAGTTTAGGAAATTGAGTTCTTACAACCGAGCTCTACCACACGATCTAGAGTAAGAAGAAAGAGTGACAGTCCTAAATACCCTGTAGCCTCTTGCTTATAAGTGTGGTGCATGACACACCCATAAACAAAACTCCAATAGACACGGCTTGTAGACTCCCTAGGATAGAACTGCTCTGATACCACTTTTTCCACGACCCAAACTGATGGGTTGTGACGGGCACCCGGTACCTTACTCAACCGAGTACCAACATAATGTATCTTTCATATCATTCTATCATAGGTAAATGAACCAGAGTAAAGCATTGTTGATACCCAATTTTTTCCTAGATATTTTTCAATATGCAAACTAACTTCAAAATGGCATATATATGCATATGTGAGCATATCCAAGTGTTTTGTTATTTTTCCATAATTTTTAAAGGTTTTTAAAATCAAATTTATTTCCCTCTTTTATCCATAAAAACCTAATAATTATTTCCAAATTTATTATTTTGGTAATTCATTTATTGGACTTTCATATTTATGTTAGAATATAGTTAAGGTAATTTTTGCATATTTTTACAAATTTATTTAGTATATTTAAGCTAAATTGCACGTAATTGCAATATTAGCCTCTTTTAAGATTTAACTGCGTTTATATTCATAAGATCGAGTCCTATATTTTTAAATTGTTAATTTTATGTTAAAATCATTTTAGTGCTTTTAATTTGTTTTCATAAATTAATTTACTATTTTTATAAAATAAATAGGAAAAAATGGCTATTTAAAATCTAGCCAGATTGGCTTTCAATTTCAGCCTAAAATTGAGCCCAAATAAGACCCAATTTCCCAGCCAAATTGTTTTAAGGGTTTTCTGAAACCCTAATCTTTAAAATTTTAATGGTTAGGGGTCGGGTTTGAGTTGCAATTTGACTGGGAAATTGGGTCTTATTATATGTGTATATTATATGGATATGGGGTATGGGAAAAGATTAGGGTTTTCCGAAACCATAATCTTTAAGATCTTTTGATTTTTCTATCAGATATACTTTAGACCTGTACTTCCTATAAATGTTTTAAGTGGTTTCTCGAAAGTTCTTCAACTTTTCTTTCAAAACGACCCTTCATTTTCTCCGATTAGGGTTTCTCTTAACCTCTCTTTTAAAAAATCTCTTCTCTGATTCTTGGTATTGTTTTATGGTTTTACTATGTTCAAACAGCTTTTTATGCTTTCCTTCTACTTGAGTCAATATGTTAAAACCCTAGTTCCTTTTTTGTCTCATTCGAGTTCTGAAACTGCATGTTTGAATGTGTACTTGCCTGATTAAGTTCTTCGTTCTTGTTTAACTTATTAGATTATGAGTTTTACCATCTTTTAAACTCGATTATTGTGGAAAACCCTAGGTCTTTTGGTCTGAGACTGCTTGTTTGAAAGTATACTTGACTCGATTAAAGGTTCCTTGTTTCAGACTCTCTTGTCTTTTATGTGACCTATCTGATTCTGAGTTTCACTATCTTTTTAACTTGACTATTGTTGAAACCCTAATTTCTTAAAAGTTTTTCCTCACTTGTTACTGTGAGACCTTTACTTGTTTTGACTCTCTTCTTCACTTTGGCTATACGTGTGAGCCATGGCTATCTAACTTTGTTCACTACTGAATCCTATGCTTATTTCTCCTACTATTGTATGTTGTTTCTTTTGCCAATGTGCTTGGCCTCACATGTCTGATGCTTCTGTTCACTCTATTTATATACTGAAGTGCAGAATCATGTTTCTTCCTTGATTGATCTTGGTCTTGTGACTGATTGCAAAAGCTTTTCTTTTACGAGCCCTAATTTGTACTCATCTATTTAAAGTTAATTGATCCTTTTCCATTACTATGATATTTTACCTTACTGAATCTTTTCCAAAATAAGCATGTCTTTGTACATAGACTTGATTTTTTACTTCATGTTTTTACTACCCCTTTTATGGCAATAATCAATCTGTTTCCAAACAGATTTTCCTTCCTTAATTAGACCTGCTGCTACCCGTTAAACAGTGATTCCTTAATTAAAGGGAATCACTTGGGTTAATTGTTCTGACTTGTGATTGTTTCCATGTTTGTGTTAAGACTTAACTTATTACCTTATTCTTCACCTGTTTTCAAACTATAAATACCCACCCTCTTTTCTTTCAAAAAGACGAACCATATGAGTTCAGAACACATACTTCACTCAAAACTCTCTCATTTCTCTACTATTACTTGTGCTACTGCTTTGTCTAGCCGGCTGAAAGCCAAGGCTAGGCTGTGAAATTTGCTTACTTTTCCTTTCTGCACTTTGCTTCTTACTGGTATGTCCTAGTTAATCTTCAAGCATCAATAACAACATGTTTCTTTAGCTATTTCAGTTTCCTTCACTCTTGCCTGCTTTTGCTTATGTTTATGCAATCAAGTAACATTACTAAGCATGCTGCAATCTGCTCCCTCCCCTTATAAATTAATATTTTCCCTTATGTATGTATTCTGTCAGTCACTTGTTATGTGATTTGCTGACTCTTAAATCCCAAACCTCCATATCCCCCTATGTGTTTGTGTTCTCTAGCTAGTTTGTGGGCATGTCAGCATCATCTATTGCTGTGCATGTCCAAACCTGGCCTTTTCGGGGGTCATATGCTTCATGCTATGTATTCCTAAAACCCTGACCCCTTTGTGCAATTACTAGTTCTGTGTAGTTCAAGTTTTACTACTACTGTTTCAAATCACCCTTATCCCTTACTATTCTCACCCAGTTTTAAATAAATCTCTATTTCTGCACTTCCACTGTACTCTTAGAACATAGGTTCTACCCCTCTTGTGTGATCCTTGCCTTGGGACCCTTGAGCTCCCTCTATACTTGGACACATAAGGGCTGGCCCTTCCACACTGTACTCATCTCTATCTGGTTATGCAAACCTGGGTGTAAGCACTGCCCGACGTCCCTTGAGACCCTTAGGGAACTTTGACACCCAGGTCTGAGAAAGGCTTTGAAACAAGTGGCATTTGAGGTAGTTTATTCCATAACTCAGAGAGGAAGTCAGAATTAGGCTTCCTATGGTTGTAACTTCTTATTTTGCACTTTTCTGTTGTAATTCAGTACTTGGTCTGTAATAATTTAAAAAATATTGGGGTTGTCTAGTTAAAGGAATGGGGTAACTATTCATGTTTAGCTATTAGAACGGTAGACACCATGCCTATAGGATCTATTCTGTTTTAATTCAAGTTCTGCATTCTCCATTTTCACGCAGATAGAGAATATGCCTATAGGACTTGTTTAATGGACTCTACATGTTCTATTACCACACTTAGATACGATGACTATAGGATCTAAATGGCTATAATCAGACTTCATATCTATAAGATTAAAATCAGTGTTTTTCATAGAAATCATGCCTATAGGAATTTCAAGTAAGTCCTGCCTGCTTCATTTCAAGTTCAACTAGATATCATGTCTATAGAAATAAAAATCAGCCTTTAATACTTAGAGATCATGCCTATAGGATCTAAAATCAGCTTAGTTAAAATCAGTTTGACTCATGCCTGTTCTGAATCAGTTTTAAACAACCTACTCCTTTTATTAATACGGTTTAGATAGCATGCCTATAGGATCCAAATCGATCGTTTAAAACTGTCACTGCTTTACTGCGTTCTTAATCAGTAATAGACATCATACTTATAGGACATCACGAATACACACTTAGGCAAGCCTTAGGTAATAACAACAAAACTGAATCCGCCTTTGTTTAATTAGCAACTGCTACAACCAGCAGGCAGGCTTGATTCGGACTTCTTATCTAAGTTATGTAATAAATTGGTCTGCTTCAACAATTAAAACTTCCCTGCCTTAGTACTTTAAATTCTGACCCTAAATGTGTTTAAGTCATACTATTTATATGGTTTACTTGAGGAGGTATATATGAGCATCTTAGTTGTTTATATGTTTCCCCTAATGTGCAGTCCTATGTGTTTTGAATGTCGCCTTAGTCTTTTACCTTTAATAACTCAAGAGTCAGCCTAAAATCCTCCCTCTTATAGGAATAGTAGTCCTAGGTTCCTCCAGGACTGATAGGAATGCGACGGGTAATAGCATGCAATAGAGGTCGAGACCAATCCGCGCTTTAATACCATAATAGGGTGGGAAGGGTAGATATGGATATGATGACCGGTGCGCTAATACCACATGTATCCCCTCTTCTGAGGAGTGTCATACCTATCGCATTGATGTGATCCATATTATAAATAAACCTAGGACCCCCCCCCCCTTTATTTTATATTCTCAAGTATTTGTAGAACTGTGACTTCTTTTCAAAATTCGCCTTTTAATAATTGTTCTTTCAAACTCTTATGTGTTTAAACCTAAATCCCCTACTATTTGAGCCTACACCTGTCTATCTGCTAATTGTACAAAATTCACAAACCTATCTGGCCGGGAACCACACTAGTGGATCCTGAGTGGTGCCTAACACCTTCCCCTTAGGATAATTTCAAGCCCTTACCCTATCTCTGGTTATCAAACAAACTTAGAAATGAACCTTATAGGTGTCCTAATTCACCTTAAATCATTAGGTGGCGACTCTTCAAATGCAAAACCCAGTTCCCAAAAGGAATGAGTTGTCCTATACCCAGAATGTTATAAACCCGATTTTCCGATGCAAAGGAGGAAAAAGGGGGGCGCAACAACATGGCGACTCTGCTGGGGATACTTAGGCTTTTACCACTTCAGATTGTTCTTGTGAATTTGTACCCTCCCTTATGTTCAATTACTTGTTTAATTCCTTTAAGTATTTAATTTCTTTTCAAAAGCAAAACTGACATGTCTTCTTGTTTCTTTCCTTTATTGCTGCTTTAAATTATGAAACTAGTGTATTTATCACTTTCTTAACATACGTGCCAACATTTTTTAATTATTGCATAATCATGCTCAACATCATACTCCACTCGTGCCAAACAAATACTATAGAAATACTTATAATGAGTGGTTGCGCTCTTCCTATATCATTACCCCTAAATTCGAAAAGGCATATTTGCGGTAAAACTAGTCGATTAGCTGTGCAGTCGACAATTCCGTTCCTTCCCCCTTGAGTTGTCCGCTCAAGGGTACCAGTCTAAAACCCCATAGAAACCTTACTCTGTTCAAATTGTGCATGCATCATGGTCAAACCTAGCCGGGTCAGTTATGTTGTTCACATAATGATCCTTTAAGATAGCCTTGTCCAAAGTCCACTAGGTTTCTCTAAACCCATACGGACATCACCACGTTCTGTGCATTTATTTGGAGAACTAAATGCTTCATGCTAATTGTTGATGTTAAATAGTTGAGTCCGGTGGGAGTAAGGGCCTAACCCTTTTGTTTTACAAAAAATGAGGCACGGGGTCCCCAATTTCGGTATGATTAGCACGCCCCCACTCCTGTTAGACTGGTGGAGGAATCTTCCATCAAATGACCCAATCAATAAGTGGAAGGAGAGGGCCGCCAAAGCTAGCGAAAAGTTGGAATATCTGGAAGACAGTCTTCTGGAATTGGAAGGAAAAGTGAGGAAGAGAGTCACCGACTGCAAAAACACTGAGGGAAACGAAGGAGAACACATGACAAAGGTATTTTTACTGGTGAACATACGCAAACTAGAGCATTTGATTAACGAGAGCATTCAACCTGAGGAAGGTCCTTCTAGGACCAAGTAGATAGGAGTTTACCTTTTTTCGCTTTATGGATGTAATAAGGCCAATGACCATTAATGACTTTTTATTTCCTGTTTATTTAGTGTCAATTTGGGATTCGTCTATTTTTTATCAACAAAATGAGGCATTTAGCATCCTAAGTTCTCCAAATCAATTTGTCGCTAGGCCCACCTCGGGCATAAAGAGTTCCCCAAATTAGGACACGATCTAAATTCCCGCACTATGTGTTTAAATATTACAATACTTTTTATGATCCTCACTAACTTGGTTACCTTTTTGTTTTATTATTTGTTTTGTTTTTATTATTCCCCTCCCCAAAGGTTAGTTCGTGCACTCTGGCAACATCATCCTATTCCATGAGATCCAGGGGCCCTCCGCCCATTCCTCCTCTTAGTCCTGTCACAAACAAGAACAAAGGCAAAATGGAAGATTTGAACAACGTCAGAAAGGAGAATTCAACTGAATGGGTAGAGGCCACCAATGGCGATGGTACTCAGGTTCCTAAGGAGAATGTATCCCAACTTGAACAAAAATTGCTAAAATTCCAAGAAGAGCTCGATCAGGTCCGAAATCTGGCAAGCCTGTCATTTTCCCTTAGCACCCCAGATATCACCTTTCCCAATACTCAAAACCCTACACCGCCTCTAAACATCCCAAAGCAACAGAATCATCCC
Source organism: Nicotiana tabacum (assembly GCF_000715075.1). Lineage (NCBI taxonomy): Eukaryota > Viridiplantae > Streptophyta > Magnoliopsida > Solanales > Solanaceae > Nicotiana > Nicotiana tabacum. The sequence continues at coordinate 56,952,109 of NC_134084.1, forward strand.
ACTCTTCACCATCACACTATTCCACCAAAGACCCAATGCAACACATGCCATACCCCAAACCATAGTCCGCTACTCATCCCGAAACCCCAAAACTCCACAGACGACCACTTTCACACCCACCATAACACCCCTATATATGTGGAGACCATGCCACACTCCACCCAACCTATCTCAAGTATACCTGAGTCTGATGAAAAGGACCTGCTTATCAGAAACCTAGCTAAGGAACTTAAGAAATTGACTAGCCGGATTCAGGGCGTTGAGGGAAGCAAAGGAATCGAGGGGCTGAACTATGAAAATATTTGCATACAGCCTGATGTCGAACTGCCCTAGGGGTACAAACCTCCGAAGTTCAAAATGTTTGATGGTACAGGGGATCCAAAGGTCCATTTGAGAACGTACTGTGACAAGCTAGTTGGGGTAGGGAAGGACGAGAGAATCTGCATGAAGCTGTTCATGAAGAGTCTGAAAGGAGAAGCGTTGTCCTGGTACGTCAGCCAAGATCCAAAGAAGTGGTCAAGCTAGGTAAGCATGGCGTCCGACTTTATGGACAGGTTCAGGTTTAACAAAGAGAATGCGCTAGATGTGTTTTATATTCAGAATTTAAAGAAGAAGCCTACAGAAATGTTTCGTGAGTATGCTACTCACTGGAGGTCTGAAGCTACTAAGGTAAGACCTTCCTTAGAGGAAAAACAGATGAACAAATTTTTTGTCCGGGATCAGGACCCACAGTATTATGAATGATTAATGATGATCGAGAGCCACAAATTCTCCGACATTATCAAAATGGGTGAAAGGATTGAAGAGTGTATCAAAAGCGGAATGGTTACAAACTTCAAGGCCTTACAAGCTACAAATAAGGCCTTGTAGTCTGGTGGTGTGTCTAAGAAAAGGGACGTAGGGGCCATAATGGTTTCACAGAGGACCAAATCTCCCCTCAAATACCTAACTTATCCAGCACCTCCACTCATATATCAGCCAACCTCAAATTACCAAGCACCTTCACCCTCATACCAAGCTCCACCACCCACTTATCAATCACCTCCACCTCCCACATATCAACCTACTTCACCTAGATATTTCCAACCCACCCATTTCTACCAAACCTATAATGCTCAACCATCCCACTATTAGTCATCCCTTGCACGCCAAAACTTCCATAAGCCCTGGCCTAATTTTGATCGCAGACCTCCAAAGCAATATACAACCATTACTGAACCCATTGACCAATTGTATGAGAGACTCAAAGCTGCTGGTTATGTCACCCTTATCCCTGCTGCAACGCCTGAGAACCCTTCTCAGTGGGTTAACCCAAACAAATCCTGTGCATACCACTCCGGCATGAAAGGGCACACCATCGACCAATGTCGTTCCTTGAAAGACAAGATCCAGACTTTAATTGATAACAAGATTATTATGGCAATGGAACCCGCTCCAAATGACCGCAACAACCCTCTGCTAGACCATAAGGATGGAGGTATCCACATGATTGAAATAGAGGATGATTAGGGTCCCGAGGGATCAATCGGGTTGATCGCAGAAGGTGATGACCCAAAGAAGCCAATAGTTACTATTAATCCAATCATAGTCCAGATTCAACCATCTGGAGGCGCTGAGGTAAATATGTTTGTGCCACTTGAATTCGAAGCGACATCGTTTGAAAAGACACCAGTACCAATTGAGGTCGAATTCGTGTCTTCGGCAAATGCACTCACATCGTTTGAAGTTGCAGTTTTACCACCCAAGGCACATGCTCTGTTTGGAGTAAGGATAGCCATGCCGATCCCAGTGGCGATGTCAGCCATGACACCATTCCATACAAAGGCTGTACCCTAGGACTATACAGCTGAGGCAAGGAGGAAAGGCAAGGTCAAGTTAGAAGAGACTGTTGTAGCACAGGGTATGACAAGAACTGGTAGAGTCTATACCTCGGAACATCTAGTTGAGTCAAGCAAACAGGCCTCCAATCGACCACCCATAATTGAGACATGTCCAGACGATCTTTAGAGAAAAATACAGGCCAAGGAGTACTTGTCATCGACCAGTTGAATAAAACACCGGCGCAAATCTCCATTCTTGCTTTGCTATAAAATTCTGAGGCACACAAGAATGCTCTGCTAAAGGTACTAAGTGAAGAATACGTACCAAGTAACATCACTGGTGGGGAAATGGCTAACATGGTAGGACAAGTGTTGGAGAGCCATAAGATCACCTTTTATGAGAACGAGCTGCCACCTGAAGGTTTGGGGCACAACAAGGCATTGCACATCACCGTGCAATGCGAGGACTATTTTATCACCAGAATCCTGATCGATGGAGATTCTAGTCTTAACATTTGTCCACTAGTAACACTCAAGAAATTGGGTAAAGGGCTGCATGAGATAAAAGATGGAGCATTCAATGTGAAAGCTTTTGATGGTTCTCAAAGGTTCACCATTGGTGAGATTAGCCTATGCCTTCAGATGGGATCGACATGGTTCAATGTCGATTTCCAGGTGATAGACATGCCAGCATCTTACAACCTGCTATTGGGACGGCCATAGATTCATGCTATTGGGGCCGCAGCATCAACACTACATCAAGCAGTAAAATTCGAATGGAATCACCAAGAGGTGATCATTCACAGTGACGATAGCAACCCTATATATAGTCGTCGGATCATTCCGACAATCGAAGGAAGAAGGAAGCTGGGTGGAGAGACTTACTCTCACATTTAACGGGTAAATGATGTTGACAAGGACAAATGGCGGGATAACAAAATCGAGAGTATACTGAATTGGAGTGGGTACGAACCTGGCAAAGGGATCGGCAAGAACCTCCAAGGAATCGCTAAGACCATAAAACTCAAGAAGTATGGTACTACTTTCGGTCTAGGATATGACTACACATGGGAAGAATTCAACAACTGGTCGCCACCGTGGCGCGGTCCTTACAATCCACTGGAGCAGCCAATACCGTGTTTGGAGCAGACCTTTCAACAGGCTGACATCGTTTACGGATCAGACGAAGAAGAAGCACTGGCAGCAGTGAAGAACTTGTTCCTAGACGACAATGACATGGACTGTTGTGTTGTTCTCGAGGAGGAGGGGGAGGAAGGCCCTTCCATACAGATTGTGAGCAGAGGGGAACGCCTCAATAATTGGACCATCAGGACAGCCAGAGCCCGACGAGCCTCGTGGTAGCAAGGATAAAACAAGCATTATTCACTGTTTTATTTACTAAATGATTTTCTTTCCGCATTTTCAATTCCCGCAATAAGATCTTCTATGTTCAAAATAGTTATGCAATTTATCAAAGCATTTTGACTTTCCTTATGAATCAACACTCATTATTATTTTTCTCTCATTACTTTACTTATACAGCATCACTATTACTTATCTTGATGAGCCAATGACTGTGACATGAAATGAGACAATGCAACAAAGGGACATTGATTCAGAGGAAGATAACATACCAAATGAGATTGTCAAACAAGTTGAGAACTTTGAGAACAGACCTAAATCCAACTTGGACGAGACAGAAATTGTTAACTTGGGAGATGCAGAAAATGTCAAGGAAACACGAATCAATGTTCACTTATCGCCATCAGAAAAGAAGGAATACACAGAATTTCTGAAGAAATATGAGGACATATTTGTCTGGTCGTATGATGACATAACTGTTCTGAGTACGTCTATTGTGGTGCATAAACTACCAACTGATCTGACATGTCCGCCGGTAAAGCAAAAGCTCAGAAAATTCAAACATGATATGAGTTTGAAAATCAAGGAAGAAGTCACTAAGTAAGTCAAAGCTAAGGTTCTCAGGGTAGTAGAATACCCGACATGGTTTACCAACATCGTGCTAGTGCCAAAGAAGGATGGGAAGGTCAAAGTCTGTGTCGACTACCGGGATCTCAACTGGGCTAGTCCAAAAGACGACTTCCCTTTGCCAAACATACACATCTTGATTGACAATTGCGCCAAGCATGAGCTGCAGTCATTTGTAGATTGCTTCGCTGGTTATCATCAGATCTGGATGGATGAAGAAGATACTGAGAAAACGGCTTTCATTATGCTGTGGGGAATGTATTGTTACAAGATGATGTCGTTCGGTCTGAAAAATGCAGGGGCCACCTACATTAGGGCCACGACTACCATTTTTCATGATATGATACACAAGGAGATTGAGGTATATGTAGATTATGTCATCATTAAATCCAAAAAGGCCACTGATCACATGGAAGATTTGAGTAAGTTCTTCAATAGATTGCGAAGGTACAACCTGAAATTAAATCCCGCGAAGTGCGCATTTGGGGTTCCTGTTGGAAAATTGCTTGGGTTTATTGTGAGTCACCGAGGAATAGAACGGGATCCTTCAAAAGTCAAAGCTATTCAAGAATTGCCACCGCCAAGGAAGAAGAAGGACGTGATGAGTTTCTTGGAAGACTTAACTACATCAGCCGGTTCATTACATAGTCTACAGTTATCTGTGAGCCAATCTTTAAGATGTTGAAGAAGGACGCCACCACCAAATGGACCGATGACTGCCAAAAGGCATTCGATAGAATCAAGGAGTACCTGTCAACACTACCAATCTTGGTCCCGCCTGAGCCGGGTAGACCCTTATTACTCTACCTTGCAGTATTGGATGGAGCTTTTGGTTGCGTTCTGGGGTAGCATGATGAAATGGGGAGGAAAGATCAGACCATCTATTATCTTAGTAAGAAGTTCACCCCGTACGAGGCCCGGTATTCTCTGTTAGAGCGCACTTGTTGTGCTTTGACCTGGGTAGCTCAGAAGCTGTGACACTACTTCTCTGCCTATACTACATATCTCATATCAAGGATGGATCCTTTGAAGTACATCTTTCAGAAGCCCATGCCCACTGGCAAGCTAGCCAAGTGGCAATTCCTGTTGAGTGAGTTCGACATTGTCTACATAACTCAGAAAGCGGTCAAGGGACAAGTGCTGTCAGACTACCTTGCTGAGAATCCCGTGGATGGAAAGTACGAACCCCTGAAAACGTATTTTACTGATGAAGAGGTATCATTCATAGGAGGAGATATTACAAAATCCTACGACCGTAGGAGAATGTTTTTCGATGGAGCAGCAAATTTCAAAGGAGTTGGCACAGGAGCAGTCCTAGTATTGGAAACCGATCAGCATTATTCGGTGTTCGCCAAACTCAAGTTCCTATGCACCAACAATATGGCCGAGTATGAAGCCTGCATCTTAGGCCTCAAAATGGTCATTAACATGAACGTTCAGGAACTGCTAGTAATCGGAGATTCAGACTTGCTTATACGTCAAGTACGAGAAGAATGGGCAACCAAGAACTCTAAGATACTCCCGTATCTGCATCATGTACAGGAACTGAGGAAAAAGTTCACAAAGACGGGTTCCAACATGTTCCCAGAGTCCAGAATAAGTTCGCCGACGCATTGGCTACCCTGTCATCTATGATATAGCATCCAAACAAAAATTTCATCGATCCCGTTCCAGTAAAGATCCATGATCAGCTATATTATTGTGCCCATGTCGAAGAAGAAGCAGATGGAAAGCCTTGGTTTCATGATATCAAGGAATATTTGGCAAAAGGAGAGTACCCAGAACTTGCAAATCCTACTCAGAAACACACACTTCGGAGATTGGCCAACAATTTCTTTCACAACGGAGGAATCCTGTATAAGAGGACTCCTGATTTGGGACTATTAAGGTATGTCAACGCAAAGGAAGCATCCAGGCTACTAGAGGACATTCATGCCGGGACCTGCGATCCACATATGAACGGTTTTGTCTTAGCAAAGAAAATACTCCGGGCTGGTTACTTTTGGATGACTATGAAAACAAATTGCATCCAGTATATCCGAAAATGCCATCGCTGTCAGATACATGCGGACACGATAAAGGTACCTCTAAATGAGCTTAATATAACAAGCTCACCATAGCCGTTCGCCGCCCGGGGAATGGACGTTATTGGACTAATCGAGCCTACCGCTTCCAACGGACACAGGTTTATCCTAGTAGCAATCAATTATTTCACCAAATGGGTTAAAGCGGCATCTTATAGAGCAGTAACTAAGAAAGTCATGACAGACTTTGTCTGCGACCGTATTGATTGTCGATTCGGGATTCCAGAGTCAATCATTATTGATAATGGCTCCAACCTCAACAATGACTTGATGAAAGTTGTGTGTGAAACTTTCAAGATCAAACCCAAGAATTCCACAACCTATAGGCCTCAAATAAATGGAGCTGTAGAAGCCGCCAATAAGAATATCAAGAAGATATTGAGGAAAATGATAGAGAAGCATAAATAGTGGCACAAGAAGTTATCATTTACTCTATTAAGGTATCACACCACAGTCCGCACATCAACCGGGGTGACCCCTTATATGCTGGTTTATGGTACAGAGGCTGTCATTCCTGTTGAGGTAGAAATTCCTTCCCTAAGGATCATACAAGAAGTTAAGCTCGACGACGCAGAATGGTGAAAAGTCATTATGAGCAGTTAGCCCTTGTCGATGGAAAGAGGATGAATGTAGTGTGCCATGGTCAACTCCATCAGAACAGAATGTACAAAGCCTTCAACAAAAGATTAAAGCCGAGACAGTTCACACCGGGGCAGCTGGTGTTAAAGAAAATTTTTCCGCATCAAGACGAAGCCAAAGGGAAGTTCTCTACCAACTGGCAGGGTCCATACATGGTTCACCGGATTCTGACAGGAGAAGCCCTCATACTTGCAGAAATGGATGGAGAGGTCTGGCCAAAGCCGATCAATTCAGATGCAGTCAAGCGCTACTATGTGTAATCTTTATGCTTCCTTTATATGATGTAAATTGAACTACGCCTGACCTAATTCCCGTTTAAGGGGGGATATGTAGGCAGCCATATGGGTTCAGTCGCGATTCAATAAAATTTCATTTCCCTTCCGCAATTGGAAATTGGGGTAGAATTTTGAGGAGGACTCTCAAAATTCCGTAGCAAGAGAGTTTGCAATGTTCTGAACCATGTCACAGTCGTCGGTTCATCTAAAGCTTTTTATTATACGCTTATGTCATACTTTTACAAAATCATGCATGTTTTTTGTCGAAACTGCTTTGTTTAGCAACGCTACCCCAATGATACATACAGTATCACCAGATCAAAGCCGAGAAGGTCAAGCAAAGCCAGCGAGATATGAACTAAACTCCCCCCTTTACAAAACTCACGATTTTTCTTTGGATGTAGGCACTTGGATTGCAAAATCATCAAACATACTATACACCCATGGGACAAACATTATTTAGGAACACAACTCTCAAAACCATTGAACTTACCAACCTTTGCTATCCGCACACACCAGTGATATTCCGCATGTCACAATGTCCCCAACAATCACAATGTCGCAATCTGCTATTAGCTAAGAAAGCTCTACTACCATTTGCCATTTTATTTCTTGCATAAGGCTATCATTCTGCCTTTCGAGACTAAAAGTTGTCTCCATCTGCATTTTTGCATTGCATAAGGCTACCATTCTGCCTTCCGAGGTTAAGCTCTACCTCCATCTGCATTTTGCATTGCATAAGGCTACCGTTCTGCCTTTCGAGACTAAACGTTGTCTCCATCTACATTTTTGCATTGCATAAGGCTACCATTCTGCCTTCCAGGGTTAATCTCTACCTCCATCTGCATTTTGCATTGTATAAGGCTATCGTTCTGCCTTCCGAGACTAAACGCTATCTCTATCTGCATTTTTGCATTGCATAAGGCTACCATTCTGCCTTTCGAGGTTAAGCTCTACCTCCATCTGCATTTTCATAACACTGCATTCATCCTTGCATAAGGATAAACACTACCTTACTGCATCTCATGGCTAAAAGATCGCCACACACTGCATCGGCATGGCTGAAAGATCGCCACATACTGTATCGGCATGGCTGAAAGATCGCCACATACTGCATCGACATGGCTGACAGATCACCACATACTGCATGCTTATGGTTGAAAGATCGCCACATACTGCATCGGTATGGTTGAAAGATCGCCTCATACTGCATCTGCATTGGCTGAAAGATCGCCTCATACTGCATCTGCATTGGCTGAAAGATTGCCTCATACTGCATCTGCATGGCTGAAAGATCGCCTCATACTGCATCTGCATGGGCTGAAAGATCGCCAAATTGTTCGAAGGCATCATCATTCGGAGGCATCATCTTCATAGCCCGAGAACACCATGTCATGGCCTGATGATCCCTTTTAATCTTTTACACATTATTCAAAGGCATCATGGTTCGGAGGCATCATCCTCATAGCCCGAGAGCATCATTTCATGGCCTGCAAATCCTTTATTGTACACTTCATGGCCCAGGACGTCATCTTAACCGTCCAAAGACAACATTTATGGTCCGACAGGAATTTGCATCATGTTTAAATTTATGCACAATATACGCTTGTAGTTTTTCTAATTGCAGGTACACCGGCGAGCAACGGCCATCCCGGCAGAAGCAAGACCGCTCTAGTTCCCACAACCATATCAAACCTTAACCATTCTCACAAGCCGCCCATCACCCCGTCCTGGATATTGCATCCATTCTTGGAAAGTCTCCATCGGCATACTCCGCCGACGGATCCTGAACTACATATGGCCCGATTCCTATAAAACCAGTGATATGTAGGTAGCTCAGAAGCCAGGGTTCATCCTATCTTCTTCGAAGTGTTTCGTTGGTCAAAATTAGCCATCATATCATTACCCAACAACTCTTTCATCCTTCCTGGGTAAAGAGGGGCAGCTGTTGATACCCAATTTTTTCCTATATATTTTTCAATATGCAAAATAACTTCAAAATGGAATATATATGCATATGTGAGCACATTCAAGTGTTTTATTATTTTTCCATAATTTTTAAAGGTTTTTAAAATCAATTTATTTCCCTCTTTTATCCATAAAAACCTAATAATTGTTTCCAAAATTATTATTTTGTTAATTAATTTATTGGACTTTCATATTTATGTTAGAATATAGTTAAGGTAATTTTTATATATTTTTACAAATTTATTTAATATTTTTAAGCTAAATTGCACATAATTGCAATATTAGCCTCTTTTAAGATTTAACTGTGTTTATATTCATAAAATCAAGTCCTATATTTTTAAATTGTTAATGATATGTTATAAATCATTTTAGTGCTTTTAATTTTTGTTTAGAATTTAATTTACTATTTTTAGAAAATAAATAAGTAAAATGGCTATTTAAAATCTAGCCAGATTGGCTTTCAATTTCAGCCTAAAATTGAGCCCAAATCAGACCCAATTTCCCTGCCCAATTGCAACTCAAAACCAACCCCTAACCCATTTAAATGACCTAACTCGGACTCCCCACCTAACCCCTTTAATCCTAGCCGTTGATTATTTAGATCAACGGCCACCGTCCTCCCTTTCCTTTTTAAACCCTGAACGACCCCTAAACCTAAATCATTTCTTTACACCTGTCGCCTTTGAATCCCCTTTCTCTCTCAACTCTCTCTGAAACCTCTCAAGAACCCTAGCCGCCGCCATCTAACCCCACCCTAATCTACCTCAACCCCTGCCTAATCCATGGCCTCCCATGGTCATTTGAGATATGTATCAGCCTCCTACGACTCCTGGGTACTTGTTTCTATGGTTTCATGGCCAGACCTCAAGGGAATCTGGTCCAATCCTTGCTCGACTTCTGTTCATAGCTTTTCTCCGATCAGCCATGACCTCTCTCCGTCCATTCATGGCCTTTCAAGGCAGATCCTTAACTTTCCTGGTTAGATTAGAAACTTTCAAGGTCTTTCTCACTTTTTCAGGGTTTTCCAAAACCCTAATATTTAATATCTTTTGATTTTTCTTTCAGATCTACTTTAGACCTGTACTTCCTATGAATGTTTTAAGTGTTTTCTCGAAAGTTCTTCAACTTTTCTTTCAAAACGAATCTTCATTTTCTCTGATTAGGATTTCTCTTAACCTCTCTTTCAAAAAATCTCTTCTCTGATTCTTGGTGTTGTTTTATGGTTTTACTATGTTCAAACAGCTTGTTATGCTTTCCTTCTACTTGAGTCAGCATGTTAAAACCCTAGTTCCCTTTTTATCTCATTCGAGTTCTGAAACTGCATGTTTGAATGTGTACTTGCTCGATTAAGTTCTTCATTCTTGTTTGACTTATTTGATTCTGAATTTTACCATCTTTTAAACTCGATTATTCTGGAAAACCCTAGATCTTTTGGTCTGAGACTGCTTGTTTGAAAGTATACTTGACTCGATTAAAGGTTCCTTGTTTCAGACTCTCTTGTCTTTTATGTGACCTATCTAATTCTGAGTTTCACTATCTTTTTAACTCGACTATTGTTGAAGCCCTAGTTTCTTAAAATGTTTTCCTCACGTGTTACTGTGAGACCTTTACTTGTTTTGACTCTCTTCTTCACTTTGGCTATACGTGTGAGCCATGGCTATCTAACTTTATTCACTCTGAATCCTATGCTTATTTCTACTACTATTGTATGTTGTTTCTTTTACCAATGTGCTTGGCCTCGCATGTCTGATGCTTCTATTCACTCTATTTATATACTGAAGTGCAGAATCATGTTTCTTCCTTGATTGATCTTGGTCTTGTGACTGATTGCAAAAGCTTTTCTTTTACGAGCCCTAATTTGTACTCATCTATTTAAAGTTAATTGATCCTTTTCCTTTACTATGATATTTTACCTTACTGAATCTTTTCCAAAATAAGCATGTCATTGTAATTAGACTTGATTGTTTACTTCATGCTTTTACTACCCCTTTTATGACAATAATCAATCTATTTCCAAACTGATTTTCCTTCCTTAATTAGACCTGCTGCTACCCATTAAACAGTGATTCCTTAATTAAAGGGAATCACTTGGGTTAATTGATTCTGACTTGTGATTGTTTTCATGTTTGTGTTAAGACTTTACTTATTACCTTATTCTTCACCTGTTTTCAAAACTATAAATACCCATCCTCTTTTCTTTCAAAGGGACGAACCATCTGAGTTCAGAACACACACTTAACTCAAAACTCTCTCTTTTCTCTACTCTTACTTGTGCTACTGCTTTGTCTAGCTGGCTGAAAGCCAAGGCTAGGCTGTGGAAATTTGCTTACTTTTCCTTTCTGTACTTTGCTTCTTACTGGTATGTCCTAGTTAATCTTCAAGCATCAATAACAACATGTTTCTTTAGCTGTTTCAGTTTCCTTCACTCTTGTCTGCTTCTTCGTATGTTTATGCAATCAAGTTACATTACTAAGCATGCTGCAATCTGCTCCCTCCCCTTCTAAATTAATGTTTTCCCTTATGTATGTACTCTGCCAGTCACTTATTATGTGATTTGATGACTCATGAATCCCAAACCCCCATATCCCCCTATGTGTTTGTGTTCTCTGGTTGGTTTGTAGGCATGTCAGCATCATCTATTGTTGTGCATGTCCAAACCTGACACTTCTGGGGGTCATATGCTTCATGTAATATATTCCTAAAACCCCTCACCCCTTTGTGCAATTACCGATTCTGTGTAGTTCAAGTTTTACTACTACTGTTTTCAAATCACACTTATCCCTTACTAATCTCACCCAGTTTTAAATAAATCTCAGTTTCTACACTTCCACTATACTCTTAGAACCTAGGTTCTACCCCACTTGTGTGCGCCTTGCCTTGGGACCCTTGAACTCCCTCTGAACTTGGACACATAAGGGTTGGCCCTTCCACATTGCACTCATTTTTATCTGGTTATGCAAACCTGGGTGTAAGCACTGCCCGGGGTCCCTTGAGACCCTTAGGGAACTTTGACACACCCAGATCTGAGAAAGGCTTTGAAACAAGTGGCATTTGAGGTGGTTTATTCCATAACTCAGAGAGGAAGTCAGAATCGGGCTTCCTATGGTTGTACCTTCTTATTTTGCACTTTTCTGTTGTAATTCGGTACTTGGTCTGTAATAATTCAACAAATTTTGGGGTTGGCTAATGAAAGGGATGGGGTAACTATGCATGTTTAGCTATTAGACGGGTAGACACCATGCCTATAGGATCTGTTCTATTTTAATCCAAGTTCTGTATGCTACATTTTCACGCAGATAGAGAACATGCCTATATGACTTGTTTAATGAACTCTGCATGTTATTTACCATACTTAGACACCATGCCTATAGGATCTAAATGGCTATAATCAGACGTCATGTCTATAAGATTAAAATCAGTATTTTTCATAGAATTCATGCCTATAGGAATTTCAAGTAAGTCCCGTCTGCTTCATTTCACGTTCAACTAGATATCAGGTCTATAGGAATTAAAAATCAGCCTTTAATACTTAGAGATCATGCCTATAGGATCTAAAATCAACTTAGTTAAAATCAGTTTGACTCATGCCTGTCTAAATCAATTTTAAACAACCTACTCCTTTTATTAATACGATTTAGATAGCATGCCTATAGGATCCAAATCGCTCGTTTAAAACTGTCACTGCTTTGCTTCTTAATCAGTAATAGACATCATGCTTATAGGACATCATCAATACACACTTAGGCAAGCCTTAGGTAATAACAACAAAACTGAATCCGCCTTTGTTTAATTAGCAACTGCTACAACCAGCAGGTAGGCCTGATTCGAACTTCTTATCTGAGTTATTTAATAAATTGTTCTGCTTCAACAATTAAGACTTCACTGCCTTAGTACTTTAAATTCTAACCCTAAATGTATTTAAGTCATGCTATTTATATGCTTTACTTGAGGAGTTATATATGAGTCTCTTAGTTGTTTATATATTTCCCCTAATGTGCAGTCTTATGTGTTTTGAATGTCGCCTTAGTCTTTTACCTTTAAAAACTCAAGAGTCAGCCTAAAATCCTTCCTCTTATAGGAATAGTAGTCCTAAGTTCCTCCGATACTGATAGAAATGGGACGGGTAATAGCATGCAATAGAGGTCAAGACCAATCCGCGCTTTAATACCTTAATGGGGTGGGAAGGGTAGGTATGGATATGATGACCGGTGCGCTAATACCACGTGTATCCCCACTTCTGAGGAGTGTCATACCGGGTATCGCATTGATGTGATCCATATTATAAATAAACCTAGGAACCCCCCTCCATTTTCTTTCATATTCTCAAGTATTTGTAGAACAGTGACTTCTTTTAAAAATTCACCTTTTAATAATTGTTCTTTCAAACTCTTATGTGTTTAAACCTAAATCCCCTACTATTTGAGCCTACACCTATCTATCTGCTAATTGTACAAAATTCACAAAACTATCTGGTCGGGAACCACACTAGTGGATCCTGAGGGGCGCCTAACACCTTCCCCATAGGATAATTTCAAGCCCTTACCCTATCTCTGGTTATCAAACAAACTTAGAAATGAACCCTATAGGTGTCCTAATGCACTTTAAATCATTAGGTGACGACTCTTCAAATGCAAAACTCAGTTCCCCAAAAAAATGAGTTGTCCTATACCCAAAATATCATAAACCCGATTTTTCGATGCAAAGGATGAAAAAAGGGGGCGCGACAAGCATGAGGGAATATAAACTTATACATACGAAGTACGGGCCGACATGATTCTTTATATACTCAAAACATAGGGAGACAAGGCCATACAAGTATCCGAATACATGACATCTAACTACAAGCCTCTAAGAATATATAATATCATAAAGGTCGGGATAGGGTCCCGTCATACACATCAATACATGTACTAATCATACTGACCAAAGAAGTAACTCCGGGGCAAATGGAGCTCACCAACACCGTCCGCTAAGCTGATAGCCTACTTGAAGGACTCTCGACCTGTCTTTAGGACATGCGGGCATAAAATGCAGCATCCCCAGGCAAAAGGGACATCAATACGAATAATGTACCAAGTATGTAAGGCACATAAATAAGTATATAACAGACATGAAAGAAATGCGAAGTAAATGACTCAGCCTATAAGTCTGGATAATTCTGTAATTCAAGAAATAATTATAGTGTCATGCATATGCGTATAAATGTCATGTCGTGCATAGGTACATGTTGCATAACATCATCAGGCCTCTGAAGGCATCCCGTCGTATCATCACGGCCACTGTGGGTAAAATCATCAATGTATACCAGCTGATCAGGTGGTGGTGCGTATATAATCCCGTAATCTTTTCCCATACCCCATATCCATATAATATACATATACATGTGTATCAAACTCCATATGGTCATGAGTCAATGTACATGTATAGCTGCATGAAATGCATGAGAAAGACGTTAATAGATTTTCTCGGAATGCCATACAAATTAATATACCTTTTGGCTAAACTTTATCAGATACGTATTTTTCTGAGACCCATGAACAGAAGATATAATGATAATTCACATGGGGAATCAAAAATATAGACACCCATAGTATTTCTATGAATAGAATCATTTATGAAAGTTGCGTATTTTTCTCGTTTCATTTGTATTATTTGGATCATGCCAAAAGGAAAGAAGGGATAACATTAATATATCTAGAGTAGGGAAAATCCGTATGATGTTCTTGGAAAAGATTGTATCGTACTCTTTTAGAACCGCAAAATTTTATGTTGCTAAGTTTCTAATAATTCTTGTTGGAATCGATTTGGTCGCAAGAATTTTGTTCGAAAACTCGTAGGAAATAACATTCTAGTTTTACAAACTTGTAGGAATTTGGTTAGAATTTTCGTTGGTAAGGAGCCAATTCTCTCACCTGATAGTATTCCTTGTATTCAAACTAATATGAATGAAAGGTTTTTGTATATTACTTACAAGTCTTGGTATTTTAATTATGAGAAAATAAGGTGTCTTGACACATTACTTGCCAACTAATCAAAACTAGCTAATAGTCATGTTCTTAGGAAAGGGCTTGCTGCCACGTTTTTGGGTGGAGGAATTTTGATCTTTATCCAACAATTAATTAATGTAATTAGGTAATATCCCGCTATTCGGTAATTAACCAATTACCCGTATAATTAAGAATTGTCTCAAATTACTTAAAATTCTACTTATTTTTAATACACTTTATACATCCTACTATCATGGTCATATGGTACCTTGTATGGTACTAGTCCATAAATAACAGGTATTAATGCTTGGCCCGAATTTTATCCCAATATGCTAAACTTGGACGAAAATTCATTTTCTTTGACTTGCTTCCCCTTTCACCTTCACGAATTTACTCACCACTTGTTTGAAATAGCATAATCCTTATAATCTCCAAAAAAAAAATTCTCTGGACTGATGACAATTACCTTACGATAAATTCAACGTATAATACTATATGGTACAACATCGTCGTAATTTAATACTGCAAAGCGTAACATTATCATAATATAATACTGCCGGATGTAATATCGATGTAATATTGTGGGGCGTAACAATATATATACATGTATAAGGGATATGGGAAAATGTTACAGCGTTATATATGCACCACCACCTGATTAGCTGGTATACGTTGATGATTTTGCTCAAAGTGGCCGAGATGATATGATAGGATACCCTCAGAGGCTTGATAATGTTATGAACGCATATACCTATGGTTGGTATGACTTTTATATGCATATGCATGACATTTTAAATATTAAATGATTCACAGAGCTATTCAAACTTACATGTCGAGTCCTTTACTCCATGTTTCTATGACTCTTATTTACTGATGCCCATTCCTTACATATTCGGTACATTATTTATATTGATGTCCCTTTGTCTGGGGACGTTGCGTTTCATTCCCGCAAGTCCCAATAGACAGGTAGAGAGTCCTCCAAGTAGGCTATCAGCTCAGCGGAAGATATTGGTGCGCTCCATTTGCTCCAGAGTTGCTTATTTGGTCAGTATGATTTAGACATGTATTGATTTGTATGTCGGGGCCCTGTTATGGCTTTATGACATTTATGTACTCTTAGAGGCTTGTAGACATATGTCATATATATAAAAGATTGTAAAGATTGTATGGCCTTGTCGGCCTATATTCAGTATACGAGTAATTATTTTGGCCTTATAGGCCCATACGTCATATGTATAAGTCAGTATATCAGGTTGGGTCGTTTTATATCGAGTGTTCCCTCAAGTTTTATTCGTGTTACCTCATACGCCCCTTCTAGCCCATTTACCCATATTGATGTAATGAGAAAGATATGTTACATTGGTACTCGGTTGAGTTAGGCACCGGGTGCTCATCGCGACCCATCAGTTTGGGTCGTGACATTGCTTCTCTTATCTCGTCGAGGTTAGTTATGATACTTATTGAATACATTAAGTTGGTTGTACTCATACTACACTCTGTATTTAATTGTGCAGATCCAAGTGTTGGTACTTTTTATCCATAGCAGTGTTTCTTGTTGGGCTGAGTATCGAGAAACGAGGTAAAACTGCATGTTCCACTCGTAGTCTTGGCTTGTCTTTTCTTATATACTGTTGTTGTCAGTTCAGACAGTATTGTTATATTGTATTCAGAATTGTATTCCGTTATAGAGCTCATGACTCTGTATTTATCAGTTCATAGGGAATTCATCTTGTATTAGCGGTATTTTGTTGCATTGAGGTTTCAAACTTATGTTATTTCTATATATTTCCGATATTTTATTTCTCTATATGTTCGGATTGCCTGGCAAGTGTATTAGGTGCCATCATGATAGGTTGGGATTATCGGTCATGACAATCACCCAATTTGGCATTAAAATAAGGGAGTTAATGTTTTGATGTTTTAAAGGAAGTCTGAAAATTTCAGGAACATAAATAATATTTTCGTAATTATCTATACCAGAAAAATGTCAGCAATAAAAAAATCTTCATTTTAGCACTCAAAACTCATTCTAACCTCCCGTACACAAATCATATATGCATTTCAACCATAAAATACGCTACGAACCTTATCGCACACTCAAAACACAGAAAAGTGGTCAGTTTGACCCAATATTGACTATGGCCAAACTCCAAATTCTTAACTTAACTAGTTTCTCAATCAATGATCCAAAACTCACCTGAGACCCTTGCGACCCCATCCAATCATACCAACAAGTACAAATACATTATACAAACCTATCCAAAGCCTCAAAACACCCACAGGAACATTACAAAAAAATAATCGAGGCTCAAACCGAATATAATTTCTCTTAAGTTATTAAATCTTCATTTTTTTAAAAAAGTTCCCGAATAAATCTTAAACACTTTGGATTACTTCCAAACTTTGCACACAAGTTCAATTCAACTATATAGACCTATCCAAAGTCTCGGAATATCAATTGGAGTCCAATTATATCAAAGTCAACTCTTTGTCAAACTTATGGACTCTTAATTTCTTTAAATTGCCAATATTCGATAAATATTGTCGGATCCTTCTAGGAACCTTCAAAACCAAATCTGAACATATGTATAAGTCAAAAATCATCATACGAACCTATCGAAACCATAAAAACTCGATTCCGAGTCTATTTACTCAAAAGTCAAACCTCGGTCAACTCTTCCAACTTAAAGCTTCCAAATCGAGGGTCTTTCTTCCAAATCAATACCGAACCACTTGAAAACTAAAATCAACCATAAAAACAAGTAATATATCATATGAAGCTAATCAAAGTCTCAAACCACCAAAAGGAACACAAAATCTCAAAATGACCGAGTTGGTCGTTATACTGATATTTGTCGTATGAAGTAAATATCATCACGACGGAAAGGAGTACTTCATAAATTTAATTAACGACACTTAGTTACTAGTAAAGATGAAGCAATAGATGAATTCAAGTAATATAAAAGTAAAATTGAAACCCAACTTAACGGAAAAATCAAAATAATAAAAAGTGACAATGGTGGCAAATATGAATCTTTTTTTGAAGAAATATATTTGGAATATGATATAATTAATCAAATAAATGCCTCTTACTCGCCACAATCCAATGAAATTGCAGAAAGAAAGAAGAGAACATTAAATGAGATAATGAATGCTTTGTTCATAAGTTTTGATTTACCCTAGAACTTGTGGGGGAAGATATCCTTACAACCAATCAAATACTCAATCGAGTTTCAATAGAAAAACACAATCCATTCCATATGAAAATTAAATAGAAAGAAATACTAACTTAAAATATTTTAAAGTTTGGGGATGTTTTGCAAAAGTACGACTCCCTAAGCTCAAGAAGGTAAAGATATGACTGAAAATTGTTGATTGTGTTTTCATAAGATATGCAACAAATAACAAAGCATATCGATTTCTTGTTTACAAATTAGAAAATTCCGACATTTATATTAATACGCTTATAGATTCGGATAATGCTAAATTCTGAAAATATGTATCTGTATAAAAAAAAGTCATATAGTGAATAATCTAATGAGGAGAATTCAGGACGTAGGAAACGTCAAAGGACATCTAATTCCTTTGGACTTAATATTTTGACATTCTTGTTGGAAAATGAATCACAAACTTTTAAAGAAGTTATGTCTTCCCTCGTAAGCACACTTTTAAACAGAGGCAGTCAATAGTGATATATAATTTATATTAAATCATTCTTGGGAATTGGTTTTCTTCATCCACGAACATATCTTTAGGTTCCAACTATATTTTCAAGAGAAAAAATGATGATGGTATTATTGACAAATATAATGTAAGACTTATTGTAAAAGGTTTTTAACAACGAGAAAGTCTTGATTATTTTGAGACATACTCGCCAGCAACGAAGATTGCATGCATTCATGTGTAAATAGAATTTGCCACCATGTACGATCTTGAAATACATCAAATAGATGTTAAAACAAAATCCACATGAAACAACCTGAAATATTTGTGGTTCTCAAAAAAGAAAAGAAGGTGTGAGTACTTGTTAAGTCTTTTTACAGATTAACACAAGCACATAAACAATGGGATGTGAAATTTGATCATACAATATTGTCAAATAATTTCATGATTAATGTGTGTGATAAATATGTCTACATTAAGAATAATAGATGTGACAACCCGGTCGGTTGAATTAAGAATTAACGCTCTGATCCCCTATTAACTGCTTTTCCCAAGTTTATTTTTGCTAATGTGATTTGCCGGGATGTTCGGTTTTGAGTTTCGGAGAGCTTGCAGACACTTAGTCCCTAAATGAGAGCTTAAGTGTTGGAAAGTTGACCATAGTCGGAATAGTGTGAAGACGTCCTCAGAATGGAAATCCGATGGTTCCGTTAGCACCGATGGGTGATTTTGGGGTTAGGAGCGTGTTCAGATTGTGTTTTGGAGTTTCGTAGCTAATTTAGGCTTGAAATGCCGAAAGTTGAATTTTGGAAGTTCCGGTTCGATAGCGAGATTTTGATCCGAGGGTCGGAATGAATTCCCAGAGTTGTAGTAGTTCCATTGTGTAATTTGGGATATTTGTGCAAAATTTCAGGTCATTCGGACGTGTTTGGTTGGGTGTTTGATCGAAAGCGGAATTCGGAAGATTTTTGAAACTTAGGCTTGAATCCGATGTGTTTTGGTTGTTTTGATGTTTTTTGAAGTGTTTTGAAGATTTGTACAAGTTTGAATAAGGTTTTAGGATATGTTGATGCCTTTCGTTGAGGTCCCGGAGGCCTCAAGATGAATTCAGATGGTTAACGGAGGAAATTTTGGAGTTGAAGTTGTTGCAGTAGCTATTCTTCTGGTATTTTCGCATCTACGGTTTGGGGACCGCAGATGTGGTGCCGCAGAAGCAGTGAAGAGGACCGCAGAAGCAAAATTTGGGATTTCCCTCAGGAATCGCAGATGCGGTGAGATGTCCGCAAAAACGGAACCGCTCCTACGGTTAGAGTTCCGTAGATGCGAAAGTTGGGTCCTTAAGTCAAAGTCGCAGATGCAAAAGCTGGGTCCTTAAGTCAAAGTCGCAGATGCGACACTTTTCCACAGAAGCGAGATCGCATATGCGGTCCCAGGGTCGCAAATGCAGAAATCGCTTGGCAGAACATATAAATAGTTGCCTTCACGAATTTGAGGGATTCTTTCACCATTTTCATACGGGTTTGAAGCTTTTGAGAGAGATTTTTGAGGAAAACAAAGGGGAATCGCTTGGAGGTAACGTCCTTGACTTCATAACTCGTTTTTATGTGATTAAAGACCTAATTAGTGACGAGAAATTTGGGAAAAATGGGTAATTAGGGCTTGAGTTTAAGAGGCCTTTAATTGAAGATTTGAGGGGACATTTGGACTCCGATTTCAGTGTACTTGTTATGTATAGACTCGTGAGAGTACAATGCTTCTGAAAATATAAATTTCTCCCGATTTCGAGATGTGGGACCGAGGGGAATTTTGGTCATTTTACATAATTTCGCGTATTAGCTTAGAATTTAATTGTATAATCAGTTACTTGAAGAGTTATTTACATTATGCGATTGAATTGAATAGATTTCGGCCATTTGGAGTCGAGTACTCATGGAAAGAGTGTGGTTTCAGGTTGACTTTGAGCCGGTTCGAGGTAAGTAGCTTGTCTAACCTTGTGTGGGGGACCTTTCCCTTAGGATTGGTATATTTGGTAATTGAAATGCCTTGTACGTGAGGTGACAAGTGCGTACTTGTGCTAACTGTTGGAAATCTGGTTTTCTTTAAGTAATTACTAGTATGTTTCCTTTCATGTTTCTAGTTCTTGCACTATTAAGCCTGTTGTTAGCTTAGGGAAGCATGTCTAAGTGACTTAATTGGTTTATTTGATTCAACTTGCCTTACTTGAGTTCTATGCAGCATGCTAGGCTAGAATCACTTATTTCCTTAATATGAAATTTTTCCATTTCTGTAAATCTTCCTGCTGCTGCTGTGTATTTATTTTGGGACTAGGGATGTGGGATTCCGATAGATCCCCCTTGTCTGTTTACTTTGGGACTACGGGTTAGATTCCCGGTAGATCCCCCTCCATATTTATTTTTGGACTACAGATGTGGGATTCTGGTAGCTCTCCCTTGTCTATTTACTTTGGGACTACGGATTATATTCCCGGTAGATCCCCCTACACATTTACTATGGGACTATGGTTAGATTCTCGGTAGATCCCCCAACACAATTATATGGAACTACGGGAATACACCCGGTAGATTCCCCAGTACTGGGTATGTACATTTGGGACTACGAAACGGAATTTCGGTAGATCCCTGCGCACTATGAGTTGGACTACGGGACGGGATCCTGGGAGATCCATTGGATATGTACATATGGGACTACAGGACGGTATCCTGGGAGATCCCCAATGGTTATTATTGGTGCCGAGCTGTACTTCCTTTCCATGTTTACCTTGTTTCTATATAGTTATTGTTGTCCGGTACATACTGTGTTATTTTACTACCATATTTATTTATATCGTTTTGTTCTATACTGTTGATCTTGATATTTATTTAGCCTCAGTAGGGCCCTAAACTTCCTCGTCACTACCCAATCGAGGTTAGGCTTGGCACTTACTGAGTACCGCTGTGGTGTACTAATGCCCCTTCTGCGCATGTTTTTCATGTGCAGATCCAGGTACCACTACTCAGGCCTATCATCCTTGAGGAGGTGACTGATCTAGAGACTTTGAGGTACATCTACCGCGTCCGCAGACCAAGAAGTCCCTTTCTATTCCCGCTTTTAGTATTTAGCCCTTTTGTATTTTTCTGTTCTTATTAGACATTCTAGAGTTAGAGCCATGTAGTATTGATCTGAGCTTGTGATTCGTGGGTTTTCGGGTCTTGGATTTAAATATTGGTTTTGAGATCTATATAAATTGGTGTATGCCGAGCGACACATTTAACAATGTTATTGCCTTATTTCTGTTTTTAAATTGTTTTACTTCCGCAAGTTTTGGTTATCTTCCGCAAGTTTAGGCTTACCTAGTCGTAGAGACTAGGTGCCGTCACGATGGTCAAGGAGGGCGAACCGAGGTCGTGACAAGTTGGTATTAGAGCTCTTGGTTCATAAGAGTCATGAATCACAAGCCGGTTTATTAGAGTCTCGTTGATCGGTACGGAGACGTCTGTACTTATCTACGAGAGGCTATGTAACCGTTAGGAAAATTCCACTTCATTTGATTTCCCTGTCATGCGAGATTTTTGACATCACGAATTCTGAACTTCTATCTTCTATTCTCTCACCGATAGTGAGGACATGCGCTACCTAAAAAGATCAGGCACCAATGCCTTTACGAGAGTCGCCAAAAGTCGGGGCTGGAGCAGAGGCCGAGGACGCGCACGTGGTGCAGCCAGAGCACCTGTGCGAGCTACTACCAAAGTGCCACCAGCAGTTCTAGACGGAGTCCAGACACCTGATACGCCTACTGCTACTACTATTCCAGCACTTCAGGAGATTTTGGCGCAGTTCATGAGCATGTATACCACCTTGGCTCAGGCAGGGTTGCTTCCCCTTGCTGCAGCCACATCTCAGGCTGGGGGATGAGCACAGACTCCCGCCGCCCGCACTCTTGAGCAGCGAGTGCATGTTGAGCAGGTCCCTGAGATTATTCCTGTGTCGCCTGTAGTGCCAGTTTAGCCCGAGGATAGGGCAGCAACTTCCGAGGATGGGGATTGAGAGGTTCAAGAAGTACAAGCCTCCTGTATTTAGTGGTCTAGCATCGGAGGATGCTCTGGGATTCCTTGATGAGTGTTACCGCATTTTCCATACCATGGGTATCTCAGGATCGAGTAGGGTTTCTTTCACTACCTTCCAGCTTCGAGGAGCCGCCTATGAGTGGTGGCACACCTATGAGTTAGACAGTCTAAATGAGGCTGCTTCACTGACTTGGACTCAGTTTTTAGATCTGTTCCTGAGAGAGTATGTTCCTCAGAGCCTCAAGGACGCATGGCGCGCAGAGTTTGAGCATTTGCGCCAGGGTACTATGAATATCTTAGAGTATGTTGTCCGTTACACCAGTTTGGCTAGGCATGCGCCAGCCTTGGTTTCTACTATCCACGAGAGGTTTCGCCGGTTTATTGAGGGCCTTATTCCCAGCATCAGATCCAGCATGACTCATGAGTTGGATATGGATATTTTTTATCAGTAGGTGGTGAGCATTGCTAGAAGGATCGAGGGTATGCATGCTAGGGAGAGAGAGGATAGGGAGGACAAGAGATCTCGAGAGTCGGGCCATTATTTTGGTGCCTGTATCCCAGCTGCAGGTCGTCATGGAAGGGGTTATATGAGTTTCCCTATTCATTCAACTCTTCTAGAAGCCAGTAGTGCTCCAGCTTTTCCTAAACCTTAGGAGCCTTATTATGCACCACCGGTATCTAGCGCGCCTCCTGCGCGAAGTGCTTTCAGAGGTCAGTCCAGCAGACCTGGCCCTATCCAATCACAGCCACCACGTCCTCCCATAGCTTGTTTTGAGTATGGCGACACACGCCATATGGTGAGGGATTTTCCTAGACTTGGGAGGGGTGCACCTCCCCAGACTTCTCAGCTACAGCGTTCCCCGTAGAGTTCTCAGGCTACAGCTCCAGTTGCTACCCCACCTCCGCAGCCAGCTAGAAGTGGAGGTCAGGGAGGTAGAGGTCGCCCTAGAGGGGGTGGCCAGGCCAGATACTATACCCTTCGTGCCCGTACCGAGGCTGTTGCGTCCGATTCTATCATCACATGTATTATATTGGTTTGCCACAGAGATGCATCGGTTCTATTCGATCCAGGCTCTACTTACTCTTATGTGTCTTCTTATTTTTCTCTGCATTTGGGTGTACCTTGGGATCCTTTGAGTTCCCCTATTGATGTTTCTACTCCTGTGAGAGATTCTCTTGTTGTGGACCGCGTTTATCGGTCGTGTTTGGTTGCTCTTAGTGGTTTTGAGACTAGAGCCAATTTATTATTACTCAATATGGTTGACTTCGATATTATCTTGGGCATGGACTGGTTGTCGCCCTATTATGCTATTTTTGATTGTCACACCAAAACCTTGACGCTGGCTATGCCAGGTATACCACGTGTTGAGGAAGGGTACTTTATACCACACTCCCAGTAGAGTTATTTCTTTTCTTAAAGCTCAGGGTATGGTTGAGAAGGGGTGTGATGCGTATTTAGCTTATGTGAGAGATGTCAGTATTGATAACTTTCAAATGATTCAGTTCCAGTAGTACGGGATTTTCCCGATGTGTTTTTAGCTGATCTTCCAAGCATGCCGCCTGATAGAGATATTGATTTTGGCATCGATCTGTTGTCGGGCACTCATCCCATTTCTATTCCTCCATATCGTATAACTCTTCCTGAGTTGAAGGAGTTGAAGGATCAGTTGCAGGAATTGCTTGATAATGGTTTTATTCGGCCCAGTGTATCACCTTGGGGTGCTCTTATCTTGTTTGTAAAGAATGGATGGTTCTATGCGTATGTGTATTGATTATCACCAGTTGATCAATGTTACAGTGAAGAACCGTTAACCTTTTCCTCGTATTGATGATCTGTTTGACCAGCTTCAGGGCACACGGGTGTTTTCTAAGATTTATTTGCGCTCAGGTTACCATCAGTTGAAGATTCAAGAGCCCAATATCTCGTAGATTGCTTTCAAGACTCGTTATGGTCATTACGAGTTCCTTGTTATGTCATTGGGCTAACCAATGCCCCATCAGCCTTTATGCATTTGATGCACAGTATGTTTCGACCGTATCTTAACTCGTTTGTCATTGTCTTTATTGATGATATTCTGGTATACTCCCGGAGTGGGGAAGAGCATGAGCAGCACCTGAGGACTGTGCTTCAGACTTTGAGAGAGAAGTTATATGCTAAGTTCTCAAAATGTGAGTTTTGGTTGGATTCAGTGGCATTCCTAGGCCTTGTGGTATCGAGTGAGAGTATTCAGGTGGAAACGAAGAAGATAGAGGCCGTGCAGAGTTGGCCCAGTACATCCTCAGCTACAGAGATCCGCAGTTTCCTTGGTTTGGCGGACTACTACCTGTGAGCACGTGATTTTTGTCTTACGCGACAATCGCTCCAAAAGAAATAAACAATAATAACAAATGGTCCTGCTGTACAGTTTTTGGATTTTACATGGCACTTTGTTAATTATTTATGATATTTTTGCCCATTTTATCTTATTAAAACAAAATACAAAAAATGTATGTGTCATGCGTAATTGGAACCGTAATCCG
Organism: Nicotiana tabacum; assembly: GCF_000715075.1. Lineage (NCBI taxonomy): Eukaryota > Viridiplantae > Streptophyta > Magnoliopsida > Solanales > Solanaceae > Nicotiana > Nicotiana tabacum. Next base: position 56,977,118 of record NC_134084.1, read on the forward strand.
GTTGTTAAATAAGAAAACCATAAATAGGCATCTTTGTCCGTGATTTTTGTTTTGATTTTTACCTGCTTCAAATATTTTAATATGTGTGTGCAAATAATTGTATTAAGTGTCTATTTAATTTTATTTCTGATTTACTTAGGTCTTGTTTTAAAATAAAATATAATAATAAAAAATAAATAATAATAAAAGAGAGTGCAAAATTGGGTTGAAAATCAGTTGGGCTTATTTTTACTTTTAATTCAAGGCCCAAAATTCAAATCCAAAACCCCTGTGTGACCCGGTCCAGACCAGCCTACTCCAAAAGCGTTCAAACGACACCGTTTTAACCTGATCTAATCTGGGCCGTTGATCTCAGATTGATCAACGGCCTAGATCACATTCCCATACCCATGAACTAACCCGACCCGTCTTACCAAAACCAACCCCCAAACCCTGAATGAGAAACGACACCGTTTCCTCATCAGATGAAAGATCTGAGCCTTCCATTTCGCCTCATCCAATGGCTGAGATCAACCCCACCCATCTCATATATAAGTTTCCAACCATACCCTGCCCCCCTATCCAATACCCCAGCCTTCGTCTTCATCCCCTTCCCCACGAAACCCTAGCCGCCCCCTTATTCCTCGCCATTAATCCTGGCGGCATGAACGCCGGTGACCTTCACCTTAACACCCTAGGACCACCTTGACACCCTGAACATGAATCTGTTGACCGTTTAGGTCGAATCATCCTCTAGGTTCTCGAATCTTCGAATGAATATTCGAGCAAAAAACTCGATCCACACCGATGCACCCCAGTTTCGTACCAGATAGTCCCCAGACCCCCCTCGTGACCAAACCATGCTTGGTTTGGTCCGAATCTAACCATGGAAGCCCAAATCCCAAATCTACCATCCACGAACCCTAGAAACCCCAAGCCTGGTCCGTGCCTGCTCAAGCCAAGAGATTAGGGTCTAATGGACCTTAATCGAAGTGTTTCTCATCTAAGAAACACTTCGATTAGAGTCCGTTCAACCTTAAAAAGGGTCTGTTCAAACACAATGCTGATTTTCTGTTTCTTCTTTCAAAGCTTCTAAGGTAAGTTTGTTTTCTCCTTGTTATTCAGTACGTGTGTGGTTTCAAGGTCTGTTCATATTTTGTGTAATTTGTTTCGAATTTTATCAACTGTGTCCTGTCCACTTTGCCTGAACCTCGGTGTTTTGAGTCCTTCTTCTATTTGTTCTGATAATGTGTATGTATGTATGTGTTGTGCAATTAGCTGAATTTCAAATTTGAACTGATTAACTGATTCCTTGAGTAACAATTCTGCTTAGTCAGTACAATTCAAATCATGTGCTTGATACTGTTAAATGTCTGATTTTTGACTACGATTGTACATGTTATGTTTAGTATAGTCGAGTCGACATATGTCGTCAATTAGTTTCGATTGTCCGAACAATAACCAATTGACCTGCTTCTGTTAAGCATTGCTTGAATCAATTAGGAACTGAGTTTAGTTACTTATAATTGTTAATTTGATTTCAGAAATCTAAGGTGTAGTCTGTTAATTGTAATCTGAATTGATGGCATGTGCACTTGTGCACAACATGTGCATAAAGGCCCTTTTTGAAATAAAATAGTTTTGACAGCATATGCTGTCAGACTACATTCTGCTGCCCATACTCTACTTTAGTTTCAGAAATAATAAACATTACTCAAAAGTGAGTCTGCCAGGGAATATCATGGGGTTTGTTTATACTTAAATAGCTAAGTGGAATCTGAAAAAAGGATAGCACATGGGAGGGGTGTTTTGTGATTGATGAACAGGCTGTTAAAGGGCTAAGTTTTAGGTTTATAAAAGGGGGGAAGAGAGAAGTAGATAGGATACACACAGACACACAGAGGGAACTCAGATTAAAAATTGAGAGCTGAGTTCTGAAAAACAGAAAAACTGGAAAAAGAATTCTTCTTGATAACTCAAGTAGATTTTTAAAAAATGAAAATTGGCACTGGAAAGAGATAGTGAGAGGAAAAACAGAGAGGCTTATACAGACACACTCACGAGAGAGAAAAACATACAGAAAATCAGAAACTGTTTCTTCCTACTGTTTGTTTGATTCTCATTTTGTTTAACTTGTTCAATCAAGTCTGTTTTCTTTCAAGTATCAGCTGAGTTCATTGGTTGATTCACATTGTTTGTTTCTCCTGGATTTGGTCTGTCTTGGAGTCTTGTTGCTACTGCATTGTTTGCTGCTGTCTTTCTGCCATTTTTCCATCGGCTCTAACTATATCTTGCACTGGGAGTTGTTCTATTTGTTACCTGTTGTTACTGCTGCTGTTTTTGTTGCCATTGTCATTCTACTGACTTCCCTTCTTCTTCGATTGTAAGCATTCCCAGGTACACACTCTTGAAACCTTGTTGGCTGAAAGTTTGAAGTTTGAAACAGAAATAAAGAAATGAACATCTGTTTACTTTACAATACTTGTGTTCAAAAATAGGTCGAATGTTAGTTTGGCCTGTATTTGTTTAAATTCAAACTGCAAACACTCTGTATGAATTAACATACATTCTGATTTGAGATGAACTATTAGATAGCATTTGTTTGTTAGAATCAGACGTGTTTTAATGCATACAACCATTAGGTTTTGTTTTAGTTATGACATTATAACATAGAATCATAGCAAGCATCTGTATGTATTTTGTCTAGATCCCTGAACTGTCAAAACTGTTATATTTGGTCCCATTTGATTTCAAGATAAGTGTACCCCAAACTAATTCTCATGCGGCGTTACGATTAACAGGGTGATAATGTATGCCAACCCTCTTGTTAGATTACTTGTTCCTATATAGGATCGACATGGGCTTCAATATAGATTCATTGTTTTCGAAATAATGCGATGACTTTTGAGGAAAACTAATAGGCATTTTCGAATCTAATTAGTAGTAGTTTTCTTAATAAATAGCCGATTTCATTTATCAAGGCTAAATAAGTTAATTTTAAAATTCAAACTTGAGGGTCGCTTAATGTAAATTTAGTATGTGTTATTAGTTTGCTTGCAATCTCCCTTATCAAATTAACAAAGCTTATTCACTCTTTGAAGACAAGGCATGAGGTAATTCTCATCTCATAAACAACCAATTAGGTAATCAAACAAAGTTCGGATTCGTCAAACATACTAGAGATTTAGTATGTAGTTGCTTAAACAAGTAAGTTTGATATCTTTCTCTTTTATTTTTAGAGACAAATATAATAGAAATGTAGTCGCTTCTCTAGGCGCGACTTAATTGAATTACATTCTTAAATTCGGGTGCGCATTTATGTGACCCAAATTCAAATCTCAGCGGAGTCGAAATGTGTCAATAACTACGGGTGCATTGATTGTGACGTGGTTCAAGATGCAGTTTTACGACGTTGCAATTCTATAAAAAATAAATGATAATAATAAAAGCGGTTTTAAACTTAACAAAAGCACATAGGTCACAACATGTATTTAATCAGATATTTAGCCATTATAACAATTTAAGCGACCGTGCTAGAACCACAGGATTCGAGGGTGCCTAGCACCTTCCCTCGGGTCAACAGAATTCCTTACTTAGAATTTCTGGTTCGCAGACTTCATTTGGAAAAGTCGAAAATTTCCTCGATTTGGGATTCAAGATAAACCGGTGACTTGGGACACCAAAAGCCAAACCTTTCCCAAGTGGCGACTCTGAATTAAATAATCCCATTTCGAATATTGTCACTTAAATTGGAAAAAACTCCCCTCGCGCATTTAACCCTTCGGGGCGGGCGGAAAAAGGAGGTGTGACAGCTCTGGCGACTCCGCTGGGGATGTGACCCAGAACCACTGGTTCAGGGTTCAAGAATTCGAGCTTAGAATAATTGTTATATTTGGCTTTATTATCTGATCTTTATTACATGTTTTGCATAACGTGCTAAATGTTGTCTTTTACCGCTTTGATATTATCTGAACTGTATATAAACTGTGCCGAAACCCTTCTCTTCTTACCTCCGGGGAGAAGTTCGCTGGTCGAGACTCCCTATTCTGTTAGTGTCAATACCTGAAATAAGAAAGAGGTCGGACAAGTTACAAAGCCGGACGATCTCGTGGGTCCCCGGTACGTAGCCCCCTCCTCGACTCGAGTTGTCCGCTCGGGTACACAGTCTAGAACAAATACCCAGGGTATAAACCTAGTATAACGAAACTTCATGCCGGATCCCTAGTAAGAACGTTTATTTGCATCATGTTGCATTTGACTTAGGGGGCTCAACACAGGGGTTGGGTCCGTCTAGGACAGGCAACCTGAAATGAAAAGACCACCCTGCTGCATCCTATTTGTTTTGCGCATTTATTTGCTTCGGTTCCGCATGCTGACCGGTTTCTAAAAAAAAAGAACAAAAATAGCAGCGTAGGGAGATAATTACTTATTTTGGAAAAATAAAACCAATGTCCAAGTAGTGTCGAAACCTCGCCGGAATTTTTCTAAAAAAAAAAAACAGAATAAAACCAAAAGTTGTCTTTTAGTTTGATTTATTAAAAAAAACATATAAAAATTTTTCTTTTTTTTTTTAAAAAAAGGGGGTATTTATTTAAAAGTAAATTTTTTTTTTTGGAAATTCATCATTCAAAAAATATTGTTGTTTCTCTCGTAGTATCTCTTTTATAAATTCAGACTAATAGTCTAAATACTTCCTAAAAGTCTTTATCTCTTTTCGAAAGAAAATAATAAAAAAAAATATTCTTGCTTTCTGGGTTTAATTGATTTTGTCTATTCATGATGGGCCGAACTACGCCGGTTTGATTCTCACCGGATGTGAGATAAGTAGGCAACCCTCGTCGGGTTCAACCCCATTTTTGCTAAAATAGCCAAAATCAATAAATAAGTAAAAAAAAAAAAGAAAAAGACGTGTCAAATTTTTTAAAAAAAGAGTCATAAATAAGTCAGGTGATGCTGTTTTGTCATAAATAGCCGAATGTTTCCGAAAGGGACGCCGGAAGGCTGACTTTGCATAAACAGCCACCTTTAGGTCTTGTTTAGTATTTTTGTCCAGTTGACCCACACAGCCTTAAAATCTTCATCCCCAAAGTGCTTAAAGGCCGTGTTCAAAACTTGATCCCCTTTGTAAAATATTTTTGAGTCAAGTCATTTTGTTAAAATCACCTTAATAAATGTGCAGGATGAGCACGATGCAAAATGAACATTTTTCAATAATGACCAAAATCCCTGTCAAGTTACGGCTATGGTGGAATGATCTAGGTGTTGAAGGACAAAATGAGGTTAAGAAATATCTGAAAGGTCTCGTGGGTTTGTTGGAAATCCAGCCTCGGGGAGATATCATAAAAGCTTTAGTCTCTTACTGGGACCCGGCGCACAATGTTTTCCATTTCTCTGATTTTGAACTCACCCCGACTTTGGAAGAAATGGCTGGGTATATCGGAAATGCTGAACTTCCGTTGAGGCAAAAATACTTGGTCGCCCCAAGAGCTGTCACGGTACATCGGTTCCTAGATTCACTGAAGATACCCAGAACGGTCCACGACCCAGATCTGGCTGCCGGTTTTTGTACTCCATGCTTCATATATGATAGGTACGGTCATGAGGGAGGATTCAATAATCCAATCAACAAACTGTGCAGCAAAGGTATTCGTCAGAAGTGGGACAAACACAGACGGGTAGCCTTCATGATGATGTTCCTGGGCCTTCTGGTATTTCCAAGGAAAGACGGAAACATTGATTTGAAGATATCCGGGGTCGTCAGCACTTTACTCACGCAAAGTGACAGTACTCTCATGCCTATGCTGGTATCTGACATCTTTCGAGCTCTTACAGCATGTAAAGCTGGAGGAAATTTCTTCGAAGGTTGTAACTTGCTCCTACAAATGTGGATGACCGAGCACCTCTGCCATCGTTCCGAGATTTTGAGCCATGGTTCCCCGGAAAAGACTTGCATAGAAGAATTTTACACGAGAACCAAAGAGATTAGTTTGCCCAAAGGAGTCATGGCGTGGACCTCGATCTTTCAAGCTCTTACTGCCAGCCAAATACAATGGACACTGGGATGGTTGCCTGTTGACGAGGTCATATATATGCCGGCAGCTAAAACCCATTTCTTACTGATGGGGCTTAAGAGCATTCAACCTTACGCACCCTGCCGAGTTCTGAGACAACTCGGAAGATGCCAGACAGTACCTTATGAGGAAGATCTTAGCACTCAAGCAGTTGAGATAAGTCCTAACGGACAGTTTCTAGAAGCGAAAATTCGCCAAATCTGGAGTGAGTGTCAATATTTGAAATCAGATACTTGCGTGCGGGATCGAGCCAAAGGGGAGACGGCGCCAGCTTACCTGGCATGGTATAGAAGGGAACTTGAGCATGAAAGGCCGGCTAAGAGACCCCACATCCTGAATTTCGCTGAAACATCGCAAAAACAATGGGATTGGCTAGCAAAAGAAAGAGGCTATTGCGCCGAAATCAGCAGGTTGAAGCGACAAGTGGAAAGCCTGAAATATGATCACAATGTGCAAGTTTCTACCAATCTGGGAGAATGAAACAGGTTGATTCAGGAAAACGAAATGCTCAAAGCCCAGATCAAACAGACAAGGATAGATGCGGATAAGCAGCCAAGGCGTCGAGTAGATGAGCAGTTGATAAAAAGGCTAAAAGGCAAAGTCAGGGAATGGCAAGAGGATTTAGAGAAATCTAAAAACATCATAGCAGAGCTCAGGGCACAATGGGATACAAGAGCAGATAAGCATCGCCGACACTTGAATCAATTGGAAGGCGATCACGAGAAAACTGTTGCTAAAATAAAGAGAGAGATGGCTACACTTGAGATCAAAGCAGCTAATCAGGCCCAGGATTTCCAAATTGAGAGCAGATACTGGTACGATTCGTTGGCCCAGATGAAGTTAGAAGTACGACAACTAAAACATCAGCATATACAGGATGCTCAGGTGTTCAAGATATGTAGCGATCAGATAAAACGCCTAATCATAGAGAAGAAGCAAACCAGAGATAGGATCAAGGCCATTGCACATGCCATCACCCGACGATGCCTACAATGTGAGAACATGACCAGCGTTACCGTCCTCTCGGCAGTAATGAGGTATGTCAAGAAGACCATGCATGAGCTGGAGCAACTTGAGAGGGATCTCACACCTAGGACCGCGGCGAGGCCGAACGATGCCCCGCGGACACAAATTGTCAAAACCATAATGTACTCATAAGTCGAGTCTGTATCTTAGCATCTGTTGCTTGTTTTTCCCATCAGTTTGTTTAGTCTAGGATGAGTCTAGGTTTATTTTTAAAGTTTTCTCTTTCTTTTGCAAAATGTAGTTTTGTAATAGACTGTTTCGACAATAAAAGGTGTGTTTCTTTCATTTGTGTTTCGAACTACGTAATGATCTGATTCACATAGGCATCGTGATACGTAGGCAATCCTCATCGGATCCGGTCGCATTTTTACCGCAAAATAAAAACATAAAAGAAAAAAAAAATAATAATAAGAAAAGGGAAGCCTAAAAAAGGAATGCCGGAATGACGCATGCTTTCATCGCAACCATGTAGAATTCACTTAACTGTATAGGTGCATCATGCTCAACGTGAGGTTGCCTATCTATTATCTTGTTTCAAATTAACCGTGCGTTTGTCGTTGAGTATATCCAGGGTTTTTGGAAAAGACGGTTGGTTTGGTGAAAGTGTGGCCTCGCACTCATACTTCACGAGGTCAAGGAGAAGTGTTCAACTACCTGTTGTTAGGACAAGAAGCAGTACTCACACTTACTTCACCAGGTCAAAAGGAAGTGTGGAAATGTCTTCAGAAATTCCGTTGCAAACAATCCCTGTTTCCGAGGAGAGCTCGATCTCAGTCGTCCTCACACCTGAATCCGCAACTGCGGAGGAAAATAGAATCCTACGGCTCCGCATGTTGGAAATGCTGGACGACTGGAATAATGGGAAAGAGCCGCCAAGTGTCATTCCCGGATTCCCTGAATTATTCTCCAGGTCAAGTGGGACTTCTAATGTCCCCATAAATTATCCTGCTACCCCATTCGAGTACCCAGCCTTCTCTGCTAGATCGCCTTCTGAGCTTCATCCCCGAATGTCAGCCACCGATGCAAGCATGAACATCTTTACTGCACCGCCTTGCCCGATTACGGCACAGCCTGCCACATACAAGCCGAGTTTTGACTCATCCTCTTTTACATTCCAAGCACCATCGTTCTCAATGGAACCAACTAGGTTCGCTACCAGCACTAATCCTCCACCGCCTCAGTGCGAGCTTGCACCCGGGCAGGATCAGAACCTCAGAATTGCAGAACAAAATGAGATTGCCAAGAGAATGAGAAGCCTTGAACAAAGTTTGAAAAACATGCAAGGATTGAGCGGGCAGAAGAGCGTCTCTTACGCCGAGCTATGCATGTTCCCTCACGTGCATCTGCCAGCGGGTTTCAAGACCCCAAAGTTCGAGAAATACGATGGGCATGGTGACCCCATTGCACATCTTAAGAAATACTGCAACCAATTGCGGGGAGCCGGCGGAAAAGAAGAACTGCTAATGGCATATTTTGGGGAAAGTCTAGTAGGGATAGCCTCGGAATGGTATATGGACCAGGAAATGTCCTTGATGGCATATATGGGATGATCTCGCCAGAGATTTTGTGAAACAATTCCAGTATAACATCGACATTGCGCCAGACCGAAATTCTCTGTCGAATTTGAAGAAGAAACCTTCAGAAAGCTTCAGAGAATATGCTATTAAGTGGCGTGAACAGGCGTCAAGAGTGAAGCCTCCCATGGATGAAGTGGAAATGGTCACTACCTTTCTCCAGGCTCAAGAGTCTGACTATTTCCAAAACATGATGTCAGCCATGGGTAAGCCATTCGCGGAAGCGATCAAGATTGGAGAGATGGTGGAAAATGGTCTGAAAACAGGTAGGATTCTAAGTCAAGCAGCCATAAGGGCGACCTCCCAAGCCGTCCAAAGCGGGTCCGGAGGAATGACAAGAGGGAAGAAGAAGGAAGAAACGACCATGGCAGCCTCGGAAGCAAGGGAGTATCGTCATCCCAGGCCCCGTTTTCCGGAAAGAACCCCACAACACTACTACCCCCACTCAAATTTGGCATGCGCTCACCAACCTTATATGGTCATGAATGCCCAGCCTTATGCCCATCCACCACAACAAGCCAACCGAGGCCCAGCTCCACCTCCCAGAAATCAGCCTCCTTACCGCAACCATTATAACCCACAACCCCCGCAAAATAACTTCCGCCCTCAGGAGCCACCCCGAATGCGGACTTTTACGCCCATCGATGAACCATACTCAACTTTGTTCCCGAAGCTAGTCCAGTTGGGTTTCTTGCAACCAATCCCTCAAACAAAGCAAAACCCGACGTCACCTTCTTACAAAGCTGGAGTCAGATGCGCCTATCATTCAGGGGCCGAGGGACATAATACAAATGACTGCTGGTCGTTGAAAAGAGTGGTCGAAAATTTGATAGAGCAAGGGAAAATAGTGCTAAGGGACGAGGAGATCCCGAATGTAACTAACAATCCATTACCTGTTCACAATACTGGGCCGCTGATCGGAATGATTTGTGAAGACAAAGAGTTCGACCCTGCTCTGAAAGCCATAATTGCCATTGTCGACACGGGGAAGAGGCCCGAAACAGACCAGAAACCAGAAAAGGGGGGAGGCCAAGGCTATAAAGAGCGAGCCTGAAAAGAAGGTGGAGAAGAAAGTGGTACCGGTAAAGGATGGAGTTCTTTACATACCACGAGGTCGAGCTGAGAAGACGCAAAACTTCGGGATCAAAAAGGCAAAACCTATGTACGTTCCAAAAGGGGCCTATGTGGTCCGGGGGACGATTCAACCACCTCAGCTGAATGAGCCAGTGGTTATCGGACGCGTGCCACAAAAGCCAATGACCAACCCGTCCACAGTGCCGTGGAATTATCAAAAGACTTTGGTAATGTACAAAGATAAAGAGGTCATGGGAGAACTTCCAGAAAATACTTTCATTGGAAGGTATTCAAATACCCAAGAACTGAACAACGCCACACAAAGGCGCTTCCCGCCAAAGAAGCCCGTAAGTATTGAAGAAGCGGAATTGTTCTTCCAACAAATGAAAATGCCGGATTACGAAGTGATAGATCAACTGCGCAAGTACCCCGAGCAAGTGTCCATGCTATCATTGTTGATGAGGTCGGCCGAGCATCAAAAGATCTTACTGAAGACCCTGAATGAAGCATATGTGCCAGTTGAAACCTCAGTTGAACAACTAGAGCGGATGACAGAAAGATTCTTCGCCGTCAACCAAATCTCTTTCAGCAAGAATGATTTACCCCCGGAAGGAGAGGCAGACAACAAGGCTTTGCATCTAACAGTTAAATGCGAAGACTATTATGTCAAGCGGGTAATGTTGGATGGGTGTTCATGTGTTGACATTTGCCCGCTCTCCACGCTGCAAAGAATGGAAATTGGGACCGGATGAATCCGACCCAACAATGTCTGCGTAAGAGCTTTCGACAACATCAAGAGAGATACCATGGGGGAAATAGACCTGTTGTTGGTCATAGGACCAGTTGAGTTTGAAATAACCTTCCAGGTGCTCGACATGGACACATCCTACAATTTCCTCCTCGGCAGACCTTGGATCCATGCGGCAGGAGCTGTGCCTTCCACTCTTCACCAGATGGTGAAGTTTGAGTACGAAGACCGAGAGATCGTGGTCCATGGAGAAGATGAGCATGCTATCTATCGGGACCCATCCATCCCATATCTTGAACCGAGAGAAGGGAGCGAACATACGGTCTATCAAGCTTTCGAGATTGTACTGGCAGAGCAGCACGAAGAGGGAATACCATGCCCCCAGCCTTTCTTGTTTAACGCCTCGGTTATGGTGGCCAAAAAGATGATCCGGCACGGATTTAGGCCAGGGAAAGGGCTTGGACGAACCCTTCAGGGAATAACAGAACCCATTACCTTGCCAGTCACCAAGAAACCTTTTGGACTAGGCTTCAAACCTACTCCAGCAGACGAAGAGTGGGCAAAGAAAAGGAAAAATGAGGGTTGGAAGTTACCTCGACCATTGCTGGATTTATATGCAACTTTCATCAGGCCAAGGTACGCTGAAGAAGAAGATGATGAGGTCTTCACAGCTGAGGAAATCGAGGAGATATGTGGGGTGATGAGAGAGATACTCTACGAGGTCCACATGGTTCAACCAGGTGAAGGCACAAGCACTGCTGAGATGATGTACGTGGGGCCGAACGCCAAACTTCAAAACTGGGAGGCCACGCCATTCCCGACTAGACGAAAGTCCGGGTAGACCTGTCCTGCCACCTTTCCTGTGTCACAAGTTATCTCCAGGACATAACTTGAACGTTTTCTTCCTTTCAATTGTTGTTTTGAATTCCTAAGTTGTAAACATTGTTGTCTTCCAACTTTCCAAAGAAAATAAAAAAAAATCATCATTGCTTTCCCATTCTTTCTTTTGTTCTGATTTTTGTTATTTTTCCTTTTATCTTTCTTTTCAGTTATAATAATGCGGCTTTAAATATGACATGCTTGCGGACTTCACGCCCAGATCACAATGAGTTATTTAACTGCGAATTAATAAACCCAGAACCAGAATATGATGCGGAAGAAGCTTTTAGGGAAATAAACCGAGAGTTGGAATATTTTGAGAATAAACCTAAGCCAAATCTGAATGACACCGAACCGGTTAATTTAGGAACTCCTGAAGAAATTCGGGAGACCAAAATAAGCATTCACACGGACAAGAAAACGCGAGAGGCGATAATTCAACTTCTTTTTGAATTTAAATACGTGTTTGCTTGGTCATATGATGACATGCTGGGTCTAGGTGTTGATCTAGTTGTTCATAAATTGCCGATTCATCCTGATTGTCCTCCAGTTCAACAAAAGCAACGAAAGTTCAAAACTGAGGTCAGTGACAATATTAAAGAGGAGATCACCAAACAACTGAAAACGGGAGTGATTCGGGTAGTCCAATATACAACATGGTTGGCGAATGTGGTTCCAGTACCAAAAAAGGACGGGAAAACTCGGGTATGTGTAGATTACCGAGATCTGAACAGAGCAAGTCCTAAAGATAATTTCCCGCTGCCCAACATCCACATCCTCGTTGATAATTGTGCCAAACACGAGATACAGTCTTTTGTAGATTGTTACGCTGGGTATCATCAGGTATTGATGGATGAAGAGGACGCCGAGAAAACTGCCTTCACCACGCCTTGGGGCACCTAGTGTTATCTGGTCATGCCATTTGGTTTGAAGAATGCTGGGGCTACTTACATGAGGGCCATGACTGCCATTTTTCATGACATGATGCATCAGGAAATAGAGGTGTACGTGGACGACGTGATAGTCAAGTCCAGGACGCAGGATAATCACATCCAAGACTTGAGGAAATTCTTCGAGAGATTAATGAAGTATGACTTGAAGCTGAACCCAGCCAAATGTGCTTTCGGAGTTCCGTCAGGCAAACTTTTGGGCTTCATCGTAAGCAGGAGAGGTATCGAGCTAGATCCAACTAAGATAAAATCCATCAGAGATCTGCCTCCCCCGAGAACAAAGAAAGACGTGATGAGTCTGTTGGGCAGGTTAAACTACATCAGACGGTTTATTGCCCAGCTGACAAGCACGTGTGAGCCCATATTCAAGCTATTAAGGAAAGATGCGGCGATTAAATGGACAACTGAGTGTCAAGAAGCCTTTGATAAAGTCAAAGAATACCTTTCGAATCCCCCAGTCTTGGTCCCTCCAGAACCAGGAAGGCCACTTTTCTTGTATCTAACAGTCTTGGAGAACTCTTTCGGTTGCGTCTTCGGGCAACACGACTTAACCGGAAAGAAGGAGCAAGCAATCTACTACTTGAGCAAGAAATTCACCGGCTACGAGGCCAAATACACTATGCTGGAAAGGACATGTTGCGCTCTCACGTGGGTTGCTCAAAAGCTGAGACATTATCTCCAAGCCCACACTACATTCCTCATAAGCAGGTTGGATCCTTTGAAGTATATATTTCAGAAACCGATGCCTACTGGGAGACTGGCCAAGTGGCAAATCCTGCTTACTGAATTCGACATAGTCTATGTCACTCGCACGGCAATGAAAGCCCAGGCGCTAGCAGATCATTTGGCCGAAAATCCGGTCGATGAGGAATACCAGCCATTGAGTACCTACTTTCCAGATGAAGAAGTAAACACCGTAGAGGTGGTCTCGGAGGAAGCTCATGTTTGGAAGATGTTCTTTGATGGAGCCGTGAATGCCAAAGGTGTAGGGATTGGGGCAATTTTGATTTCGCCTTCTGGTCAGCATTATCCCGCCACAGCTAGACTGCGTTTCTTTTGCACAAACAATACAGCTGAGTATGAAGCCTGCATCATGGGCATGCATATGGCAATCGATCACGATGTCGAAGACTTACTGATTATGGGAGATTCTGACCTGATTATCCGGCAAGCCCAAGGCGAATGGGAAACTCGGGATGTCAAACTTATCCCTTACCGGCATCATGTGGAGGACCTCGGCAAGCGCTTTACATCAATAGAGTTCAGGTATATCCCGAGGTGTCACAATGAACTGGCGGACGCACTTGCTACTCTGGCTTCAATGTTACCCTACCCGGGCAACACCCACGTCGATCCTTTGGAAATCCAAATCAAGGAAAGACACGGTTACTGCAATGTAATCAAGGCGGGATCAAATACGCAGCCTTGGTACCATGACATCAAGAGGTTCTTGAAAACGCAAGAATACCCCGAGCATGCTACTGGAGATCAAAAGAGGACCATTAGGCGACATGCAAGTGGTTTCTTTCGGAGCGGTGAATTGTTGTACAAAAGAACCCCGGACCTCAACCTCCTAAGATGTGTCGACGTTGAGGAGGCGAGAAATATCATGCACGAAGTACACGCAGGTGTGTGCGGACCTCACATGAACGGGTATGTCTTAGCAAAGAAAATCCTTCGAGCAGGTTATTACTGGATAACCATGGAAAAGGACTGCTTTAGTTTCGTTCGGAAGTGTCATCAGTGTCAGGTGCACGGTGATTTGATTCATGCACCTCCCACCGAGCTGCATCCCATGTCTGCACCTTGGCCATTTGTCGCCTGGGGCATGGATGTCATTGGACCAATCGAACCAAAGGCTTCGAATGGACACAGGTTTATACTGGTTGCCATCGATTACTTCACAAAATGGGTAGAGGCTGTCACTCTCAAGTCGGTCACTAAAAAAGCTGTAGTGGATTTTGTACACTCAAATCTTATCTGTCGTTTCGGTATTCCTGCGACTATCATTACAGATAACGCAACAAACTTGAACAGTCACTTGATGGGAGATGTATGCGAGCAATTCAAGATAACGCATAGGAATTCTACTCCTTATCGGCCAATGGTGTTGTGGAAGCGGCAAACAAAAACATCAAGAAGATTTTGAGGAAAACGATCCAAAGTTCCCGACAGTGGCATGAACAGTTACCATTTGCATTGTTGGGATATTTTACTACGGTACGCACGTCAGTAGGAGCAACTCCTTATCTTTTGGTTTATGGGACAGAGGCTGTAATACCGGCAGAGGTAGAAATTCCTTCTCTTCGAACCATTGTCGAAGCAGAAATCGAAGACAGCGAGTGGATCAAGACTCGATTAGAACAATTGACTTTGATCGATGAAAAGCGAATGGCCGCGGTTTGTCACGGACAGTTGTACCAACGAAGAATGGCCCGCGCTTACAACAAAAAAGTCCGACCCAGGAATTTCGAAGTAGGTCAGCTGGTACTGAGGCGTATTCTGCCACATCACGAGGAAGCGAAAGGGAAATTTGCTCCAAATTGGAAAGGCCTATACATCATAAGGAAGATATTGCCGAGAGGAGCATTGTATCTAGGTGATATCGAAGGAAATGATCCCGAAACAGCAGTAAATGCAGATGTAGTCAAGAGATACTACGTCTGAATTATACTCCAGTGGTCCTGACACATTTGAAATTGACGAAGGTTTTACTCCCCACTACCCCCAAACACTACCAATTCTCTCTACAAGCCATTTGAGCCGGTCACATCCCTTCGGCGACCATTAAAAAAAAATTGATTGAGGCCTGAACTACGTTTGACTTGATTCCGAAAGGATACGTAGACAGCCTCTCCCTGAGGTTCAGTCACACCAACAATAAAATCCCATTCACCCTGAAATTGAAACCGGGGCACGTCGAGCAGTTTAGAAGTTAGTATCATCTACCTCTCTTTACCAAGCACAAGCCTTCAGATCAATTACCAAAGATAGTGGGAAACCAATAAGCGTCACAAATGGAGACCGGCACACTCTGAATTGAGAGAGATAAAATGAGAGAGTCTCGTCGGTGAAAACCTTCGGGCACCACGAGGCGACGGGAGTAGAGAAACCAAAATGAGAGAGCTTGTTTAGTAAAAACTCGCAAAGAGTGCTATCAGGCGATGACAGGAAGAGAAATGAGAGAGGTCAGCCAGCGGAAACCCGCAAAGGGCGCTGTTGGCCGAAAGAATGACTCCACCTCAAGGAAGTCTCGACAAAGTTCCACCGGTTTGGAATCATAGATCCGTTCTGGTTCAGGGAAATGCAAGTTCATGGAAGGTCAGGCGTCCAGTCCAAAGAGCATGTCATGTCATTTAAAGCCAGCATTATCTTCCTCAGATAAGTCTTTCTCATCCCAAAAGGGACACTCCCTTCTTGAAATTTGTTTTCTCCTTTCTTTGTTTCTCTTCGAATCCCTTTTATGCTTTAACCCCAAGTTCAGGATACACCAGAAAGGGCAGGTGGCAGGTTTGTTTTCACGGAATTCCGTTTCATGAAGGAAAACACCCCGTTTCGTTGGTACGTCTGTCCAAACTTGATGAATCACGATGTTTGATGGCGTTCGAAGTAAAGAGGAAAAAGAGAAATTTCCCCCAGCAAGTCCGCCTTCGGACGAATCCCCACAGAGTCTCCCCTTGTACAATTCCCCACAGAGTCTCCCCGATATATATATAAAAAAAAAATCCCCGTTGGAATTTCCCCAGCACATCCCCAGCGAGTCCCTTTGTAAAAATTTCCCAACAAGCTTACCCCAACAAATCCTAGAAAGCCCGCTTCGAAACAAATCCCCAGCATGCCCCATTGTACAAAAATCCACACAAAGAATCCACTTTGTAAATATTCCCCCATAGAGCTTCCTTTTGTACAAATCCCCGCAGAATACCTCCAATAAAATCCCCGTTGAGAACCTCTAAGCAAAACGGGACAAAAAAAAGAGAGAAAAGAAAACAAAAAGAGCCTTACGAGGCAAATCATCACAGAATCTGGAAATACAAGCCTGAGCAGTCTAAAGGGTTTCGACATATGAATCAAATCAATGGCGGGACTTCGCAACAGAAATGAAGACGCAACAAAGCAACCGGGAACGATCAAGGTCACCAAACCAACCGTCATTTCCGAACTAACAATTGTTCTTTGTCTGAAAAGTTGAAACAGGTTTAATCCAAGACAACCGTGCAAGAAGCAGGTGTCGCCCAAAGAAGAAGGTACATGGGTACAAGAAATATTTTGGCAATAAGGAATTCATTCGAAAGGTAAGATTCCACGAAACTCCCGTTTATCTTCTACTAAAACAAGAAAATTCAAAAAAAGAGGTCAGTTGTTGTTCTTGAATTCTGTCCCCAGCCAGTCAGCATTAGGGTCTTAAACCCTAAACTGAATTTTTCCTTTAGTCAGCATTAGGGTTTTAAACCCTAAACTGAATTTTTTTCCATTCAGCCAGCATTAGGGTTTTAAACCCTAAACTGAGCTTTTCCATGCAATCAGCATTAGGGTTTTAAACCCTAAACTGAATTTTCCTTTTAGTCAGCATTAGGGTTTTAAACCCTAAACTGAACTTTTTCTATTCAGCCAGCATTAGGGTTTTAAACCCTAAACTGAGCTTTTCCATGCAATCAGCATTAGGGTTTTAAACCCTAAACTGAACTTTTTCCATTCAGCCAGCATTAGGGTTTTAAACCCTAAACTGAGCTTTTCCATTCAATCAGCATTAGGGTTTTAAACCCTAAACTGAGCATTAGGGTTTTAAACCCTAAACTGAACTTTTTCGATTCAGCCAGCATTAGGGTTTTAAACCTTAAACTGAGCTTTTTCATGCAGTCAACATTAGGGTTTTAAACCCTAAATTGAATTTTTCCTTTAGTCAGCATTAGGGTTTTAAACCCTAAACTGAACTTTTTTCCATTCAGCCAGCATTAGGGTTTTAAACCCTAAACTGAGCTTTTTCATGCAATCAGCATTAGGGTTTTAAACCCTAAACTGAACTTTTTCCATTCAGCCAGCATTAGGGTTTTAAACCTTAAACTGAGCTTTTCCATGCAGTCAGCATTAGGGTTTTAAACCCTAAACTGAATTTTTCCTTTAGTCAGCATTAGGGTTTTAAACCCTAAACTGAACTTTTTTCCATTCAGCCAGCATTAGGGTTTTAAACCCTAAACTGAGCTTTTTCATGCAATCAGCATTAGGGTTTTAAACCCTAAACTGAACTTTTTCCATTCAGCCAGCATTAGGGTTTTAAACCATAAACTGAGCTTTTCCATGCAGTCAGCATTAGGGTTTTAAACCCTAAACTGAATTTTCCTTTTAGTCAGCATTAGGGTTTTAAACCCTAAACTGAACTTTTTTCCATTCAGCCAGCATTAGGGTTTTAAACCCTAAACTGAGCTTTTTCATGCAGTCAGCGTTAGGGTTTTAAACCCTAAACTAAATTTTCCTTTTAGTCAGCATTAGGGTTTTAAACCCTAAACTGAACTTTTCCTTTCAGCCAGCATTATGGTTTTAAGCCCTATACTGAGCTTTTCCATGCAATCAGCATTAGGGTTTTAAACCCTAAACTAAATTTTCCTTTTAGTCAGCATTAGGGTTTTAAACCCTAAAGTGAACTTTTTCTTTCAGCCAGCATTAGGGTTTTAAACCCTATACTGAGCTTTTTATGTAGTCAACATTAGGGTTTTAAACCCTAAACTGAACTTTTTTCCATTCAGCCAGCATTAGGGTTTTAAACCCTAAACTGAGCTTTTTCATGCAATCAACATTAGGGTTTTAAACCCTAAACTGAACTTTTTTCCATTCAGCCAGCATTAGGGTTTTAAACCTTAAACTGAGCTTTCCCATGCAGTCAGCATTATGGTTTTAAACCCTAAACTGAATTTTTCCTTTAGTCAGCATTAGGGTTTTAAACCCTAAACTGAACTTTTTTCCATTCAGCCAGCATTAGGGTTTTAAACCCTAAACTGAGCTTTTTCATGTAGTCAGCATTAGGGTTTTAAACCCTAAACTGAACTTTTTTCCATTCAGCCAGCATTAGGGTTTTAAACCCTAAACTGAGTTTTTCATGCAATCAGCATTAGGGTTTTAAACCCTAAACTGAACTTTTTTCCATTCAGCCAGCATTAGGGTTTTAAACCCTAAACTGAGCTTTTCCATGCAGTCAGCATTAGGGTTTTAAACCCTAAACTGAATTTTTCCTTTAGTCAGCATTAGGGTTTTAAACCCTAAACTGAACTTTTTCCATTCAGCCAGCATTAGGGTTTTAAACCCTAAACTGAGCTTTTCCATGCAGTCAGCATTAGGGTTTTAAACCCTAAACTGAATTTTTTTCCATTCAGCCAGCATTAGGGTTTTAAACCATAAACCGAGCTTTTCCATGCAGTCAGCATTAGGGTTTTAAACCCTAAACTGAATTTTTCTTTTAGTCAGCATTAGGGTTTTAAACCCTAAACTGAACTTTTTCCTTTCAGCCAGCATTAGGGTTTTAAACCCTAAACTGAGCTTTTCCATGCAATCAGCATTAGGGTTTTAAACCCTAAACTGAATTTTCCTTTTAGTCAACATTAGGGTTTAAACCCTAAACTGAACTTTTTCCTTTCAGCCAGCATTAGGGTTTTAAACCCTAAACTGAGCTTTTCCATGCAATCAGCATTAGGGTTTTAAACCCTAAACTGAATTTTCCTTTTAGTCAGCATTAGGGTTTTAAACCCTAAACTGAACTTTTTCCTTTCAGCCAGCATTAGGGTTTTAAACCCTATACTGAGCTTTTCCTTGCAATCAGCATTAGGGTTTTTAAACCCTAAACTGAACTTTTTCCTTTTAGTCAGTCTTAGGGTTTTAAACCCTAAACTGAACCTTTTTCCTTCAGCCAGCATTAGGGTTTTAAACCCTGAACTGAACTTTTCCTTTAGTCAACATTAGGGCCCCAACCCTAAACTGAACTTTTCCCCAGTTGGTCAGTATTAGAGTTTCAACTCTAAAACTGAACTTCTCCCCAGCTATTCGGTATTAGGGCTCCAACCCTGAATTAAGCATTCATATCTTCTTTCATCAATTGTATGAACTTCTTGGCGAATAATTCACGAAATTTTCCTAGTGAAACTGGGGCAAAAAATTTCGTTCGTTTGTTTTTCCCGCAGGTCTAACCTCGAGCCACACGGATCGAAATGACCCACGAGATGAGTCTCAACTTAGAATCTAAGAAGAAAAAGACAAAAAGAAGATGTCCCAAGATATTCGGAAAGGCGAGAGGCGGATCGTTCAAAGGTTTGATCAAAGTCCCGAGTTCTACCAACCCCGTCCTATTCAGTATCGCAGAAATAAATAGGCGCCTACAACTTGCAAGCATCAAGATTCAGATCGGAGTCTACAAGCAGAATCAGCTAAGACCCAAGGTCAAGTCGCAAAAGAATCATAAATAGGAATCTTGTAACTAGCAGTTGACATGCATATGAGTGTTTAGTTCAGTTTCAATTTTTCTTTGGTTGTAATAAGGCGGTCAGTAAAGCAGCGGTGACAACAGCAACAGCAGTAACAACAAGCATCGCAGTCCCATGGTAGTCCCAGCTACCAAAACTTCCTGAACTATATTGAGCTGATTCCTGTTTAGCCCAGGATATGTAGGAAAACTTTGGAGCAAAGGTTCGGTCAAATCTTTCAAAATATGCTTCACACGGAGTAGTCCATAGGCAAAAATCGCTCATATCTGCTCACTTTATCTTTGCACGAAAACCCTTCGTGTTTCTGAACAAAGAGGGGCAGCTGTGAGCACGTGATTTTTGTCTTACGCGACAATCGCTCCAAAAGAAATAAAAAATAATAACAAATGGTCCTGCTGTACAATTTTTGGATTTTACATGGCACTTTGTTAATTATTTATGATATTTTTGCCCATTTTATCTTATTAAAACAAAATACAAAAAATGTATGTGTCATGCGTAATTGGAACCGTAATCCGGTTGTTAAATAAGAAAACCATAAATAGGCATCTTTGTCCGTGATTTTTGTTTTGATTTTTACCTGCTTCAAATATTTTAATATGTGTGTGCAAATAATTGTATTAAGTGTCTATTTAATTTTATTTCTGATTTATTTAGATCTTGTTTTAAAATAAAAAATAATAATAAAAAATAAATAATAATAAAAGAGAGTGCAAAATTGGGTTGAAAATCAGTTGGGCTTATTTTCACTTTTAATTCAAGGCCCAAAATTCAAATCCAAAACCCCTGTGTGACCCGGTCCAGACCAGCCTACTCCAAAAGCGTTCAAACGACACCGTTTTAACCTGATCTAATCTGGGCCGTTGATCTCAGATTGATCAACGGCCTAGATCACATTCCCATACCCATGAACTAACCCGACCCGTCTTACCAAAACCAACCCCCAAACCCTGAATGAGAAACGACACCGTTTCCTCATCATATGAAAGATCTGAGCCTTCCATTTCGCCTCATCCAACGGCTGAGAACAACCCCACCCATCTCATATATAAGTTTCCAACCATACCCTGCTCCCCTATCCAATACCCCAGCCTTCGTCTTCATCCCCTTCCCCACGAAACCCTAGCCTCCCCCTTATTCCTCGCCATTAATCCCGGCGGCATGAACGCTGGTGACCTTCACCTTAACACCCTAGGACCACCTTGACACCCTGAACATGAATCTGTTGACCGTTTAGGTCGAATCATCCTCTAGGTTCTCGAATCTTCGAATGAAGATTCGAGCAAAAAACTCGATCCACACCGATGCACCCCAGTTTCGTACCAGATAGTCCCCAGACCCCCTCGTGACCAAACCATGCTTGGTTTGGTCCGAATCTAACAATGGAAGCCCAAATCCCAAATCTACCATCCACGAACCCTAGAAACCCCAAGCCTGGTCCGTGCCTGCTCAAGCCAAGAGATTAGGGTCTAATGGACCTTAATCGAAGTGTTTCTCATCTAAGAAACACTTCGATTAGAGTCCGTTCAACCTTAAAAAGGGTCTGTTCAAACACAATGCTGATTTTCTGTTTCTTCTTTCAAAGCTTCTAAGGTAAGTTTGTTTTCTCCTTGTTATTCAGTACGTGTGTGGTTTCAAGGTCTGTTCATATTTTGTGTAATTTGTTTCGAATTTTATCAACTGTGTCCTGTCCACTTTGCCTGAACCTCGGTGTTTTGAGTCCTTCTTCTATTTGTTCTGATAATGTGTATGTATGTATGTGTTGTGCAATTAGCTGAATTTCAAATTTGAACTGATTAACTGATTCCTTGAGTAACAATTCTGCTTAGTCAGTACAATTCAAATCATGTGCTTGATACTGTTAAATGTCTGATTTTTGACTACGACTGTACATGTTATATTTAGTATAGTCGAGTCGACATATGTCGTCAATTAGTTTCAATTGTCCGAACACTAACCAATTGACCTGCTTCTGTTAAGCATTGTTTGAATCAATTAGGAACTGAGTTTAGTTACTTATAATTGTTAATTTGATTTCAGAAATCTAAGGTGTAGTCTGTTAATTGTAATCTGAATTGATGGCATGTGCACTTGTGCACAACATGTGCATAAAGGCCCTTTTTGAATTAAAATAGTTTTGACAGCATATGCTGTCAGACTACATTCTGCTGCCCATACTCTACTTTAGTTTCAGAAATAATAAACATTACTCAAAAGTGAGTCTGCCAGGGAATATCATGGGGTTTGTTTATACTTAAATAGCTAAGTGGAATCTGAAAAAAGAGGATAGCACATGGGAGGGGTGTTTTGTGATTGATGAACAGGCTGTTAAAGGGCTAAGTTTTAGGTTTATAAAAGGGGGGAAGAGAGAAGTAGATAGGATACACACAGACACACAGAGGGAACTCAGATTAAAAATTGAGAGCTGAGTTCTGAAAAACAGAAAAACTGGAAAAAGAATTCTTCTTGATAACTCAAGTAGATTTTTAAAAACTGAAAATTGGCACTGGAAAGAGATAGTGAGAGGAAAAACAGAGAGGCTTATACAGACACATTCACGAGAGAGAAAAACATACAGAAAATCAGAAACTGTTTCTTCCTACTGTTTGTTTGATTCTCAGTTTGTTTAACTTGTTCAATCAAGTTTGTTTTCTTTCAAGTATCAGCTGAGTTCATTGGTTGATTCACATTGTTTGTTTCTCCTAGATTTGGTCTGTCTTGGAGTCTTGTTGCTACTGCATTGTTTGCTGCTGTCTTTCTGCCATTTTTCCATCGGCTCTAACTGTATCTTGCACTGGGAGCTGTTCTATTTGTTACCTGTTGTTACTGCTGCTGTTTTTGTTGCCATTGTCATTTTATTGACTTCCCTTCTTCTTCGATTGTAAGCATTCCCAGGTACACACTCCTGAAACCTTGTTGGCTGAAAGTTTGAAGTTTGAAACAGAAATAAAGAAATGAACATCTGTTTACTTGACAATACTTGTGTTCAAAAATAGGTCGAATGTTAGTTTGGCCTGTATTTGTTTAAATTCAAACTGCAAACACTCTGTATGAATTAACATACATTTTGATTTGAGATGAACTATTAGATAGCATTTGTTTGTTAGATCAGATGTGTTTTAATGCATACAACCATTAGGTTTTGTTTTAGTTATGACATTATAACATAGAATCATAGCAAGCATCTGTATGTATTTTGTCTAGATCCATGAACTGTCAAAACTGTTATATTTGGTCCCATTTGATTTCAAGATAAGTGTACCCCAAACTAATTCTCATGCGGCGTTACGATTAACAGGGTGATAATGTATGCCAACCCTCTTGTTAGATTACTTGTTCCTATATAGGATCGACATGGGCTTCAATATAGATTCATTGTTTTCGAAATAATGCGATGACTTTTGAGGAAAACTAATAGGCATTTTCGAATCTAATTAGTAGTAGTTTTCTTAATAAATAGCCGATTTCATTTATCAAGCCTAAATAAGTTAATTTTAAAATTCAAACTTGAGGGTCGCTTAATGTAAATTTAGTATGTGTTATTAGTTTGCTTGCAATATCCCTTATTAAATTAACAAAGCTTATTCACTCTTTGAAGACAAGGCATGAGGTAATTCTCATCTCATAAACAACCAATTAGGTAATCAAACAAAGTTCGGATTCGTCAAACATAGTAGAGATTTAGTATGTAGTTGCTTAAACAAGTAAGTTTGATATCTTTCTCTTTTATTTTTAGAGACAAATGTAATAGAAATGTAGTCGCTTTAGGATATCCTTTTCCAAAATAATAAGACGAGCCTCGCCAAATAAAAATGCAAATTGCGGGGCCCTCAATAATTAACCATAATAAATATTTAGAATTCAGGACAGGCCGTTTAGTGAATTTCATGGCCTTCCACAAATATAATAGAAATGTAGTCGCTTCTCTAGGCGCGACTTAATTGAATTACATTCTTAAATTCGGGTGCGCATTTATGTGACCCAAATTCAAATCTCAGCGGAGTCGAAATGTGTCAATAACTACGGGTGCATTGATTGTGACGTGGTTCAAGATGCAGTTTTACGACGTTGCAATTCTATAAAAAATAAATGATAATAATAAAAGCGGTTTTAAACTTAACAAAAGCACATAGGTCACAACATGTATTTAATCAGATATTTAGCCATTATAACAATTTAAGCGACCGTGCTAGAACCACGGGATTCGAGGGTGCCTAGCACCTTCCCTCGGGTCAACAGAATTCCTTACTTAGAATTTCTGGTTCGCAGACTTCATTTGGAAAAGTCGAAAATTTCCTCGATTTGGGATTCAAGATAAACCGGTGACTTGGGACACCAAAAGCCAAACCATTCCCAAGTGGCGACTCTGAATTAAATAATCCCATTTCGAATATTGTCACTTAAATTGGAAAAAACTCCCCTCGCGCATTTAACCCTTCGGGGAGGGCGCGCAAAAAGGAGGTGTAACACTACCGTCATTTTGTGGAGGGGGTTTCATCGATTGCATCCCGTATGACCAGGTTGACCCAGAAGGGTGCTCCATTTTAGTGGACAGAGGAGTGTGAGGCGAGCTTCCAGAAGCTCAAGACAACTTTGACCACAGCCTAATTTTGATACTGCCTATAGGTTCGGGGTCTTATACGGTCTATTGTGATGCCTCGAGGGTTGGACTCAGAGCGGTGTTGTTGTAGGACGGTAGGGTGATTGCCTACGCGTCCAGACTGTTTAAGATACATGAGAAGAACTACCCTGTTCATGACCTCGAGTTAACTGCCATTATTCACGCCCTAAAGATTTGGCGCCATTATTTATACTGGGTTCCCTGTGAGATTTATACTGGCCACCGGAGCTTGCAGCACTTGTTCAAACAAAAGGATCTAAATTTGCGCTAGAGGAGGTGGTTAGAGTTGCTGAAGGATTATGACATCACTATTTTGTATCACCCGGGTGAGGCCAATATAGTGGCTGATGCCTTGAGTTGTCGGGAGGAGAGTTTAGGGAATTTGGCTTATTTACCAGTATTAGAGAGGACTATGGTGATGGATGTTTAGGCCTTAGCCATCCAGTTTGTGAGATTCGGGTTCTAGCTTGCGTGGTTTCTCGATCATCCTTATTTGATCGTATCAGGGAGCAGCAGTATGATGACCCTCATTTGCTTGTCCTCGAGGACAAGGTCCAGCACGGTGATGCCATAGATGTGACTATTGGTGATGATGGGGTATTGAGGATGTAGGGTCGGATTTGTGTACCCAATGTTGAGGGATTCTGGAGGAGGCCCAAAGCTCGCGGTATTCCATTCATCCGGGTGCCGCGGAGATGAATCAGGATTTGAGGCAGCATTACTGGTGGATGCGGATGAAGAAGGATATAGTTGGATTTGTAGCTCGGTGCCTCAACTATCAACAGGTGAAGTATGAGCACCAGAGACCGGGTGGGTTGCTCCAGTAGATAGAGATTCCGAAATGGAAGTGGGAGCGGATCACCATGGACTTTGTAGTTGGGCTCCCATGAACTTTGAGAAAGTTCGATGCTATTAGGGTGATTGTGGATTGGCTAACCAAGTCCGCTCATTTTATTCCTGTGTGCACCACTTATTCTTCGGAGCAGTTGGCGGAGATTTATATCCGGGAGATTGTTCGTCTGCATGGTATTCCAGTGTCCATCATCTCAGATAGGGGTACTCAGTTTACATCACGGTTCTGGAGGGCCGTCCAGCATGAGTTGGGTACTCGGGTGGAGTTGAGTGCCTTATTTCACCCTTAGATGGACGGACAGTCCGAGAGCACTATTCAGATTCTTGAGGATATGCTCCATGCGTGAGTGATTGAGTTTGGAGGGTCTTGGGATCAGTTCTCGCCATTGGCGGAGTTTGTTTACAACAATAGCTATCAGTCCAACATTCAGATGGCACCGTGTGAGGCTTTATATGGGAGGCAGTGTAGATCCCCGGTGGGTTGGTTTGAGCCGGGTGAGGCTAGACTATTGGGCACAGACTTGGTACAGGATGCTTTAGAGAAGGTTAAGTTGATTCAGGATAGACCCGTACAGCCTAGTCCAGATAGAAGAGTTACGTGGACCGGAAGGCTCGTAATGTTTCCTATATGGTTGGAGAGTGGATTCTGCTACGAGTTTCGCCTATGAAGGGCGTTATGAGATTCGGGAAGAAAGGGAAGCTGAGTCCGAGGTTTATTGGTAATTTTGAGATATTGAGGCGTGTTGGGGAGGTTGCTTATGAGCTTACCTTACCTCCCAGCTTAGCAGGAGTTCATCCGGTATTTTATGTTTTGATGCTCCGGAGGTATCACGGTGATTCTTCGCATGTGTTGGATTTCAGTTCAGTGCAGTTGGACAAGGATCTATCTTATGTTGAGGAGCCAGTGGCAATATTGGACAGGCAGGTCAGAAAGCTGAGGTCAAAGAACGTTGCATCAGTGAAGGTTTATTGGCAAGGTCAGCCACTCAAGGAGGCGACCTGGGAGACCGAGCAAGATATGCGCAGCCGTTACCATCATCTTTTCACTACTACAGGTATGTCTCTATGCTCGTTCGAGGACGAACGAATGTTTAAGTGTAGGAGGATGTGACGACCCGGCAAGTCATCTTAAGAATTAATGCCCCGATCCCCTATTAACTGCTTTCCCCAAGTTTATTTTTGCTAATGTGATTTGCCGGGATATTCGATTTTGAGTTTCGAAGAGTTTTGGGACACTTATTCCCTAAATGAGAGCTTAAGTGTTGGAAAGTTGACCATAGTCAGAACTGTGTGAAAACGGCCCCGGAATGGAAATTCAATGGTTCTGTTAGCTCTGTTGGGTGATTTTGAGGTTAGGAGCATATTCAGATAGTATTTTGGAGGTCCGTAGCTAATTTAGGCTTGAAATGGCGAAACTTGAATTTTGGAAGTTTCGGTTCGATAGCGAGATTTTGATCCGAGGGTCGGAATGGAATTCCGAGAGTTTCAGTAGTTCCTTTGTGTCATTTGGGATGTGTGTGGAAAATTTCAGGTCATTCAAACGTGTTTGGTTGGGCTTTTGATCGAAAGCGGTATTCGGAAGATTTTAGAAACTTAGGCTTGAATCCGATGTGTTTTGGTTGTTTTGATGTTGTTTGAAGTGTTTTGAAGATTTGTACAAGTTTGAATAAGGTTTTAGGATATGTTGATGCCTTTGGTTGAGGTCCCGGGGGCCTTGGGATGAATTCAGATGGTTAATGGAGGAAATTTTAGAGTTGAAGTTGCTGCAATAGTTGTTCTTGTGGTATTTTCGCATTTGCGATTTGGGGACCGCAGATGTGGAGCCGCAGAAGCGGCGAAGAGGACCGCAGAAGCGAAATTTGGGATTTCCCTCAGGAACCGCAAATGCGGTGAGATGTCCGCAGAAGCGAAACCGCTCCTGCGGTTAGAGTTCCGCAGATGCGAAAGCAGGGTCCTTAAGTCAAAGTCGCAGATGCGACACTTTTCCACAGAAGCAGGATCGCAGATACGGTCCCAGAGTCGCAAATGCAGAAATTGCTTTGCAGAACATATAAATAGTTGCCTTCGCGAATTTGAGGGATTCTTTCCCCATTTTCTTCCGGGTTTGAAGCTTTTGAGAGAGATTTTTGAGTTAAACAAAGGAGAATCGCTTGGAGGTAACGTCCTTGACTTCATAACTCGTTTTTATGTGATTAAAGACCTAATTAGTGATGAGAAATTTGGGAAACATGGGTAATTAGAGCTTGAGTTTAAGAGGCCTTTAATTGAAGATTTGAGGGGCCATTTGGACTCCGATTTCAGTGTTCTTATTATATTTAGACTCGTGAGAGTACGGGGTTTCTGAAAATGTAAATTTCATCTGATTCCTAGATGTGGGCTCGAGGGGCATTTTGGTCATTTTACATAATTTTGCGTATTAGCTTAGAATTTAATTGTAGAATTAGTTACTTGAAGTGTTATTTACATTATGCGATTCAATTGAATAGATTTCGGCCATTTGGAATCGTGTACTCGTGGCAATAACGTGGTTTCGGGTTGACTTTGAGTCGGTTCGAGGTAAGTGGCTTGTCTAACCTTGTGTGGAGGACCTTCCCCTTAGGATTGGTATATTTGGTAATTGAAATGTCTTGTACATGATGTGACGAGTGTGTACTTGTGCTAATTGATGGAAATCTAGTTTTCTTTAAGTAATTACTAGTATGTTTCCTTTCCTGTTTCTATTTCTTGTACTATTATGCCTATTGTTAGCTTAGGGAAGCATGTCTAAGTGACTTAATTGCTTTATTTGATTCAACCTGCCTTACTTGAATTCTGTGCAGCATGGTAGGCTAGAATCACTTATTTCCTTAATATGAAATTTTTCCATTTCTATATATCTTCCTGATGCTGCTGCTGTGTATTTATTTTGGGACTACAGATGTGAAATTCCAGTAGTTCCCCCTTGGCTGTTTACTTTGGGACTACGGGTTAGATTCCCGGTAGATCCCCCTGCATATTTATTTTGGGACTACGAATGTGGGATTCCGGTAGCTCCCCCTTGTCTGTTTACTTTGGGACTACGGGTTAGATTCCCGGTAGATCCCCCTGCGCAGTTATATAGAACTACGGGAATGCACCCGGTAGATTTCCCCAGTACTGGGTATTTACATTTGGGACTACGGAATGGGATTTCGGTACATCCCCGCGCACTATGAGTTGGACTACGGGACGGGATCCTAGGAGATCCATTGGATATGTACATATGGGACTACATGACGATATCCTGGGAGATCCCCGATGGTTATTAGTGGTGCGGAGCTGTACTTCCCTTCCATGTTTACCTTGTTTCTATATAGTTATTGTTGTCCGGTACATCCTGTGTTATTTTACTGCTATATTTATTTATAGTGTTCTGTTCTATACTGTTGATCATGAATTTGATTTAGCCTCAGTAGGGCCCTGACCTTCCTCGTCACTACCCAACCGAGGTTACGCTTGGCTCTTACTGAGTACCGCTATGGTGTACTTATGCCCCTTCTGCGCATGTTTTCATGTGCATATCCAGGTACCACTACTCAGGCCTCTAAACCTTGAGGAGGCGACTGCTCTAAAGACTTCGAGGTACATCTGCCGCGTCCACAGACCGAGAAGTCCCTTTCTATTCCTGCTTTTAGTATTTAGCCTTTCTGTATTTTTCTGTTCTTATTAGACATTCTGGAGTTAGAGCCATGTAGTATTGATCTGAGCTTGTGATTCGTGGGTTTCCGGGTCTTGGATTCAGCTATTGGTTTTGAGATCTATATAAATATGGTGTATGCCGAGCGACACATTTAACACTGTTATTGCCTTATTTATGTTTTTAAATTGTTTTATCTTCCGCAAGTTTTGGTTATCTTCCGAAAGTTTAGGTTTACCTAGTCATAGAGACTAGGTGCCGTCACGATGGTTCACGGAGCGCGAACCGGGGTCTGACACTCAAAATCATGTGGTTATTTCTTGTTTATATATGGATGATATGATGATAATGAGTAGCGACATTGCTAACATAAAGGCTACTAAGCACATGCTTACTATTAAGTTTGATATGAAAGACTTAGGAGTTGCCGATTTAATTTTGGGAATCAAAATCCATAAGATTCATCAAGGTTTAGCATTGTCTCAATCACATTAATTTAAAACATAAGTTGCAAAGACTACAATTAATATAAACCTTGCTCTTGCAAAGAATAAACGTCAAATCAAGTCTTAATTGGAGTACGCTCGGGTGTTGGGAAGTTTGATGTATGTCATAAATTATAAACAACCAGATATTGCTTGTGCAAGCAAACTGAGCCGATACACGAGTAATTCCGACCAAACCCATTGTTGAAAATGAAACGAGTTTTGGAGTACATAAAACAAACTCAAAACTTTACTTTACACTACAGTAAGTCTTTTGCGGTTATTGAGGGTTTATGATGCAAACTGGATCACTAGTGCAATCGATTTTAAATTTACAAGTGGATATATTTTTACAATTGATGGAGGGGCAGTGTCTTGAAAATCATCCAAATAAACATGCATTATCCTCTCTACAATGGAGGTTGAGTTCATTTATCTAAACAAGGTGGTGAAGAAGCTGAAGGACTCTGAAATTTTTAGGAAGATATTCAATTTTCGCCCAAACCATTAAACCCTATATATATATATATATAACCATAGCTAAGCAGCAATTGGAAAGGCTGGGAGCACTAGGTATAACAGAAAATCTTGTCATATACAGCAAAGACATAAGACCATAGGAAAACTAATATTAAGGAGAATTATTGCAATTAACTACGTAAACTCAAGTGATAATGTGTTGGATCCTCTTACAAAAGACATAACTAGAGAGGTAGTTGAGAGAACATCAAGGGGAATAGGACTATGACGAGGATAAGTCATTACAGCAGTAACTCTACCTAGAAGACTAAAAATTCCTAATGGTAAGCTAGAAACATGATATTTGGAATTATTTCCCTATTGTTGACTACACTATAATCGTGTTTGAGGTTAAATGTGAGAAATTTATACCTATTACGTAATTTCTAGGTGCAGGACTTGATTCCGAGGTAAAAATGGTCTTTTAGGGCTAAAGCAAGACATATGGAAATTCAAAGTATGAGTAAAAGTCCAAGAAAGTCATTCGGGATATGCCCAAAATTTGAGGACCAACTCTGCATAAAAAAAATTAAAGAAAACTAAGTAGCCGAGAAAAAACGGCCTAAGGCATCACGTTGGCAACACATAAGCCATTTTGTTTGCAAAGAAGGAAAACCAAAACCATTTAAATTTTGATTTAGCGCGACGCGCAGGATGTCACAACCCAAAATCCCACCATAAGCGTCATGATGGCACATGGTCTCTAAGACTAGTTAAACCGATTACTTACAATAATTTAGCCAGTTTAACAATGATAATTTTAAAATAGAGTTTAATATGAATACCGAAACAAAAGCGAAATAAGCCTGTGCGGCCATAATCATCACAACCTCCCAAGATTAGGTAATACAGAGTCACGAATCCTAGTTGAATACATAGAAAGAGCTCAAAGATCAAAATACAATATTGTTCTAATAATAAGCTGACGGTACAATGTAAGAAAAAGACTCCAAGAAGCTCTACCTTGAATCCCCACGATCAATAAGCTAACTCTCCCTGAGTACGATATCTCCATGTAACGACCCGACCGGTCGTTTTGAGCATTTGCATTTCGCTCGCCAGTTCTCGGGCATGAATAGCCTCGTATGATGTATTATGATTTATTTAAATCACCGGTTTTACTTTCAGGTTAATCGGAATAGATATGGAAAAATGATTCTCAGCTTGAAGGTTTAAATTTGAAAGGTTTGACTAAGTTTTGACATTTAGTGTTGGATCTCGGAATTTGAATTTTAATGATTTAACTAGCTCCTTTGGGTGATTTTGGACTTGGGAGAGCATCCGGAATGTGATTTGGATATCCGTGGTGGAATTTGGCTTGAATTGGCGAAACTAAAAATTTGGTGATTTCCGGTCGGTAGTGGAAAAAAATTTGATATTGGAGTCGGAATAGAATTCTGAAAGTTGGAGTAGGTTCGTAGTGTCATTTGTGACATGTGTGCAAAATTTCAGGTCATTCGGAGGTGATTTGATAGGTTTCGGTGTTGTTTGTGGAATTTGAAAGTTCCTTAGTTCTTAGGCTTGAATACGAAGTTGATTTGGTGTTATTTTGAGTGATTTGAAGGCTCGACTAATATTTAATGATGTTATGGGATGTGTTGGTATGTTTGGTTGAGATTCGGAGGGCTTTGAGTGAGTTTCAGGTAAGTTTTGAGTGAGTCCGGGCATTACGGGGACTTAGGCATGGATTTTGGTGTTTAATTTTCACTGAGTTGGAAGGGATATTCCCTGAGGGCGATGGATTTCGCTGAGGCAGAGTAGGGAGCGCTGAGGCGGAAAATGGGGCGCTGAGGCGCTCCAGGGTAGAATCTGCAGGTTCAATGGTCTGACTTCGGAAGCCTATATCTTTTGATCTACAAAGAATTTTGAGATGATTCAAAAATGAAAGATGTAGACCTTCATGTCTAGTTTCCAGAAAGGTAAAGAAATCATAATTTAGACATCTGTAGAGAAAGTTATGTCAACAATACTAAGGCTTGACTGTGCAGCCACCAAAAGCGCGGTCAGCGGTGAAGAGAAACTGAAAGGTGCACTATAAATACGAGATTTGGGGTTTTATTTCATATTTTGAACTAGAGAGCTCGGGCTTTGGCGATTTTCGAGGAATTTTCAAGAGAACCATCGGGTAAGTGATTCTAACTCAACTTTTGCTAAATTACAAGATTATAACATTGGACTCATCATTTGAGTAGAGATTTGGGGTGAAAATTTGGAAAAATTGTGGAACTTCATAAAAATGAATATTTGGAATTTGAAAGCCGATCCGTAGTCGAAATTGAGTGAAACTAGTATGGATAGTCTCCTAATTCAATGGGTTGTCAGATTTTGAGACTTTGGTCAGATTTCGAGATGTGGGCCCGGGGGTCGGGTTTGAGCAATTTCGGGATTCTTGAGTTAATTTGATTATTTTCGCTTGGGCTTTGTTCCTTTAGCGTATATTGATGACAATATAATGTTTTTGGTTAGATTTGGAGCATTTGGAGGCCGATTCGAGAGGCAAAGGCATCATAGGCTAGAGTTTAGACCAGTTTGAGGTAAGTAATGATTGTAATCGTTGTCCTGAGGGTATGAAACCTCGGATTTCACATCGTTATGCTACTTTGAGGTAACGCACACGTTAGATGACGAGTGTGGGGTTGTGCACCTTTGGAGATTGTGACTTGGTTCATCCCGTACGACTATTAAGTCGCGTATTTTATTGAAAACTATTTGAAATCATTGTGTTTTGGAAAGTATTACTATGTTTTGGGTTGAATGCCATACTTGGGCCTAGTGCCAACTGTTTGGATCCTTAGGGGCTTTTTACTACTATTCCTCACTGTTTTTTATTTAATATCTGTACTCAGTCATGCTGTATTTTACTGATTTCATAACTCAGTCATATTTACTATGTTTTGATACTTTAAATGATATTTTGGGTTGAGCATCCTGTTTTACTATTAGCCCGAGTGGCTTGAGAGGTTTCTGACTGAGTGAGGCCGAGGGACTATGTTGTGAGGATATTATGGGATCGGGGCTGCATGTCGCAGCAGGTTGTTACTGATTCATGATATTGTGAGGCCAAGGGCCTGATTGATTTATGCCATGAGGTGTCTTGTTGTTATGTGAGGACGAGGGCCTGATTGATTATGCCACGTGATGGCTTGTTATAGCGCTTGGGATGTAGGAGCCCCTCCGGAGTCTGTACACCCCCAGTGAGAGCGGGTACCCTGAGTGAGTGATATGATGTTAGCCCGAGAGGCTGGTTATGATATGATATGTTGCCCGAGGGGCTATTCTTGATCCATGTTTTGCCCAAGGGGCGGTTCTTGATTCATGTTATGCCCGAGGGATTTATTACGAGTGATTGTGAGGTAGCTCAAGGGGTTGGTTCTGTTGATATTATGCCCAAGGGACGGTATATGGTACATGTTTTTGTTCGAGGGGCTGTTTACATTTCTATCATTTTTACTCACTGTTTTATCAGTCGTTTGAAACTATAGAAAGAAGTTTTCTTTTTAAAAGAGAAGGTTTTACTGGAATTGAGCTTGATTTATGAGATAATTGATTTCTGTACTATTTTGGAAATATACTGTATTCACTGTGGCGTTATGATGTGGACTATGTGTTCTCTTACTTCTCTATCTTTATTTACTTTTATTACTTACTGAGTTGGGGCACTCACATTACTCCCTGTACCTTATGTGCAGATTCAGGTATTTCTGAACCCGGTGATTAGTGTTGATTACTTAGTGATAGGTTCATTGGAGATAACAAGGTAGTTGTCTGGCGATCGCAGCCGTGCTTTCCTCCCTCCTTATTCTTCCTTAGAGTATTTTTGTAATTTTCCCAGCCATGTTGGTCTTGACGTTGTCAGACAGTTGTAGTAGATGCTCATGACTAGTGACACCCTGATGTTGGGCTTTCATTCTACACTATTGTTTTGTTTTAAACACTGTATAAAGGTTTATTGTTAAATAGGTTTGATTTTATCCTAAGAAAGGAAAATACTAATTGGTTTTTGGTTTGTGTCGGTTGGCCTAGTTCCATGATAGGCGCCATCACGACCGGGTAGGTTTTGGGGTCGTGACAAGCTGGTATCAGAGCCTAGGTTACATAGGTCTCACAAGTCATGAGCGGGTTTAGTAGAGTCTTGCGGATCGGTACGGAGACGTCTGTACTTATCTTCGAGAGGCTACAGAACCCTTAGGAAGCTTCACATTCTTGAATTCTCATCGTGCGACATTGATTCTGCTTGAAGTGTATCTCTTTGAATTCCTTCCACGCATTTGTATGTGCACATGAGCGGTCGGTATCAGCTGTGCATCGACGGCTTATGATTCCCTGATCGAGGGGCGAGATGTGATTTTTGTGTGTTGATGTTGGGCCAGTCTAGAGGACTTGAGGCTGGGCTCTTCTTGTAGCTTGAGCACTGTATTGATTGTGTGAACACATACTTCTGGATTTATATGTTCGGTAGTGTCCTTATTAGTGGAAGTGATGACTGGATGGCTATGTGATGAGTATGATGTGACTGCGAGATATGTTCATATGATTTGAATGTGACTAGAAGGGTCTGCTTGAGGATAGAATGAACTATTTGATGCTCAATTTCCATCTTGATTGGATGTATAGCCCTGAGTTATGGGTGTGTGAAGAATCTTTTCATGTTGTCTAGTTGGGGAGTGGAATAGATTTCATGTTACGATATGAGTTCAGACTCAGGAAGATTTAGTGATTGTGTTATGTCTATGACGGTGGAAGGGTATAAAGAGATGTTAGTTTGAGGCAAAGCATGGGGTTTTCTCCTACTGAGTGTTCTGAAGTTTGTGTTATCCTTATGTTATTTGTTGGAAGACCTCTTTTACCAGTGAAATATATGTGTTGCAATTTGAATTTGGATCGCTAAGAAGAGTGGGCCTAACTGTTACGAGGGTGAATGCGAGATTGCAGAAGATTTAAAGTACTAGATGGCTTGTGTTGCACGAGCTTATGAAGGGTTGAGTTTAATCTCACTATGGTATTATGACAGTACTAGAAGTATAGGCATTGTGAGTTATTGTATGTTTTGATCTATGGCTTTGATCCAAGTGGGGGAGTCTGTTATCGATCAGTTAATTGCACGGTTATATGCTATGTTGGTTCCAGTTTGAGTAGAGTAAATGGCGCTCGAGAGTGGTTTAAAGGGTTCAAGATTTACATGTAGCAATTGGGGGATCTTCAGGATGTGTATTTGGCTAGAACCTGAGGTTTACATTGGAGGGTGTCAAGACTTGTGACATTTCTATATCATTATGGATTCTATATATCAGTATTAGGAAGGTGAAGGTAATGGCTTTAGATTCGTAGAAAGTCTCTTTAGGGTAAGTATTCAGAATATGGTGCGCTTGGGGATATTTGAGAGAGTATTTAGAAGCTTATGAGCCTTAAACAGTGTGGGTTTATGCTTGGGTATCGTGTGGTGAGTCTGGGTTGAGGATTGCAATATCATGGCAAGGAGAAGTATCAATTCGAAGGTAAATAAAAAGAAACTTGGGATAAATAAAACAGCTTGGTAGTAGGTCGGATCGGCATGGTAATGGGTATGATTAGTTCTTTGGGTGCTTATAAGGTAATGAGTTTCTACAGATGTCTTGTGGCAATGCTCTTGGGTTTTTGGTGACCTGTGTAGCTTGGATGAGCTAAAAGGATTTAGTCATGACGGTTTGGTTTTGTGCAAATGGGATTTAGAGAGTTCTTGATAGTTTTCTACCATGGTTAGAGATGTATATTTTCTACTGGCGTGAGGAGCATGTGATGTATAGTGATTTTCTTTTAGATGGGATCAAATGGAATGTTCTTGGCTAGTTTAGTACATAGTTGCTTGTCGTTTGGAGTGGATTATGAAGTTCTCACATTTATCATAGGATGTCATAGTATGTGCGGTATGTTGTGTAAGTTTGAGATTGGCATGTTTAAGGTCACAATTCAATTCTGAAAGGAAGGCCATAAATTCTTAGGCAGCATGGACAGTTTCAGATGATTAGGCAAATGATTTTGCTAATTGGTGTGACTTGAAGAAGGCATACATTTCAGATAGGGCAATGTGATTGAGTTAATAATACACCATTGGTATTGCGACACTCTCTTGTTTGATCGACTGCTGATATTCGAGTTTGATTGGTGGCACAGAAGAATTTTAGAAGTATCCCTCGTGGAGTGATTGGGTATTAGAGGTGTGTTATATATTCAGACGGTGGAATTGGGATCAGATATGGTGATTCGTGTGCTATATGGATTTGGAGACTGGGAGTTCTCATAAACAGGTTATGTTGTGGTTGTGAGTCGCATGTATCGGCCTTGCGTGGTGACTATCGAAGGTTTGGAGACCCGAGTAGATCCTTTGTTGCTTAGTATATTAGATTTTAATGTGATATTGGGTATGGACTGGTTGTCTCTGTGTCGTGTTATTCTAGGTTGTTGCGCTAAGACGACAATGTTGGCAATGCTGGGGATGCCACTAATTGAGTGGCAAGGTTCGATAAGTTATGTTCCTAGTAGAGTGATTTTATTTTTGAAGACCCAACTGATAGCTGGGATGGGTTGTCTTTTTTATGTGGCCTTCGTAAGGGATGTCAATGTAGAGACTCCTATTATTGATTCAGATCCGGTGGTGAGAGATTTTCCGGATATGTTTCCTGCAGACCTGTCGGGCATGCCACCGGACAGGGTTATTAATTCCGGTATCGATTTGGTGCCCGACACTCAGCCTATTTCTATTCTACCATATCGTACGGCACCGACGAAGTTGAAGGAGTTAAAGGAGCAGCTTCAGGAGCTCCTTGATAAGGGGTTCATTGGTAGGCCAATACAGATGTGTGTTGTGTATCGAGCCAACTTTGTTGACTCCGAACTGCTATTGTTGAGGGATGTGCCATTCGATTGTTGTTGAGCTTATTCGTGTTCTAGAGTGATCTATGAGTTACCTTTCCATGTTGCAAGGCATTATGATTTGTTGGTTATAGGCACATATGGTGCGGCCCTATTGGGATTTCATAGTGAAATTCGAGCAGGAAGATATTGGGTATTTCTCGGTGGATGGCATATTGGTTATGTCCTTTCGAGTTTGTGTGGTGTTATGTCATTTTATTTGCCATGGTTATGATGATTTGCTTTTGGTACTAGACATCAAATTGCGTGTGGTTGTTGATTTTGAGCATAGCGACTTGAGTTTTTTCACGTGGACCAGTGTTTGGATAGGGTCGCACATTGCAACAAAGTTATGTGGAAGTATGATTCTTCGGGTTAGATCTGTGTGTTCTGGTTCTACGATATGTCATGGGTTCTCAGCATTGTGTTGTGGTGGTACTAGTGAGCTTGCGGTACAACTCTCTCATTTGAGTCATTTTTCCATGATTTGAGTACATTTGGACTATTGCTTATTGGTGTGCAGGTCGCATGGGTTATGGATTTAGATTGTATCGATGTGTCATGTCACTAGAATAGTCGTGTTGGATGAGATGAGGTCATTGGAATCTAGAATGAAAACTATCAGATTTGATTCCAGTATGTTGGAAGGATAATATCGAGATTCGGCTTAGAATTTACGACAGTCCTTGCCGAAGGAGAGGGAGCTCCACGACTGGTTGGTCTAAGGAATGGTTATGACTTTCTACATGTTTCATTCATCATTGGCAGTATACAAAAGTGTTGGAATAAGGCTTTGGTTTGATAAAAGGGTTATTACTATAATTGGGTTATTTGAGCAACTGCTGTGATTAGAAGTTATCGCTATGAGTATTTGAGTTGTGTGGTATATTATGTGATTTTCATCTTGAATTGCGGTTATGGCTTGTTGCAGTGTGTTCAGACTTATTCAGTGTGTAGATGTGATATTCTGATCTTATAGATAGTTTCAGAAGTGGAAAATTGGTTCTACAGTTATGGGCTAGGGTGAATTGTGAAATTTTAGTTATGTTGTGTTATCGGACCTGTATGGGATAGGGTGACGTGGGATCACCCCCGGGTATGAGCATAGTAAGGATACAAGGCTATTTGTTGGCTTTTGGAGAAACTGTAGGCACGTTCGATGATGAATGTATGTTTAAGTGAGGGAGGATGTAACGACCCGACCGGTTGTTTTGAGCATTTGCTTTTTGCTAGCCAATTCTCGGGCATGACTAGCCTCGTATGATATATTATGACTTATGTAAATCGTCGGTTTTGGTTGGCTAATCAGAATAGATATGGAAGAATGATTCTTGGCTTGAAGCTTTAAATTTGAAAGGTTTGGCCAAGTTTTGACTTTCAGTGTTAGATATGGGAATTTGGATTTTTATAATTTGGCTAGCCCTATTAGAAGATTTTGGACTTGGTAGCGCGTCCGGAATGTGATTTGGAGGTCCATGGTGGAATTTGGCTTGAATTGGTGAAATTGGAAATTTGGTGATTTCCGGTCGGTAGTGGAAAAAAATTTGATATCGGAATCGGAATGGCATTCCGAGAGTTGGAGTAGGTTTGTAGTGTCATTTGTGACATGTGTGCAAAATTTTAGGTCATTTAGAGGTGATTCGATAGGTTTTGATAGGTTTCGGCGTTGTTTGTGCAATTTGAAAGTTCCTATGTTCTTAAGCTTGAATCTGAAGTTGATTTGGTGTTTTGCTGTTGTTTTTAGTGATTCGAAGGCTCGACTAAGTTTTAATGATGTTGTGGGATGTGTTGGTATGTTTGATTGAGGTCCGGAGGCCCTTGGGTGAGTTTCGGGTAAGTTTTGAGCGAGTCCGAGCATTATCGGGACTCAGGCATGGATTCTGGTGTTTAATTTTCACTGAGAAGGAAGGGATTTTCCGCTGAAGGCGATGGATTGTCGCTGAGGTGGAGTAAGGAGTGTTGAGGTGGAAAATGGGGCGCTGAGGCGCTCTAGGGTAGAATCTACAAGTTCGTTAGTCCGACTTCGGAAGCCTATATCTTTTGGTCTACAAGGAAATTTGAGATGATTCAAAAACGAAAGTTGTAGCTCTTCGTGTCTGGTTTCCAGAAAGGTAAAGAAATCATAATTATAACATCTGTAGAGAAAGTTATGGCCAAAATACTAAGGCCTGTCTGTGCAGCCACCAGAAGAGCGGTCATCTGTGATTTTCCGCAGTCAGCAATGATTTACCGCGGTCAGCGATGATTTTCCACGGTCGGCAGTGATGGGAATCCGAAAGGTGCTCTATAAATACGAGATTTGGGGTTTTATTTCATATTTTGATCTAGAGAGCTCGGGCTTTGGCGATATTTCGAGGGATTTTCAAGAAAACCATCGGGGTAAGTGATTCTATCTCAATTTTGGCTAAATAGAAGATTATAACGTTGGATTCATCATTTGAGTAGAGATTTGGGGTGAAAATTTGGGGAAAATTGTGGAACTTCATAAAAATGAAAATTTGGAATTTGAGAGCCGATTCGGAGTCGGAATTGAGAGAAACTAGTATGGATAGTCTCATAATTGAATGGGTTGTCAGATTTTGAGACATTGGTCGGATTCCGAGACGTGGGCCCGGGGGGCGGGTTTAAGCAATTTCGGGATTCTTGAGTTAATTTTATTATTTTTGTTTGGGCTTTGTTCCTTTAGCGTTTATTGATGATAATATACTGATTTTGTTTAGATTGAGCATTTAGAGGACGATTCGAGAGGAAAAGACATCACGGGCTAGAGTTTGGACCGGTTGGAGGTAAGTAATGATTGTAAATGTTTTCTTGAGGGTATGAAACCCCGGATTTCACTTCGTTATGCTACTTCGAGGTGACACACATGTTAGATGACGAGCAAGGGGTCATGCACCGTTGGAGATTGTAACCTGATTCATCCCGTACAACTATTAAGTCGCGTATTTGATTGAAAACTATTTGACATCATTGTGTTTTGGAAAGTATTACTATGTTTTGGGCTGAATGCCATAGTTGGGCCTAGTGCCAACTGTTTGAACCCTTAAGGGTTTTTTACTACTATTCCTCACTGTTTTGACTTAATCTGTACTCAATCATGTTGTATTTTACTGATTTCATAACTCAACCGTATTTACTCCGTTTTGATAATTTAAATGATATTTTGAGTTGAGCATCTTGTTTTACTGTTAGCCCGAGTGGCTTGAGAGGCTTCTGACTGAGTGAGGCTGAGGGCCTGTGTTGTGAGGATATTATGGGATCAGGTTGCATGCCTCAGCAGGTTGTTACTGATTCATGATATTGTGAGGTTGAGGGCCTGATTATTTATGCCACGAGGTGGCTTGTTATTATGTGAGGTCAAGGGCCTGATTGATTTATGCCACAAGGTAGCTTGTTGTTATGTGAGGCCGAGGGCCTGATTGATTATGTCACAAGATGGCTTGTTATAGCGCTTGGTCTATGGGAGCCCCTCCAGAGTCTGTACACCCCCAGTGAGCGCGGGTGCCCTGAGTGAGTGATATTATGTTAGCCCGAGGGGCTGGATATGATATGATATATTGTCCGAGGGGCTATTCTTGATCCATGTTTTACCCGAGGGGCGGTTCTTAATTCATGTTATGCCCGAGGGGCTGGTTAAGAGTGATTGTGAGGTAGCCTGAGGGGCTGGTTCTGTTAATATTATGCCCGAAGGGTGGTTTATGGTACATGTTTTTGCCCGATGGGCTATTTACGTTTCTATCATTTTACTCACTGTTTTATCACTCGTTTGACACTATTGAAAGAAGTTTTCTATTTAAAAGAAAAGGTTTTGCTGAAACTGAGCTTCATTTACGAGATAATTGATTTTTATACTGTTTTGGAAATATATTGTACTCATTGTGGCGTTATGACGTGGACTATGTGTTTTCTTACTGCTCAGTCTTTATTTACTTTTATTACTTACTGAGTTGGCGTACTCACATTACTCCCTACACCTTGTGTGCAGATTCAGGTATTTCTGAACCGGTGACATGTGTTGATTACTCAGTGGCAAGTTCATCGGAGATAGCAAGGTAGCTGCCTGGCGATCGCAGCCCTGCTCTCCTCCTTCCTTATTCTTCCTTAGATTATTTTTGTGATTTTCCCAGCCATGTTGGTCTTGACGTTGTCAGACATTTGTAGTAGATGCTCATGACTAGTGAAACCCCGATGTCGGGCTTTCATTCCGCACTGTTGTTTTGTTTGAAACACTGTATGAAGGTTTATTGTTAAATAGATTTGATTTTATCCTAAGAATGGAAAATAATGATTGGTTTTGGGTTTGTATCGGCTGGCCTAGTTCCATGATAGGCGCCATCACGACCGGTTGATTTTGGGGTCGTGACACTCTAATACCTGGATCTGCACAAATATGTGCAGAAGTATAGTATGAGTACACCACGGTTGATACCTAGTAAGTATAAAGACTAACCTCGGTGGAGTAGCGACGAGGTTCAAGTCAAGACACCTACTAGTCAAATTAATCTTTGCAGTATCCAAGTATAAAGCTAATAATAAAAGTAGCAATCAGTAAACGGCAACAAGGATCAACATGTGATATAAACATTAAAGTAATAAGAACACCGTGAAAGACCTATTGAAATCAAATAAGGGAAACCAATAATAGCCAATTAATCAAGCCGTTCTAACACAAGTTTCGCAACGAAAATTTCTCCGAGATACCTTATCTCATAATCACAAGTCACGAGTATCAACCAATAAATCATATGATCACGGCACCTGGTGCCCATATTTCTAATCACAGCAGCACGACAATGCACGTGCCAACATCTCAATCTATTTGGCATGATCACAAGCTCACAATCACAATCTGGCTGACGTGGTCACCAGCTCACTATCACAATCCGCCCGGCATGGTCACAGACTCAATATCACATGAATGCAGATAATACAAGAATACAGAGGCATGATCAACAAATGTTACGTTTCGTACTCCTTGTTTACCGTGAAACTGGTAACAACAATTATATTTGTAAATGGGATTCTAAAAATACGTGATCTATTTTTATGCTAGTTGTTAGAGTAGTTGATACTAAGAGTATGAAGTTTTAATGATGAGATGCAAGCTAAAATAGAGTAGTAATCAAACCGAGGGGCTTGCTGCCCGAGCCTCCGATTGGTCGATGAAGAGCCTCGAGGTTGATGTTAGGCTCAAACTCGAGCTATCAGGGGTAACCGCGGAGGGGATAACAGTTAGAATATAATTAAAGAAGGCTCTTTATGGCCAATATCAAGCAATAAATGAAGAACAAGTATGAAGGCGATGAATTCTAAGAGGGGACTCGAGCTAGTAAAAGTGAGTAAGTTAGAGAGAAGAAAAAGAGAGATATTATTGATCTTGTGGAGAAAAGTTGGAGCAACATCAGCCGATTTCAAAGTAGTGTGGGTTTCCTTTATATAGGAGGAGAAACCGTTTATAGTGCAACATACATTAATTATAAAAGCATGGAGATGGGACGGCTAGACATGACGCCTTGACACAAGATCTGGGTAGGGCGGCTCTGTCAGACTTAGCTGCGTGCCTTGGGAACTCCCTTTTTTGTTCCAGCCTCGATCTTCGTCTTTTTTGAGTCGGGCCTCAACAAGCCCCGAGGCAGGGGACTCGGTCGCAACTCCATGTCCTTGGGGTCTCAAGGTATTCTTCTGAAGTGGCTTGATAGGCGAGAAATTAAGCCCTCTGATTTTGTCGTATACAGATAGTCTCTGCATTTCCTAGAATGAAGCGATGGGAAATGATTCTGACACCTAACTCCACGAGATTCCATAATGACATCGTGCTGATGGTGCAACCCCTTTTACAAGTGCTAGGGCATTTCACCCTTTCGCTTCTTCAGGGTCGTCTAATGTGTTGTGACTCCTCGTTCTTCGGGGTCATCATGTTGTCGTTGATTCAACTTCCATGAACGCATTGATGGCGCTTGTTGTTATGCTTTTGTTGGTGTTGTTGCTGCTGTCTTCGTTAGCTCGGGGCGATGGAGCGGAGGACCGATTTTCTCCAACCTGGGGAGATACTTGGATTATAAACCGCTGCTCAAGAGGGAGCTCGGATTATACTGATCAGGGTGGGATTAGATGGTGGTGTGAGCACGTGATTTTTGCCCAAAGCAAATTATTCTCAGAAATTCAAACAAAAATAATTTCTTTATTATTTTTACAATTTTTGTGAATTTTGATGTCATTTTCTGTTAGTTGTTGCATTTTATATGTGCATTTTAATTCATATGAAAAATACAAAATATGCATTTGCATTTAGGATCTAATTTCATATTTTAGTATTAATTAGGGGTTAATTTGTTTTAGAAAAAAATATGAAGAAAATAACAAAAAATAGTTCATTTTTACATTTTTAATTGTTTAATTGTGAATTCGTCCCGAAATAGTTTTTAAAATAATTTTAGAAATCAATTAGTTTAATTTTGAAATATATTAGGACTATATTTTAATTGTTGCAATTTTATAAAATTAAAAAAATATATACAAAAAAAAATATACAAGATAAAATACAAATATTAGATAAAAGAAACAAATGAAAAGGAAAAAGAAAACCGGCCCAAAAGAAAAAAACCAAAACCAAACATACCACAGAAACCGGCCCAAACCCGTCCCTCTACCCGGTCCGCCCCTCTTTCCCTAGAAACGACGTCGTTTCGTTCCCAATTATTATGGAACGTCGAGGTTAATCAATCCAACGGTCGAGAAGTGTGGGTCGTTGAGTATATTAGTGTCCGAAAGTTAGCCCACCCCTCTCAGACCCCCCCTGTCCATCTCTAGTCCATTTCTAACCTAAACCCTTAAAACTAGCCGCCCTCATATCCTTTCACCAGAGCTCGCTGGCGCTGAACGACACCTACTCCAAATTACCCCAAAATAACACCACGAGACCTCCTCTTCTCCCTCGTCATGAATCCACCACCTGTTTCCTTCAAATACAGCCCTAGCTCGTCGAATCCTCCATCAAAGATTCTCCGGCCAAAACCCAAAGTAACCCAATCACCACTAAATTAACACCATGTGACCTCCTGAGCCTCCTCTACCCAACCCCTATAGCCCTGGCTCTCGAATCTACCTGGAACAGCTCGAATATCAAATCGAAGGTTTCCGACCAAAACCCTAATGCAAAATCTCCATGATTTCGGACCCTAACAACCCTAACCAGGTGTTTTCTTATGAAAACACGTGGTTAAGGATGTTACGGGTCAGAAATTTCGGGGGATTTGAAGAAACAACCACTGGCCAGAGCTCTTTGTTGTTAGTGAGTTCTTGTTGGTATTTTCTTTTCTTTTACATTTCTTGTTCCTTTTCCGATTTTCTGCATGTGTGAATTTCATGGTCAATCTCTAGTTTAATTTGCGTTTTAAATTTTTGTCAATATTGTTCTAGTCTTGTGTCCTGATTTTTTTTGTGATTAAGTCTAGTTATTTGTTTGATTTTAATATATTCCAATTCCTGATCTTAGTTTGATGTTATTTAAGCCGTTGATAATTTGTTAATTAGTTTTACTAAGTTTTGCTTGAATTAATTTCTGGTGTTCCTTTAGTTTAGGTTAATTACTAATTAGTTCAGTTTCAGTTTAATCAATCATCATGATTTGTTGAATTTGGTTATAGTTGATAGTTTAATTTGGTCATTAATTCTGAGTTCAATTGCTAGACTCAATAAGAGTTTAAATCGGGATAGATGCAGAGTTTAGGAAAATGTT
Organism: Nicotiana tabacum; assembly: GCF_000715075.1. Lineage (NCBI taxonomy): Eukaryota > Viridiplantae > Streptophyta > Magnoliopsida > Solanales > Solanaceae > Nicotiana > Nicotiana tabacum. The sequence goes on from NC_134084.1 coordinate 57,021,646, forward strand.
TGGTTATAAATGTACTTTTAGTTTAAGTTTAGGGGTAGTTTAGGCATGGAAAAGGGTTGTTTTGTTAAAGAATAGTAATTTCAAAACCAAAATAAGGGTAGTATAGGTATTCTAGAGGTAGAAGAATACCCTAGGGCCTTCTAGAAGGGGGCCTTGGTGTAAGTTTCAGTTTTTTAGAAGCAGTAACTTGAGTAACAAGTTAGGAAATGAGGGTGTTAACTTGTGTAATAAGTTAGAAAACAAGGGACTAATAGGCAATTGAAAATCTGAAGCTTCCCCTTAGTTTTGCCTATAAAAGGCAGTCTTTATTGCTTAGTTGAAGGAGGTTTTTTTTTTGCACCCCAAAAATTCTCCAAAATTCCCCCCAAAAATCATTCTGCAGATCTGAGATTCAGAATTTGAATTTCAAATCAAAAAATTTCAAACTCTGAACTCTTATAGCCCAAATCCCCTTTTAGATTTTAGATTCTGCTAAAAAATCCAAAAACAAACACAAAAGCAATAGAAAAGTCCCAAAAAAAAGCTACTGCCACCTTAGTTTCCTTAAGTCATTTTTAGAGTTCAGCACTTAATTCAAGTTTCTAGCTCAATTAGAATCCAAAACTGCTTGAATTCCTTTGTTTCTATTTGGTATTTGAGGTCTGAAGGTAATTTGGGTCAGCTGGGCATTGAATATGATTAAATCAAGTTGATTATGGTAATCTGTTAAGTGTGTGGGTATGCTGGGTTCATTTTCTGGTTATTTGATATAGTTTTGGGTTAATTTGTTGATTCTGCTTGGTCTTCAATTCATTTTTCAACTGCTAAATCCTTTCTGGGCTGTTGTACTCGTTCATTGACTGCTGCTGGGTTATCACTGGTTCTCTGGAACTGTTACTGTTGCTAACTTCTCCTTCTTCCTTTGATATTCTGATTTCCAGGTACACGTTTTTTAACCTGTTTCGATGTATCATCCCCTGTTGACAACATGAAATGAAATTGAAGCAAATTCTCTGTTGTAGATCTGTTAGCTTGTTATGTTTGAGATAGTTTGTCGTGATTTGGTGGTTGTACACTGTTATCAAATTCGAAATGCATAATTGAACTGACTGGTTACGTATTAATGGGACTGTAAACTGTTATGTCTCAGATTCATGTGAGTTTATTTTTCGAGTTAATTACTAGTTGTAGTTAGTCCCCTATTAGCTGATGCATACACGTGTTAAGTACTAGTTTTAATTAATTTCATAGAATAAGTCCATACTAGTTGTAATTAATTCCCTACTAGCTGGTTCATGTCCCTGTATTAACAAACGGTTCAGTACGAGATACAACTTCTACTAGTTATTTTCATATTCTCAATCTGTAATTAAGTAGATCATAGTCATAGGTAAGGTTTAAATGTTGGATTTAAGTTCGAGCCTCAGCATGTTGATTCATAGGTAAGGAAACTATTGTCCAATCCCACTAGGATTCTGAAATTGACGATAAGTCTCCAGTTTTGTTTTCTAAAAATCGAATTGTTGTTTCATATTCCTGAACGGTTTTGAATGTCAAGTAGTGTATTATAGATGTTAATCCAACGATGTGAAAGGATTATGGCCTGGTGATCATTTGAATTCAATTTCGTTTCATAATTAGTATTGTGGCCTGTTTCAACTTGAGCCATATTTCTGAGCTCACTTTGGCCCAGTGGCGTGAAGCCCTACCAGAGTAGCGCACGACCCATTGCTGATCACTTAATTGCTAAGAACTGAAAGATGGCGTATGTTTGGGACCTGAAGCTCGAGCTTCTTGTGAATCGGACTGGGGCCCAACAGACTGAAACCCTATTGGGCTGTTGAATCATAGCCCTAAGGTTTGGGCCTCTTTGAATGCTTCCAGTGATAATTGATTGGTTAACTAATAAATTAGGGCCTTTAGAGACAAATAAAAATAGAAGAATATAGTTGCTTTTAGTTTGTTTTTTTTTATAAAATGAGACGAGCCTCGCCCAATGAAATATAAAATTGCAGGGCCCTCAGTAAAAGCTAAAAAATATTTAGAAATTCGGGACGGGCCGTTCAGCGAATTTCATGGCCTTCCTCAAAATAAATATGTGTTAGATTCTTTAGGCACGATTTTAATAAAATCATCTTCTTAAACTCGGGTGCGCATTAATGCGACCCAAATCCAAATCTCAACGAAGTCGAAATGTGTTAACAACCACGGGTGCATTGATTGCGACGTGGTTCGAGACGCGTTTTCGCGATGTTGCAATTCTTTTAAAATAATAATAAATGTGCTTTACGAATAAAAAGCACATAAGCTAGCATGTATTTAAATCAGATAAAATCAAATACAACAGTTAAGCAACCGTGCTAGAACCACGGAACCCGGGAATGCCTAACACCTTCTCCCGAGTTAACAAAATTCCTTATCCGGATTTCTGGTTCGCAGACTGTGATACAGAGTCATATTTTTCCTCAGTTCGGGATTCAACCAGTGACTTGGGACACCATTAATCTCCCAAGTGGCGACTCTGAATAATTAATAATTAAATCTCGTTCTGATTGTCCTTTAAGTGGAAAAACTCCTTTATGCCCTCGCGGGCGTAGGTGAAAAAGGAGGTGTGACAGCTCTGGCGACTCTGCTGGTGATCGAACCCAGAATCTCTGGTTCAGGGTTCAGAATTCGAGCTCAGATAAATTGTTGTATTTGGTTATATCTGATTTTCCTACATGTTTTGTGCTAAATATGCTAAATGCTACCGCTTTGATATCATTTGAACTGTATATAAACTGTGCCGACACCCTTCTCTCTTCACCTCCGGGGATGTGCATACTAGTTGAGACTCCCTATTCTATTAGTGTCATATCCTAAAATAAAAAAGAGGCTCGGATAAGTTGCAAAGTCGGACGATCTCGCGGGTCCCCGGTACGCTGCCCCCTCCTCGACTCGAGTTGTCCGCTCGAGTGCACTGTTTAGAACACATACCCAGGATTTGAACCTAGAATAACTTGACTTCATGTCGAATCCCTGGTATGAGCACTTAATTGCATCATGCTGCATTTGACTTAGGGGACTCAACACGGGGGTTGGGTCCGTCTAGGGCTAGCAACCTGAAATAAAAAGACCATCCTGATGCATCCTATTTGTTCTGTACATATATTTGTTTCGAACCAGCATGTTGACCGGCTTTTGAATCTCGGGAATGTTGGAAAATTGAGAAAAGGAGGAAAAGAGGAAAGAGAGAAATAACAGTTAGGGGGTTAATTGATTATTTTAGAAAAACCAATGACCAAATGCTGGCGAAACTCTGCCGAAATTTTGAGAAAATGAAAAGAAAAATGCTTTATTAGTCTATTTTAATAAAAGCTAAAGAAAAATAGAAAAAGAGTTTTTATTTTTGGAAAACTGTTTGTTGAAAAGGAAAAGGAAAAAGAGTCTTTATTTTAGTTTGGGAAAAATAAGTTGTTTCTTGTTTGTCGAAAATGAAAAAGAAAACAAGAGTCGTTATTTTGTCTTGTTTTCAAAATACAGAAAGGGAAAAATAGTTTGTCTTGCCATGGAAAATAAAAAAAGGGTCTTGTTTTCAAAATATAGTTAGTTTCTTTGCCCGAACTACGCAGGTTTGATTCTCACCGGATGTGAGATACGTAGGCAACCCTCATTAGGTCCAACCTCCCCTTTGTAAAAAATAGCAAAAAAAATATATATCAATTTTTGTCGTAAATAAGTTAGGTGATGCCGTTTTTGTCAAAAATAGCCGAATGTTCCCGAAAGGGACGCCGGAAGGCTGACTTTGCAAAGACGACCATTTTTGGTCATTTTGATTTTTGATTGGTTGACTCTCACAGCCTTAAAATCTTCGTTCTTGGGAGTGCTGAAAGGCCGTGTTTGAAAACTGAGTCTGTCATTTTAAATTTGGAAAAGGAAATAGTTAATTTTGTTTTGAGTCAAATAAAAGTTTTGTTTTTTGCTTAAATCATCTTAATAAATGTGCAGGATGAGCACGATGCAAAATGAACCTTTCTCAATAATGAATAAAATCCCTTTCGAGTTGCGGCTATGGTGGAACGATTTAGGCAAAGAAGGACAAGACGAAGTCAAGAAATATCTGAAAGGTCTTACGGGTTTGTTGGAAATCAAGCCTCGGGGTGATATTATAAGAGCGTTGGTCACTTGCTGGGACCCGGCGCACAATGTCTTCCACTTCTCAGATTTTGAGCTCACCCCAACTTTGGAGGAAATAGCCGGGTACATTGGAAATGCTGAGGTTCCGTTAAGAGGAAAATATCTGGTTGCCCCAAGAGCCATCACGGTGCATCGGTTTTTAGACTCATTAAAGATACCAAGGATAGCCTATGATCGTGTCTGACATTTTCCGAGCTCTCACTGCCTGCAAAGACGGAGGCAACTCTTTTGAGGGGTGTAACTTGTTGCTACAAATGTGGATGACCGAGCATCTATGCCCTCGTTCCCAGCTCTTGAGTTATGGTTCGTCTGATAAAACCTGTATAGGAGAGTTTTACACAAGGATTGACGGGGTTAGTCTGCCTGAAGGAGTAACAGTGTGGATATCATACTTTCGTACTCTCAAGGACAGTCAGATACAGTGCACGTTGGGATGGTTGCCTATTGAAGAAATCATATACATGCCAGCAGCTAGGTCGCATTTTCTTTTGATGGGACTTAAGAGCATCCAGCCTTATGCTCCATGTCGGGTTCTGAGACAACTCAGGAGATGCCAAACAGTGCCATGTGAGGAAGATCTTAGTGCTCAAGTAATTGAGATTAGCCCTGACGGACAGTTTCCTGAAGCAAAAGTCCGCGAGATTTGGAATGAATGTCAATATCTACAAGCAGATACTTGTGTGCAGGATCGGGCCAGAGGAGAAATGTCGCCAGAATACCTCGCATGGTACAGAAGAGAATTGGAGCATCAAAGGCCAGCTAAAAGACCCCACATCCAGGATTTCACTAAATCATCACAAGAACAATGAGGTTGGCTAGCAAAAGAAGAAGGCTATCAGGCTGAAATCGGCAAGCTGAAACAACATATTGGAGCTCTGAAATTTGACAACAGTGTGCAAGTTGCTGCTGATCAGGGAGAAAAGAACAGGTTGGCCTAAGAAAACGAGGCACTTAGGGCCCAAATCCAGCAAATGAGGATAGCTGCCAATAACCAACAAAGGAGCCAGTCGGATGAGCGGTTGATAAAGGGGCTGAAAAAGGAAATTAGTGAGTGCCGGGATGAGCTGAAAAAATCCTAAGGCACCATAGCTGGACTCCAGGCACAATGGGTAAAAAGAACAGAAGAACGCACCCATTACATGCAACAATTAAAAAGGGATTATGAAAAGACCATTGCTAGTCTGAAAAGAAAAGTGGTCACCCTTGAGGATAAAGCCGCTAAGCAAGCTAAAGCTTTTAAGATCGAAAGTGGACACTGCTATGATTTACTGGCCCGAATGGAAGTAGAAATACAACAGCTGCAGGATCAGCATATTCAGGATTCTCGTGTGCTGGAGGCTTGCAATAATCAAGTAAGGTGATTGCTTATATAAAAGGGTCAAACAAAAGACAGGAGTGAGACAATTGCCCACGCCATCCTTAGGAGATGTCGGGCATGTGAAGACATGACCCGCACTACCTTCTTCTCGGCAGTGATGATTTATGTCAAACGAACCATGTATGAGCTGGAGCAACTTGAAAGGGATTTGGCACCTAAGCCCGCGGCGAGGCCGAACGATGCCCCGCGGGCACCCACTTTTGAAGCACTAATGTATTCATAGATCGAGTCTGTATTTTCATTTTAGAGTCTGTTGTTTGTCAGTCTGTTTTCTTTTTGCTTCCAATTATGCTAGTATGTTCGGAGTCTGTATTTGAGTTTAGTTGGAGTCTGTTATTTTCCATTTCAGAATGTTTAGTTTGTAATAGAATGTTGTGGTAATGAAAATTTGAAAATTCCCAAAAATTTGTTACTTTATTTTGGCACTTATTTTCACGAACTACGTCTGGTCTGATTCGTGCGGGGTCACGATACGTAGGTAATCTCCATAGGATTCGATCGTAACCAAGTAAAGGAAAGAAAACAAAGAAAGGGAAAGAAGAAAGGGAAAAGCGGAAAGACAAGAGAAAAAAATGAATGAAAATAATAGAAGAGAAAAAAAAAGAGCGGAAAAACAAGAAAGGAATAGAATAAAAGAGGAAGGAAAGGAAAAAGAAAAAAAGAGAAAAGAAAGAGAGAAAAAAAAAAAGAGAAAACAAAACAAAAAGAAAAGAGAAAGCTTACAGTTGGAACTAAGGAAACACTGGGATGACGCATGCGATCGAACAAATGCATAATAGAAATGGTTAACTGTATTGGTGCATTCATGCCCAATGTGCGGTTATCCAATCTGTTAAAGCCTAATCGCTAACAGAATTGTTGTCTAAATATGTGAGTCCAGGTAGGTGGTTAGTTGTTTGGCATTCTAGCAACCCATCCATACAACACCCAGTCTAAAGATAAAGTGAACATGACTGGCCCGGAATCTGATACGAGTATTGTTGACCCATCGAAAGAAGTAGAAGAAATGGACGTTCATGTAATGAGGGAGGAAATGTATAAGCTGAAACAACAGATGGCTGAAATGTACCAAGCCTGGGAGAAGGGGCATCCACCGCCAGTTTATCCCACTAACCCCGCTTATATCCCACCATTGGCTCAGCCTCAGGAGCCACCCACTGTGAATTCATCTCCAGCATTTCCCCTCTACCAATAATGCCAAGGCACCACTTCTCATACATCACAGTCTCCTCCATCCAAACAAGTCTCATACCCTCCTCCACCAATCACTCCCGTTTTTGTGGCACCTCCGTCTGCTACCATACACCGATCCCCCAGTGAGCCTTTGTTCCAGACGCACGACAACCAGTATTATCCCCCTGAGCCTACCTTCAAAGTACCAGAACCCTACTCTTATACCCCTCATCTTGATCTCACGACAGGCACCGAGAAGCCGCCCAAAAACCCTGAACAGGAGGAGATGATCAGAAAGGTCAAAAGCCTGGAGCAATCATTCCGAGACATGAGGGGTTTAGGGGTCCAAGTAAGTGTGGCCTATAAAGATTTATGTCTGTTCCCAGATGTTCAGTTACCGGCCGGGTTCAAGATGCCTAAGTTTGATTTGTACGACGGGCATGGCGACCCAGTAGCATATTTAAGGGGATTCTGTAGCAAGATGAGAGGAGCAGGAGGGAGAGATGAATTGCTGATAGCATATTTCAGCCAAAGTTTGAGCGGATCAGCGTTGGAATGGTACACTAGACAAGACCATAGCAGGTGGTACACCTGGGATGACTTGGCCCAAGCCTTCGCCTGTCAGTTTCAATACAATCTTGAAATCATCCCAGATCGACTGTCATTGACAAAGATCGAGAAGAAGCCCGGTGAGAGCTTTCGAGAATATAGGTTCCGTTGGAGAGAGCAAGCGGCGAGGGTTGACCCCCCGATGAAAGAGAGTGAAATGGTTGATTATTTCTTGCAGGCTCTGGAGCCCACCTATTTTGGTCATTTGGTATCAGCAGTGGGCAAGTCCTTTAATAAAGTCGTGAAAATGGGAGGCATGGTTGAGGATGGACTCAAATCTAATAAGATCATGAGTTATTCAGCAATCAAAGCAACCACCCAAGCCATTCAAAACAACACTGGGGTGTGCTTGGGAAGAAGAAGAAAGAAGAGGTTGCAACTGTCGAATCCGGAGTATGGTCCAGGTCTAGAAGCCCTTCACCCTATTACAACCAACCCAGACCCCACCACTCAAATTACCCGTATACCCCATATGGCTCTCCTCAACACTATTATCCACCACCAGAGCCACACTTTTCCGTCCAGCATGCCCAAACTTATACCCAGCCTCCGGCTCACGCGCAATGGCATGCGCCAGCTACCCAAAACACATACCCAGCTCCACAAAACACATATCCACACCCGAGGGCTTATAGGCCAGGGTCCGGCTTCCGCCCAAACCAGGCTTTTAGAAACGAGAGAATGCAGAAACAGAAAACATTCACTCCGCTGGGAGAATCCTATACCACTCTTTTCCACAAACTGAGACAGGTAGGCCTGTTGAACCCGGTTGAGGCCAAAATGCCAAATCCCCTTCCTAGAAATCTGGACCATTCAGTGAGCTGTGAGTATTATTTAAGGGCTCCCGGACATGATACTGAGAAGTGTTGGAGATTGAAAACTATTGTGCAAGAGCTTATTGACACAAACAGAATCGAGGTTCAGGCCCCGGAGGCGCCCAATATCAACCAGAACCCGTTGCTGGCGCATCATGAAGGCAACATGATTGAACTAATACATAAGGGAGAAGAGTCTAAAAAACCCTCACAGACAGTCAAGCTGATCCGTTCTAGTGAAGCCAAAGGGAATGAAAAGTCAGCTAGTGTGAAACCATCGGTCCAGTTGAAAAGAAAAGACAACAAGCCAGTTGTGGTGATGGGGAAAGGATCTTCCGTTGTTGTGAAGAAACCAGAGCCAATTGAGCCAACAGAGCCAGTTGTGGTCATTGGGCCAATTGAGCCAGCAGCATCAAATGGACACAGGTTTATTCTGGTGGCCATTGATTATTTCACCAAGCGGGTTGAAGAGAAAACTTTCAAATCCGTGACCAAGAAAGCAGTGGTTGATTTTGTGCATTCAAATATTATCTGTCGGTTTAGGATTCCGAAGGTAATCATCACGGACAATGGCGTTAATCTCAATAGTCATCTGATGAAGGAGACATGTGAGCAGTTCAAGATTACTCATCGTCATTCCACTCCATACCGCCCTAAGGCAAATGGTGCGGTTGAGGCAGCCAATAAGAATATAAAGAAAATACTCCGGAAAATAGTAGAAGGATCTAGACAGTGGCATGAAAAGTTGCCTTTTGCATTGCTGGGATACCGCACCACTGTTCGTACCTCGGTGGGGGCAACTCCTTACTCTTTGGTGTATGGCACGGAAGCAGTGATACCCGCAGAAGTGGAAATCCCGTCTCTTAGAATCATTGCGTAGGCCGAGATCGATGATGATGAATGGGTGAAAAGCCACCTTGAGCAGTTGAGTTTGATTGACGAGAAGAGATTGGCATCTGTGTGTCATGGTCAGCTGTACCAGCAAAGAATGACAAGAGCGTACAACAAGAAAGTGCGTCCAAGGAAGTTTGAGATGGGACAGTTAGTGTTGAGACGTATTTTGCCTCATTGGGCCTAAGCAAAAGGAAAGTTTGCTCCAAATTGGCAGGGACCATTCGTCGTAACCAGAGTGTTGTCTAACGGTGCGCTATATCTAACAGATGTGGAAGGAAAATGTGTAGAAATGGCCATCAATTCCGATGCGGTCAAGAGATACTATGTATGATTTCTTTATTTTGATTGTACTTGTTTGTATTTGGCATATTTTAAAGATTGAAATGACGAAGGCATTTTGTTCTGCTATTTAAACATTTTTACCCCTTGTCATCCCCTTTGAGTCTTATTAATTCTCTTTCATATCCCTCTTTCGGAATCAATGGCACCATTAAGAAACGCGAGTGCGAAGAAAAGAAAAAGAAAAGAAAGAAAAGTGGAAAAAAAGAGAAAAGAAGGAAAAGAAAGGAAGAGGAAAATTGAAAGTGAAAAGAAAAAAGAAAAGAAAGGAAAAAGAAAAGAAAATGAAGAAAAGAAAGGAAAAGAAGAGCAGAAATGAAAAAAAAATAGCGTAGTCTCTATGACGTGAACTACGTTTGACTTGATCCCGCAAGGGTACGTAGGCAGCCTCGCTGAGGTTCAGTCATACCAAGATAAAAATCCAAAAGTCCCCAAGCAAGAAAGTGGGGCAGGAGTTGTGGTTGTTGTGAAAGAAATTGGATTCCGAAAGTTGTAATTTTAATCCATTTTGAAATTGTTTTGAGCCTTTCATACCCTTTCTTTCTTACTCCGTCCAAAGCCCACATTATGGTCCAAAGAAAGACCTTCTGATAAGTCTTTGGGGAATGCCAAGTCAAGGAGTTAAAAGTAATTCCCGTCAGGGGCAACACTCTGGTACAAGTAAGGAGAGAAATTAAAATGAGAGAGTCTTATTGGTGAAAACCTTCATGGGCATCGTAAGGCAATGAGAGTCGAGAGAAATTAAAATGAGAGAGTCTTATTGGTGAAAACCCTCAAGGGCACCGTAAGGCGAAAGTGAGTTTGAGAGATGAACGAGGGAAAGAGATATGCTGGTGCAAATCTTTCAAGGCGCCGCAGGATGAACAGGGTTAAGGTTTGGGTAAAGTAATCAAGTGATGGAAATTCTGGGGCAACAAAGTGTGGTGACCAAGAGCTGGTTAGTTGGGCAGATTGGGCCTATTAGTCCGAAATGCATGTCATGACCATTGGTACCAGCTCTTCAAGTCAGATAAGTTTCTTTCCCTTTTCCTTTTGTAGCAGTCATATGGTTTTGGATTCTTCTTATCCTTAACTCGCAAAGTCATTGCATTTCATCTTCTTTTGGGTTCGTTTGTATAAGATGTTTTAATGTCAGTCTTGTACAAAGCAAGTCAAAGCTCACTACCGGCATCCATATTTTCAAAGCACAGTGTGGTCAAAGCGTACTAAGGATAACGTGATGTGAGAAGGGGTTACAAGGAATCACCGGAAGTTTCATCGGTGGAATGGCTTGGTAATGTCATGGGAGACGCAAAGGTTTGGATAAAGGGGTCAGAGGCAAAATAACAGCATGAGTATGAAATACTCGGTTCGTCAAAGGTCAGGGGGTTCGAAGGTCAGTCAGAAAGTCAAAGCGGTTCAGGGCAGTTCGGGAAGCCAGTCGGAACAAAACAATGCAGTAGAAAGATCTCCAGCAAGAATGCCACCAACTAACCACCATTTTTGAACTGACAAATTTTCTTTGATTAAAACAAGGGCAGCAAAGTTTGTTTGTTTCAGGGGAACTCTCTGTGGAGAAAGGCAGTCACCAAAAAGGTTTGCTTTTTGATTTTTAGGACCCTCCTGGAAAATGGGACCTAGTTTAAAGTTCAAAAATAGCATAATCTAGCATAAATGTATCCTAAAGGAATACAAGTTGGCTTAGAAGTATGCATGTTTGAGACAGGATTCAATTAGGAGTTTCCAGGACCCTCCTAAATAATGGGACTTAGCTTTAAGATATCAATTAGATAACAACATTTAGCGTAAACTCTGTTGTAGGGTAGTATAATTCAGACATGAAAGTTGTCACCCTTAAGATAAAATTTGACCTTTGATTTTCAGGACCCTCCTGGATAATGGGGAGTAGTTTAAAGATCCTCTTAGATAGCAAGATTTAGGAGAAGTCACACCTGTAGAAGATATAACTTAGATTTTAATCTGTAGTTTAGTTAAGAGTTGTCAGGACCCCCCTGAAAAATGAGACCTAGCTTTCAAATCCTTAGTAATACTTGGTAATATGGTTTAGTTTTACAATCACATCTGTCCCCAACCACCAAACTGGGGCAGAAAATTTTCTTTGTTTTGTCTATTTGAAGTCAGGAGCCCGCCTGGAGAGCAGGGAATATTTTCAAACGCAGCAGTCAGGAGCCCGCCTGGAGAGCAGGGAATACATCTCAAGTTAGAAGTCAGGAGCCCGCCTGGAGAGCAGAAAATACATTTCAAGTCAGCAGTCAGGAGCCCGCCTGAGAAGCAGGGAATACATTTCAAGTGTGGAAGACAAGAGCCCGCCTGGATAACAGAGGAATACATCCAAGTTCAAGTTCAGCAGTCAGGAGCCCGCCTAGATAACAGAGGAATACATTCAATTTCAAGATTCAGAAGTTAGGAGTCTGCCTGGAGAACAGAGACATACAGTTCAAGTTTTAGTAATCGGGAGCCCACCCGTACAACAAGGGAATACATTCAAGTTCAGCAATATGAAGAAAGGAACAATACCTCAGTTTGTAGTTTGCAATGGCAACAAGGGATTTTACCAAGAAAACACAAGACAACAAGGCAACGAGGAAGTACAATAACAAGTTTGAAGAATTTAGATAGGATTTTGTAATTCATAGTTTAGTTTAGCTTCTTTTATTTTGACGTGGTGTAATAAGGAAGGTCAGCAAGCAGTAGCAGCAGCAATCGCAGTGAAATCACAGCTCCTGGTAGTCCCAGCTACCAAACACTCCCGAACTATACTGACCTGATTCCTGTTTAGCCTAGGATATGTAGACAACCTCTGAAGCAGGGTGCGGTCAACTTTTTCAAAAAATGCTTCACACAGAATATTCAAACGAGCAAAAATCGCTCATTTCCGCTCACTTATCTTTGCACGAAAACTCTTCGTGTTTCCGGGCAAAGAGGGGAAGCTGTGAGCACGTGATTTTTTCCCAAAGCAAATTATTCCCAGAAATTCAAACAAAAATAATTTCTTTATTATTTTTACAATTTTTGTGAATTTTGATGTCATTTTCTGTTAGTTGTTGCATTTTATCTATGCATTTTAATTCATATGAAAATACAAAATATGCATTTGCATTTAGGATCTAATTTCATATTTTAGTATTAATTAGGGGTTAATTTATTTTAGAACAAAATATGAAGAAAATAACAAAAAATAGTTCACTTTTGCATTTTTAATTGTTTAATTGTGAATTCATCCCGAAATAGTTTTTAAAATAATTTTAGAAATCAATTAGTTTAATTTTGAAATATATTAGGACTATATTTTAATTGTTGCAATTTTATAAAATTAAAAAAATATATACAAAAAAAATATACAAGATAAAATACAAATATTAGATAAAAGAAACAAATAAAAAGGAAAAAAGAAAACAAAAAGAATAAAAGAGGGATGCTCACAATTGGGCCATTTAAATTAACTCACCCAGCCCAAAAGAAAAAAACCAAAACCAAACATACCCCAGAAACTGGCCCAAACCCGTCCCTCTACCCGGTCCACCCCTCTTGCCCTCGAAACGACGTCGTTTCATTCCCAGTTAATATGGACCGTCCAGGTTAATCAATCCAACGGTCGAGAAGTGTGGGTCGTTGAGTATATTAGTGTCTGAAGTTAGCCCACCCCTCTCAGACACCCCTCCCCTCCCCCCCCTCCCCCGCACCCGTCCATCTCTAACCTAAACCCTAAAAACCAGCCTCCCCCATATCCTTTCACCGGAGCTTGCCGGCGGTGAACAACACCTACTCCAAATTACCCCAAAATAACACCATGAGACCTCCTCTTCTCCCTCGTCATGAATCCACCACCCGTTTCTTTCAAATCCAGCCCTAGCTCGTCAAATCCTCGATCAAAGATTCTCCGGCCAAAACCCAAAGTAACCCAATCACCACCAAATTAACACCGTGTGACCGCCTGGGCCTCCTCTACCCAACCCCCATGGCCATGTCTCTCGAATCTACCTGGAACAGCTCGAATATCAAATCGAAGGTTTCCGACCAAAACCCTAAAGCAAAATCTCCATGATTTCGGACCCTAACAACCCTAACCAGGTGTTTTCTTATGAAAACACGTGGTTAAGGATGTTACGGGTCAGAAATTTCGGGGGATTTGGAGAAACAACCACTGGCCAGAGCTCTTTGTTGTCAGTGAGTTCTTGTTGATATTTTCTTTTATTTTCAATTTCTTTTTCCTTTTCCGATTTTCTGCATGTGTGAATTCCATGGTCAATGTCTAGTTTAATTTGCATTTTAAATTTTTGTCAATATTGTTCTAGCCTTGTGTCCTGTTTTTTTTTTTTGTGATTAAGTCTAGTTGTTTGTTTGATTTTAATATATTCCAATTCCTGATCTTAGTTTGATTTTAGTTAAGCCGTTGATAATTTGTTAATTAGTTTTACTAAGTTTTGCTTGAATTAATTTCTGGTGTTCCTTTAGTTTAGGTTAATTACTAATTAGTTCAGTTTCAGTTTAATTAATCATCATGATTTGTTGAATTTGGTTATAGTTGATAGTTTAGTTTGGTCATTAATTCTGAGTTCAATTGCTAGACTCAATAAGAGTTTAAATCGTGATAGATGCAGAGTTTAGGAAAATGTTTGGTTATAAATATACTTTTAGTTTAAGTTCAGGGGTAGTTTTGGCATGGAAAATGGCTGTTTTGTTAAAGAATAGTAATTTCAAAACCAAAATAAGGGTAGTATAGGTATTCTAGAGGTAGAAGAACACCCTAGGGCCTTCTAGAAGGGGGCCTTGGTGTAAGTTTCAGTTTTTTTAGATGCAGTAACTTGAGTAACAAGTTAGGAAATGAGGGTGTTAACTTGTGTAATAAGTTAAAAAACAAGGGACTAATAGGCAATTGAAAATCTGAAGCTTCCCCTTAGTTTTGCCTATAAAAGGCAGTCTTTATTGCTTTGTTGAAGGAGGTTTTTTTTTTTGCACCCCAAAAAATCTCCAAAATTCCCCCCAAAAATCATTCTACAGATCTGAGCTTCAGAATTTGAATTTCAAATCAAAAAAGTTCAAACTCTGAACTCTTATAGCCCAAATCCCCTTTTAGATTTTAGATTCTGCCAAAAATCCAAAAACAAACACAAAAGCAATAAAAAAGTCCAAAAAAAAAGCTACTGTCACATTAGTTTCCTTAAGTCATTTTTAGAGTTCAGCACTTAATTCAAGTTTCTAGCTCAATTAGAATCCAAAACTGCTTGAATTCCTTTGTTTCTATTTGGTATTTGAGGTCTGAAGGTAATTTGGGTCAGCTGGGCATTGAATATGATTAAATCGAGTTGATTATGGTAATCTGTTAAGTGTGTGGGTATGCTGGGTTCATTTTCTGGTTGTTTGATATAGTTTTGGGTTAATTTGTTGATTCTGCTTGGTCTTCAATTCATTTTTGAACTGCTGAATCCTTTCTGGGCTGTTGTACTCGTTCATTGACTGCTGCTGGGTTATCACTGGTTCCCTGGAATTGTTACTGTTGGTAACTTCTCCTTCTTCCTTTGATCTTCTGATTTCCAGGTACACGTTTTTGAACCTGTTTCGATGTATCATCCCCTGTTGACAACATGAAATGAAATTGAAACAAATTCTCTGTTGTAGATCTGTTAGCTTGTTATGTTTGAGATAGTTTGTCGTGATTTGGTGGTTGTACACTGTTATCAAATTCGAAATGCATAATTGAACTGACTGGTTATGTATTAATGGGACTGTAAACTGTTATGTCTCAAATTCATGTGAGTTTTTTTTCGAGTTAATTACTAGTTGTAGTTAGTCCCCTATTAGCTGATGCAGACACCTGTTAAGTACTAGTTGTAATTAATTTCATAGAATAAGTCCATACTAGTTGTAATTAATTCCCTATTAGCTGGTTCATGTCCCTGTATTAACAAACGGTTCAGTACGAGATACAACTTCTACTAGTTATTTTCATATTCTCAATCTGTAATTAAGTAGATCATAGTCATAGATGAATACGTTTTTTTTAATTGTTGGATTTAAGTTCGAGTCTCAGCATGTTGATTCATAGGTAAGGAAACTACTGTCCAATCCCACTAGGATTCTGAAATTGACGATAAGTCTCCAGTTTTGTTTTCTAAAAATCGAATTGTTGCTTCATATTCCTGGACGGTTTTGAATGTCAAGTAGTGTATTATAGATGTTAATCCAACAATGTGAAAGGACTGTGGCCTGGTGATCATTTGAATTCAATTTCGTTTCACAATTAGTATTGTGGCCTATTTTAACTTGAGCCATATTTCTGGGCTCACTTTGGCCCAGTGGCGTGAAGCCCTGCAAGAGTAGCGCAAGACCCATTGCTAATCACTTAATTGCTAAGAACTGAAAGCTGGCATATGTTTGGGCCCTGAAGCTCGAGCTTCTTGTGAATCGGACTGGGGCCCAACAGACTGAAACCCCATTGGGCTACTGAATCATAGCCCTAAGGTTTGGGCCTCTTTGAATGCTTCTAGTGATAATTGATTGGTTAACTAATAAATTAGGGCCTTTAGAGACAAATAAAAATAGAAGAATATAGTTGCTTTTAGTTTGTTTTTTTTTTATAAAATGAGACGAGCCTCGCCCAATGAAATATAAAATTGCGAGGCCCTCAGTAAAAGCTAAAAAATATTTAGAAATTTGGGACGGGCCGTTCAGCGAATTTCACGGTCTTCCTCAAAATAAATATGCGTTAGATTCTTTAGGCACGATTTTAATAAAATCATCTTCTTAAACTCGGGTGCGCATTGATGCGACCCAAATCCAAATCTCAACGAAGTCGAAATGTGTTAACAACCACAGGTGCATTGATTGCGACGTGGTTTGAGACGCGTTTTCGCGACGTTGCAATTCTTTTAAAATAATAACAAAAGTGGTTTACGAATAAAAAGGACATAAGCTAGCATGTATTTAAATCAGATAAAATCAAATACAAAAGTTAAGCAACTGTGCTAGAACCACGGAACCCGGGAATGCCTAACACTTTCTCCCGAGTTAACAGAATTCCTTATCCGGATTTCTGGTTCGCAGACTGTGATACAGAGTCATATTTTTCCACAATTCGGGATTCAACCGGTGACTTGGGACACCATTAATCTCCCAAGTGGCGACTCTGAATAATTAATAATTAAATCTCGTTCCGATTGTCCTTTAAGTGGAAAAATTCCTTTGCGCCCTCGCGGGCATAGGTGAAAAAGGAGGTGTGACAGTGGTGGCTAAGGTTCACGAGGGTTTCAGAGAGAATTGAGAGGGAAAGGGAATTCATAGGCGGCGTTTGGTGAAGAATGAGGTAGGGTAAGGGGTCGTTTGGGTTTAATTATGGAAGGGCAGATAGTGGTCGTTGATCTAAATGATCAACGCCTAAGATTAAAGGGGTTAGGTGGGGAATCCAGGTTGGGTTGTTTAAATTGGGTTAGGCGTGGGGTTTGAATTGCAATTGGGCTGGGAAGTTGGGTCTGATTTGAGGCTCAATTTAGGCTGAAATTGAAAGCCAATCTCGCTAGATTTTAAATAGCCATCTTTCCCTATTCATTTTATACAAAATAGTAAATTAATTTCTGAAAACAAATTAAAAGCACTATTATGATTTATAACATATAATTAAAAATTTAAAAGAATTTATGAATATAAACGCGATTAAATCTTAAAAGAGGCTAATATTAAAATTACGTACAATTTAGCTTAAAAAATACTAAATAAATTTGTAAAAATATGCAAACATTACCTTAGCTATATTTTAGCATAAATATAAAAGTCCAACAAATAAATTAACAAAATAATGATTTGGAAATAATTATTGGGGTTTTTATGATAAAAGGGGAAATAAATTAATTTAAAAACCTTTAAAAATTATGAAGAAATAATAAAACATTTGGACATGATTATATATGCATATATGCTATTTTGAAGGTATTTTGCATATATAAAAATATATAGGGAAAAATTGGGTATCAATAGCTGCCCCTATTTACCCGGGAAGGATGAAAGAGTTGTCGGGTAAAGATATGATGGCCAATTTTGACCAAGCGAAACGGTTTGAAGAAGATAGGCTGCACCCTGGCTTCTGAGCTGCCTACATATCCCTGGTTTTACAGGAATAAGTCCATATGTAGTTCAGGATCCGTCGGCGGAGTATACCGATGGAGACTTTTCAAGAACGGGCGCAATATCCAGGATGGGGTGAGTGGATGGCTTGTAGGAATGGTTAGGTTTGATGTGGCTGCGGGAACTGGAGCGGGATCGCTTCTACCGGGATGGCCATTGCTCGCCGGTTTACCTACAATTAGAAACAATAAGCGTATATCGCGTGTAAATTTAAACATGGTGCAAATTCCCGTCGGACCATGAATGTTGTCTTCGGACTGTTAGGATGACGTCCTTAGAACATGACATCCTAGGCCATGAGGCATACAATAAAGGATTCTCTCGGGCTATGAGGATGGTGCCTCTGAACCATGATGCCTTTGAATAATGATATACAAAAGATTAAAAGAGACCCTCAGGCCATGACATGGTATTCTCGGGCTATGAAGATGGTGCCTCCGAATGATGATGCCTTCGGATAATTTGGCGATTTTTTAGCCCATGAGATGTAGCATGTGGCAATCTTTCAGCCCATGAGATGCAGTATGAGGCAATCTTTCAGCCATGCAGATGCAGTATGTGGCGATCTTTCAGCCCATGCGATGTAGTATGTGGCGATCTTTCAGCCATGCGATGCAGTATGAGGCGATCTTTCAAACCATGAAATACAGTATGTGGCGATCTTTTAGCCCATGAGATGCAGTATGTGGCGATCTTTCAGCCCTCTACTCACCCTCATTCCTCGGCTCGACGAGTTATACCCCATCAAGATTCCTAGGGTATGGCGACAATCTCTACTGGTTGTCGCCTCTCTTAGCCGAGGCAACCTCTGAAGAAGTGGCGTTATAATAGTAGTACTGGCGGAGTTCGTACTAGCCAAATTTTTCACCCAGCCACTTCTTGTCTTCTTTCGGCCTTTCATTCGTCATTTTTCTCTTCTCCATCACTTTCCTCTCCTATATCCTTTCTTTTGAATATGCCATTCCGGGAGGGTCGAGATGAGGTCCCCAAGGGGATTGGACTTGGAAGATATTGTCTTTGAGGTCGCACGCCTAAGGAGATGGTGTCAGAGATGCCGCACTTTGGGAATAGGATAGATTCTTAGAATTTTGTTGTATGCACACCTTTGAATTTCTTAGTTTCCGTGTAAGGATGCCCTTATGGGCTTTTGTAATCATATGAAAGGACCCGCCGAGGGCCATTGTAAGCGAACATTTTATGAATATAAAAATATTTCCTTTACTCCTGCCTTTGATACTTGCTGTATTTCTTTGTATTTGCGGTAGCTCGGAATGCATGATCATGTTTTGTCGTTGCTAACACTAAATCCGGATGCGAGTATTTCTTTCAGCCTTCGGTTGATGGAAATGGCTTCACGTGGGTCCTTTTGTGGTTCCTCGGACTAAACCCGAATAAGGCTAATAACCTCGGGCCGCCAGGACCCTGACTTCGCGTGAAAATGAGGATAATGTTTTTGGGCCTCATAATAACCTTTAAGAAGAGATTTGCTTGGTGACCCGTGGATGGGGGTGCTTGTGATTTCCTTAAAGTAGTCCCTGAGTAGAGGCTCGCTTCGCACTCGGACCATTCTGGACAGCATTCGGAGCCCGGTTCATGTGGGTGATGTTCAAAAAATAAGCTTATTTCTTCATAGATTGGTTCCCTTTGACGGAGATCCTCGAAGTTTCATCCCACCCTTGTGTTGGTGAAGGCATTGTTGTCTCTCCGGAGCGCCGTCTTTCTATGATGGAGGTCTTCGAGACTGGGTATCACCTCGAGGCTGGAGATGGTGCTATTGGTTAGCGTCTTCGGTCAGCTTCGAATCGTTGCCGCTCTTTCAATATATAACATGAGGTTGTTTCCGCCTTCCTAGGGGTTACCTTGTCTCGCGCAGTTGCCATTTTCTGCACCATATTTCTGGTATCAACATGCTTGTACATTTTTCCGCCTTTTAGTCTTTCAATCTTGCGACTGCTATGGCGGCAATGACGGGATTAATCTGATAGGGGGGAAGCTCCCCCCCGGTTTTCGGGGTCATCGGGGTCTGCTGACTCTATGGTGCCAGTTGATCATCGTCCGAGCCTATTGTTCTTGAAGTTTTTGGTTTCGGAGTGGTGGTTCCTCTAAGTGATTATGCTTCAACCGAGGTTGGTTCTTTCCAAGGCCGAGGGGTCAGGACCAACAAGGATGTGCTTCGGCCTTCGAGGAAGTGTGCCAGCTTTACTTCGCGGTGAGTTTCGTCACAATTCTTTCGCATTTTTTGTCTTCCCTTCCTTATCGAGTTTTCCTTCTGTAGGACTTTGATAGGCTCAGGTCTGAGCTGATTCTCCATGGGGCTAAACCTTGGAGAGCTCGGGATGAGGTTAAGTCCCTTAGGCTCCCTAGCGAGGAGAAGGAGGTTGAGTTGATGCACTAGTGATATGGGGCGTACCGGAGCTCGAATAACGAGAGCTATTTGATGGGGCAGGTGACCTCTCATAGTAAGCGTTTCGCTTTTTTTTTTAACCTTTGAGGTTAGGCTTTTTGCCTATTTTAGTTGCAGAAAAAAGTTGAAGGCTCAAGAGTACCTTAGGGGCAAAGCCGACCGAGTTAGGAATACTTGTGGTGGACTGAGGGCTCAGGTGTAGCCTCAAGCTTTGGTTCGAGTGGATATGATCGCACGTATGCTCAAATTGAAGCAGTATTGAGTCAGACCAAGGCTGATGAGGAGATGGTGTTCCATCTAAAGGACATCATTGATGTCTGAGCTGAGTTGGAGCAGGCCCACAATCGTGAGAAGAGGATCGAGGGATACGTTCATTGTAGACCCCAAGGAGAGATGTTTAAAGAGATCAGCGCTAGGGGTTTGTTCTCCTGGAAGAGTTGGCTCGAGCGAAGGCAGACGAGTGTGATGCTTGGTTTACTTCTTGCCGACATCACGAGGAGCAAAACTGGGGCTAGTAGGTCGTAGCACTCTGTAGTGGAGCATAGATTTTACCATTTTGTATTTGCTATTCGCATAGCATGTTAGTAGATAGAAACCGCACCTTTGCGCTTGTAAAAAGAAAAGAAAACTTGAAGCTTTATCTCCTTTGTATTTTCCTCCGCATTGCTTTTGACCAGGCGGGCTGGTTTCGAAGTTTGTCAGGCAGGCCCGGGGCCTCTTGTATGCTCGGTAGACGCGACCTTTAGTGCAAGCTGGCGTTATAGTGCTTAGGCCTTGCCCTTGGGTATTTACTTCTTAACTACTTTGGGTTTAGACTCTGAGTCAGGTTGTGACTCGTTCTTAACTGACCCTAAAAGATTTTTGTGCCTGCATGGGTGGACGACAATGGCTCTTACGCCTTGGGTCGAAGCGACCTTTTAAGTGTGTGGCCCTGAGGCTCGTTTGTCTGGCGATAATGGCACTTACACTGTGCCCTTAGGCATGTGTAGTTAACTATTTTGGATCTGGTCTCCGAATCGGGTTATGACTCGAGCTCATTTTAATCCTCAAGTTTTCAATTTTCATGTTGGCGATAGTGACTCTTACGCTGTTGATCATTGCGACCTTTTAGTGTGCAGCCCGGAGGCTAGTTTGGCTGGCGATAATGGCTCTTACGCTTTTTCCCATGGGCATATTGTAGGCTTTGTTTTACTCTCATTAAGGTCTTTTTGAAATAATTTTGCATGACCCGTTGTCGATTTAGGAACAACCTCGATTTCAAGTCATTAGCGGTGATGTTCGAGCACCTCGGAAGGTTTAGCTCGTAGGCTGAGTATCTCGAAGCCTCGTGATTTGGAGATGACATGGTCGAAGCTTGTTTGCCTATTGAGGGTAGCCTGTTTTGACTGGTTCTTTTCGAAGAAGATTCGAAGTAATGGCCGACTGTCGAGCGTCCTCGAGTCACGTTAATTTGGCTAGTGCAGCAGTTTTGACCGTAGTCATATGTGTTTGGCCAGAGTCTTTTTTTTATCCCGTATAATACTTTAGGCATCTATATTGAGGGTATGCCCTTTCGGGAGTCTTACAAATACGATATGTAGCCTAAACTTTGGGATTGAGTTTTATGCCTGTAGTAAGGTCTTACAAAATTTTCATGCCTGTTGAGGTCTTATAGTTTTGTCATGCCTGTTGAGGTCTTATAGTTTGTCGTGCCTGTTGAGGTCTTACAGTTTTCTCATACCTGTTAAGGTCTTACAGTTTTCTCTTGCCTGTTGAGGTTTTATAGTTTTTTCATGCCTGTCGAGGTCTTACAGTTTTCTCATGCCTGTTGAGGTCTTTTCTATGTAAAATAGATTTGGCTTAGACCGAGTCTGCCTGCTTGGGGTCTTACGGCTTCGGGTTTTCCAACGTATGGCAATTGGCGATAGTCTCTGTATCATTGAGTTTGCTTAGGCTCGAAGGCCTTTACTTGTGAGCTTGGAATTGCCTCATTGGGGCCTTATGAGCCCGGAATTCCGACCCTGAGGTCATGCGGGTGCCGCATTGTTGACGCTAAGTCTCCGAGTATTTCGGGATGTATCCGGTGGAGGGAATCCTTGCCGTGAGCATGCCAAAATTTTTATATTTTGGAGTACGAGATGTTGAAAGATATTCTTTAATTGCTTGGCGTAAATACATGTTGTTTCGTTGTCGTGAGCTCGGCCCGTGCAGGAACGTTCCTTTGACCGTTTGGCCCAGTACATGATTTCCCACTAGGACCACGTTTGTCCTTTCCGATACGGGGTTTATCGCGAAGAAAGTCCGGTAGGCTTGTTGAATCCTTCTTAGGAGGCACGTTGCTCTACTAAAAACCTTGCTGGTGAGACCCTCTTCGGGGCAAAAGTCCGGCTGAGGGGAAAGTGTGTGACGGGTGCCGTTAAGGCCTTGGGATCTTCAGGTAGAGTTAGCACTTCCGAGCGCCTTAGCCGGGTGTCTGCATATAGTTTAGTGCAAAATATCGAAGGGGGAGGTAGTTTTATTTTACCGCGGGATGTCCAGGCGACGTTCTGGGGTTCAATATGTCCCTGCTGTTCTAGAGCGACGACTCTAGTGCGACCCTACGCTATGTTTAATCGAGCTTGGCCGAAGATGTGGTTCGCTTACCCTTTGACTCTTTCGAGAGTGGAGATATCGGTGTCGGCACCACATTTCATAACGCAAACATTTTCCTTGCTGCGTGTCATTCCCCGCAGGCGGTTTCAATTCCGTCCTCTGTTGGGGGTTTCATTCATTGGCGAAGAGGGGGAGGTAACATTTTCATGTGGTGTATCTATGGCCGCCTGGATAAGGTGTCCATGCCTTGCGCCTCTTTTGATGATGCGGGATTTGGTTTTCTAGTATGTGCCAGCCGCGCTTACTGAGAGAGTAATCTTTCTCCTTGTCGTAGCGATCGCCATTTAGAATCCGTCAATGATTCGAAAGGTGGTAGTGTTTTGACCCGGCGGTCCGAACCGCCCTATCATCCTTGGCCCGACAACATTGATCGAGCCATCTGAACTTATGAACACATGTTTTATTTGAAAAGAGTTTATAAGGAAGGAGATTGCCAGTACATCGTTGTGGGGTTGAGACAGGATCTTGGTGTACTCTTCGCTGAACGTGAGGGCATCTTCGGGGATATATCCCTGAGTCCGCTTTTCTCTGGTGATGGATATTTTTGTTCTTCTCATTACAGGCTCCTGCGGGGCATCGACACCCCCCATGATCATGTGGATGATATGTTGCAGCTCGTTTGTCTCATTCTTTTTAGTTGCCTCCCTTTCTCGGAACTGGTTTTTGGCTCGACTACTAAGGAATTCCCGGAGATGTCCTTTGTTAAGAAGCCGAGTTACCTCTTCTAGTAGCTGATGACAATCCTCGGTCCTGTGGCCATACGTGTTGTGAAACTCGCATACTAAGTTGAAATTCCTTTGCGGAGGATCTGACTGTATAGGTTTGGGCCACTTGGCGTCTCAGATTTTACTGATAGCAAACACGATGTCTGACACATCGATGTTGAAGTTGTATTCTGACAGGTAGAGAGCACCTGTTGGCACTACGTTTTGATCGAACCTGGTCCTGTTGATGAGCCCTTTAGGGTCCTTCCCTCGATCCATTCTCCGATCATTGCGAGGTATGTTATGCTTCGGAGCATTCCTCTTTTCCCCGAGGTATGGATGATACCTTTCTTTGTTTGGTTTCGGTTCCTTTGCCAGGAGCTTGATTGGGTATATGGAGCCCGAAGGGGCTCCCAACTGGTCATCCTCGGCCCTGATCTTCGACTGGCACCGGTTGTGGACATTTGACCAGGTCACGGCTGGATACTTGATTAGAATCTATTTCAGCTATTTTGAAGCCACCGAGCTTCGTTCGTTCAGGCCTTGGGTGAAGGCTTGTACTGCCCAGTCGTCGAAGACTGGCGGTAGCTCCATCTGTTCCATCTGAAAGCGAGACACAAATTCCCGCAGCATCTCGTTTTCTCTTTGCTTGATTTTGAAAATGTTAGACTTCCTTGTCGCTACCTTGATGGCTCCGGCATGTGCCTTTACGAAAGAGCCTGCTAGAATGTCGAATGAATCTATGGAATTAGGAGCCAAGTTGTGATACCACATCATGTCCCCCTTTAAGAGTGTTTCCCTGAATCTTTTCTGCAATACAGATTCGATCTCGTCATTGTTTATATCATTGCCTTTTACCATGCATGTGTAGGCAGTAACATGTTCATTAGGGTCGGTGGTCCCATTGTACTTAGAGAGTTTTGGCATTCTAAACTTCTTCGGAATGGGCTTTGGGGCCACTTCCTCGGGGAACGGTCTTTGTATGAACTTCTTCAAATCTACGCCCTTGAGGATCGGGGCCACACCCGGGATCTGGTCGACCCTAGAGTTGTAGGTTTCGACCTTCTTATCGTTGGCTGCTATCATTTTCTCACCCGATTCGATTTTTTTGGTGAGGTCCTCAAGCATTTTACTATGGCAGGGTCGACTACCGATCCGTTATTGCTTGATCTCTAGGTTACTTGTTTGGTGGGGGAACTATTTTCGGCGCTGCTGTGCTGGGAGTCTTTGGATGGCTTTGTAACTGAGCAATGGCCAACTATTGTGCCTGCAACATTTCAAAAATAACATGAAGACTAACTTCCTATTCTTCCCGGGCTAGAGTTCTTTGGGCGTCCTGTCGGTCGTTATGTCATGCTCCTGTCAGTGTGTGAAGTTTCGTCGACCTGTTGTGCATCCTGTGAATCCGCATCTGCTAGAATCGGTCTGGGCACGTTATCGGGATTCTATGGTGGTGTGCCGACAGCCGAAATAGCCACACCGTTTTCCCCATAGTTTTCGAGGTTGTCGCTCTCGACTCTATTTATTGAGCCAGACATTTTGAACTAAAATCAAAGATCTTGAACAATAAAATACGTGAAAGATAACTTGTGTTTGTGTAATGAAACTAGCAAGAAAATAATCACTATTATTTTTAGCCCCACGGTGGGCGCCAAACTGTTTATCGTGAATATGGTAACAATAATTAAATTTATAAATGGGATTCTAAAAATACGTGATCTATTTTAATGCTAGTTGTTAGAGTAGTTGATGCTAAGATTATGAAGTTTTAACGATGAGATGCAAGCCAAAACGGAGCAGTAATCAAACCGAGGGGTTTGCTGCTCGAGCCTCGGATTGGTCGATGAAGAGACTCGAGGTCGATGTTAGGATCGAACTCGAGCTATCGAGGGTAACCGGGGAAGGGATAATAGTTAGAATATAATTAAAGAAGGCTCTTTATGGCCAATATCAAGCAATAAATGAAGAACAAGTATGAAGGCGATGAATGCTAAGAGGGGCCTCGAGCTAGTAAGAACGAGTAAGTTAGAGAGAAGAAAGAGAGAGATATTATTGATCTTGTGGAGAATAGTTGGAGCAACATCAACCAATTTATAAAGTAGTGTGGGTTTCCTTTATATAGGAGGAGAAACCGTTTATAGTACAACATACATTAATTATAAAAGCATGGAGAAGGGACAGCTAGACATGACGCCTCAACACAGGCTTTGGGTAGGCCGGCTCTGTCAGACTTAACCGCATTCCTTGGGAACTCCCCTTTTTGTTCCAGCCTCGATCTTCGTCTTCTTTGAGTCCGGCCTCGACGAGCCCCGAGGGAGGGGACTCTGTCGCAACTCCACGTCCTCGGGGTCTCGAGGTATTCTTCCGAAGTGGCTTGATAGGCGAGAAATTAAGCCCTCCAATTTCACCGCATACACTCCTGAATTAGTATAAGTGGCATGCTATGATGTATGCTTGTGCGAGTGTACAATTATAGCCCAAGACAACAAGTAATAAATAAGATATCGAGTAGTTCATTGAAAGCAAGACAACAAGTCACGTAAGGTGTATAACATACACGAGTAGAATCATACTAACATGCAAATATCGTCAACATAATACCCCCATGCCATCACATACCATCCGTGACATTGCCAACCTTATCTCTCCGATAGCCACCCGTATCACTTCGCCCTGACAATATAATTAGCCACTTGTATCACTCCGATTGCCACCCATATCACTCCGTATAATAGCCACCCTTTTTGCTCTGCCCGAACAATAACACAATAGCCACTCGTATCACTCTGCACAATCGACAAC
Source organism: Nicotiana tabacum (assembly GCF_000715075.1). Lineage (NCBI taxonomy): Eukaryota > Viridiplantae > Streptophyta > Magnoliopsida > Solanales > Solanaceae > Nicotiana > Nicotiana tabacum. The sequence goes on from NC_134084.1 coordinate 57,047,668, forward strand.
AGTGGGATGCCACCCTTATGCCCCCCAAAACAACAATAGTGAAACCCTTATGCTCTTCATAACAATAACCAATCCACACAACAATTTACATGTGCTAACATCACGATAACACGACATATCAACTCGTACCACAAGTGCCCATAGGTCACAATCTTTCCAAAAGAACCAACAGTATCAGTATTTCCACAACAAATAGCCCACGGCTCAACAGAATGTGTATAGAATCTCAATAAGAATAAATTATCGGGAAACTAACGCAACAACACCCCCATTAAGCTTAATTTCAATTAAAGTAGATTAATGACTTTCAGTAACTTCAACTTCAATTAATTGCTCAACATAAACTCGACAATGAAGGTATTTCCATGAATTGGCTAACTTTGGATCCTAGTGTATGAAATAGGCTAACAATGAAAGAGATGGCACGAACTAGGAATTACGTGTAAATGCATTAGAATAACTCAACAACAAAAGTATATCATGTAACAACAATTTCAATTAAGAGTAATTCAACAATAAAGGAAGTTACATAATGATAAAAAAAGGTAACAACTTAAAATAAACCATATAAGAGTAAACTTGATAAGTAAAGGATGTGACATGTAACAACAACTTCAAATAAAGCATGAGAAAGTGAACATGACAAATAAAAGGACATAACATGCGCTAATAATTTCAAATAAATATATGAAAGAAGTCTAAGAATCTAAACCGGTCAATTTTCACATATAAGCCCGAGTCCGTACTCGTCACCTCGCGTATACGGCTTTCACATAACATAAATAGCACAAAAACTCTAATTCTAAGGGGTAGTTCCCCTACACAAAGTTAGGCAAGATACTTACCTCAAGGAAGCTAAACTGATGCTGTAAAATAACCATCTCATCTGAAACAACCACCAAATGGCTCAAATCTAGCCAAAATAACATAATATCATAAATAAAACCCATAGAAAACAATTCCGGATAATAAAGTTTCGATCTTTAATGAAATTAAAAGGTAAACACAAAAAGTCAAATCTGGGCATGCACCTCGGAACCCGATAAATCCCACACATTCTAACAACCCGGTCAATTAAGAGTCCAACCATATTAATTTCATCCAATTTGACTTTGAATCGATGTTCTAAACCCAATTATTCTCTTTAAAAAACTTTTTGATAACCCTCCCCCCCAAATTCTCCAATCAAAATATAGATTAATTCACAAATGAACTATTGGAATCATGTTGACATAATAAAATTGAGATTAGATAGCAACCCCCATGAAAATACGAGAAGAACGCCATAAAAATCACCTTAATCGGAGCTTTAGAACTCAAGATATGCTCAAAATATCAAAAGACGTAGTCTGATTTTTTATACACGGGCATTTCCACTTTTGATCCCAAAAAGCCACACCTGCACATTTCCAGCTGTAATTTCCACTTTTGCAGACAATTTTTCGCACCTGCAGGGTCGCAAGTGCGGACCCAAATTCGCATCTACGAAGCACCAGCACCATCTCTCATTCCGATACTAAAATGAGCATAACTCCCTCATACGAGGTCCAAATTCGACGATTCTTTTTGCTATGGCTCCGTAATTATGATATGGATCTAATGCTTCAATCAAAATAGAAATTGGAGCTCATTTGCATAACGTGGTATCATTTATGCTTGATAAAATGACGGCGAAACATCTAAAACGAGTGCAACACAACCCAAACCTATCCGAAACTCACCCGAGCCCATCAGGACACCATCCGAACGTACCAGTAAAAACACAATACAGACCTACTCGAGGCCTTAAATCCCACATAACAACATGAAAACCACGAATCATCGATCAAGATCAACATAAACTTCAAACTTCAAACTAAGCGTCTGATCCAAGCCAAACCAATCCGGAATGAACCCTAATTTTGCATATAAGTTCCAAATGACATATCGAAACTATTTCAACTCAACAATAATCCAAACCCGATAACATCGAACTCAACTCCCAGTCAACTCTATGAACTTTCCAAACCTTCAAATTGCCAACTTTTGCCAATAGTGGTGAAACCTTCTAAAAACATCCAAATGCAAATCTAAGGATATGACCAAGTCCGAAATCACCATACGAAGCTATTGGAATCATAACAACACCATTCCGGAGTCCTCTACAAAAATTCAAACTCCGATCAACTCTGTCAATTAAGCTTCTAAAAAAGAATCATTCTTCAAAATCAACCCTGAATCATTAAAAAACTAAACCCGGCCACACACGCAAGTCATGATACACAATACGAAGCTTCTTGAGACCTTAAACCATCGAACAGAATGCTAATTCTCTAAACGACAGGTTGGGTCGTTACATTCTCTCCCTCTTAAACAATCGTTCATCCTCAAACGTGCTAAGAACCATTTTGAAGCCACAAAATCACTGAATGAACTCACCATACATATACTCGTGGAAGTGATCCCACGTCACCCTAATCCACATAAGCCGAACAATACCATCACAACTAAAGATTATTACTTCCACCCACACTGATAAGCCTTAGAACAAAAATTGTAACCATCCGATCATTCCCCAAAGACCGGATTCCCGCATATATACATTGTATGAACCTCAACTAGGTGCCATAGCTGATGCATACACCCACAAGGTATTACCACACAACGTAACACATCCCACATATGCCCATAACAACAATTCTAACCACGATAGTGTGATGACCCGGCTAGTCATCTCATGAGTTACCACTCTATTTTCCCTATTTCTTCTTCTTTATGCTTTGTTTATCCGTGTTATGTGGTATCGGGTTGGTCGGATCGAATCCGGAATGATTTTGGTAAGGTTTGAGATACTTAGTCTCTTTTGAGGAAGCTTAAGTTGGAAAAGTCAATTGGATGTTAACATATATGTTAGAGGGATAGGATGTGAGTTTTGATGGTTTAGTTAGATTCGAGAGGTGCTTTGGGACTTAGGAGCGCGATCAGAATGAGTTTTGGAGGTTCAGAGTAGATTTAGGCTTGAATTGGCGAAGTTGATATTTTAGCGATTTCCGGTTAGTAGGCGAGATTTTGATGTAGGGGATAGATGGAATGGAATTCCGAGAGTTGTAGTAGTTCCGTTGTGTCATTTGGGATGTGTTTGCAAAATTCCAGGTCATTCGGACGTGGTTTTGTTGGGTTTTTGATCAAAAGAGGAATTCGGAAGATTTTAGAAAGTTTTGGCTTGAATCCGATGTGTTTAGGTTGATTTGATGTTATTTGAGGTGTTTTTAAGATTGGAACAAGTTTGAGTGAGGTTTTGGGGTATGTTGGTGCCTTTAGTTGAGTCCTGGGGGCCTCGGGTGAGTTTCGGATAGTCAATCAGACCATTTCATGCCTTGGAGAGTTGCAGATTTTGGAGTTCAGCTGTTGTTGAGTATTTACTCTTCGCGATCGTGTAGGGGGTCTCGCGATCGCGTAGAACTGTTGTGGGGGAAGTCCAATTTGCTCAATGCATTCTCGAAGCTGGGGATGTGATCGTATAAGGTGAAGGCATTGTTGATCGCGAACGCGTGGAGTGGGTCGCGTTCGCGTAGAGTTAAGTAGACCAGGGGTCTTGGCTTGAAGTTGTTCATTGCGAACATTGTAGCCAGTCCGCGATAGCATAGTGTTAGATGCCTGAGCATCGCATTCGCATGGGATTTTATGCGTTCACATAGGGTTAATTTTGGGAGCAGAGAATTTGTGCTTCGCGATCGCAAAGGATGTCCCGCGATCGCGATGAAGTAACTTAGGCCTGGGCAGAAGGTTTAAACACCCGTCTTGTCCGCAAATGTGGGGTTTATTTCTTCCATTGTTCATCGTTTTTGGAGATTTTTGAAGGGTATTGAAGAGGGATTCAAGGGGGATCACTTGGAGGTAAGATTCTTGGACTTAAAACTCGATTCTAATGTGAATTCCACCTAAATAATCATGGAAATTAAGCCAAAAATTAAAGAACTAGGACTTGGAAATTTAGACCATTGATTGAGGATTTGAAGGACCATTTGAGGTCGGATTTTAGAATTTTTGATATGTACGTGGGGAGATAAGGAATTTATTGATGTAAAACTTATCGAATTCCGAGACGTAGGCCTAGGGGTTGGGTTTTGGTAATTTTGGGATTTGTGTCATATATTGATTATTTTCGCTTGGGCTTTGTTCCCTTAGCATATTTTGATGTCATGGTTCTGATTTTGGATAGATTCGACACGATTGGAGGCCGATTCGAGGGGCAAAGGCACCGCGAGCTAGAGATTTGACCGGTTCGAGGTGTGTAATGTTGTAAATGATGTTCTGAAGGTATGAAACCTTGGATTGCACATCTTTGTACTATATTGAAGTGATGCACACGCTAAATGACGAGCGTGGGGTCGTGCATTATTGGGGATTGTGACTTAGTCCATCCCGATTGAATATTTTATCGCGTATTTAACTGAAATCTATTTGTTATCATCATTATTTGGGCTGAATGCCATATTTGGGCTTCGTGCTAACTATTTCAACCCTTCGGGGGCTTTTATTGAAATTTCATCACTGTTTTGACTTTATACTTGAACTCAATCCTGATATATTTCACTATTTTCGTACTCAGCCATGTTTACTATGTTTTAAATACTTAAATGATCTTTTAAATGATAATTGGGCTGAGAATTACTGTTTTACTATTGCCCGAGGGGCTTGTGAGGATTTTGACTGAGTAAGGCCGAGGGCCTATGTTGTGAGGAAACATTTGACACTGAGTATGAGGCCAAGGGCCTGAGATATGTACGCCACGAGGTGGCTTGATTGATATGATACCGAGAGCCTAGTGATGATGCCACGAGATGGATTGATATTGCACTTGGGTCGTAAGGGGGCCCTCCAAGAGTTTGCACACTCCCAGTGAGTGTGAGTACCCATTGTGATGTGAGATTGAGCCCGAGGTGCTGGTATTGTTCTAAGATGTTGCCCGAGGGGCGGATTTGTTGATACTGTGGTCGAGGGGCAAACTTTTATGTGTTTATTTTTCATAATTGACTACCAATTACCTGCTTACTTGTTGAAAAAGGCTTTTCAGGAAGTTAAATTTGAGTTAAAGGATTTTTTAACTGTCTTTCCCTGGTTTTACTATGTTTAATGGTTTTACTGCTTCATTATAGCATGCTTTGTGCCTTACGTGATTTCCTGCATTCAGTCTTTATTTATGATTATTACTCACTGAGTAGGAGTAATGACTTTACTCCCTGCACCATACGTGTAGATTCAAGCGTATCTGGTCCCACTTCCGAGTGCTGATCATTTCTGGCTCAGGAGGATCCAAGGAGTCTCTAGGTACCTGTTGGCGTTCACAACCTGGAGCTCTTCCCTATCTTATTCCTTCATGTTCTTAGTTTTCTGTATTAAACTCTATAGTTTGATTTGGAGTAATTCCGTGTTATTAGATGCTCATGACTAGTGACACCCCAGTTTCGGGCTGTGTTGGGTTATTTTCCATGTATTATGCTATTAACTGCTTAAACCTTGGTTTATTTGATCGTGCTTAGATTGTTTCTTAATGCTTCACTGTTAAATACTAAAAGGGGTAGTGTTGGCTAGCCTTGTCTTCACGAGAGGTTCCATCACGACTGGGTCCGGGTTTAGGGTCATGAAAAGTTGGTATTAGAGCCTAGGTTACATAGGTCTCACGAGTCATGAGCGGGTTTAGTAGAGTCTCGCAGTTCGTTACGAAGATGTCTCTACTTATCCTTGGGAGGCTATAGAACCTTTAGGAAAAACATCACATTCTTGAATTCTTATCGTGCGTCCCTGATTCAGCTTGAAAAGTAACTTTTTGAATTCCTTCCACGCGTTCGTATGCACACATGAGTGCTCTGTATAAGATATGCATTGATGGCTTGTGATTCGCTGATCGAGGGGTGAGATGTGATCTCTGTGCGTTGATGTTGGGCTAGTCTAGAGGACTCGATGCTGGATCTTTGCCTATAGCTTGATCCCTGAGCTGTTGATTTCGTGAGCACGTGTTTCTGGATCCATATGTTCTGTTATATCCCTATTAAGGGAGGTGATGACTAGATAGTTACGTGATGAGTGTGATGTGACTACGAGATGTATTCATGTAATTTGGAAGCGACGAGAAGGGTCTGTTGGAGGATAGAAGAACTATTAGGTGCTTGATTTCCATCCTAATTTGAGGTATTGCCCCAAGTTATGGGTGTGTGAAGAATCTTTCCATGTTTCCTAGTTGGGAGTAGTAAATTTCATGTTGCGGTCTAAGTTCAGACTCAGGAAGTTTAAGTGACTGCGTAATATTTATGACGGTGGAAGGTATACAGAAATGTTAGTTTGAGGCAAAGTAGATGGGGTTATCTCCTGCGGATTGTCTTGAAGTTTGCGTAATCCCTTGTGTCATTTATTGGAAGATCTATGTTACCAGGGAAATATATGTTTTACAATTTACATTTGGGTTGCTCAAGAGAGTAGGCTTGACTACTACGAGAGTGAATGCGAGATTTGCAGAAGATATAAAGTACCAGGTGGTCTATGTTCCACGAGCTTATGAAGGATTGAGTTTAATCTCACTATGGTATTATGGTAGCAATAAAGTATATGCGTTATGAGTTATTGAGTGTGTTTTGATCTATGGCTTCAAGCCAAGTGGGGGAGTCTGCTATTGATAAGTTGATTGTACGGTTATGTGCTATGTTGGTTCCAATTTGAGGCATTTCGGAGAATCAGTTATGGCTTACAAAGATTTGAGACCGAGGATGGCTCGAGTAAAGGAAAGGTCATGTTATGCTTCATAGGTGTATGAGAATCATGGAATATCTTGAGTTGTTATGAGTGTGGAGAAATGGGCCATATTTGGAGGCAGTACCCTCGTCGTTGTCACGACCCAAACCGATGGGCCGCGATGGGCACCCGGTACCTTACTCGACCGAGTACCAACGTAACATATCTTTCTTATTACATCATTATATACATGTGACATACGGGCCAAATAGGCCAACATAATCATTTATAAACTCAAAACATAGGCCGACAAGGCCGTACAATCTTTCACGTATATGACATATGTCTACAAGCCTCTAAGAGTACATAAATGTCATAAAGGTCGGGATAAAATCCCGCCATACCAGACAATACACGTGTAAATCATACTAACCAAACATGCAACTCCGAAGCAAATGGAGTGCACCAACATCTTCCACGGAGCTGATAGCCTACTTGGAGGGCTCTCGACCTGTCTATCTGGACCTGCGGGCATGAAACGCAGCGTCCCCAGGCAAAAGGGACGTCAGTACAAATAATGTACCGAGTATGTAAGGCACATAAATAAATATATAAGAGACATGAAAGAGATATGGAGTACATGACTCAACCTGTAAGTCTGAATAACTTTGTAAATCATAAATTACTTTCAGCGTCATGCATATGCGTATGAATGTCATGTCGTGCATAGGTACATGTTCATAACATCATCAGCCTCTAAGGGCATCCCATCATATAATATCGGCCACTGTGGGAAAAATCATCATCGTATACCAGCTGATCAGGTGGTGGTGCGTATATAACGCCATAACCATTCCCATATCCCATATACATATATATACATACATATCTATGCATATATAATGCTGTTTGAATACATACATATATATACATACATATATACGCGTATATAACACCGTTTGAATACATACATATATATGCGTATATAACGCCATTTGAATACATACCCATATATGCGTATATAACGTCGTTTGAATCATATTTCAGCCACTGTGGGCAACATCATCATCATATACCAGCTGATCAGGTGGTGATGCGTATATAACGCCGTAACCTTTTCCCATATCCCATATACATATATTTACACGTATATAACGCCGTCTGAGTCATGGGTCAATGTACATGTATAAATGCATGAAATGCATATGAAATACGATAACAAAATCTCTTGGTACGTCATAAGACTATTATACCTCTGATTAATATCATAAGCTCATTTTACGTATTTTCTGAAACCCATGAACAGACGATGGAATAATAAGACATATGGAAATTTAAGAACATATTCACTTCTAATACTTCTATGAATAGAGTCATTCATGGAATTTGTGCATTTGCACGTTTCATTCGTATCGTATAGATCATGCCAAAAGAAAGAAGGGATAGCCTTAACATACCTGTTCTTTGAATTATTTGAACGAATCTGCTTCTGCAAAATTTACACTGGGATTCCATGAAATCTTGGACGAATTTGTTCTGCTTTGAACCTTTTTGAACTAAAGAATGGATTTAAACTTTAAGCTTGTTCCAACGTTTTTTTGAAGCTTCTATTTTCATGTTCTTGATTTCAAACCGGCGAAATGAATTGAGGCTTAAGGATTTTTTTTGGACGAAATGAAATGACTTTTGTTTCTCACGTTTTTGGTTCAAATACAGAATGTGATTTCTTTGATGAATTGCTACTAAGTCACAAGCTTTATTTGTTAAGACTTAAATTCAAATTATGTCTTAGTCATATACATAAATTGCCATCTGGCGACAGTGACTTACTTAGTCATTTGCAATGTTGTGTCTTCTTGCCACGTGGGGTGGGGTGGAATATTAATTTTTATCCATTTATTAGTTATTTGGGTAATGTCCTGTTACCCGGTAATTAATCAATTCCTTGCATAATTTAAAAATTACCATAAATTACTTAAAATTCTATTTACTTTTAAAATACTTCATATATAATTTTTATATATATTATACTACCGTGGTTATATGGTACCTTGCATGGTACTGGTTCATAATTATCGCTCGACCCGTATTTTATTCCAAATTGTCCACTTCAACGAAACTCGTTTTCTTTAATCCGTGTGCCTCTTTATCCTTCATGAATTTATTCATCACTTATAATCTTTATAACCCCCAAATAATCTTTTTCTTGGACTGATGTCAATATCCTTATGACAAATTCAACGTACAATACTACAGGGTACAACGCTGTCGTAACTTAATACTACAGAGGGTAACACCATCGTCGTAACATAATACTGCGGGACGTAATATTGACGTAAAATTGCGGGGCGTAACATCATTCCCCCCTTTGGAACATTCGTCCTCGATTGTTGACTAATGCTCTTATCATTTTCATAACATATATCTTCCGAATACTTTAGAACTTCCCTTGACATCTATGCAATTGTTCTATGAATAAGTCCAAAGTCCAGGGTATTCCCCCGTTAGGCCTCCTTCTCACCCCACAACTTGTAGTCGGAATCCTTCCAATCTCGTAATTGTTGCTACCTTTCATCATGCAGCCTGTACGATTTTGACTTTGTAAGTGTGCCTAATCTCTAGGCTTCATATGTAGAGCTTGATAAGATGTCCCATTGGGCATCTATGAGTATACTGAAACTCTTTGCTCGGTACTTTGTTGAATTCACGAATATTTATCTCATCGCATAGGTCCGTTTAGCCATCCGTATAAATTTACTGCCATAACTCTTACTTTAATTTATCGTTGTTGAGGCCTGCTACCAAATCTCAGTTTACTCTCATTGCTTATTCCATATATATAAATTTAAGTCCTTTAATGCTTTCTCATTACTACTGATCTTTAGAATGACAGCCTAATCTCATCTTATACTTTGTGACTTTTGTCCATCCATTGCTGATTTACCTAATTATTGATCTACAATATACCACTGATAACTTGAAACTTTTTACGCAATAATTTGCCACTAGGGCTTACGTTATATCAAGGAATATTCGAAGTAATTTTCCAGATCCACTTAGTGGCGATAATGTACTACAATAACCGTATTCTATAGCATCCCAAGGTGATTCTCTTACGTAGGTATTTTTATCCCGTACAATGAATGAATCCCTTTTCTTTTACTTTTTCTTTTTTTTCCAAATCATTACTCAATCGAAGGCCCAAATGTCACCCTTTATCTACCACAATTACACCCTTATTCTACTATTAGGACATCATTCCATCTTTTCTAAATGCTACTTATGAAGAGTAACTCCTTTGAGTCCATTCAGGCTATACTGAGCTTACTATAACATAGAGAAGCCATTAGCTCCATTATTTTCATGGGCCTAATCCTGAGGACTAATCCATTCTCATCACCCTTCCACTTGCCTTTCCTCATCCTTACTCATGTTTCGTTAAAACTTTGTCGCTCTACTATACTTTAGCTTGGGATTTATACATATCTATTTATTCTATCCGCGGCCTTCCTTCAACTTGCTTGCACCATATATTTCCTTATGTTGTTTTGGAACATCAAGCAAGACATCACATCGTCTCTAACTATCATTTACTCTCATAATTAGGCTTTTCGATACCTAGACCATAGGCTGGAAGATATGCTACTGACACCGCTGCTATTATTCCTAGATATTGAGTCCTCGTGCTTATAGCCTTCTATCTGAAGTATGGACTATTCACGATCTTCTGCCTTTAGGTATCTCGTGCGTTGTTCACCTTTACCTTACTTACCTTAAACTCTCGTATCGTATCTTCTATCTCTTTCATAACCTCCCTTTCACCTAGGTGTAATTCATGTCCATAACTTGAAGCTCTATTATAATACTCGCACCTATGGTATATACACAATCTAGTATGAGCTTCGTACTGACTTCTTATGAGGCTGGTACTTCTTCTAACCGACTTCCTTGTAGAGCCATTATAGATTATGGTCGTTGTGTTATTTCTCTTGAACGTCTAATATTAAGAGCGATCCTGTCATGTTCTCAAGCACACTTCTATAATTTTTTCTAGGTCCAATAATCAAACTCCTGATTTACTTAGGTGATGTAATTCTTTAGTTTCCTCTTCCTTCTAATCAGCCTTTACGTAGGCTTAAGCTATCTTCCGATTTGTGGATCATGGTATTGGTTATTACTTTAGCCTTTCATAGGCATTGAGGGATATCCATGGTGCAATCTTCTAATAATTCAATCCTTTGTCTATGCCCTAAGCTTAATTCTTTCGTTTAACTTATACCAGATTCTTATATGGTTGTATGATTGTCAACAAATATGTTGCCTGGATAATGCTCCAAAAACTTGTGTATCCATAACGTACTAACTCTGGATCATTGATCAAATAATTCTTTTGTTCCATCTTAGCTTTCTTTCAACGTAAGCTATTACTTTTTCTGGTCTTTCTGCCGCCTCGTTACGTCCATAATTAGCTTATCTTAGTGCCCACACTTGCCAGAGTTTTTTTTTTATACAACTCATATGATCTCGAATATTACTTTTAACTCTTACTTCCCATTCATTAGTCACGGTAGGTGCCACTTTCCTTTGGAATGCTTACAATGTTGTTGCGAGATTGTTGTTACACAACCATTTCCTCTTTAGGTCGTTGTGCTTAGGTTGAAGCCTTCTTTCTTATCTCCTCAGCTAGTCTTTCGTTATAGTACTTAGGGAGAACCCTTGACTCTTGTAAAACTGTAAGCTTATTACGGATCCTTTTTGATGTCCTTACTTTTCTATAATCATCTGTAGTTGCTTACTTCCATGTCCTTGTGCTTGTATGGTTGCTTCTGAACTGATATTTTGACTGCCTTCCTAGTGACACTTTCTTTTATCCCCATAACATTCATACGTATCTTTAACTACCCCGACTCTTGTTTGAATATATCTCAAGTATTATAATGATATTCTTCGAGGCTGAACTCTTCATGTTGGATTCTACTATGTTTACTCACACGATCAGATGATTTGTCTGTAACCTCCTGTTTAGCCATAACTGGGATCTTCCTGACTAATTACTAACTACTTGTTGGTCCATTCTCATATCAATATTCCTCGTAATCTTTCTTGGGTTATTTCCTTTGTCTTAACTTACGTCTCGCACTGACTCCTTATTTATCAAAAACATCCCGGGCAGGAACCCTTACTTTCTTTTTTTGGTGTCGTGTTTACATAATGTTCTGGAATCATAGCATATCTGTAACATTTGAATAAGTAAAATCTCATCCCTTTCTCATTCTTATCGCACTCTTCTTTTATCATTCCATAGTCACTAGAACCACTTAATTCTGACATAATGTCGCATCACTCCATATTCCTCCCTTTAGGGGTGTACTAAAAGCTGAAGCCACGAGGATCTACCTATAGATATTTTATCTCTTCGTTTTTGGCGTCGTTTCTCAACATCAATGATCCTTACTCACCTTGCGGAAATCCTTCTATACCAAGGATGACAAATTCCCTTACTCGCAAGGATGACACTTAGCATAACTAGCACATACAATCTCTTAAGCTTAACTTTGCTCGCATTGCTTGCTCTAGGGAAGCGTCTCCCTGAATGACCATTCTCTTAATTCATCATGAATCTTCTTCTGTGGTCCATTCTATTACCGCCGGAACAGAATCTGAAATTACCATGATGCCGAGTACTTTCCAATCATTCAGTCCCTAATTCATATTTAGTTTATCTTATTTACCAGTCCATACCGATCTTTGTTACTCTGGGGGTTAACTCTCCCCTCTGGTAATGGCGTTGGAGTCACGACCATATTTTCGAAATGAGGATATAAGCTTATGGCCTACTCTTTTGTTGTCTTAAGGCCCATAACCTTTCGTCCCTTTCTTCATTTGACTTTAGGTTTCGTAACACTCTACCGTTTTCATCCATGTATCACACCTTATTCATAATGTTTCCTTATCTCTCTTCCCATTATTCTGCTAATATTTTTGCATATCTCTTTTCTTGTGAAAACTTCAATACGACATTCTTTCGCGTTTAGCTTTCCTTTGCTCCATCCAGTGGCTCTTCAAGTTGCTTAACATTCTCGCTTTATTAGGGACGCGAGCGGTACTAAGGTAATATTTATCCCTTCAAGACTTATAGTGCATGTCTTTGTAGTACTCATATCTGGCTGCACTATTTTAAAGTGTACCATCTGAGTGTCTCACAAGGAGATCTATTAGCAAATTTGCCATATCCTTCGAAAATATCAACTGACGCAAACAATTCATCCATCATATCTTCTTATACTACTTTCTATTAAACCCCATAGGGCATATCTGGAATGGGAGCGACCAATTGTATATATCTCTTGTTGCTATTAAATATAACTCAAAAAGCTTATGTTCCTCTGCCTCAATTATAAACGTTGATAACCTTCATTAACTGGGCGCCTCATACCCTTCTTCTTCTTGCTTCTTTTACTTCTTAAAAGCATTGTCTTTTACCATAAAGGTGGATAAATATTCTTTCCTTAAGGTACCTTATCAAGAGGCTTACACCTTTTAGCACACTCATGATCTGCTAAAGACCTCACATTTATTTATCGTAGGCATCATACAAGAATCCAATTCCTCTGACTCTGCTCTTCCACAACTATCTCTTTTATTGTTCTTCTTTCTGAACGTAGGCCTCGTCTTATTACGAATAAAAATAGAAGCTCGGAACTTGAATTCTTATAAGTGAGCTCTACCACACGATCTAGAGTAAGAAGAAAGAGTGACAATCCTAAATGCTCTATAGCCTCCTGCTTATAAGTGTGGTGCACGACACACCTATAAACAAGACTCTACTAGACACGGCTTGTAGACTCCATAGGATAGAACGGCTCTGATACCACTTTTGTCATGACCCAAACCGATGGGCCGCGATGGGCACCCGGTACCTTACTCGACCGAGTACCAACGTAACATATCTTTCTTATTACATCATTATATACATGTGACATACGGGCCAAATAGGCCAACATAATCATTTATAAACTCAAAACATAAGCCGACAAGGCCGTACAATCTTTCACGTATATGACATATGTCTACAAGCCTCTAGGAGTACATAAATGTCATAAAGGTCGGGATAAAGTCCCGCCATACCAGACAATACACGTGTAAATCATACTAACCAAACATGCAACTCCGAAGCAAATGGAGTGCACCAACATCTTCCGCGGAGCTGATAGCCTACTTGGAGGGCTCTCGACCTATCTATATGGACCTGCGGGCATGAAACGCAGCGTTCCCAGGCAAAAGGGACGTCAGTACAAATAATTTACCGAGTATGTAAGGCACATAAATAAATATATAAGAGACATGAAAGAGATATGGAGTACATGACTCAACCTGTAAGTCTGAATAACTTTGTAAATCATAAATTACTTTCAGCGTCATGCTTATGCGTATGTATGTCATGTCGTGCATAGGTACATGTTCATAACATCATCAGCCTCTAAGGGCATCCCATCATATAATATCGGCCACTGTGGGAAAAATCATCATCGTATACCAGCTGATCAGGTGGTGGTGCGTATATAACGCCATAACCATTCCCATATCCCATATACATATATATATATATATATACGCGTATATAACGGTATATAATGCCGTTTGAATACATATATATGCGTATATAACGCCATTTGAATACATACCCATATATGCGTATATAACGCCGTTTGAATCATATTTCAGCCACTGTGGACAACATCATCATCATATACCAGCTGATCAGGTGGTGATGTGTATATAACGCCGTAGTCTTTTCCCATATCCCATATACATATATACGCGTATATAACGCCGTCTGAGTCATGGGTCAATGTACATATATAAATGCATGAAATGCATATGAAATACGATAACAAAATCTCTTGGTACGTCATAAGACTATTATACCTCTGATTAATATCATAAGCTCATTTTACGTATTTTCTGAAACCCATGAACAGACGATGGAATAATAAGACATATGGAAATTTAAGAACATATGCACTTCTAATACTTCTATGAATAGAGTCATTCATGGAATTTGTGCAATTGCACGTTTCATTCGTATCGTATAGATCATGCCAAAAGAAAGAAGGGATAGCCTTAACATACCTGTTCTTTGAATTATTTGAACGAATCTGCTTCTGCAAAATTTACACTGGGATTCCATGAAATCTTGGACGAATTTGTTCTGCTTTGAACCTTTTTGAACTAAAGAATGGATTTAAACTTTAAGCTTGTTCCAACGTTTTTTTGAAGCTTCTATTTTCATGTTCTTGATTTCAAACCGGCGAAATGAATTGAGGCTTAAGGATTTTTTTTGGACGAAATGAAATGACTTTTGTTTCTCACGTTTTTGGTTCAAATACAGAATGTGATTTCTTTGATGAATTGCTACTAAGTCACAAGCTTTATTTGTTAAGACTTAAATTCAAATTATGTCTTAGTCATATACATAAATTGCCATCTGGCGACAGTAACTTACTTAGTCATTTGCAATGTTGTGTCTTCTTGCCACGTGGGGTGGGGTGGAATATTAATTTTTATCCATTTATTAGTTATCTGGGTAATGTCCTGTTACCCGGTAATTAATCAATTCCTTGCATAATTTAAAAATTACCATAAATTACTTAAAATTCTATTTACTTTTAAAATACTTCATATATAATTTTTATATATATTATACTACCGTGGTTATATGGTACCTTGCATGGTACTGGTTCATAATTATCGCTCGACCCGTATTTTATTCCAAATTGTCCACTTCAACGAAACTCGTTTTCTTTAATCCGTGTGCCTCTTTATCCTTCATGAATTTATTCATCACTTATAATCTTTATAACCCCCAAATAATCTTTTTCTTGGACTGATGTCAATATCCTTATGACAAATTCAACGTACAATACTACAGGGTACAACGCTGTCGTAACTTAATACTACAGAGGGTAACACCATCGTCGTAACATAATACTGCGAGACGTAATATTGACGTAAAATTGCGGGGCGTAATAGTCATCTTGCGAGTTCATCTTAGTATAGGGGTCAGCCATCGGCTTCAGCGCCAGTTACTTTACCACCACCCGCCCAGCCAGCTAGAGGTGGAGGTCAGTCAGCTTAGGGGTCGCCCCAGAGGGGGAGGTCGATCAGGTGGTCAGGCCCATTTCTATGCACTTCCAAGCAGACCCGATGTTATTGCTTCAGATGCTGTTATTACAGGTATTGTTTTAGTTTGTCACAAAGATGCCTCTATATTATTTTATCTCTGTTCCACCTTTTCTTATGTGACATCATAATTTGCTTGTAATTTAGGTATGCCCCGTAAGTTTCTTGCTTCACCTGTTCATGTATCTATACCAGTGGGCGATACTGTTGTTGTAGACCGTGTGTACCGGTTGTGTGTGGTGACTATTGGGGGTCTGGAGACCTGTGTGGATCTTTTATTATTGTGTATGGTGGATTTCGATGTCATTTTGGGCATGGATTGGCTATTTCTGTGTCGTGCTATTCTGGACTGTCATGCTAAGATAGTCACATTGGCTATACCGGGTGTGCCACGGATCGAGTGGCGTGGTGTAACTGATTATGTTCCCAGTATAGTGATCTCATTCTTGAAAGCCTAGCGTATGGTTGGGAAGGGTTGTATTTCGTGTCTAACCTTTGTGAGGGATGTCGGTGCTGAGACTCCTAGTATTGATTTTGTTCCAATTGTGAGGGATTTTCCCGATGTGTTTTCTGCAGACTTGTCGGGCATGCCACCAGACAGGGATATTATTTTGGTATTGACCTGGTGCCAGGCACTCAGCACATTTCTTTTTTGCCGTATCGTATGGCACCAGCAGAGTTGAAGGAATTAAAGGAGCAACTTTAGGAACTCTTTGATAAAGGGTTCATTCGGCCTAGTGTGTCACATTGGGGTATGTCAGTTCTATTTGTGAAGAAAAAGGATAGATAACGTGGAGTAATGATATGAGAATGGGCCAACGAGTAATTAGTAGTTGATTCTGGAGTAATTCCACAACTAAAAATAAACATTTATATTAAGAAGCAAATCATGAAAAATAACACTGACATTAATAGTACAAACCCGCAAAACAGTGAAACAATCAAAATAACTAAGAAATCGCAAAAAATTAGGAAGAAACTAAAGAAACTATATATAGAATATGAATACTTAAGTATCACAAAAATAAACAAAGCTAGGCTGTCCAAATTAATCGATATAATATCTAAAACAGAATATAAATATATTTGTTATCTAAAGGATAAAAGATGAATAAAGAAGAATTCGCATTAGAAGAGAAAACATATGAGAATCCAGAAGGATTAAAAATAACAATAATATTTTCT
Source organism: Nicotiana tabacum (assembly GCF_000715075.1). Lineage (NCBI taxonomy): Eukaryota > Viridiplantae > Streptophyta > Magnoliopsida > Solanales > Solanaceae > Nicotiana > Nicotiana tabacum. The sequence goes on from NC_134084.1 coordinate 57,064,744, forward strand.
AACTTAGGAAGAAGATATAAAAAAATAGGAAATAACCTAAACTTAATGTTAGAAAAAGAAACTGTAAAACTAGAGGATAGTTTAACCGCCATGGTTAGAATAACAAAAGAAAACGAAGAAATAGATAGAAAACGAGAGATTAAAGAAATACAACAGCAAGCTAAAGAAAAAATACAACAGATAGAGGAAGTAAAAAACACTAAAATAACAGAATTAGAAAAAGAATTAGAGATGCTAAAACAGATGTATGCAAATAAACTAAAAGAAAAGGAAAAACGTAAAGAAGAAGAAGAAGAACTAAAACTAACAAATGAGATAGAAAGATTCAAATTACAGTTAGAAGAAGTACAGGAGAGTCCATCAAAAATAAGTATAAACGAAATAAATGACCAAAGTGATAAAGACACAGAACTAGGAGAAAACTATTCAGAAACAAGTGAAACATACACAGAACTTATAGAAAAAACAGAAAAGATAAAAATAAACCCAGAAATAAATACAGGAGATATGAACGAAGATAAACCAAGCATATCAGGAATAAAAAATCCAAAACAATTAAACCCAACCTATTACAGAGTAAGTTATGATGCATATGACAGAAACAAAACATTATGGGATAAAAGGTTAAATAAGAAATGGGCACCAAGACAGATAACTGAACAATATAATTTTTTAGATCTAGATTGTGTAGCAGATATAAATAAAACAATACAATTATGGATAGGATATATCTCAAAACAACTAATAGATAATAAAATAACAATAACGGAAACACCAGGATATATAGAAAGAACATTAATAGGAACTGTAAAATTATGGTTACAAAATTTATCAAGTGAAAGCTTAGACACATTAAGGAGTAATAAAAAACTTGACGGTACAACTACAACAACAGTTACAGATATATTAAATAAATATGAAATAGCAATAAGAAATGAATTTAGTAGTATGACAACAGAAGTAGAAGAACAAAATAAAGAAAAAATTACAAATAGAAATTTAATGACAAAATTAGCAATATGTAATATGTGTTATATAGATGAATATACTTGTGCATTTAGAGACTATTATTATAAAGGAACATATAGTCCAGATGAAAGTAAAGAGATAAGAAAATTATATTTTACAAAATTACCAGAACCCTTTAGCTCAAAAATAATAAAAAGTTGGAACGAAGCAGGACTAGCAGATACATTAGGAGTAATGATAAAATTTCTACAAAACTGGTTTATAGAATTATGTAAAAAATATAAAGAAAACATGAAAATGGAAAAAATATTAGTAAAAAATTTGGCATGTTGCAAAAGTAGAATAGCACCCCAATTTGGCTGCACAGATAAATATTACAAAAAAGAAGGAAAGAAAAAGAAATTTAAATCAAAATATTCAAAGTATAAATATAGGAAACCAAGAAGAAGATATTATGTAAAAAATTATAAACATAAAAAACCATATAGGAAAAAGAAAAAACTAACAGAATGTACTTGCTATAATTGTGGAAAGCTAGGACACTTAGCCAAAGATTATAAATTACCAAAAACCCCAAAGAAGAAACAAATTACAGAAATATTGATAGATAATGATAAATATACACAAGTAGAATATGTAGATTATGAATTAAGCAGTGAAGACAGCATATATGAGATATCAGAAAACGAGTTCTCTGAAAATGAAATAAACAAGGACATAGAAGAGTCAGATGAAGAAAATTATGACTGAAAAAGATATACAAATTATACAACAAGAAGAACACCAAGATGAACAATCTTCAGAACAAAAAATAATATTTGACGCTAATATATTTGAACAAATAAAAGGAAAAGAATTGGATCTAAGTATAGACAAAATATTAGAAGTACCAACAATAAAGAATTGGTTTAAAAGACAAAAAGAAGAATACTATGTAGTAAGCCAAAGAGAACATATAATAGATTGTAAATACATCAAAGGTAAAGCACAAATACCAATTTTAAATAAAAGACTACTAAATAAAGAAATACAAGATATAAAAGCAAAAAATCCAATAAAATATGTACACTTAGGAGGAACGGAGATCCTAATAAAAGCATGTTTTAGGGAAGGAATAGATACCCCTATAGAAATATACTTGGCAGATGATAGGATTGTACAACCTATAGAAAAGAGTATAATAAGTGCTGTAAGAGGTAACTTAATATACCAAAAATTTAAATTTATAGTAAGTGCTAACTATTCAGTAGCAGTAGATGATAAAAATATAGATAAATCATTAGTATTATACTGGAAAATGTCTGGAATAGAATTAGCACCAGGAAGTAAAATATTCACAGCAAGATGTAAAAATCTATATGTCTTAACAACGAAACATAAGATAACAGCTAAAAATAAAATAAATAAAATAAAAATAGAAAATCCATTCGAAAGAATAGTATCAGTTATAGACAACAATGATTACAGTTATACAGAAATAGACATGGATGAAGATTTAGAAATAGTAAAAGAAAGATTAAGCACATCAAAACGAATAAATAATGAAATGCCAGAAACATCATCAAGAAGTACATCAAAAAGAATAAATTATACCACTCCACAAAAATTAATAGAACAAAAAATAGAAGAAATAAACTCACATCATTATTATATAACAGGAATAATGGACCAAAGAAAATATTTAATACTAATAAATACAGGGCAGGAAGAGAATTATGTTATAAGAGAACTAATACCAGAACAAGAGATAGTAACAATAGAACAACAAAATTCAGAACTACCAAAAGCGTTAAGAAAAAACGAAGAAACAACTGAAAAAGAATTAATTATTGGAGGAATACCAATATTAATAAATTTTAAAATATATCAAGGAGATAAAAATATTACACTAGGGATAAAATGGTTAGAAAAAGTCAAACCATATAAATTAGAAGATAGGCAATTAACAATAAGTTATGAAAATAAGAAAATAATAATAAAAAGAACTTTGATATAATGCCAAAGATATACATACTTTCCAAAATAATAGTAGAAGGATATTATAATAGATATTATACACCTATGGTGGATACAGGAGCAGAAGCTAATATGTGTAGACATAATTGTTTACCAGAAAGTAAATGGGAAAAGCTAAAAACCCCCATAGTAGTAACAGGATTTAATAATGAAGGAAGTATGATAACATATAAAGCAAGAAATATAAAAATACAAATATGGGATAAAATATTAACCATAGAAGAAATATATAGTTACGAATTCACAAATAAAGATATATTATTAGGAATGCCATTTTTAGATAAATTATACCCACATATTATAACAAAAACACATTGGTGGTTTACTACCCCGTGTAAACAAAAATTAGGAGCAAAAAGAGTAAATAATAAAGTAAGAAAAACAACACCCTGGATTAAAGGAAGTGAAAAGATTACCCAAAAATTAGAAAATGTAATACAAAGTAACCATAATATAGAGATAATCATTTTCTCCATAAATAAGATAAAACCACTACAAGATAAAATAGAATTACTATATAATGATAATCCACTCCAAGGATGGGAAAAACATCAAACAAAAATAAAGATTGAACTAATAGATGAAAATAGCATAATAACACAAAAACCTTTAAAATATAATTTTAATGATTTAACAGAATTTAAAATGCATATAAAAGAATTATTAGATAATAACTACATACAAGAAAGTAATAGTAAACATACTAGCCCAGCATTTATAGTAAATAAGTATAGTGAACAAAAAAGAGGAAAAAGCCGTATGGTTATAGATTATAGAAACTTAAATGCAAAAACAAAAACATATAATTATCCCATACCAAATAAAATACTAAAAATTAGACAAATACAAGGATATAACTATTTTAGTAAATTTGACTGTAAATCAGGATTTTACCATTTAAAACTAGAAGATGAATCTAAAAAGTTAACAGCATTCACAGTACCACAAGGATTTTACGAATGGAACGTATTACCTTTTGGATATAAAAATGCACCAGGTAGGTATCAACATTTTATGGATAATTACTTCAACCAATTAGAAAATTGTATAATATATATAGATGATATATTGCTATATTCTAGAACAGAGAACGAACATATAAAACTATTAGAAAAATTCATACACATTGTAGAAATATCAGGAAGAAGTTTAAGTAAAAAGAAAGCAGAAGTAATGAAAAATCAAATAGAATTTTTAGGTATACAAATAGATAAAAACGGAATAAAAATGCAAACCCATGTAGTACAGAAAATAATTAACTTGAATGAAACACTTGATACAAAAAAGAAGTTACAATCATTTTTAGGATTGGTTAACCAAGTAAGAGAATATATTCCTAAATTAGCAGAAAACTTAAAACCATTACAGAAAAAATTAAAAAAGGACATAGAAAATCATTTTGACGAAAAAGATAAAATACATATACAGAAGATAAAAAATATGTGTAAAAAATTACCAAAACTATATTTTCCAGATGAAAAGAAACAATTTACATATATTGTAGAAACTGATTCTAGTGATCACAGCTACGGAGGAGTTCTAAAATATAAATATGATAATGAAAAAATTGAACACCATTGTAGATATTATTCCGGATCATACACGGAACCACAATTAAAATGGGAAATAAATAGGAAAGAACTATTTGGATTATATAAATGTTTGTTAGCATTTGAGCCATATATTGTTTATAACAAATTTATAGTAAGAACAGATAATACACAAGTAAAATGGTGGATAACTCGGAAAGTACAGGATTCAGTAACTACAAAGGAAATAAGGAGACTTGTATTAAATATACAAAATTTTACATTTACAATTGAAGTAATACGGACTGACAAGAATGTTATTGCAGACTACCTATCAAGACAAAGGTACCCAAACAGATGAAAGCCAAGAATCAAAAGACATATTTACAATCCTTACTACTCTATCCTTACAGATGGAGAGTATGGGAAAAAGATTACAACAGCTAGAAAGTCAGCAGCATGACTATAAAAATGCGGAGCTAAGTCAATCGGAAGACTCTAAACTTCCAGAGGTAGAAGGAGACGTTGGGAAACTCCAAAAAACCCATAACACAGTTGCTTTATATACAGCTGCAGGTACAAGCAAACAAGTTAGCAAAAAGCCACATATCAATGTAAACCTAAATACCGTATTTGATAAGCCATTTACATCAAAAAAGCCAAGAGAAGCAATAGTTATAGCCCCACAAACTTCAACCTATGCTAATAGCCTACACCACAACAAAAAGGTATATAACCATATTACTCAAACATATATTGAGAATATATATAAAATCCAGACATTTCTGAACCTAAACCCTAGATCAACAACTACTACAGATCCAACACAAGATTATGTAACCCAAAAACTACAGGGATATAATAGGCTTATAGCCCAGCCAAAAACAAAAGCAAACCTAGTAAAAACATGTTACAACTACGGACTACTCAGCACAGTATATACCCATGACGGAGAAGAAATAATTGGAATACCAGAGCTATACAAACCATTTGTCACCTTCAAGAGAATTACAAAAGGCAACCTATTCTTCATCAAATTCTATACAGCACCAGCGGAAATACTATATGATGAAATAAAACCCATAATACAGGTGATAAAAATAGGACTAACACGAGATATGATAATACCGGAAGAGATAGAGAAACAACCGGAGATACAGAAAATGGAGATACCAAGTTTCTATGCTAATAAAAGAATAATTGGTATAGCAACTATTATTCAAGAACTAGCTAACAATTATCTACAAGGAAATACTATCTGGAGCTACTATTCCAGAGACCAGTTGATGATATATGCCAATTCAAAGGAACTACGCCAAGGAGATATGGATGAAGTCCAGAAATGGATTTTATCATTATTAAAGCCAGAAATGCAACCAACTACCAGAGCATTGAAAAAAGAATTTATTTCAAACGAGTTATTAACAAGATACTGCAAACTAGTAGGACACAAATATCCAGACCACAAATAATCAACATATAATACAAATCCCGAAATTACCGAAACCCAACCCCGGGCCCACGTCTCAGAATTCGATAATTTTTACATCAATAAATTTCTTATCTCCCTACAAGTTCATACATATTAAAAGTTCTGAAATCCGACGTCAAATGGTCCTTCAAATCCTCAATCAAAGGTCTAAATTTCCAAGCCCTAATTCTTCAATTTTTGGCTTAATTTCCTTGATTATTTAGGTGGTATTCACATTAAAATCGAGTTTTAAGTCCAAGAATCTTACCTCCAAGTGATCCCCCTTGAATCCCTCTTCAATACCCTTCAAAAAGCTCCAAAAACAACCAACAATGGAAGAAATTAATCCCACATTCGCGGACAAGGCGACTATTTAAACCTTCTGCCCAGGCCTAAGTTCATCGTGATCGCGGGACATCCTTCGCGATCGCGAAACTCAAATTCTCAGCTCCCAAAATTAATCCTATGCGAATGCGTAAAATCCCATGCGAACGCGATGCTTAGGAATCTAACACTACGCGATCGCGGACTGGCTACCCCGTTCGCAATGAACAACTTCAAACCAAGACCCCTGGTCTACTTAACTCTACACGAACGCGACCCACTCCACGCGTTCGCGATCAACAATGCCTTCACCTTATTCGATCGCATCCCCAGCTTCGCGAATGCACTGAGCAAACTGGACTGCCCCCACAATAGCTCTACGTGATCGCAAGACCCCCTACGCGATCTCGAAGAGTAAAAACTCTGCAACAGTTGAACTCTAAAATCTGCAACTCTCCAAGGCATGAAATGGTTAGATTGACAATCCAAAACTCACCCGATGCCCCCGGGACCTCAACCAAAGGCACCAATAAACCAAAACCTCATTCAAACTTGTTCCAATCTTCAAAATACCTTAAACAACATCAAATCAACCTAAACACATCGGATTCAAGCAAAACTTTCTAAAATCTTCTGAATTCTTCTTTTGACCAAAAACCCAACAAAACCGCGTCCGAATGACCTGAAATTTTGCACACATATCCCAAATAACACAACGGAACTACTGCAACTCTCAGAATTTCGTTCCAACCCCTATATCAAAATCTCGCCTACCAACCGGAAATCGCCAAAATATCAACTTCACCAATTCAAGCCTAAATCTACTCTGAACCTTCAAAACTCATTCCGATCGTGCTCCTAAGTCCAAAATCACCTCTCGAAGCTAACCGAACCATTAGAACTCACATCCAAGCCCTCTAAAACATAAGTCAACATTCGGTTGACTTTTTCAACTTAAGCTTCCTCAAAAGAGACTAAGTGTCTCAAACCTTACCAAAATTATTTTGGATTTGATCCGACCAACCCGATACCACATAACACGGATAAACAAATCATAAAAAAGCAGAAATGGGAAAAACGGAGCGGTAACTCATGAGACAATTGGCCGGGTCGTCGCATCCTGCCCAACTTAAACAAACATTCATCCTCAAATGAGTCAAAAAGTATACCTGAAGCCTCAAACAGGTGAGGATATCTGCTCTGCATCTCCCGCTCGGTCTCCCAGGTAGCCTCCTCATGGGCCGACCTCTCCACTGCACTTTCACTGAAGCTATATCCTTTGACCTCGACTTTCGAACTTAACGACCCAAAATAGCTACTAGCTCCACATCATAAGTCAAATCATCATCCAACTGAACCGTGCTGAAATCCAAAACATGAGACGGATCCCCAATATACTTCCGGAGCATAGAAACATGAAATACCAGATGCACACTCGACAAGCTGGGTGGCAAAGCAAGCTTATAAGCCACCTCCCCAATCTTCCGTAGTACCTCAAAAGGCCCAATGAACCGCAGACTCAATTTTCCTTTCTTCCCAAATCTCATAACACCCTTCATGGGCAAACCCTTCAACAGAACCTTTTTACCAACCATGTAGGACACATCTCGAACCTTCCTGTCAGCATAACTCTTTTGCCTCGACTGCGCTGTACGAAGCCTCTCCTGAATCACCTTCACCTTTTCCAAAGCATCCTACACCAAGTCTGTCTCCAATATCCTAGCCTCACCCTGCTCGAACCAACCAACTGGAGATCTACACCGCCTCTCATACAAAGCCTCATATGGAGCCATCTGAATACTCGACTGGTAGCTGTTGTTATAAACAAACTCTGCAAGCGGTAGAAACTGATCCCATGGCCCTCCAAAATCAATGATGCAAGCACTCAACATGTCATCCAATATCTAAATAGTGTGTTCGGACTGCCCGTCCGTCTGAGGGTGAAAGTTGTGCTCAACTCAACCTGAGTACACAGCCCTCACTGCATAGACCTCCAAAACTATGAAGTAAACTAAGTGCCCCTATCTGAGATGATGGAAACTGGGATACCATGCAAACGAACTTTGTACTATTAATTTCAGTGTTATTTTTCATGATTTGTTTCTTAAAATAAATGTTTATTTTTCATAGCTCTGATACCAATTTGGGGGTGGTTGTTTGAGTTCATCTTATTTGGGGGTGGTTGTTTGAGTTCATCTTATTTTTCATAGGATCTTTTTTATGTAGTTGTGGAATTAAATGCTTTTTCATGATTATCTGTAGCTAGCGAAATTAACCTTGAAATTTCTTTTATATTTTCAAGTGTGTATTCTAAGTATTTAATATCTTTAGTTTTTTGATATTCTTCTATATTTTTTTCTAATATTATTTTTGACATATTTATATGTTTTAGAATTTCTAACCAGTACTTAAAATATTTGTAACTATCAATTTTTGATTTGTTCATATTAATACTGAGATGTATACCTGTTGATACATATATCCATGGTTTCTATATTTCTCAGTGTTATTTCTTTTCTGTGTTGATAACTTTCAAGTTTATCTTCATAAAATTCAATTTTATTTTCTATAGTTAATAAAGCTTTATTACGTAATTTATTATATCTAATAATATCTTTGCAGGTTTTAATATTGTATTTAACACAATCTATTTTTCTATTTATGTTACTGAGGGTTTTAAGAAGTTTCCATTTCTGGGTATTATAGAATCTTATATAATGAAAAGTGTTATGTTTCATTTATAAAAAGATTTTATTAACTTGATATGTGATCATTAGTCTGAATATAAATCTAGTTCATATAGATCTAATATATCTATTTCATGTGATACAATTAGTTCCGTAAATGCTTGTTCCATTACATATATTATTTCAAAAGTAACTAAAATATCGTAAATTTTTCTTTTAACATCGTTATTAAGTCTCTTAAAGATATATAACATAAGTATTTTGTAGTCAATATTTTCTTCTAATAAATACGTGTGGTTGTTCATTTAGATTTATTATTTATCCTTATCATGTGTTTACTAAACATATTCCCTCTAACCTCTTTGTTTATCATAGAGTTTATCATATTTTAATAAGTTATACTGAACAATCTTTTCTGGTCACTACCATGTTTTTCATGCTTCAATCATTTACCCTAACAGCGCCTCAACTCTGTGTACTCCCTAAACGGCTTCCTTGCCTACTGGTTTCCACTTTAGGATGGCATAGTCTGGGCTTAACTACTCTCAGCATTATTAGACAGGCAAACTTTCTCAAGATGTTCTTTATAACAGTACTATAACATGATAAACAATTATGATATTCAAGAGATTATAAGGAATATAAGAGTTTAGTTAAACATGATTATAAATAAACTTACCTGGTTTTGTAACTCGTTTGAATGCTCCATAGCTTTCAGAAGTTTGTATATAATTAGATATTTTATTGAGAGAAGATAAGAGAGAGAAGGTGAGGATGTCTGAGGATGTCCTCCTTCCTCGGATTTACATTCTATATAAAGAAAATTAAAACGACTCTTACTGTTTACAAATGACTCCTACTATTCATGAACGACCTTTACTGTTCATGATTATGACATATACTATTTACTTTATGACTCTTACTATTCATGAACGACCTTTACTGTTCATGATTATGACATATACTATTTACTTTATGACTCTTACTATTCATGAACGACCTTTACTGTTCATGAATGCGACTAGTACTATTTACTTTACATTATATGTTTCCAGTAGCTGTCTTCTTCTTTTGTCTTCTTGTTGATACCTTCATTCTAGTTGGACTTCTGGTACATAGTTATCATCTCCGTTGCACTTTGAACATATGTGGTCTGGATATTTGTGTCCTACTAGTTTGCAGTATCTTGTTAATAACTCGTTTGAAATAAATTCTTTTTTCAATGCTCTGGTAGTTGGTTGCATTTCTGGCTTTAATAATGATAAAATCCATTTCTGGACTTCATCCATATCTCCTTGGCGTAGTTCCTTTGAATTGGCATATATCATCAACTGGTCTCTGGAATAGTAGCTCCAGATAGCATTTCCTTGTAGATAATTGTTAGCTAGTTCTTGAATAATAGTTGCTATACCAATTATTCTTTTATTAGCATAGAAACTTGGTATCTCCATTTTCTGTATCTCCGGTTGTTTCTCTATCTCTTCCGGTATTATCATATCTCGTGTTAGTCCTATTTTTATCACCTGTATTATGGGTTTTATTTCATCATATAGTATTTCCGCTGGTGCTGTATAGAATTTGATGAAGAATAGGTTGCCTTTTGTAATTCTCTTGAAGGTGACAAATGGTTTGTATAGCTCTGGTATTCCAATTATTTCTTCTCCGTCATGGGTATATACTGTGCTGAGTAGTCCGTAGTTGTAACATGTTTTTACTAGGTTTGCTTTTGTTTTTGGCTGGGCTATAAGCCTATTATATCCCTGTAGTTTTTGGGTTACATAATCTTGTGTTGGATCTGTAGTAGTTGTTGATCTAGGGTTTAGGTTCAGAAATGTCTGGATTTTATATATATTCTCAATATATGTTTGAGTAATATGGTTATATACCTTTTTGTTGTGGTGTAGGCTATTAGCATAGGTTGAAGTTTGTGGGGCTATAACTATTGCTTCTCTTGGCTTTTTTGATGTAAATGGCTTATCAAATACGGTATTTAGGTTTACATTGATATGTGGCTTTTTGCTAACTTGTTTGCTTGTACCTGCAGCTGTATATAAAGCAACTGTGTTATGGGTTTTTTGGAGTTTCCCAACGTCTCCTTCTACCTCTGGAAGTTTAGAGTCTTCCGATTGACTTAGCTCCGCATTTTTATAGTCATGCTGCTGACTTTCTAGCTGTTGTAATCTTTTTCCCATACTCTCCATCTGTAAGGATAGAGTAGTAAGGATTGTAAATATGTCTTTTGATTCTTGGCTTTCATCTGTTTGGGTACCTTTGTCTTGATAGGTAGTCTGCAATAACATTCTTGTCAGTCCGTATTACTTCAATTGTAAATGTAAAATTTTGTATATTTAATACAAGTCTCCTTATTTCCTTTGTAGTTACTGAATCCTGTACTTTCCGAGTTATCCACCATTTTACTTGTGTATTATCTGTTCTTACTATAAATTTGTTATAAACAATATATGGCTCAAATGCTAACAAACATTTATATAATCCAAATAGTTCTTTCCTATTTATTTCCCATTTTAATTGTGGTTCCGTGTATGATCCGGAATAATATCTACAATGGTGTTCAATTTTTTCATTATCATATTTATATTTTAGAACTCCTCCGTAGCTGTGATCACTAGAATCAGTTTCTACAATATATGTAAATTGTTTCTTTTCATCTGGAAAATATAGTTTTGGTAATTTTTTACACATATTTTTTATCTTCTGTATATGTATTTTATCTTTTTCGTCAAAATGATATTCTATGTCCTTTTTTAATTTTTTCTGTAATGGTTTTAAGTTTTCTGCTAATTTAGGAATATATTCTCTTACTTGGTTAACCAATCCTAAAAATGATTGTAACTTCTTTTTTGTATCAAGTGTTTCATTCAAGTTAATTATTTTCTGTACTACATGGGTTTGCATTTTTATTCCGTTTTTATCTATTTGTATACCTAAAAATTCTATTTGATTTTTCATTACTTCTGCTTTCTTTTTACTTAAACTTCTTTCTGATATTTCTACAATGTGTATGAATTTTTCTAATAGTTTTATATGTTCGTTCTCTGTTCTAGAATATAGCAATATATCATCTATATATATTATACAATTTTCTAATTGGTTGAAGTAATTATCCATAAAATGTTGATACCTACCTGGTGCATTTTTATATCCAAAAGGTAATACGTTCCATTCGTAAAATCCTTGTGGTACTGTGAATGCTGTTAACTTTTTAGATTCATCTTCTAGTTTTAAATGGTAAAATCCTGATTTACAGTCAAATTTACTAAAATAGTTATATCCTTGTATTTGTCTAATTTTTAGTATTTTATTTGGTATCGGATAATTATATGTTTTTGTTTTTGCATTTAAGTTTCTATAATCTATAACCATACGGCTTTTTCCTCTTTTTTGTTCACTATGCTTATTTACTATAAATGCTGGGCTAGTATGTTTACTATTACTTTCTTGTATGTAGTTATTATCTAATAATTCTTTTATATGCATTTTAAATTCTGTTAAATCATTAAAATTGTATTTTAAAGGTTTTTGTGTTATTATGCTATTTTCATCTATTAGTTCAATCTTTATTTTTGTTTGATGTTTTTCCCATCCTTGGAGTGGATTATCATTATATAGTAATTCTATTTTATCTTGTAGTGGTTTTATCTTATTTATGGAGAAAATGATTATCTCTATATTATGGTTACTTTGTATTACATTTTCTAATTTTTGGGTAATCTTTTCACTTCCTTTAATCCAGGGTGTTGTTTTTCTTACTTTATTATTTACTCTTTTTGCTCCTAATTTTTGTTTACACGGGGTAGTAAACCACCAATGTTTATAGAATACTTAGAATACACACTTTTGAACATAAAAATGATTCCACATATTTTATATCTTGTATTTTACTGCTACAATTTGGGGGGGTGGTTGTTTGGGTTCATCTTATTTTTCATAGGATCTTTTTTATGTAGTTGTGGAATTAAATGCTTTTTCATGATTATCTGTAGCTAGCGAAATTAACCTTGAAATTTTTGTTTGGGTTCATCTTATTTTTCATAGGATCTTTTTTATGTAGTTGTGGAATTAAATGCTTTTTCATGATTATCTGTAGCTAGCGAAATTAACCTTGAAATTTCTTTTATATTTTCAAGTGTGTATTCTAAGTATTTAATATCTTTAGTTTTTTGATATTCTTCTATATTTTTTCTAATATTATTTTTGACATATTTATATATTTTAGAATTTCTAACCAGTATTTAAAATATTTGTAACTATCAATTTTTGATTTGTTCATATTAATAATGAGATGTATACCTGTTGATACATATATCCATGGTTTCTATATTTCTCAGTGTTATTTCTTTTCTGTGTTGATAACTTTCAAGTTTATCTTCATAAAATTCAATTTCATTTTCTATAGTTAGTAAAGCTTTATTACGTAATTTATTATATCTAATAATATCTTTGCAGGTTTTAATATTGTATTTAACACAATCTATTTTTCTATTTATGTTACTGAGGTTTTTAAGAAGTTTCCATTTCTGGGTATTATAGAATCTTATATAATGAAAAGTGTTATGTTTCATTTATAAAAAGATTTTATTAACTTGATATGTGATCATTAGTCTGAATATAAATCTAGTTCATATAGATCTAATATATCTATTTCATGTGATACAATTAGTTCCGTAAATGCTTGTTCCATTACATATATTATTTCAAAAGTAACTAAAATATCGTAAATTTTTCTTTTAACATCGTTATTAAGTCTCTTAAAGATATATAACATAAGTATTTTGTAGTCAATATTTTCTTCTAATAAATACGTGTGGTTGTTCATTCAGATTTCTATTTATCCTTATCATGTGTTTACTAAACATATTCCCTCTAACCTCTTTGTTTATCATAGAGTTTATCATATTTTAATAAGTTATACTGAACAATCTTTTCTGGTCACTACCATGTTTTTCATGCTTCAATCATTTACCCTAACAGCGCCTCAACTCTGTGTACTCCCCTAAACGGCTTCCTTGCCTACTGGTTTCCACTTTAGGATGGCATAGTCTGGGCTTAACTACTCTCAGCATTATTAGACAGGCAAACTTTCTCAAGATGTTCTTTATAACAGTACTATAACATGATAAACAATTATGATATTCAAGAGATTATAAGGAATATAAGAGTTTAGTTAAACATGATTATAAATAAACTTACCTGGTTTTGTAACTCGTTTGAATGCTCCATAGCTTTCAGAAGTTTGTATATAATTAGATATTTTATTGAGAGAAGATAAGAGAGAGAAGGTGAGGATGTCTGAGGATGTCCTCCTTCCTCGGATTTACATTCTATATAAAGAAAATTAAAACGACTCTTACTGTTTACAAATGACTCCTACTATTCATGAACGACCTTTACTGTTCATGATTATGACATATACTATTTACTTTATGACTCTTACTATTCATGAACGACCTTTACTGTTCATGATTATGACATATACTATTTACTTTATGACTCTTACTATTCATGAACGACCTTTACTGTTCATGAATGCGACTAGTACTATTTACTTTACATTATATGTTTCCAGTAGCTGTCTTCTTCTTTTGTCTTCTTGTTGATACCTTCATTCTAGTTGGACTTCTGGTACATAGTTATCATCTCCGTTGCACTTTGAACATATGTGGTCTGGATATTTGTGTCCTACTAGTTTGCAGTATCTTGTTAATAACTCGTTTGAAATAAATTCTTTTTTCAATGCTCTGGTAGTTGGTTGCATTTCTGGTTTTAATAATGATAAAATCCATTTCTGGACTTCATCCATATCTCCTTGTCGTAGTTCCTTCGAGTTGGCATATATCATCAATTGGTCTCTGGAATAGTAGCTCCAGATAGCATTTCCTTGTAGATAATTGTTAGCTAGTTCTTGAATAATAGTTGCTATACCAATTATTCTTTTATTAGCATAGAAACTTGGTATCTCCATTTTCTGTATCTCCGGTTGTTTCTCTATCTCTTCCGGTATTATCATATCTCGTGTTAGTCCTATTTTTATCACCTGTATTATGGGTTTTATTTCATCATATAGTATTTCCGCTGGTGCTGTATAGAATTTGATGAAGAATAGGTTGCCTTTTGTAATTCTCTTGAAGGTGACAAATGCTTTGTATAGCTCTGGTATTCCAATTATTTCTTCTCCGTCATGGGTATATACTGTGCTGAGTAGTCCGTAGTTGTAACATGTTTTTACTAGGTTTGCTTTTGTTTTTGGCTGGGCTATAAGCCTATTATATCCCTGTAGTTTTTGGGTTACATAATCTTGTGTTGGATCTGTAGTAGTTGTTGATCTAGGGTTTAGGTTCAGAAATGTCTGGATTTTATATATATTCTCAATATATGTTTGAGTAATATGGTTATATACCTTTTTGTTGTGGTGTAGGCTATTAGCATAGGTTGAAGTTTGTGGGGCTATAACTATTGCTTCTCTTGGCTTTTTTGATGTAAATGGCTTATCAAATACGGTATTTAGGTTTACATTGATATGTGGCTTTTTGCTAACTTGTTTGCTTGTACCTGCAGCTGTATATAAAGCAACTGTGTTATGGGTTTTTTGGAGTTTCCCAACGTCTCCTTCTACCTCTGGAAGTTTAGAGTCTTCCGATTGACTTAGCTCCGCATTTTTATAGTCATGCTGCTGACTTTCTAGCTGTTGTAATCTTTTTCCCCTACTCTCCATCTGTAAGGATAGAGTAGTAAGGATTGTAAATATGTCTTTTGATTCTTGGCTTTCATCTGTTTGGGTACCTTTGTCTTGATAGGTAGTCTGCAATAACATTCTTGTCAGTCCGTATTACTTCAATTGTAAATGTAAAATTTTGTATATTTAATACAAGTCTCCTTATTTCCTTTGTAGTTACTGAATCCTGTACTTTCCGAGTTATCCACCATTTTACTTGTGTATTATCTGTTCTTACTATAAATTTGTTATAAACAATATATGGCTCAAATGCTAACAAACATTTATATAATCCAAATAGTTCTTTCCTATTTATTTCCCATTTTAATTGTGGTTCCGTGTATGATCCGGAATAATATCTACAATGGTATTCAATTTTTTCATTATCATATTTATATTTTAGAACTCCTCCGTAGCTGTGATCACTAGAATCAGTTTCTACAATATATGTAAATTGTTTCTTTTCATCTGGAAAATATAGTTTTGGTAATTTTTTACACATATTTTTTATCTTCTGTATATGTATTTTATCTTTTTCGTCAAAATGATATTCTATGTCCTTTTTTAATTTTTTCTGTAATGGTTTTAAGTTTTCTGCTAATTTAGGAATATATTCTCTTACTTGGTTAACCAATCCTAAAAATGATTGTAACTTCTTTTTTGTATCAAGTGTTTCATTCAAGTTAATTATTTTTTGTACTACATGGGTTTGCATTTTTATTCCGTTTTTATCTATTTGTATACCTAAAAATTCTATTTGATTTTTCATTACTTCTGCTTTCTTTTTACTTAAACTTATTCCTGATATTTCTACAATGTGTATGAATTTTTCTAGTAGTTTTATATGTTCGTTCTCTGTTCTAGAATATAGCAATATATCATCTATATATATTATACAATTTTCTAATTGGTTGAAGTAATTATCCATAAAATGTTGATACCTACCTTGTGCATTTTTATATCCAAAAGGTAATACGTTCCATTCGTAAAATCCTTGTGGTACTGTGAATGCTGTTAACTTTTTAGATTCATCTTCTAGTTTTAAATGGTAAAATCCTGATTTACAGTCAAATTTACTAAAATAGTTATATCCTTGTATTTGTCTAATTTTTAGTATTTTATTTGGTATCGGATAATTATATGTTTTTGTTTTTGCATTTAAGTTTCTATAATCTATAACCATACGGCTTTTTCCTCTTTTTTGTTCACTATGCTTATTTACTATAAATGCTGGGCTAGTATGTTTACTATTACTTTCTTTTATGTAGTTATTATCTAATAATTCTTTTATATGCATTTTAAATTCTGTTAAATCATTAAAATTGTATTTTAAAGGTTTTTGTGTTATTATGCTATTTTCATCTATTAGTTCAATCTTTATTTTTGTTTGATGTTTTTCCCATCCTTGGAGTGGATTATCATTATATAGTAATTCTATTTTATCTTGTAGTGGTTTTATCTTATTTATGGAGAAAATGATTATCTCTATATTATGGTTACTTTGTATTACATTTTCTAATTTTTGGGTAATCTTTTCACTTCCTTTAATCCAGGGTGTTGTTTTTCTTACTTTATTATTTACTCTTTTTGCTCCTAATTTTTGTTTACACGGGGTAGTAAACCACCAATGTGTTTTTGTTATAATATGTGGGTATAATTTATCTAAAAATGGCATTCCTAATAATATATCTTTATTTGTGAATTCGTAACTATATATTTCTTCTATGGTTAATATTTTATCCCATATTTGTATTTTTATATTTCTTGCTTTATATGTTATCATACTTCCTTCATTATTAAATCCTGTTACTACTATGGGGGTTTTTAGCTTTTCCCATTTACTTTCTGGTAAACAATTATGTCTACACATATTAGCTTCTGCTCCTGTATCCACCATAGGTGTATAATATCTATTATAATATCCTTCTACTATTATTTTGGAAAGTATGTATATCTTTGGCATTATATCAAAGTTCTTTTTATTATTATTTTCTTATTTTCATAACTTATTGTTAATTGCCTATCTTCTAATTTATATGGTTTGACTTTTTCTAACCATTTTATCCCTAGTGTAATATTTTTATCTCCTTGATATATTTTAAAATTTATTAATATTGGTATTCCTCCAATAATTAATTCCTTTTCAGTTGTTTCTTCGTTTTTTCTTAACGCTTTTGGTAGTTCTGAATTTTGTTGTTCTATTGTTACTATCTCTTGTTCTGGTATTAGTTCTCTTATAACATAATTCTCTTCCTGCCCTGTATTTATTAGTATTAAATATTTTCTTTGGTCCATTATTCCTGTTATATAATAATGATGTGGGTTTATTTCTTCTATTTTTTGTTCTATTAATTTTTGTGGAGTGGTATAATTTATTCTTTTTGATGTACTTCTTGATGTACTTCTTGATGATGTTTCTGGCATTTCATTATTTATTCGTTTTGATGTGCTTAATCTTTCTTTTACTATTTCTAAATCTTCATCCATGTCTATTTCTGTATAACTGTAATCATTGTTGTCTATAACTGATACTATTCTTTCGAATGGATTTTCTATTTTTATTTTATTTATTTTATTTTTAGCTGTTATCTTATGTTTTGTTGTTAAGACATATAGATTTTTACATCTTGCTGTGAATATTTTACTTCCTGGTGCTAATTCTATTCCAGACATTTTCCAGTATAATACTAATGATTTATCTATATTTTTATCATCTACTGCTACTGAATAGTTAGCACTTACTATAAATTTAAATTTTTGGTATATTAAGTTACCTCTTACAGCACTTATTATACTCTTTTCTATAGGTTGTACAATCCTATCATCTGCCAAGTATATTTCTATAGGGGTATCTATTCCTTCCCTAAAACATGCTTTTATTAGGATCTCCGTTCCTCCTAAGTGTACATATTTTATTGGATTTTTTGCTTTTATATCTTGTATTTCTTTATTTAGTAGTCTTTTATTTAAAATTGGTATTTGTGCTTTACCTTTGATGTATTTACAATCTATTATATGTTCTCTTTGGCTTACTACATAGTATTCTTCTTTTTGTCTTTTAAACCAATTCTTTATTGTTGGTACTTCTAATATTTTGTCTATACTTAGATCCAATTCTTTTCCTTTTATTTGTTCAAAATGATTCCACATATTACTTGATAGCTAAAAATAAAATAAATAAAATAAAAATAGAAAATCCATTCGAAAGAATAGTATCAGTTATAGACAACAATGATTACAGTTATACAGAAATAGACATGGATGAAGATTTAGAAATAGTAAAAGAAAGATTAAGCACATCAAAACGAATAAATAATGAAATGCCAGAAATATCATCAAGAAGTACATCAAGAAGTACATCAAAAAGAATAAATTATACCACTCCACAAAAATTAATAGAACAAAAAATAGAAGAAATAAACCCACATCATTATTATATAACAGGAATAATGGACCAAAGAAAATATTTAATACTAATAAATACAGGGCAGGAAGAGAATTATGTTATAAGAGAACTAATACCAGAACAAGAGATAAGTAACAATAGAACAACAAAATTCAGAACTACCAAAAGCGTTAAGAAAAAACGAAGAAACAACTGAAAAAGAATTAATTATTGGAGGAATACCAATATTAATAAATTTTAAAATATATCAAGGAGATAAAAATATTACACTAGGGATAAAATGGTTAGAAAAAGTCAAACCATATAAATTAGAAGATAGGCAATTAACAATAAGTTATGAAAATAAGAAAATAATAATAAAAAGAACTTTGATATAATGCCAAAGATATACATACTTTCCAAAATAATAGTAGAAGAATATTATAATAGATATTATACACCTATGGTGGATACAGGAGCAGAAGCTAATATGTGTAGACATAATTGTTTACCAGAAAGTAAATGGGAAAAGCTAAAAACCCCCATAGTAGTAACAGGATTTAATAATGAAGGAAGTATGATAACATATAAAGCAAGAAATATAAAAATACAAATATGGGATAAAATATTAACCATAGAAGAAATATATAGTTACGAATTCACAAATAAAGATATATTATTAGGAATGCCATTTTTAGATAAATTATACCCACATATTATAACAAAAATACATTGGTGGTTTACTACCCCGTGTAAACAAAAATTAGGAGCAAAAAGAGTAAATAATAAAGTAAGAAAAACAACACCCTGGATTAAAGGAAGTGAAAAGATTACCCAAAAATTAGAAAATGTAATACAAAGTAACCATAATATAGAGATAATCATTTTCTGAATAAATAAGATAAAACCACTACAAGATAAACTAGAATTACTATATAATGATAATCCACTCCAAGGATGGGAAAAACATCAAACAAAAATAAAGATTGAACTAATAGATGAAAATAGCATAATAACACAAAAACCTTTAAAATACAATTTTAATGATTTAACAGAATTTAAAATGCATATAAAAGAATTATTAGATAATAACTACATACAAGAAAGTAATAGTAAACATACTAGCCCAGCATTTATAGTAAATAAGCATAGTGAACAAAAAAGAGGAAAAAGCCGTATGGTTACAGATTATAGAAACTTAAATGCAAAAACAAAAACATATAATTATCCGATACCAAATAAAATACTAAAAATTAGACAAATACAAGGATATAACTATTTTAGTAAATTTGACTGTAAATCAGGATTTTACCATTTAAAACTAGAAGATGAATCTAAAAAGTTAACAGCATTCACAGTACCACAAGGATTTTACGAATGGAACGTATTACCTTTTGGATATAAAAATGCACCAGGTAGGTATCAACATTTTATGGATAATTACTTCAACCAATTAGAAAATTATATAATATATATAGATGATATATTGCTATATTCTAGAACAGAGAACGAACATATAAAACTACTAGAAAAATTCATACACATTGTAGAAATATCAGGAATAAGTTTAAGTAAAAAGAAATCAGAAGTAATGAAAAATCAAATAGAATTTTTAGGTATACAAATAGATAAAAACGGAATAAAAATGCAAACCCATGTAGTACAAAAAATAATTAACTTGAATGAAACACTTGATACAAAAAAGAAGTTACAATCATTTTTAGGATTGGTTAACCAAGTAAGAGAATATATTCCTAAATTAGCAGAAAACTTAAAACCATTACAGAAAAAATTAAAAAAGGACATAGAATATCATTTTGACGAAAAAGATAAAATACATATACAGAAGATAAAAAATATGTGTAAAAAATTACCAAAACTATATTTTCCAGATGAAAAGAAACAATTCACATATATTGTAGAAACTGATTCTAGTGATCACAGCTACGGAGGAGTTCTAAAATATAAATATGATAATGAAAAAATTGAACACCATTGTAGATATTATTCCGGATCATACACGGAACCACAATTAAAATGGGAAATAAATAGGAAAGAACTATTTGGATTATATAAATGTTTGTTAGCATTTGAGCCATATATTGTTTATAACAAATTTATAGTAAGAACAGATAATACACAAGTAAAATGGTGGATAACTCGGAAAGTACAGGATTCAGTAACTACAAAGGAAATAAGGAGACTTGTATTAAATATACAAAATTTTACATTTACAATTGAAGTAATACGGACTGACAAGAATGTTATTGCAGACTACATATCAAGACAAAGGTACCCAAACAGATGAAAGCCAAGAATCAAAAGACATATTTACAATCCTTACTACTCTATCCTTACAGATGGAGAGTATGGGAAAAAGATTACAACAGCTAGAAAGTCAGCAGCATGACTATAAAAATGCGGAGCTAAGTCAATCGGAAGACTCTAAACTTCCAGAGGTAGAAGGAGACGTTGGGAAACTCCAAAAAACCCATAACACAGTTGCTTTATATACAGCTGCAGGTACAAGCAAACAAGTTAGCAAAAAGCCACATATCAATGTAAACCTAAATACCGTATTTGATAAGCCATTTACATCAAAAAAGCCAAGAGAAGCAATAGTTATAGCCCCACAAACTTCAACCTATGCTAATAGCCTACACCACAACAAAAAGGTATATAACCATATTACTCAAACATATATTGAGAATATATATAAAATCCAGACATTTCTGAACCTAAACCCTAGATCAACAACTACTACAGATCCAACACAAGATTATGTAACCCAAAAACTACAGGGATATAATAGGCTTATAGCCCAGCCAAAAACAAAAGCAAACCTAGTAAAAACATGTTACAACTACGGACTACTTAGCACAGTATATACCCATGACGAAGAAGAAATAATTGGAATACCAGAGCTATACAAAGCATTTGTCACCTTCAAGAGAATTACAAAAGGCAACCTATTCTTCATCAAATTCTATACAGCACCAGCGGAAATACTATATGATGAAATAAAACCCATAATACAGGTGATAAAAATAGGACTAACACGAGATATGATAATACCGGAAGAGATAGAGAAACAACCGGAGATACAGAAAATGGAGATACCAAGTTTCTATGCTAATAAAAGAATAATTGGTATAGCAACTATTATTCAAGAACTAGCTAACAATTATCTACAAGGAAATGCTATCTGGAGCTACTATTCCAGAGACCAATTGATGATATATGCCAACTCGAAGGAACTACGACAAGGAGATATGGATGAAGTCCAGAAATGGATTTTATCATTATTAAAGCCAGAAATGCAACCAACTACCAGAGCATTGAAAAAAGAATTTATTTCAAACGAGTTATTAACAAGATACTGCAAACTAGTAGGACACAAATATCCAGACCACATATGTTCAAAGTGCAACGGAGATGATAACTATGTACCAGAAGTCCAACTAGAATGAAGGTATCAACAAGAAGACAAAAGAAGAAGACAGCTACTGGAAACATATAATGTAAAGTAAATAGTACTAGTCGCATTCATGAACAGTAAAGGTCGTTCATGAATAGTAAGAGTCATAAAGTAAATAGTATATGTCATAATCATGAACAGTAAAGGTCGTTCATGAATAGTAAGAGTCATAAAGTAAATAGTATATGTCATAATCATGAACAGTAAAGGTCGTTCATGAATAGTAGGAGTCATTTGTAAACAGTAAGAGTCGTTTTAATTTTCTTTATATAGAATGTAAATCCGAGGTAGGAAGACATAATGAAAAGTGTTATGTTTCATTTATAAAAAGATTTTATTAACTTGATATGTGATCATTAGTCTGAATATAAATCTAGTTCATATAGATCTAATATATCTATTTCATGTGATACAATTAGTTCTGTAAATGCTTGTTCCATTACATATATTATTTCAAAAGTAACTAAAATATCGTAAATTTTTCTTTTAACATCGTTATTAAGTCTCTTAAAGATATATAACATAAGTATTTTGTAGTCAATATTTTCTTCTAATAAATACGTGTGGTTGTTCATTCAGATTTCTATTTATCCTTATCATGTGTTTACTAAACATATTCCCTCTAACCTCTTTGTTTATCATAGAGTTTATCATATTTTAATAAGTTATACTGAACAATCTTTTCTGGTCACTACCATGTTTTTCATGCTTCAATCATTTACCCTAACAGCGCCTCAACTCTGTGTACTCCCCTAAACGGCTTCCTTGCCTACTGGTTTCCACTTTAGGATGGCATAGTCTGGGCTTAACTACTCTCAGCATTATTAGACAGGCAAACTTTCTCAAGATGTTCTTTATAACAGTACTATAACATGATAAACAATTATGATATTCAAGAGATTATAAGGAATATAAGAGTTTAGTTAAACATGATTATAAATAAACTTACCTGGTTTTGTAACTCGTTTGAATGCTCCATAGCTTTCAGAAGTTTGTATATATTTTATTGAGAGAAGATAAGAGAGAGAAGGTGAGGATGTCTGAGGATGTCCTTCCTTCCTCGGATTTACATTCTATATAAAGAAAATTAAAATGACTCCTACTGTTTACAAATGACTCCTACTATTCATGAACGACCTTTACTGTTCATGATTATGACATATACTATTTACTTTACGACTTTTTTACATGACTCTTACTATTCATGAACGACCTTTACTGTTCATGAATGCGACTAGTACTATTTACTTTACATTATATGTTTCCAGTAGCTGTCTTCTTCTTTTGTCTTCTTGTTGATACCTTCATTCTAGTTGGACTTCTGGTACATAGTTATCATCTCCGTTGCACTTTGAACATATGTGGTCTGGATATTTGTGTCCTACTAGTTTGCAGTATCTTGTTAATAACTCGTTTGAAATAAATTCTTTTTTCAATGCTCTGGTAGTTGGTTGCATTTCTGGTTTTAATAATGATAAAATCCATTTCTGGACTTCATCCATATCTCCTTGTCGTAGTTCCTTCGAGTTGGCATATATCATCAACTGGTCTCTGGAATAGTAGCTCCAGATAGCATTTCCTTGTAGATAATTGTTAGCTAGTTCTTGAATAATAGTTGCTATACCAATTATTCTTTTATTGGCATAGAAACTTGGTATCTCCATTTTCTGTATCTCCGGTTGTTTCTCTATCTCTTCCGGTATTATCATATCTCGTGTTAGTCCTATCTTTATCACCTGTATTATGGGTTTTATTTCATCATATAGTATTTCCGCTGGTGCTGTATAGAATTTGATGAAGAATAGGTTGCCTTTTGTAATTCTCTTGAAGGTGACAAATGCTTTGTATAGCTCTGGTATTCCAATTATTTCTTCTCCGTCATGGGTATATACTGTGCTGAGTAGTCCGTAGTTGTAACATGTTTTTACTAGGTTTGCTTTTGTTTTTGGCTGGGCTATAAGCCTATTATATCCCTGTAGTTTTTGGGTTACATAATCTTGTGTTGGATCTGTAGTAGTTGTTGATCTAGGGTTTAGGTTCAGAAATGTCTGGATTTTATATATATTCTCAATATATGTTTGAGTAATATGGTTATATACCTTTTTGTTGTGGTGTAGGCTATTAGCATAGGTTGAAGTTTGTGGGGCTATAACTATTGCTTCTCTTGGCTTTTTTGATGTAAATGGCTTATCAAATACGGTATTTAGGTTTACATTGATATGTGGCTTTTTGCTAACTTGTTTGCTTGTACCTGCAGCTGTATATAAAGCAACTGTGTTATGGGTTTTTTGGAGTTTCCCAACGTCTCCTTCTACCTCTGGAAGTTTAGAGTCTTCCGATCGACTTAGCTCCGCATTTTTATAGTCATGCTGCTGACTTTCTAGCTGTTGTAATCTTTTTCCCATACTCTCCATCTGTAAGGATAGAGTAGTAAGGATTGTAAATATGTCTTTTGATTCTTGGCTTTCATCTGTTTGGGTACCTTTGTCTTGATAGGTAGTCTGCAATAACATTCTTGTCAGTCCGTATTACTTCAATTGTAAATGTAAAATTTTGTATATTTAATACAAGTCTCCTTATTTCCTTTGTAGTTACTGAATCCTGTACTTTCCGAGTTATCCACCATTTTACTTGTGTATTATCTGTTCTTACTATAAATTTGTTATAAACAATATATGGCTCAAATGCTAACAAACATTTATATAATCCAAATAGTTCTTTCCTATTTATTTCCCATTTTAATTGTGGTTCCGTGTATGATCCGGAATAATATCTACAATGGTATTCAATTTTTTCATTATCATATTTATATTTTAGAACTCCTCCGTAGCTGTGATCACTAGAATCAGTTTCTACAATATATGTAAATTGTTTCTTTTCATCTGGAAAATATAGTTTTGGTAATTTTTTACACATATTTTTTATCTTCTGTATATGTATTTTATCTTTTTCGTCAAAATGATATTCTATGTCCTTTTTTAATTTTTTCTGTAATGGTTTTAAGTTTTCTGCTAATTTAGGAATATATTCTCTTACTTGGTTAACCAATCCTAAAAATGATTGTAACTTCTTTTTTGTATCAAGTGTTTCATTCAAGTTAATTATTTTTTGTACTACATGGGTTTGCATTTTTATTCCGTTTTTATCTATTTGTATACCTAAAAATTCTATTTGATTTTTCATTACTTCTGCTTTCTTTTTACTTAAACTTATTCCTGATATTTCTACAATGTGTATGAATTTTTCTAGTAGTTTTATATGTTCGTTCTCTGTTCTAGAATATAGCAATATATCATCTATATATATTATACAATTTTCTAATTGGTTGAAGTAATTATCCATAAAATGTTGATACCTACCTGGTGCATTTTTATATCCAAAAGGTAATACGTTCCATTCGTAAAATCCTTGTGGTACTGTGAATGCTGTTAACTTTTTAGATTCATCTTCTAGTTTTAAATGGTAAAATCCTGATTTACAGTCAAATTTACTAAAATAGTTATATCCTTGTATTTGTCTAATTTTTAGTATTTTATTTGGTATCGGATAATTATATGTTTTTGTTTTTGCATTTAAGTTTCTATAATCTATAACCATACGGCTTTTTCCTCTTTTTTGTTCACTATGCTTATTTACTATAAATGCTGGGCTAGTATGTTTACTATTACTTTCTTGTATGTAGTTATTATCTAATAATTCTTTTATATGCATTTTAAATTCTGTTAAATCATTAAAATTGTATTTTAAAGGTTTTTGTGTTATTATGCTATTTTCATCTATTAGTTCAATCTTTATTTTTGTTTGATGTTTTTCCCATCCTTGGAGTGGATTATCATTATATAGTAATTCTAGTTTATCTTGTAGTGGTTTTATCTTATTTATTGAGAAAATGATTATCTCTATATTATGGTTACTTTGTATTACATTTTCTAATTTTTGGGTAATCTTTTCACTTCCTTTAATCCAGGGTGTTGTTTTTCTTACTTTATTATTTACTCTTTTTGCTCCTAATTTTTGTTTACACGGGGTAGTAAACCACCAATGTGTTTTTGTTATAATATGTGGGTATAATTTATCTAAAAATGGCATTCCTAATAATATATCTTTATTTGTGAATTCGTAACTATATATTTCTTCTATGGTTAATATTTTATCCCATATTTGTATTTTTATATTTCTTGCTTTATATGTTATCATACTTCCTTCATTATTAAATCCTGTTACTACTATGGGGGTTTTTAGCTTTTCCCATTTACTTTCTGGTAAACAATTATGTCTACACATATTAGCTTCTGCTCCTGTATCCACCATAGGTGTATAATATCTATTATAATATCCTTCTACTATTATTTTGGAAAGTATGTATATCTTTGGCATTATATCAAAGTTCTTTTTATTATTATTTTCTTATTTTCATAACTTATTGTTAATTGCCTATCTTCTAATTTATATGGTTTGACTTTTTCTAACCATTTTATCCCTAGTGTAATATTTTTATCTCCTTGATATATTTTAAAATTTATTAATATTGGTATTCCTCCAATAATTAATTCCTTTTCAGTTGTTTCTTCGTTTTTTCTTAACGCTTTTGGTAGTTCTGAATTTTGTTGTTCTATTGTTACTATCTCTTGTTCTGGTATTAGTTCTCTTATAACATAATTCTCTTCCTGCCCTGTATTTATTAGTATTAAATATTTTCTTTGGTCCATTATTCCTGTTATATAATAATGATGTGGGTTTATTTCTTCTATTTTTTGTTCTATTAATTTTTGTGGAGTGGTATAATTTATTCTTTTTGATGTACTTCTTGATGTACTTCTTGATGATGTTTCTGGCATTTCATTATTTATTCGTTTTGATGTGCTTAATCTTTTTTTTACTATTTCTAAATCTTCATCCATGTCTATTTCTGTATAACTGTAATCATTGTTGTCTATAACTGATACTATTCTTTCGAATGGATTTTCTATTTTTATTTTATTTATTTTATTTTTAGCTGTTATCTTATGTTTTGTTGTTAAGACATATAGATTTTTACATCTTGCTGTGAATATTTTACTTCCTGGTGCTAATTCTATTCCAGACATTTTCCAGTATAATACTAATGATTTATCTATATTTTTATCATCTACTGCTACTGAATAGTTAGCACTTATTATAAATTTAAATTTTTGGTATATTAAGTTACCTCTTACAGCACTTATTATACTCTTTTCTATAGGTTGTACAATCCTATCATCTGCCAAGTATATTTCTATAGGGGTATCTATTCCTTCCCTAAAACATGCTTTTATTAGGATCTCCGTTCCTCCTAAGTGTACATATTTTATTGGATTTTTTGCTTTTATATCTTGTATTTCTTTATTTAGTAGTCTTTTATTTAAAATTGGTATTTGTGCTTTACCTTTGATGTATTTACAATCTATTATATGTTCTCTTTGGCTTACTACATAGTATTCTTCTTTTTGTCTTTTAAACCAATTCTTTATTGTTGGTACTTCTAATATTTTGTCTATACTTAGATCCAATTCTTTTCCTTTTATTTGTTCAAATATATTAGCGTCAAATATTATTTTTTGTTCTGAAGATTGTTCATCTTGGTGTTCTTCTTGTTGTATAATTTGTATATCTTTTTCAGTCATAATTTTCTTCATCTGACTCTTCTATATCCTTGTTTATTTCATTTTCAGAGAACTCGTTTTCTGATATCTCATATATGCTGTCTTCACTGCTTAATTCATAATCTACATATTCTACTTGTGTATATTTATCATTATCTATCAATATTTCGGTAATTTGTTTCTTCTTTGGGTTTTTTGGTAATTTACAATCTTTGGCTAAGTGTCCTAGCTTTCCACAATTATAGCAAGTACATTCTGTTAGTTTTTTCTTTTTCCTATATGGTTTTTTATGTTTATAATTTTTTACATAATATCTTCTTCTTGGTTTCCTATATTTATAGTTTGAATATTTTGATTTAAATTTCTTTTTCTTTCCTTCTTTTTTGTAATATTTATCTGTGCAGCCAAATTGGGGTGCTATTCTACTTTTGCAACATGCCAAATTTTTTACTAATATTTTTTCCATTTTCATGTTTTCTTTATATTTTTCACATAATTCTATAAACCAGTTTTGTAGAAATTTTATCCTTACTCCTAATGTATCTGCTAGTCCTGCTTCGTTCCAACTTTTTATTATTTTTGAGCTAAAGGGTTCTGGTAATTTTGTAAAATATAATTTTCTTATCTCTTTACTTTCATCTGGACTATATGTTCCTTTATAATAATAGTCTCTAAATGCACAAGTATATTCATCTATATAACACATATTACATATTGCTAATTTTGTCATTAAATTTCTATTTGTAATTTTTTCTTTATTTTGTTCTTCTACTTCTGTTGTCATACTACTAAATTCATTTCTTATTGCTATTTCATATTTATTTAATATATTTGTAACTGTTGTTGTAGTTGTACCGTCAAGTTTTTTATTACTCCTTAATGTGTCTAAGCTTTCACTTGATAAATTTTGTAACCATAATTTTACAGTTCCTATTAATGTTCTTTCTATATATCCTGGTGTTTCCGTTATTGTTATTTTATTATCTATTAGTTGTTTTGAGATATATCCTATCCATAATTGTATTGTTTTATTTATATCTGCTACACAATCTAGATCTAAAAAATTATATTGTTCAGTTATCTGTCTTGGTGCCCATTTCTTATTTAACCTTTTATCCCATAATGTTTTGTTTCTGTCATATGCATCATAACTTACTCTGTAATAGGTTGGGTTTAATTGTTTTGGATTTTTTATTCCTGATATGCTTGGTTTATCTTCGTTCATATCTCCTGTATTTATTTCTGGGTTTATTTTTATCTTTTCTGTTTTTTCTATAAGTTCTGTGTATGTTTCACTTGTTTCTGAATAGTTTTCTCCTAGTTCTGTGTCTTTATCACTTTGGTCATTTATTTCGTTTATACTTATTTTTGATGGACTCTCCTGTACTTCTTCTAACTGTAATTTGAATCTTTCTATCTCATTTGTTAGTTTTAGTTCTTCTTCTTCTTCTTTACGTTTTTCCTTTTCTTTTAGTTTATTTGCATACATCTGTTTTAGCATCTCTAATTCTTTTTCTAATTCTGTTATTTTAGTGTTTTTTACTTCCTCTATTTGTTGTATTTTTTCTTTAGCTTGCTGTTGTATTTCTTTAATCTCTCGTTTTCTATCTATTTCTTCGTTTTCTTTTGTTATTCTAACCATGGCGGTTAAACTATCCTCTAGTTTTACAGTTTCTTTTTCTAACATTAAGTTTAGGTTATTTCCTATTTTTTTATATCTTCTTCCTAAGTTAGAAAATATTATTGTTATTTTTAATCCTTCTGGATTCTCATATGTTTTCTCTTCTAATGCGAATTCTTCTTTATTCATCTTTTATCCTTTAGATAACAAACATATTTATATTCTGTTTTAGATATTATATCGATTAATTTGGACAGCCTGGCTTTGTTTATTTTTGTGATACTCAAGTATTCATATTCTATATATAGTTTCTTTAGTTTCTTCCTAATTTTCTGCGATTTCTTAGTTATTTTGATTGTTTCACTGTTTTGCGGGTTTGTACTATTAATGTCAGTGTTATTTTTCATGATTTGCTTCTTAATATAAATGTTTATTTTTCATAGCTCTGATACCAATTTGGGGGGGTTGTTTGAGTTCATCTTATTTTTCATAGGATCTTTTTTATGTAGTTGTGGAATTAAATGCTTTTTCATGATTATCTGTAGCTAACCTTGAAATTTCTTTTATATTTTCAAGTGTGTATTCTAAGTATTTAATATCTTTAGTTTTTTGATATTCTTCTATATTTTTTTCTAATATTATTTTTGACATATTTATATGTTTTAGAATTTCTAACCAGTACTTAAAATATTTGTAACTATCAATTTTTGATTTGTTCATATTAATACTGAGATGTATAATCTATTATTTTTAGTGTATATGAAGATAAGTAGAATATGTAGATTATGAATTAAGCAGTGAAGACAGCATATATGAGATATCAGAAAACGAGTTCTCTGAAAATGAAATAAACAAGGATATAGAAGAGTCAGATGAAGAAAATTATGACTGAAAAAGATATACAAATTATACAACAAGAAGAACACCAAGATGAACAATCTTCAGAACAAAAAATAATATTTGACGCTAATATATTTGAACAAATAAAAGGAAAAGAATTGGATCTAAGTATAGACAAAATATTAGAAGTACCAACAATAAAGAATTGGTTTAAAAGACAAAAAGAAGAATACTATGTAGTAAGCCAAAGAGAACATATAATAGATTGTAAATACATCAAAGGTAAAGCACAAATACCAATTTTAAATAAAAGACTACTAAATAAAGAAATACAAGATATAAAAGCAAAAAATCCAATAAAATATGTACACTTAGGAGGAACGGAGATCCTAATAAAAGCATGTTTTAGGGAAGGAATAGATACCCCTATAGAAATATACTTGGCAGATGATAGGATTGTACAACCTATAGAAAAGAGTATAATAAGTGCTGTAAGAGGTAACTTAATATACCAAAAATTTAAATTTATAGTAAGTGCTAACTATTCAGTAGCAGTAGATGATAAAAATATAGATAAATCATTAGTATTATACTGGAAAATGTCTGGAATAGAATTAGCACCAGGAAGTAAAATATTCACAGCAAGATGTAAAAATCTATATGTCTTAACAACAAAACATAAGATAACAGCTAAAAATAAAATAAATAAAATAAAAATAGAAAATCCATTCGAAAGAATAGTATCAGTTATAGACAACAATGATTACAGTTATACAGAAATAGACATGGATGAAGATTTAGAAATAGTAAAAGAAAGATTAAGCACATCAAAACGAATAAATAATGAAATGCCAGAAACATCATCAAGAAGTACATCAAGAAGTACATCAAAAAGAATAAATTATACCACTCCACAAAAATTAATAGAACAAAAAATAGAAGAAATAAACT
This sequence comes from Nicotiana tabacum, assembly GCF_000715075.1. Lineage (NCBI taxonomy): Eukaryota > Viridiplantae > Streptophyta > Magnoliopsida > Solanales > Solanaceae > Nicotiana > Nicotiana tabacum. The sequence goes on from NC_134084.1 coordinate 57,096,369, forward strand.
CACATCATTATTATATAACAGGAATAATGGACCAAAGAAAATATTTAATACTAATAAATACAGGGCAGGAAGAGAATTATGTTATAAGAGAACTAATACCAGAACAAGAGATAGTAACAATAGAACAACAAAATTCAGAACTACCAAAAGCGTTAAGAAAAAACGAAGAAACAACTGAAAAAGAATTAATTATTGGAGGAATACCAATATTAATAAATTTTAAAATATATCAAGGAGATAAAAATATTACACTAGGGATAAAATGGTTAGAAAAAGTCAAACCATATAAATTAGAAGATAGGCAATTAACAATAAGTTATGAAAATAAGAAAATAATAATAAAAAGAACTTTGATATAATGCCAAAGATATACATACTTTCCAAAATAATAGTAGAAGGATATTATAATAGATATTATACACCTATGGTGGATACAGGAGCAGAAGCTAATATGTGTAGACATAATTGTTTACCAGAAAGTAAATGGGAAAAGCTAAAAACCCCCATAGTAGTAACAGGATTTAATAATGAAGGAAGTATGATAACATATAAAGCAAGAAATATAAAAATACAAATATGGGATAAAATATTAACCATAGAAGAAATATATAGTTACGAATTCACAAATAAAGATATATTATTAGGAATGCCATTTTTAGATAAATTATACCCACATATTATAACAAAAACACATTGGTGGTTTACTACCCTGTGTAAACAAAAATTAGGAGCAAAAAGAGTAAATAATAAAGTAAGAAAAACAACACCCTGGATTAAAGGAAGTGAAAAGATTACCCAAAAATTAGAAAATGTAATACAAAGTAACCATAATATAGAGATAATCATTTTCTCAATAAATAAGATAAAACCACTACAAGATAAACTAGAATTACTATATAATGATAATCCACTCCAAGGATGGGAAAAACATCAAACAAAAATAAAGATTGAACTAATAGATGAAAATAGCATAATAACACAAAAACCTTTAAAATACAATTTTAATGATTTAACAGAATTTAAAATGCATATAAAAGAATTATTAGATAATAACTACATACAAGAAAGTAATAGTAAACATACTAGCCCAGCATTTATAGTAAATAAGCATAGTGAACAAAAAAGAGGAAAAAGCCGTATGGTTATAGATTATAGAAACTTAAATGCAAAAACAAAAACATATAATTATCCGATACCAAATAAAATACTAAAAATTAGACAAATACAAGGATATAACTATTTTAGTAAATTTGACTGTAAATCAGGATTTTACCATTTAAAACTAGAAGATGAATCTAAAAAGTTAACAGCATTCACAGTACCACAAGGATTTTACGAATGGAACGTATTACCTTTTGGATATAAAAATGCACCAGGTAGGTATCAACATTTTATGGATAATTACTTCAACCAATTAGAAAATTGTATAATATATATAGATGATATATTGCTATATTCTAGAACAGAGAACGAACATATAAAACTACTAGAAAAATTCATACACATTGTAGAAATATCAGGAATAAGTTTAAGTAAAAAGAAAGCAGAAGTAATGAAAAATCAAATAGAATTTTTAGGTATACAAATAGATAAAAACGGAATAAAAATGCAAACCCATGTAGTACAAAAAATAATTAACTTGAATGAAACACTTGATACAAAAAAGAAGTTACAATCATTTTTAGGATTGGTTAACCAAGTAAGAGAATATATTCCTAAATTAGCAGAAAACTTAAAACCATTACAGAAAAAATTAAAAAAGGACATAGAATATCATTTTGACGAAAAAGATAAAATACATATACAGAAGATAAAAAATATGTGTAAAAAATTACCAAAACTATATTTTCCAGATGAAAAGAAACAATTCACATATATTGTAGAAACTGATTCTAGTGATCACAGCTACGGAGGAGTTCTAAAATATAAATATGATAATGAAAAAATTGAACACCATTGTAGATATTATTCCGGATCATACACGGAACCACAATTAAAATGGGAAATAAATAGGAAAGAACTATTTGGATTATATAAATGTTTGTTAGCATTTGAGCCATATATTGTTTATAACAAATTTATAGTAAGAACAGATAATACACAAGTAAAATGGTGGATAACTCGGAAAGTACAGGATTCAGTAACTACAAAGGAAATAAGGAGACTTGTATTAAATATACAAAATTTTACATTTACAATTGAAGTAATACGGACTGACAAGAATGTTATTGCAGACTACCTATCAAGACAAAGGTACCCAAACAGATGAAAGCCAAGAATCAAAAGACATATTTACAATCCTTACTACTCTATCCTTACAGATGGAGAGTATGGGAAAAAGATTACAACAGCTAGAAAGTCAGCAGCATGACTATAAAAATGCGGAGCTAAGTCAATCGGAAGACTCTAAACTTCCAGAGGTAGAAGGAGACGTTGGGAAACTCCAAAAAACCCATAACACAGTTGCTTTATATACAGCTGCAGGTACAAGCAAACAAGTTAGCAAAAAGCCACATATCAATGTAAACCTAAATACCGTATTTGATAAGCCATTTACATCAAAAAAGCCAAGAGAAGCAATAGTTATAGCCCCACAAACTTCAACCTATGCTAATAGCCTACACCACAACAAAAAGGTATATAACCATATTACTCAAACATATATTGAGAATATATATAAAATCCAGACATTTCTGAACCTAAACCCTAGATCAACAACTACTACAGATCCAACACAAGATTATGTAACCCAAAAACTACAGGGATATAATAGGCTTATAGCCCAGCCAAAAACAAAAGCAAACCTAGTAAAAACATGTTACAACTACGGACTACTTAGCACAGTATATACCCATGACGGAGAAGAAATAATTGGAATACCAGAGCTATACAAAGCATTTGTCACCTTCAAGAGAATTACAAAAGGCAACCTATTCTTCATCAAATTCTATACAGCACCAGCGGAAATACTATATGATGAAATAAAACCCATAATACAGGTGATAAAAATAGGACTAACACGAGATATGATAATACCGGAAGAGATAGAGAAACAACCGGAGATACAGAAAATGGAGATACCAAGTTTCTATGCTAATAAAAGAATAATTGGTATAGCAACTATTATTCAAGAACTAGCTAACAATTATCTACAAGGAAATGCTATCTGGAGCTACTATTCCAGAGACCAGTTGATGATATATGCCAATTCAAAGGAACTACGCCAAGGAGATATGGATGAAGTCCAGAAATGGATTTTATCATTATTAAAGCCAGAAATGCAACCAACTACCAGAGCATTGAAAAAAGAATTTATTTCAAACGAGTTATTAACAAGATACTGCAAACTAGTAGGACACAAATATCCAGACCACATATGTTCAAAGTGCAACGGAGATGATAACTATGTACCAGAAGTCCAACTAGAATGAAGGTATCAACAAGAAGACAAAAGAAGAAGACAGCTACTGGAAACATATAATGTAAAGTAAATAGTACTAGTCGCATTCATGAACAGTAAAGGTCGTTCATGAATAGTAAGAGTCATAAAGTAAATAGTATATGTCATAATCATGAACAGTAAAGGTCGTTCATGAATAGTAAGAGTCATAAAGTAAATAGTATATGTCATAATCATGAACAGTAAAGGTCGTTCATGAATAGTAGGAGTCATTTGTAAACAGTAAGAGTCGTTTTAATTTTCTTTATATAGAATGTAAATCCGAGGAAGGAGGACATCCTCAGACATCCTCACTCTCTCTCTTATCTTCTCTCAATAAAATATCTAATTATATACAAACTTCAGAAAGCTATGGAGCATTCAAACGAGTTACAAAACCAGGTAAGTTTATTCATAATCATGTTTAACTAAACTCATATATTCCTTATAATCTCTTGAATATCATAATTGTTTATCATGTTATAGTACTGTTATAAAGAACATCTTGAGAAAGTTTGCCTGTCTAATAATGCTGAGAGTAGTTAAGCCCAGACTATGCCATCCTAAAGTGGAAACCAGTAGGCAAGGAAGCCGTTTAGGGGAGTACACAGAGTTGAGGCGTTGTTAGGGTAAATGATTGAAGCATGAAAAACATGGTAGTGACCAGAAAAGATTGTTCAGTATAACTTATTAAAATATGATAAACTCTATGATAAACAAAGAGGTTAGAGGGAATATGTTTAATAAACACATGATAAGGATAAATAATAAATCTAAATGAACAACCACACGTATTTATTAGAAGAAAATATTGACTACAAAATACTTATGTTATATATCTTTAAGAGACTTAATAACGATGTTAAAAGAAAAATTTACGATATTTTAGTTACTTTTGAAATAATATATGTAATGGAACAAGCATTTACGGAACTAATTGTATCACATGAAATAGATATATTAGATCTATATGAACTAGATTTATATTCAGACTAATGATCACATATCAAGTTAATAAAATCTTTTTATAAATGAAACATAACACTTTTCATTATATAAGATTCTATAATACCCAGAAATGGAAACTTCTTAAAAACCTCAGTAACATAAATAGAAAAATAGATTGTGTTAAATACAATATTAAAACCTGCAAAGATATTATTAGATATAATAAATTACGTAATAAAGCTTTACTAACTATAGAAAATGAAATTGAATTTTATGAAGATAAACTTGAAAGTTATCAACACAGAAAAGAAATAACACTGAGAAATATAGAAACCATGGATATATGTATCAACAGGTATACATCTCAGTATTAATATGAACAAATCAAAAATTGATAGTTACAAATATTTTAAGTACTGGCTAGAAATTCTAAAACATATAAATATGTCAAAAATAATATTAGAAAAAAATATAGAAGAATATCAAAAAACTAAAGATATTAAATACTTAGAATACACACTTGAAAATATAAAAGAAATTTCAAGGTTAGCTACAGATAATCATGAAAAAGCATTTAATTCCACAACTACATAAAAAAGATCCTATGAAAAATAAGATGAACTCAAACAACCCCCCCAAATTGGTATCAGAGCTATGAAAAATAAACATTTATATTAAGAAGCAAATCATGAAAAATAACACTGACATTAATAGTACAAACCCGCAAAACAGTGAAACAATCAAAATAACTAAGAAATCGCAGAAAATTAGGAAGAAACTAAAGAAACTATATATAGAATATGAATACTTGAGTATCACAAAAATAAACAAAGCCAGGCTGTCCAAATTAATCGATATAATATCTAAAACAGAATATAAATATGTTTGTTATCTAAAGGATAAAAGATGAATAAAGAAGAATTCGCATTAGAAGAGAAAACATATGAGAATCCAGAAGGATTAAAAATAACAATAATATTTTCTAACTTAGGAAGAAGATATAAAAAAATAAGAAATAACCTAAACTTAATGTTAGAAAAAGAAACTGTAAAACTAGAGGATAGTTTAACTGCCATGGTTAGAATAACAAAAGAAAACGAAGAAATAGATAGAAAACGAGAGATTAAAGAAATACAACAGCAAGCTAAAGAAAAAATACAACAGATAGAGGAAGTAAAAAACACTAAAATAACAGAATTAGAAAAAGAATTAGAGATGCTAAAACAGATGTATGCAAATAAACTAAAAGAAAAGGAAAAACGTAAAGAAGAAGAAGAAGAACTAAAACTAACAAATGAGATAGAAAGATTCAAATTACAGTTAGAAGAAGTACAGGAGAGTCCATCAAAAATAAGTATAAACGAAATAAATGACCAAAGTGATAAAGACACAGAACTAGGAGAAAACTATTCAGAAACAAGTAAAACATACACAGAACTTATAGAAAAAATAGAAAAGATAAAAATAAACCCAGAAATAAATACAGGAGATATGAACGAAGATAAACCAAGCATATCAGGAATAAAAAATCCAAAACAATTAAACCCAACCTATTACAGAGTAAGTTATGATGCATATGACAGAAACAAAACATTATGGGATAAAAGGTTAAATAAGAAATGGGCACCAAGACAGATAACTGAACAATATAATTTTTTAGATCTAGATTGTGTAGCAGATATAAATAAAACAATACAATTATGGATAGGATATATCTCAAAACAACTAATAGATAATAAAATAACAATAACGGAAACACCAGGATATATAGAAAGAACATTAATAGGAACTGTAAAATTATGGTTACAAAATTTAGTAGTATGACGCTAATACAATTAATATTAGCGTCAAATATATTTTCAAGTGTGTATTCTAAGTATTTAATATCTTTAGTTTTTTGATATTCTTCTATATTTTTTTCTAATATTATTTTTGACATATTTATATGTTTTAGAATTTCTAACCAGTACTTAAAATATTTGTAACTATCAATTTTTGATTTGTTCATATTAATACTGAGATGTATACCTGTTGATACATATATCCATGGTTTCTATATTTCTCAGTGTTATTTCTTTTCTGTGTTGATAACTTTCAAGTTTATCTTCATAAAATTCAATTTCATTTTCTATAGTTAATAAAGCTTTATTACGTAATTTATTATATCTAATAATATCTTTGCAGGTTTTAATATTGTATTTAACACAATCTATTTTTCTATTTATGTTACTGAGGGTTTTAAGAAGTTTCCATTTCTGGGTATTATAGAATCTTATATAATGAAAAGTGTTATGTTTCATTTATAAAAAGATTTTATTAACTTGATATGTGATCATTAGTCTGAATATAAATCTAGTTCATATAGATCTAATATATCTATTTCATGTGATACAATTAGTTCTGTAAATGCTTGTTCCATTACATATATTATTTCAAAAGTAACTAAAATATCGTAAATTTTTCTTTTAACATCGTTATTAAGTCTCTTAAAGATATATAACATAAGTATTTTGTAGTCAATATTTTCTTCTAATAAATACGTGTGGTTGTTCATTCAGATTTCTATTTATCCTTATCATGTGTTTACTAAACATATTCCCTCTAACCTCTTTGTTTATCATAGAGTTTATCATATTTTAATAAGTTATACTGAACAATCTTTTCTGGTCACTACCATGTTTTTCATGCTTCAATCATTTACCCTAACAGCGCCTCAACTCTGTGTACTCCCCTAAACGGCTTCCTTGCCTACTGGTTTCCACTTTAGGATGGCATAGTCTGGGCTTAACTACTCTCAGCATTATTAGACAGGCAAACTTTCTCAAGATGTTCTTTATAACAGTACTATAACATGATAAACAATTATGATATTCAAGAGATTATAAGGAATATATGAGTTTAGTTAAACATGATTATGAATAAACTTACCTGGTTTTGTAACTCGTTTGAATGCTCCATAGCTTTCTGAAGTTTGTATATAATTAGATATTTTATTGAGAGAAGATAAGAGAGAGAGTGAGGATGTCTGAGGATGTCCTCCTTCCTCGGATTTACATTCTATATAAAGAAAATTAAAACGACTCTTACTGTTTACAAATGACTCCTACTATTCATGAACGACCTTTACTGTTCATGATTATGACATATACTATTTACTTTATGACTCTTACTATTCATGAACGACCTTTACTGTTCATGATTATGACATATACTATTTACTTTATGACTCTTACTATTCATGAACGACCTTTACTGTTCATGAATGCGACTAGTACTATTTACTTTACATTATATGTTTCCAGTAGCTGTCTTCTTCTTTTGTCTTCTTGTTGATACCTTCATTCTAGTTGGACTTCTGGTACATAGTTATCATCTCCGTTGCACTTTGAACATATGTGGTCTGGATATTTGTGTCCTACTAGTTTGCAGTATCTTGTTAATAACTCGTTTGAAATAAATTCTTTTTTCAATGCTCTGGTAGTTGGTTGCATTTCTGGCTTTAATAATGATAAAATCCATTTCTGGACTTCATCCATATCTCCTTGTCGTAGTTCCTTCGAGTTGGCATATATCATCAATTGGTCTCTGGAATAGTAGCTCCAGATAGCATTTCCTTGTAGATAATTGTTAGCTAGTTCTTGAATAATAGTTGCTATACCAATTATTCTTTTATTAGCATAGAAACTTGGTATCTCCATTTTCTGTATCTCCGGTTGTTTCTCTATCTCTTCCGGTATTATCATATCTCGTGTTAGTCCTATTTTTATCACCTGTATTATGGGTTTTATTTCATCATATAGTATTTCCGCTGGTGCTGTATAGAATTTGATGAAGAATAGGTTGCCTTTTGTAATTCTCTTGAAGGTGACAAATGCTTTGTATAGCTCTGGTATTCCAATTATTTCTTCTCCGTCATGGGTATATACTGTGCTAAGTAGTCCGTAGTTGTAACATGTTTTTACTAGGTTTGCTTTTGTTTTTGGCTGGGCTATAAGCCTATTATATCCCTGTAGTTTTTGGGTTACATAATCTTGTGTTGGATCTGTAGTAGTTGTTGATCTAGGGTTTAGGTTCAGAAATGTCTGGATTTTATATATATTCTCAATATATGTTTGAGTAATATGGTTATATACCTTTTTGTTGTGGTGTAGGCTATTAGCATAGGTTGAAGTTTGTGGGGCTATAACTATTGCTTCTCTTGGCTTTTTTGATGTAAATGGCTTATCAAATACGGTATTTAGGTTTACATTGATATGTGACTTTTTGCTAACTTGTTTGCTTGTACCTGCAGCTGTATATAAAGCAACTGTGTTATGGGTTTTTTGGAGTTTCCCAACGTCTCCTTCTACCTCTGGAAGTTTAGAGTCTTCCGATTGACTTAGCTCCGCATTTTTATAGTCATGCTGCTGACTTTCTAGCTGTTGTAATCTTTTTCCCATACTCTCCATCTGTAAGGATAGAGTAGTAAGGATTGTAAATATGTCTTTTGATTCTTGGCTTTCATCTGTTTGGGTACCTTTGTCTTGATAGGTAGTCTGCAATAACATTCTTGTCAGTCCGTATTACTTCAATTGTAAATGTAAAATTTTGTATATTTAATACAAGTCTCCTTATTTCCTTTGTAGTTACTGAATCCTGTACTTTCCGAGTTATCCACCATTTTACTTGTGTATTATCTGTTCTTACTATAAATTTGTTATAAACAATATATGGCTCAAATGCTAACAAACATTTATATAATCCAAATAGTTCTTTCCTATTTATTTCCCATTTTAATTGTGGTTCCGTGTATGATCCGGAATAATATCTACAATGGTGTTCAATTTTTTCATTATCATATTTATATTTTAGAACTCCTCCGTAGCTGTGATCACTAGAATCAGTTTCTACAATATATGTAAATTGTTTCTTTTCATCTGGAAAATATAGTTTTGGTAATTTTTTACACATATTTTTTATCTTCTGTATATGTATTTTATCTTTTTCGTCAAAATGATATTCTATGTCCTTTTTTAATTTTTTCTGTAATGGTTTTAAGTTTTCTGCTAATTTAGGAATATATTCTCTTACTTGGTTAACCAATCCTAAAAATGATTGTAACTTCTTTTTTGTATCAAGTGTTTCATTCAAGTTAATTATTTTCTGTACTACATGAGTTTGCATTTTTATTCCGTTTTTATCTATTTGTATACCTAAAAATTCTATTTGATTTTTCATTACTTCTGCTTTCTTTTTACTTAAACTTATTCCTGATATTTCTACAATGTGTATGAATTTTTCTAATAGTTTTATATGTTCGTTCTCTGTTCTAGAATATAGCAATATATCATCTATATATATTATACAATTTTCTAATTGGTTGAAGTAATTATCCATAAAATGTTGATACCTACCTGGTGCATTTTTATATCCAAAAGGTAATACGTTCCATTCGTAAAATCCTTGTGGTACTGTGAATGCTGATAACTTTTTAGATTCATCTTCTAGTTTTAAATGGTAAAATCCTGATTTACAGTCAAATTTACTAAAATAGTTATATCCTTGTATTTGTCTAATTTTTAGTATTTTATTTGGTATCGGATAATTATATGTTTTTGTTTTTGCATTTAAGTTTCTATAATCTATAACCATACGGCTTTTTCCTCTTTTTTGTTCACTATGCTTATTTACTATAAATGCTGGGCTAGTATGTTTACTATTACTTTCTTGTATGTAGTTATTATCTAATAATTCTTTTATATGCATTTTAAATTCTGTTAAATCATTAAAATTGTATTTTAAAGGTTTTTGTGTTATTATGCTATTTTCATCTATTAGTTCAATCTTTATTTTTGTTTGATGTTTTTCCCATCCTTGGAGTGGATTATCATTATATAGTAATTCTATTTTATCTTGTAGTGGTTTTATCTTATTTATGGAGAAAATGATTATCTCTATATTATGGTTACTTTGTATTACATTTTCTAATTTTTGGGTAATCTTTTCACTTCCTTTAATCCAGGGTGTTGTTTTTCTTACTTTATTATTTACTCTTTTTGCTCCTAATTTTTGTTTACACGGGGTAGTAAACCACCAATGTGTTTTTGTTATAATATGTGGGTATAATTTATCTAAAAATGGCATTCCTAATAATATATCTTTATTTGTGAATTCGTAACTATATATTTCTTCTATGGTTAATATTTTATCCCATATTTGTATTTTTATATTTCTTGCTTTATATGTTATCATACTTCCTTCATTATTAAATCCTGTTACTACTATGGGGGTTTTTAGCTTTTCCCATTTACTTTCTGGTAAACAATTATGTCTACACATATTAGCTTCTGCTCCTGTATCCACCATAGGTGTATAATATCTATTATAATATCCTTCTACTATTATTTTGGAAAGTATGTATATCTTTGGCATTATATCAAAGTTCTTTTTATTATTATTTTCTTATTTTCATAACTTATTGTTAATTGCCTATCTTCTAATTTATATGGTTTGACTTTTTCTAACCATTTTATCCCTAGTGTAATATTTTTATCTCCTTGATATATTTTAAAATTTATTAATATTGGTATTCCTCCAATAATTAATTCTTTTTCAGTTGTTTCTTCGTTTTTTCTTGACGCTTTTGGTAGTTCTGAATTTTGTTGTTCTATTGTTACTATCTCTTATTCTGGTATTAGTTCTCTTATAACATAATTCTCTTCCTGCCCTGTATTTATTAGTATTAAATATTTTCTTTGGTCCATTATTCCTGTTATATAATAATGATGTGGGTTTATTTCTTCTATTAATTTTTGTGGAGTGGTATAATTTATTCTTTTTGATGTACTTCTTGATGTACTTCTTGATGATGTTTCTGGCATTTCATTATTTATTCGTTTTGATGTGCTTAATCTTTCTTTTACTATTTCTAAATCTTCATCCATGTCTATTTCTGTATAACTGTAATCATTGTTGTCTATAACTGATACTATTCTTTCGAATGGATTTTCTATTTTTATTTTATTTATTTTATTTTTAGCTGTTATCTTATGTTTTGTTGTTAAGACATATAGATTTTTACATCTTGCTGTGAATATTTTACTTCCTGGTGCTAATTCTATTCCAGACATTTTCCAGTATAATACTAATGATTTATCTATATTTTTATCATCTACTGCTACTGAATAGTTAGCACTTACTATAAATTTAAATTTTTGGTATATTAAGTTACCTCTTACAGCACTTATTATACTCTTTTCTATAGGTTGTACAATCCTATCATCTGCCAAGTATATTTCTATAGGGGTATCTATTCCTTCCCTAAAACATGCTTTTATTAGGATCTCCGTTCCTCCTAAGTGTACATATTTTATTGGATTTTTTGCTTTTATATCTTGTATTTCTTTATTTAGTAGTCTTTTATTTAAAATTGGTATTTGTGCTTTACCTTTGATGTATTTACAATCTATTATATGTTCTCTTTGGCTTACTACATAGTATTCTTCTTTTTGTCTTTTAAACCAATTCTTTATTGTTGGTACTTCTAATATTTTGTCTATACTTAGATCCAATTCTTTTCCTTTTATTTGTTCAAATATATTAGCGTCAAATATTATTTTTTGTTCTGAAGATTGTTCATCTTGGTGTTCTTCTTGTTGTATAATTTGTATATCTTTTTCAGTCATAATTTTCTTCATCTGACTCTTCTATATCCTTGTTTATTTCATTTTCAGAGAACTCGTTTTCTGATATCTCATATATGCTGTCTTCACTGCTTAATTCATAATCTACATATTCTACTTGTGTATATTTATCATTATCTATCAATATTTCGGTAATTTGTTTCTTCTTTGGGTTTTTTGGTAATTTACAATCTTTGGCTAAGTGTCCTAGCTTTCCACAATTATAGCAAGTACATTCTGTTAGTTTTTTCTTTTTCCTATATGGTTTTTTATGTTTATAATTTTTTACATAATATCTTCTTCTTGGTTTCCTATATTTATACTTTGAATATTTTGATTTAAATTTCTTTTTCTTTCCTTCTTTTTTGTAATATTTATCTGTGCAGCCAAATTGGGGTGCTATTCTACTTTTGCAACATGCCAAATTTTTTACTAATATTTTTTCCATTTTCATGTTTTCTTTATATTTTTCACATAATTCTATAAACCAGTTTTGTAGAAATTTTATCCTTACTCCTAATGTATCTGCTAGTCCTGCTTCGTTCCAACTTTTTATTATTTTTGAGCTAAAGGGTTCTGGTAATTTTGTAAAATATAATTTTCTTATCTCTTTACTTTCATCTGGACTATATGTTCCTTTATAATAATAGTCTCTAAATGCACAAGTATATTCATCTATATAACACATATTACATATTGCTAATTTTGTCATTAAATTTCTATTTGTAATTTTTTCTTTATTTTGTTCTTCTACTTCTGTTGTCATACTACTAAATTCATTTCTTATTGCTATTTCATATTTATTTAATATATCTGTAACTGTTGTTGTAGTTGTACCGTCAAGTTTTTTATTACTCCTTAATGTGTCTAAGCTTTCACTTGATAAATTTTGTAACCATAATTTTACAGTTCCTATTAATGTTCTTTCTATATATCCTGGTGTTTCCGTTATTGTTATTTTATTATCTATTAGTTGTTTTGAGATATATCCTATCCATAATTGTATTGTTTTATTTATATCTGCTACACAATCTAGATCTAAAAAATTATATTGTTCAGTTATCTGTCTTGGTGCCCATTTCTTATTTAACCTTTTATCCCATAATGTTTTGTTTCTGTCATATGCATCATAACTTACTCTGTAATAGGTTGGGTTTAATTGTTTTGGATTTTTTATTCCTGATATGCTTGGTTTATCTTCGTTCATATCTCCTGTATTTATTTCTGGGTTTATTTTTATCTTTTCTGTTTTTTCTATAAGTTCTGTGTATGTTTCACTTGTTTCTGAATAGTTTTCTCCCAGTTCTGTGTCTTTATCACTTTGGTCATTTATTTCGTTTATACTTATTTTTGATGGACTCTCCTGTACTTCTTCTAACTGTAATTTGAATCTTTCTATCTCATTTGTTAGTTTTAGTTCTTCTTCTTCTTCTTTACGTTTTTCCTTTTCTTTTAGTTTATTTGCATACATCTGTTTTAGCATCTCTAATTCTTTTTCTAATTCTGTTATTTTAGTGTTTTTTACTTCCTCTATCTGTTGTATTTTTTCTTTAGCTTGCTGTTGTATTTCTTTAATCTCTCGTTTTCACCATTTCATGGAAATACTATCATTTACGAGTTTATACTTAAGAAACTAATTGAAGTTGAAGTTACTGAAAGTCATTAATCTACTTTGATTGAAGTTATTTTTAAAAGGGGTGTTGTTCATTATTGTGTTGCTTTCCCGTTCATTTTTTTTGTTATTGAGATTCTATGCACATTTTGTTGAGTCATGAGCTATTTGTTGTGGAAATACTGATATTGTTGGTTCTTTTGGAAAGGTTGTGGCCTATGGGAACTTTTCGTACGAGTTGTTATGTCCTATTGTCGTGATGTTATCACATGTAAATTGTTGTGTGGATTGGTTGTTGTTATGTGGAGCATAAGAGTGGCATTTTACTGTTGTTGTTTGGGAGGAGGGGGGCATAAGGGTAGCATCCCACTATTGTTGATTGTGTGGAGTGATACAGGTGGCTATTGTTTTTATTATCCGGGCGGAGCAATAAGGGTGGCTATTATATGGAGTGATACGGGTGGATAATGATATTTTTAGGGCGTTGTAATACGAGTAACTATCAGAGAGATAGGGTGGCAATGACAGGGATGGTGTGTGATAGCCTGAGGGTATTATGTTAGTGTGATTCTACTCGTGTATATTATACACCTTACATGACTTGTTGTGTTCCTTCAATAAACTACTCGATATCTTTGATATTACTTGTTGACTTGGGCTATAATAGAACACTCGCCTAAGCATACACCGTAGCATGGGACTTATACTAGTTCAGGAGTATGAAACGTAAAATTTATTGATCATGCCTATGTATTCTTGTATTATCTATGTTCATGTGATATTGAGACTGTGACCATACCGGGCAGATTGTGATAGTGAGCCTGTGACCACGTCGGGCGGATTGTGATGTTAAGCCTGTAATCATGCGGGGTAGCTAAAGATGTTGGCGCGTGAGTTGTCCATATGGTTGTGATTAGAAATTTGGCACCAGGTGCCGTGAGCATATGATTTATGGGTTGATACTCATGACTTGCGATTATGAGATGAGGTATCTCGGAAAATTTTCATTGCGAAACTTGTGTTAGAATGGCTTGGTTAATTGGTTGTTATTGTTTTTCCCTTATTTGCTTTCAATGGAACTTTTACATTGTTCTTATTACTTTATTATTTATATAACATGTTGATCATTGTTGCCATTTATTGATTCCTGCTTTCATTATTAGCTTTATACTTCTATATTACTCAAGTTAATTTGACTATTAGGTGTCTTGACTTGTACCTCATCACTAATCCATTGAGGTTAGTCTTGATACTTATTGGGTACCGACTGTGGTGTACTCATACTACACTTTTGGACATTTTTGTGCAGATCTAGGTATTTGAGATATCTGACTCAGGCAGTGTTAGCTTATTAATCGCGATCATTCATGGTAGAGTTGCTTAGCCATCGGAATCCATTGGAGTCCATTCCTTTCATTGTTTTGTCATCTTGTTATTTGAATAATATTCTATTTCAATCTTTGAGTTGTTTCCATGTATTCATCAAGGATTCGTGACTCTGTACTACCTAGTCTTGGGAGGTTGTGATGATTATAGCTGTGTAGGCTTATTTCGCTTTTGTTTCGGTATTTATATTAAACCATGTTTTAAAATTGTCATGTTAAAATTTCTAAATTATTATATGTAATTGGCTTACCTAGTCTTAGATACTAGGTGCCATCATGATGCTTATGGTGGGATTTTGGTTCGTGACAAGTTAGTGTCAGAGCTCTAGGTTCATAGGTTCTACGAGTCACGAGCAAGTTTAGTAGAGTCTCAGGTGGGATTGATCTCCGTTGCACCGACCACTTTGTAGATTTGGGGAGTAGCTCAAACTCTCATTGCCCGTACTCTAGAGCAGAGGGATCACATTGGTCAGGTTCCGGGTGTAGTGCTGGTATAGCTTGTTATTCCAGTTCAGCCTAAGGTCAGGCCCAGGGCATCAAAGGAGGAGAAGAAGAGGCTTGAGAGGTCCAAGAGGTATAGTCCACCTACTTTTAGTGGCACATCTACCAAGGATGTGCAGGATTTTCTAGATAAATGTCACTATATATCCACACCATAGGTATTGCGGAGGTGAGAGGAGTTTCTTTTACTACATTTTAGTTGTCGGGAGCGACGTATAAGTGGTGGCAGGTTTATAAGGAGGGTAGGCCAGCTAATGCAGCACCACTCGCTTGGACTCAATTTACAGAGATGTTTTTGATGGAGTTTGTTCCCTAGACCCTAGGGGATGCGTGGCGTATAGAGTTTGAGAAGCTTTGTCATGGCACCATCACAATGTCAGAGTATACCATCAGGTTCAGTAAGTTATCCCATCATGCACCTACTTTGGTTCCTACTATCAAAGAGCAAGTCCATAGATTTATTGAGGGGCTCAATTATGGTCTTAGATTCAGCATGGCTTGGGTGTTGGAGACTAATACTCTATTTTAGCATATTGTGGAGATTGCCAGGAGGTTAGAGCATATTCGGGGTGAGGAGAGGGAGGATAAGAAGACCAAAAGGTCTCGAGGTTTCGCAGGGTTCAGTGGATTCTACTTTTCAGCTATGACCTATCATGGTGGAGGCTCAGGCAGTCGGCCAGTATAGTTCGCACTTCGAACTACTCGTGGTGCTCCAGTTAGTTAGGGAGCTCATGGTACTCATATGGGGTAGTCATCTTTTAGTACGCTACCTGCACGGGGTTCCTACAACTATTATTCTAGTTATCTGGCACAGACTTAGTACGAGAAGCCATACCCGTAGAGAGGTTGTTATGAGTGTGGTGATACTAGGCACATCATGAGAGATTGTCCCAGACTTGAGAGAGGTGGATTTTATCAAAGCACTCAGGCTATGGGCTCCATTCCATTTGCTACTCCACCTGCAAAACCAGCTAAGGGTGGAGGAAAAGTGGGTAGAAGGCACCGTAGAGGGGGGCGACCCATTGATATGGTTTTCGTGGTATGGTTGAGGCCGCTGCACCAGTGGTGTCATTACAAGTACGGTTTCGATTTATCATAGAGGAGTACCAGTCTTATTTTGATATGGTTTTATTTATCGATGTGATTCCTCCTATCTTGCTTCATATATGGGTGAGTTTCGTGATTCTTATACTCTACTTATGTGTTTACCTCTGTTGAGATATTTTATAATGGTAGCCCGTGTGTATCATTTTGCTTTGTTCACTATTGAGATCTATGAGACTAGAAGGACTTTCTGATACTCATTACGGTAGGTTTTGATGTGATTTCTAGATGGTTTGGTTATTATTTGTGATTTAGGTGCTCTACCGATATGGGAAGTTTGTTACATGTTGTGATTTTATTCGCGGAATTGAGTTAGTGGAAGGTATCAATTGGTGTGATGTGTATTCTATTTGTGATTCAAATTTGAGAATGTGATCCTTGCATTTTTGTGTGGTTTGATATATTTGAATCGAGCTACATGCCGTGGTGGATTTATATTAGAATGAGATCATTGTGATTAATTCATATGATTTCATTCTCCCTTGTGGAATGGATCCGTAGTATGGTACTGATAGGAAGTTGCACCTATCAGACGTGTTTGATAGTTTTCTCATGTGTTTCTCTTTCCATATTCAGCCATATTCGCGTTGTGCTTATTGGATTTAGCTTAAAAGATATATTCCCAGTTGGCGTTTGGGTGTGACTTGTTGATTTTGGTGAATGGTTATGGGATCCTCATGTACAGTGTTGTGAAGGTTTGAATCATGGTCCTAGCTATAGTGAGATTATTTACCGGCGCTAAATTTTGTTATGGGCAGCCATATGTCACGACCCTAAACCCGGACCCGGTCGTGATGGCGCCTCTCATGAAGACAAGGCCAGCCGACACAAAACCCTTTCAGTATTCAACAAAGAAGCATTAAGAAACAATCTAAGCATGATCAAATAAACCAAGGTTTAAACAGTTAATAGCATAATCCGCAGAAAATAACCCAACACAGCCCGAAACCGGGGTGTCACTAGTCATGAGCATCTAACAACACGGAATTACTCCAAATCAAACTACAGAGTTTAATACAGAAAACTAAGAACATGAAGGAATAATATAGGGAAGAGCTCCGTGCTGCAAATGCCAACAGGTACCTGGAGACTCCTCGGATCCGCTATCAAGTTAATAAAATCTTTTTATAAATGAAACATAACACTTTTCATTATATAAGATTCTATAATACCCAGAAATGGAAACTTCTTAAAACCCTCAGTAACATAAATAGAAAAATAGATTGTGTTAAATACAATATTAAAACCTGCAAAGATATTATTAGATATAATAAATTACGTAATAAAGCTTTATTAACTATAGAAAATGAAATTGAATTTTATGAAGATAAACTTGAAAGTTATCAACACAGAAAAGAAATAACATTGAGAAATATAGAAACCATGGATATATGTATCAACAGGTATACATCTCAGTATTAATATGAACAAATCAAAAATTGATAGTTACAAATATTTTAAGTACTGGTTAGAAATTCTAAAACATATAAATATGTCAAAAATAATATTAGAAAAAAATATAGAAGAATATAAAAAAACTAAAGATATTAAATACTTAGAATACACACTTGAAAATATAAAAGAAATTTCAAGGTTAATTTCGCTAGCTACAGATAATCATGAAAAAGCATTTAATTCCACAACTACATAAAAAAGATCCTATGAAAAATAAGATGAACTCAAACAAATAAGATGAACTCAAACAACCCCCCCCCCCCAAATTGGTATCAGAGCTATGAAAAATAAACATTTATATTAAGAAGCAAATCATGAAAAATAACACTGACATTAATAGTACAAACCCGCAAAACAGTGAAACAATCAAAATAACTAAGAAATCGCAGAAAATTAGGAAGAAACTAAAGAAACTATATATAGAATATGAATACTTGAGTATCACAAAAATAAACAAAGCCAGGCTGTCCAAATTAATCGATATAATATCTAAAACAGAATATAAATATGTTTGTTATCTAAAGGATAAAAGATGAATAAAGAAGAATTCGCATTAGAAGAGAAAACATATGAGAATCCAGAAGGATTAAAAATAACAATAATATTTTCTAACTTAGGAAGAAGATATAAAAAAATAGGAAATAACCTAAACTTAATGTTAGAAAAAGAAACTGTAAAACTAGAGGATAGTTTAACCGCCATGGTTAGAATAACAAAAGAAAACGAAGAAATAGATAGAAAACGAGAGATTAAAGAAATACAACAGCAAGCTAAAGAAAAAATACAACAGATAGAGGAAGTAAAAAACACTAAAATAACAGAATTAGAAAAAGAATTAGAGATGCTAAAACAGATGTATGCAAATAAACTAAAAGAAAAGGAAAAACGTAAAGAAGAAGAAGAAGAACTAAAACTAACAAATGAGATAGAAAGATTCAAATTACAGTTAGAAGAAGTACAGGAGAGTCCATCAAAAATAAGTATAAACGAAATAAATGACCAAAGTGATAAAGACACAGAACTAGGAGAAAACTATTCAGAAACAAGTGAAACATACACAGAACTTATAGAAAAAACAGAAAAGATAAAAATAAACCCAGAAATAAATACAGGAGATATGAACGAAGATAAACCAAGCATATCAGGAATAAAAAATCCAAAACAATTAAACCCAACCTATTACAGAGTAAGTTATGATGCATATGACAGAAACAAAACATTATGGGATAAAAGGTTAAATAAGAAATGGGCACCAAGACAGATAACTGAACAATATAATTTTTTAGATCTAGATTGTGTAGCAGATATAAATAAAACAATACAATTATGGATAGGATATATCTCAAAACAACTAATAGATAATAAAATAACAATAACGGAAACACCAGGATATATAGAAAGAACATTAATAGGAACTGTAAAATTATGGTTACAAAATTTATCAAGTGAAAGCTTAGACACATTAAGGAGTAATAAAAAACTTGACGGTACAACTACAACAACAGTTACAGATATATTAAATAAATATGAAATAGCAATAAGAAATGAATTTAGTAGTATGACAACAGAAGTAGAAGAACAAAATAAAGAAAAAATTACAAATAGAAATTTAATGACAAAATTAGCAATATGTAATATGTGTTATATAGATGAATATACTTGTGCATTTAGAGACTATTATTATAAAGGAACATATAGTCCAGATGAAAGTAAAGAGATAAGAAAATTATATTTTACAAAATTACCAGAACCCTTTAGCTCAAAAATAATAAAAAGTTGGAACGAAGCAGGACTAGCAGATACATTAGGAGTAAGGATAAAATTTCTACAAAACTGGTTTATAGAATTATGTGAAAAATATAAAGAAAACATGAAAATGGAAAAAATATTAGTAAAAAATTTGGCATGTTGCAAAAGTAGAATAGCACCCCAATTTGGCTGCACAGATAAATATTACAAAAAAGAAGGAAAGAAAAAGAAATTTAAATCAAAATATTCAAACTATAAATATAGGAAACCAAGAAGAAGATATTATGTAAAAAATTATAAACATAAAAAACCATATAGGAAAAAGAAAAAACTAACAGAATGTACTTGCTATAATTGTGGAAAGCTAGGACACTTAGCCAAAGATTGTAAATTACCAAAAAACCCAAAGAAGAAACAAATTACCGAAATATTGATAGATAATGATAAATATACACAAGTAGAATATGTAGATTATGAATTAAGCAGTGAAGACAGCATATATGAGATATCAGAAAACGAGTTCTCTGAAAATGAAATAAACAAGGATATAGAAGAGTCAGATGAAGAAAATTATGACTGAAAAAGATATACAAATTATACAACAAGAAGAACACCAAGATGAACAATCTTCAGAACAAAAAATAATATTTGACGCTAATATATTTGAACAAATAAAAGGAAAAGAATTGGATCTAAGTATAGACAAAATATTAGAAGTACCAACAATAAAGAATTGGTTTAAAAGACAAAAAGAAGAATACTATGTAGTAAGCCAAAGAGAACATATAATAGATTGTAAATACATCAAAGGTAAAGCACAAATACCAATTTTAAATAAAAGACTACTAAATAAAGAAATACAAGATGTGCATTTTTATATCCAAAAGGTAATACGTTCCATTCGTAAAATCCTTGTGGTACTGTGAATGCTGTTAACTTTTTAGATTCATCTTCTAGTTTTAAATGGTAAAATCCTGATTTACAGTCAAATTTACTAAAATAGTTATATCCTTGTATTTGTCTAATTTTTAGTATTTTATTTGGTATCGGATAATTATATGTTTTTGTTTTTGCATTTAAGTTTCTATAATCTATAACCATACGGCTTTTTCCTCTTTTTTGTTCACTATGCTTATTTACTATAAATGCTGGGCTAGTATGTTTACTATTACTTTGTTGTATGTAGTTATTATCTAATAATTCTTTTATATGCATTTTAAATTCTGTTAAATCATTAAAATTGTATTTTAAAGGTTTTTGTGTTATTATGCTATTTTCATCTATTAGTTCAATCTTTATTTTTGTTTGATGTTTTTCCCATCCTTGGAGTGGATTATCATTATATAGTAATTCTAGTTTATCTTGTAGTGGTTTTATCTTATTTATTGAGAAAATGATTATCTCTATATTATGGTTACTTTGTATTACATTTTCTAATTTTTGGGTAATCTTTTCACTTCCTTTAATCCAGGGTGTTGTTTTTCTTACTTTATTATTTACTCTTTTTGCTCCTAATTTTTGTTTACACGGGGTAGTAAACCACCAATGTGTTTTTGTTATAATATGTGGGTATAATTTATCTAAAAATGGCATTCCTAATAATATATCTTTATTTGTGAATTCGTAACTATATATTTCTTCTATGGTTAATATTTTATCCCATATTTGTATTTTTATATTTCTTGCTTTATATGTTATCATACTTCCTTCATTATTAAATCCTGTTACTACTATGGGGGTTTTTAGCTTTTCCCATTTACTTTCTGGTAAACAATTATGTCTACACATATTAGCTTCTGCTCCTGTATCCACCATAGGTGTATAATATCTATTATAATATCCTTCTACTATTATTTTGGAAAGTATGTATATCTTTGGCATTATATCAAAGTTCTTTTTATTATTATTTTCTTATTTTCATAACTTATTGTTAATTGCCTATCTTCTAATTTATATGGTTTGACTTTTTCTAACCATTTTATCCCTAGTGTAATATTTTTATCTCCTTGATATATTTTAAAATTTATTAATATTGGTATTCCTCCAATAATTAATTCTTTTTCAGTTGTTTCTTCGTTTTTTCTTGACGCTTTTGGTAGTTCTGAATTTTGTTGTTCTATTGTTACTATCTCTTATTCTGGTATTAGTTCTCTTATAACATAATTCTCTTCCTGCCCTGTATTTATTAGTATTAAATATTTTCTTTGGTCCATTATTCCTGTTATATAATAATGATGTGGGTTTATTTCTTCTATTAATTTTTGTGGAGTGGTATAATTTATTCTTTTTGATGTACTTCTTGATGTACTTCTTGATGATGTTTCTGGCATTTCATTATTTATTCGTTTTGATGTGCTTAATCTTTCTTTTACTATTTCTAAATCTTCATCCATGTCTATTTCTGTATAACTGTAATCATTGTTGTCTATAACTGATACTATTCTTTCGAATGGATTTTCTATTTTTATTTTATTTATTTTATTTTTAGTTGTTATCTTATGTTTTGTTGTTAAGACATATAGATTTTTACATCTTGCTGTGAATATTTTACTTCCTGGTGCTAATTCTATTCCAGACATTTTCCAGTATAATACTAATGATTTATCTATATTTTTATCATCTACTGCTACTGAATAGTTAGCACTTACTATAAATTTAAATTTTTGGTATATTAAGTTACCTCTTACAGCACTTATTATACTCTTTTCTATAGGTTGTACAATCCTATCATCTGCCAAGTATATTTCTATAGGGGTATCTATTCCTTCCCTAAAACATGCTTTTATTAGGATCTCCGTTCCTCCTAAGTGTACATATTTTATTGGATTTTTTGCTTTTATATCTTGTATTTCTTTATTTAGTAGTCTTTTATTTAAAATTGGTATTTGTGCTTTACCTTTGATGTATTTACAATCTATTATATGTTCTCTTTGGCTTACTACATAGTATTCTTCTTTTTGTCTTTTAAACCAATTCTTTATTGTTGGTACTTCTAATATTTTGTCTATACTTAGATCCAATTCTTTTCCTTTTATTTGTTCAAATATATTAGCGTCAAATATTATTTTTTGTTCTGAAGATTGTTCATCTTGGTGTTCTTCTTGTTGTATAATTTGTATATCTTTTTCAGTCATAATTTTCTTCATCTGACTCTTCTATATCCTTGTTTATTTCATTTTCAGAGAACTCGTTTTCTGATATCTCATATATGCTGTCTTCAGTGCTTAATTCATAATCTACATATTCTACTTGTGTATATTTATCATTATCTATCAATATTTCGGTAATTTGTTTCTTCTTTGGGTTTTTTGGTAATTTACAATCTTTGGCTAAGTGTCCTAGCTTTCCACAATTATAGCAAGTACATTCTGTTAGTTTTTTCTTTTTCCTATATGGTTTTTTATGTTTATAATTTTTTACAATTTGGGATCTCTTCATATACAAGAGATTTTACGAATCTTCAGAACAAAAAATAATCTTCACAGTACCACAAGGATTTTACGAATGGAACGTATTACCTTTTGGATATAAAAATGCACCAGGTAGGTATCAACATTTTATGGATAATTACTTCAACCAATTAGAAAATTGTATAATATATATAGATGATATATTGCTATATTCTAGAACAGAGAACGAACATATAAAACTACTAGAAAAATTCATACACATTGTAGAAATATCAGGAATAAGTTTAAGTAAAAAGAAAGCAGAAGTAATGAAAAATCAAATAGAATTTTTAGGTATACAAATAGATAAAAACGGAATAAAAATGCAAACCCATGTAGTACAAAAAATAATTAACTTGAATGAAACACTTGATACAAAAAAGAAGTTACAATCATTTTTAGGATTGGTTAACCAAGTAAGAGAATATATTCCTAAATTAGCAGAAAACTTAAAACCATTACAGAAAAAATTAAAAAAGGACATAGAATATCATTTTGACGAAAAAGATAAAATACATATACAGAAGATAAAAAATATGTGTAAAAAATTACCAAAACTATATTTTCCAGATGAAAAGAAACAATTTACATATATTGTAGAAACTGATTCTAGTGATCACAGCTACGGAGGAGTTCTAAAATATAAATATGATAATGAAAAAATTGAACACCATTGTAGATATTATTCCGGATCATACACGGAACCACAATTAAAATGGGAAATAAATAGGAAAGAACTATTTGGATTATATAAATGTTTGTTAGCATTTGAGCCATATATTGTTTATAACAAATTTATAGTAAGAACAGATAATACACAAGTAAAATGGTGGATAACTCGGAAAGTACAGGATTCAGTAACTACAAAGGAAATAAGGAGACTTGTATTAAATATACAAAATTTTACATTTACAATTGAAGTAATACGGACTGACAAGAATGTTATTGCAGACTACCTATCAAGACAAAGGTACCCAAACAGATGAAAGCCAAGAATCAAAAGACATATTTACAATCCTTACTACTCTATCCTTACAGATGGAGAGTATGGGAAAAAGATTACAACAGCTAGAAAGTCAGCAGCATGACTATAAAAATGCGGAGCTAAGTCAATCGGAAGACTCTAAACTTCCAGAGGTAGAAGGAGACGTTGGGAAACTCCAAAAAACCCATAACACAGTTGCTTTATATACAACTGCAGGTACAAGCAAACAAGTTAGCAAAAAGTCACATATCAATGTAAACCTAAATACCGTATTTGATAAGCCATTTACATCAAAAAAGCCAAGAGAAGCAATAGTTATAGCCCCACAAACTTCAACCTATGCTAATAGCCTACACCACAACAAAAAGGTATATAACCATATTACTCAAACATATATTGAGAATATATATAAAATCCAGACATTTCTGAACCTAAACCCTAGATCAACAACTACTACAGATCCAACACAAGATTATGTAACCCAAAAACTACAGGGATATAATAGGCTTATAGCCCAGCCAAAAACAAAAGCAAACCTAGTAAAAACATGTTACAACTACGGACTACTTAGCACAGTATATACCCATGATGGAGAAGAAATAATTGGAATACCAGAGCTATACAAAGCATTTGTCACCTTCAAGAGAATTACAAAAGGCAACCTATTCTTCATCAAATTCTATACAGCACCAGCGGAAATACTATATGATGAAATAAAACCCATAATACAGGTGATAAAAATAGGACTAACACGAGATATGATAATACCGGAAGAGATAGAGAAACAACCGGAGATACAGAAAATGGAGATACCAAGTTTCTATGCTAATAAAAGAATAATTGGTATAGCAACTATTATTCAAGAACTAGCTAACAATTATCTACAAGGAAATGCTATCTGGAGCTACTATTCCAGAGACCAATTGATGATATATGCCAACTCGAAGGAACTACGACAAGGAGATATGGATGAAGTCCAGAAATGGATTTTATCATTATTAAAGCCAGAAATGCAACCAACTACCAGAGCATTGAAAAAAGAATTTATTTCAAACGAGTTATTAACAAGATACTGCAAACTAGTAGGACACAAATATCCAGACCACATATGTTCAAAGTGCAACGGAGATGATAACTATGTACCAGAAGTCCAACTAGAATGAAGGTATCAACAAGAAGACAAAAGAAGAAGACAGCTACTGGAAACATATAATGTAAAGTAAATAGTACTAGTCGCATTCATGAACAGTAAAGGTCGTTCATGAATAGTAAGAGTCATAAAGTAAATAGTATATGTCATAATCATGAACAGTAAAGGTCGTTCATGAATAGTAAGAGTCATAAAGTAAATAGTATATGTCATAATCATGAACAGTAAAGGTCGTTCATGAATAGTAGGAGTCATTTGTAAACAGTAAGAGTCGTTTTAATTTTCTTTATATAGAATGTAAATCCGAGGAAGGAGGACATCCTCAGACATCCTCACCCTTACCTTCTCTCTCTAATATTCTCTCTTATCTTCTCTCTTGTAAGAAATATCTGAGTTATTTACAAGTATCTAAAACAGCTATGGAGCATTCAAACGAGTTACAAAACCAGGTAAGTTTATTTATAATCATGTTTAACTAAACTCTTATATTCCTTATAATCTCTTAAATATCATAATTGTTTATCATGTTATAGTACTGTTATAAAGAACATCTTGAGAAAGTTTGCCTGTCTAATAATGCTGAGAGTAGTTAAGCCCAGACTATGCCATCCTAAAGTGGAAACCAGTAGGCAAGGAAGCCGTTTAGGGGAGTACACAGAGTTGAGGCGCTGTTAGGGTAAATGATTGAAGCATGAAAAACATGGTAGTGACCAGAAAAGATGTTCAGTATAACTTATTAAAATATGATAAACTCTATGATAAACAAAGAGGTTAGAGGGAATATGTTTAGTAAACACATGATAAATAATAATTATAAATGAACAACCACACATATTTATTAGAATAAAATATTGACTATAAAATACTTATGTTATATATCTTTAAGAGACTTAATAACGATGTTAAAAGAAAAATTTACGATATTTTAGTTACTTTTGAAATAATATATGTAATGGAACAAGCATTTACAGAACTAATTGTATCACATGAAATAGATATATTAGATCTATATGAACTAGATTTATATTCAGACTAATGATCACATATCAAGTTAATAAAATCTTTTTATAAATGAAACATAACACTTTTCATTATATAAGATTCTATAATACCCAGAAATGGAAACTTCTTAAAAACCTCAGTAACATAAATAGAAAAATAGATTGTGTTAAATACAATATTAAAACCTGCAAAGATATTATTAGATATAATAAATTACGTAATAAAGCTTTATTAACTATAGAAAATGAAATTGAATTTTATGAAGATAAACTTGAAAGTTATCAACACAGAAAAGAAATAACACTGAGAAATATAGAAACCATGGATATATGTATCAACAGGTATACATCTCAGTATTAATATGAACAAATCAAAAATTGATAGTTACAAATATTTTAAGTACTGGTTAGAAATTCTAAAACATATAAATATGTCAAAAATAATATTAGAAAAAAATATAGAAGAATATCAAAAAACTAAAGATATTAAATACTTAGAATACACACTTGAAAATATAAAAGAAATTTCAAGGTTAATTTCGCTAGCTACAGATAATCATGAAAAAGCATTTAATTCCACAACTACATGAAAAAGATCCTATGAAAAATAAGATGAACTCAAACAACCTGTTGATACATATATCCATGGTTTCTATATTTCTCAGTGTTATTTCTTTTCTGTGTTGATAACTTTCAAGTTTATCTTCATAAAATTCAATTTCATTTTCTATAGTTAGTAAAGCTTTATTACGTAATTTATTATATCTAATAATATCTTTGCAGGTTTTAATATTGTATTTAACACAATCTATTTTTCTATTTATGTTACTGAGGTTTTTAAGAAGTTTCCATTTCTGGGTATTATAGAATCTTATATAATGAAAAGTGTTATGTTTCATTTATAAAAAGATTTTATTAACTTGATATGTGATCATTAGTCTGAATATAAATCTAGTTCATATAGATCTAATATATCTATTTCATGTGATACAATTAGTTCCGTAAATGCTTGTTCCATTACATATATTATTTCAAAAGTAACTAAAATATCGTAAATTTTTCTTTTAACATCGTTATTAAGTCTCTTAAAGATATATAACATAAGTATTTTGTAGTCAATATTTTCTTCTAATAAATACGTGTGGTTGTTCATTTAGATTTATTATTTATCCTTATCATGTGTTTACTAAACATATTCCCTCTAACCTCTTTGTTTATCATAGAGTTTATCATATTTTAATAAGTTATACTGAACAATCTTTTCTGGTCACTACCATGTTTTTCATGCTTCAATCATTTACCCTAACAACGCCTCAACTCTGTGTACTCCCCTAAACGGCTTCCTTGCCTACTGGTTTCCACTTTAGGATGGCATAGTCTGGGCTTAACTACTCTCAGCATTATTAGACAGGCAAACTTTCTCAAGATGTTCTTTATAACAGTACTATAACATGATAAACAATTATGATATTTAAGAGATTATAAGGAATATAAGAGTTTAGTTAAACATGATTATAAATAAACTTACCTGGTTTTGTAACTCGTTTGAATGCTCCATAGCTGTTTTAGATACTTGTAAATAACTCAGATATTTCTTACAAGAGAGAAGATAAGAGAGAATATTAGAGAGAGAAGGTAAGGGTGAGGATGTCTGAGGATGTCCTCCTTCCTCAGATTTACATTCTATATAAAGAAAATTAAAACGACTCTTACTGTTTACAAATGACTCCTACTATTCATGAACGACCTTTACTGTTCATGATTATATACTATTTACTTTATGACTCTTACTATTCATGAACGACCTTTACTGTTCATGATTATGACATATACTATTTACTTTATGACTCTTACTATTCATGAACGACCTTTACTGTTCATGAATGCGACTAGTACTATTTACTTTACATTATATGTTTCCAGTAGCTGTCTTCTTTTTTTGTCTTCTTGTTGATACCTTCATTCTAGTTGGACTTCTGGTACATAGTTATCATCTCCGTTGCACTTTGAACATATGTGGTCTGGATATTTGTGTCCTACTAGTTTGCAGTATCTTGTTAATAACTCGTTTGAAATAAATTCTTTTTTCAATGCTCTGGTAGTTGGTTGCATTTCTGGCTTTAATAATGATAAAATCCATTTCTGGACTTCATCCATATCTCCTTGGCGTAGTTCCTTTGAATTGGCATATATCATCAACTGGTCTCTGGAATAGTAGCTCCAGATAGCATTTCCTTGTAGATAATTGTTAGCTAGTTCTTGAATAATAGTTGCTATACCAATTATTCTTTTATTAGCATAGAAACTTGGTATCTCCATTTTCTGTATCTCCGGTTGTTTCTCTATCTCTTCCGGTATTATCATATCTCGTGTTAGTCCTATTTTTATCACCTGTATTATGGGTTTTATTTCATCATATAGTATTTCCGCTGGTGCTGTATAGAATTTGATGAAGAATAGGTTGCCTTTTGTAATTCTCTTGAAGGTGACAAATGTTTTGTATAGCTCTGGTATTCCAATTATTTCTTCTCCGTCATGGGTATATACTGTGCTGAGTAGTCCGTAGTTGTAACATGTTTTTACTAGGTTTGCTTTTGTTTTTGGCTGGGCTATAAGCCTATTATATCCCTGTAGTTTTTGGGTTACATAATCTTGTGTTGGATCTGTAGTAGTTGTTGATCTAGGGTTTAGGTTCAGAAATGTCTGGATTTTATATATATTCTCAATATATGTTTGAGTAATATGGTTATATACCTTTTGTTGTGGTGTAGGCTATTAGCATAGGTTGAAGTTTGTGGGGCTATAACTATTGCTTCTCTTGGCTTTTTTGATGTAAATGGCTTATCAAATACGGTATTTAGGTTTACATTGATATGTGGCTTTTTGCTAACTTGTTTGCTTGTACCTGCAGCTGTATATAAAGCAACTGTGTTATGGGTTTTTTGGAGTTTCCCAACGTCTCCTTCTACCTCTGGAAGTTTAGAGTCTTCCGATTGACTTAGCTCCGCATTTTTATAGTCATGCTGCTGACTTTCTAGCTGTTGTAATCTTTTTCCCATACTCTCCATCTGTAAGGATAGAGTAGTAAGGATTGTAAATATGTCTTTTGATTCTTGGCTTTCATCTGTTTGGGTACCTTTGTCTTGATAGGTAGTCTGCAATTACATTCTTGTCAGTCCGTATTACTTCAATTGTAAATGTAAAATTTTGTATATTTAATACAAGTCTCCTTATTTCCTTTGTAGTTACTGAATCCTGTACTTTCCGAGTTATCCACCATTTTACTTGTGTATTATCTGTTCTTACTATAAATTTGTTATAAACAATATATGGCTCAAATGCTAACAAACATTTATATAATCCAAATAGTTCTTTCCTATTTATTTCCCATTTTAATTGTGGTTCCGTGTATGATCCGGAATAATATCTACAATGGTGTTCAATTTTTTCATTATCATATTTATATTTTAGAACTCCTCCGTAGCTGTGATCACTAGAATCAGTTTCTACAATATATGTAAATTGTTTCTTTTCATCTGGAAAATATAGTTTTGGTAATTTTTTACACATATTTTTTATCTTCTGTATATGTATTTTATCTTTTTCGTCAAAATGATATTCTATGTCCTTTTTTAATTTTTTCTGTAATGGTTTTAAGTTTTCTGCTAATTTAGGAATATATTCTCTTACTTGGTTAACCAATCCTAAAAATGATTGTAACTTCTTTTTTGTATCAAGTGTTTCATTCAAGTTAATTATTTTCTGTACTACATGGGTTTGCATTTTTATTCCGTTTTTATCTATTTGTATACCTAAAAATTCTATTTGATTTTTCATTACTTCTGCTTTCTTTTTACTTAAACTTATTCCTGATATTTCTACAATGTGTATGAATTTTTCTAATAGTTTTATATGTTCGTTCTCTGTTCTAGAATATAGCAATATATCATCTATATATATTATACAATTTTCTAATTGGTTGAAGTAATTATCCATAAAATGTTGATACCTACCTGGTGCATTTTTATATCCAAAAGGTAATACGTTCCATTCGTAAAATCCTTGTGGTACTGTGAATGCTGTTAACTTTTTAGATTCATCTTCTAGTTTTAAATGGTAAAATCCTGATTTACAGTCAAATTTACTAAAATAGTTATATCCTTGTATTTGTCTAATTTTTAGTATTTTATTTGGTATCGGATAATTATATGTTTTTGTTTTTGCATTTAAGTTTCTATAATCTATAACCATACGGCTTTTTCCTCACTGCTTAATATTAATTGTCAAATATGAATTTAGTAGTATGACAACAGAAGTAGAAGAACAAAATAAAGAAAAAATTACAAATAGAAATTTAATGACAAAATTAGCAATATGTAATATGTGTTATATAGATGAATATACTTGTGCATTTAGAGACTATTATTATAAAGGAACATATAGTCCAGATGAAAGTAAAGAGATAAGAAAATTATATTTTACAAAATTACCAGAACCCTTTAGCTCAAAAATAATAAAAAGTTGGAACGAAGCAGGACTAGCAGATACATTAGGAGTAAGGATAAAATTTCTACAAAACTGGTTTATAGAATTATGTGAAAAATATAAAGAAAACATGAAAATGGAAAAAATATTAGTAAAAAATTTGGCATGTTGCAAAAGTAGAATAGCACCCCAATTTGGCTGCACAGATAAATATTACAAAAAAGAAGGAAAGAAAAAGAAATTTAAATCAAAATATTCAAAGTATAAATATAGGAAACCAAGAAGAAGATATTATGTAAAAAATTATAAACATAAAAAACCATATAGGAAAAAGAAAAAACTAACAGAATGTACTTGCTATAATTGTGGAAAGCTAGGACACTTAGCCAAAGATTGTAAATTACCAAAAAACCCAAAGAAGAAACAAATTACCGAAATATTGATAGATAATGATAAATATACACAAGTAGAATATGTAGATTATGAATTAAGCAGTGAAGACAGCATATATGAGATATCAGAAAACGAGTTCTCTGAAAATGAAATAAACAAGGATATAGAAGAGTCAGATGAAGAAAATTATGACTGAAAAAGATATACAAATTATACAACAAGAAGAACACCAAGATGAGCAATCTTCAGAACAAAAAATAATATTTGACGCTAATATATTTGAACAAATAAAAGGAAAAGAATTGGATCTAAGTATAGACAAAATATTAGAAGTACCAACAATAAAGAATTGGTTTAAAAGACAAAAAGAAGAATACTATGTAGTAAGCCAAAGAGAACATATAATAGATTGTAAATACATCAAAGGTAAAGCACAAATACCAATTTTAAATAAAAGACTACTAAATAAAGAAATACAAGATATAAAAGCAAAAAATCCAATAAAATATGTACACTTAGGAGGAACGGAGATCCTAATAAAAGCATGTTTTAGGGAAGGAATAGATACCCCTATAGAAATATACTTGGCAGATGATAGGATTGTACAACCTATAGAAAAGAGTATAATAAGTGCTGTAAGAGGTAACTTAATATACCAAAAATTTAAATTTATAGTAAGTGCTAACTATTCAGTAGCAGTAGATGATAAAAATATAGATAAATCATTAGTATTATACTGGAAAATGTCTGGAATAGAATTAGCACCAGGAAGTAAAATATTCACAGCAAGATGTAAAAATCTATATGTCTTAACAACAAAACATAAGATAACAGCTAAAAATAAAATAAATAAAATAAAAATAGAAAATCCATTCGAAAGAATAGTATCAGTTATAGACAACAATGATTACAGTTATACAGAAATAGACATGGATGAAGATTTAGAAATAGTAAAAGAAAGATTAAGCACATCAAAACGAATAAATAATGAAATGCCAGAAACATCATCAAGAAGTACATCAAGAAGTACATCAAAAAGAATAAATTATACCACTCCACAAAAATTAATAGAACAAAAAATAGAAGAAATAAACCCACATCATTATTATATAACAGGAATAATGGACCAAAGAAAATATTTAATACTAATAAATACAGGGCAGGAAGAGAATTATGTTATAAGAGAACTAATACCAGAACAAGAGATAGTAACAATAGAACAACAAAATTCAGAACTACCAAAAGCGTTAAGAAAAAACGAAGAAACAACTGAAAAAGAATTAATTATTGGAGGAATACCAATATTAATAAATTTTAAAATATATCAAGGAGATAAAAATATTACACTAGGGATAAAATGGTTAGAAAAAGTCAAACCATATAAATTAGAAGATAGGCAATTAACAATAAGTTATGAAAATAAGAAAATAATAATAAAAAGAACTTTGATATAATGCCAAAGATATACATACTTTCCAAAATAATAGTAGAAGGATATTATAATAGATATTATACACCTATGGTGGATACAGGAGCAGAAGCTAATATGTGTAGACATAATTGTTTACCAGAAAGTAAATGGGAAAAGCTAAAAACCCCCATAGTAGTAACAGGATTTAATAATGAAGGAAGTATGATAACATATAAAGCAAGAAATATAAAAATACAAATATGGGATAAAATATTAACCATAGAAGAAATATATAGTTACGAATTCACAAATAAAGATATATTATTAGGAATGCCATTTTTAGATAAATTATACCCACATATTATAACAAAAACACATTGGTGGTTTACTACCCCGTGTAAACAAAAATTAGGAGCAAAAAGAGTAAATAATAAAGTAAGAAAAACAACACCCTGGATTAAAGGAAGTGAAAAGATTACCCAAAAATTAGAAAATGTAATACAAAGTAACCATAATATAGAGATAATCATTTTCTCAATAAATAAGATAAAACCACTACAAGATAAACTAGAATTACTATATAATGATAATCCACTCCAAGGATGGGAAAAACATCAAACAAAAATAAAGATTGAACTAATAGATGAAAATAGCATAATAACACAAAAACCTTTAAAATACAATTTTAATGATTTAACAGAATTTAAAATGCATATAAAAGAATTATTAGATAATAACTACATACAAGAAAGTAATAGTAAACATACTAGCCCAGCATTTATAGTAAATAAGCATAGTGAACAAAAAAGAGGAAAAAGCCGTATGGTTATAGATTATAGAAACTTAAATGCAAAAACAAAAACATATAATTATCCGATACCAAATAAAATACTGAAAATTAGACAAATACAAGGATATAACTATTTTAGTAAATTTGACTGTAAATCAGGATTTTACCATTTAAAACTAGAAGATGAATCTAAAAAGTTAACAGCATTCACAGTACCACAAGGATTTTACGAATGGAACGTATTACCTTTTGGATATAAAAATGCACCAGGTAGGTATCAACATTTTATGGATAATTACTTCAACCAATTAGAAAATTGTATAATATATATAGATGATATATTGCTATATTCTAGAACAGAGAACGAACATATAAAACTACTAGAAAAATTCATACACATTGTAGAAATATCAGGAATAAGTTTAAGTAAAAAGAAAGCAGAAGTAATGAAAAATCAAATAGAATTTTTAGGTATACAAATAGATAAAAACGGAATAAAAATGCAAACCCATGTAGTACAAAAGATAATTAACTTGAATGAAACACTTGATACAAAAAAGAAGTTACAATCATTTTTAGGATTGGTTAACCAAGTAAGAGAATATATTCCTAAATTAGCAGAAAACTTAAAACCATTACAGAAAAAATTAAAAAAGGACATAGAATATCATTTTGACGAAAAAGATAAAATACATATACAGAAGATAAAAAATATGTGTAAAAAATTACCAAAACTATATTTTCCAGATGAAAAGAAACAATTTACATATATTGTAGAAACTGATTCTAGTGATCACAACTACGGAGGAGTTCTAAAATATAAATATGATAATGAAAAAATTGAACACCATTGTAGATATTATTCCGGATCATACACGGAACCACAATTAAAATGGGAAATAAATAGGAAAGAACTATTTGGATTATATAAATGTTTGTTAGCATTTGAGCCATATATTGTTTATAACAAATTTATAGTAAGAACAGATAATACACAAGTAAAATGGTGGATAACTCGGAAAGTACAGGATTCAGTAACTACAAAGGAAATAAGGAGACTTGTATTAAATATACAAAATTTTACATTTACAATTGAAGTAATACGGACTGACAAGAATGTTATTACAGACTACCTATCAAGACAAAGGTACCCAAACAGATGAAAGCCAAGAATCAAAAGACATATTTACAATCCTTACTACTCTATCCTTACAGATGGAGAGTATGGGAAAAAGATTACAACAGCTAGAAAGTCAGCAGCATGACTATAAAAATGCGGAGCTAAGTCAATCGGAAGACTCTAAACTTCCAGAGGTAGAAGGAGACGTTGGGAAACTCCAAAAAACCCATAACACAGTTGCTTTATATACAGCTGCAGGTACAAGCAAACAAGTTAGCAAAAAGCCACATATCAATGTAAACCTAAATACCGTATTTGATAAGCCATTTACATCAAAAAAGCCAAGAGAAGCAATAGTTATAGCCCCACAAACTTCAACCTATGCTAATAGCCTACACCACAACAAAAAGGTATATAACCATATTACTCAAACATATATTGAGAATATATATAAAATCCAGACATTTCTGAACCTAAACCCTAGATCAACAACTACTACAGATCCAACACAAGATTATGTAACCCAAAAACTACAGGGATATAATAGGCTTATAGCCCAGCCAAAAACAAAAGCAAACCTAGTAAAAACATGTTACAACTACGGACTACTTAGCACAGTATATACCCATGACGGAGAAGAAATAATTGGAATACCAGAGCTATACAAAGCATTTGTCACCTTCAAGAGAATTACAAAAGGCAACCTATTCTTCATCAAATTCTATACAGCACCAGCGGAAATACTATATGATGAAATAAAACCCATAATACAGGTGATAAAAATAGGACTAACACGAGATATGATAATACCGGAAGAGATAGAGAAACAACCGGAGATACAGAAAATGGAGATACCAAGTTTCTATGCTAATAAAAGAATAATTGGTATAGCAACTATTATTCAAGAACTAGCTAACAATTATCTACAAGGAAATGCTATCTAGAGCTACTATTCCAGAGACCAATTGATGATATATGCCAACTCGAAGGAACTACGCCAAGGAGATATGGATGAAGTCCAGAAATGGATTTTATCATTATTAAAACCAGAAATGCAACCAACTACCAGAGCATTGAAAAAAGAATTTATTTCAAACGAGTTATTAACAAGATACTGCAAACTAGTAGGACACAAATATCCAGACCACATATGTTCAAAGTGCAACGGAGATGATAACTATGTACCAGAAGTCCAACTAGAATGAAGGTATCAACAAGAAGACAAAAGAAGAAGACAGCTACTGGAAACATATAATGTAAAGTAAATAGTACTAGTCGCATTCATGAACAGTAAAGGTCGTTCATGAATAGTAAGAGTCATAAAGTAAATAGTATATGTCATAATCATGAACAGTAAAGGTCGTTCATGAATAGTAAGAGTCATAAAGTAAATAGTATATGTCATAATCATGAACAGTAAAGGTCGTTCATGAATAGTAGGAGTCATTTGTAAACAGTAAGAGTCGTTTTAATTTTCTTTATATAGAATGTAAATCTGAGGAAGGAAGACATCCTCAGACATCCTCACCCTTACCTTCTCTCTCTTATCTTCTCTCAATAAAATATCTAATTATATACAAACTTCTGAAAGCTATGGAGCATTCAAACGAGTTACAAAACCAGGTAAGTTTATTCATAATCATGTTTAACTAAACTCATATATTCCTTATAATCTCTTGAATATCATAATTGTTTATCATGTTATAGTACTGTTATAAAGAACATCTTGAGAAAGTTTGCCTGTCTAATAATGCTGAGAGTAGTTAAGCCCAGACTATGCCATCCTAAAGTGGAAACCAGTAGGCAAGGAAGCCGTTTAGGGGAGTACACAGAGTTGAGGCGCTGTTAGGGTAAATGATTGAAGCATGAAAAACATGGTAGTGACCAGAAAAGATGTTCAGTATAACTTATTAAAATATGATAAACTCTATGATAAACAAAGAGGTTAGAGGGAATATGTTTAGTAAACACATGATAAGGATAAATAATAAATCTAAATGAACAACCACACGTATTTATTAGAAGAAAATATTGACTACAAAATACTTATGTTATATATCTTTAAGAGACTTAATAACGATGTTAAAAGAAAAATTTACGATATTTTAGTTACTTTTGAAATAATATATGTAATGGAACAAGCATTTACGGAACTAATTGTATCACATGAAATAGATATATTAGATCTATATGAACTAGATTTATATTCAGACTAATGATCACATATCAAGTTAATAAAATCTTTTTATAAATGAAACATAACACTTTTCATTATATAAGATTCTATAATACCCAGAAATGGAAACTTCTTAAAAACCTCAGTAACATAAATAGAAAAATAGATTGTGTTAAATACAATATTAAAACCTGCAAAGATATTATTAGATATAATAAATTACGTAATAAAGCTTTACTAACTATAGAAAATGAAATTGAATTTTATGAAGATAAACTTGAAAGTTATCAACACAGAAAAGAAATAACACTGAGAAATATAGAAACCATGGATATATGTATCAACAGGTATACATCTCAGTATTAATATGAACAAATCAAAAATTGATAGTTACAAATATTTTAAGTACTGGTTAGAAATTCTAAAACATATAAATATGTCAAAAATAATATTAGAAAAAAATATAGAAGAATATCAAAAAACTAAAGATATTAAATACTTAGAATACACACTTGAAAATATAAAAGAAATTTCAAGGTTAGCTACAGATAATCATGAAAAAGCATTTAATTCCACAACTACATAAAAAAGATCCTATGAAAAATAAGATGAACTCAAACAACCCCCCCAAATTGGTATCAGAGCTATGAAAAATAAACATTTATATTAAGAAGCAAATCATGAAAAATAACACTGACATTAATAGTACAAACCCGCAAAACAGTGAAACAATCAAAATAACTAAGAAATCGCAGAAAATTAGGAAGAAACTAAAGAAACTATATATAGAATATGAATACTTGAGTATCACAAAAATAAACAAAGCCAGGCTGTCCAAATTAATCGATATAATATCTAAAACAGAATATAAATATGTTTGTTATCTAAAGGATAAAAGATGAATAAAGAAGAATTCGCATTAGAAGAGAAAACATATGAGAATCCAGAAGGATTAAAAATAACAATAATATTTTCTAACTTAGGAAGAAGATATAAAAAAATAGGAAATAACCTAAACTTAATGTTAGAAAAAGAAACTGTAAAACTAGAGGATAGTTTAACCGCCATGGTTAGAATAACAAAAGAAAACGAAGAAATAGATAGAAAACGAGAGATTAAAGAAATACAACAGCAAGCTAAAGAAAAAATACAACAGATAGAGGAAGTAAAAAACACTAAAATAACAGAATTAGAAAAAGAATTAGAGATGCTAAAACAGATGTATGCAAATAAACTAAAAGAAAAGGAAAAACGTAAAGAAGAAGAAGAAGAACTAAAACTAACAAATGAGATAGAAAGATTCAAATTACAGTTAGAAGAAGTACAGGAGAGTCCATCAAAAATAAGTATAAACGAAATAAATGACCAAAGTGATAAAGACACAGAACTAGGAGAAAACTATTCAGAAACAAGTGAAACATACACAGAACTTATAGAAAAAACAGAAAAGATAAAAATAAACCCAGAAATAAATACAGGAGATATGAACGAAGATAAACCAAGCATATCAGGAATAAAAAATCCAAAACAATTAAACCCAACCTATTACAGAGTAAGTTATGATGCATATGACAGAAACAAAACATTATGGGATAAAAGGTTAAATAAGAAATGGGCACCAAGACAGATAACTGAACAATATAATTTTTTAGATCTAGATTGTGTAGCAGATATAAATAAAACAATACAATTATGGATAGGATATATCTCAAAACAACTAATAGATAATAAAATAACAATAACGGAAACACCAGGATATATAGAAAGAACATTAATAGGAACTGTAAAATTATGGTTACAAAATTTATCAAGTGAAAGCATAGACACATTAAGGAGTAATAAAAAACTTGACGGTACAACTACAACAACAGTTACAGATATATTAAATAAATATGAAATAGCAATAAGAAATGAATTTAGTAGTATGACAACAGAAGTAGAAGAACAAAATAAAGAAAAAATTAAAAATAGAAATTTAATGACAAAATTAGCAATATGTAATATGTGTTATATAGATGAATATACTTGTGCATTTAGAGACTATTATTATAAAGGAACATATAGTCCAGATGAAAGTAAAGAGATAAGAAAATTATATTTTACAAAATTACCAGAACCCTTTAGCTCAAAAATAATAAAAAGTTGGAACGAAGCAGGACTAGCAGATACATTAGGAGTAAGGATAAAATTTCTACAAAACTGGTTTATAGAATTATGTGAAAAATATAAAGAAAACATGAAAATGAAAAAAATATTAGTAAAAAATTTGGCATGTTGCAAAAGTAGAATAGCACCCCAATTTGGCTGCACAGATAAATATTACAAAAAAGAAGGAAAGAAAAAGAAATTTAAATCAAAATATTCAAAGTATAAATATAGGAAACCAAGAAGAAGATATTATGTAAAAAATTATAAACATAAAAAACCATATAGGAAAAAGAAAAAACTAACAGAATGTACTTGCTATAATTGTGGAAAGCTAGGACACTTAGCCAAAGATTGTAAATTACCAAAAAACCCAAAGAAGAAACAAATTACCGAAATATTGATAGATAATGATAAATATACACAAGTAGAATATGTAGATTATGAATTAAGCAGTGAAGACAGCATATATGAGATATCAGAAAACGAGTTCTCTGAAAATGAAATAAACAAGGATATAGAAGAGTCAGATGAAGAAAATTATGACTGAAAAAGATATACAAATTATACAACAAGAAGAACACCAAGATGAACAATCTTCAGAACAAAAAATAATATTTGACGCTAATATATTTGAACAAATAAAAGGAAAAGAATTGGATCTAAGTATAGACAAAATATTAGAAGTACCAACAATAAAGAATTGGTTTAAAAGACAAAAAGAAGAATACTATGTAGTAAGCCAAAGAGAACATATAATAGATTGTAAATACATCAAAGGTAAAGCACAAATACCAATTTTAAATAAAAGACTACTAAATAAAGAAATACAAGATATAAAAGCAAAAAATCCAATAAAATATGTACACTTAGGAGGAACGGAGATCCTAATAAAAGCATGTTTTAGGGAAGGAATAGATACCCCTATAGAAATATACTTGGCAGATGATAGGATTGTACAACCTATAGAAAAGAGTATAATAAGTGCTGTAAGAGGTAACTTAATATACCAAAAATTTAAATTTATAGTAAGTGCTAACTATTCAGTAGCAGTAGATGATAAAAATATAGATAAATCATTAGTATTATACTGGAAAATGTCTGGAATAGAATTAGCACCAGGAAGTAAAATATTCACAGCAAGATGTAAAAATCTATATGTCTTAACAACAAAACATAAGATAACAGCTAAAAATAAAATAAATAAAATAAAAATAGAAAATCCATTCGAAAGAATAGTATCAGTTATAGACAACAATGATTACAGTTATACAGAAATAGACATGGATGAAGATTTAGAAATAGTAAAAGAAAGATTAAGCACATCAAAACGAATAAATAATGAAATGCCAGAAACATCATCAAGAAGTACATCAAGAAGTACATCAAAAAGAATAAATTATACCACTCCACAAAAATTAATAGAACAAAAAATAGAAGAAATAAACCCACATCATTATTATATAACAGGAATAATGGACCAAAGAAAATATTTAATACTAATAAATACAGGGCAGGAAGAGAATTATGTTATAAGAGAACTAATACCAGAACAAGAGATAGTAACAATAGAACAACAAAATTCAGAACTACCAAAAGCGTTAAGAAAAAACGAAGAAACAACTGAAAAGGAATTAATTATTGGAGGAATACCAATATTAATAAATTTTAAAATATATCAAGGAGATAAAAATATTACACTAGGGATAAAATGGTTAGAAAAAGTCAAACCATATAAATTAGAAGATAGGCAATTAACAATAAGTTATGAAAATAAGAAAATAATAATAAAAAGAACTTTGATATAATGCCAAAGATATACATACTTTCCAAAATAATAGTAGAAGGATATTATAATAGATATTATACACCTATGGTGGATACAGGAGCAGAAGCTAATATGTGTAGACATAATTGTTTACCAGAAAGTAAATGGGAAAAGCTAAAAACCCTCATAGTAGTAACAGGATTTAATAATGAAGGAAGTATGATAACATATAAAGCAAGAAATATAAAAATACAAATATGGGATAAAATATTAACCATAGAAGAAATATATAGTTACGAATTCACAAATAAAGATATATTATTAGGAATGCCATTTTTAGATAAATTATACCCACATATTATAACAAAAACACATTGGTGGTTTACTACCCCGTGTAAACAAAAATTAGGAGCAAAAAGAGTAAATAATAAAGTAAGAAAAACAACACCCTGGATTAAAGGAAGTGAAAAGATTACCCAAAAATTAGAAAATGTAATACAAAGTAACCATAATATAGAGATAATCATTTTCTCCATAAATAAGATAAAACCACTACAAGATAAAATAGAATTACTATATAATGATAATCCACTCCAAGGATGGGAAAAACATCAAACAAAAATAAAGATTGAACTAATAGATGAAAATAGCATAATAACACAAAAACCTTTAAAATACAATTTTAATGATTTAACAGAATTTAAAATGCATATAAAAGAATTATTAGATAATAACTACATACAAGAAAGTAATAGTAAACATACTAGCCCAGCATTTATAGTAAATAAGCATAGTGAACAAAAAAGAGGAAAAAGCCGTATGGTTATAGATTATAGAAACTTAAATGCAAAAACAAAAATATATAATTATCCGATACCAAATAAAATACTAAAAATTAGACAAATACAAGGATATAACTATTTTAGTAAATTTGACTGTAAATCAGGATTTTACCATTTAAAACTAGAAGATGAATCTAAAAAGTTATCAGCATTCACAGTACCACAAGGATTTTACGAATGGAACGTATTACCTTTTGGATATAAAAATGCACCAGGTAGGTATCAACATTTTATGGATAATTACTTCAACCAATTAGAAAATTGTATAATATATATAGATGATATATTGCTATATTCTAGAACAGAGAACGAACATATAAAACTATTAGAAAAATTCATACACATTGTAGAAATATCAGGAATAAGTTTAAGTAAAAAGAAAGCAGAAGTAATGAAAAATCAAATAGAATTTTTAGGTATACAAATAGATAAAAACGGAATAAAAATGCAAACCCATGTAGTACAGAAAATAATTAACTTGAATGAAACACTTGATACAAAAAAGAAGTTACAATCATTTTTAGGATTGGTTAACCAAGTAAGAGAATATATTCCTAAATTAGCAGAAAACTTAAAACCATTACAGAAAAAATTAAAAAGGACATAGAATATCATTTTGACGAAAAAGATAAAATACATATACAGAAGATAAAAAATATGTGTAAAAAATTACCAAAACTATATTTTCCAGATGAAAAGAAACAATTTACATATATTGTAGAAACTGATTCTAGTGATCACAGCTACGGAGGAGTTCTAAAATATAAATATGATAATGAAAAAATTGAACACCATTGTAGATATTATTCCGGATCATACACGGAACCACAATTAAAATGGGAAATAAATAGGAAAGAACTATTTGGATTATATAAATGTTTGTTAGCATTTGAGCCATATATTGTTTATAACAAATTTATAGTAAGAACAGATAATACACAAGTAAAATGGTGGATAACTCGGAAAGTACAGGATTCAGTAACTACAA
Organism: Nicotiana tabacum; assembly: GCF_000715075.1. Taxonomy (NCBI): domain Eukaryota; kingdom Viridiplantae; phylum Streptophyta; class Magnoliopsida; order Solanales; family Solanaceae; genus Nicotiana; species Nicotiana tabacum. The sequence goes on from NC_134084.1 coordinate 57,138,926, forward strand.
AGGAAATAAGGAGACTTGTATTAAATATACAAAATTTTACATTTACAATTGAAGTAATACGAACTGACAAGAATGTTATTGCAGACTACCTATCAAGACAAAGGTACCCAAACAGATGAAAGCCAAGAATCAAAAGACATATTTACAATCCTTACTACTCTATCCTTACAGATGGAGAGTATGAGAAAAAGATTACAACAGCTAGAAAGTCAGCAGCATGACTGTAAAAATGCAGAGCTAAGTCAATCGGAAGACTCTAAACTTCCAGAGGTAGAAGGAGACGTTGGGAAACTCCAAAAAACCCATAACACAGTTGCTTTATATACAGCTGCAGGTACAAGCAAACAAGTTAGCAAAAAGCCACATATCAATGTAAACCTAAATACCGTATTTGATAAGCCATTTACATCAAAAAAGCCAAGAGAAGCAATAGTTATAGCCCCACAAACTTCAACCTATGCTAATAGCCTACACCACAACAAAAAGGTATATAACCATATTACTCAAACATATATTGAGAATATATATAAAATCCAGACATTTCTGAACCTAAACCCTAGATCAACAACTACTACAGATCCAACACAAGATTATGTAACCCAAAAACTACAGGGATATAATAGGCTTATAGCCCAGCCAAAAACAAAAGCAAACCTAGTAAAAACATGTTACAACTACGGACTACTTAGCACAGTATATACCCATGACGGAGAAGAAATAATTGGAATACCAGAGCTATACAAAGCATTTGTCACCTTCAAGAGAATTACAAAAGGCAACCTATTCTTCATCAAATTCTATACAGCACCAGCGGAAATACTATATGATGAAATAAAACCCATAATACAGGTGATAAAAATAGGACTAACACGAGATATGATAATACCGGAAGAGATAGAGAAACAACCGGAGATACAGAAAATGGAGATACCAAGTTTCTATGCTAATAAAAGAATAATTGGTATAGCAACTATTATTCAAGAACTAGCTAACAATTATCTACAAGGAAATGCTATCTGGAGCTACTATTCCAGAGACCAATTGATGATATATGCCAACTCGAAGGAACTACGACAAGGAGATATGGATGAAGTCCAGAAATGGATTTTATCATTATTAAAGCCAGAAATGCAACCAACTACCAGAGCATTGAAAAAAGAATTTATTTCAAACGAGTTATTAACAAGATACTGCAAACTAGTAGGACACAAATATCCAGACCACATATGTTCAAAGTGCAACGGAGATGATAACTATGTACCAGAAGTCCAACTAGAATGAAGGTATCAACAAGAAGACAAAAGAAGAAGACAGCTACTGGAAACATATAATGTAAAGTAAATAGTACTAGTCGCATTCATGAACAGTAAAGGTCGTTCATGAATAGTAAGAGTCATAAAGTAAATAGTATATGTCATAATCATGAACAGTAAAGGTCGTTCATGAATAGTAGGAGTCATTTGTAAACAGTAAGAGTCGTTTTAATTTTCTTTATATAGAATGTAAATCCGAGGAAGGAGGACATCCTCAGACATCCTCACCCTTACCTTCTCTCTCTAATATTCTCTCTTATCTTCTCTCTTGTAAGAAATATCTGAGTTATTTACAAGTATCTAAAACAGCTATGGAGCATTCAAACGAGTTACAAAACCAGGTAAGTTTATTTATAATCATGTTTAACTAAACTCTTATATTCCTTATAATCTCTTAAATATCATAATTGTTTATCATGTTATAGTACTGTTATAAAGAACATCTTGAGAAAGTTTGCCTGTCTAATAATGCTGAGAGTAGTTAAGCCCAGACTATGCCATCCTAAAGTGGAAACCAGTAGGCAAGGAAGCCGTTTAGGGGAGTACACAGAGTTGAGGCGCTGTTAGGGTAAATGATTGAAGCATGAAAAACATGGTAGTGACCAGAAAAGATGTTCAGTATAACTTATTAAAATATGATAAACTCTATGATAAACAAAGAGGTTAGAGGGAATATGTTTAGTAAACACATGATAAGGATAAATAATAAATCTAAATGAACAACCACACGTATTTATTAGAAGAAAATATTGACTACAAAATACTTATGTTATATATCTTTAAGAGACTTAATAACGATGTTAAAAAAAAAATTACGATATTTTAGTTACTTTTGAAATAATATATGTAATGGAACAAGCATTTACAGAACTAATTGTATCACATGAAATAGATATATTAGATCTATATGAACTAGATTTATATTCAGACTAATGATCACATATCAAGTTAATAAAATCTTTTTATAAATGAAACATAACACTTTTCATTATATAAGATTCTATAATACCCAGAAATGGAAACTTCTTAAAAACCTCAGTAACATAAATAGAAAAATAGATTGCGTTAAATACAATATTAAAACCTGCAAAGATATTATTAGATATAATAAATTACGTAATAAAGCTTTATTAACTATAGAAAATGAAATTGAATTATGAAGATAAACTTGAAAGTTATCAACACAGAAAAGAAATAACACTGAGAAATATAGAAACCATGGATATATGTATCAACAGGTATACATCTCAGTATTAATATGAACAAATCAAAAATTGATAGTTACAAATATTTTAAGTACTGGTTAAAAATTCTAAAAAAAATCCAATAAAATATGTACACTTAGGAGGAACGGAGATCCTAATAAAAGCATGTTTTAGGGAAGGAATAGATACCCCTATAGAAATATACTTGGCAGATGATAGGATTGTACAACCTATAGAAAAGAGTATAATAAGTGCTGTAAGAGGTAACTTAATATACCAAAAATTTAAATTTATAGTAAGTGCTAACTATTCAGTAGCAGTAGATGATAAAAATATAGATAAATCATTAGTATTATACTGGAAAATGTCTGGAATAGAAACGTAAAGAAGAAGAAGAAGAACTAAAACTAACAAATGAGATAGAAAGATTCAAATTACAGTTAGAAGAAGTACAGGAGAGTCCATCAAAAATAAGTATAAACGAAATAAATGACCAAAGTGATAAAGACACAGAACTAGGAGAAAACTATTCAGAAACAAGTGAAACATACACAGAACTTATAGAAAAAACAGAAAAGATAAAAATAAACCCAGAAATAAATAAAGATTCAAATTACAGTTAGAAGAAGTACAGGAGAGTCCATCAAAAATAAGTATAAACGAAATAAATGACCAAAGTGATAAAGACACAGAACTAGGAGAAAACTATTCAGAAACAAGTGAAACATACACAGAACTTATAGAAAAAACAGAAAAGATAAAAATAAACCCAGAAATAAATACAGGAGATATGAACGAAGATAAACCAAGCATATCAGGAATAAAAAATCCAAAACAATTAAACCCAACCTATTACAGAGTAAGTTATGATGCATATGACAGAAACAAAACATTATGGGATAAAAGGTTAAATAAGAAATGGGCACCAAGACAGATAACTGAACAATATAATTTTTTAGATCTAGATTGTGTAGCAGATATAAATAAAACAATACAATTATGGATAAGATATATCTCAAAACAACTAATAGATAATAAAATAACAATAACGGAAACACCAGGATATATAGAAAGAACATTAATAGGAACTGTAAAATTATGGTTACAAAATTTATCAAGTGAAAGCTTAGACACATTAAGGAGTAATAAAAAACTTGACGGTACAACTACAACAACAGTTACAGATATATTAAATAAATATGAAATAGCAATAAGAAATGAATTTAGTAGTATGACAACAGAAGTAGAAGAACAAAATAAAGAAAAAATTACAAATAGAAATTTAATGACAAAATTAGCAATATGTAATATGTGTTATATAGATGAATATACTTGTGCATTTAGAGACTATTATTATAAAGGAACATATAGTCCAGATGAAAGTAAAGAGATAAGAAAATTATATTTTACAAAATTACCAGAACCCTTTAGCTCAAAAATAATAAAAAGTTGGAACGAAGCAGGACTAGCAGATACATTAGGAGTAAGGATAAAATTTCTACAAAACTGGTTTATAGAATTATGTGAAAAATATAAAGAAAACATGAAAATGGAAAAAATATTAGTAAAAAATTTGGCATGTTGCAAAAGTAGAATAGCACCCCAATTTGGCTGCACAGATAAATATTACAAAAAAGAAGGAAAGAAAAAGAAATTTAAATCAAAATATTCAAAGTATAAATATAGGAAACCAAGAAGAAGATATTATGTAAAAAATTATAAACATAAAAAACCATATAGGAAAAAGAAAAAACTAACAGAATGTACTTGCTATAATTGTGGAAATCTAGGACACTTAGCCAAAGATTGTAAATTACCAAAAAACCCAAAGAAGAAACAAATTACCGAAATATTGATAGATAATGATAAATATACACAAGTAGAATATGTAGATTATGAATTAAGCAGTGAAGACAGCATATATGAGATATCAGAAAACGAGTTCTCTGAAAATGAAATAAACAAGGATATAGAAGAGTCAGATGAAGAAAATTATGACTGAAAAAGATATACAAATTATACAACAAGAAGAACACCAAGATGAACAATCTTCAGAACAAAAAATAATATTTGACGCTAATATATTTGAACAAATAAAAGAAAAAGAATTGGATCTAAGTATAGACAAAATATTAGAAGTACCAACAATAAAGAATTGGTTTAAAAGACAAAAAGAAGAATACTATGTAGTAAGCCAAAGAGAACATATAATAGATTGTAAATACATCAAAGGTAAAGCACAAATACCAATTTTAAATAAAAGACTACTAAATAAAGAAATACAAGATATAAAAGCAAAAAATCCAATAAAATATGTACACTTAGGAGGAACGGAGATCCTAATAAAAACATGTTTTAGGGAAGGAATAGATACCCCTATAGAAATATACTTGGCAGATGATAGGATTGTACAACCTATAGAAAAGAGTATAATAAGTGCTGTAAGAGGTAACTTAATATACCAAAAATTTAAATTTATAGTAAGTGCTAACTATTCAGTAGCAGTAGATGATAAAAATATAGATAAATCATTAGTATTATACTGGAAAATGTCTGGAATAGAATTAGCACCAGGAAGTAAAATATTCACAGCAAGATGTAAAAATCTATATGTCTTAACAACGAAACATAAGATAACAGCTAAAAATAAAATAAATAAAATAAAAATAGAAAATCCATTCGAAAGAATAATATCAATTATAGACAACAATGATTACAGTTATACAGAAATAGACATGGATGAAGATTTAGAAATAGTAAAAGAAAGATTAAGCACATCAAAACGAATAAATAATGAAATGCCAGAAACATCATCAAGAAGTACATCAAGAAGTACATCAAAAAGAATAAATTATACCACTCCACAAAAATTAATAGAAGAAATAAACCCACATCATTATTATATAACAGGAATAATGGACCAAAGAAAATATTTAATACTAATAAATACAGGGCAGGAAGAGAATTATGTTATAAGAGAACTAATACCAGAACAAGAGATAGTAACAATAGAACAACAAAATTCAGAACTACCAAAAGCGTTAAGAAAAAACGAAGAAACAACTGAAAAAGAATTAATTATTGGAGGAATACCAATATTAATAAATTTTAAAATATATCAAGGAGATAAAAATATTACACTAGGGATAAAATGGTTAGAAAAAGTCAAACCATATAAATTAGAAGATAGGCAATTAACAATAAGTTATGAAAATAAGAAAATAATAATAAAAAGAACTTTGATATAATGCCAAAGATATACATACTTTCCAAAATAATAGTAGAAGGATATTATAATAGATATTATACACCTAGTTTTACAGTTTCTTTTTCTAACATTAAGTTTAGGTTATTTCCTATTTTTTTATATCTTCTTCCTAAGTTAGAAAATATTATTGTTATTTTTAATCCTTCTGGATTCTCATATGTTTTCTCTTCTAATGCGAATTCTTCTTTATTCATCTTTTATCCTTTAGATATCAAACATATTTATATTCTGTTTTAGATATTATATCGATTAATTTGGACAGTCTGGCTTTGTTTATTTTTGTGATACTCAAGTATTCATATTCTATATATAGTTTCTTTAGTTTCTTCCTAATTTTCTGCGATTTCTTAGTTATTTTGATTGTTTCACTGTTTTGCGGGTTTGTACTATTAATGTCAGTGTTATTTTTCATGATTTGCTTCTTAATATAAATGTTTATTTTTCATAGCTCTGATACCAATTTTCATATCAAGGGGGTTGTTTGAGTTCATCTTATTTTTCATAGGATCTTTTTTATGTAGTTGTGGAATTAAATGCTTTTTCATGATTATCTGTAGCTAACCTTGAAATTTCTTTTATATTTTCAAGTGTGTATTCTAAGTATTTAATATCTTTAGTTTTTTGATATTCTTCTATATTTTTTTCTAATATTATTTTTGACATATTTATATGTTTTAGAATTTCTAACCAGTACTTAAAATATTTGTAACTATCAATTTTTGATTTGTTCATATTAATACTGAGATGTATACCTGTTGATACATATATCCATGGTTTCTATATTTCTCAGTGTTATTTCTTTTCTGTGTTGATAACTTTCAAGTTTATCTTCATAAAATTCAATTTCATTTTCTATAGTTAGTAAAGCTTTATTACGTAATTTATTATATCTAATAATATCTTTGCAGGTTTTAATATTGTATTTAACACAATCTATTTTTCTATTTATGTTACTGAGGTTTTTAAGAAGTTTCCATTTCTGGGTATTATAGAATCTTATATAATGAAAAGTGTTATGTTTCATTTATAAAAAGATTTTATTAACTTGATATGTGATCATTAGTCTGAATATAAATCTAGTTCATATAGATCTAATATATCTATTTCATGTGATACAATTAGTTCCGTAAATGCTTGTTCCATTACATATATTATTTCAAAAGTAACTAAAATATCGTAAATTTTTCTTTTAACATCGTTATTAAGTCTCTTAAAGATATATAACATAAGTATTTTGTAGTCAATAATTTCTTCTAATAAATACGTGTGGTTGTTCATTTAGATTTATTATTTATCCTTATCATGTGTTTACTAAACATATTCCCTCTAACCTCTTTGTTTATCATAGAGTTTATCATATTTTAATAAGTTATACTGAACAATCTTTTCTGGTAGTAATTTGGGGGGGTTGTTTGAGTTCATCTTATTTTTCATAGGATCTTTTTTATGTAGTTGTGGAATTAAATGCTTTTTCATGATTATCTGTAGCTAACCTTGAAATTTCTTTTATATTTTCAAGTGTGTATTCTAAGTATTTAATATCTTTAGTTTTTTGATATTCTTCTATATTTTTTTCTAATATTATTTTTGACATATTTATATGTTTTAGAATTTCTAACCAGTACTTAAAATATTTGTAACTATCAATTTTTGATTTGTTCATATTAATACTGAGATGTATACCTGTTGATACATATATCCATGGTTTCTATATTTCTCAGTGTTATTTCTTTTCTGTGTTGATAACTTTCAAGTTTATCTTCATAAAATTCAATTTCATTTTCCATAGTTAGTAAGCTTTATTACGTAATTTATTATATCTAATAATATCTTTGCAGGTTTTAATATTGTATTTAACACAATCTATTTTTCTATTTATGTTACTGAGGTTTTTAAGAAGTTTCCATTTCTGGGTATTATAGAATCTTATATAATGAAAAGTGTTATGTTTCATTTATAAAAAGATTTTATTAACTTGATAAGTGATCATTAGTCTGAATATAAATCTAGTTCATATAGATCTAATATATCTATTTCATGTGATACAATTAGTTCCGTAAATGCTTGTTCCATTACATATATTATTTCAAAAGTAACTAAAATATCGTAAATTTTTCTTTTAACATCGTTATTAAGTCTCTTAAAGATATATAACATAAGTATTTTGTAGTCAATATTTTCTTCTAATAAATACGTGTGGTTGTTCATTTAGATTTATTATTTATCCTTATCATGTGTTTACTAAACATATTCCCTCTAACCTCTTTGTTTATCATAGAGTTTATCATATTTTAATAAGTTATACTGAACAATCTTTTCTGGTCACTACCATGTTTTTCATGCTTCAATCATTTACCCTAACAACGCCTCAACTCTGTGTACTCCCTAAACGGCTTCCTTGCCTACTGGTTTCCACTTTAGGATGGCATAGTCTGGGCTTAACTACTCTCAGCATTATTAGACAGGCAAACTTTCTCAAGATGTTCTTTATAACAGTACTATAACATGATAAACAATTATGATATTTAAGAGATTATAAGGAATATAAGAGTTTAGTTAAACATGATTATAAATAAACTTACCTGGTTTTGTAACTCGTTTGAATGCTCCATAGCTGTTTTAGATACTTGTAAATAACTCAGATATTTCTTACAAGAGAGAAGATAAGAGAGAATATTAGAGAGAGAAGGTAAGGGTGAGGATGTCTGAGGATGTCCTCCTTCCTCGGATTTACATTCTATATAAAGAAAATTAAAACGACTCTTACTGTTTACAAATGACTCCTACTATTCATGAACGACCTTTACTGTTCATGATTATGACATATACTATTTACTTTATGACTCTTACTATTCATGAACGACCTTTACTGTTCATGATTATGACATATACTATTTACTTTATGACTCTTACTATTCATGAACGACCTTTACTGTTCATGAATGCGACTAGTACTATTTACTTTACATTATATGTTTCCAGTAGCTGTCTTCTTCTTTTGTCTTCTTGTTGATACCTTCATTCTAGTTGGACTTCTGGTACATAGTTATCATCTCCGTTGCACTTTGAACATATGTGGTCTGGATATTTGTGTCCTACTAGTTTGCAGTATCTTGTTAATAACTCGTTTGAAATAAATTCTTTTTTCAATGCTCTGGTAGTTGGTTGCATTTCTGGCTTTAATAATGATAAAATCCATTTCTGGACTTCATCCATATCTCCTTGTCGTAGTTCCTTCGAGTTGGCATATATCATCAATTGGTCTCTGGAATAGTAGCTCCAGATAGCATTTCCTTGTAGATAATTGTTAGCTAGTTCTTGAATAATAGTTGCTATACCAATTATTCTTTTATTAGCATAGAAACTTGGTATCTCCATTTTCTGTATCTCCGGTTGTTTCTCTATCTCTTCCGGTATTATCATATCTCGTGTTAGTCCTATTTTTATCACCTGTATTATGGGTTTTATTTCATCATATAGTATTTCCGCTGGTGCTGTATAGAATTTGATGAAGAATAGGTTGCCTTTTGTAATTCTCTTGAAGGTGACAAATGCTTTGTATAACTCTGGTATTCCAATTATTTCTTCTCCGTCATGGGTATATACTGTGCTGAGTAGTCCGTAGTTGTAACATGTTTTTACTAGGTTTGCTTTTGTTTTTGGCTGGGCTATAAGCCTATTATATCCCTGTAGTTTTTGGGTTACATAATCTTGTGTTGGATCTGTAGTAGTTGTTGATCTAGGGTTTAGGTTCAGAAATGTCTGGATTTTATATATATTCTCAATATATGTTTGAGTAATATGGTTATATACCTTTTTGTTGTGGTGTAGGCTATTAGCATAGGTTGAAGTTTGTGGGGCTATAACTATTGCTTCTCTTGGCTTTTTTGATGTAAATGGCTTATCAAATACGGTATTTAGGTTTAATTGATATGTGGCTTTTTGCTAACTTGTTTGCTTGTACCTGCAGCTGTATATAAAGCAACTGTGTTATGGGTTTTTTGGAGTTTCCCAACGTCTCCTTCTACCTCTGGAAGTTTAGAGTCTTCCGATTGACTTAGCTCCGCATTTTTATAGTCATGCTGCTGACTTTCTAGCTGTTGTAATCTTTTTCCCATACTCTCCATCTGTAAGGATAGAGTAGTAAGGATTGTAAATATGTCTTTTGATTCTTGGCTTTCATCTGTTTGGGTACCTTTGTCTTGATAGGTAGTCTGCAATAACATTCTTGTCAGTCCGTATTACTTCAATTGTAAATGTAAAATTTTGTATATTTAATACAAGTCTCCTTATTTCCTTTGTAGTTACTGAATCCTGTACTTTCCGAGTTATCCACCATTTTACTTGTGTATTATCTGTTCTTACTATAAATTTGTTATAAACAATATATGGCTCAAATGCTAACAAACATTTATATAATCCAAATAGTTCTTTCCTATTTATTTCCCATTTTAATTGTGGTTCCGTGTATGATCCGGAATAATATCTACAATGGTGTTCAATTTTTTCATTATCATATTTATATTTTAGAACTCCTCCGTAGCTGTGATCACTAGAATCAGTTTCTACAATATATGTAAATTGTTTCTTTTCATCTGGAAAATATAGTTTTGGTAATTTTTTACACATATTTTTTATCTTCTGTATATGTATTTTATCTTTTTCGTCAAAATGATATTCTATGTCCTTTTTTAATTTTTTCTGTAATGGTTTTAAGTTTTCTGCTAATTTAGGAATATATTCTCTTACTTGGTTAACCAATCCTAAAAATGATTGTAACTTCTTTTTTGTATCAAGTGTTTCATTCAAGTTAATTATTTTCTGTACTACATGGGTTTGCATTTTTATTCCGTTTTTATCTATTTGTATACCTAAAAATTCTATTTGATTTTTCATTACTTCTGCTTTCTTTTTACTTAAACTTATTCCTGATATTTCTACAATGTGTATGAATTTTTCTAGTAGTTTTATATGTTCGTTCTCTGTTCTAGAATATAGCAATATATCATCTATATATATTATACAATTTTCTAATTGGTTGAAGTAATTATCCATAAAATGTTGATACCTACCTGGTGCATTTTTATATCCAAAAGGTAATACGTTCCATTCGTAAAATCCTTGTGGTACTGTGAATGCTGTTAACTTTTTAGATTCATCTTCTAGTTTTAAATGGTAAAATCCTGATTTACAGTCAAATTTACTAAAATAGTTATATCCTTGTATTTGTCTAATTTTTAGTATTTTATTTGGTATCGGATAATTATATGTTTTTGTTTTTGCATTTAAGTTTCTATAATCTATAACCATACGGCTTTTTCCTCTTTTTTGTTCACTATGCTTATTTACTATAAATGCTGGGCTAGTATGTTTACTATTACTTTCTTGTATGTAGTTATTATCTAATAATTCTTTTATATGCATTTTAAATTCTGTTAAATCATTAAAATTGTATTTTAAAGGTTTTTGTGTTATTATGCTATTTTCATCTATTAGTTCAATCTTTATTTTTGTTTGATGTTTTTCCCATCCTTGGAGTGGATTATCATTATATAGTAATTCTAGTTTATCTTGTAGTGGTTTTATCTTATTTATTGAGAAAATGATTATCTCTATATTATGGTTACTTTGTATTACATTTTCTAATTTTTGGGTAATCTTTTCACTTCCTTTAATCCAGGGTTTTGTTTTTCTTACTTTATTATTTACTCTTTTTGCTCCTAATTTTTGTTTACACGGGGTAGTAAACCACCAATGTGTTTTTGTTATAATATGTGGGTATAATTTATCTAAAAATGGCATTCCTAATAATATATCTTTATTTGTGAATTCGTAACTATATATTTCTTCTATGGTTAATATTTTATCCCATATTTGTATTTTTATATTTCTTGCTTTATATGTTATCATACTTCCTTCATTATTAAATCCTGTTACTACTATGAGGGTTTTTAGCTTTTCCCATTTACTTTCTGGTAAACAATTATGTCTACACATATTAGCTTCTGCTCCTGTATCCACCATAGGTGTATAATATCTATTATAATATCCTTCTACTATTATTTTGGAAAGTATGTATATCTTTGGCATTATATCAAAGTTCTTTTTATTATTATTTTCTTATTTTCATAACTTATTGTTAATTGCCTATCTTCTAATTTATATGGTTTGACTTTTTCTAACCATTTTATCCCTAGTGTAATATTTTTATCTCCTTGATATATTTTAAAATTTATTAATATTGGTATTCCTCCAATAATTAATTCTTTTTCAGTTGTTTCTTCGTTTTTTCTTAACGCTTTTGGTAGTTCTGAATTTTGTTGTTCTATTGTTACTATCTCTTGTTCTGGTATTAGTTCTCTTATAACATAATTCTCTTCCTGCCCTGTATTTATTAGTATTAAATATTTTCTTTGGTCCATTATTCCTGTTATATAATAATGATGTGGGTTTATTTCTTCTATTAATTTTTGTGGAGTGGTATAATTTATTCTTTTTGATGTACTTCTTGATGTACTTCTTGATGATGTTTCTGGCATTTCATTATTTATTCGTTTTGATGTGCTTAATCTTTCTTTTACTATTTCTAAATCTTCATCCATGTCTATTTCTGTATAACTGTAATCATTGTTGTCTATAATTGATATTATTCTTTCGAATGGATTTTCTATTTTTATTTTATTTATTTTATTTTTAGCTGTTATCTTATGTTTCGTTGTTAAGACATATAGATTTTTACATCTTGCTGTGAATATTTTACTTCCTGGTGCTAATTCTATTCCAGACATTTTCCAGTATAATACTAATGATTTATCTATATTTTTATCATCTACTGCTACTGAATAGTTAGCACTTACTATAAATTTAAATTTTTGGTATATTAAGTTACCTCTTACAGCACTTATTATACTCTTTTCTATAGGTTGTACAATCCTATCATCTGCCAAGTATATTTCTATAGGGGTATCTATTCCTTCCCTAAAACATGCTTTTATTAGGATCTCCGTTCCTCCTAAGTGTACATATTTTATTGGATTTTTTGCTTTTATATCTTGTATTTCTTTATTTAGTAGTCTTTTATTTAAAATTGGTATTTGTGCTTTACCTTTGATGTATTTACAATCTATTATATGTTCTCTTTGGCTTACTACATAGTATTCTTCTTTTTGTCTTTTAAACCAATTCTTTATTGTTGGTACTTCTAATATTTTGTCTATACTTAGATCCAATTCTTTTTCTTTTATTTGTTCAAATATATTAGCGTCAAATATTATTTTTTGTTCTGAAGATTGTTCATCTTGGTGTTCTTCTTGTTGTATAATTTGTATATCTTTTTCAGTCATAATTTTCTTCATCTGACTCTTCTATATCCTTGTTTATTTCATTTTCAGAGAACTCGTTTTCTGATATCTCATATATGCTGTCTTCACTGCTTAATTCATAATGTACATATTCTACTTGTGTATATTTATCATTATCTATCAATATTTCGGTAATTTGTTTCTTCTTTGGGTTTTTTGGTAATTTACAATCTTTGGCTAAGTGTCCTAGATTTCCACAATTATAGCAAGTACATTCTGTTAGTTTTTTCTTTTTCCTATATGGTTTTTTATGTTTATAATTTTTTACATAATATCTTCTTCTTGGTTTCCTATATTTATACTTTGAATATTTTGATTTAAATTTCTTTTTCTTTCCTTCTTTTTTGTAATATTTATCTGTGCAGCCAAATTGGGGTGCTATTCTACTTTTGCAACATGCCAAATTTTTTACTAATATTTTTTCCATTTTCATGTTTTCTTTATATTTTTCACATAATTCTATAAACCAGTTTTGTAGAAATTTTATCCTTACTCCTAATGTATCTGCTAGTCCTGCTTCGTTCCAACTTTTTATTATTTTTGAGCTAAAGGGTTCTGGTAATTTTGTAAAATATAATTTTCTTATCTCTTTACTTTCATCTGGACTATATGTTCCTTTATAATAATAGTCTCTAAATGCACAAGTATATTCATCTATATAACACATATTACATATTGCTAATTTTGTCATTAAATTTCTATTTGTAATTTTTTCTTTATTTTGTTCTTCTACTTCTGTTGTCATACTACTAAATTCATTTCTTATTGCTATTTCATATTTATTTAATATATCTGTAACTGTTGTTGTAGTTGTACCGTCAAGTTTTTTATTACTCCTTAATGTGTCTAAGCTTTCACTTGATAAATTTTGTAACCATAATTTTACAGTTCCTATTAATGTTCTTTCTATATATCCTGGTGTTTCCGTTATTGTTATTTTATTATCTATTAGTTGTTTTGAGATATATCTTATCCATAATTGTATTGTTTTATTTATATCTGCTACACAATCTAGATCTAAAAAATTATATTGTTCAGTTATCTGTCTTGGTGCCCATTTCTTATTTAACCTTTTATCCCATAATGTTTTGTTTCTGTCATATGCATCATAACTTACTCTGTAATAGGTTGGGTTTAATTGTTTTGGATTTTTTATTCCTGATATGCTTGGTTTATCTTCGTTCATATCTCCTGTATTTATTTCTGGGTTTATTTTTATCTTTTCTGTTTTTTCTATAAGTTCTGTGTATGTTTCACTTGTTTCTGAATAGTTTTCTCCTAGTTCTGTGTCTTTATCACTTTGGTCATTTATTTCGTTTATACTTATTTTTGATGGACTCTCCTGTACTTCTTCTAACTGTAATTTGAATCTTTCTATCTCATTTGTTAGTTTTAGTTCTTCTTCTTCTTCTTTACGTTTTTCCTTTTCTTTTAGTTTATTTGCATACATCTGTTTTAGCATCTCTAATTCTTTTTCTAATTCTGTTATTTTAGTGTTTTTTACTTCCTCTATCTGTTGTATTTTTTCTTTAGCTTGCTGTTGTATTTCTTTAATCTCTCGTTTTCTATCTATTTCTTCGTTTTCTTTTGTTATTCTAACCATGGCGGTTAAACTATCCTCTAGTTTTACAGTTTCTTTTTCTAACATTAAGTTTAGGTTATTTCCTATTTTTTTATATCTTCTTCCTAAGTTAGAAAATATTATTGTTATTTTTAATCCTTCTGGATTCTCATATGTTTTCTCTTCTAATGCGAATTCTTCTTTATTCATCTTTTATCCTTTAGATAACAAACATATTTATATTCTGTTTTAGATATTATATCGATTAATTTGGACAGCCTGGCTTTGTTTATTTTTGTGATACTCAAGTATTCATATTCTATATATAGTTTCTTTAGTTTCTTCCTAATTTTCTGCGATTTCTTAGTTATTTTGATTGTTTCACTGTTTTGCGGGTTTGTACTATTAATGTCAGTGTTATTTCTTTTATATTTTCAAGTGTGTATTCTAAGTATTTAATATCTTTAGTTTTTTGATATTCTTCTATATTTTTTTCTAATATTATTTTTGACATATTTATATGTTTTAGAATTTCTAACCAGTACTTAAAATATTTGTAACTATCAATTTTTGATTTGTTCATATTAATACTGAGATGTATACCTAGTTGATACATATATCCATGGTTTCTATATTTCTCAGTGTTATTTCTTTTCTGTGTTGATAACTTTCAAGTTTATCTTCATAAAATTCAATTTCATTTTCTATAGTTAATAAAGCTTTATTACGTAATTTATTATATCTAATAATATCTTTGCAGGTTTTAATATTGTATTTAACACAATCTATTTTTCTATTTATGTTACTGAGGGTTTTAAGAAGTTTCCATTTCTGGGTATTATAGAATCTTATATAATGAAAAGTGTTATGTTTCATTTATAAAAAGATTTTATTAACTTGATATGTGATCATTAGTCTGAATATAAATCTAGTTCATATAGATCTAATATATCTATTTCATGTGATACAATTAGTTCTGTAAATGCTTGTTCCATTACATATATTATTTCAAAAGTAACTAAAATATCGTAAATTTTTCTTTTAACATCGTTATTAAGTCTCTTAAAGATATATAACATAAGTATTTTGTAGTCAATATTTTCTTCTAATAAATACGTGTGGTTGTTCATTCAGATTTCTATTTATCCTTATCATGTGTTTACTAAACATATTCCCTCTAACCTCTTTGTTTATCATAGAGTTTATCATATTTTAATAAGTTATACTGAACAATCTTTTCTGGTCACTACCATGTTTTTCATGCTTCAATCATTTACCCTAACAGCGCCTCAACTCTGTGTACTCCCCTAAACGGCTTCCTTGCCTACTGGTTTCCACTTTAGGATGGCATAGTCTGGGCTTAACTACTCTCAGCATTATTAGACAGGCAAACTTTCTCAAGATGTTCTTTATAACAGTACTATAACATGATAAACAATTATGATATTCAAGAGATTATAAGGAATATATGAGTTTAGTTAAACATGATTATGAATAAACTTACCTGGTTTTGTAACTCGTTTGAATGCTCCATAGCTTTCTGAAGTTTGTATATAATTAGATATTTTATTGAGAGAAGATAAGAGAGAGAGTGAGGATGTCTGAGGATGTCCTCCTTCCTCAGATTTACATTCTATATAAAGAAAATTAAAACGACTCTTACTGTTTACAAATGACTCCTACTATTCATGAACGACCTTTACTGTTCATGATTATATACTATTTACTTTATGACTCTTACTATTCATGAACGACCTTTACTGTTCATGATTATGACATATACTATTTACTTTATGACTCTTACTATTCATGAACGACCTTTACTGTTCATGAATGCGACTAGTACTATTTACTTTACATTATATGTTTCCAGTAGCTGTCTTCTTCTTTTGTCTTCTTGTTGATACCTTCATTCTAGTTGGACTTCTGGTACATAGTTATCATCTCCGTTGCACTTTGAACATATGTGGTCTGGATATTTGTGTCCTACTAGTTTGCAGTATCTTGTTAATAACTCGTTTGAAATAAATTCTTTTTTCAATGCTCTGGTAGTTGGTTGCATTTCTGGCTTTAATAATGATAAAATCCATTTCTGGACTTCATCCATATCTCCTTGGCGTAGTTCCTTTGAATTGGCATATATCATCAACTGGTCTCTGGAATAGTAGCTCCAGATAGCATTTCCTTGTAGATAATTGTTAGCTAGTTCTTGAATAATAGTTGCTATACCAATTATTCTTTTATTAGCATAGAAACTTGGTATCTCCATTTTCTGTATCTCCGGTTGTTTCTCTATCTCTTCCGGTATTATCATATCTCGTGTTAGTCCTATTTTTATCACCTGTATTATGGGTTTTATTTCATCATATAGTATTTCCGCTGGTGCTGTATAGAATTTGATGAAGAATAGGTTGCCTTTTGTAATTCTCTTGAAGGTGACAAATGCTTTGTATAGCTCTGGTATTCCAATTATTTCTTCTCCGTCATGGGTATATACTGTGCTAAGTAGTCCGTAGTTGTAACATGTTTTTACTAGGTTTGCTTTTGTTTTTGGCTGGGCTATAAGCCTATTATATCCCTGTAGTTTTTGGGTTACATAATCTTGTGTTGGATCTGTAGTAGTTGTTGATCTAGGGTTTAGGTTCAGAAATGTCTGGATTTTATATATATTCTCAATATATGTTTGAGTAATATGGTTATATACCTTTTGTTGTGGTGTAGGCTATTAGCATAGGTTGAAGTTTGTGGGGCTATAACTATTGCTTCTCTTGGCTTTTTTGATGTAAATGGCTTATCAAATACGGTATTTAGGTTTACATTGATATGTGGCTTTTTGCTAACTTGTTTGCTTGTACCTGCAGCTGTATATAAAGCAACTGTGTTATGGGTTTTTTGGAGTTTCCCAACGTCTCCTTCTACCTCTGGAAGTTTAGAGTCTTCCGATTGACTTAGCTCCGCATTTTTATAGTCATGCTGCTGACTTTCTAGCTGTTGTAATCTTTTTCCCATACTCTCCATCTGTAAGGATAGAGTAGTAAGGATTGTAAATATGTCTTTTGATTCTTGGCTTTCATCTGTTTGGGTACCTTTGTCTTGATAGGTAGTCTGCAATAACATTCTTGTCAGTTCGTATTACTTCAATTGTAAATGTAAAATTTTGTATATTTAATACAAGTCTCCTTATTTCCTTTGTAGTTACTGAATCCTGTACTTTCCGAGTTATCCACCATTTTACTTGTGTATTATCTGTTCTTACTATAAATTTGTTATAAACAATATATGGCTCAAATGCTAACAAACATTTATATAATCCAAATAGTTCTTTCCTATTTATTTCCCATTTTAATTGTGGTTCCGTGTATGATCCGGAATAATATCTACAATGGTGTTCAATTTTTTCATTATCATATTTATATTTTAGAACTCCTCCGTAGCTGTGATCACTAGAATCAGTTTCTACAATATATGTAAATTGTTTCTTTTCATCTGGAAAATATAGTTTTGGTAATTTTTTACAAATATTTTTTATCTTCTGTATATGTATTTTATCTTTTTCGTCAAAATGATATTCTATGTCCTTTTTTAATTTTTTCTGTAATGGTTTTAAGTTTTCTGCTAATTTAGGAATATATTCTCTTACTTGGTTAACCAATCTCTTGGCTTTTTTGATGTAAATGGCTTATCAAATACGGTATTTAGGTTTACATTGATATGTGGCTTTTTGCTAACTTGTTTGCTTGTACCTGCAGCTGTATATAAAGCAACTGTGTTATGGGTTTTTTGGAGTTTCCCAACGTCTCCTTCCACCTCTGGAAGTTTAGAGTCTTCCGATTGACTTAGCTCCGCATTTTTATAGTCATGCTGCTGACTTTCTAGCTGTTGTAATCTTTTTCCCATACTCTCCATCTGTAAGGATAGAGTAGTAAGGATTGTAAATATGTCTTTTGATTCTTGGCTTTCATCTGTTTGGGTACCTTTGTCTTGATAGGTAGTCTGCAATAACATTCTTGTCAGTCCGTATTACTTCAATTGTAAATGTAAAATTTTGTATATTTAATACAAGTCTCCTTATTTCCTTTGTAGTTACTGAATCCTGTACTTTCCGAGTTATCCACCATTTTACTTGTGTATTATCTGTTCTTACTATAAATTTGTTATAAACAATATATGGCTCAAATGCTAACAAACATTTATATAATCCAAATAGTTCTTTCCTATTTATTTCCCATTTTAATTGTGGTTCCGTGTATGATCCGGAATAATATCTACAATGGTGTTCAATTTTTTCATTATCATATTTATATTTTAGAACTCCTCCGTAGCTGTGATCACTAGAATCAGTTTCTACAATATATGTAAATTGTTTCTTTTCATCTGGAAAATATAGTTTTGGTAATTTTTTACACATATTTTTTATCTTCTGTATATGTATTTTATCTTTTTCGTCAAAATGATATTCTATGTCCTTTTTTAATTTTTTCTGTAATGGTTTTAAGTTTTCTGCTAATTTAGGAATATATTCTCTTACTTGGTTAACCAATCCTAAAAATGATTGTAACTTCTTTTTTGTATCAAGTGTTTCATTCAAGTTAATTATTTTCTGTACTACATGGGTTTGCATTTTTATTCCGTTTTTATCTATTTGTATACCTAAAAATTCTATTTGATTTTTCATTACTTCTGCTTATTTGGGGGGGTTGTTTGAGTTCATCTTATTTTTCATAGGATCTTTTTTATGTAGTTGTGGAATTAAATGCTTTTTCATGATTATCTGTAGCTAACCTTGAAATTTCTTTTATATTTTCAAGTGTGTATTCTAAGTATTTAATATCTTTAGTTTTTTGATATTCTTCTATATTTTTTTCTAATATTATTTTTGACATATTTATATGTTTTAGAATTTCTAACCAGTACTTAAAATATTTGTAACTATCAATTTTTGATTTGTTCATATTAATACTGAGATGTATACCTGTTGATACATATATCCATGGTTTCTATATTTCTCAGTGTTATTTCTTTTCTGTGTTGATAACTTTCAAGTTTATCTTCATAAAATTCAATTTCATTTTCTATAGTTAGTAAAGCTTTATTACGTAATTTATTATATCTAATAATATCTTTGCAGGTTTTAATATTGTATTTAACACAATCTATTTTTCTATTTATGTTACTGAGGTTTTTAAGAAGTTTCCATTTCTGGGTATTATAGAATCTTATATAATGAAAAGTGTTATGTTTCATTTATAAAAAGATTTTATTAACTTGATATGTGATCATTAGTCTGAATATAAATCTAGTTCATATAGATCTAATATATCTATTTCATGTGATACAATTAGTTCCGTAAATGCTTGTTCCATTACATATATTATTTCAAAAGTAACTAAAATATCGTAAATTTTTCTTTTAACATCGTTATTAAGTCTCTTAAAGATATATAACATAAGTATTTTGTAGTCAATATTTTCTTCTAATAAATACGTGTGGTTGTTCATTTAGATTTATTATTTATCCTTATCATGTGTTTACTAAACATATTCCCTCTAACCTCTTTGTTTATCATAGAGTTTATCATATTTTAATAAGTTATACTGAACATCTTTTCTGGTCACTACCATGTTTTTCATGCTTCAATCATTTACCCTAACAGCGCCTCAACTCTGTGTACTCCCCTAAACGGCTTCCTTGCCTACTGGTTTCCACTTTAGGATGGCATAGTCTGGGCTTAACTACTCTCAGCATTATTAGACAGGCAAACTTTCTCAAGATGTTCTTTATAACAGTACTATAACATGATAAACAATTATGATATTCAAGAGATTATAAGGAATATAAGAGTTTAGTTAAACATGATTATAAATAAACTTACCTGGTTTTGTAACTCGTTTGAATGCTCCATAGCTTTCAGAAGTTTGTATATAATTAGATATTTTATTGAGAGAATATAAGAGAGAGAAGGTGAGGATGTCTGAGGATGTCTTCCTTCCTCAGATTTACATTCTATATAAAGAAAATTAAAACGACTCTTACTGTTTACAAATGACTCCTACTATTCATGAACGACCTTTACTGTTCATGATTATGACATATACTATTTACTTTATGACTCTTACTATTCATGAACGACCTTTACTGTTCATGATTATGACATATACTATTTACTTTATGACTCTTACTATTCATGAACGACCTTTACTGTTCATGAATGCGACTAGTACTATTTACTTTACATTATATGTTTCCAGTAGCTGTCTTCTTCTTTTGTCTTCTTGTTGATACCTTCATTCTAGTTGGACTTCTGGTACATAGTTATCATCTCCGTTGCACTTTGAACATATGTGGTCTGGATATTTGTGTCCTACTAGTTTGCAGTATCTTGTTAATAACTCGTTTGAAATAAATTCTTTTTTCAAT
This sequence comes from Nicotiana tabacum, assembly GCF_000715075.1. NCBI lineage: Eukaryota > Viridiplantae > Streptophyta > Magnoliopsida > Solanales > Solanaceae > Nicotiana > Nicotiana tabacum. The sequence goes on from NC_134084.1 coordinate 57,160,051, forward strand.
GCTCTGGTAGTTGGTTGCATTTCTGGTTTTAATAATGATAAAATCCATTTCTGGACTTCATCCATATCTCCTTGTCGTAGTTCCTTCGAGTTGGCATATATCATCAATTGGTCTCTGGAATAGTAGCTCCAGATAGCATTTCCTTGTAGATAATTGTTAGCTAGTTCTTGAATAATAGTTGCTATACCAATTATTCTTTTATTAGCATAGAAACTTGGTATCTCCATTTTCTGTATCTCCGGTTGTTTCTCTATCTCTTCCGGTATTATCATATCTCGTGTTAGTCCTATTTTTATCACCTGTATTATGGGTTTTATTTCATCATATAGTATTTCCGCTGGTGCTGTATAGAATTTGATGAAGAATAGGTTGCCTTTTGTAATTCTCTTGAAGGTGACAAATGCTTTGTATAGCTCTGGTATTCCAATTATTTCTTCTCCGTCATGGGTATATACTGTGCTAAGTAGTCCGTAGTTGTAACATGTTTTTACTAGGTTTGCTTTTGTTTTTGGCTGGGCTATAAGCCTATTATATCCCTGTAGTTTTTGGGTTACATAATCTTGTGTTGGATCTGTAGTAGTTGTTGATCTAGGGTTTAGGTTCAGAAATGTCTGGATTTTATATATATTCTCAATATATGTTTGAGTAATATGGTTATATACCTTTTTGTTGTGGTGTAGGCTATTAGCATAGGTTGAAGTTTGTGGGGCTATAACTATTGCTTCTCTTGGCTTTTTTGATGTAAATGGCTTATCAAATACGGTATTTAGGTTTACATTGATATGTGGCTTTTTGCTAACTTGTTTGCTTGTACCTGCAGCTGTATATAAAGCAACTGTGTTATGGGTTTTTTGGAGTTTCCCAACGTCTCCTTCTACCTCTGGAAGTTTAGAGTCTTCCGATTGACTTAGCTCCGCATTTTTATAGTCATGCTGCTGACTTTCTAGCTGTTGTAATCTTTTTCCCATACTCTCCATCTGTAAGGATAGAGTAGTAAGGATTGTAAATATGTCTTTTGATTCTTGGCTTTCATCTGTTTGGGTACCTTTGTCTTGATAGGTAGTCTGCAATAACATTCTTGTCAGTCCGTATTACTTCAATTGTAAATGTAAAATTTTGTATATTTAATACAAGTCTCCTTATTTCCTTTGTAGTTACTGAATCTGTACTTTCCGAGTTATCCACCATTTTACTTGTGTATTATCTGTTCTTACTATAAATTTGTTATAAACAATATATGGCTCAAATGCTAACAAACATTTATATAATCCAAATAGTTCTTTCCTATTTATTTCCCATTTTAATTGTGGTTCCGTGTATGATCCGGAATAATATCTACAATGGTGTTCAATTTTTTCATTATCATATTTATATTTTAGAACTCCTCCGTAGCTGTGATCACTAGAATCAGTTTCTACAATATATGTGAATTGTTTCTTTTCATCTGGAAAATATAGTTTTGGTAATTTTTTACACATATTTTTTATCTTCTGTATATGTATTTTATCTTTTTCGTCAAAATGATATTCTATGTCCTTTTTAATTTTTTCTGTAATGGTTTTAAGTTTTCTGCTAATTTAGGAATATATTCTCTTACTTGGTTAACCAATCCTAAAAATGATTGTAACTTCTTTTTTGTATCAAGTGTTTCATTCAAGTTAATTATTTTCTGTACTACATGGGTTTGCATTTTTATTCCGTTTTTATCTATTTGTATACCTAAAAATTCTATTTGATTTTTCATTACTTCTGCTTTCTTTTTACTTAAACTTATTCCTGATATTTCTACAATGTGTATGAATTTTTCTAATAGTTTTATATGTTCGCTCTCTGTTCTAGAATATAGCAAAATATCATCTATATATATTATACAATTTTCTAATTGGTTGAAGTAATTATCCATAAAATGTTGATACCTACCTGGTGCATTTTTATATCCAAAAGGTAATACGTTCCATTCGTAAAATCCTTGTGGTACTGTGAATGCTGTTAACTTTTTAGATTCATCTTCTAGTTTTAAATGGTAAAATCCTGATTTACAGTCAAATTTACTAAAATAGTTATATCCTTGTATTTGTCTAATTTTTAGTATTTTATTTGGTATCGGATAATTATATGTTTTTGTTTTTGCATTTAAGTTTCTATAATCTATAACCATACGGCTTTTTCCTCTTTTTTGTTCACTATGCTTATTTACTATAAATGCTGGGCTAGTATGTTTACTATTACTTTCTTGTATGTAGTTATTATCTAATAATTCTTTTATATGCATTTTAAATTCTGTTAAATCATTAAAATTGTATTTTAAAGGTTTTTGTGTTATTATGCTATTTTCATCTATTAGTTCAATCTTTATTTTTGTTTGATGTTTTTCCCATCCTTGGAGTGGATTATCATTATATAGTAATTCTATTTTATCTTGTAGTGGTTTTATCTTATTTATGGAGAAAATGATTATCTCTATATTATGGTTACTTTGTATTACATTTTCTAATTTTTGGGTAATCTTTTCACTTCCTTTAATCCAGGGTGTTGTTTTTCTTACTTTATTATTTACTCTTTTTGCTCCTAATTTTTGTTTACACGGGGTAGTAAACCACCAATGTGTTTTTGTTATAATATGTGGGTATAATTTATCTAAAAATGGCATTCCTAATAATATATCTTTATTTGTGAATTCGTAACTATATATTTCTTCTATGGTTAATATTTTATCCCATATTTGTATTTTTATATTTCTTGCTTTATATGTTATCATACTTCCTTCATTATTAAATCCTGTTACTACTATGGGGGTTTTTAGCTTTTCCCATTTACTTTCTGGTAAACAATTATGTCTACACATATTAGCTTCTGCTCCTGTATCCACCATAGGTGTATAATATCTATTATAATATCCTTCTACTATTATTTTGGAAAGTATGTATATCTTTGGCATTATATCAAAGTTCTTTTTATTATTATTTTCTTATTTTCATAACTTATTGTTAATTGCCTATCTTCTAATTTATATGGTTTGACTTTTTCTAACCATTTTATCCCTAGTGTAATATTTTTATCTCCTTGATATATTTTAAAATTTATTAATATTGGTATTCCTCCAATAATTAATTCTTTTTCAGTTGTTTCTTCGTTTTTTCTTAACGCTTTTGGTAGTTCTGAATTTTGTTGTTCTATTGTTACTATCTCTTGTTCTGGTATTAGTTCTCTTATAACATAATTCTCTTCCTGCCCTGTATTTATTAGTATTAAATATTTTCTTTGGTCCATTATTCCTGTTATATAATAATGATGTGGGTTTATTTCTTCTATTAATTTTTGTGGAGTGGTATAATTTATTCTTTTTGATGTACTTCTTGATGTACTTCTTGATGATGTTTCTGGCATTTCATTATTTATTCGTTTTGATGTGCTTAATCTTTCTTTTACTATTTCTAAATCTTCATCCATGTCTATTTCTGTATAACTGTAATCATTGTTGTCTATAACTGATACTATTCTTTCGAATGGATTTTCTATTTTTATTTTATTTATTTTATTTTTAGCTGTTATCTTATGTTTTGTTGTTAAGACATATAGATTTTTACATCTTGCTGTGAATATTTTACTTCCTGGTGCTAATTCTATTCCAGACATTTTCCAGTATAATACTAATGATTTATCTATATTTTTATCATCTACTGCTACTGAATAGTTAGCACTTACTATAAATTTAAATTTTTGGTATATTAAGTTACCTCTTACAGGGGTTGTTTGAGTTCATCTTATTTTTCATAGGATCTTTTTTATGTAGTTGTGGAATTAAATGCTTTTTCATGATTATCTGTAGCTAACCTTGAAATTTCTTTTATATTTTCAAGTGTGTATTCTAAGTATTTAATATCTTTAGTTTTTTGATATTCTTCTATATTTTTTTCTAATATTATTTTTGACATATTTATATGTTTTAGAATTTCTAACCAGTACTTAAAATATTTGTAACTATCAATTTTTGATTTGTTCATATTAATACTGAGATGTATACCTGTTGATACATATATCCATGGTTTCTATATTTCTCAGTGTTATTTCTTTTCTGTGTTGATAACTTTCAAGTTTATCTTCATAAAATTCAATTTCATTTTCTATAGTTAATAAAGCTTTATTACGTAATTTATTATATCTAATAATATCTTTGCAGGTTTTAATATTGTATTTAACACAATCTATTTTTCTATTTATGTTACTGAGGGTTTTAAGAAGTTTCCATTTCTGGGTATTATAGAATCTTATATAATGAAAAGTGTTATGTTTCATTTATAAAAAGATTTTATTAACTTGATATGTGATCATTAGTCTGAATATAAATCTAGTTCATATAGATCTAATATATCTATTTCATGTGATACAATTAGTTCTGTAAATGCTTGTTCCATTACATATATTATTTCAAAAGTAACTAAAATATCGTAAATTTTTCTTTTAACATCGTTATTAAGTCTCTTAAAGATATATAACATAAGTATTTTGGAGTCAATATTTTCTTCTAATAAATACGTGTGGTTGTTCATTCAGATTTCTATTTATCCTTATCATGTGTTTACTAAACATATTCCCTCTAACCTCTTTGTTTATCATAGAGTTTATCATATTTTAATAAGTTATACTGAACAATCTTTTCTGGTCACTACCATGTTTTTCATGCTTCAATCATTTACCCTAACAGCGCCTCAACTCTGTGTACTCCCCTAAACGGCTTCCTTGCCTACTGGTTTCCACTTTAGGATGGCATAGTCTGGGCTTAACTACTCTCAGCATTATTAGACAGGCAAACTTTCTCAAGATGTTCTTTATAACAGTACTATAACATGATAAAAAATTATGATATTCAAGAGATTATAAGGAATATATGAGTTTAGTTAAACATGATTATGAATAAACTTACCTGGTTTTGTAACTCGTTTGAATGCTCCATAGCTTTCTGAAGTTTGTATATAATTAGATATTTTATTGAGAGAAGATAAGAGAGAATATTAGAGAGAGAAGGTAAGGGTGAGGATGTCTGAGGATGTCCTCCTTCCTCGGATTTACATTCTATATAAAGAAAATTAAAACGACTCTTACTGTTTACAAATGACTCCTACTATTCATGAACGACCTTTACTGTTCATGATTATGACATATACTATTTACTTTATGACTCTTACTATTCATGAATGACCTTTACTGTTCATGATTATGACATATACTATTTACTTTATGACTCTTACTATTCATGAACGACCTTTACTGTTCATGAATGCGACTAGTACTATTTACTTTACATTATATGTTTCCAGTAGCTGTCTTCTTCTTTTGTCTTCTTGTTGATACCTTCATTCTAGTTGGACTTCTGGTACATAGTTATCATCTCCGTTGCACTTTGAACATATGTGGTCTGGATATTTGTGTCCTACTAGTTTGCAGTATCTTGTTAATAACTCGTTTGAAATAAATTCTTTTTTCAATGCTCTGGTAGTTGGTTGCATTTCTGGCTTTAATAATGATAAAATCCATTTCTGGACTTCATCCATATCTCCTTGTCGTAGTTCCTTCGAGTTGGCATATATCATCAATTGGTCTCTGGAATAGTAGCTCCAGATAGCATTTCCTTGTAGATAATTGTTAGCTAGTTCTTGAATAATAGTTGCTATACCAATTATTCTTTTATTAGCATAGAAACTTGGTATCTCCATTTTCTGTATCTCCGGTTGTTTCTCTATCTCTTCCGGTATTATCATATCTCGTGTTAGTCCTATTTTTATCACCTGTATTATGGGTTTTATTTCATCATATAGTATTTCCGCTGGTGCTGTATAGAATTTGATGAAGAATAGGTTGCCTTTTGTAATTCTCTTGAAGGTGACAAATGCTTTGTATAGCTCTGGTATTCCAATTATTTCTTCTCCGTCATGGGTATATACTGTGCTAAGTAGTCCGTAGTTGTAACATGTTTTTACTAGGTTTGCTTTTGTTTTTGGCTGGGCTATAAGCCTATTATATCCCTGTAGTTTTTGGGTTACATAATCTTGTGTTGGATCTGTAGTAGTTGTTGATCTAGGGTTTAGGTTCAGAAATGTCTGGATTTTATATATATTCTCAATATATGTTTGAGTAATATGGTTATATACCTTTTTGTTGTGGTGTAGGCTATTAGCATAGGTTGAAGTTTGTGGGGCTATAACTATTGCTTCTCTTGGCTTTTTTGATGTAAATGGCTTATCAAATACGGTATTTAGGTTTACATTGATATGTGGCTTTTTGCTAACTTGTTTGCTTGTACCTGCAGCTGTATATAAAGCAACTGTGTTATGGGTTTTTTGGAGTTTCCCAACGTCTCCTTCTACCTCTGGAAGTTTAGAGTCTTCCGATTGACTTAGCTCCGCATTTTTATAGTCATGCTGCTGACTTTCTAGCTGTTGTAATCTTTTTCCCATACTCTCCATCTGTAAGGATAGAGTAGTAAGGATTGTAAATATGTCTTTTGATTCTTGGCTTTCATCTGTTTGAGTACCTTTGTCTTGATAGGTAGTCTGCAATAACATTCTTGTCAGTTCGTATTACTTCAATTGTAAATGTAAAATTTTGTATATTTAATACAAGTCTCCTTATTTCCTTTGTAGTTACTGAATCCTGTACTTTCCGAGTTATCCACCATTTTACTTGTGTATTATCTGTTCTTACTATAAATTTGTTATAAACAATATATGGCTCAAATGCTAACAAACATTTATATAATCCAAATAGTTCTTTCCTATTTATTTCCCATTTTAATTGTGGTTCCGTGTATGATCCGGAATAATATCTACAATGGTGTTCAATTTTTTCATTATCATATTTATATTTTAGAACTCCTCCGTAGCTGTGATCACTAGAATCAGTTTCTACAATATATGTAAATTGTTTCTTTTCATCTGGAAAATATAGTTTTGGTAATTTTTTACACATATTTTTTATCTTCTGTATATGTATTTTATCTTTTTCGTCAAAATGATATTCTCTGTCCTTTTTTAATTTTTTCTGTAATGGTTTTAAGTTTTCTGCTAATTTAGGAATATATTCTCTTACTTGGTTAACCAATCCTAAAAATGATTGTAACTTCTTTTTTGTATCAAGTGTTTCATTCAAGTTAATTATTTTTTGTACTACATGGGTTTGCATTTTTATTCCGTTTTTATCTATTTGTATACCTAAAAATTCTATTTGATTTTTCATTACTTCTGCTTTCTTTTTACTTAAACTTATTCCTGATATTTCTACAATGTGTATGAATTTTTCTAGTAGTTTTATATGTTCGTTCTCTGTTCTAGAATATAGCAATATATCATCTATATATATTATACAATTTTCTAATTGGTTGAAGTAATTATCCATAAAATGTTGATACCTACCTGGTGCATTTTTATATCCAAAAGGTAATACGTTCCATTCGTAAAATCCTTGTGGTACTGTGAATGCTGTTAACTTTTTAGATTCATCTTCTAGTTTTAAATGGTAAAATCCTGATTTACAGTCAAATTTACTAAAATAGTTATATCCTTGTATTTGTCTAATTTTCAGTATTTTATTTGGTATCGGATAATTATATGTTTTTGTTTTTGCATTTAAGTTTCTATAATCTATAACCATACGGCTTTTTCCTCTTTTTTGTTCACTATGCTTATTTACTATAAATGCTGGGCTAGTATGTTTACTATTACTTTCTTGTATGTAGTTATTATCTAATAATTCTTTTATATGCATTTTAAATTCTGTTAAATCATTAAAATTGTATTTTAAAGGTTTTTGTGTTATTATGCTATTTTCATCTATTAGTTCAATCTTTATTTTTGTTTGATGTTTTTCCCATCCTTGGAGTGGATTATCATTATATAGTAATTCTATTTTATCTTGTAGTGGTTTTATCTTATTTATGGAGAAAATGATTATCTCTATATTATGGTTACTTTGTATTACATTTTCTAATTTTTGGGTAATCTTTTCACTTCCTTTAATCCAGGGTGTTGTTTTTCTTACTTTATTATTTACTCTTTTTGCTCCTAATTTTTGTTTACACGGGGTAGTAAACCACCAATGTGTTTTTGTTATAATATGTGGGTATAATTTATCTAAAAATGGCATTCCTAATAATATATCTTTATTTGTGAATTCGTAACTATATATTTCTTCTATGGTTAATATTTTATCCCATATTTGTATTTTTATATTTCTTGCTTTATATGTTATCATACTTCCTTCATTATTAAATCCTGTTACTACTATGGGAGTTTTTAGCTTTTCCCATTTACTTTCTGGTAAACAATTATGTCTACACATATTAGCTTCTGCTCCTGTATCCACCATAGGTGTATAATATCTATTATAATATCCTTCTACTATTATTTTGGAAAGTATGTATATCTTTGGCATTATATCAAAGTTCTTTTTATTATTATTTTCTTATTTTCATAACTTATTGTTAATTGCCTATCTTCTAATTTATATGGTTTGACTTTTTCTAACCATTTTATCCCTAGTGTAATATTTTTATCTCCTTGATATATTTTAAAATTTATTAATATTGGTATTCCTCCAATAATTAATTCCTTTTCAGTTGTTTCTTCGTTTTTTCTTAACGCTTTTGGTAGTTCTGAATTTTGTTGTTCTATTGTTACTATCTCTTGTTCTGGTATTAGTTCTCTTATAACATAATTCTCTTCCTGCCCTGTATTTATTAGTATTAAATATTTTCTTTGGTCCATTATTCCTGTTATATAATAATGATGTGGGTTTATTTCTTCTATTTTTTGTTCTATTAATTTTTGTGGAGTGGTATAATTTATTCTTTTTGATGTACTTCTTGATGTACTTCTTGATGATGTTTCTGGCATTTCATTATTTATTCGTTTTGATGTGCTTAATCTTTCTTTTACTATTTCTAAATCTTCATCCATGTCTATTTCTGTATAACTGTAATCATTGTTGTCTATAACTGATACTATTCTTTCGAATGGATTTTCTATTTTTATTTTATTTATTTTATTTTTAGCTGTTATCTTATGTTTCGTTGTTAAGACATATAGATTTTTACATCTTGCTGTGAATATTTTACTTCCTGGTGCTAATTCTATTCCAGACATTTTCCAGTATAATACTAATGATTTATCTATATTTTTATCATCTACTGCTACTGAATAGTTAGCACTTACTATAAATTTAAATTTTTGGTATATTAAGTTACCTCTTACAGCACTTATTATACTCTTTTCTATAGGTTGTACAATCCTATCATCTGCCAAGTATATTTCTATAGGGGTATCTATTCCTTCCCTAAAACATGCTTTTATTAGGATCTCCGTTCCTCCTAAGTGTACATATTTTATTGGATTTTTTGCTTTTATATCTTGTATTTCTTTATTTAGTAGTCTTTTATTTAAAATTGGTATTTGTGCTTTACCTTTGATGTATTTACAATCTATTATATGTTCTCTTTGGCTTACTACATAGTATTCTTCTTTTTGTCTTTTAAACCAATTCTTTATTGTTGGTACTTCTAATATTTTGTCTATACTTAGATCCAATTCTTTTCCTTTTATTTGTTCAAATATATTAGCGTCAAATATTATTTTTTGTTCTGAAGATTGTTCATCTTGGTGTTCTTCTTGTTGTATAATTTGTATATCTTTTTCAGTCATAATTTTCTTCATCTGACTCTTCTATATCCTTGTTTATTTCATTTTCAGAGAACTCGTTTTCTGATATCTCATATATGCTGTCTTCACTGCTTAATTCATAATCTACATATTCTACTTGTGTATATTTATCATTATCTATCAATATTTCGGTAATTTGTTTCTTCTTTGGGTTTTTTGGTAATTTACAATCTTTGGCTAAGTGTCCTAGCTTTCCACAATTATAGCAAGTACATTCTGTTAGTTTTTTCTTTTTCCTATATGGTTTTTTATGTTTATAATTTTTTACATAATATCTTCTTCTTGGTTTCCTATATTTATACTTTGAATATTTTGATTTAAATTTCTTTTTCTTTCCTTCTTTTTTGTAATATTTATCTGTGCAGCCAAATTGGGGTGCTATTCTACTTTTGCAACATGCCAAATTTTTTACTAATATTTTTTCCATTTTCATGTTTTCTTTATATTTTTCACATAATTCTATAAACCAGTTTTGTAGAAATTTTATCCTTACTCCTAATGTATCTGCTAGTCCTGCTTCGTTCCAACTTTTTATTATTTTTGAGCTAAAGGGTTCTGGTAATTTTGTAAAATATAATTTTCTTATCTCTTTACTTTCATCTGGACTATATGTTCCTTTATAATAATAGTCTCTAAATGCACAAGTATATTCATCTATATAACACATATTACATATTGCTAATTTTGTCATTAAATTTCTATTTGTAATTTTTTCTTTATTTTGTTCTTCTACTTCTGTTGTCATACTACTAAATTCATTTCTTATTGCTATTTCATATTTATTTAATATATCTGTAACTGTTGTTGTAGTTGTACCGTCAAGTTTTTTATTACTCCTTAATGTGTCTAAGCTTTCACTTGATAAATTTTGTAACCATAATTTTACAGTTCCTATTAATGTTCTTTCTATATATCCTGGTGTTTCCGTTATTGTTATTTTATTATCTATTAGTTGTTTTGAGATATATCCTATCCATAATTGTATTGTTTTATTTATATCTGCTACACAATCTAGATCTAAAAAATTATATTGTTCAGTTATCTGTCTTGGTGCCCATTTCTTATTTAACCTTTTATCCCATAATGTTTTGTTTCTGTCATATGCATCATAACTTACTCTGTAATAGGTTGGGTTTAATTGTTTTGGATTTTTTATTCCTGATATGCTTGGTTTATCTTCGTTCATATCTCCTGTATTTATTTCTGGGTTTATTTTTATCTTTTCTGTTTTTTCTATAAGTTCTGTGTATGTTTCACTTGTTTCTGAATAGTTTTCTCCTAGTTCTGTGTCTTTATCACTTTGGTCATTTATTTCGTTTATACTTATTTTTGATGGACTCTCCTGTACTTCTTCTAACTGTAATTTGAATCTTTCTATCTCATTTGTTAGTTTTAGTTCTTCTTCTTCTTCTTTACGTTTTTCCTTTTCTTTTAGTTTATTTGCATACATCTGTTTTAGCATCTCTAATTCTTTTTCTAATTCTGTTATTTTAGTGTTTTTTACTTCCTCTATCTGTTGTATTTTTTCTTTAGCTTGCTGTTGTATTTCTTTAATCTCTCGTTTTCTATCTATTTCTTCGTTTTCTTTTGTTATTCTAACCATGGCGGTTAAACTATCCTCTAGTTTTACAGTTTCTTTTTCTAACATTAAGTTTAGGTTATTTCCTATTTTTTTATATCTTCTTCCTAAGTTAGAAAATATTATTGTTATTTTTAATCCTTCTGGATTCTCATATGTTTTCTCTTCTAATGCGAATTCTTCTTTATTCATCTTTTATCCTTTAGATAACAAACATATTTATATTCTGTTTTAGATATTATATCGATTAATTTGGACAACCTAGCTTTGTTTATTTTTGTGATACTCAAGTATTCATATTCTATATATAGTTTCTTTAGTTTCTTCCTAATTTTCTGCGATTTCTTAGTTATTTTGATTGTTTCACTGTTTTGCGGGTTTGTACTATTAATGTCAGTGTTATTTTTCATTATTTGCTTCTTAATATAAATGTTTATTTTTCATAGCTTTGATACCAATTTGGGGGGGTTGTTTGAGTTCATCTTATTTTTCATAGGATCTTTTTTATGTAGTTGTGGAATTAAATGCTTTTTCATGATTATCTGTAGCTAACCTTGAAATTTCTTTTATATTTTCAAGTGTGTATTCTAAGTATTTAATATCTTTAGTTTTTTGATATTCTTCTATATTTTTTTCTAATATTATTTTTGACATATTTATATGTTTTAGAATTTCTAACCAGTACTTAAAATATTTGTAACTATCAATTTTTGATTTGTTCATATTAATACTGAGATGTATACCTGTTGATACATATATCCATGGTTTCTATATTTCTCAGTGTTATTTCTTTTCTGTGTTGATAACTTTCAAGTTTATTTTCATAAAATTCAATTTCATTTTCTATAGTTAGTAAAGCTTTATTACGTAATTTATTATATCTAATAATATCTTTGCAGGTTTTAATATTGTATTTAACACAATCTATTTTTCTATTTATGTTACTGAGGTTTTTAAGAAGTTTCCATTTCTGGGTATTATAGAATCTTATATAATGAAAAGTGTTATGTTTCATTTATAAAAAGATTTTATTAACTTGATATGTGATCATTAGTCTGAATATAAATCTAGTTCATATAGATCTAATATATCTATTTCATGTGATACAATTAGTTCCGTAAATGCTTGTTCCATTACATATATTATTTCAAAAGTAACTAAAATATCGTAAATTTTTCTTTTAACATCGTTATTAAGTCTCTTAAAGATATATAACATAAGTATTTTGTAGTCAATATTTTCTTCTAATAAATACGTGTGGTTGTTCATTTAGATTTATTATTTATCCTTATCATGTGTTTACTAAACATATTCCCTCTAACCTCTTTGTTTATCATAGAGTTTATCATATTTTAATAAGTTATACTGAACATCTTTTCTGGTCACTACCATGTTTTTCATGCTTCAATCATTTACCCTAACAGCGCCTCAACTCTGTGTACTCCCCTAAACGGCTTCCTTGCCTACTGGTTTCCACTTTAGGATGGCATAGTCTGGGCTTAACTACTCTCAGCATTATTAGACAGGCAAACTTTCTCAAGATGTTCTTTATAACAGTACTATAACATGATAAACAATTATGATATTTAAGAGATTATAAGGAATATAAGAGTTTAGTTAAACATGATTATAAATAAACTTACCTGGTTTTGTAACTCGTTTGAATGCTCCATAGCTTTCTGAAGTTTGTATATAATTAGATATTTTATTGAGAGAAGATAAGAGAGAGAAGGTGAGGATGTCTGAGGATGTCCTCCTTCCTCGGATTTACATTCTATATTCTAGAACAGAGAACGAACATATAAAACTATTAGAAAAATTCATACACATTGTAGAAATATCAGGAATAAGTTTAAGTAAAAAGAAAGCAGAAGTAATGAAAAATCAAATAGAATTTTTAGGTATACAAATAGATAAAAACGGAATAAAAATGCAAACCCATGTAGTACAGAAAATAATTAACTTGAATGAAACACTTGATACAAAAAAGAAGTTACAATCATTTTTAGGATTGGTTAACCAAGTAAGAGAATATATTCCTAAATTAGCAGAAAACTTAAAACCATTACAGAAAAAATTAAAAAAGGACATAGAATATCATTTTGACGAAAAAGATAAAATACATATACAGAAGATAAAAAATATGTGTAAAAAATTACCAAAACTATATTTTCCAGATGAAAAGAAACAATTTACATATATTGTAGAAACTGATTCTAGTGATCACAGCTACGGAGGAGTTCTAAAATATAAATATGATAATGAAAAAATTGAACACCATTGTAGATATTATTCCGGATCATACACGGAACCACAATTAAAATGGGAAATAAATAGGAAAGAAACAATTTACATATATTGTAGAAACTGATTCTAGTGATCACAGCTACGGAGGAGTTCTAAAATATAAATATGATAATGAAAAAATTGAACACCATTGTAGATATTATTCCGGATCATACACGGAACCACAATTAAAATGGGAAATAAATAGGAAAGAACTATTTGGATTATATAAATGTTTGTTAGCATTTGAGCCATATATTGTTTATAACAAATTTATAGTAAGAACAGATAATACACAAGTAAAATGGTGGATAACTTGGAAAGTACAGGATTCAGTAACTACAAAGGAAATAAGGAGACTTGTATTAAATATACAAAATTTTACATTTACAATTGAAGTAATACGGACTGACAAGAATGTTATTGCAGACTACCTATCAAGACAAAGGTACCCAAACAGATGAAAGCCAAGAATCAAAAGACATATTTACAATCCTTACTACTCTATCCTTACAGATGGAGAGTATGGGAAAAAGATTACAACAGCTAGAAAGTCAGCAGCATGACTATAAAAATGCGGAGCTAAGTCGATCGGAAGACTCTAAACTTCCAGAGGTAGAAGGAGACGTTGGGAAACTCCAAAAAACCCATAACACAGTTGCTTTATATACAGCTGCAGGTACAAGCAAACAAGTTAGCAAAAAGCCACATATCAATGTAAACCTAAATACCGTATTTGATAAGCCATTTACATCAAAAAAGCCAAGAGAAGCAATAGTTATAGCCCCACAAACTTCAACCTATGCTAATAGCCTACACCACAACAAAAAGGTATATAACCATATTACTCAAACATATATTGAGAATATATATAAAATCCAGACATTTCTGAACCTAAACCCTAGATCAACAACTACTACAGATCCAACACAAGATTATGTAACCCAAAAACTACAGGGATATAATAGGCTTATAGCCCAGCCAAAAACAAAAGCAAACCTAGTAAAAACATGTTACAACTACGGACTACTTAGCACAGTATATACCCATGACGGAGAAGAAATAATTGGAATACTAGAGCTATACAAAGCATTTGTCACCTTCAAGAGAATTACAAAAGACGAAGCACCACGTCAAAAGGGCTCTTTGGAAGTTCACATCAGTCGTATTGCTTGAGGGAAAGAATCGGCTGCAAATGACAGTGAGCCAACACTTAGCCAAATGGGTGAACGATTTGGAGTTCAGGGTGATGTGGTCACGTATCCAGATTGGTTTCCCCCCTGCGCAGAGTACATCAGTCATAGTATCCCAAGTGACACCTGGGGCATCCTGGTAATAGTCGATGTCACCAGTAAACCGGGGCAGCCGCAATACCTGTCTAATAGTTTCAACTGAGGCATCTATCCATGTGCCTCGCACAGTCACCTCCCGCAGCATATGAGCTGGGCAGTTCGCATAGAACTCTCGTACAAGCAT
This sequence comes from Nicotiana tabacum, assembly GCF_000715075.1. Classification (NCBI taxonomy): domain Eukaryota; kingdom Viridiplantae; phylum Streptophyta; class Magnoliopsida; order Solanales; family Solanaceae; genus Nicotiana; species Nicotiana tabacum. Next base: position 57,175,102 of record NC_134084.1, read on the forward strand.
CTCGTTCACCGTTTCAGGTTCATCAAATAAGAACTCCATTTCCCTCCGCCGGATTTCCTCATACATCTCCTCTTTTTCTACATGGAGGGCTGCCCTGTTAATCGGTATTTCAGGGATGAAGCTCTTTGAGGCATTGGCATGAAAGTCGCCCTCTGCCACTTCGGATTCGAACCTAGAAGCATCATAAGTAGGCTGTTGGGATGTGCCTGCCGATCTCTTTTTCTTCTTACGAGCCATATGACCTGCAAAGAATACAGAAGAACCATCAAATATATCCTACATGTGCCAGCCGGATGGTTACTCAGACTTCACCACCCGATGGCACCAAATAATATCTCCCATTTATTCCATTTAGACACTATGCCAAACCCTCAACTTGTGATGTGTTCAAAGTTACAATCTCCACAATGGCCCCACAAGCATACAACACCCCACACTTACTCCCTCAAGTGAGTCACGTTAAAAATAACACCACCATTCACCAAATACAATACCACCACAACCTAGGGTAGGCACAAAATGCCTCAAAATAGCACCACAAGCCCCAGATTTCCGGCCAAAAAGGTCCCACCACCAAGCTACACCGCAAAAATTATTTCTAGGCCTCCAAAGCATCTAAACAACCCCCACAATCGAAGTAGAAGAAAGACTCAAACATTTTAGCACCAAATAAATCCACAAGATACAACAATAAAAAAAAAAGAAGCAAAAATGGAAAAGAAATCTACACTATTCCTACTTAGGGTTTAACTAAATAAGTTTAGACCAAATTTACACTAAGTTAGAAGATAAAATAGAGAGAGAGAGAGAGAGAAAGAGAAACTCACTTGTTTGGTTGAGGGAAAGTGGGTGGTGAAGGTGGAAAGTAGGGGAGGATGATAATGAAGTTTTGTGAAGATGAGAGGAGAAGAGAGAAGATAAAGAGAGGTTAGAGAGAAATTAGAGAGAAAGGAGTGGGGGGGAGGGTTTGGTGGTAGGTGGGGGGTATTTTGGGTAAAGAGGAAAAGAAAAAAAAATTAAAACAAAAAAAAACTTACCTGGACCCCGTCTGCGTCTGCCGCGGTTCTGCCGCGGTCGCGGTAGGACCGCGGTAGGCCAAGTTCACATGGCCATCTTGACCGCGGTTTGACCGCGGTCGCAGTGCAACCGCGATGGCTTGGGTTCAGACAAGGGTCGCGGTAGAACCGCGGTCTGAGCCCATCTCTGATTCTGATGCCTTTTTTTTAAAAGAAGAGTTACACTTACAACAATTTCATGGGTTGCCTCCCATGCAGCGCCTGATTTAACGTCGCGGCACGACCCAGATGAGTGCAGTTAAGGTTCGCTCGACCTCCGTGGTTCAGTCAACTGCAGTTCAGACCCTTCCTTGGGCTCGCTCATACCCACATACAACTTCAATCTCTGACCATTGACTCTAAATGTACGAGAGTCATTCTCAGTGGCAACGTCAACCGCTCCTGACTGGAAAACTTCAACTACTCGAAATGGTCCAGACCATCGTGACTTCAGTTTACCCGGGAACAACCTCAGTCTTGAGTTGTATAGCAATACCATGTCCCAGGTTTGAAATTTCGCTCAACAATGTTCTGATCGTGTAGCCTCTTCATTCTCTCTTTGTATAGCATTGTGCTCTCAAAAGCAAGATACCTGAACTCCTCGAGCTCATGAAATTCTGTGACTCTTGATGAGCCCGCAGCTTCCATGTCTAAGTTTAGTTGTTTCAGTGCCCACCACGCTTTATGCTCGAGTTCTACAGGTAGGTGATAGGCCTTCCCAAACACTAACTTGTATGGTGACATACCAATTGGTGTCTTGAAAGTTGTTCTGTAGGCCCAGAGTGCATCATCTAGCTTCCTTGTCCAATCAGTTCTTGTGGCATTAACAATTTTCGTTAACACTCTCTTGATTTCCCTGTTGGATACCTCAACCTGTCCACTAGTCTAAGGATGGTATGGAGTAGCCACCTTATGGCGCACATCGTATTTTATAAGCAACTTCTCGAAGGCTCTATTGCAGAAGTGAGTGCCTCCGTCGCTGATAATCGCACGTGGTGTCCCAAAGCAGGTGAATATGTTCTTCTTTAGAAACCCCACCCCACTTTCGCATCATTGGTGGGCAACGCTACAGCTTCCACCCACTTGGACACATAGTCTACAGCAACAAGGATGTACTTATTGCCATAGGAGCTGACGAAGGGACCCATGAAATCAATCCCCCAGACGTCGAACACTTCTATCTCCTGAATTGGGTTCGTGGGCATCTCGTGGTGCCGGGAAATGTTCCCGGTGCGTTGACATTCATTACAAATCTTCACCCATGAGTGAGCATCTTTAAACATAGTCGGCCAGAAAAATCCGGCTTCTAACACCTTTGCTGCTGTCCTGATCCCTCCAAAGTGTCCACCATAAGTCGATGCATGACAAGCCTGCAAAATAGAAGATTGTTCTATCTCGGAGACGCATCTCCGGATTATGTTATCCAGGAATATTCGAAAGAGATAGGGCTCATCCCAATAGTACAAGCGGCTTTCATGAAAAAATCATTTCCTCTGGACCGATGAAAGGTCGTGAGGAACTATACCACTGGCCAGGTAATTGGCCAAGTCTGCATACCATGGCGCTTTCCGATGAGTGGTGGCGAGCAGTTGCTCGTCCGGAAAAGTTTCCAGAATTTCCTCAACTTCAATTGCATTTTCAGCTCCCTCAAGTCGTGATAGGTGATCAGCAACTTGATTCTCAGTGCCCTTGCGGTCACGTATTTCAAGATCGAACTCTTGTAGCAGCAACACCCAACGAATCAGGCATGGCTTAGAGTCTTTCTTTTCTATTCAGTACCTGAGAGCGGCATGGTCAGTGTAGACAATTACCTTTTATCATATCAGGTAGGATCGGAACTTGTCGAATGCGAACACCACAGCTAGCATCTCCTTTTCAGTCATTGTATAGTTCAACTGGGCTCCACTCAGCATTCTGCTGGCATAGTAGATTGGGTGCATCAATTTGTCCTTCCGCTGGCGCAGCACTGCCCCCACTGCGTAGTCACTAGCATCACACATTAGTTCGAATGGTTGCTCCCAGTTGGGGGCAACAATGATGGGTGTTGTGACCAGCCTCTGCTTCAACTCCTCAAACGCTTCCGTGCAATCATCAGAAAATACAAACGGGTGATATTTCTCTAATAACTTACAGAGAGGTTTGGTGATTTTGGAGAAGTCTTTTATGAACCGCCGGTAGAAATCGGCATGTCCAAGAAAATTTCTGATTGCTTTGACCGAAGTTGGTGGAGGCAGCTTTGCTATTACATCAACCTTTGCTCGATCTACTTCTATTCCCTTGCTTGACACTCGGTGCCCCAAAACTATGCCTTCTTGTACCATGAAATGGCATTTCTCCCAGTTCAGCACCAAATTAGTCTCGATGCACCGTTTCAGCACACGCGTCAGATTCACCAGGAACTCATCAAATGAACTTCCCACTACTGAGAAGTCATCCATGAACACCTCCATTATATCCTCAACCATGTCAGTGAATATGGACATCATGCACCGTTGGAATGTGGCTGGTGCATTGCATAGGCCAAAGGGCATCCTCCTAAAGGCATAAATGCCATAAGGGCATGTGAAAGAGGTCTTCTCTCAGTCCTCAGGTGCAATGGAAATCTGATTGTACCCTGAGTACCCATCCATAAAACAAAAGTGTGACCTCCCTGCCAATCTATCCAGCATCTGATTGATGAAGGGAAGTGGGAAGTGGTCTTTCTGGGTGGCTAGATTCAACTTTTGATAATCCATGCAAATTCTCCAGCCTGTGACAGTTCTTGTTGAGATTAGTTCATTGTTGTCATTCTTCACAACCGTCATGCCACCCTTCTTAGGCACACATTGAACTGGGCTAACCCAGCTGCTATTAGAGATTGGGAAAATAATTCCCGCATCTAACCACTTTATCACCTCCTTCTTCACCACTTCCTTCATATTTGGGTTCAGCCTCCTCTGATGTTCCCTGGAAAGTTTGTGCCCCTCTTCCAGCAGAATCTTATGCATGCAGTAAGCGGGGCTGATCCCCTTGATGTCTGCCATGGTCCACCCAATGGCAGTTTTGCACTCCTTCAATACCTGTAGAAGCTATTGGACCTGCACATCTAACAAACCAGATGAGATAATAACAGGTAGAGTGGAGTCAGGTCCCAGAAATTCATACCTGAGGTGGGCTGGCAATGGCTTTAATTTCAGCTTCGGTGGTTCTTCAATGGATGGCTTAGCTGGAGGAGTCTCCCTCTTTTCTAAGTGTAGGGGCTCAAACTCTAGATTTCTTTCCCAAGACCCTCTACCTTCCAGTGCCAACACCCATTCCGCCAAGTTCTCACCATTCACTTCCTCCAAATTCGTCAAACATGCAGCGAGGGGATCCTCAACCTTCAATACTTCATCATCAGACTGTACGATTACATCCATGGCATCAATAAGAGAGCAATTGGCGAACTCAGTTGGTCGCCTCATAGATTTCTGCACATTGAATATAATCTCTTCGTCATTGAGCCTCATCTTAAGTTCCCCAGTCTCACAATCAATAAGAGTTCTCCCAGTGGCCAAGAATGGTCTTCCTAAGATGATAGGAATTTCTTTATCCACTTTGCAATCCAATATCACAAAATCTGCAGGGAACACGAATTTCCCCACCTAAATAAGTACATCATTAAGGATCCCAAATGGATGCTTCACAGTCCTGTCAGCCAGCTGCAACAACATAGAGGTGGGTCTAGCTCTCCCAATTCCCAACCTTTTGTAAATGACCAAGGGCATAAGATTAATATTGGCCCCTAAATCACAGAGTGCTTTCGCAAAAGCAAAGTTTCCAATAGTGCATGGAATAGTAAAACTCCCTGGATCAGAGAGCTTTTCAGCAACAGGTCTAGTTACCACTGCACTGCACATCTGAGTAAGTGTCACTGTGGCCAAGTCTTGGAAGTCAAATTTCCGGGACATTAAATCTTTCATCATTTTTGCGTATCCAGGCATCTCCTTTAAAGCTTCAATCAATGGAATATTAACCTGAATTTGCTTGAGCATCTCAAAGAACTTTTTGTACTGCTCCTCCTTTTGATGCTTGGCCAACCTCTGTGGAAATGGAGCAGGAGGTCTTTTCTTCCCAATCTCTTGGGACTTTTCTTTCTCAGCTACTATCTCTACTACCGGCTCTTCAACTGCTTCAACAACTTTCTCGATCTCCTGCTGAGTATTCTTTTCTTTCTGAGCAGGCTGGATTGGCACATCTGTCAGCCTTGTGGAATCATCTAGCTCACTGGGTACCTGAATGAGTGTCTCAGCCTGTATATTGTCACGAGCTCTCTCCTGCTCTACATCAAGATCCTTGTCATTACGGAGACTCACCGCCATCAGCTGCTTCGGGCCCTGATCTTTACGATTGATTTGGGTATCTGCAGGTAATGTCCCCTGAGGACGATTGTTCAGAGACATTGAAATTTGGCCCAATTGCACTTCAATATTTTTTATTGTTGCGTCCTGTGCATCTACTCTTTCATTTATTTTTGCATTGGACCCAATCACCTGCTGCATCATTGCTTCAAGTCTTGTGAACCCATCTTCTTGCCTTCCACCATGCTGTTGTTGAGGTGGGAGATACCCTTGCTGTTGATTGTTGTACCCTTGTGACCTTGGATAAGGTGCCATATTGTTGGAGGGTCTCATACCTCCCATGTTTCCAGCGTTGTACTGTGGCTGAGGTGGTCTGTATGGCTGCTGAGTTTGCTGACCCCAGTTCTGATTGCCCTGTCTCTGGCCTCCATAGTTTGACACATAGTTCATGTCCTCAGGGTGCTGATGATGATGATCATGTTCAGCATTCCACGGATTACCAATTGGCTGACTAATGCAAGATGTGCACAAGCCCCCATTGGTGGTATCTACAATGTGCACTTGCTGTTTCTGCCCCGATTCCTCCACATTTTTGGTGAGTATGCTCATCTGTGTCAAAAGGGTCGCCACATTTTCAGCCATGGAATTTGATGGGTCAAAAGGCACTGAGTGTACCACTGGTGTGATAGGTGCATTCCTCGTCATCCACCCCGAATTTTGAGCCATTTTGTCAAGTAGACTCTAACCTTCTCTCCAAGTTTTGCTCAAAAATGCCCCACCAGCTGAGGCATCTACAATGTTCTTCATGCTATCTGACAGTCCCATATAAAACCGTTGTCCCAACATCTAATCTGGAATACCATGGTGTGGACATATAACCAACATTCCTTTAAACCGGCTTTATGTCTCATGCAGTGTCTCCATTGGTTTCTGTTTAAAGCTCACGATCTCATAAATTTGTTGAGCTGTTTTGTTGGGCGGGTGGAACTTGATGTGAAATTGCTTGACTAACTCATCCCAAGTTTCTATAGAGTTTATGGGGAGTGAGTTTAGCCAGACCTGAGCAGCTCCTGTCACCGAGAATGGAAATAATAACAGTCTGATTGCTTCCGGAGTTACGTTGGGTTGTATTTGAGTTTTGCAAATTGATAGGAAGTTCTTCAAGTGCTGTTGAGGATCTTCGGCTAGTGTCCCAGAAAATAATCCCTTGTTTTGCAGCAAGTGCAGCATGTTGTTCGTGATCTGGAACGATTCAGCTTGTATCACGGGCACAACAATGGGAGTGGCCAGATTGTCAGCTGTGGGTTGTGCCCAGTCATATAGTGCAGCCTCAGGCACAGGAGGTGCCCTATCTCTGACGTTTCCGTTGACGTTGTCTACGTTACCTATGTCAATTTTGAGGTTGTGTGTTTGGTGAGGTTGTTGAAGTCTTTTGTTGGCACGGTTCAATATCCGGAATGTTTTCTCTGGGTCTGAGAGTCCTTCAAGTACTTCTCCGGTCCTCGTAGAGTTTCTAGGCATACACCTGTGCAACCACGTCAACAACCGTCAAAATTTTCAATCAAATCTTGGTGTAGAGAAGACTGACTATACTAAGAATTTTTTGTATTTCTATCAATGGTAATTGATAATTCCGTTAATTCCCCGGCAACGACGCCAAAATTTGATCACGCCCAACTATGCCTTATAAAAAGGACAATGCGGACATTGCAAATATAACCTGAGTATTCTGCCAGAGTCAAATCCACAAAGAATTAACCTATCAATCACAATCTTTAGAACTACTAAACTCTTGAGAACCAACTTCCCCAGACGTTTGAATCACCGTTGATGGTTTCTTTACTAACTAAGATTGCAAGTAAATAACAAGCTGTAAACTAAAATGCTAAGGTTGTAAACAATAATGAGAAAATGCTAAGATAATGACTTCCCCTAATGATGGAATCCCTTCTGTTTATGCTTCATACAAATTTACCAACACACCTCTATCAATCATGAACGCTCATCTTACCGCAAATCTCTCCCGAGTAATCACAGTAATATGCTCAATGCACTCTTCCGAGATACACTAGCTAGCTTTAATTAACACAGTTCACTTAAGATTGCACCCAAGGCTTCGTTATCCCTAATCCCGCCTTTAAACCCGCAGTTGTAGATCCCTCTTATACTTTGGGAGTAGTGTTGTTCAACAATAACCTAAATATGCACTCTCTCCCGAGTTATGCACACTAAATAGGCACAGCTAATTGAGGATCCTATCAATTAGCTACAACAAGAACATAGTTGAACAAATAAAGATTGAAACTAGCAATTTGTATTCACATAAACAAGAAGTTCATCCCCCAATAGGTTCCATCAAAACCTTAGACAAAGGATTTAGCTACTCATAACTATGGGTAAACAAACTAAGATAAGATTCATCATAAACTTAGCAATAAAAATCAAAGAAAAGAAGAAAGATGTTTTGGGTGATCTCTCACAATGGTTTTTTTTCCTAAGAAACTCTGAAAATCAATACATGCCTCTCTTGGGCGAAGTCTAGTGTTTAAAATAGGGTTTTGGGCTAAAAATCCCGTATTTTGCACTTTAGTCCCTGAACTTTCTCGCGCCTGCCGCGGTCGCGGTGGAACCGCGGCCAAACAGCTCCTCTGAATCTCCTTCTGTCCGCGAGCAGTCTGCACCTCGGTTCTGCCGCGGTCGCGGTGGAACCGCGGCAGAATCATTTCTCTAATTCTTCAGCCTGTTTTTGCATGGTTCACTTGGGATATTTCACGGATGGCCTCTCTTTCTTCAATTTTTGACTCCAAAAGTACTCCCTAGCCTTCCCTAGTCATATATAACCTGAAAGTCATGAAAAGCACTAATAAGAGCATTTTGTTATCACTTTTATTATCAAAACTATGCAAGAAGGCGGTTATTTAGGGCCTGAATATAGTTAAATTCACCTATTATCAACACTCACACTTAAATCTTTGCTCGTCCTCGAGCAAGCTAAACAAACTAGTGCCTCAACTAAGTTTAGGTAAGATACTATTACACCTCATATTTTCGTACATAAGAGTACGTCTTAAGTCAATTGATGTAATCTCATAAATGAGATCATCTTTGAAAGTACATAAAGTAAGTTAATCATGTTACCATGGATGTTACAAATATTTAAGATGATGAATACCAAGTACCAAGAGGGTTGAAAGGCTTTGAAGCTAAACAAATTGAAGAAAATAAGTTTCGTCAAAAGTCAACAAGTTTGGAATGTTATAACATGTACTTTTGAGTGAGAATATGGTGTTTAAAATTATAATGAGTTATATTATGAGTTATGTGTTATGATTGAAGTCAATCTAATTTTGAAACAAAAGTTGGAAAAGGTCATCACAAGTTACATTCATAAATGTGTTGAAACATAGGTCAAATATAGCTGAGCTTTTCTCCTAATATACTTGGAATTAGGGTATGATCTACCTACCAAATTGAATATCTACAAGTCTATTTTATAACCCATTAAACTATTTATCAATACAACATAGGAGTATAGAGATATTTGTAGTTTCACGAGACTGCAGAGACTGCATAGGTGACAAGTAGATGTGTCACTAAAGCTGTTTGAGCAGTACATTTCGTGTGTTATATGAGGTTTTTTGGGATATATTATATACTAAATTGAAGATCTTAGAATGTAGTTTCCAACACTATTAATTTTTAATTCATATGACATCTGGATAAAAAGGTATAAGCGTCTGAAGATGGGCCAATGAGAGGGTGCCAAGCTAGCACATCTTTGACTTTTCAAAAGTTGGTATATAATCCCTTTCTCATTGTTTCTCTTCATTTATAAATTGAACACGACCAAAGAACACCCCTAAACTTAACTTAAGCTCTGTTCAAAGGTTTTAAGGAGGATTAGCATCTCGAGTACTAAATCAAGAAGTGATAACACTAGAACGATCCCTACGACGTAAGTATCATTATACTGCCTGTCTTTTTTCTTTGTAGTTCGAGATTTGGAAGGTAATTAAAAGTTAAGAAACATCTAATATATGTATTTAAGTGTTTAAATATTAAGTAAGGTTGATAAATTTGTTTCCTAATAGTTAGAACTCACATGACGATGATCAGAAACCGTGAGTTTGAGTTATTTGACTTGTAGTGGACTGTTTGTGGGCTATTTCGTGTTGGCCTCTTGTGCTGATGTTTTATGAAGTTTGGAGGAGAAAAGGTGTGGGGAAACAACACATAATGACTTAATGGCAGGATGGTTGTTCGTCATTACTTTTTTTAGGTTGTTTGGCACTACTTTGGTTGTCGTTTTATGTATGAAGCGATTAGGGTGTGTGGGCTATTTTGTGGTATATTGTGATGGGGATAAGGTTGGAAAATGATGCATACATGTTGTTATTGTTGTTTTCTTGTTGTTTTTGGTATATGGTATTGGAGGAGGACCTTGTTATAGGGGAGATGCTTCCAAAATTTACGTAAACGAGCTACTTATTTAAGTTCCGAACTTAGCCTTTACTCAACACTGATTTTGAATCTCCTTATCATGTGGTAGATTGAGTTGAGTTGTTTGAAGAATTATTTGGATGGTATCAAGGACTCAACAAAGTTAAGGTATGTTAAGGTTAAACCTTTCCTTCATTTTGGCATGATCCAGTAACTACATGTGTTTGATAACGCGACATAAAGAGAAGTTCATATTCCTGAATTTATGTACATTTTCCTAGTGTCATAAGTTATCACATTCTCTCTTATCGGGACTTCATATTCAGTTTAGTTTTGTCTTCTTTCAGCTAAGAGAGCAGAGATTCTATATATATATATATATATATATATAGAGTAGAGAATTTACATATATACAGTATTAAAAGTATTTTCATTACCATCGAGCTATAATCGATGGGTAGGCCCCTATTAGGCAACCTCTGATCAGATGGTAAGTTATATATCGATCCTACTGTGGCCAAGCGCCTATGAGCGAGCTAGAATGGCCAAGATATAGAGCTTAGTATGGTCGAGCACCTATGAAAGAACCTACTACGGCAGAGCAGTTACACATACTGAGCCTTACAAGGTCGGACAACTATTTTACTTACTATATTGAGAGAGTTGAGTCAGTATCAGCAGGTAAGCATATCTTCAGATTATCTTTGAATCACAGTTACTTTTAGTTATTATATTATCAGTTTCAGCTTTCAGTTATTCTGTTGCCTTACATACTTGATACATTATTTCTTACTGACGTCCCTTTTACCGGGAATGCTACATTTCATGCCTGTAGGTCTTGATTGACTGTTGGACAGACCCTCCTAGCAGACAGAGTTAACCATCAGCTTGGTTGGTAAGCTCCACTTCCTCGGAGTTACTAGGTCTAGACCTTGGAGTCCATTTTATATATACAGGTTTGATGGGTTAGTCGAGGCCCCCGACCATGTTACAGTTCACTTATCTCTAGAGGCTTGTAGATGAGTCCTATTAGTTTGTATATCAGTAGATGTTCATGGTAGCATCGTCAGCCTGCACGGTTATATGTATATCTATACATGAGATTTTGGGTATGTTTACCCCTCAGATGAGAGAGACGATATTTTCAGATGATTCAGAATATGGCTTCATCGGCCTAAGTTGAGGGTTACCCTCCAGAGGTTATAATTACAGAGTGGTACGCTTGGTCCGAGTATGGAACCGGGTGCCGGCCACGCCTCTTCTGGTTTGGGGCGTGACAAACTTGGTATCATAGCAGTTCTGTCCTAGGGAGTATACAAGTCGTGTCTAGTAGAGCCTTGTTTATAGATGTGTTGTGCACCATATTATATAAACACGAAGCTACAAAACATTTAGGAGTATGATACCATTCTTTCAAATCCACATCGTGCTATAGAGCTGAGTCATAAGAGTTCGAGCCAAGACTTATGTTTGCTAATTATAGAGATGCTTGCAATTTGAATAATTATAGCTAGCCCGAGGGCTACTACAGCGGCAGGTTAGGCACTAGTAGAGAGAGAATTCTTGACAATGTTGTGCAGTTTGAGGCCCTATCAGATCGTGCTTACAAGATGTGCAAATTTCCTACTTAAGACCCTAAGACGGGAATATCTAATATACCCCACGAATAGCAGGCCATGGGAGTATTAGAAGGTAGGAGTGTAAGTTTCAATAGATAATAGAAGCACGGTGGAGAAGGGTATGAGGTACCCAATTAGTGAAGATTATCAGTTTTTAAAATTCTGGCAGAGAAATATAAGTATTTAAGTTATCGTCAACGGTAACAGAAGTATGTATAATTGGCCACGCCCATCTTAGTTATATCTTGTGGGAGCTAACATTTATTGTTTAAGAGAAAGATGGGACATTATGATCCAGTTGGGATTAGAGTAACCCAAAATGGTAGATGGATTGTGATCATTAGCTAAAATTTTCAAAGGATAGTGCAAAAGTGGTAATAGATCTCCTTGTGAGATACCCAGGTGGTGCACTCTATAATTGAACAGTCAGATATAAATACTAGAATGTCCAGGAAAATTTTAAAAGACATGCAGTGGAATCCTAGAAGGAATAAATATGTACCTTTGTATGGTTCCCATCCCTAGTGAAGGGAGAATGCTAGGCGACCCGAAGAGCTAGTGGATAGAGCAAGGGGGGCTAAAAGCAAATGAATGTTTTGTTGAAGTTTTTAGAATAAGGTAATAAACAGAGATATTAGCAGGAGAATAAGAAGAAAGTAAATGAAGCATTACAAGTAAGATGTGATAAAAGGGTGGTAACGGTAAATCATAATATGATATGATGACAGAGTCTATAGTCAATTAAGGGGAAAGACAAGAGGTGACAGGCCTTGAGACAATAAAAGAGTATAGGCCAAAAGTCATATCCTCATTTCGAGAAATGAGTTGGTGAGTCCAATATGATTACCAGAACAAAAATTTAGACCCCCGGAGTAAGAGAAATCAACATGGGCTAGTGAACAAGATAAATTGAACATCAATTACGGATTGAATGATGTGATATTAGTCGATATCAAGAGAATTTCAAAGATTGCATTCCAGCATTAATAAAATGGACAACATAATAATAACTTTTAAACATAATTCAGGAAGAAGCTTCCCTAAAGCAAGCAATGTGAGTGGAGTTATGCTTAAGGGACTAAGTGTGCTAGTTACACTAGGTGTCATGCTCGTGCATAAGGAATTTAGTTATCCTGGTAGAGAAAGATTACTGCAAGCCAAGCAAGAGCTAGCGAAGACGTGAAAAGATGCCAAAAATGAAAAGGTAAACCACATATAGGCAAATCTTCATAGCATTAAATGCTAGTACTCCCCTAGGGGGAACGATGTGATATGGTAGTAAATCGGAGTTATGTAGTTCAAGTAACTATGGAATAGTAAAGGAATGATGCAGTAAAAAGGGCAAAAGGAATGCGATTGCATTTATTTAGATCCTATAGATATGTTATGACTCCAAAACATTATTCACGCACGATTTCGAGAGAGGCAGTAAGGGTTCCCACACTAGATGTTATTGATAAATAAGTGAGAATGAACATTTGATACATTAGGAGCCAATGCACAAGGTAATTTAAGACAAAAGAAATAACACAAGAGGGGTTACATAGAATATAAATATGAGCATGGACTGACGAGTAGTTAGTAGTTGATTCAGAAAGAGAATGGTTATGGCTAGAAAAAGGTCTCAGGTAAATCAGTAGATCATGCAAGATAAACGTAGTGAAACTTAGCATAGGGAATTTAGTCTCTCAGATACAACATCGTAATCCTCGAGAAATATTCAGATAGGAGTTGGGGCAATAGAAGATACAGTATAAGTGTTACATAAATAAAAGAGAGTGCCACGGGTGAGACAACAAAAATTTGAATTCAGAAGTAACCCTATGAGAACAAGGGCACGACGGTATGTAACTAAAAATAGTTATAGGTGAGTAAGAACATCAGGAATTCTATGGGGAATACAATGTAATGAGCTTGCAGCTTTACAAGAATTAGAGGGTCTTCCCTAAGCACTGCAATGAAAGACTAGCTGAGTAAATAAGGAAGAAGGCTTCAACATAAGCATAGTGACCTAAAGAAATGGTCTTGTAACAGCAGTCCCACTATAATATTGTATGCAATCCATAAGAAAGTGGCCCATATCCTGATTAAGGAATGGGAAGTAAAATCCAAAGTAATATTCGAGATCATATGAGTTGCACGAAATTCCAATAGGCGTGGGCACTAAGATAACTCAAGTATTCATGAAACAAGTGGTAGAACGACCATAAAAAGTAATTGCTTAATTTTTAAAGAAAGTTGAGAAGGCACGAAAGGAATTATTCGATCAAACCCAAAGTTAGTTACGTTATGAGCACACTTAAGATTTTGGAGTATTATCCATGCAACATATATGTTGGCATTCCTACCGCTATAGGAGACTCCGGTATAAGTTAAAAGAAAGAATTGAGTCCACCTCACAAGCAAAGCCTCAAATTGTTAGAAGATTATATTATGGATGTTCCATAGTGTCCACCAATGGTGAAAGTAAAAACCAATACCCTGAGCCGCAGATCGGAAGATAGCTTAAGCTTACTTAAAGGCCAAGATATAAGAGGAAACTAAAGAGTTACATTAGCTAAGTGAATTAGGAGTCTGATTATTATACCCCGATGAGTATTGAAATCGGGATTCAGAACATTGCGAAATCACTCTTAATATCAGAGGTACAAGAGAGAGAGTACACTAGCCATATTCTATAACGGCTTTACGATAAAACAAGTTAGAAGTGTACCGACCTCATAAGAAGTCAGTATGAAACTCCCACCAGATCGTGTATATACTAGAGGTGCAAATATTATAGTAGAGCTTCAAGTTATGGATGTGAATTCCACCTATGTGGAAGGAAGGTTATAAAAGAGACAAAATATATATGATGCGAGATTTAAAGGTAAGTAAGATAAAGGTAACGAAGATATGAGATACTCAATTGCCGAAGCTTTGTAATAGTCTAGAATTTAGATAGAGGGCTATAAGTGTCATGATTCAGTATCCATAAATGATAGTGGTGTCGTTACTAGCATATCTTCTATGCTATGGTTTCCAGGTACTAAGAGGTCTAGTTAAGAGAGTATAGAAGAGAGAGATGGCGTGATATTTCTCTTGAGGTTCCAAAATCACATACGGAAATGTATGGTGCTAGAAAGTTAAAGGAAGGTTGTGAGTACTATAAATAGATATGTGTAGGTCGCAAGCTAAAGTATGATAGAGTAAAAAGGTTTTAGGTGGACATGAGTAAGTATAATAAGAGGTGATTGAGAAGGTGAAGAGAATAAGTAAAGCCTCAGGATTAAGCCCATCAGAACAAGAGAGCTAATGGTTTCCGTAAGTTATAGAATCCTCTGTATAGGCTGAATGAACTCGGAGGAGGTTAAGACTATGAGCTTTTAGAAGAGATGGAATGCTGCCCTGGTAGGAGAATAAGGGTGTAATTGTGCTAAATTTTAAGAGGATGACACTTTCGATTGAGTAATTATTCAAAGAGAATGGATTTCATGAATTACATGAGATTAGAATGCCCCCATAAGATGAATCACGTTTGGATGTCATGAAATACGGTTACTGAAGTATAGTATCGTCCCTAGGTGGATCAAGCAAATAACTCCAGATGTTCCCGTGTGAGATGTGAGCCCTAGTGATAATATATTACATAGGAGGTTTCAAGTTATCAATGGTAGATTATAGATTAACATTAAGAGGAATTAACAATAGATGGGTATAAGTTCCAACGTATGAGATGAGATTTGTTTGTCATTCTTAAGATGACCAGTAATGAGGAAGCATTAAAGGACTTAGATTTATATATATAGGATAAGCAGGGAGAGAGTAATTTGGAGTTTGGTAGCAGACCTCGATATTAATAAATCAACGTATGTGTTATGGTATAGTATTACTTACCTAGATACAGTAAAGCCATAAGGATAGATATCCGAGGCTATGAAACATGATATAGCAATAGTCGTAAGTTCGACAAAGTACCAAGCGAAGAACTTCAGTACACCTATAGATGCCTAGAGGGACAACATGCCATAGTTCTATATATATTCACAAAGTGAGGCATAGATATTGGTTAATAGCTGGAGGAAGTAGGAGAGAAGAGTCACATAGGCACACATACAGGCTGCATGACAGAAGGTCGCAACAGCTACGAGATTGGAAGAATTCTGACAATAAGTCGTGGTGTGAGAAAGAGACGTAAAGGGGGAAATACCCTAGCCTTCGGATTTATTCACAGAACAACTGCCTAAATGGAAAGGATAGTATTAAATATTCATAACAGCTATGGGTTATGAGACTGATGAGCGCATCATCCAACATTGAAGGATGAATGTTCTAAAGGAAAGAATGATGTTACACCCCATATTTTCATACGTAAGAGTACGTTTTAAGTCAATTGATATAAGCTCATAAATAAGGTCATCTTTGAAAGTACATAAAGTAATTTAATCATGTTAACGCGAAGGATACAAATATTTAAGATCATGAATACCAAGCACCAAGAGGGTTGGAAGGCTTCGAAGCTAAACGAATTGAAGAAAATAAGTTTCGTCGAAAAGTTGGGAATGTTATAACATGTACTTTTGGGGTAAGAATAGGATGTTTAAAATTATAATGAGATTATGTTATGAGTTATTTTAGTCATATGATAAACGTGTGTTATGATTTGAAGTCAATCGAGTTGTGGAACAAAAGTCAGAAAAGGTCATCACAAGTTACATTCATAAATGTATTGAAACATAAGTCAAATGTAGCTGATCTTTTCTCCCAATATACTTGGAATAGGGTTGAGTCAGAGGAACTCAATTTTTGCATCATGCTTATGATGGGTAAATATGAGGTATTCAGTAGATTATGTGAATAATAAGATGTGTAATCTCCTTGGTAAGGATCCCTAAGAGAAGAGTACTTATCCACTCTTATGTTAAAAGGGAATAACAGAATCAGAAGGAAGACACAAGTTTCAGCAAGTAAAATAAGCAAGATGAAGAAGGGTACGAGGTACCCAGTTAATAAAGATTATCGTTATTTACCATTCAGGAAGGGAGATGTAAGCATTTTGAGTTACCTTTAACAGTGACAAATATACATACCATCGGCCACACTGATCTTAGTTATGCCCTATAGGAGCTAACAGATATAGTTTAAGAAAAGGACGGGTTATCAGGATCCTTCTGGGGTTAGAGTAATCCAAAATAGGGTATGGATTGGTAGAGTTAGTTGATATTTCCGAAGGATAGTGTAAAGGTGTTAATAGATCTCCTTGTGAGACACCCAGATAGTACACTCTAACATAGTACAGCTAGATATGAGTACTACAAAGATAGGCACTGGAAGCCTGGAAGGAATAAATATTACCTTAGTGTTGCTCGCATCCCTAGTAGAGCGAGAACGTTAAGCAACCCGAAGAGCCACTAGATGGAGCAAAGGGGAGTTAAAAGCAAAAGAATGACTTGTTTGAGTTTTCAGAATAAAGTAATAGTTATAAATGTTAGCTGAAAATAATAAAAGAGTTAATGAAGCATTATGAGTAAGATATGATACATGGATGACAATATTAGATCAAAAGATGATAGTATTATAGAATCTATAGTCAAGTGAAGCAAGAGACGAGAGGTGACATGCCTTAGGACAACAAAAGAGTATAGGCCATAAGTCATATCCTCACTTCGAAAAATAAGTTCGTGACTCCAACGCAACTACCGAGGAAAAGATTATTTGGAGATTATAAGGATTATGCTATTTCAAACAAGTGATGAGTAAATTCGTAAAGGTTAGATGTGAAGCAAGTTAAAGGAAATGAATTTTCGTCCAAGTTTGACATGTCAGGATAAAATACGGCACGAGCTATAATACCCAATATTTATGGATTAGTACAATATAAGGTACTACACGACCATGATATTGAGGTGTATAAGGTGAATTAAAAGTGAGTAGTATAAGTAATTTGAGATAACTCTTAATTATGTGGAAAATTGGTTAATTATTGAATTAGTGGGGGATTAATAAGTTAATTAAGGAGAAGGATGAAAATTTTGATAAGTATGGTAGTAACGTGGCATCACCCCTCAAAATCATATGGTGACTCTTTAATGTGGCTAAATTAAAGACATGAGACTTGGCACTAAGTCACAAACTAAGTCTTGGAAATCCATGTAAAAGGAATTCAATAAAGGAAAGTCTTGGCTAAATATAAGGTATTATTTAATAAAGGAAAGCCACTAAGTCTTGGTAGTGCAAGAATCTTATCCACGTAAGTTAAAAATTTGCATCTAATAAGAATTCAAGGAATTCAAACGTAAAATGTTTGAGTGTTTTAGGCTTAAGTCACATAAGCGACGCAAGGCTTCAATAATTTAAATCAAAGTGAGATTTTGCAATTTTAACAGAGTACGGTGCAATCTTATTAGAAATATCATACGAATTTTTCTCTACTCCGATCTTACCATTACATGTTGTAACAATTGACGTGTGTTAGAGAGATTGTCAAGAGAATAGACTCAGGTATGTTAAGGCTATCCCTTCTTTCTTTTGGCATGATCTATACGACACAAATGAAACGAGCAAATGCGCAATTTCCATAAATGACTCTATTCTTTGAAATACTAGACGTGCTTATGTTCTTTATTCCCCATGTATCATATTATTCTATCATCTGTTCATGGGTCTCAAAAATACGTAAGTTGGTAAAATTTATTACATGATATTAGTCAGAGGCATAATGGTCTTATGACGTATCGAGAGATTTTATTAACATATTTTCATATGCATCTCATGCATTTAAATATGCACATTGACCCATATATATATATATATATATATATATATATATATATATATATATATATATATATATATATGTATATATATGTATATGGGATATGAGAAAGGTTATGGCGTTATATACGCACTACCACCTGATCAACTAGTATACGTTGATGATTTTACCCACAGTGGCCGAGATAATATGATGTGATTCACTCAGAGGCTTGATGACGTTATGAACACATGTACCTATGCAACAATTGGACATTTATATGTATATGCATGACATTTTAAGTATTAAAGGATTTCACAAAGTTATTGAGATTTACATGTCGAGTCTTTTACTCCATGTTTCTATCATGTCTATTGTCTAATGATTTTCATTCCTTACATACTCGGTACATTATTTGTACTGACGTCCCTTTTGCCTAGGGACGCTGCATTTCATGCCTGCAGATCCCGATAGACAGGTCGAGAGTCCTCCAAGTAGGCGATCAACTCAGTGGAAGAAGTTGGTGCACTCCATTTGCTCCGGAGTTGCTTGTTTGGTCAGTATAATTTAGATATGTATTGTTTGGTATTGCGGCGCTCTGTCCCGACCTTTACTATATTATGTATTCTTATAGGCTTGTAGACAGATATCATGTATAGGGATTCTTGTATGGCCTTGTCGGCCTATGTTTTAAGTATATAAAGGATCATGCCGGCCTTATAGGCTCGTACGTTATATGTATAAGTTTGGATTACATGTTGGATCGTCCAATATCGAGTATTTCTCCATGTTTTATTCTACTTATCTCATAATAGCCTCTCTGGCTCATTTACCTATGATAGTATGATACAGAAAAATACATTATATTGGTACTCAATTGAGTAAGGTACCAGGTGCCCGTCGCGGCCCATCGGGTTGGGTCGTGACAAAAGATGTATCACAGCATTTCTGTCCTAGGAAGTCTACAAGTCGTGTCTAGTAGAGTCTTGTTTATGGGTGTGTCGTACACCACACTTATAAGCAGGAGGGCTACGAGGCATTTAGAACTGTCACTCTTCATTCTTACTCTAGATCGTGTGGTAGAGCTCAGTTGTAAGAACTCAATTTCCTAAACTCTATCTTAGTCGTAATATAACAATGCCTACCTACAAAAAGACGGTTGGCAAAAGATATAGCCGTGGAAGGGTTGAGTCAGAGGAACTCAATTTTTGCATCATGCTTATGATGGATAAATATGAGGTATTTAGCAGATTATGTGTATAATAAGATGTGTAAGCTCCTTGATAAGGATCCCTAAGGCAAGAATACTTATCCACTCTTATGGTAAAAAGGAATAATAGAATCAGAAGGAAGACACAAGTTTCAGCAAGTAAAATAAGCAAGGTGTAGAAAGGTACGAGGTACCTAGTTAATAAAGATTATCGTTATTTACCATTTAGGAAGGGAGATATAAGCATTTTGAGTTACCTTTAATAGTGACAGATATATGTGCCATCGGCCACACTGATCTCAGTTATGCCTTATAGGAGCTAACAGATATAGTTTAAGAAAAGGACGGGTTATCAGAATCTATCTGGGGTTGGAGTAATCCAAAATAAGGGATGGATTGGTAGAGTTAGTTGACATTTCCGAAGGATAGTGTAAATGTGTTAATAGATCTCCTTGTGAAACACCCAGATGGTGCACTCTAACATAATACAGCTAGATATGAGTACTACAAAGATAGGCATTAGAAGCCTGGAAGGAATAAATATTACCTTAGTGTTGCTCGCGTCCCTAGTAGAGCGAGAATGTTAAACAACCCGAAGAGTCACTGGATGGAGCAAAGGGGAGCTAAAAGCAAAAGAATGTCTTGTTCAAGTTTTCAGAATAAAGTAATTGTTACATCTCGCGATTTTCGTACGTTAAAACTTCGTTTTCAGCTAACCGACGTAGACTCAGGGATGAGATCATCTTGACATTAACATAATTACGCTATTTATAACAAGCGATAAATAAATGTTATGAAGGATAAAGGGGTACACGAATTAAAGAAGACGAGTTTCGTTAAAAGTTGACAATTTGAAATAAAATACGGGTCGGGTGATAATACCCGATAATTATGAACTAGTACCATGCAAGGTACCATATGACCACGGTAGTATAATATATAAAGTATTTTTTAAAAAAAATAGAATTTTAAGTAATTTGTGGTAATTTTTAAATTATTCGGGTAATTAATTAATTACCGAGTAACAGGACATTACCCAGTTAACTAATAAGTGGATAAAAAAATTAACATCCCATCCCCACCTCACGTGGCAAAAAGCCATAAAATTAAAAGTGACTAAGTAGTCACTTTTGCCAAATGGCTAAACCATGGAAATGACTAAGCATTAAGTCTTAGAAAATAAGACTTGGATAATTGTTTGAAGACTTTATATTTAAAGCCTGAAGAACCAACAACGCTGCTTTTGCTTTCTGAAATTGAAGATTCCATTCCATTTCATTAGGCTTAGAAAGTTGCTTCTGACCTTGTAAACAAAGTGTCATTTCTTGCCAAATTAGTTTAAATCAAAAACTTGGAAAACAGAAAATATTTTCGTCCAAGCAATTCAACTACTTAGCCAAAGAATTTCGTTCAAACATATTTTACGGAAGTAGAAGCTTCATTCCGTTTAAATAATTCCAGGAACAGGTATGTTAACGCCTTCCCTTCTTTCTTTTGGCATGGTCCAAATTATACTGAAGAAACGAGCAAACGCACAAT
The DNA here is from genome assembly GCF_000715075.1 of Nicotiana tabacum. Lineage (NCBI taxonomy): Eukaryota > Viridiplantae > Streptophyta > Magnoliopsida > Solanales > Solanaceae > Nicotiana > Nicotiana tabacum. The sequence continues at coordinate 57,196,017 of NC_134084.1, forward strand.
TTTCATAAATTATTCTATTCATAAAAATAGTAGGGGTGTCTATATTCTTAATTCCCCATGAAAATTATTATTATTTTCTGTTAATGAGTCTCAGAATAATACGCAGTTGGAAAAGTTTATCCGGAAGAAATATTGAGATTATTACGTATTTTTCATCCATTTCACCCATTTATGCATATGCATTGACCCATAACCAAACGACGTTATATATGGGTATATATGTAAATATATGTATATGGGATATGGGAAATGGTTACGGCGTTATATACGCGCCACCACCTGATCGGTTGGTATATGTTGATGATGTTGCCCACAGTGGCCGAGACGATATGATGGGATGCCCTCAGTGGCTTGATGATATGATGTACCCCCATACCTATGCATGGCATGACATTTATACGCACGTGCATGAGGTTATAAACGTTTCAGAATTTATAAAGTTATTCAGATTTAAAGATATGTTTCCTTATTCCATGTTTCATTTATGTCTCTTACGTACTTATTTTCATGCCTTACATACTCAGTACATTGTTCGTAATGACACCCTATTTTATGGGGCTTGCGTTTCATGTTCGCAGGTGCAGGTAGGCAAGCTGACGGTTCCCCTTCTTAGGATCCCTAATCAGCGAGAGTTGGCGTGCTCCTTTTGAACTAGAGTTGCTTTCGATTTTGGTACAATATGTTTGTATATATATGTATATGGGTATGACGTGGCTCAGTCCCGTATTTGTATAGTTATGTTTCTATTAGAGGTCTGTGGACAATATGTCTAGTTGGGTTGTATGTGGCCTTGTCGGCTTTCAGTTATTGGATGTGTAGTTGTCTATAGCAGCCTTGCCGGCTCGCCCACTGTATTATGCATGTATACATACATATGCCTTGTTGGAAGGTTTCATTCATATATGTTATCTTCGTAGTTCAATAGATGTTATACAGGTTCCCACTGGATAGAGCAAGGGGAGCTAAAAGCAAAAAAATGTCTTGTTCGAGTTTTCAGAATAAAGTGATAGACATAAATGTTAGCGGAAAATAAGAAAAGAGTTAATGAAGCATTATGAGTAAGATATGATACATGGATGACAACGGTGGATCAAAAAGATAACAGTATTACAGAGTCTATTGTCAAGTGAAGGAAGAGACGAGAGGTGATAGGTCTTAGGAAAACAAAAGAGTATAGACCATAAAGTCATATCCTCACTTCGAAAAATAAGTTCGTGACTTCAACGCAACTACCGAGGAAAAGATTATTTGGAGATTATAAGGATTATGCTGTTTCAAACAAGTGATGAGTAAATTCGTGAAGGTGAGATGTAAAGCAAGTTAAAGGAAATGAATTTTCGTCTAAGTTTGACATGTCGGGATAAAATACGGGCCGACCTATAATACCCGGTATTTATGGATTAGTACAATACAAGGTACCACATGGTCATAATAGTGAGGTGTATAAGGTGAGTTAAAAGTGAGTAGTATAAGTAATTTAGGATAATTTTTAATTATGTGGGTAATTGGTTAATTATTAAATTAGTGGGGGATTAATAAGTTGATTAAGGAAAATGGTAAATTATTTTGGATAAACTTGATAGGCTCCTAACGTGGAAACAAGTCAGTCACAACCCTAATCCGCCCTTCGTGAACTATCGTGACGGTACCTAGTCTCTACGACTAGGTAAGCCTAACAAATGCGGAACATAAATGAAAATTGCGGAAGAAATAATCAAAATTAAAATAACTGAATGGAAACAATAGTTATAATGCCGCTCGGCATATACAACACAACATTCTCAAAACCAAGTATACCATCCCAAAACCCGAAAACTCACGGAAACACAAACCTTTGAAATATCTAACAGTCTAACTCCAGAATATCTAACAAGAAATAAAATACAGAAGGGCAATGTTTAACAGCTAGAATAGAAAGGGACTTCTCGGTCTGCGGATGCGGAAGATGTACCTCGAAGTCTCTAGAGCAGTCGCCTCCCTTAAGGATGGTAGGCTTGAGTAGCGGTACCGAGATCTGCGCATGAAAAACATGCGCAGGAGAGACATGAGTACACCACAGCGGTACTCAGTAAGTGCCAAGCCTAACCTCGGTTGGATAGTGATGAGGAAGGTCAGGACTCTACTGAGGTTAAATAAAATAATAAGGTCAACAGTATAGAACAGAACAGTATAAATAAGTACATCAGTGAAATAACACAGGATGTACATGACAACAATGGTCATACAGAAACAAGGTAAACACGGAAAGGAAATACATCTGAGCACCAATGATAACGATAGGGGATCTCCCAGGATACCGTCCTGTAGTCCCATATAAAGCCTTATACGGTGTCGTCTGAATACTGGACTAATAGTTGTTGTTGTAAGCAAACTCCGGCAATGGCAAAAATTGATCCCAAGATCCTCCAAACTCGATCACACACGCACGGAGCATATCCTCAAAGATCCGAATAGTGCGCTCGGACTGTCCGTCCGTCTGAGGGTGAAATATCGTACTCAACTCCACCTGAGTACCCAACTCATGCTGAACGGCCCTCCAGAACCGTGATGTAAACTGAGTACCCCTATCTGAGATGATGGACACTGGAATACCATGCAGACGAACAATCTCTCGGATATAAATCTCTACTAACCTCTCCGAAGAATAAGTAGTACACACAGGAATAAAATGATCGGACTTGGTCAGCCGATCCACAATCACCCAAATAGCTTCTAACTTTCTCAAAGTTCGTGGGAGCCTAACTACAAAGTCCATGGTGATCCGCTCCCACTTCCATTCTGGAATCTCTATCTGCTGAAGCAACCCACCCAGTCTCTGGTGCTCATACTTCACCTGCTGACAGTAGAGGCATCGAGCTACAAATCCAACTATATCCTTCTTCATCCGCCTCCACTAGTAGTGCTGCCTCAAATCCTGATACATCTTCGCGGCACCCAGATGAATGGAATACCGCGAGCTATGGGCCTCATCTAGAATCAACTCTCGAAGCCCATCAGCATTGGGTACACAAATTCTACCTTGCATCCTCAATACCCATCATTACCAATAGTCACATCCGTAGCATCACCGTGCTGAACCTTGTCCTTGAGGACAAGCAAATGAGGGTCATCTTACTATCGCTCCCTGATACGATCAAATAAGAAAGACTGAGAAACCACACAAGCTAGAACCCGACTGGGCTCCGAAAGATCCAATCTCACAAACTGGCTGGCTAAGACCTGAATATCCATTGCCATAGGCCTCTCCGATGCTGGTAAATAAGCCAAACTCCCCAAACTCTCTGCCCGACGACTTAAAGCATCGGCCACCATATTGGCCTTGCCCGGGTGATACAGAATAGTGATGTCATAGTCCTTCAGCAACTCTAACCACCTCCTCTGGCGCAAATTTAGATCCTTTTGCTTGGACAGGTGATGCAAGCTCCAATGGTCAGTATAAATCTCACAAGGCACACCGTATAAGTAATGGCGCCAAATCTTCAGGGCCTAAACAATGGCAGCTAACTCAAGGTCGTGAACAAGGTAGTTCTTCTCATGTATCTTCAACTGTCTAGATGCATAGGCAATCACCCTACCGTCCTGCATCAACACCGCTCTAAGGGCAGCCCTCGAGGTATCACAATAGACCGTATAAGACCCCGAACCTGTAGGCAGTATCAAAATTGGGGCTGTGGTCAAAGCTGTCTTGAGCTTCTGAAAGCTCGCCTCACACTCCTCCATCAACTGAAATGGAGCACCCTTCTAGGTCAACCTGGTTATAGGGGCCGCAATCGATGAAAACCCCTCCACAAAATGATGGTAGTAACCCGCCAAACCAAGGAAACTACGGATCTCTGTAGCTGAGGATGGTCTAGGCCAACTCTGCACGGCCTCTATTTTCTTCGGATCCAGTTGAATGCCCTCACTTGATACCACGTGGACCAAGAATGCCACTGAATCCAACCAAAACTCACATTTCGAGAACTTGGCATATAACTTCTTCTCTCTCAAAGTCTGAAGCACAGTGCTCAGGTGCTGCTCATGATCTTCTCGACTCCGGGAATACACCAGAATATCATCAATAAAGACAATGATGAAAGAGTCAAGATACAGCCAGAACACACTGTGAATCAAATGTGTAAAGGCTGCTGGGGCATTAGTTAGCCCAAATGACATAAAAAAGAACTCGTAATGACCATACCGAGTCCTGAAAGCAGTCTTCGGGATATCTTGCTCCCGAATATTCAACTGATGGTAACCTGAGCGCAAATCAATCTTAGAAAACATCTGTGTGCGCTAAAACTGGTCAAACAGATCATCAATACGAGGCAAAGGATAATGGTTCTTCACTGTAACCTTGTTCAACTGGTGATAATCAATGCACATACGCATGGAACCATTCTTTTTCTTCACAAACAAGACAGGAGCACCCCAAGGTGATACAATGGGCCAAATAAAACCCTTATCAAGCAATTCTTGTACCTGATCCTTCAACTCCTTCAACTCAGGAAAAGCCATACGATACATGGGAATAGAAATGAGCTGAGTGCTCGGCAATAGATCAATGCCAAAATCAATATCTCTATCAGGCGACATGCCTGAAAGATCAGCTAGAAACATATTGGGAAAATCCCATACTACTAGGACTGAATCAACTGAAAAGGTATCAATACTGACATCTCTCACATAAGTTAAGTACGTGTCACACCCTTTCTCAACCATATGCTGAGCTTTATGAAAAGAAATAACTCTACTGGGAGTGTGATCTAAAGTACCCCTCCACTCAACAAGCGGTACACCCAGAATAGCAAGCGTCACAGTTTTGGCGTGACAATCAAGAATATCATAATGGAGCGACAACTAGTCCATGACCAAGATAATATCAAAATATACCATGTTAAGCAACAATAAATTGGCTCTGGTCTCAAAACCACTAAGAGCAACCAAACACAACCGATAGACGTGGTCCACAACAAGACAATCTCCCACAGGAGTAGAAACATAAACAGGGGAACTCAAAGAATCCCGAGATATACCCAAATACGGAGCAAAATAAGAAGACACATAAGAATAAGTGGAGCCTGGATTGAATAAAACCGATGCATCTCTGTGACAAACTAGTATAATACCTGTGATGACAGAATCAGAGGAAACAACCTCGGTACAGGCAGGAAGGGCATAGTATCTGGCCTGGCCTCCCCCTCTAGGGTGACCTCTACCTCTAGTTGGCTGAGCAGGTGGGGTAGCAACTGGAGTTGTAACTATAGCCTGAGAACTCTGTCGGGCACGTTGTGGCTGAGAAGTCTGTGGAGGTACACCCCTCCCAAGTCTGAGGCAATCCCTTACCTTATGACATGTGTCACCACACTCAAAACAAGCTCTGGGAGGACGTGGTGGTTGTGACTGGCTCAGGCCAGGACTGCTGGACTGACCTCTGAAAGCACCTAGCACAGGAGGTGTGCTAGAAACCGGAGGTGCATAATAAGGCACTTGAGGCCTAGGAGGAGCTGGAGCACTACTGGCTTCTGGAAGAGCTGAATGAACAGGGCGACTCATTTAACCCCTACCATGACGACCTACAGTTGGGGTACGGGCACCAGAATAATGGCCCGACTTTGAGACCTCTTTGCCTCCCTCTCCTCTCTCTCCCTAGCACGCATACCCTTAATCCTCCTAGCAATGCTCACCACCTGCTGATAAGAAATATCCATCTCCACCTCACGAGCCATGCTAGATCTAATGCTGGGAATAAGGCCCTCAATAAACCGGCAAACCCTCTCGCGAACAGTAGAAACCATGGCTGGTGAATGCCTAGCCAAACTGGTGTAACAGACAGCATACTTTGAGATTGTCATAGCACCCTAGTGCAAATGCTCAAACTCTATGCGCCATGCGTCCCTGAGGCTCTGAGGAACATACTCTATCGGGAACAGATCTGAAAACTAAGTCCATGTCAGTGAAGCAGCCTCATCCGGACTGTCTAACTCATAGGTGCGCCACTACTCATAGGCGGCTCCTCGAAGCTGGAAGGTAGTAAAGGAAACCCTGCTCGATCCTGATATACCCATGGTATGGAGAATGCGGTAACTCTCATCTAGAAATCACAGGGCATCCTCCGATGCTAGACTGTTGAATACATGAGGCTTGTACTTCTTGAACCACTGCTCCTCCTTGGAAGCCGCTGCCCTATCCTTGGGTGGATCTGACACTGCAGGCGGTACTGAAATAATCTCAGGTACCTACTCAACATACACTCTCTGCTCAGGAGTGCGGGCGGTAGGAGTCTGTGCTCCTCCCCCGGTCTGAGATGTAGCCACAGCAACGGAAAGCAACCCTGCCTGAGCCAGAGTGGTGTACATGCTCATGGACTGTGCCAAAGTCTCCTGAAGGGTTGGAGTAGTAGTAGTAGTAGTAGTAGTAGTAGTAGTAGTAGTAGTAGTAGTAGTAGTAGTAGTAGTAGTAGTAGTAGTAGTAGTAGTAGTAGTAGTAGGCGTGTCAGGTGCCTGGACTACGGCTGGAACTGCTGGTGGTACCTTGGCGGTAGCTTGCACAGGTGCTCTTGCTGCACCACGTGTGCATCATCGGCCTCTACCACGGCCCCAACCTCTAACGGCTGCAGTAGGGGGCGCGGGTGCCTGATCATCTCGGGTAGCACGTGTCCTTACCATCTGTGAGAGAATAGAAGACAAAAGTTTAGAATTGTGATGTCAAAATATCGCAGGACAAAGAAATCAAATGAAGTGGAATTTTCCTATCACTTACATAGCCTCTCGTAGATAAGTACAGATGTCTCTGTACCGATCAGCGAGACTTTAATAAACAGGCTTGTGATCCATGACTCTTATGAACCTAGAACTCTGATACCAACTTGTCACGACCCCAATTCGCCCTCCGTGAACTGTCGTGACGGCACCTAGTCTTTACGACTAGGTAAACCTAACAAATGCGGAACATAAATGAAACTTGCAGAAGAAATAATCAAAACCAAAATAACTGAATGGAAACAATAGTTATAATGTCACTCAGCATATACAACGCAACATTCTCAAAACCAAGTATACTATCCCAAAACCTGGAAACTCACAGAAACACAAGCCTTTGAAATATCTAACAGTCTAACTCCAGAATATCTGACAAGAAAGAAAATACAGAAGGGCAATGTTTAAATGCTAGAATAGAAAGGGACTTCTCGATCTGCGGACGCGACAGATGTACCTCGAAGTCTCTAAAGCAGTCGCCTCCCTCAAGGATGGTAGGCCTGAGTAGCAGTACCTGGATCTGCACATGAAAAACATGCACATGAGAGGCATGAGTACACCATAGCGGTACTCAGTAAGTGCCAAGACTAACCTCGGTTGGGTAGTGACGAGGAAGGTCAGGGCCCTACTGAATTTAAATAAAATAATAAGGTCAATAGTATAGAACACAACAGTATAAATAGGTACATCAATGAAATACCACAGGATGTACAGGACAACAACGACCATATAGAAACAAGGTAAATACGGAAAGGAAATACAGCTCAACACCAATGATAACAATCGGGGATCTCCCAAGATATCGTCCTGTAGTCCCATATGTACATATCCAATGGATCTCCCAGGATCCCGTCCCGTAGTCCCATATGTACATATCCAATGGATCTCCCAGGATCCGGTCCCGTAGTCCAACTCATAGTGCGCGGGGATCTACCGGAATCTCATTCTGTAGTTCTAAATGTAAATACCCAGTACTGGAGGAATCTACCGGGTGCATTCCCGTAGTTTCATATAACTGTGTAGAGGGGTCTACCGGAATCCCACATCCGTATTCCTAAAATAAACAGGCAAGGGGGAGCTACCGGAATCCCATATCCGTAGTCCCAAATAAATACACAGCATCAACAGGAAAATATACAGAAATGACAATATTTCATATTAAGGCAACAAGTGATTCTAGCCTAGCATGCTACACAGAATTCAAGTAAGGCAGGTTGAACAAATAAAGCAATTAAGTCACTTAGACATGCTTTCCTAAGCTAACAACAGGCGTAATAGTGCAAGTAATAGAAACAGGAAAGGAAATATGCTAGTAATAACTTAAAGAAAATCGGATTTCCAACAATTAGCACAAATACGCACTCGTCACCTCATGTACAGGGCATTTCAATCACCAAATATACCAATCCTAAGATGAAGGTCCCTCACACAAGGTTAGACAAGGCACTTACCTCGAACCGGCTCAAAAATCAATCCGAAACCACGCTCTTGCCATGAATGCTCGACTCCAAATGACCCAAATCTATTCAATTCAATTTCATAATGTAAATTACACTTCAAGTAACTAATTCTACAATTAAATTCTAAGCTAATACGTGAAATTAGGTAAAATGACCAAAATGCCCCTTGGGATCACGTCTCAGAATCGGGTGAAATTTTAATTTTCAGAAACCTCGTAATCTCACGAGTCTATACATAATAAGAACACTGAAATTGGAGTCCAAATGACCCCTCAAATTCTCATTTAAAGGTCTCTTAAACTCAAGCCCTAATTACCCATTTTTCCCAAATGTTTCACCACTAATTAGGTCTTTAATCACATAAAAACGAGTTATAAAGTCAAGTATGTTACCTCCAAGTGATTCCCCTTCGTTTTCCTCAAAAATCTCTCTCAAAAGCTTCAAGCCCGGATGAAAATGGTGAAAGAATAGCTCAAATTCGCGAAGGCAACTATTTATATGTTCTGGCCCAAGAATTTTCGCATATGCAGCCCAATTTTTGCTTCTACGGTACCGCATTTGCGATCCTTGAACTGCATCTGCGGTTTTTCACTTAAGTCCCAATTTTCGCTTCTGCAATCCCTTTTTCCGCATCTGCGACATCGCAGATGCAACCCCTAAGCCGCTTCTGCGGTTCTGGCCTTCCCAGGCCCTTTCCGCTTCTGCGCTCTTTTTCCCTGCATCTGCAGCATCACACATGCGGTCCCCAATCTGCAGGTGCGGAAACACCAGAAGCAGAAAATCTGAAGCTTCCTAAAAAATTCCAAACTCTCCGTTAACCATCCGAAATAACCCCGAAGCCCCCGGGACCTCAATCAAAAGCACAAACATCACCTATTACCTTATTCAAACTTGTACCAATCTTCAAAACACTTCAAAGAACATCAAATCAACCAAAACACATCGGATTTAAGCCTAAGTTTTTAAAATCTTCCGAATTCCGCTTTTGATCAAAAACCCAACCAAACTACGTCCGAATGACCTGAAATTTTGCACACACATCCCAAATGACACAACAGAACTACTGCAACTCTCAGAATTCCATTCCGACCCTCGGATCAAAATCTCTCTATCGAACCGGAAACTTCAAAAGTTCAACCTTCGGCATTTCAAGCCTAAATTAGCTACGGACCTCCAAAACACAATCCGAACACGCTCCTAACCATGAAATCACCCAACGGAGCTAACGAAACCATCGAATTTCCATTCTGAGGCCATCTTCACACTATTCCGACTATGGTCTACTTTCCAACACTTAAGCCCTCATTTAGGGACTAAGTGTCCCAAAACTCTCAGAAACTCACAACCGGACATCCCGACGAATCAAAATAGCAAAAATAGACTCGGGAAAAGTAGTTAATAGAGGACCGGGGCATTATTTCTTAAGATGACCGGCCGGGTCGTCACACCCTCAAAATCACATGGTGACTCTTTAAGGCACTATAATATGTGGCTAAATTAAAGACATGAGACTTGGCACTAAGTCACAAACTAAATCTTGGAAAGCCACGTAAAATGAATTCAATAAAGGAAAGTCTTGGCTAAATATAAGGCATTATTTAATAAAGGAAAGCCACTAAGTCTTGGAAGTGCAAGAATCTTATCCATGTAAGTTACAAATTTGTATCTAATAAGAATTCAAGGAATTCAAATGTAAGATATTTGAGTACTACAGGCTTAAGTCACATAAGCAACGCAAGGCTTCAACAATTTAAATCAAAGTGAGATTTTGCAATTTTAACAGAGTACGGTGCAATCTTATCAGAAATATCATACGAATTTTTCTCTACTCCGATTTTGCCATTACGTATTATAACAATTGACGTTTGTTTGAGGGATTGTCAAGAGAATTGACTTAGGTATGTTAAGGCTATCCCTTCTTTCTTTTGTCATGATCTATACAAAACAAATGAAACGAGCAAATGCACAATTTTCATAAATGACTCTATTCGTTGAAATACTAGACGTGCTTATGTTCTTGATCCCCCATGTGTTATATTATTCTATCATATATTCATGGGTCTAAAAAATACATAAGTTGGTAAAATTTATTTCATGGTATTAGTCAGAGGCATAATTGTCATATGACGTACCGAGAGATTTTATTAACATATTTTCACATGCATCTCATGCATTTACATATGCACATTGACCCATGACCAGATGATCGTCATATATATATATATATATATATATATATATATATATATATATATATATATATATATATATATATGTACGTATGTATGTATGTATGTATGTATATGGGATATGGGAAAGGTTATGGTGTTATATACGCACTACCACCTGATCAACTAGTATACGTTGATGATTTTACCCACAGTGGCCGAGATGATATGATAGGATGCACTCAGAGGCTTGATGACGTTATAAACACATGTACCTATGCAACGATTGGACATTTATATATATATGCATGACATTTTAAATATTAAAGGATTTCACAGAGCTATTGAGATTTACATGTCGAGTCTTTTACTACATATTTCTATCATGTCTAATGTCTCGTGATTTTCATTCCTTACAGACTTGGTATATTATTTGTACTGACGTCCCTTTTGCCTGTGGACGCTGTGTTTCATGTCTGTAGGTCCCGATAGACAGGTCGAGCGTCCTCCAAGTAGGAGATCAGCTCAGCGGAAGATGTTGGTGCACTCCATTTGCTCTAGAGTTGCTTGTTTGGTCAGTATAATATAGATGTGTATTGTTTGGTATGGCGGGGCTCTGTCCCGAACTTTATGATATTATATATTCTTAGAGGCTTTTAGACAGATGCCATATATACGGATTCTTGTATGGACTTGTCGGCCTATGTTTTGAGTATATAAAGGATCATGTCGGCCTTATTAGCCCGTACGTCATATGTATAAGTTTGGATTACATGTTGGATCATCCAATGTCGAGTATTTCTCCATGTTTTATTCTACTTATCTCACTATAGCCTCTCTTGCTCATTTATCTATGATAGTATGATACGAAAAGATACATTATGTTGGTACTAGGTTGAATAAGGTATCGGGTGCCCGTCGCGGCCCATCGGTTTGGGTCGTGACATATTGGAAGGTACTTCAAAGTTAAGAAATGTCTAATATCTGTATTTAAGTGTTTAAATATCAAGGAAGGTTGAAATTTTGTTTCCTAATAGTTAGAACTCACAGAACGGTAATCAGAAGTCGTGAGTTCGAGTTATTTGACTTGTAGTGGACTGTTTGTGGGCTATTTTGTGTTGGCCTCTTGTGCTGATGTTTTATGGATTTTTGGAGGAGAAAGGGTGTTGGGAAACAACACATAATAACGTAATGGTAGGTTGGTTGTTCGTCGTTACTTTTTTTAGGTTGTCTGGCACTACTTTGGTTGTTGTTTTATGTATGAAGTGATTAGGGTGTATGGGCTATTTTGTGGTATATTGTGATGGAGATAAGACTGGAAAATGATGCATACATGTTGTTGTTGTTTTTGTGTTCTTTTTGTTGTTGGTATATGGTATTGGAGGAGGGCCTTGTTACAAGAGAGATGCTACCAAAATTTACATAAACGAGCTACTAGTTTTAAGTTCTAAACTTAGCCTTTACTCAGCACTGATTTTGAATCTTCTTATGCTGGGGTAGATTGAGTTGAGTTGTTTGAAGAATTACTTGGAAAGTATCAAGGACTCAACAGAGTTAAGGTATGTTAATGCTAAACCTTTCCTTCGGTTTGACATGATCCAGTAACTACATGTGTTTGATAACGCGACATAAAGAGAAGTTCATATTCTTGAATTTATGTACATTTTCCTAGTCTCATAAGTTACAACATTCTCCCTTATCGAGACTTCATATTCATTTTGGTTTTGTCTTCTTTCATCTAAGAGAGCAAAGAGTCTATATATATATATATATATAGTAGTATAGTATTTTCACTATCATCAAACTATAATCGATGGACAGGCCCCTATTGGTCAACCTCTGATCAGATGGTGAGTTATATACCAAGCCTAGTATGGTCGAGCGCCTATGAACGAGCCCAGAATGATCGAGATACAGAGCCTAGTATGGTCGAGCGCCTATGAGCGAGCCTATTATGGTAGAGCAGTTACATATATCGAGCCTTATAAGGCCAGACATCTATTTTACTTACTATATTGAGAGAGTTGAGTCAGTATCAGCAGGTAAGCATATCTTCAGATTATCTTTGAATCCCAGTTACTTTCAGTTATTATATTATTAGTTCAGTTTCAGCTTTCAGTTATTCTGTTGCCTTACATACTCGGTACATCATTTCGTACTGACGTCCCTTTTATCGGGGATGCTGCATTTCATGCCTGCAAGTCTTGGTTGATTGTTGGACAGACCCTCCCAGCAGACAGAGTCAACCATTATCTTGGTTGGTAAGCTCCACTTCCTTAGAGTTACCAGGTCTAGAACTTGACATCCATTTTATATATACAGGTTTGATGGGTAGGTCGAGGCCCTGCCCCGACCATGGTACAGTTCACTTATCTCTAGAGGCTTGTAGACGAGTCCTATATAGTTTGTATATCAGTAGATGTTCATGGTGGCATTGTCAACCTGCTCGGTTATATGTATATCTATACATGAGCTTTTGGGTATGTTTACCCCTTAGATAGAGAGATGATATTTTCAGATTATTCAGAATATGGCCTCATTGGCCTAAGTTGAGGGTTACTCTCCAGGGTTCACAGTTACAGAGTGGTACGCTCGGGCCGAGTATAGTATTGGGTGCTGGCCACTCCTCTTCAGGTTTGGGGCATGACAGATACTTACCTCAAATAAGCTTAATCAACAATCTAAAACAACCTTTCCACACGAACCAACTTCCGAATGGATCAAATCTAGCCAAAAATATTTTAATAACATCAATTAAGTCCATAGAAATCAACCCAAACAATAAAGCTTTGATCTATATACAAATGCACAAAGTCAACCCATGTTAGCACCTCAAAACCTGACATAACATATAAATCCCTAACAACCATTCGAATATGAGTCCAACCATACAAATTTCATCCAAATCTGACTCTAAATTGAGGTTCAAATCTCTATTTCACGTTTTAAAAATATTTTGCCAAAATCTCCAATATTTCTCACTTAGATTTACCAAAAATACTAAAATGAAGGATGTAATCATGAATAACAATCAAATCCGAGTAAAAAATACTTACTCGAATCTAAGTCATGAAAATTTCCTCAAAATTGCCCAAATCTAAGCCCCCAATTTCAAAATATGATAAAATGGATAAAAGTCCCGAAGTTCATCTCTTAAAAGGTCTATCCAAGTGTGCCCTTCGCGAACACTCCACATGCCTCGTGTTCAAGAAGCACAAAAATGACTGCCTCAAAAAGTACAAATTGAGCAGTTTCTTTGTCATATCTTTCCATTTACGAATATACCAAGTAGGTAGACTTCACAACCATTATTCTTTATCATCCTTCAACGAATAGAGGAATGCTCTTAGGTAGGTAGCATATTGTTATGCTCCGTTGCAACAGAATGTGTTAATGATCTCATCAAAATCTAATAGATTATTGGAACATTCATTGGGTTCGCTCTGAAGTTACAGTTATTTTGAATGGTTTGGATCACCCCCTGCTTGAGTTTAAAATTTTTCGCATCAATGGGTAGGGGCCTTACACATGATTGTCTTGCACTATAGAATGGAATAGGCCCTGGCATAGTCTCCCAATGATTATTCAGGCTTTGGTCTAACATGCTCAAACTGATATTCCACCATAGGAAAATTTGAATTGATCCTTTGATTTTCAGCCTCATCTAAAACTCTATCACCTCTTACAATGGCCTTTCTTGCAGTAGCTTCTCTTGCGGCTGCTTCTCACTAGCTTGCTTATTGTTCCATCTCACCTTGAATTGAGGATTTCCCTAACGTATTTCTGGAAAGTCCTTATTCTTTCTTAATTCTCACAATTTTCTAGCTCTGGATCATATGAAATCAGTTTCCTAGAGAAGGATTGAGTCATACACTTGTCACCTGTGTTCAAGTAAGAATTCTTGTAAGTTATGAAAACATAAAATTTGTTCCTAAGTTAGCACCAGAAATTATTTTGAACATTATCGAATACCAATTCCCGGAAATAGAACCAAAGGTTAATGAGTGCAACATTAACGTATAAAAACTAAAGTTCGTACTTGTCAAAGATAGTATAGAAGATATCGTCTCCACAAGAATTGAATTAATATATATATATATATATTCTCGTAATTTATAGCCTAACATTGTTCAAGATGAATGAACCTTCAATTTGATATGTTTAGAAACTATTAATAACAAACTAATATTGCAACAATTAAGATTAATCATAATAAGCTTGAGAGTTGAGCTAAAATAGTTAACTATCAATATAACAAATAAGGGTCGCGACAAGATAGGTGCAAGATTGCTATCCAGGATCTAACTCTATTTAGTTTCACTTTAAAGATTCTGTTAATTCTCCCAAATTTAATAGGTGACTAGCTTATTCTTATAGTCAAGATTCTTCTCTCGAATGAACCTATACTTTACAAAATAAACTAATGTGAAGCATGGTGAGAGTATGAATGGTTATCATTGATAGGAACGATCTTGAGAGAAACTCTTTCAAATGCTTCTTTATCACCAAAATAAACTAATGCATATGCTGTAATAGTATTCAATAAGTTGTTTCTCTTCCGATTGAACAAGATAAAGAATAACTTCACAAATAAATTAAATCTTCTTCCACTAATTCAAGCAATTAAATGTGAGTTAAATCCATTGAGAACAACTAAAACACCAAATCTGTCAAAACCTTAAAGTAAACTACTCCATAAAAGTGGATGAAGCCATCACAAATAAGTTTAAGGAAACAAAAAATATCAAAAATAACTTTACGATACAAACTCCTATTTTTACTGATTTTTGGTTGGAAGTTAGATAAAATGTTGTGTCTTCCTGCCTTATATGCTCTCCAAATATCTCCCTAGGTCAAATACCCCTTCAAAAGCATGTTTAGGAAGTGTTTATACCATATACAAACACTTTGGACCAAACTATCCTTAGTGAGCTAAAATGCAAAATCTGACAGCAAAATGAACTGCCGCATCGGGGAAGGGGAAGCATGGGCATTGCACCAAGCCATTTTTTAGATTGCTTGACTTCCTTACTTTTACCATAAAATGACCTTTTGCATCGCTAGGGATGATGCCCTATGTAATGATCCGACCAGTTGTTTAGAGATTAGCATTCTGATCGGTAACTTAAGGTTTCAAGCAGCTTCGTATTGTATATCATGACTTGCGTGTGTAGCCAGGTTTGGTTTTCGGATGATTCGAGATTGATTTGGAAGAATGATTCTTGTTTTAGAAGCTTAAGTACAGAGAATTGACCGGAGTTTGACTTTTGTGTAAACAACTCCAGAATGGTATTTTGATGATTCCAATATCTCCATATGGTGATTTTGGACTTGGGCATATGCCCGAATTTGTATTTGGATATTTCTAGAAGGTTTTGGCGAAAGTTAGCAATTTGAAAGTTTGGAAAGTTCATAGGTTTAACTGGGAGTTGACTTTGATATTATCGCATTAGGATTATTGTTTTGAGAGATGGAATAGGTTTGATATGTCATTTGGAACTTGTATGCAAAATATGGGTTCATTCCGGATTGGTTAGGCTTGAATCAGACACTTGGTTCGAAGTTTGAAATTTATGAACTTAAGATATTGGTCTTGATCGATGCTTCGTAGTTTTGATGTTGTTATGTGGGATTTAATGTCACGACCCAAACCGATGGGCCGCGATGGTCTCCCGGTACCTTACTCAACCGAGTACCAACGTAACGTATTTTTCTTATTACATCATCATATACATGTGGCATACGGGCCTAATAGGCCAACATGATCATTTATAAATCAAAACATAGGTCGACAAGGCCGTACAATCTTTCACGTACACGACATATGTCTACAAGCCTCTAAGAGTACATAAATATCATAAAGGTCGGGACAGAGTCCCGTCATACCAAACAATGCACGTCTAAATCATACTAACCAAACGAGCAACTTCGAAGCATGTGGAGCGCACCAACATCTTCCACTGAGCTGATAGCCTACTTGGAGGGCTCTTGACCTGTCCATCGGGACCTGTAGGCATGAAACGTAGCGTCCTCAAGCAAAAGGGATGTCAGTACGAAAAATGTACTGAGTATGTAAGGCACATAAATAAATGCATAACATAATAGAAGAAATATAGAGTAATTGACTCAACCTGTAAGTCTGAATAACTTTGTAAATCATAAATTACTTTTAACGTCATGTATATGCGTATGAATGTCATGTCATGCATAGGTACATGTTTCATAACATCATCAGCCTCTGAGGGCATCCCATCATATCATATCGGCCACTGTGGGCAAAATCATCATCGTATACCAGCTGATCAGGTGGTGGTGCGTATATAACGCCATAACCTTTCTCATATCCCATATACATACATTTATATGCGTATATAAAGTCATCTGGTCATGGGTCAATGTACATGAATACAATGCATGAAAAATATGTTAATAAAATCTTTCGGAATGTCATAAGACCATTTTGCCTTTGAGTAATATCATAAAGTAAACTCTTTTCAACTTTCGTATTTTTCTGAGACCCATGAACAGATGATAAGATATTATGACACATGAAAATTCAAGAACATAGATATCTCTATTACTTCTATGAAGGGAGTCATTTATGAATTTGTGCATTTGCACGTTTCGTTCGTATCGTATAGATCATGCCAAAAGAAAGAAGGGATAGTCTTAGCATACCTGGAGTAGGGAAAATTCCATATAATACTCTTGGAGAAGATTGCACGTACACCTTTAGAACCGAAAAATTTCATGTTGCTACGATTCTAGCAAATTCTCATTGGAATTGTGTTGTTGCACGTTGGATTAAGTTTAGAATCGCGAGAACTGGATTAGCTTTTGTTCATGAACCATTTGAACGAACTAGCTTCTGCTCTTTGAAGCACTATATCACTACAAGAAAAACGGCCTTTAAGGAAGGGAAATATGGTCCCTAAAAGTCCAAATCTGGTCCTAAAAAGGTAAATTACGACGGGAAAAATCTGGTCGTCACCCGTCGTAATAGCCTCCACCGCTAAATGTCAATAACGATAGATCTAAAAACCTGGTCTTAAATAGATTTAGAGATCGGGAGAAATTCTAGTCCGAAAATACTTTTAGAGACTACATATCTCGTCCCTAATAGATGAGGAAATATACATATATTCCCATAGCTAAATCCTTTTAGCGACCAACCTTTAATTGGTCCTAAATTATCTTTTAGAGAGCGCAGAAAATCTGGTCGTGAATTAGTTTTAGACTACATATTTCGTCATTCCAATCGTTAAACCATTTTAGCGATCAACCTTTAACTGGTCCTAGATTATATTTTAGAGACGACACTCCTATTTAAAATAATTTTGTAAATTAGCAATCGTATTCATGGTCTCTTATTAACAATGAGTAGTCCTACAGCTCAATACCGCAAAATGTTATTTTTATCAATAAATATCAAATTGTTATTGAAAAATCTAGATACAAAAAGATAATATATCAAGTTCGCATCCCATGATGATGTTACTTTCTATATTTCCTCAACATCTTAATAAAAAAAGTTAGCAAACATCCGGAGCTAGACTATGTCTTATAAAAATAATAATAAGTTTGTGCATCTTTTAAACTTGAATCTTGATTTGTAGCTTCAATCTTCAAAACCTGTAAGTACAAAAGTTTGAAAAGATGATAAATACTATTGGTAAAATAACATATATAAATTTTAAACTAGCAATATAGGGAAATATAAGAAAAATTAATTAGAAAAGCTTTGGGATGGTAAATCAAAATTTGTTTCGATAAATCCTGATACGACAATTCGAGATTTACCATTCAAGAGAACAACTACTATGAACAGACAATAACATCACGAACTTGGTATTTTTAATCATAAGAGAACCATATCATCCGCTTCTATTGAGCACAGCCATTACCATTTATGTACGGAACAAACATGACATACAACGAATAAGTTTATAGATAACAACAAAGATAAGCCTTTACCGCAACTTATAGATTTTCAAACTTCACCGATAATCCCCCAAAGTTTACAAACATGCATGTTGTCCCTCATATAATGTGCTTACAAATTCAGTATATTTTATGCAGTAGTAACATCTATTGAATAAGTAGAATCCTTCTAATAAAATATTCAATTCCAGTTCCTTTTTCAATCCTTTGTAATGGTAAAATCTTTGTCATAGACAAGATGTATAGGTTTAAGAATTGGAATCTCATTTCTAGCCATTCATCCTGCCACAACCTTATTCTTCTGCCATTTTCCAGCTATAATCTCATCAAATTCCTACCACACATGCCTGATTTGCTAGCAGATCGAAATTCCATAGGAAGTTATAGCTACTTACTGCACCATTGTACATGCATTCCATATTTAGCTTCAATCAAATGCTTCCATAGATTCCAGTTGTCAGTGGAATAATATATGCTTTGTCAAATTAATATTTTAAGTCTCAACTATATGCTTCCCGCATGTTGGAGGGAATGAAACACTGTAGCAAACCAGCTTGCTAATTGTAGTTAAGTTTCACGGGGAAAAAAAAATTCATTCTTCCCTTCTCATGTACCACTGATGAATTGCAGAATTTTTGTTGTTGTTGGTTTTTATTTGTTATTATGACTGTTTAATTAGTGACTTTAAATGGTTCACCATTTAGAAGGGTGAAGTCAAAATACCACTAGAATATGTAATATAGAAATTTTGACTATACTCAAATCAACTATAAAACTTAAAAAGCTAGGTATATTGTTACCCAAATCAACTAGTGCAGATGATTTAAATTAATTACCTTATTGATGAAAGATGACCTATGTTGTCTTGAGTTCATTTTCCACCCTTCTTCTACCTTCAGGGTCTTTTGAGGAAGAGAGTAACTTGAAAAAGATAAATTATCTACAAGATTCTATCAAGCTATGATATTTAGCTAGATATTCTAATTGCAAACCAGGAGGGAATCAAAATCTAATGGATTAACGTCAAACTATCCTGTGCTCTAAGGAAGAAAAGTTTGAATTGGAACTGAGGCAAATACGGGCATCACTAGATGAGGAACTAAAAGGTAAGGTGCTTGAACTGGAAATAAAGGAAGCTGAATTACATGCTCTTCTACCATTATTTGAACCTACTCATTTCCCTTACAAAGGGAAATGCCCTTCCAAAACAGGCATGGGGACTAACAAATACTATAATATAAATACATTATGGCCACACAGTTATCCAAACACTATTCTTCCACCAACAAAAAAGATTGAATTTCAAATGTGACTTCACCCAACTTCGAGATCCCTAGGGGGATCAACCTTATGAAGGATGCGCAACAAGAATTCAAAAATACATTCCATTCAATGAAAATTCAAATCTTATGCTGAAAATTCCCCAAAGTACTCAATGAGAAAAAAGTTATATGTAAATCTTAGCATAATATAACCTTAATTATTTGTAAACAATTAATGCTATAAACTCTACTGAATGTGATAGCCTCTTTTCACTTAAAACACTTAGTTAAATGCTAGAAACTCTGTTCGCTCCATTCATCTCATGAGATTATGTATGCACTTCTTACACAAACAATGCTGTGACTGAATCTGATGGAGGCCACATTTCAACTTGTAGTTACTGCTGGGTGTAATAGAGAGACTTGAAAGGGAATATACTAACAATCAAAATTCATTTGGCACAAAAAGGTTCATATTCAATGTCAAAAGGGGTAAAAATGCAGTCTGTTTGTAAATAAATTGGGCATCCAGTTCTCTAATGAGAAGGAGATATTATCGCACGACCTTCAAGCAGTCGAGCTAAATTAATTACCAATTAAAACAACTAACAATTACCAATCAGAGATTCATTTCACTTGTTGTGATTCCTACATAAAGGTACAAACAGGAACACATGTATTCGACTAAATGATATGCATCTTTACTATATAAATATCTAGCTGCTTCGACTTAATAGTTGCCTACATGTGATTCAACTTTTCTTCCTTAATATCATTCCACGATGATACTCCCAACGGACACATCTTACGGTCACGAACGATTCTTCCTAAGTGCCTCGAAAATAATTTGCTATTTGTTCCAACTGTTCGATTATTGTAAAAGGTTACTTTCAACTTTTGTCCGACTTCAAGTGATGAAACTTCTTTGCACTTGTTCCTCCCTCGAACTTTTTTTACCTTTCCAGGATTAGATAAAGAACCTACGGCTGCATAATTTGGTAAAAACTATAGCAATAAAATTTAGTTCTACAAATTAATAACATATGGATTCAAAATATCATACCTTTTTCAGTTGTTTGGGAGTGTTGCATAACTTGATCAGTAGATGGGGGAAATGAAATATTGGTTTGCATATGCTCTTTCTCAAGAACCAAGGATTTTTTTATCTATTGTTCGCATCTCTTGATTAGAAGACATGGTAAAATTCGATCTTGTGCTTTTAGAAATCCCTAAAGATGAGCACAAAGATCCAGGCGTTTGCTCTCATCCCTTCCCTATAGAAGCATAATCCAAAAACTTTTGTACTCCGATTAAGTAGGCTTCATCGAGCCAATTATTAACAAGTTGCATCCATTGCTTATTAGGTGCCATAACCTTGGAGAATAAATAAAAATTACATTAAAAAAAGATAAAAGATAAGAAAAATACTATGATGTACACAACTTGTTACGATCAGATGCACACAACTGGTTCACCTCCAAGGTTGCAGTTTCTAGTGAACTGGCTCCTCTATTTTCGGTTAATACATTGTAATATACAATCAGATGACACTAATCTAGATAAAAGATTATAAATTAACTTGTAATTAAAGATGTTAGTTCCTAAAACATTCATGCATAGTTCCTTCTAGTCTGTTCCGAGATCGAAGTAAGTACTTACACCAAAGAAAGTGTAAATAGTATACTTTACAACACAAGATCATTCAAAATAGTCGCGCGCGACTAAAAGACTGCTTCTTCCCAGATTCAATTATTTTTCAGTATGTTAAAATACAATTGGCAGTAGAGACGAGAAGGGTTCTGAGGTATAAATGGATTTAGTTAAAATCTTTTCAGATGTAAAATTAAAATTACAATAGGAGTAATACAGTAGTCCCTGTTTTGGCTGGCAAAATCCCTCACTGAATACATAAGACTAATATGTCATTCATGAAATAATTAGCTTTTTCAAACTGGTAGGCACTCCATATAACATAAAATTCTTCAAACTTCAAACACACAATACGCTACATAAACTTGAATATACTACAGAAAATTAATTTATCCAATTAGAAATCCAACCCAATAATCTTTCCACCGATTATACAATAGAAAAAATACCAAATTATATATGAAATCTTACCAAGAGAAGAAGAAGAACAACAACAACTCGAATAACAATTAGCGAATTTAGAACAACTTAGAGAAGAAAAAAAAACAACTTGAAAGAGGAGGCATACCTTGGATTAATATCAAATGCGAGATGGAAATTAGGGCAAAAAATTTGCAATCTTAGTTTTGAGAAACACATAAGAACAAATGGGCGCTAGGCGGAGTATTAGGGCAAATTGTGTTTTGAGAATACAGAGAGTTTCACTTTACTTTTCAGAACTTTTTATTTCAATGTATTAGTTTTGGCGCCTGATTTTTGGAAAATAGTAGATTTCTAATATTTTGGTATAACATTTGGCGACACTCTCTCAAACTCAATGTCCCTCAATTATAATTTGGGACCAATTATTAATTTTTTAAGGACCGGATTTAATACCTTCGCAATAAAGTAAAGCATTAAGGACCGCAATAAAATATCGTCCCAATACATATATTTTTTGCGACGAGATTATTAACTCGTCCCTAAAAATTGGTCTTAAATAAGGCTTTTTCTTGTAGTGTATGAACGAACTAGGAAAATGGGACATATGATCCTTACTTGGATTATGAAGGTTCTTGTCTTATTTTGTCCAAAATAAAGAATGAGATAAGACTTATCATAAGTCTTTGATTATTAATTTCAAAAGAATCCTAGATAGCCACCTATTAAGGAGATTAAAGAGTCATTTTCTAGGCTAGCTAATGCTGCCACGTGGGGGTGGGGGAAGTTAATCTTTATCCAAATATATCCCCAATTAATTAGGCAATGTCTTGTTACCCGGTAATTAATCAATTACACGCAAAATTGAGAATTATTCTCACTTACCTAAAATATTACTCACTTTTCACATACCTTATAAACCTTACTAGCATGGTCATGTAGTACCTTGTATGACACTAGTCCATAAATACCGGGTAGTTTAGCTCGGGTCGTATTTTACCCCAAAATGCCAACTTGGAAAAAAAATTCATTTTTTTTGACTTGCTCCCCCTTTCATATTCATGAATTTACTAATCACTTGTGAAATAGCATAATCCTTAAAATCTCCAAATAATCTTTTATTTGGACTGATGTCAATTACCTTACGACAAATTCAACGTACAATACTGCAGGGTGCAACATCGTCGTAACTTAATACTACGAAGCGTGACATTATCGTAATGTAATACTGTTTGGTGAAACACTGTCGTAACTTAATACTGCAAAGCGTAACATCATCATAATACTGTGGGGCGTAACATTATTTCCCCCTTTGGAACATTCGTCCTCGAATGTTGACTGATGCACTTATCATTTTCATAACTTATATCTTTCGAATACTTTAGACTGTCCCTTTCCATCTAGGCGACTGTTTTGTGAATAAGCCCAAAGTCCAGGGCATTCCCCCATTAGGCCTTCTTTTCACACCACAACTTGTAGTCGGAATCCTTCCAATCTCGTAACTATCGTCACCTTTCATCATGCAGCCTTTACAATTTTGACCTTGTAAGTGTGCTCAATCTCTAGGCTTCATATGTAGAGCTTGATAAGATGTCCATTTGGGCATCTATAAGTATACTGACGTTCTTCGCTCGGTACTTTGTTGAACTCATGAATATTGCTATATCTCATTGCATAGGTCCGTTTAGCCATCCGTATGAATTTACTGCCATAACTCTTACTTTAATTTATTGTTCCTGAGGTCTGCTACCAAATCTCAGCTTACTCTCGTTGCTTATTCTATATGAATAAATTTGAGTCCTTTAATGCTTCTTCATCACTGCTCATCTTTAGAATGACAGCCTAATCTCATTTCATACTTTGTGACTTTTGTCCATCCATTGTTGATTCACCTCAATATTGATCTACAATATACCACTGATAACTTGAAACTTCTTACGTAATACCTTGCCCCTAGAGCTTACGTTACATCAAGAAATATTCGAAGTAACTTTCCTGATAATCGTATTTCATAGTGTCTCAATGTGATTCACCTTATGGGGTATCCTAATTTCGTACCGCCAGTGAAATCTTTTCTCCTTCTTTTTTTTCCAAACCATTAGTCAAACGAAGGCCCAAACATCATCCTTTATCTGTCACAATTTCACCCTCATTTTATTATCATAACAACGTTTCATTCCTTCTAAATGCTATTAATCTTAAACTCCTTTGAGTTTATTCAGGTTATACTGAACTTTCTATAACTTATAGAAACTATTAGCTTTCTTGTCTCCATGGGTCTTAATCCCAATGACTTATCCGTTCTCGTCACCATCTCACTCGCCCTTTCTCGTTCTTACTCCTATCATAAAACTTTGTCGCTTTACTATACATTAGCTTGGTACCCATACATATCTATTTATATTATTCACGTAATTCCTTCAACTTGCTTTCACCATAGATTTCCTTATGTTGTTCTGGAACATCAAGCTAGACATCACATTATCTCTAACTATTCTTTACTCTCATAATCAGGCTTTTCGATATCTAGACCATAGGTTAGAAGATATGCTACTGACGTTGCCGCTATCATTCCTGGATATTTAATCCCCGCGTTTCTAGCCTTTTATCCCAAGTATGGAATATTCTCAACCTTCTACTTTTGAGTATCTCGTTCATTGTTCACCTTTTCCTTTCTTTCCTTAAAGCCTCATATCACATCTTCTATCTCTTTCATGACCTTCCCTCCAAATAGATATAATTCACATCTATGTCTTGAACTTCTATTATAATACATGCACCTTTTTACACAATCTCGTGAGAGCTTCATGCTAACTTCTTATGAGACGGGTACCCTTCTAACTGGCTTTATCGTAGGGCCGTTATAGAACGTAGTTGTTGTGCTATCTCTCTTGCACCTCTAATATTAAGAGTGATTCTGCTATGTTCTCAATCATGATTCCTATAACTTCTGGTCTAATAATCAGATTCTTTATTTACTTTGTTGATGTAACTCTTTAGTTTCCTTCTTCTTTTGATCGGCCATTATACTGACTTAAGTTATCGTCCAATCTGCGGATCATGGTATTAGTTATTACTTTAGCCCTCCATGGACACTATGGAATATCTATGATACAATCTTATAACAATTCATTCCTTTGTCTATGACCTGTCTCAATTCTTTCTTTTAACTTATACCTAAATCTGTTATGACTGTATGATTGTTAATATATATGTTGCATGTATAAAAATCTAAACTCTTAAGTGTGTTCATAACGTCACCAACTCGGGATCATTGATTAAATAATTCCTTCCGTTCCTTCTCAGTTTTCTTTTAACGTAAGCTATTACCTTTCCTGATCTTTTGTCCCCCTTTTTTCGTGCATACTTAGCTTATCTTAGTTCCCACGCATGCCGGAATTTCTATACAACTCATATGATCTTCGAGTATTTCTTTTGATTTTTACTTCCCATTCACTAGCCACGGTAGATTCCTCTTTCTTATGGAGGACGTACAATGTTGTTGTAAAACTGTTATTACAAGACCATTTTCTCTTTAGGACATTGTGCTTAGGTTGAAGCCTTCTTCCTCATTTTCTCAGCTAGTCCTTTCACTGTAGTACGCAGGGAGGATCCTATGACTCTTGTAAAGATGCAAGCTTATTATATTATATTCTTGATAGAATTTTTTTTTATGTTCGTGCTCACTTGTAAATATCCCTAGTTACTTACCTCTACACTTATCTGCTCGTAGGACTGCTCTTGAACTGAAGTTTTGACTGTCTTCCCAGTGGAACTATATTTTATTTCCGTAACACTCATACAGTACCTTTTACTACCCCAACTCCTATTTGAATATTTCTTAAGTATTACAATGTCATAACTGCGGGGCTAAATTAATTATATTAGGTTTTACTATCTTTATCTTGCATGACTTGTTGTCTTGTCTGTATCCTCTTGACTAGCCATAACTAGGCTCTTCCTGAATCAACTACTAACTACTCGTTGGCTCATTCTCATGTCATTATTCGGCAAAATCTTTCTTGGGTTGTTTCCTTGGTCTTAACTTACATCTCGCACTGACTCATTAATTATTAATAACATCTCGGGCAGGAACCCTTACTTCTTCTACTTGACGTCGCGTTTGCATACTGTTCTGGAATCGTAGCATATCTGTAGCATTTGGATAAGTGCAATCTCATCCCTTCCTCACTTTTTATTGCATTCTTCCTTTATCCTTCCATATTCCCTCCTTTAGAGGAGTACTAAGAGTTGTAGCTACAACAACCTGCCTATAGATGTTTCACTTTTTCATCTTTGGCGTCCTTTTACATCATCGATAGCCCTTATTCGCCTTGCGGGAATCCTTATGTACCAAGGATACAAAATTCCTTACTCATAATGGTGACACTTAGTGTAACTGGCACATACATTCCCTTAAGCTTAACTTTGCTCCCCTTGCTTGCTTTAGGGAAACGTCTTCCTGAATGACCATTCTCTGAATTTCCCATGAATCTTCTTTTATTGTCCATTCTATTATCGCCATAACATGATCTAAAATTCTTATGATGCCGACCGTTATCGAATCACTCAGTCCCTAATTCATGTTTAGTTTATCTTATTCACCTGCCCATACTGATTTCTATTATTCTGGGGTTTAATTCTCCCTTCCGGTAATCACATTAGAGTCACGAACTTATTCCCTGAAATAAGGATGTGACTATATGGACTATACTATTTTATTTTCTTAAGGCCCATTACCTTTCATCTCTTTCTTCATTTGACTATAGGTTCTGTAACGCTTTACCATTGGTATCCATGTATCATACCTTATTCACAATTCTTCCTTATCTCTCTTCTCGTTACTCTGCTAATATTTCTGCATATCCCCTTTTTTGTGAAAAATTCAACACAACATTCTTTCTCTTTTAGCTCCCCTTTGCTCCAGTAATTGGCTCTTCGGGTTGCCTAGCATTATCTCTCTACTAGGGACAGGAGTCATGCTAAGATAATATTTATCCTTTCCAAGCTTCCAGCGCCTATCTTTCTAGCACTCATATCTAGTGGTACTATTTTAAAATGCACCATATAGGTATTTCAGAAGGAGATCTATTAGCACTTTTTTGCAATGTCCTTTAAAATTGTCAACTAATGCAAACCATCCATTTACCAATTTGGGTTACCCTAAACCTAGCTGGATCTTGATATCCCCTCTTTCTCTAAACTATACATGTTAGCCCCCATAGGGCATAACTGGAATGAGTGTGACCAATTGTACATACCTCTGTTACTGCTGAATATAACTCAACAAGCTTATGTTCCCCTACCTGAATTATAAACATTGTTAACATTCATTAACTGGGCGCCTCGTACCCTTCTTCATCTTCCTTCTTTTGCTTGTTGAAACTTTATTTATCTTCTTAATCTCTCATTGTCTTTCACCATTAAAATAGATAGGCATTCTTGCCTTAAAACTTCTTATCAGGAAGCTTACACCTTTCAGTACACCCATAATCTGCTAAAGACCTCACATTTACTTATCGTAGGCATCATACAAAATTGAGTTCCTCTTACTCAATTCTTCCATAGCTGTATTCAATCTCTAACCAATTGGAGGTATCATAATATTACGAATAAAATAGAATCTAGGAGTTTGAATTCTTGTAGGTGAGCTTTACCACACGATCTAGAGTAAGAAGAAAGAGTGACAGTCTAAAATGCCCTGTAGCCTCCTGCTTATAAGTGTGGTGCACGACACACCCATAAACAAGACTCTACTAGACACGGCTTGTAGACTCCCTAGGACAGAACTGCCCTGATACCACTTTTGTCATGACCCAAAACGATGGGCCGTGATGGGCACTTTGTACCTTACTCAACCGAGTACCAACGTAACGTATCTTTCTTATTACATCATCATATACATGTGGCATACGGGCCTAATAGGCCAACATGATCATTTATAAATCAAAACATAGGTCGACAAGGCCGTACAATCTTTCAAGTACACGACATATGTCTACAAGCCTCTAAGAGTACATAAATATCATAAAGGTCGGGACAGAGTCCCGTCATACCAAACAATGCACGTCTAAATCATACTAACCAAACGAGCAACTTGAAGCAAGTGGAGCGCACCAACATCTTCCGCCGAGCTGATAGCCTACTTGGAGGGCTCTCGACCTGTCTATCGGGACCTGCGAGCATGAAACGCAACGTCCTCAGGCAAAAAGGATGTCAGTATGAAAAATGTACTGAGTATGTAAGGCACATAAATAAGTACATAACATACATGGAAGAAATATAGAGTAATTGACTCAACCTGTAAGTCTGGATAACTCTGTAAATCATGAAATACTTTTAGCGTCAGGCATATGCGTATGAATGTCATGTCGTGCATAGGTACATGTTTCATATCAACACCAACCTTTGAGGGAATCCCATCATATCATATTGGCCACTATGGGCAAAATCATCAACGTATACCAGCTGATCAGGTGGTGGTGCGTATATAACTTCATGACCTTTCCTATATCCCATATACATACATATACATACATCTATACGCGTATATAACGCCATCTGGTCATGGGTCAATGTACATGAATTCAATGCATGAAAAGTACGTTAATAAAATCTTTCGGAATGTCATAAGACCATTTTGCCTTTGATTAATATCATAAAGTAAACTCTTTTCAACTTTCGTATTTTTCTGAGACCCATGAACAGATGATAAAATGTTATGACACATGAAAATTCAAGAACATAGATATCTCTAATACTTCTATGAATGGAGTCATTTATGGAATTTATGCATTTGCACGTGTCATTCTATCGTATGGATCATGCCAAAAGAAAGAAGGGATAGCCTTAGCATACCTGAAGTAGGGAAAATTCCCTATAATACTCTTGGAAAATATTGCAGGTACACCTTTAGAACTGCAAAATTTCATGTTGCTTCGATTCTAACAAATTCTCGTTGGAATTGTGTTGTTGCATGTTGGATTAAGTTTAGAATCGCAAGAACTAGATTAGCTTTTGTTCTTGAAGCCATTTGAACGAACTAGCTTCTGCTCTTTGAAGCACTATGAGCGAACTAGAAAAATGGGACATATGATCCTTACTTGGATTATTAAGGTTCTTGTCTTCTTTGGTCCAAAATAAAGAATGAGATAAGACTTATCATAAGTCTTTGATTATTAATTCCAAAATTAATCCTAGATAGCCACCTATTAAGGAGATTAAAGAGTCATTTTCTAGGCTAGCTAATGCTTCCACATGGGGGTGGGGTGGGGGAAGTTAATCTTTATCCAAATATATCCCCAATTAATTAGGCAATATCCCGTTACCCGGTAATTAATCAATTACCCGCAAAATTGAGAATCATTACCACTTACCTAAAATATTACTCACTTTTCACATACCTTATAAACTTTACTAGTATGGTCATGTAGTACCTTGTATGACACTAATCTATAAATACCGGGTATTTTAGCTCGGGTCGTATTTTACTCCAAAATGCCAACTTGGAAAAAAAAAATCATTTTCTTTGACTTGCTCCCCCTTCCATCTTCATGAATTTACTAATCACTTGTGAAATAGCATAATCCTTATAATATCCAAATAATCTTTTACTTGGTATGATGTCAATTACCTTATTACAAATTCAACGTACAATACTTCAGGGTGCAAAATCATCGTAACTTAATACTGCGAAGCATGACATCACCGTAATGTAATACTACTGGGTGCAACACTGTCATAACTTAATACGGGAAAGCGTAACATCATTGTAATACTACGGGGCATAACATTTAAGTCTTTGCATAGATCTTTATTATGTTTTGGGACCTTTTGGTATGTTCGGATAGAGTCCTGGGGGGCTAGGTTTGGGTTGTGTTGCGCTCGTTTTAGATATTTCGACGTCGTTTCTTTAAGCATAAATGGTACCATATTATGAAAATGAGATTCAATTTGTGTTTTAATTGAAGCATTAGATCCATATCATAATTACGAATCCATAGCAAAAAGAATCATCGAATTCGGACATCGTATGAGGGAGTTATGCTCATTTTAGTTTCGGAGAAGGGAGCTGGTGCTGGTGCTTCGCAGATGCAAAGTTGCTCTGTGACCCCGCAGGTGCGAAAATTCATCCGATAAAGCAGAAATGACAGTTGTAGTGCGCAGGCGCGACTTTTTGGGTGCAAAAGAGGAAATGCCTGTGTATAAAAAAATCAGAGTGCGTTCTTTTGGTATTTTGAACATATCTTGAGTTCTAGAGCTCCGATTGATGTGATTTTTGTGGTGTTACTCTCATATTTTCATGCGGGCCAGTATCTAATCTCAATTTTTGTATTTTAAAATGATTCAAGTATTTCATTTGTGAAGTAATACATATTTTGATTGGAGAATTGGGGGTGTTTATCAAAACTTTTTTAAAGAGAATAATTGGGTTTTGAACATCGATTCAGAGTCACATTTGGATGAAATTATTATGTTAGGACTCATAATTAAATGGGTTATCAGAATTTGTAGGTTTTATCAGGTTTCGAGCTGCGGTCCCGAGGTTGACTTTTGTGGTTAACCTTTTAGTTTTCGTTAAAGATCGAACCTTTATTATCCGGAATTATTTTCTATGGTTTACTTATGACATTAAGTTATTTTGGTTAGATTTAAGCTGTATGGAAGTTGTTTCACACAAGAAGGTCATTTCAGAGTATCGTTTTAGTTTCTTTGAGGTAAGTATCTTGCCTAACTTTGTGTGGAGGAACTACCCCTTATGATTGGAGTTGTTTTTGCTATTTGTGTTATATGAAGCCATGTATGAGAGGTGACGAGTGCGTACTCGGGCTTATATGTGAAAATTAACCTGTTTAGACTCTTAGGATTCTTTCATTTATTTATTTGAAATTGTTAGTGCATGTTATATCCTTTTATTTGTCATGTTTACTTTCACTTGCTTTATTTGAAGTTGTTGTTACATGTCACATCCTTTACTTGTCAAGTTTACTCTTATATACTTTATTTGAAGTTGTTACCTCTTTTATCATTATATGACTGTCACGACCCTAAACCCGAACCCAGTCATGATGGCGCCTCTCGTGAAGACAAGGCCAGCCAATTATACCAAATTCACTTTTTAAACAGTTAAATATCATAAAAGCAGTCTAAAACATGATATAGCAATACTAAGTAGCAGATAATGTCAATAAGGTGCGGTTGTACAACCCAACAAAGCCCTAACCGGGGTGTCACAAATTATGAGAATCTACTAGGGTCTAAATACAACTGAAATCCTGGAGTGTACAAATACAGTCTAATGAAAAGAAGAGAGAGAAAAGCAGTGTTGCGAATGCCGGCAGCTACCTTGCTAAACTCTGATGACTCTGCCTCCGATCAGCCAAAACATACTTGAATCTGCACACAAAGGTGCAGAGAGTAATGTGAGTACTCTGACTTAGTGAGAAATAATAATAAATAAAGACTGAAGGTAAGCAATCACGTAAAACATATCAAGATGCTGCATAGAAGCAGTCCAAAACCAGTAAGAAAGCAGTGAAGCTGTAAAAATCTCTTAAAATATCTTAGCTCAGTTTAAACTTCTTTAAATGAATTTTTCAATAGTTACACAAACGAATGCAAACAATTAGTACAGATAAGCACATAAATCTGCCCCTCGGGCACAATCTCAGAATAGTACCAGCCCCTCGGGCTATATCTCACATCACAATGGGTACCCACGCTCACTAGGGGAGTGCAGACTCCGGGAGGGGCCCCTTATGACCCAAGCGCAATATCAAGCCATCTCGTGGCATCAAATCTAGGCCCTCGGCCTCATATCAGTCAAGCCACCTCGTGACATATATATCTCAGGCCCTCGGCTTCATAAACAATATCAACAAGCCACCTCGTGGCGTACATATCTCAAGCCCTCGACCTCAAATCAGTATCAGTTTTCCTCACAAATAGGCCCTCAGCCTTACTCAGTCAAAAACACTCACAAGCCTCGCGGGCATTAGTAAAACAATATTTCTCAACCCAAAACATCATTTAAAATATCATTTAAGTCTCAAAACGAAGTAAAAATGGCTGAGTAGTAAAACAGTGGAAAATAACATGACTGAGTTCAATTAATAAGTCAAAACAGTGAGGAAATAGTAATAAAAATCCTCGAAGGGTTCAAATAGTTGGCACGGAGCCCAAATATGGCAATCAGCCCAAATCATGATGATAACATATAAGTTTCAGTCACATACGCGATAAAATCATTAGTCGGGACGGACCAAATCACAATCCCCAATAGTACATGACCCCACGCTCGTCGTCAAGCGTGTGCCTCACCTCAATATAGCACTACGATGTGCAATCCGGGGTTTCAAACCCTCAGAGCATCATTTAAAATCATTCCTCACCTTGAACCAGCTAAATCTCTAACTCGCGACGCCTTTACCCCTCGAATTGGCCTCCACGCGCGTCGAATCTATCCAAAATCAGAACGAATACGTCACAATATGCTAAGGGAACAAAGCCCAAGCGAAAACAATAGAATTACCACAAAATTCCAGAAATTGGTCAAACCCGACCCCCGGGCCCACATCTCGAAATTTGACAAAATTCACAAAACTAGAATCCTTATACCCTCACGAGTCTAACCATACGAAAATTATCCAATTCCGATACCATTTGGTCCTTCAATTCATCATTTTATATTTTTGAAAGATTTTACAATTTTCTTCCCGAAATTCCATCCCAAATCACGAATTGAATGATGAATTCAATGATGGATTCATGTACTCTAGCCAAATCTGAGATAAAATCACTTACCCCGATGAATTTCTAGAAAAGCCTTCGAAAAATTGCCAAAATCCGAGCTCTCTAGGTCAAAATATCAAATAAAACCCAAAACCTCATATGTATAGAGTAACCCACAGATTTCCACCTCCGCGGACCACACAAAATCGACCACGGTCCGCAAAAAACCAGTGTGGTTTGCACAAAAATGATCGCGGCCGCACAGGCTTTCCTCTGTAGTGACAGACTTTAGTATTATGGCCATAACTTTCGCTACAAATGTCCAAATTGCGACATCGTTACCTTTCTGGAAACTAGACATGAAGGGCTACAACTTTTGTTTTTAAATCATCTCAAAACACCTTTTAGATTAAAAGATATGAGGTTCCGAAGTAGGAGAAGTGGAATGCTCCCACCGCGGCCGCACTGCATTTTGTGCGGTCCGCACAACACCTACCGCAGCCGCACTTCATTTTGTGCGGTCCGCACAGCACATACCGCGGCTGCACTTCTTTTTGTGCGGACCACGCAGGTGGGTTCCGAGGCTTGCAACCCCTCTAGACCTGCTACAACTATGATTTTCGGCCTAAAACATCCCGGAACCTACCCGGAACTCCCGGAACTTCAAACTAATTGTACCAACACATCCCATGACATTGTTCAAACTTGTTCAAAACTTTGGAATGCTCACAACAACATCAAATCACCAATATAACATAGGATTCAAGCCTAAGAACTCCAAGAACTCTTAAATTATATTTTCAATCAAAAAGCCTATCAAATCTCGTGCGAATGACCTGAAATTTTGCACACACATCCCAAATGACACAACAAAGCTACTTCAACTCTCGAAATTCCATTCCGACCCCTATATCAAAATCTCGCCTATCAACCGGAAAATGCCGAAATCTCAATTTCGCCAATTCAAGCCTAAACCTTCCACGGATTTCCAAAATGCATTTCGATCACGCTCCTAAGTCCTAAATCACCTAACGGAGCTAAACAAACCATAAATTCCAATCTGAGATCAAATACACACAAGTCAAATCTTGGTCAAACCTTTCAAATTTTAAGTTTTCAACTGAGACTGTTCTTCCAAATTCATTCTGATTAACCTGAAACCCAACACCAACGATTTACATTAGTCATAATACACCACACGGGGAAAGTCATGCCCGAGAACTAGCGAGCGAAGTGCAAAAGCTCAAAACGACCGGTCGGGCCGTTACATCCTCCCCCACTTAAACAAACGTTCTTCCTCGAACATGCTTAGAGTTGTTCCAAAAGCCAATCAATCGCTGAATAACCTTACCATGCATATACCTGGGGGTGATTCCACGTCACCCTATCTTATATAGGTCCGATAACACATTGTAACTGAAATTTCGCAACTCAATCTAGCCCACAAACCATAGAACCACATTTCCACTTCTAAAATCCTCAATACAATCAGAATCTCACATCTATAGTCAGAATAAGATTGAACCAGCTGTAATAACCCATACCAACAACCTCAGGTGCAATTACATGATAAACCACGTAACTCAATGCTCGTAGCGATAACTTCTATTCATAGCAGCTGCCCACAACAACCGAATACCGGTAGAAAACCTCCTATCAACTAAAATCTCATTCCAACACTTTCATATACTGCTAACGATAAATGAAACACGCAATAAACTATAACCATCTCTCAGATCAACCATTCATGAAGCCACTTCTCCTTTGGCAAATACCATAGCAAATCTCCGAGCCGAACCTCGATATTATCCTTCTAATATGCTGAAATCGAATCCGTTCGTATTCATTAACGTTCCCAACGATCTCCTCTAATCCAACACACCACTCTGGTGACATGACACAACAATATAGGCCTAAGCCACAACTTGCATAATACACGCACCAATAAGAAACGGTCCGTACATACTCAAATCATGAAAATGACTCAAATGAAAGATCTATACCTCAAGCTCACCAGTACCACCACAACACAAGGCTGAGAACCCGTCTCGCATCGTAGGAATAGAACACACGAATCTAACCCGTAAGGTCATACCTCCACATAACTTCGATGCAATGCGCAATCCTATCCAACACTGCTCTACATGAACCACCTCAAATCCCTATGCTCGAAATCGACAACCACACACAATTTGATGTCTGGAACCAAAGCAATTCATCATACCCACGGTAGAGCAAATAACCTATACCACACTAACCCGAAAGGACATAACCCATACACCATTTACCGAGTAACACCCAATTTCTTTTCCCGCTCGACTTCCACTATGAAATCCCAATAGAACCGCACCTTAGGTGCCTATAACCGACAAATCACAACACCTCTCTCAGCAATACAATTCAGAGCCACCCAAACCGACTCAAGTTAGAATACGCATCCACATTGGCCTGCCAATGAACTCCTCATCAAGGAATCCTGAGGTTGTTCCTTCAACTCCTCTAACTCTACTGGTGCCATACAATATGGTGCCCGACATCAAATCAATACCGAAATCAACCACCCTGCCCGGCGACATGCCCGACCACAAGAAACACATCCGAAAAGTCTATCACCACCGGAACCGAATCAATGGTAGGAGCCTCTACACTAACATTTATCACGAAAGCCCACATAAGAAAAACAAGTCTTCCCAACCGTCTGCTGGGTCTTCAAAATATAAAACCACTTCAATAGGACATAATCCGTCGAACCTCACCACTCAATCCGTGGCATTTCCGGCATAGCCAACAACGCCGCCTTAGTGCAACAGTCTAAAATGACACAACACGGAGACAACCAGTTTGAACCCAATATCACATCCAAAATCTAACATACCAAGCAAGAAAAGATCCGCTCGGGACACCAAACCCCTAATAATCACTAACTAGTGACGATACACACGACTCACAATTACAATATAGCCTAAATGTGAGAACTTCCCTGACTCTAAGTCCATATGGCACATGACTCAATACACCTAATCCCAATTCCGCCGTCCGAATAAATATCGCACCTCGAATACCCAATCATTCCATGAGGGATACTCTAAAATTTCCCTTGTGTCACCAAGCAAACTCGAATATCAGCAGTCGATCTAACAAGAAAGCGTCGCAATTCCACCAAAGTACCATCAACTTAATCGCATTGCCTTTTCTGAAACATATACCCTCGTCAAATCACTCCTATTTAGCAATACCATTTCCTTAATCACCTGGAGATCATACCTCTAATCATCTGAAGTTCATTTCTGTAATCATCTGAAACTGCCCGTGCTGCCTAAGAATTTTATGACTTTCCGTTCAAAACTGAACCGTAACTTTACACACGCAAATCTCAATCCTCTACAACATACCGCATATACCATACCATCCTAGGATAACATGAGAACTTCATCTCCCTTCCGAGCCACAAACATCTACGTACTCAACTAGTCAAGAACTTTCCATTGATCCCATCTAGAAGAAAATCCCTATGCATCCCATGCTCCTCATGCCCATAGAAAATATACATCTCCAATCGAAGTAGAAACCATCAAGAACTCTCCGAGTTTTCCTTGCACAAGCCAGACCTGTTAGGACTGAATCCTTCTAACTCGACCAAGATACGCAAGCCATCAAAACCTAAGAGCATTGCCACGAAATACCTGTAGGAACTCATTACCCCGTACACACCCAAGGAACTAATCATATCCTTACCATACCAATCCGGCCTACTACCCAGCTATCCCATCTATCCGAGTTTCCTTCTGATTTATCTTCAACTTAATATCCCCTCTTGCTGTAGCGCCACAATTCCTCAACCCAGACTTACCACACGAGACCCAAGCATAAAAGTACATTGTCTAAGGCTCACAAGCCACTGAGTGCTCTCTCAAATATTACCAAAAGCACCACATTCAAAATACTTTACTCTGAGAAAACTTCCTGCGAATCTAAATGTGTTACCTTTACCTTCCTAATACTAATATATAGAATCCCATAGTTAATGCAGAAAGTACCACAAGTCTTGACATCTTCCAAATGAAAACTCAGTTCTTAACCACATATACGACTTTAAAATACCCCATTGTCACATTAGAACCATTCTCGAGAGTCATTCACTCTATTCAAACTGCAATTAGCCTGATCAAGCAAACCAAACAACTCGTTCCTCGTTGGCACTCTGACACCGCAGAATGTGACATCATTCCATTACAACCAAGAAACTTCCTGCTCTATGCACCGAGTATCCTTTACCAACAACAACTCAAGACATTCCGTGATTCTCACACGCCTGTGAAGCATCCTATAACCTTTGTTAAAAATTTTCCTATACTCGAGCCATCCTCGATCTCAATTTCTGCAAACCATAACTGATTCACCAGCACACCTCAAACTGGAATCAACATAGCACATAATCGTGCAATCAACTAATCAACAGCAGACTCCCCAACTTGGCTCGAAGCCATAGATTATCACACACCCAATAACTCATAACACATATACTCTCTTGCTGCCATAATACCATAGTGAGATTAAACTCAAATCCCTTTGTAAGCTTGTAAAAACACAGACCATCTAGTACTTTAAATCTTCAGCAAATCTCGTATTCATCCTTGCAACAGTCAAGCCCACTCTCTTAAGAGACTCCAAATTCAAATTTCAACACTTATATTTCACTTGTAAATGAGACCTTCTAAAAGACACATAAGGATCACACAACCTCGGAACACTTCTCAGGAGATAACCCACCTGCCTTGTCTTCAACTAACATTTATGTATACCTTCCACCGTCACAAATATTACGCAGTCACTTAGCCTTCCTGAGTCTGAACTCATACCGCAACATGAAATTTACTTCTCTCCCAACTAGGATACATGAAAACACTCTTCGCACACCCATAACTCGGGGCTATACCTCAAATCAAAAATGAAAATCAAGCACCTAATAGTTCTTCTATCTTCCAGCAGACCTTTCTTGTCGCTTCCAAATCATATGGATACATCTCGCAGTACTTCATACTCATCACATAGTTATGCAGTCGTCACTTCCACTAATAGGGACACTACCGAACATATAAGTTCGAAGACACTTGCTCACACAATCAGCACCTCAGTGCTCAACCTATAGGCAAATATCCGGCCTCAAGTCCTCCAGACAGGCTCAACATCAACTCACAGAGATCACGTCTCGCCCCTCTATTGGGGAATCATAAACCATCGATGCACATCTAATACTGAGCACTCATGCACACACACAAACGTGTGGAAGGAATTCAAAGAGTTACATTTCAAGCTGAATCAAAGGACGCACGATAAAAATTCAAGAATGTAAAGTTTTCCTAAAGGTTCTGCAACCTCTCAA
The DNA here is from genome assembly GCF_000715075.1 of Nicotiana tabacum. NCBI lineage: Eukaryota > Viridiplantae > Streptophyta > Magnoliopsida > Solanales > Solanaceae > Nicotiana > Nicotiana tabacum. Next base: position 57,233,769 of record NC_134084.1, read on the forward strand.
GGATAAATATAGACGTCTCCGTACCAATCCGTGACTCTACTAAAACTGCTCATGACTCGTGAAACCTATGTAACCTAGGCTCTGATACCAACTTGTCACGACCCTAAACCTGAACCCGGTCGTGATGGCGCCTCTTGTGAAGACAAGGCCAGCCAATTATACCCAATTCACTTTTTAAATAGTTAAATATCATAAAAGCAGTCTAAAACATGATATAGCAATACTAAGTAGCGGATAATGTCAATAAGGTGCGGAAGTACAACCCTAACTGGGGTGTCACAAGTCATGAGCATCTACTAAGGTCTAAATACAACTGAAAGCTTGGAGTGTACAAATACAGTCTAATGAAAAGAAGAGAGAGAAAAGTAGTGTTGTGAACACCTGCAGCTACCTTGCTAAACTCTGATGACTCTGCCTCCGATCAGCCAAAACATACCTAAATCTACACACAAGGTGCAGGGAGTAATGTGAGTACTCCGACTCAGTGAGTAATAATAATAAATAAAGATTGAAGGTAAGAAATCAAGTAAAACATATCAAGATGCTGCATAGAAGCAGTCCAAAACCAATAAGAAAGCAGTGAAGCTATAAAAATCTCTTAAAATATCTTAGCTCAGTTTAAACTTCTTTAAAAATGACTTTTTCAACAGTTACGCAAACGAATGCAAACAATTAGTACAGATAAGCAAAGAAATCCGCCCCTCGGGCATAAATACACAATCAACAGGTAATGACAAGCAATTAAAAAGATAAACACATAAAGGTTCGCCCCTCGGGGCACAATCTCAGAATAGTACCAGCCCCTCAGGCTATATCTCACATCACAATGGGTACCCGCGCTCACTGGGGGTGTGCAAACTCTGGGAGGGGCCCCTTACGTCCCAAGCGCAATATCAAACCATCTCGTGGCATCAAATCTAGGCCCTCGGCCTCATATCAGTCAAGCCACCTCATGGCGTATATATCCTAGGCCCTTGGCCTCATAAACAATATCAACAAGCCACCTCGTGGCATACATATCTCAGGCCCTCGGTCTCAAATCAGTATTAGTGTTTCCTCACAACTAGGCCCTCGGCCTTACTCAGTCAAAAATACTCACAAGCCCCTCGGACATTAGTAAAACAGTATTTCTCAGCCCAAAACATCATTTAAAATATCATTTAAGTCTCAAAATGGAGTAAAAATGGCTGAGTAGTAAAATAGTGGAAATAACATGACTGAGTTCAATTAATAAGTCAAAACAGTGAGTAAATAGTAATAAAAATCCCCAAAGGGTTCAAATAGTTGGCACGAAGCCCAAATATGGCAATCAGCCCAAGTCATGATGATAACATATAAGTTTCAGTCAAATATGCAGTGAATCATCAGTCGGGACGGACCAAGTCACAATCCCCAATAGTACACGACCCCACGCTCGTCGTCAAGCGTGTGCCTCACCTCAATATAGCACTACGATGTGAAATAAAGGATTTCAAACCCTCTGAGCATCATTTACAATCATTACTCACCTTGGACCGGTTAAATCTCTAACTCGCGACGCCTTTACCCCTCGAATCGGCCTCCACGCGCGTCGAATCTATCCAAAATTAGAACGAATACGTCACAATATGCTAAGGGAACAAATCCCAAGCGAAAACAATGGAATTACCACAAAATTCCAAAAATTGGTCAAACCCGACCCCCGGGCTCACATCTCAGAACTTGACAAAATTTAAAAAACTAGAATCTTATACCCTTACGAGTCTAACCATACGAAATTTATCCAATTCTGATACCATTTGGTCCTTCAAATCATCATTTTACATTTTTGAAAGATTTCACAATTTTCTTCCCAAATTCCATCCCAAATCACGAATTAAATGATGAATTCAATGATGGATTTTTGTATTCTAGCCAAATCTGAGTTAGAATCACTTACACCGATGAATTTCTTGAAATGCCTTCGAAAAATCGCCAAAATCCGAGATCTCTAGGTCAAAATATCAAATAAAACCCAAAATCTAGTATTTATAGAGTACCCCACAGATTTCCACCTCTGCGGACCGCATAAAACCAGTGCGGTCCGCACAAAAACGACCGTGGCCACATAGGCTTTCCTCTGCAGTGACATGCTTTAGTATTTTTGCCATAATTTTCGCTACATATGTCTAAATTGCAACATATTTACCTTTCTGGAAAGTAGATACAAAGGTCTACAACTTTGTTTTTTGAATAATCGCAAAACTCCTTTTATATCAAAAGATATAAGGTTCCGAAGCAGGACCTGTGAAATGCTCCTCACCGCAGCCGCACTGCATTTTGTGCGGTCCGCACAACACCTACCGCGGATGCACTTCATTTTGTGCGGTCCGCACAGCACATACCGCGGATGCACTTCTTTTTGTGTGGACCACACGGGTGGGTTCCGAGGCCTGCAACCCTTCTGGACCTGCTACAACTATGATTTTCGGCCTAAAACATCCTGGAACCTACCTGGAACCTACCCGGAACTCCCGGAACATCAAACCAATTGTACCAACACATCCCATGACATTGTTCAAACTTGTTCAAAACTTCGGAATGCTCACAACAACATCAAATCACCAATTTAACATAGGATTCAAGCCTAAGAACTCAAAGAACTCTTAAATTATGCTTTCGATCAAAAAGCCTATCAAATCTCGTGCGAATTACCTAAAATTTTGCACACACATCCCAAATGACACAACGAAGCTACTGCAACTCTCGAAATTCCATTCCGTCCCCTATATCAAAATCTTGCCTATCAACCGGAAAACGCCGAAATCTCAATTTCACCAATTCAAGCCTAAACCTTCCACGGACTTCCAAAATGCATTCTGATCACGCTCCTAAGTCCCAAATCACCTAACGGAGCTAACCAACCCATAAAAAATTCCAATCTGAGATCAAATACACACAAGTCAAATCTTAGTCAAACCTTTCAAATTTTAAGCTTTCAATTGAGATTGTTCTTCCAAATTCATTCTGATTAACCTGAAACCCAACACCAACGATTTACATAAGTCATAGGATCTTTTTTATGTAGTTGTGGAATTAAATGCTTTTTCATGATTATCTGTAGCTAACCTTGAAATTTCTTTTATATTTTCAAGTGTGTATTCTAAGTATTTAATATCTTTAGTTTTTTGATATTCTTCTATATTTTTTTCTAATATTATTTTTGACATATTTATATGTTTTAGAATTTCTAACCAGTACTTAAAATATTTGTAACTATCAATTTTTGATTTGTTCATATTAATACTGAGATGTATACCTGTTGATACATATATCCATGGTTTCTATATTTCTCAGTGTTATTTCTTTTCTGTGTTGATAACTTTCAAGTTTATCTTCATAAAATTCAATTTCATTTTCTATAGTTAGTAAAGCTTTATTACGTAATTTATTATATCTAATAATATCTTTGCAGGTTTTAATATTGTATTTAACACAATCTATTTTTCTATTTATGTTACTGAGGTTTTTAAGAAGTTTCCATTTCTGGGTATTATAGAATCTTATATAATGAAAAGTGTTATGTTTCATTTATAAAAAGATTTTATTAACTTGATATGTGATCATTAGTCTGAATATAAATCTAGTTCATATAGATCTAATATATCTATTTCATGTGATACAATTAGTTCCGTAAATGCTTGTTCCATTACATATATTATTTCAAAAGTAACTAAAATATCGTAAATTTTTCTTTTAACATCGTTATTAAGTCTCTTAAAGATATATAACATAAGTATTTTGTAGTCAATATTTTCTTCTAATAAATACGTGTGGTTGTTCATTCAGATTTCTATTTATCCTTATCATGTGTTTACTAAACATATTCCCTCTAACCTCTTTGTTTATCATAGAGTTTATCATATTTTAATAAGTTATACTGAACAATCTTTTCTGGTCACTACCATGTTTTTCATGCTTCAATCATTTACCCTAACAGCGCCTCAACTCTGTGTACTCCCTAAACGGCTTCCTTGCCTACTGGTTTCCACTTTAGGATGGCATAGTCTGGGCTTAACTACTCTCAGCATTATTAGACAGGCAAACTTTCTCAAGATGTTCTTTATAACAGTACTATAACATGATAAACAATTATGATATTCAAGAGATTATAAGGAATATATGAGTTTAGTTAAACATGATTATGAATAAACTTACCTGGTTTTGTAACTCGTTTGAATGCTCCATAGCTTTCTGAAGTTTGTATATAATTAGATATTTTATTGAGAGAAGATAAGAGAGAGAGTGAGGATGTCTGAGGATGTCCTCCTTCCTCAGATTTACATTCTATATAAAGAAAATTAAAACGACTCTTACTGTTTACAAATGACTCTTACTATTCATGAACGACCTTTACTGTTCATGATTATGACATATACTATTTACTTTATGACTCTTACTATTCATGAACGACCTTTACTGTTCATGATTATGACATATACTATTTACTTTATGACTCTTACTATTCATGAACGACCTTTACTGTTCATGAATGCGACTAGTACTATTTACTTTACATTATATGTTTCCAGTAGCTGTCTTCTTCTTTTGTCTTCTTGTTGATACCTTCATTCTAGTTGGACTTCTGGTACATAGTTATCATCTCCGTTGCACTTTGAACATATGTGGTCTGGATATTTGTGTCCTACTAGTTTGCAGTATCTTGTTAATAACTCGTTTGAAATAAATTCTTTTTTCAATGCTCTGGTAGTTGGTTGCATTTCTGGCTTTAATAATGATAAAATCCATTTCTGGACTTCATCCATATCTCCTTGTCGTAGTTCCTTCGAGTTGGCATATATCATCAATTGGTCTTTGGAATAGTAGCTCCAGATAGCATTTCCTTGTAGATAATTGTTAGCTAGTTCTTGAATAATAGTTGCTATACCAATTATTCTTTTATTAGCATAGAAACTTGGTATCTCCATTTTCTGTATCTCCGGTTGTTTCTCTATCTCTTCCGGTATTATCATATCTCGTGTTAGTCCTATTTTTATCACCTGTATTATGGGTTTTATTTCATCATATAGTATTTCCGCTGGTGCTGTATAGAATTTGATGAAGAATAGGTTGCCTTTTGTAATTCTCTTGAAGGTGACAAATGCTTTGTATAGCTCTGGTATTCCAATTATTTCTTCTCCGTCATGGGTATATACTGTGCTAAGTAGTCCGTAGTTGTAATATGTTTTTACTAGGTTTGCTTTTGTTTTTGGCTGGGCTATAAGCCTATTATATCCCTGTAGTTTTTGGGTTACATAATCTTGTGTTGGATCTGTAGTAGTTGTTGATCTAGGGTTTAGGTTCAGAAATGTCTGGATTTTATATATATTCTCAATATATGTTTGAGTAATATGGTTATATACCTTTTTATTGTGGTGTAGGCTATTAGCATAGGTTGAAGTTTGTGGGGCTATAACTATTGCTTCTCTTGGCTTTTTTGATGTAAATGGCTTATCAAATACGATATTTAGGTTTACATTGATATGTGGCTTTTTGCTAACTTGTTTGCTTGTACCTGCAGCTGTATATAAAGCAACTGTGTTATGGGTTTTTTGGAGTTTCCCAACGTCTCCTTCTACCTCTGGAAGTTTAGAGTCTTCCGATTGACTTAGCTCCGCATTTTTATAGTCATGCTGCTGACTTTCTAGCTGTTGTAATCTTTTTCCCATACTCTCCATCTGTAAGGATAGAGTAGTAAGGATTGTAAATATGTCTTTTGATTCTTGGCTTTCATCTGTTTGGGTACCTTTGTCTTGATAGGTAGTCTGCAATAACATTCTTGTCAGTCCGTATTACTTCAATTGTAAATGTAAAATTTTGTATATTTAATACAAGTCTCCTTATTTCCTTTGTAGTTACTGAATCCTGTACTTTCCGAGTTATCCACCATTTTACTTGTGTATTATCTGTTCTTACTATAAATTTGTTATAAACAATATATGGCTCAAATGCTAACAAACATTTATATAATCCAAATAGTTCTTTCCTATTTATTTCCCATTTTAATTGTGGTTCCGTGTATGATCCGGAATAATATCTACAATGGTGTTCAATTTTTTCATTATCATATTTATATTTTAGAACTCCTCCGTAGCTGTGATCACTAGAATCAGTTTCTACAATATATGTGAATTGTTTCTTTTCATCTGGAAAATATAGTTTTGGTAATTTTTTACACATATTTTTTATCTTCTGTATATGTATTTTATCTTTTTCGTCAAAATGATATTCTATGTCCTTTTTTAATTTTTTCTGTAATGGTTTTAAGTTTTCTGCTAATTTAGGAATATATTCTCTTACTTGGTTAACCAATCCTAAAAATGATTGTAACTTCTTTTTTGTATCAAGTGTTTCATTCAAGTTAATTATTTTTTGTACTACATGGGTTTGCATTTTTATTCCGTTTTTATCTATTTGTATACCTAAAAATTCTATTTGATTTTTCATTACTTCTGCTTTCTTTTTACTTAAACTTATTCCTGATATTTCTACAATGTGTATGAATTTTTCTAGTAGTTTTATATGTTCGTTCTCTGTTCTAGAATATAGCAATATATCATCTATATATATTATACAATTTTCTAATTGGTTGAAGTAATTATCCATAAAATGTTGATACCTACCTGGTGCATTTTTATATCCAAAAGGTAATACGTTCCATTCGTAAAATCCTTGTGGTACTGTGAATGCTGTTAACTTTTTAGATTCATCTTCTAGTTTTAAATGGTAAAATCCTGATTTACAGTCAAATTTACTAAAATAGTTATATCCTTGTATTTGTCTAATTTTTAGTATTTTATTTGGTATCGGATAATTATATGTTTTTGTTTTTGCATTTAAGTTTCTATAATCTATAACCATACGGCTTTTTCCTCTTTTTTGTTCACTATGCTTATTTACTATAAATGCTGGGCTAGTATGTTTACTATTACTTTCTTGTATGTAGTTATTATCTAATAATTCTTTTATATGAATTTTAAATTCTGTTAAATCATTAAAATTGTATTTTAAAGGTTTTTGTGTTATTATGCTATTTTCATCTATTAGTTCAATCTTTATTTTTGTTTGATGTTTTTCCCATCCTTGGAGTGGATTATCATTATATAGTAATTCTAGTTTATCTTGTAGTGGTTTTATCTTATTTATTGAGAAAATGATTATCTCTATATTATGGTTACTTTGTATTACATTTTCTAATTTTTGGGTAATCTTTTCACTTCCTTTAATCCAGGGTGTTGTTTTTCTTACTTTATTATTTACTCTTTTTGCTCCTAATTTTTGTTTACACGGGGTAGTAAACCACCAATGTGTTTTTGTTATAATATGTGGGTATAATTTATCTAAAAATGGCATTCCTAATAATATATCTTTATTTGTGAATTCGTAACTATATATTTCTTCTATGGTTAATATTTTATCCCATATTTGTATTTTTATATTTCTTGCTTTATATGTTATCATACTTCCTTCATTATTAAATTCTGTTACTACTATGGGGGTTTTTAGCTTTTCCCATTTACTTTCTGGTAAACAATTATGTCTACACATATTAGCTTCTGCTCCTGTATCCACCATAGGTGTATAATATCTATTATAATATCCTTCTACTATTATTTTGGAAAGTATGTATATCTTTGGCATTATATCAAAGTTCTTTTTATTATTATTTTCTTATTTTCATAACTTATTGTTAATTGCCTATCTTCTAATTTATATGGTTTGACTTTTTCTAACCATTTTATCCCTAGTGTAATATTTTTATCTCCTTGATATATTTTAAAATTTATTAATATTGGTATTCCTCCAATAATCAATTCCTTTTCAGTTGTTTCTTCGTTTTTTCTTAACGCTTTTGGTAGTTCTGAATTTTGTTGTTCTATTGTTACTATCTCTTGTTCTGGTATTAGTTCTCTTATAACATAATTCTCTTCCTGCCCTGTATTTATTAGTATTAAATATTTTCTTTGGTCCATTATTCCTGTTATATAATAATGATGTGGGTTTATTTCTTCTATTTTTTGTTCTATTAATTTTTGTGGAGTGGTATAATTTATTCTTTTTGATGTACTTCTTGATGTACTTCTTGATGATGTTTCTGGCATTTCATTATTTATTCGTTTTGATGTGCTTAATCTTTCTTTTACTATTTCTAAATCTTCATCCATGTCTATTTCTGTATAACTGTAATCATTGTTGTCTATAACTGATACTATTCTTTCGAATGGATTTTCTATTTTTATTTTATTTATTTTATTTTTAGCTGTTATCTTATGTTTTGTTGTTAAGACATATAGATTTTTACATCTTGCTGTGAATATTTTACTTCCTGGTGCTAATTCTATTCCAGACATTTTCCAGTATAATACTAATGATTTATCTATATTTTTATCATCTACTGCTACTGAATAGTTAGCACTTACTATAAATTTAAATTTTTGGTATATTAAGTTACCTCTTACAGCACTTATTATACTCTTTTCTATAGGTTGTACAATCCTATCATCTGCCAAGTATATTTCTATAGGGGTATCTATTCCTTCCCTAAAACATGCTTTTATTAGGATCTCCGTTCCTCCTAAGTGTACATATTTTATTGGATTTTTTGCTTTTATATCTTGTATTTCTTTATTTAGTAGTCTTTTATTTAAAATTGGTATTTGTGCTTTACCTTTGATGTATTTACAATCTATTATATGTTCTCTTTGGCTTACTACATAGTATTCTTCTTTTTGTCTTTTAAACCAATTCTTTATTGTTGGTACTTCTAATATTTTGTCTATACTTAGATCCAATTCTTTTCCTTTTATTTGTTCAAATATATTAGCGTCAAATATTATTTTTTGTTCTGAAGATTGTTCATCTTGGTGTTCTTCTTGTTGTATAATTTGTATATCTTTTTCAGTCATAATTTTCTTCATCTGACTCTTCTATATCCTTGTTTATTTCATTTTCAGAGAACTCGTTTTCTGATATCTCATATATGCTGTCTTCACTGCTTAATTCATAATCTACATATTCTACTTGTGTATATTTATCATTATCTATCAATATTTCGGTAATTTGTTTCTTCTTTGGGTTTTTTGGTAATTTACAATCTTTGGCTAAGTGTCCTAGCTTTCCACAATTATAGCAAGTACATTCTGTTAGTTTTTTCTTTTTCCTATATGGTTTTTTATGTTTATAATTTTTTACATAATATCTTCTTCTTGGTTTCCTATATTTATACTTTGAATATTTTGATTTAAATTTCTTTTTCTTTCCTTCTTTTTTGTAATATTTATCTGTGCAGCCAAATTGGGGTGCTATTCTACTTTTGCAACATGCCAAATTTTTTACTAATATTTTTTCCATTTTCATGTTTTCTTTATATTTTTCACATAATTCTATAAACCAGTTTTGTAGAAATTTTATCCTTACTCCTAATGTATCTGCTAGTCCTGCTTCGTTCCAACTTTTTATTATTTTTGAGCTAAAGGGTTCTGGTAATTTTGTAAAATATAATTTTCTTATCTCTTTACTTTCATCTGGACTATATGTTCCTTTATAATAATAGTCTCTAAATGCACAAGTATATTCATCTATATAACACATATTACATATTGCTAATTTTGTCATTAAATTTCTATTTGTAATTTTTTCTTTATTTTGTTCTTCTACTTCTGTTGTCATACTACTAAATTCATTTCTTATTGCTATTTCATATTTATTTAATATATCTGTAACTGTTGTTGTAGTTGTACCGTCAAGTTTTTTATTACTCCTTAATGTGTCTAAGCTTTCACTTGATAAATTTAGTAACCATAATTTTACAGTTCCTATTAATGTTCTTTCTATATATCCTGGTGTTTCCGTTATTGTTATTTTATTATCTATTAGTTGTTTTGAGATATATCCTATCCATAATTGTATTGTTTTATTTATATCTGCTACACAATCTAGATCTAAAAAATTATATTGTTCAGTTATCTGTCTTGGTGCCCATTTCTTATTTAACCTTTTATCCCATAATGTTTTGTTTCTGTCATATGCATCATAACTTACTCTGTAATAGGTTGGGTTTAATTGTTTTGGATTTTTTATTCCTGATATGCTTGGTTTATCTTCGTTCATATCTCCTGTATTTATTTCTGGGTTTATTTTTATCTTTTCTGTTTTTTCTATAAGTTCTGTGTATGTTTCACTTGTTTCTGAATAGTTTTCTCCTAGTTCTGTGTCTTTATCACTTTGGTCATTTATTTCGTTTATACTTATTTTTGATGGACTCTCCTGTACTTCTTCTAACTGTAATTTGAATCTTTCTATCTCATTTGTTAGTTTTAGTTCTTCTTCTTCTTCTTTACGTTTTTCCTTTTCTTTTAGTTTATTTGCATACATCTGTTTTAGCATCTCTAATTCTTTTTCTAATTCTGTTATTTTAGTGTTTTTTACTTCCTCTATCTGTTGTATTTTTTCTTTAGCTTGCTGTTGTATTTCTTTAATCTCTCGTTTTCTATCTATTTCTTCGTTTTCTTTTGTTATTCTAACCATGGCGGTTAAACTATCCTCTAGTTTTACAGTTTCTTTTTCTAACATTAAGTTTAGGTTATTTCCTATTTTTTTATATCTTCTTCCTAAGTTAGAAAATATTATTGTTATTTTTAATCCTTCTGGATTCTCATATGTTTTCTCTTCTAATGCGAATTCTTCTTTATTCATCTTTTATCCTTTAGATAACAAACATATTTATATTCTGTTTTAGATATTATATCGATTAATTTGGACAGCCTAGCTTTGTTTATTTTTGTGATACTTAAGTATTCATATTCTATATATAGTTTCTTTAGTTTCTTCCTAATTTTCTGCGATTTCTTAGTTATTTTGATTGTTTCACTGTTTTGCGGGTTTGTACTATTAATGTCAGTGTTATTTTTCATGATTTGCTTCTTAATATAAATGTTTATTTTTCATAGCTCTGATACCAATTTGGGGGGGGGGGGGTTGTCAAGGTTCATCTTATTTTTCATAGGATCTTTTTTATGTAGTTGTGGAATTAAATGCTTTTTCATGATTATCTGTAGCTAGCGAAATTAACCTTGAAATTTCTTTTATATTTTCAAGTGTGTATTCTAAGTATTTAATATCTTTAGTTTTTTGATATTAAATATATCTTTATTTGTGAATTCGTAACTATATATTTCTTCTATGGTTAATATTTTATCCCATATTTGTATTTTTATATTTCTTGCTTTATATGTTATCATACTTCCTTCATTATTAAATCCTGTTACTACTATGGGGTTTTTTAGCTTTTCCCATTTACTTTCTGGTAAACAATTATGTCTACACATATTAGCTTCTGCTCCTGTATCCACCATAGGTGTATAATATCTATTATAATATCCTTCTACTATTATTTTGGAAAGTATGTATATCTTTGGCATTATATCAAAGTTCTTTTTATTATTATTTTCTTATTTTCATAACTTATTGTTAATTGCCTATCTTCTAATTTATATGGTTTGACTTTTTCTAACCATTTTATCCCTAGTGTAATATTTTTATCTCCTTGATATATTTTAAAATTTATTAATATTGGTATTCCTCCAATAATTAATTCTTTTTCAGTTGTTTCTTCGTTTTTTCTTAACGCTTTTGGTAGTTCTGAATTTTGTTGTTCTATTGTTACTATCTCTTGTTCTGGTATTAGTTCTACCAGAACAAGAGATAGTAACAATAGAACAACAAAATTCAGAACTACCAAAAGCGTTAAGAAAAAACGAAGAAACAACTGAAAAGGAATTAATTATTGGAGGAATACCAATATTAATAAATTTTAAAATATATCAAGGAGATAAAAATATTACACTAGGGATAAAATGGTTAGAAAAAGTCAAACCATATAAATTAGAAGATAGGCAATTAACAATAAGTTATGAAAATAAGAAAATAATAATAAAAAGAACTTTGATATAATGCCAAAGATATACATACTTTCCAAAATAATAGTAGAAGGATATTATAATAGATATTATACACCTATGGTGGATACAGGAGCAGAAGCTAATATGTGTAGACATAATTGTTTACCAGAAAGTAAATGGGAAAAGCTAAAAACCCCCATAGTAGTAACATGATTTAATAATGAAGGAAGTATGATAACATATAAAGCAAGAAATATAAAAATACAAATATGGGATAAAATATTAACCATAGAAGAAATATATAGTTACGAATTCACAAATAAAGATATATTATTAGGAATGCCATTTTTAGATAAATTATACCAACATATTATAACAAAAACACATTGGTGGTTTACTACCCCGTGTAAACAAAAATTAGGAGCAAAAAGAGTAAATAATAAAGTAAGAAAAACAACACCCTGGATTAAAGGAAGTGAAAAGATTACCCAAAAATTAGAAAATGTAATACAAAGTAACCATAATATAGAGATAATCATTTTCTCCAT